>NC_065586.1:112865506-114072069 GCF_024542745.1 Macaca thibetana thibetana
ATGGTGACCGGGTGGAGAACTTGGCGCCAGGAGACCTAACTACAAATGATAACTACGCCGCCATTCAGCTGAATGACCTTGGGGAGGTTACTCACCCTCTCTGGTCTTGAGTGGCATCCGCTGTGACATGGGGTGGGGGAACCTGCGCTGTGGCAAGTGCTTTCTAAAAATATTTGCCATAGAGTACTCTGTGAGGGTCCCAGGTGACACTGCACCAACACCTAGTTCAGTCCCTGACCAGTGTGGTCCCTGACCAGCAGCATAAACATCTCTTGGGCACTTAATAAAATTGCAAATTCTCAGGACCCACGGCAGATCTACTGACCCAGAGACTCTGGGTAAGATCGAGCAATTGCACCTCTCACACCTTTGCCAAAGTGTGAGAATCCCTGGAATAGAGAAATGTCAATGGTGTCTCAGGTCTCTTCACAGACGTGGCTCTGCTAGAGGACTGGCCTTTGGAACAGAAGTTCATGGCCCAGATCGATCTCTTAGGAGGAAGGATTGGAGAGTGGGACATTGAGGGAGGCCTTCTGCGCACCCCTTAGCTCACCCACCAGAAAAACCCAGGTCCACCGTTGAATAAGCTCCTCCTCCAGTCCCATGCCTGCCCACGTGGCCCTGGCCTGACTCCACCCAGACCCTGCAGACTGCACAAGCCTTGAGCCCTCCACCCTGGCCCCTGCAGGGCCCACTCCTGCCGGTGTTGGCTGCACTGCCATGGCATAGGTCCAGCTGGCATCCTGTCACTCCACTCCCTCCTCTAGGGCCCCAGGTCACCCCAGCCCCAGCCAGCTTCCCAGCACTGCTTCTCCACTCCACCCACTCACCACAGCTCAGCACCGCTACACGCCCACTGCCACTGCCCCCAACTGTGCTGCTACTTTGGGGGACCCCAGCATTCCTTTGCTCCCTCCTGCCCATCCTGTGGCTGTCTCTGCTGAGTCACTCTTTATTAGTGTCCTCCCAGACACCTGGCACAGGTGCCCCGAAGGGGTTGGGCCAGAAGCCAATAGCAGCAATTGCTGCCATTTACCAAGTGCTGATTCTGTACCAAGAACGTGAGAGTCCCTTATATCAGCTACCCCACCACTCAGAAACCTGTGGATGGGGCCTCAGGACTCCCATTTTACAGATGGATAAATTGAGGGTCAGGAAGGAAAGATCCCAGGGTCACACAGGGCCACATAGCCAGTGAGATGGGAGCCTGGGATTTGAACTCCTGCCTGTCTGGCTGCAAAGCCAGCTCTCTCTGTCACCCCACACTGTCTCTTCTCGAGAGCCCTGGGGAGGATGGGGGCCAGCCAGTGGGCAGCCTAGGAAGGGAGTCTCTGTAGCTGTAAATGGCCAGTGTATTTTCTTGAAACAGGGTATCTAACATTGACCGTGAAGTTTGTTTCCTGACCAGTTCTGTCTGTTTCCACAGACAGCCTCGTGATACTGACTTTCAGGACACCCGATGAGAGCGGATGGAAGGAGGACCTCTTCTCTCTCCTCACAGGAGTGCTGGGGGAGCCCTGACTTCCCTCAGTGCTCAGATGCTGGGACGGTGCTGGGGCCACTTCATTTGCTTGTTAAAGGAAACGCTGAGGCCAGGGGGCCAGAGGATGTGGGGACATCAGGGCACAGAAGTAATAGGGGGCTTTCAAGCCCTTTCCAACTCCTCCCTGAGACAATGGCCGGGCCTAACCCTGCAGCCCCCATGACCTCTCTGTCCCTGGGGTCTTATGAGGGCTCCTGCAGTCATGGAGCTGTGCTTTGTACTGTGGTCCCCAGCCTGGCACAGACTCTCTTATGTGGCTCCACCAGGGACTTGACTGGGGGCAGCTGAGTGCCATAAAAGAAGTTAATGTGGCCTCAGGGTGGTGATGGGTGAGGGGCTTTGGGTCTACCTGCCATCCTCTGGGTCCCCTCTGGCCTCCAGTTAAGTGGCCCATCCCATTGGTCTCTGTCCACTGAGCTGACTGCCTCACGGGCCTTTGAGTGTCCCCCAGTACCCAAGGCAAGTGCCATGGCTCCTGGTTCCCAGGTCCCTGTTTCGGGTGACCACCTCACCCCCTCCCTGCCTCAGCACCTCTGTGGCCCACCCCTGGAACTCCTGTGGGACACAGGCAGGTATCATGGGTGGACAACAAGGAGCATCTCAGGTCCGTCCACCTGGACGCCTCCCTCTGCCTCGGGATTTTGCTCAAAGCGGCCTCCAGCTCTTGGCCGCTTCCTCCCACAGGTCTCACCCCCCACAAACCTCTTCCAGGCAAAGCAGAATGCTTTCTCCTCCGCCTTCCTGTCGCCCAGGAACCTCACTTCCATTGTATCCAGAATTCCTTCTATTTATGGCTTACAGTAAAAGTCTACGCTCAAAATAAGCCGGCATTGATTCCTTATATTTAGAAGGAAGCTTTGGAATTCAGAAAAAGTTGTTTTTCTTAACAAAACCCAGCGTTCGAGACTATTGTTTTGCCTAGAAGACAAAACAAAATGGAAAGCCTAAATTGACTGTCAAAGTGAACAACAAATTTATTTTTGTAGCAGAAGCCACCACTTCCCTGAAGTGGTTAAGCCATTGATTCACTGAATGCTACAGAGCATCAAAATACAAGAGCAATTAAAAATACACGAGTTTCATTTTTTTAATTGTTAACTCTATATACAATGCTTAAAACTCTAAAAACTGGACTTAATGTAATCTTACTTAATTAGAATCATAAACACTATTTCGGAATGTATTTCAGATGTATATCCTTGAAAGTGTGATGCAAGTATGATAATTTAGGGATATAAGGCATCATATAGGATGTTTAATGTCTGTACCATGAAGCTGGACTGGGTTCAAGAATGGGAGATATTGACAACCTGGACTCGGTTCAAGTTTGCTTTTAATTTGATTTCCTCCAGAAGCATCAAGGAAGCAATGCACAGGGGAAGCAGGTTGTAAGAAAGCTCCTGGGTAGACCATGGCTCCTGTGTAGCCCGCTGAATTTTTCTCTGACATGAGTAGGCAGAGATGCCAGCCAGGCTGGAGGGGCACAGAGCTGCAGACGCACCCCCCTTTTCTTCCCTGCCTCATCACCACCCGGGTGTTAAATTCTTGCCGTGTGACACTGGGTGTTCCCCCCACATCTGAGGCTGCACCGCAGTCTCCCATCTGTGCCCTCTTGGGAACTTTACATGGACGGCTCAGGCATGGCCTGTCACACTGACAAGCAACCAAAATAATATAAATAATAAAAGAAATCACTTAAAACAGTATCTTTTAGAATAATGATTGCTGTGTGTTTCTTTGCAAATTCTGCAGTTTTCAAACATTAGTCCTCAGGTGGACGGAGCCACAGAGCAGCTGCTGCTGACCTCTTCCTCCTCCTTCCTACCCCACCTGGTGCCTCCACCCTCACACCCAGTTCCCAGGAGCCTGCCACTCAGGCCTCCTCGTGCCCAGACCAGACAGGGACATGTGTGGACTTCCAAGGTGTACATATCCCCACCGTGGCCGATTTTCAGCTACCCACATGATGTTACCGAATACGGAGTTGGGAAGAGACACACGCCACTACATTTCCATCCCAGAGCTGCAACAGACACAAATAAGCTTAAGTGCATAGACAACAGTCAGATCAGATGCACAAAAACAATTTAAAAATGCTGAGTTTGTTTTGTTTTGAGACGGAGTCTCACTCTGTCACCCAGGCTGGAGTGCAGTGGCGCGATCTCAGCTCACTGCAATCTCCGCCTCCTGGGTTCTCCTGCCTCAGCCTCCTGAGGAGCTGGGATTACAGGCGTGCACCACCATGCCCAGCTAATTTTTGTATTTTTAGTAGAGAGGAAGTTTCACCATGTTGGCCGGGCTGGTCTCGAACTCCTGACCTCATGATCCACCCACCTCAACCTCCCAAAGTGCTGGGATTACAGGCACAAGCCACTGCACCCAGCCTGTTATTTAACTCTTTTTTTTTTTTTTTTTTTTTTTTTTTTTGAGACAGAGTCTCGCTCTGTCGCCCAGGCTGGAGTGCAGTGGCCGGATCTCAGCTCACTGCAAGCTCCGCCTCCCGGGTTTATGCCATTCTCCTGCCTCAGCCTCCCGAGTAGCTGGGACTACAGGCGCCCGCCACCTTGCCCAGCTAGTTTTTTGTATTTTTTAGTAGAGACAGGGTTTCACCGTGTTAGCCAGGATGGTCTTGATCTCCTGACTTCGTGATCCACCCGTCTCGGCCTCCCAGAGTGCTGGGATTACAGGCTTGAGCCACCGCGCCCGGCCTATTTAACTCTTAATAATGGTTGTGCTTAACAACTGGCCCACAAAATCCCTGCAAATTTAACAACTGGTTCACAGGAGGAGCTGCACATCACTTGGGGGGGCTTGGTTGGCCACAGCAGCTTGGGAAAGGGGAGGTGCTTGCCCTGACATTAGCCCCAAGATGGTTACTTGACATTTCCAAGTTGTAGATTGTTTAAATACGCATATGTTTTTACTGATTGCTAGTAGGTTTTTTCTTCCATGAATGCACTTAATTTTGCCCAATGCAGTTAATTCACCAAAGGATGACTGGGCACTGACTATTCCCACCAAAACCTCGAGGTGGCACTATAACAGCCGACCTCACACAGAAGGTTCAGAGAAGGAAGCAGTTCTTCAAAGCAGGCTCAGTGTCCTTAGGAAGCCAGTTCAAAAGGAGCTGCACTTTGGCTGAAGCTTTGTGTAGTCATTCCTGTCAGCACATTCCCCGTAATTCCCACAACCCAAGCCTGGCTTCTTCAGAAAGTCCAGGCCAGGCGTGGAGGCTCAAGCCTGTAAATCCCAGCACTTTGGGAGGCCAAGGCAGGAGGATCGCTTGAGCCCAAAAGTTTGAGAACAGTGTGGTGGGCAACATGGTGAGACCAGCTTGGACAGCGTGATGGGACCCATAACAAAAAATAAAATAAAATAAAATAGCTGGGCGTGGTGGCCTGTGTCTATGGTCCTACCTACTCAGAAGGCTGAGGCAGGAGTATTGCTTGAGCCCAGGAGGCTGAGGCTGCAGTGAGCTGTGATTGCACCACTGCACTCCAGCCTGGGAGATAGAGCGACCCTGTCTCCAAAAACAACAAAAACAACAACAAACCCAGAAACAGAAAGAAGTCCATGGCAGGGTGGAAGGGTCTGTCTGCCCTTGGGTCACAAAGGTCTTTAAGCCTGATGCCTGATACAGGTCAGTTAGCTCCTTTCAAGTTAGACAACGAAACATCCTTCTTCAATTCTCAAACCAAGTGTCATCACTCAAGGCACGTGGTTTCCAAGCCCTCCAGGGCCTTCATCGGTGGTTGCTTCCCTTTGCAACATCACGAGCGACACATTATGGCTAAACTCCGGGGGGATGTTGTGGGTATAATGAGCCACCTGCCAACACGGAAGGTCCAGCGCAAGCTAGATTGAAGTTGATCCGGGTGCTCACCCCAAACACAAGAGTACCGGGGAGGGAGACAAGTGCCCACCGAGGAGACCAGGGCCAGTGGGGCCTGGGTGAATCTTGAAAGGGGACAGAATCGCCCTGACAGGGATGGGGAGATGAGGGTGGGGCACCGCAGGGCTGTGGTCCCTCCTTCAGAGAGAACCACTTCGCATCCCTGCTCCACTGGACTCGGGTGTGGCCCCGTGACTCTGCCTGATGAGACATGAGGGCAGTGACACTCTGCCCGATCACTATATTCTGTCCCTTTGCCAGGAGACAGGGAAGGTTGCAGGTGGAGGCCACTCTGTCAGCCCTGGGCCCAAACAAAGACAACCGGAACAGTGGTGCTGCCAGCCCGCGATGGAATCGAGGGGTCATTTGCTCCCAAGCTTTGCTTTGTCTATCCTATCAACACCCAGGCAGGTGGGAGAGGTGAAGGAAGTTCCAGAAACTGAATAGCGCTGGGCATGTTGGGGAATGGCACAAAGCCCAATGTGAAGGGAAAACAAGGCGGGTGTGTGTAAAGAGGAGCTAGCAGGGGTGATGAGATTCCGACGGGCTCGGAGCGCTGACTGCAACTCAACGCCTGCCCCTCGCCTCCATGTGGGCCCATGGCACCACTCACTAGGAGACTGCAGCCACCCTTCCCCTAGAACATGGACAAGGGCTGACCGGCCCTCAAGGAGCTTAGACCTACCTAGAGGAGGCAGGCACCCAGGCCGGCCACGAGTCAGAGACCACTAATTCCGCCAGAGCAAGGTGTTTCGGCACTGCGTCCTTCTCATGCGAAAGGCAGAGATCCTGTTCATTGACAGGGACTGCCCAGCAACAAGAAACCACAGTCACTCCCTGCGTAGCTTCAGGGCACTGTCGCAGACCGTCTCCTCCATCCTCCACCATACCTGGAGCTCGTCTAAGATCACGAGAGTTAGTGTGGCTTCTGAGTCCAATTCTCAACCTTCCTGTTTCACGGACTCTTCAGTCATCTGAGGAAATCTATAGAGCCCTCCTCAGAACAATATTTTTATTTGTTTTTATTTTATTATATTATATAATTATTATTATTATTTTGTGACAAGGTCTCTCTCTGTCACCCAGGCTGGAGTGCAGAGGTGCAGTCACCACACACTGCAGCCTCCACCTCCCACACTCAAGTGATCCTCCCACCTCAGCCTCCTGAGTAGCTGGGAGCACAGGTACGCACCACCACACCCAGCTAATTTTTGTATTATTATTATTTTTTTTTTGTAGAGATGGTGTCTACCTATGTTGCCCAGGCTGGAAAATAATGTTTTTAAATGCATAAAATAAACCAGGTAGGATTACCAGGGAACCTAATTATTTGTTAATACGATTATCAAATCCTTTTAAAAATTACGATGCGTGCTTCTTCATTAAAACATTAAATAACAAAGATGTAGTAGAATTACATAACAATCACAATTTGAAGTAGATATTTCAAAATGTTTACAAGAAAAGTAATAGGATGTAAAACTATCTGTGATTTCTACAGGTGACAAGTCACGGGTATTGCTAACATAGTTTGGTTTGTTCTCTACATTTATAATTGAAAGTAATGCTAAATTTCAGCCAGAGATTAATGAAAATAAGGACATAAACTTTTTCCTATTCAAGTTCACTGACCCTTTCACTTCTAGCCCCATCCTGGCTGGGCGCAGTAATTCATGCCTGTAATCTTAGGGCTTTGGGACACCAAGGTGAGAGGGTTGCTTGAGGCCAGGAGTTCAAAAATTTTATGTTGCCTTGGCATCCATTTTGAGTCTAACTGTTACCTAGTGAGACCCCTGCCTCTACAAAAAATAACCTTTTTAAAATTAGCCTGGCATGGTGGCACATGCCTGTAGTCCCAGCTACTTGGGAGGTTGAGCCAGAAAGATCTCTTGAGCCCAGGAGGCCGAGGCTGCAGTGAGCCATGCATTACAGCCTGGGCAAGAGAGTGAGACCCTGCCTCTTAAAAGAAAACAGAAAAAAAAAAAAAAGGATTTCCTCTGGATTTACTCTCTCTACTCCCCAGTCAGTGCCAATGATGATGATGATGATGATGATGATGAATGCTGCTCGGTCAGGCCTCCGTGATTTCATCCCGCACATTCTCAGATGGTCCTTTGGTTCTCTAGTTTACCCATGGGGGAAGCACTTGTCTCAGTGAAATGTCTCAATAAAAACCGAAGGGGAGGAGCGGGGAGGGGTGGCACAGGAGCCCCACAGCCCTGGGTCCAAGGTGAGACCAAGGGCAGCCTCTGCCATAGCCTGTGTCGGTTTCTCAGGAAGCTTTTTTCTCTGCCCATCTGTGGTGTGGTGATTGCTTAATTGTCGCTAAAAGGATCAAATTCAAAGCACTCAGCCTCTCTCCTTCATTCTCTCGCCTCACTCCAGTTTTTAATCAATCTCCCAGCTGTCAGCCACACCGAGTGCCTGGGGGTCTGCCATGGGCTCTGCCTTTTCTGAGGTTGGGTGGCGGGTGTCCTCAGCCACCTGCACTGCAACTTCCCAGGGGTCCTTGGGTCCAGTTATTCAATCTGACTCAACAAACAAAGCTTTTCTTAAAAACAAGTCTCCAAACACGCAAACCGTAAAGGAGAAGACTGATTCATACTACCAGGTTAAAATTAAGATCATAACATTCATCAAAAGACAGTAAAAAGGAAGTCTCAAACTGGGAGATGATATTCCTTACACCTGTAAGTGACAAAGGGTTAGTATCCAGGATGCATAAAAACTCCTACAAGTCAATCTCAAAAAAACAACCCAATTTAAAAATGAGGGAGAACAATGGTTGGGCACGTCACAAAAGAGGCCCACAGGAAGGGCAAAGAGATGTTCACAGAGATGCTCAACCTCAGCTGTGACCAAGAAAATGCAAAGTGAGACCATAAGAAGATGGGATTTTGTGCTCACTAGATGGACAAAATTCAGAAATGTGACTATCCCAAGGATTGGTGAGGAAGTGGGTGAGCACTGGGGATCCTTACACAGAGCTAGTAAGAGGCTAACTGATTCGACTGTTTTGGAAATTTGGCAATCTCTGAAAAGCTGAAGATACGTGAGCTTTGACCCAGCAACCCCACTAGCATAGCCTAGTGCCTGTGCCCAAGCCTGCGTATATGAGAAGGCTGATAGCAGCGCTTTTCATCACAGCCAAAACCAGGGAAGGGAGTTGTCCTTTGACTGAAGAATGGATAAATAAATTGTGGCATAGTCACCGGGTGGAATATTACCTAGCACTGCAAAGGAATGAACTACAGGTACACCCAGCAACAAGGATGATGCTTAGCATTGTAACATGGAGCAAAAGAAAAAGCAAGTAAAAATTAAAAATTGCCTCCCGTGTGACACTGTTGTCATAAAAACCAAGCAAAAGTAATTCAGGTAAGACTCACAGACATGCTGTCAACTGCTTTTTAAAAACAAGGGAATAAATAAGATGCTATTCAGGGTGGGGGCTACCTGCTCGGGGAAGGGGACGGGATTACCAAGGCTTGTGCAAGTAGATTCACAGGTGTCAACAATGTTCTACCTCTTAAGCTGGGTGGTGGACTCTCGGTTTCAACAAAATCCCTGAGTAGACACTGAGACTGACTCCCAGGCATTGTGCTTGGCAACACACCAAGCCCAGGACACAGAGTCACCCTCACGGAGGGTACTGGAAGCCTTAGAAGTAACCTCAGAGAGGCAGAGAACATGGTGGGACCCCAAGGCGAGGGAAGGGAAATGACAAATGTCTCCTGCCAGGCAGACGCCAGGTCTCTCTACAGCCTCTCCCACGTAATCCACACAAGCAATGTGTGAAACAGATACCAATCACACCCAGGGCACAGATGGGCAAACTGAGACTCCGAAAGATGGAGCCATTTCTCCAGGAAGTGCCGATGGGAAGGACTGGGGCTGAGACACCTCCAATCCAGGTCCCTCTCTCCACACCATGGACGTGGTGCCTTGAGGATCAAGAGAGGCTTTGATGACGAGGTGACGTTGGAGACACGTCTGGAAGAATTTGGAGGAGTCAGCGGCAGAGGAGCCTGGATGGCAGAAGGCGGCCTTGTGCCCTGGCAAAGTGTGCAGCAGTATGGCTCGGGCCACAGTGAGTGGCAAGAAGGACAAAGTCTGACTTATGTGGCCCAGCCTGTGGCCCAGGGTCTGCCCACAATTATTGACTGTCAAGCACTGAATGAATGAGTGTGTGGGTGGACTTGGCTGGAGCACAGGCTGCACATGGACAAAGAGCCACAGCCGTCAACTGCGGCAGCTGCAACGGTCCCCTGACCCACCGTCCCCACCCCAGTCCACTCTTTCCCACTAGCCAGGGTGAGCTTTGTAAAACATACATTGGAGCACATTCTTTCCCAGATCCAAATCCTCCCATGTTGTCTGTGATACAGTCTTAAGTGGGGGGAAAAAAGAGCAAGGAACAGAATGGTGTGTTAGTATACCACCATTTATGGGTATTTTTTGAGACAGAGTCTCACTCTGTTGCCCAGGCTGGAGTGCAATGGCTCACTGCAACCTCCGCCTCCTGGGTTCAAGCGATTGACCTGCCTCAGCTTCCCGAGTAGCTGGGACTACAGGCATGTGCCACCACGCCCAGCTACTTTTTTGTATTTTTACTAGAGACAGGGTTTCACCATGTTGGCCAGTCTGGTCTTGAACTCGTGACCTCAGGTGATCTACCCACCTCGGCCTCCCAAAATGCTAGGATTACAGGTGTGAGCCACCAGGTCCAGCCCATTTATGATTTTTAAAATTACATAATTACATCTATTCTTTTCTTACGTATCCAAAAGATCTCACTGGAAGGACACATCAGGACCTGGTTGCAGTGTTGACCTCTTAGGGAACCAGACAGCTGAGTGGGACAGGCATGACTGGCCATGTGCTTGTCAATCCCATTTCCTCTTCCTGGACACACAAAAGTCACATTTCCCAGCTTTCCTTGTGGCTAGGCTGGGGCCATGTGACTTGCTCTGGCCAATGGGCAGTGCTTGGGGTGAGGCATGTCTCTCCAAGGCAGGCCCCTCTTGACCTAGGTGGCCCCTTGCCCTTCAAGTGGCAGCGTAGTAGGGTCTCTGAGCACTTTCCAAAGTCCACTGCATGATTTATCTGTTCTGCAGAGCATTTCTCACATCCTGGTCACTTTCTTGTTTATTGGTTTCTCTTCCTACTAACATGTAAGCTCCACTACAGCAAGAAGCTCATTTGTCCTGTTCATTTCAGTAAGTCCAGCACTTAGAGTAGTACCTGGACTCTGTAGGTGCTCAATAAAGGTTTGTTGAGTTAATGAATGAATGAATGATTGCATGAATGAGTGAATGCCTTTAAGATTGGCTTGCCGTTGACATTTATGAAGTCATCTGCCTAGCGTCCCTTTAGCAAGAGTTGTTCCTTCCGGTTCCCTCCACATGTTGCCCTTGCAGTTGGGGACTTGTTCTTCCGGCCCCAGCTGATTGGCTAAGGAATGAGTCCCTGGCTGAGCTGGGTCAATGAATCCCTTCCCTGGATCTTTGGATTAGATGGGATAGACAGAAATCCACATAGACAGAGCCTCTCCATGTGGGGTTGAGCCTGTAATGCTAACCTCGGAGCAGACGGGGAGGGAGCCGCTCCCAGGCAGGAGTCAACAGGAGAAACCAGAGAGGCCCCAGTCCTGCTGGTCCTAGGCCCTGCTGTGTTCCTCTTTTCTTGGCATCATGAAGCACCCCAGGCCCTAATAACAAGTTGAGGATCAACAAGAGGCTCTGGAGCCTGGATTCCAGAGGAGACATTTCCTGGCCTTTGGGAGGGGCGTCCTGGAAACCCTCATCATGCCCCGCTCTGAGATGGCTTTGGGACTTGATCCCTGCATGTCCACTCTCAGATTCCTTTCCTCCCCCTCCCACCCACCCCCGCCATCACTCAAATGTCCAAAGCTTCAGGGAGTGGGGGAGGAGGAGTGTGAATTCTGGAACACAGCAGGGACTGATGTCTTGTTCAGGAGCGCTTTGGCCGCCACAGCCTAGTGCTGCTGTGGAAGGAAGGAGGAAAGTCCAGACCCAGGCCTGCCAGTGGACATGGCAGCACAGGGACAGGGATCAAGATGTGGGAGCTGGGGGCAGTCCTGGCTGCCAGCAGAGCGTGGCATCAGGGCATTAGTGACAGAAGTGTTCTTGCCTGACCCCAACCCCAGGACTGCTGTCCCCCACCCAGATCCCTGCCTGCCTCCCTCGTTCTCCCTCTAAGCCTCCACCTCAATGCAGGGGTCGGCAGGTACCCACTCATAAAGCCCAGCTCACTCCCCAGCCTTGGGGGAACGCATACTCGGGCTCTGCTGCCCACCGCATCCTGCTGTTCATGATGCTTCTCTCTCTCCCTCTTGGACAGACACACACACACAACCCCAAATATCCACTTGCCCTCTGAGCACTGCCATCCACTGTCGCCGCCTCCTTCCCAGGGAATGGTCTCAACCATCCACCGGCTACCCCAGCCAGAAGCCAGGCACCCACTTGACTCTGCCTTTCCCCGCTGAGTCCTCCTGCCCCACTGCCCTAATACCTCAAGATTCCACCTATTTCCCCCCCTCCCCTCACCTCAGACTGCAGGCCCACCCCATGGCCTGCCCGGACCCTGCCTGAGTGGTCTAACATCCTTCCCTGCTTACATGTCTTTGTGGCTCTGAGAGACATCCCAACTCCTGCACCTGTCATGAGGCCTTTGCTGATCTAACATCCACCTGTGCACTGGGAATCTCTGTAGCTTCATGAGGTTCACCTATGAGGTTAGCACCAGAGAAGGCCCACATGGAGTCTCCCAGGTAATTCTGCAGGAGATGGAGGGGGTTCTGCAGAAGAGACTCTCAGCAGATCTCAGCAGTGGGGGTGCGGGGAAGGCAGAGCTCCCGGGGGCTGAGACACAGTGGGGGTGGGGAAAAAGGCGGGGCAGAACAACTCAGCCTTGCCCCCAGCCTGGGCTCAGGACTCCAGGGAGGTCTAGGGAGCAGCTCCAGGGCCTGTGGCCCCTCAGGTGGAGGCACAGGTGCGTGTGTGCACATGTTCCTGAAAAAAAAGATCTAGTGGTTTTGTCAGAATCTCAAAGGGATCCAAGATCTAAGAAATGTCTAAAGCATTGTTCTCACAGAAAAATGTTCATTCTCATTTATAATTCAAGAAATGTACATTTAAATCAATGAGGTATTTTTCTCACCTGTGTCAGTGGCGTTCATCTGTAGCTGCCCATTAGAATCTCCTGGGGAATTGTTTGTTTGTTTGTTTATTGAGACAGAGTCTGGCTCTTTACCCAGGTTGAAGAGCAGTGGCTCAATCTTGGCTCACTGCAACCTCTGCCTCCCAGGTTCAAGCAATTCTCATGCTTCAGCCTCGTGAGTAGCTGGGATTACAGGCACCCATCACCATGCTCAGCTAATTTTTGTATTTTTAGTAGAGACAGAGTTTTGCCATGTTGGCCAGACTGGTCTCGAACTCCTGACCTCAGGTGATCCACCTGCCTCAGCCTCTCATAGTGTTGGGACTACAGGCGTGAGCCACCGCACCCAGCCTCCTGGGGAAATGTATTGAGTGCCAATGTCCAATCACCTCCCGGACACACACATACACGCACACACACGCACACAGTCAGATTCTGCTTTAATGGGTCTGGGATACTGTCATATTGGCATGTTTAGAAAGCTCTCCAGGTCATTCTGGCTGCAGTCAAGATCGAAAACCAGCGACGTGTCAGATCTACCAAGAGCAAAAACGTCCATGGGATCTCATGCATTCTGGGTGGGAGTGAGGCCTGGCTTAAAAGTCCTTTGCAGAGCAATCTGGAAATATCAAAGCTTATATTGGTGCCTCTACCCTCTGACCAGCAATTCCACTTTTAAGAATTTAGTCCACAGCAGCTCTTGCATTGGTGCTTAAAGCTGTGTATAGCAGTTATTCACTGCCCACTGCTCCTAATAAACACAAGATTGGAAAGTGCCCGAATGTCAAATCAAGCATCTCACATCCACATACTAGAATACTCTCTAGCCAGCAAAAAAAAAAAAAAAAAAAAAAAAAAAAAATCCACAGGCGCCTTCTGTGAAGTGATGTGGGAGGCTTTCAACATCATTGCTAAATGCAAACGAGAAACTGAGTGGAGGGTGTGGTTTTGAACATACAGACGTCTGTATTTTTATATGCATCTAGAATTTCTGGAAGATACACTTCTCTAAAACCTCTTAACGATTATGGCCTTTGGGGAAGAAGTGGGGCCAGGGTGGGAGGCAGGGAGCTTAGTTTTCACTTGCTTCCTCCTTTTGTGTTGTTTGATTTGTTATTATTAATATGCATTACCTTTTCCAAAAACTTCAGAAGGTGAAAAGAAGAAGGGAAAAGAAGGGAAGAGAGCGCCAGGCAGCCGCTTGGCACAGGGACTAAGAAGTGGAGTGCCTGGTCATGGAGAGGTGCGGGTAAAGCCTCCAAACTGGCTTCAGCGTGGGGGCACCCTAAATCCCCTGGAATCAGGTCGGACTCTGAAGGTAGGAGTCTGCTTGGTCTAGGGTGGAAGTTGGGGACAGTGACTTGGCCTGAGAGTCGGGGGCAAGAGGGCTTCCAGGAGGGCAGGGCGGGAGCTTTGCAAGCCAATACCTCCCTCGTGCCACCTCCACGCAACGCCGTTAAATTCAGATGCTACACTGAAAGCAGAGGAAAGAAAAATCTCTGTGTCACAGCATCAACCGGCAGCCAACGCACCTACATCCTGTCTCTGCTCTGGACGAGCCCACCAAAACACATCCTGCAAAATTCTAGACCCCCGCCAGCGGCGGGAGGCGGCCGTGCGCACAACGTCCTGCAAACACCGCCCTCTGGTGGTGGCGCTGGTGAACTGCGCCCAGGTCCACAGGCGGGCTCACGCTTGTGTGTTCCAAACGGGAGAAGAAAAAAGTACCATTTAATACCGAAGCGAAAACAAGTACTCAGTAAGAAAAGCACAGATGCAAACGCAAAATTCATATTTTAAATATAGTTCACAAACTGGTTCCCAACTAACTCTTCTCCCAAAATACAATAGATTGTTTCTCCCCTTGCAACATATATACTCTTATTCTAAAAAACAATAATGAAAAGCACTAAGATAAAAGAGACACCCACAGTCACCAGGCTGTGGTCTGTAGCTCTTGCTAGCATTTTGGTGAGTATCCCTCCAGACTCTATCAACACATATACAGAGATACATGCAAATGGATAGCAATGGGACTGTGCAACACACCCAATTTTGTAGCCTGATTTTTTTTCTCTTAATTATATATTGTGGTGGGTATCTGCACAACAAATGCCTGCTACATCATCATGTTTAATTTTTTTTTTTTTTTTTTTTGAGACGGAGTCTCACTCTGTCGCCCAGGCTGGAGCACAGTGGCGTGATCTCGGCTCACTGCAAGCTCCGCCTCCTGGGTTCACGCCATTCTCCTGCCTCAGCCTCCCAAATAGCTGGGACTACAGGCACACACCACCACGCCTGGTTAATTTTTTGTATTTTTAGTAGAGATGGGGTTTCACCGTGTTAGCCAGGATGGTCTCAATCTCCTGACCTTGTGATCCGCCCGCCTCGGCCTCCCAAAGTGCTGGGATTACAGGTGTGAGCCACTGCGCCCAGCCCATTTTTAATGCTTTCAATTGAAAAAGTTATACCTGTGAAAATATGCCCACAGATAAACTCACATACATGAGAGAAACTATCCATTAATAGCAAACTTGCTGAGTCAATTATGATATATCCATCTGGTAGAATTCTATGCAGCTTTTTTTTTTTTTTTTTTTTTTTTTTTTTTGAGAGAGAGTTTTGCTCTGTCACCCAAGCTGGAGTGCAGTGGCAAGATCTCAACTCACTGCAACCTCTGCCTCCCAGGTTCAAGCAGTTCTCCCTGCCTCAGCCTCCCGAGTAGCTGGGTCTACAGACACCCGCCACAATGCCCGGCTAATTTTTGTATTTTTAGTAGAGACAGGGTTTCACCATGTTGGCCAGGCTGCTCTCGAACTCCTGACTTCAGGTGATTCACCCACCTTGGCCTCACAAAGTGCTAGCATTACAGGTGTGAGCCACCAAGCCTGGCCACTATGCAGCTAATAATCTAATGCACTGATGTTGCTATATGTCAAAGATACATCACAAAATAAAATTACATTACAAAATAATATGTATAGAAGTATCCTATTTTAGCTTTTATATATATGCCTGTGTCTGAGAAGAAAATGTTTCTTGAAGGATACTCCAGAAACTCTCTTAGGAAATAAGACTGGGAAGTAAAGGATAAGTACAAATTGTAGCTTTTATTTTTTCTCCCCTTGCGATTTTTTAAAAATATTATCCTCTTGATGACAGAATTCTGAATCCTGAATGCACCATGACTTAGCTGAATAATGTCCTGTTGGTGAACACTCAAGATGCTTATACTTTTTCTGCTAGGAATAAAGCTACAGTGGTACCTTGGATTTAGTCATTGTGCACTTGTCTGATTATTCCTGCTGGGTAAATTCCTAGGCATGGAAATGCAGGTTCGTTTTTAAGGTGCATTATCCATGATATTGACTATCAACACGTCGTAGAGTGAAGCCGATGTGACTGTTCAGTGCCTGTTTGCATTTCTGAAGGGCCTAATGTCTGCTTCTAGGTGAGGAGGGCATCACCTCTGGCCATGCTTTGTATCCCTGGAAGCTCTCTCCAGACTACGGGTCAGGTTCACCAGATGCCCAGACATCCCTTTTAATGTCTTGCTTCCATTTACAGCTGCACCTCCACACCCACTGTCATCCTCACCCACCTCTGTCTATTCCCTCCACAGCAGCCAGTGTGAGCCTTCTCCACCCGACCCTGCCCACGCTCCATCAGCAGCTTTGCTGCACCCTGGAAATCTATCCAAGGTCCTCCCATGGCCCAGGAATCTCTGCATGGTATGGACCCTGATGACCCTTCTAACCTCACGTCTCCCTCCTCTTCCTGCCCTCAGCCCACTCGGGCTGCACACTGGCCAACATGCTGTTCCTGATGCTCCTCGAACATCCAGTCCCAGGGCCTTCGCACCTGCTGTTCCCTCTGCCCGGAATACTGATCCTCTACTCAAGAGCCTCTTTCCCTGGCTTCATTCATAGCCCAGCTCAAATGTTTCCTTCTCAGAGAAGCCTTCTGGCCCACCCTGCCTTAAAGGCCACTCTCCCTTCCCAGACCCCATCTCATTATCTAGTTACCATTTTTTATTTTTTTTATTGAGACAGAGTCTCACTTTGTCACTCAGGCTGGAGTGCAGTGGCATGATCTTGGCTCACTGCAACCTTTGCCTCCTGAGTTCAAGCGATTCTCCTGCCTCAGCCTCCCAAGTAGCTGGGACTACAGGCGCCCATCACCACACACAGCTAATTTTTGTATTTTTAGTAGAGACAGGGTTTCTCCATGTTAGCCATGCTGGTCTCGAACTCCTGACTTCAAGTGATCCGCCCGCCTTGGCCTCCCAATGTGCTGGAATTCGAGGCATGAGCCACTGCACCCGGCCCGTCCAGTTATCTCTTTATTCATAGCCCTGGGATCGCATTCTAAATCTACATGTTTATTTGCCTTTGACGTTCTGCCCTCACTGAGTTACAAGCTGCATAGGAGCAGGAGACTGGCTTGTGCTGTGTCCCCAGCACCCAGGACAGGCCCTCCCTCCACAAGTGTGTGCTGCTTGGATGAAGGAGAAGCTATTAACACACGATATCCGAAGACTGAAGAGCCTAGATAGGCCGTTTCTCCCAACGGCTCCCGAAGGAGGTCAGATGTGTTGAAAGCATCTTTTCCATAGATGAAGCTTTATCGAGAAAATGTGACAGAACCTTTTTAATGTAACCATTTGGGAGAAAAATTGCAAATAGGTTATTATTCAGGAAAAATGCCTTTCCTCCAAACCAGAACAGCGCATCCACCCAACATACTGGCTCCCTCAGAGAAAAGCAGAAAGGTTAATATCGCCCCATCAGAGTAAAGGAGCCAATTAGTGCAACTGCAATTCAGAAGAAGAATAGAGGTTAATTGCTTGGAGTCCACATGTCTCAAATGCCTAATGCTATATCATTATTTTTTAGCTACACATTATTCATTTCATACACTTAAGTATTCTACTTTATTACTAATTAGTAATTCCTTATCCTTAAATTTTACCCAATTCAAGTTGTCATCATAGGGCCCTCCTCAGCCCCCATTTTCCCTAAGATGCAACAAAATTGTTAAGAAAAGGTTGGCATCTCCTATTCACTACCTCCCACCTCCAGCCCCTGCCAGCACCCCCGGGTTCACCTCTCCTCTTCCACGGGCATGTGGTTTCCCTGCCTGCAGAATCTTCCGTCTCGGCAAACAGGCTTCACTCCTGCCTCGGCTGTTTTTAAGCATCTACTGTGTCCCAGACAAGGTTCCAAGCTTATTGATTAGCTGGGCAAAAAGATGCCAATTCATCCTGCCCAGATGTCTCTGTTCTCTTGAAAAGACTCACAGCTTGGCACCTTGGAAATGTTAACCCAACAGATCAGAATTTCCTGAGAATGTAACAATAATATCATTAATAACAATAATATAATAATAATAACGGCCATAAGTACTTCTTGAACATATTTAGGTCTCAGACACCATGCTCATGAATTTTACATGCATGATTTTAATCCACGGGAAGCCACGTACATGCATGTACATCGATCACGTAAGTACGTAAGTGGGACAACCCCAAACCCAGCCCCAGTTCAGCACGGCAAAGTCATTTTAACATTCAGCGTCCTCTTCCATCACGGGGTTGTTGGAAGTCACGGTTCTCTAAGGCTAGTGCTCACTCCCATGTTTTCAGAGGCTCCCAGGGGCCTAGAAAGCCTTCAGAGCCCCCTTCCTCCTTTCTTCAGCTGGTTTATTTGGGATTGAAACAATGTTCTTCCTTCTCTTCATCATGGAGATGTAGGTTAGGGCATGGAAGATACAGAAGAAGCCAGAATCCCAGCCCCACCTTGGACTAGCTGGATGGCAGAAATTCTGCCCTAGGAAATGACAGCATTTTAGGGCTGGTCTGTGGAAGCAGAGCAGCAAGACACAGCAGCTGAGGTGGGGACCTGTGTTCCTTCTCCTCTTTGTGGACTGAAGATACTTCTGCTAAAAGGAATTGGAGATTGGTCCCTCTTTTTCTGAAATTGATAATCATAAACTATAAATCAATTACATTTACTAAAAGACAAGCTTGGAAATATGTGCAGGAAACAAGAAACTATAAAGAAAGATCAAATACATTTGAAAAAGAAGCAAATGGAATGTCCAGAACTGAAAAATACAATTAAAGCTAAAACCTCCTGGATAAGAGAATCAGTAACTGGAAGATAGATCTGAATAAATTATCCATCAAGGGGCCAGGTGCAGTGGTTCATGCCTGTAATCCCAGCATTTTTGGAGGCCAAGATGGGTGGATCACCTGAGGTCAGGAGTTCAAGACCAGACTGGCCAACACAGAGAAATCCCATCTCTACTAAAAATACAAAAATTAGCCAGGCATGGTGGCAGGCACCTGTAATCCCAGCTCCTCAGGAGGCGGAGGCAGGAAGAATTGTTTGAACCTGGGAGGTGGAGGTTGCAGTGAGCTGAGATCACTCCATTGCACTCCAGCATGGGCAACAAGAATGAAACTCGGTCTCAAAACAAAACAAAAATTATCCATCAAGGAATAAGAATTGGGAAATGTGATAGGACGTTAAGAGACAAAGAGTATGAAGTGAGAGGCTCTAGAAGGAAATGAAAGTAGATGAAGCAGAGGTAATATAAGAAGATATATAGGGTAAGAACCTTCCAGAACTAATGATAACTATCAACCCCTGGATTCAAAAACAAAATAAATCCAAAGTGAGAAAAAATAAAAATAAATCTGCTGGGCACAGTAGCACATGCTTGTAATCCCAGCACTTTGGGAGGCCAAGGCAGGCAGATCACTTAAGCTCAGGAGTTCAAGACCAGTACGGGCAATTTTGTAAAACCTTGCATCTACAAAAAAAAAAAAAAAAAAAATTAGCCAGGCATGATAGTGTGCACCTGTGGTCCCAGCTACTCACAAGGCTGAGGTGCGAGGATCGCTTCAACCCAGGAAGTCAAAGCTACAGTAAGCCAAGATCATGCCACTAACGCACTCCAGCCTGGGTGACAGAGTAAGACCATGTCTCAAAAAAAAGAAAAAAAAAGAAAAAGAAAATCTATTCCTGAAACATCATACTGAAACTGCTGACTAAAAGGACAAAGGGAAGATTTTAAATGCACTCAGAAAGAAAATATAGATAACCTTCAACAGAGCAACAGTTAGACTGGCAGCTGACTTTTTATCAGCAGGAATGGAAGTTAGAAGAATGGATGATTCATTTGACATGCTGCGAGAAAAAATAACTGTCAACCTAGAATTCTATGCCCAGTGAAAATTCATTTCAAGAACAAGGTGAAATATAGACATTTTCAAACCAATAAAAACTACGAGAATTTTCCAGTAGCAAACTACAATAAAGGAAACTCTAAAGGACGGATCCTAGTTTAAAAATCTAAAATGCAAAAGGAATAAAATATACTGAATAAACATTGACTATGTGCATAAAACAACAATGATAATGTCTTATGGGGTTAAAGAAAAAACAGACTGGGCACGGTGGCTCACGCCTGTAATCCCAACACGTTGGGAGGCTGAGGCAGGTGAGTATCTTGAGCCCAGGAGTTTAAGACCAGCCTAGGCAACATGACAAAACCCTGTCTCTACAAAAGATACAAGAATTAGCCAGGTATAGTGGCATGCACCTATGGTACCAGCTATTCAGGAAGGTGGGGTGGGAGGACTGTTTGAGCCTGTGAGGTTGAGGTTGCAGTAAGCCACGATCACACCACTGTTCTCTAACCTGGGTGACAGGGCAAGACCCTGTCCCCACTGAAAATAAAAAACAAAAAACAAACAAACAAAAACCCACAGAATTAAAAGACATCACAACAATGGCATGCAAATCAGGAGAAGGAGAATGAAATGAAATTGTTCTGAGATCCTTGTACTATATAGAAGGAAGGTAAAAGTGTTACATTCATATCATAATTTCTAGGATCACCACTAAAATAATGGAAACAGAATATATAACTTCCAACCTACTTAGAGGGGGAATATAAAATGAGAAAGAAAAAAATCCAAAATATAATAAGGAGAGAAAAAGAAAAACAGAAAGCATAAAATGAGATGGCATATAAAATCCTAACATATCAATACAATAAATATAAAGGGATCAAATGCTTCTGGTAAAAGATAAAGAGTATCACGGATTTATTTTAAATCCAACATTTTGCTATTGACAAGAATCCCAATAAAAACTTAAGGATATAGAAAGGTGGAAGTAAAAGTGGGAAAAGGGCTACAAGGCAAGGAAGCAGAATATTAACAAACACGACTATATATTGGACCATAAAACAACTCCCAACACATTTCAAAGGACTGAACACATACAGATCACATTGTTTGATCACAATTCATACATCAGAACACAATAGTAAAAAGATAATAGTTTTGACCAGGCGAGGTATAATCACACCTATAATCCCAGCATTTTGGGAGGCTAAGGTGGGTGGATCACGTGAGGTCAGAAGTTCAAGACCAGCCTGGCCAACATGGTGAAACCCTGTTTTTACTAAAAATACAAAAATTAGCTGGGCATGGTGGCATGCACCTGTAATCCCAGCTACCTGGGAGGCTGAGGCAGGAGAATTGCTTGAACTCTGAAGGTGGAGGTTGCAGTGAGCAGAGATTGCACCACTGCATTCCAGCCTGGGTGACAGAGCAAGATTCCATCTCAAAGAAAAAAATAATAATAATAATAATAGTTTTTTTTAAGTTCACATTTAGAATTAAGAAATACATTTTTAAATAACCCTTCAGTCAAAAAAGAAATCAAAATCGGAATTTAAAAAATTAGAATTGATCAAAAAAAAATTCTATATCAAAACTTATAAGATGTAACTTGAGCAGTAGAGACAAACTTATAGCCTTAATTGTGAATATATTTTAAAAATAAAAAAAGAAAGGCTGAAGACAAATGATGCAAGTATTCATCTTAGAAGAGGGATAAATAAAAGCAAAATAAACCCAAACATTCTCTAACCAGGTCTCTACACAGCTCAGTTCACCTTCACACCCCCAAATGCAAAATGGCCTTCTTCCACCCTGCAAGGAGGGGTTCCTTCTATTCCCAAGGCAATATTTCTCCAAACATGCTAGGCTGTCTTCTGGTAGTACAGAGGATGATTTTCAGTGGTACTTGGACACATATTTATTTTACTAGATTTTAAATAATAGCTTACTCCTACATTTGACAGTTAATGTAGTTTTACATTTACAGTAGTAAAATAAAGTTTCCTTTGAAAATTACTTAGTAAGAGGCCAGGCATGGTGGCTCATGCCTGTAATCCCAGAACTTTGGGAGGCCAAGGTGGATGGATCACTTGAGGCCAGGAGTTTGAGACCAGCTTGGCCAACATAGCGAAACCTGTCTCTACTAAAAAAAAAAAAAAAAATACAAAAAGTAGCCAGGTGTGGTAGAACATGCCTGTAATCCTAGCTACTCAGGAGGCTGGGGAATGAGAATCGCTTGAACCCAGGAGGCAGAGGTTGCAATGAGCTGAGATCATGCCACTGCACTCCAGTATGGGCAACAGCGAGATTCTGTCTCAAAAAAAAAATTATAATAAATAAAATTACTCAGTAAGAGGATGAAATTCAAAGGAAAATATTAAATAAGTATATCATATATTATTATTTATAAATTATTATATACATAAATTCTCATTTCCAAAATGGAAATAATATTTCCTGCTTCATAGCATTGTTATGAAAATTAAAGGCCAGGCGTGGTGGCGCATGCCTGTAATCCCAGCACTTTGGGAGGCCAAGGCGGGTGGATCACGAGGTCAGGAGATTGAGACCATCCTGGCTAACATGGTGAAACCCCGTCTCTACTAAAACTACAAAAAAAAAAAATAGCCAGGCTTGGTGGCGGGCGCCTGTAGTCCCAGCAACTCGGGAGGCTGAGGCAGAAGAATGGTGTGAACCTGGGAGGCGGAGCTTGCAGTGAGCTGAGATCCCACCATTGCACTCCAGCCTGGGCGACTGAGCAAGACTCTGTCTCAAAAAAAAAAAAAAAAGAAAGAAAGAATTAAATAAGTTATACACAATATAAAATAATACTTCATGAATACATTACTTGTAAAGCATCTGGTACTTACCAAGAACTCAGTTCACATTAGCTGTTATAATAATAATAGTTGAATGATTAAAATTTGGGAAACACTAATCCAACTAAGGCTCCAAAAATGAACTTTAGTCCAGTGACAAACCCCGCAGGCAAGAGGAAAGTAAAGACATCAGGTCTTCAGGTCTTCGCAGCTCCCCTCTCCCTTTCCACAGCCTTCCTGTCCTGCCCTGTGGTTCTTGCTGCTCTGGGTCTCTGTACCCTACGCTGTCCCTGCCCCAGGCCTGCTCCGGCCTTCCCATCCCCACTCAAACTACAAAATGCAAACTCCTCCAGACTATGGAGCAGAGTGCAGGGCTTATGAGGTTAGAAAGTTGCCCCTTCTCCCAAAGTTTCATTTAAGACAGTAAAAGCCTTTAACACTGAAAGGGAAACCCCAGCTGTGGTCGCTGCGGCATCCTAGCTGAGCCCCGGGGTGGAGATTTGAGAGCAAAGCTCCCAATCCTGGGGTGCCTCCCAGAGCCTGAGCCCCTCTGCCCAGCCCCACCCTCTGCTCGGATGGGGAACATGGTTCTGCAGCAATCCAAGGACAGCCCCAGGCTGCGGGTAACTGGCCTGTTTGATTTGACAAGAGTGATATCTTCAGGTTCTTCACGAGAAAACTTTGCAATCTGTCATTTCCAAACCCTCACTATATCATTTTTCCACCCACTTCAAAGATGTATAGCAGGGTTACTTGAGGCCTTCTCCACTGCAACGTTTTTATTTTCCCTGCATGATTACTGCTGCCCCTGGGAACTCTTCTTGAGGTCCTCCAAAGAAACCCCACAGAAGTGAAACCCACCAGGACGTGATGCATTTCCCATCCGCAGGAGCTGGCTGAGAGCATGCACTTGCTGCAGCCACCAGGGGGAGCTACAGGTTTCTCTTTGGAGCCCCAGAACTCAGTGGCCTGAGTTCCTTATCATTTGCTAAACAGAGGGGCTCCTGAGACACTAACAGATATGGGACATCTCTGTGTAGATCCTATTTACTTCACTGGCTGGTGCACAGGGCTGACAGGCTGCCACTGAAGGCTGCTTCCTCATTTGAGACTCTCAGGTTGTGGGTCACCGTCCGTGCCCCAGGGGGCTTACAGTCTGACTAGGGGGTGGCAGAAGGACCTGTGCACCAGCAGTCAGATGCTTGGGTTCCCTATGATTGTCAAATGTGTGCTCCCGCTTACTCCGGGGGCCTCAGAGGGCTGTTCATGTGGATGTGTGTGCATGTGCGTACATGCATATGTTTGCGTGTGTGTGTTTGCGCGTATGTGCATGTTCGTGTGGATGTGTGTGCACGTGCGTATATGCATATGTGTTTGCGTGTGTTTGCAAGTGTGTGCATGTTCGTGTGGATGTGTGCGCACATGCGTACATGCATGTGTGTGCGTGTGTGTGTTTGTGCGTATGTGCATGTTCGTGTGGATGTGTGTGCACATGCGTATATGCATATGTTTGCGTGTGTGTTTGAAGTGTGTGCATGTTCGTGTGGATGTGTGCACATGCGTACATGCATATGTGTTTGCGTGTGTGTTTGCGTGTATGTGCATGTTCGTGTGGAAGTGTGTGCACGTGCGTATATGCATATGTGTTTGCATGTGTGTGTTTGCTCAGGTCACCCAGCAGTATGTGGGAAGCTGGAATGTGAACCCACGTCTCCTCCCTCCAAATGCAGTATTTACACGCTGTTCGGTAGAAGAAACAAAAGAAGCTGTTGAGTAGAAGAAACCAAAGAAGCTGTTTCGTAGTTGAAGGGACAGAAGCCCGTTTCCAGGGAAAAGCCCTGAACAGAGTGGCACTGACCAGAGGAAGCCGTCAACTACTGAGAGCTGTGTACGTGGCTCTGTGAGGGGCAGTGATCAACACATGAACACACCACTTGCAACTGGCAGTGCAACAGGAACACACAGACCACAAAACGGAAGCACTGAGGAAGGGGAGGTCATCAGCTCCCTGTAAGGACTGAATGGTGGGGAGGGCTCCCCAGAGGACCAGAGGGGACAGCTGGCTTTAGCCAGAAGCCAGGCAGAAGGCCATACCCAGCAGAGGGCACAGTTTGGGCAAAGACACAGCTATGGGAACACAGCCATGGGAACTTCTGAGTTTCAATGTAAGAGAAGCTCTTACAAGAACTATTTCTGGAGACAGGCAGGGCAGGGGCTGGGACCAGATCATGTGGGGTCTCCCAAGCCAGGCTGGCTTTCATCAGGAGAATGACATGATCAGGCCCCAAACTGGACTTCCCTCAATGTGGACGGTAGAGGGGCTAGGTGGGCGGGGAGCAGGGGTGGCAGGAGGGAGCCTGGTCAGGCAGCCACTGCAACCTTCTGGAAGCCATCTAAGATTAGACGGCCACCAAAGTAACCACCCGTCCTGGTTTACCCAGGGTGGAGGGAGCTCCCAGGACTCAAGACTTTCAGCTTTAAAACCAGGAGAACCCTGGGCACAGAGACAAGTTGACCCCCCTGCTAGCCACTAAGACAGACATATCTGCCACTTAACCTCTCACTACTTCACTTTTCTCATTGTGGGTCACCGTCCGTGCCCCAGGGGGCTTACAGTCTGACTAGGGGGTGGCAGAAGGACCTGTGCACCAGCAGTCAGATGCTTGGGTTCCCTATGATTGTCAAATGTGTGCTCCCGCTTACTCCGGGAGCCTCAGAGGGCTGTTCATGTGGATGTGTGTGCATGTGCGTATATGCATATGTTTGCGTGTGTGTGTGTCACAGCCCACGTCAGCAATGTTCAAGTGAGTTTCAGTAGCACAGCACCTTCAGACAAAATCTTACACGGAAAACTCGGAACAGAAAGCACCCAAGGTTGGAGCTCCCAGGAGGAAGTAGAGGATGGGATGGGGTGTGGGGGTGAGGGACTGACATGCCCACAACCTCAGGCCCTGACCCACCTCTGCAAAACCACAGCGTTTGACAGCCATTGGCCTAGACAGTCAGAGGGTCTTATGACAACATTCATTTGTTGAACTGAAAACCCAATTGAATGAAAATCAATGATCTGGTTCAATGGCAGACTATGCCAAAGAATAAAATAATAAATCCACTCCAAAACTGGCCCATCTCTTTGAACTGGAACTAAATCCATACTGTTTCTCCAATTATTGTCTTGGAATAAAATCTAATCCCCCTATGAACTGACCTTGAACCAATGGTCATGTTCTTCTGCTTCAGTTCTTGACAAGGCCCCGCCCAGCCAGACCCATACACAGCCATCCTCTGCAGCCTGGGCCATGGTCAGGGAGTGGCCGACAGGGCCCACGGGCGAGATGCCCATGGCGCTGCTGACTCTCACTGAGCCCCCTGCCACCTTTGGGGGCCTGACTACCCCTCCCACAGCCTGGTTGAGAGACCTGTGTCACTGACCTAGGACTAAAGGCATCTCCCACTCCTGACATGGATGTGACTGGCTTTGCCCTGACCTTCAGGCAACTGGCCAGCTCTGAGCCTTGACCCATCTTCACTGCCCCTCACAGAGCCACGTACACAGTCACCTTCCTCCAGTCACCTTCCACCCTGTTCAGGGCTTTTCCCTGGAAACAGGGGCTTCTGTCCCTTCATCTACTGAACAGCTTCTTTGGTTTCTTCTACTCAACAGCTTCTTTTGTTTCTTCTACCGAACAGCGTGTAAATACTGCATTTGGAGGGAGGGGACATGGGTTCACATTCTAGCTTCCCACATACTGCTGGGTGACCTGAGCAAACACACACACACAAACACATATGCATATATGCACATGCACACACTTCCACATGAACATGCACACACGTGTGAACACACGCGCACACACATCTGCATACACGCATGTGAACACACATGCACACACACATGCACACACACATGCACACATGCAACACACACACAATGGGGTTATTGCTCTGTTCTTACAAGGCCTGGTCCCATGGAAAGGGAACTACAAGCTCCTAATAGAGAATATATTAAACGTCTTTGGAAATCTCAAAGCATGCTGCCCTGGCCTCCAGAGGCGGCCTGCTGAGCCCACACCAGCCCTGTGCCTCATCTGCAGTGACAGCCACTTGCTGGTCTGTCCCTCCTCAAGACTCCATGAAGGAGGGTGCAGGGCTGTCTCCAAGTGCTTGACACCAGGTAGGTGCTTGGCGCATGCTTAGTGAGCAACTCACTCCCCTTCATTCAGAAAGATTTAGTGAGAACTCATGGGCCAGGCCCTGTTGCAGGTGCTGGTAATAATACAGCAGTGAACAGAACAGATCAAAACCTCTTCCTGTGTGCCATTTACATTCTAGCGGGAGAATGAAAAAGTGGGTGGGTAAAGGATTTTCGTTGCCGTGGTTTGGTTTTTCTTTCCAGGGTATCAATGAAGAAACCCATTTCCTCTAACACTCATTCCATCTCTCCTTCCTAATAAGCAGCATGGAAAAGGATGAACTAGAAACCCACTTCTCCCAGAAAATGAGAGATGAAAAAGCTGATACCATGGGCAACTGGCTTCTTGCCAATACAGGGTTCAGGTGAAAGCTACGGACGGCTCTAGCTTCAGTACCAGCCAAGTTCATTCCCTTAGCCCCAAGCTGGCCTTAGTGGGAAACAAAAGCCTTCTGTGGTGGCCCCAGCCTCTCCCCCAACTCACCCGCAGCTCTGAGAGCTGATGAGCCTCATCCCTGGCTGGCTCCATCACGGGGAAGCTCACAGAGGCTTGGTGAGGGGGTGCCAGCAAGTCACAGGTGATCACGAAAGGGTTAGACTGCGTGGATTCTTCAGTCATCCCCTGCTCCTAGACCCCACTGTGTCCTGAGAGCACGGGTCTCAGCTCTCCACGAAACCCGGGCACCCACCAGTGGGAACTGAGCCTTCAGGGGGAGAGGGAGCCAGGAGCTACCCAGCAAGCTTTGCAACAACCCCTGCTGCGCTCACAGGGAGTCTCCGTTTTTCATTCGGATGCCAGTGGATACCATGAAACTTAAAAATCCCTTGCACTCCATCTCCGCGATGGATTCTTGGCTGGAAAAAATGGGGTCCTTTACAGAGTGCTTGGTACCTTGTCCCACAGTCCAGGGTAGCCTGGGCCCAGCAGCATTGTCTGTCACCTGAGAGGTCTCAAGTCTATACTAACCCTTTCTCCATTCAAATGCAAACCCTCAGGAAGACTCATCAGAATGCAAACAGTAAGAAAGTCATCTAAAGTTGCAGCCTTGAAAAATTCTCATTTCTCTCCTGATTCACAGAACTGCAGCCAGGGGGGCTGGGGGCAGGAGTGACAGAGCAGAAGTGCTTCGAAAATCACATTTCCTTGCTCAGAACTCTGTCCACCTGCAATTTGCTCTGATTCTCTGTCTTTTTGTCTGTTCAGAGGGATGTGAAT
This sequence comes from Macaca thibetana thibetana, assembly GCF_024542745.1. Classification (NCBI taxonomy): domain Eukaryota; kingdom Metazoa; phylum Chordata; class Mammalia; order Primates; family Cercopithecidae; genus Macaca; species Macaca thibetana. Next base: position 112,893,552 of record NC_065586.1, read on the forward strand.
CACAGTTAAATTCTACCAAATAAACGAGCTATGTGTTAAAGTTCTGTAAAACCTGCAATTTTAGAAAGGCTTGATGTGGTTGACACTAAATTGATTTCAAGACATCCTATTTCCGGTCTAATGCTGGGCCTTTCATCTAGAACAAACATGCTCATAATGGCTGGATTCTAAGGGAATGGACTCAGTAAAAATACATAGGCAGCACAGGCACTCACACTAATTTTCTTCCTTTTTTAAATGAAAAGAGATGGTGTGTTTTACTTCTCAATGATTAATTTCCCATAAAGTTTTCATGGCACACCCATCGGAGGTTTTCAGATGTAAACAACCAATCATGCTGCAAACTGAAAGCTCACCTTCAGGTTTTCATTTTAATCAGCAACAGAAACCTGACACTTGCCAAGGGCAGGAGATTGTCCTGAGTGTTCAGAGCCCCCATCCCGAGGGGTTTCACAGGGAAGTGGGAGAAAGGGAGTTCCTAGCATCTGGTCACCTCACGCTGAAAAAACGAACAGCTGCCTTGCACTGGATCTAAATTCAAGCATTTCCACTACCCAACAACCACAAAAATAAATTGCACAAAGGAAAAAAAAAGCCTATTTATTATACTCAAACCTAATACGGTAAGTTTAACAGCTTTGTGGCAAATTTATACACGTCATAAAATATCATAGAACTTTCACCAAAAGAAAAAAAAAGTGCATGTAAAATCTGGCAAAATCCAAATAAAGCTTACTTAATAGTATTGTACCAAAGGCAATCTCCTGGCCTTGATCTTTGTCCTGTGGTTAGGTGGGAAGCTGTCTCTGGGGGACGCTGGGTGAAGGGTACACCAAGCATACCCTTTTTTGTGTACAGAAAGTGTACAACCAATGGCTGTACTATGTTCGCAACTTCTGTGTGAGTCTAAAATCATTTCAAAATGAAAGTTTAAAAAAATGTGTGGGCTGGGCAGAATGGAAACAGGCCTGCTAGTCGCCCTGGGGAGGGCATAAGCTCTGGCACAGTCCTTCAGGAGAATGAGATGGCAGCATCCTCCAAAATGTAAAACACACTCACCCAGCAATTCATTCCTGGGAGTCCAGCTTACAAAACCACCCGACCAAGTGTACATGGGGCGTTCTTTATGGCAATGGTTGTCATTGAAAAATCTAGAAATAAACTGAATCTCCCAGAGTAGGACAATAATCAGCGAACATGAGCTGCCCAGGCCCAAGGACCCCTGCGCACTCACGAGGAAAGCAGCCCTGCAGGAAGATACTGGTGACGCACTGCTAAGCACAAAACGTGGCCACAGAATAACATGTATCTGTGTGCATACGTCTAGGAAGATCCCATTTCCCTAAAATCTTATCTATATACACGTGTACCTTACATGATTCTGTGAGCAGGGGAACACTTGAAAGGATGCACCTTCAAGGGGTCACAATGATTGCTTCCTGATGGAAGGTTCTTAGCAGGGATAACAAAGGGTCGCTTTTACTTTGTTTGAAATACATTACAATGAGAATGTGTTGTTTTTATAACTAGAACAACAACAGGAATAAGAAAAGACAACGGAGGCATGGTGGGAGACACTAGGGTGAGTGCAAAGACTGAGCAGGAAAGTCACCAGGGCCACAGGAAAGGGGCAGCTCAGCCCAGGAGGCCACACAGTGGAGGCAGGCTGCCCCGATCAGGGCTTGCCTACCCCTCCCTGGAAGAGGCTGGAACCTACTGATGTTCCTGCATGGGATGGGCAGGGCCTTCCCACAGGAGGGACATCCTTCCTTGCCCACTGTCGGGCTTGGCCATATGATGGGCCACAGAACATGAGCAGACAAGACCTGCTGGGCCTAAACAGAAGTTTGATGAGCTGTGGCCTGGGTCCCTCCGATCTGTGTCCCTTCTCCCTTTGTATGTCTCTGACAGGTGTTACCCTTTCAGTCTGGGTCCCAGAACGAAGCAGACCGGTGGAACAGGGCCCAAGTCAGCTGGCAACCACCACAGAACAGGGCAAGAAATAAAGCATGTTTGGAGTAAGGCACCGGAAGGTGGGGATGTTTGTTACTGCAGCCTTATTACCTTATAAAAGCTGACACAGGTGCCACAAGGCGTGCGCACACGTGCACACACACGCACGAATTAGAGAACTGACAGGTAGGTAGTATTTTTTGAAGGTATGCTGTGTGCAGAACGTAGGGACACTGGAGGCAGGAGACAAGAGGGTGTGCAGAGAGAATTCGAGAAGATGCCTGCCGACTGCTTGGGGAGCCAACATGCATACACACAGATATACACGTACCCAAACACGCTGGCACGGAATTCATGGGGCCATGCAGAGTGGTGAGAAAAGCCAGACAGTGGGGCTGGCAAGAGACACTGTGGGGAGGAGGAAGATTCCATGGGCAAGGACCCAGGTACTGCCTTTCTGCGTTGGTATCTAACCCACAGGGACCCGCTGAGCTGAATCCAGGCATTCTAATAAAGCACAAAAACAATCACTCCCAGTGTAATCGCCCTCCCCTTTAAATCAAAGGTTCCAGGAAAACACCCACCGCCTGGGGCTTCTGTGTGGGCCTTTTGTTCCTGGGAGATGCGCTCTCCCACCAGAGAAGGCCCTTCTTGGATGATATGTTCTGTGTCTCTTGGGAATGATTGGAGCGTGAACTGTATTTCCAGAAATCAGCTGTTTCTCTTCTGAATGAGGCACATCTTTGTGCAAGATACACTCTCTTAAAGACAAAGGGATGGGAGCTTGACGAAGGGTGTAAATACCAAGTCTCCCTTCCCGTCTTCTCTGACTGCGTGACCACGGTTCATTCATAATCTGTTTCATACAAATAGGCCACCTGTCACTTTCTCCTCTAAATCTGGACATTTCTGTTTAAAGTTCACTCCCTTACCACAACCCCCTTTTGAAAATAACACAATTAAGCCATCATTAGGTCTCCCAGTAAAAGATTCAAACCCCTAAGCACACGGAGCAAAATATGAGAATCTCCCCTTACCCCTCCTCAGCCCCTCTCACAAATCACACACTCTCTTGCAAAGGCCCCACTGTGCAGCTCCCAACGTCGAGAGGCACAAACGCATTTACAGCCTTTGCTTCCCTCCTTCCCTCTTGCCCTCCCGTCCTCCCTCCCTCCCTCCCTCCCTCCCTCCCTCCAGAAAAGCGATGTGTGCATTTTCTTAAGCCACTCATTATTCTTATTTTCATCTGAAGACGGGACGAATCTGCTCGCTTGTGGACTGTTTGGTTCGGCAAATGCGAAATTCATGAAACACCCCAATGTGCTGAGTTCTGCCAGGGGAACCCATGGTTAGGGGAACTGAGGCTGGGTTTGCCATGAAGTTATAATAGTGGTGGCACTAGGCTCCCTGATTTGAGGGTTTGGGTCTTGGGAAAGCAAAGCTTGCAGAGTCCTATGGGGCTCAAGTTTCCAGAAGGGGTCGGAGGACTTTCATCCTGTACCGGGTATACCCTCCCCAAGTCCCTGAGATTCTCGGCCAACTCCACTCCCGGTCTCTACCTCCCCTGCCCCCTCCCTTTACCCCCAGCCACAGCGAGATCCCTCCGCTGAGGCATCAGGTGCATTAGTGGGAAGAATTGTTCCTGCGTGTTCCTACGCAACAAAATCAAGTGCATGTGTAGGTGTTCTGTGTTTTTACAAACTCTCCTCCCTGGTTGTTATAAGATTAAAACAATTTTCCCCCTCAGTAAATGCTTCCCTTCAAAACCACTGGAGGTATATAATCTCCCAGCCCATTTGCAGCTCCTATTTTCTTGGGGCTGGGAGAAAAATCATGATTGTGGAACCTGTTTCCTTCTAAGAGGCCAGGGTTGAACAAGTGATAGACAAGAGAAGTAATGTTTCAATGACAGTTCTGATCAATGTTTCATTTATTTTGAAGTTCAAAAAAGATAGATGAGCCTCGAAGGTCCTGTGGGAAGGCAGGGATAGTGGGGATGGAGGTAAATTATCTTTTATCCCCAGTAAATTTAATGGACGCTTCCATTAAAACTGCAGGGAATTTTGGCCAGGCGCAGTGGCTCACGCCTGTAATCCCAGTACATTGGGGGATAGAGGCGGGTGGATCACGAGGTCAGGAGATCGAGACCATCCTGGCTAAAACGGTGAAACCCCATCTCTACTAAAAATACAAAAAATTAGCCGGGCGTGGTGGCGGGAGCCTGCAGTCCCAGCTACTTGGGAGGCTGAGGCAGGAGAATGGCATGAACCTGGGAGACAGAATTTGCAGTGAGCCAAGATCCCGCCACTGCACTCCAGCCTGGGCGACAGAGACTCCGTCTCAAAAAAACAAAAACTGCAGGGAATTTTAAGGTAGTTCTACTCCTATTTTAAAGCTGGAGTTGAGGATTTTTCTTTTTTAATTCCCAGATCATTTTTATGCTTCTGAGAAAACTAAACATTTTAGTCATGTGGCACATTTTATTTTCCTTAACAATGATGGGAAATTCACACACACCTGAGGACACAAAAACACTACTTAAAATCACAAACAGATTTCAAGGGAAAATGTACACAAAAGGTGAAAATGAAAAGACTGTCCTCGTTGATGTTGGGGGGGTGCCGACTTGTGTTTGTCCTTGAAAAAAACAAATTCACCTGTCACTGATCAACGATGCCAGTTTGCCACCATGCTACGGAAAAAGCATTCCTGCTGACTGTAAACGGCCCCATTTATGTGACTGTTTACATAATTACACAATGAAACATTGCAATCTTTCCAATTTAATACATGTTTTAACAAGCCCTTCAACTACAGTGTAGGCTTCTATAATCAAATCAAGTCTTTTCAATTAAAACACAATTAGAAAAGGTGTCAGGGTGTCACTGTTACATTTTGCTGCGTGAAAGGATTCAAGAATTGCCTGGCTGGAAATCAGAGCTAACCCAGGATGCCTGAGCATAAATGTCACCTCAGACCACCCAGGAGGGCACCCAGTCAGTGGGCCTTTGGTCCAATGTGAGAGATGCATACTGTCATCCTTCAGCCACCTCTGTGATGGACTGAAGGCAGAGATGAAAACACAGTGTGGCTCTGAGCTTGACCTCCAGGTGCTGGCAAGTGTGTCATGTGCCAGAAGTGGTGGGCACAAAATTACCAGAGAGATGGCCATCTTTCCCTAGTATGAGTGACAGGACAGTGGAATTCTACAGGAAGACACTAGACGCTAGATATTTTCTTTTTTTTTTTTGAGACTGGGTCTCACTCTGTCGCCCAGGATGGAGTGCAGTGGCATGATCTCAGCTCACTGCAACCTCCACCTCCCCAGCTCAAGCCATCCTCTCACCTCAGTCTCTTCCTGAGTGGCTGGGACCATACAGGCTTGAGCCACCATGCCCGGCTAATTTTTGTATTTTTTTGTAGAGACAGGGTTTCATCATGTTGCCCAGGCTGGTCTCAAACTCCTGAGCTCAAGCAGTCTGCCCACCTCGGCCTCCCAAAGTGCTGGGATTACAAGGCATGAGCCACCTCACCTGGCCTGTTGCAGGCATTTGATCTCACTATTTCATCGCAAAGATGTGAAACAGAGCTCACAGAAGACACAGTACTTGCCACAGGCCATGATGTGAATCATTTTCTGACACAAGGTAAAATGTGCACCCCAACCCCTCACCACCCCTTCTGGAGGATCAGTATCTACCTAAAGCAGATATGCAAAGGTGCTCTAGCTCACACTGCTAAGGGGCAATCGTTCCAAGAGGCCATTGGGAGACAGAGGGTTCCCTTCCATCTCAACACATCAGGGAGAAAGGTGAGATGTGGAAGGCTGGTACAGTGGATTGACCCTTGGCCCCTCAAAAGATATATCCACGTCAAATCCCTGGAACCTGTAAATGTTATGTGGGAAAAGAATCTCTGCAGATGTAATTAAGGATTTCGAGAAAAGGAGATCATCCTGGGTTACCCAGTTATAAATCCAATGGCAAGTGTCTTTGCAGGAGACACAGACAGGAGATACACACAGAGGAGAGGAGAAGGCGATGTGAAGACAGAGGTGGGGACTGGAGTGACGCAGACGCGAGCCAAGGAATGCCCGGAGCCTCCAGAGGGACTGTGGCCCTGCCAACACCCTGATTTTGAACTTCTGGCCACCAGAACTGGAAGGGAGTAAATTTCTGCCCTGCTCTCTGCCAAGGGAGCTACATTCAGGGGCTCTCTGGCTTCTCAGTGGGCTCAGCAAGTGCAGGGCCTAGAGGGAGAGAGGAGAGAGGCCAGACATGAAATCTCTGGCTCCCTTCCATGGGGTTACCGTGAGCTGGCTGTGTCCCTCAACCTAAAGGCCATAGCTCCTTTTGAAGCAGCCCTCTCCAAGGGACTCTCTGTTTCTGAGTCCCTGGACCTGCTTTCCCCTCTTACCCCTGCAGGCTTAGAGCTCCTATCAGCCCTGGTCCTCCTGATACCCTGCCCATATCTTTGTAAACAGTCCCCATATCCAAACATCCTCAAGTTAATTGGATTGAGTGTCCCACACATACCGTGCCAAGAGCCTGATGAGCGTGCTCTGTTGATGTAGCAATGCTTCTATCTTATGACACATTTGATCTATGTGAAGGCAAGTCTACTCCCTCAGGCCATTTGCTCCTAGGTTAGTGGATCGTCCCCACTTCTCTATGTGATAAGGGTTCTGGGGTGTCTGCGCCACTTGGAAGGAAGTGAGGCTCACAGAGGTGAACTGTTGTTATGACAATACACCGTGAGTCTGGAGCAGAGCAAGGATCACACTGCAGCCGTTCAGTCCCAATTCTGGGCTGTTTCCTAGACTAAGCTGTAGTCCAGGTATGGCAGATTCCTAGCCCTCTGGCTACCAACGCCTCCTCATTCACAGCCTCGGCTGATAATCATTCTTCAATCAGGACATGCAGACTGCGCCCGGACTTCATCCTGGGATCTTCCTCAACCCAACTCTCTGGAAGGCGGGAAGATCAGTCCGCAATGCTGGGCAAGTGCGTCCTGCCTGCTACAGTCTTAACAGGTTTTAGCCCCTGGCCATCTCTGATGATGTCTCTAGGGGATAATTTCCCAAGGTAGTTTCTGAGGATGCTGGTCCCCTGGGTTCCAAGACAATGCCAGCTTTTTCTTTGGAAACACTGAAAGTTTCAGGGTTATCTGAAAGTCCCCAGGACTTTTGGAGGAATATAAGAGTTTGATGAAGGGGCCTTCAGCTTTCCTGATGAGGAATGAATGCTGAGGCCCATCATGGAGGTAGACGGTGGAGAAGGAGCTTGGCTGTGAGAACAGATGTCTCAGTTGCCACTGGGAGAAGAACACTGGTGGCGGAGCAGGGGCGGGGAGGGGGCAGCCAGGAAACCTCAGAGAATTTAGTAAGTTTAGATGCAAGCTGGGTGATGTCACTTCCTCCTGTGTTGGTCACCCCAAGAAATCCTCAGTGAAAATCCACATGACCATGACTGTTTTGCAGTCTGGTTTGTGCGTGTGTGGATTAACAAGCTACGAGGCTGACTTCCATGGTGGACATTTCAACTGCCCCGCGAGCACACAGAGGCCCTAAGGAGTACTGCGGTTAAGAGACCTGTGGGACTTCAACACAGCATTTCCTTAAACCTGTTTATTTCCAGAACCTGATTTTCATGGTTCAACTTATTAATGCCAGCATGCATCCTGTTCCCCACAACAGTCTGGCGTAATTATGGCCAGATCCACGATTGTGCTGCCATATTTATTCAAATCACAGTTGAAGAGTCCCTCCTTTGAGGGACAGAGAGCCTTTCAGATCCAGGTGGTCTCTGACTTTTGCGCATCGGATGCTCCACAGCTCACATTCCTGTACAGGGCTTATTTACAGAGGGGCCTGCACCGCCGTTCCTATGTTCAGACTTTCCTACAGTAGGCTACCGTAGGGTCAGTGGTGGTGCCACTGACCAGGCAACAATTCAGTATCATGACCCCAGTGGCTAGTGGGGAGGGGGAGGTAAGTCGGGGGGGACCTCCTTCCACAGACCTCTCTTCCTCCACTCCTTCCTCTTCCCAGAGGGCTGCTCTGTGGCTCCAGCAGCAGCTGGCCTGGGGTCCTGCTTCCTGGGACACCTGCCCATCTCTAGAGGCAGGGAAGGGGGAGGATGAGGCACATCAAAGGACTTAAGTGAGGACTCAGGGGAGTCACTTCCTGGCACCTGGCTCAGGAGCAGTGGCTTTTCCTGACACTCTACGTGTTGATGTGGCACAGTTATTTGGGGGTAAAGTCACCAGCATCACCAGCACAAGCCACCACTGGGGCTACTCATGACTGAAGCCCTCTGGTGATGGGGTTCCATTACCCACCTTTGCACAAAGAGGAAAGCACCTTGAACCCTCATAAAGGCAAAAGCTCAGGAGTCAGATACACCTGGATTCAAAGCCAGATCTGCCTCTTTCTAACTTGAGTTTGACCACATTTCTAAATTTCTCAAAGCTTTAGTTTTCCTTGTTTCTAAAAAGAGGGCTGAAAATAGCATTTGTGCTCTCCGTGCAAGATGAGGATTCCATGGGAGAGCCCAGTAGGATGAGTAGCCCATGGCCTGGCACACAGGAAGTGCTCAACTGACATCAGCAATGCTGCCACTGCTGCTGTTTCAGCAACACATTTCAGCGACACAGGGGACTGTCCGCAGGGGAAACCCACTCACTCCTGGATTCAGGAAGATTGACGGTTCCAATATTTGCTGTGCCAGCGCCTAGACAGCTTCTTGCTCTCTGGCGCCTCTCCAGGCCTGTCCCCACTACTGCATCTGCTCCAAAGGACCCTTTCCTAAAAAGAGGATTCAAAAAGACAGATGGTGCCATAACTGCAGCTTCCTCTCGGGTATACACAGAACTGGCAGCGCACTGAAAAAGGCGAGACCTTCAGAGAGAAAGTGGGCAGCAACCTAAAACCTGTCATGGCAGGTTCTTCCAGTCGCACAGCGTCCCTAGGGAGGGACCCAGGAAAGACACAGGTTGGTTTATGCAAGGCTGTGTGGACCAGAGAGGTGGAAAGCAACTGAAGCCCACGGAAGGAAAACCGAAGAATGTGAACTCTGAGCAGCGCTTAACAAATAAAACACCCAGCCAGGTGAAGGCAGCGCTCCAAGCCATGGGGGGTGCTAGGGTCGCAAGGTGCTGCTTCTTTTGTTTTGTTTTCCCCCTGGTTTGGCCTCTATACTTCCCTTATTAATTTCGATTCTCTGGTTTTACCCTCCAAGGTGAAGATTAAATGCGGAGCCGGCGGGAAGCGCTCTTGAAACCTCCCGGCTGCAGCCACCGTTTCATTTCCAAGCATTGTTCCCAGAGACCGGCTCAGCCCTGCGCCCTGGTCCACAGGCACTTCCATTTAACTGACCTTTGGCCATTGTAAACCCCATCAGTAGGTGTTAATCCCTCCTGATTTAGACAGGGTTTTTTTCTTTCCTCTCTACCACCTCCCCCTGCCCTTTTCCTTTTGAAAGTAAAGTTATGTTTCAAAACATCTCTTGCACTCATATATACAGTTCTTATAAGCAAGGCACTTTCATATTCACTATGTCACTTGTCAGAAAAATTAAAGATGCGAGCCTGAGGGTCTCTGCAGATGATCTAACCCAGTGGTTCTCAAAGTGTGGCCCCTGGACCAGCACCATCAAAATGACCTGGAGACTTGTTAGACATGCAAAAATTCTGGTCCCCTCCTCCAAAACTACTGAATCAGAAACTCTGAGGGTGGGCCAGCAATCTGTTTTTACAAGTCTTCCAGGTGATTCTCTGATGTGGCTGAAGTTTGAGAACCACTGTGCTAATTAAATTTCCCCTACAGCTCCTCTCCTTTGAACAGATTAGAAAACTGAGATCCATGGTAATTCGCCCAAGGCCATTCATTCATTCGTTCAACAAGTGTACAGCACCGTGCTAGGGATTTAAGACATATCCATGAAAAAGGAAAATGTGGTCCTGCCCCATGGAATTCACTTTCTATAAACCAAAAATCAACAAAACAAAGATAATCACAGGCTGTAGTTAGTGCCACAAGGGAAACAAACATAGGGATAAGATTAACTGGGAAGGAGCTACCTGGGATGAGGTGGTCAGGGAAGGCTTCCTGGAGGAGGCGACATTTCAGCTGGAGCAAATGGGTGAGCAACAGCTGGCCATGAGAGCAACAGAAGGCAGAGGCCACCGCTTGGGCAAAGGCTTAAGAGTGAGAAAACACACGGCCTCTTCCAGAAACAGAAACACTGGAGTGGCTGGAGCTTGGTAAGCAAAAAGAGTGGCCAACACAGAACCAGAGGGAGCTGAGAGAGACTGAGGCTGAGACTATGCAGAGCCTCAAGGGCCTCACATCCAATTCCCATTCTCATAAGAGTCAGGCTAAGATTCCTGGCCCCTAGGCCTCCTCTGCAGGGCTCTTCTGCCATCTGCACTCAGACCTTCCTTGCACCAATCACCTTGTCCAGCCTCTTAGATCTTCTAGGACCCAGGAGCTCCCTTTCTCCCTCACACCAAAGGCAAGGCAGCCGGTCCTGCTCCAGGCAGTTCTCACTGATTTTCCTTTATATTGGGCCTAACTTGGATTCCTCTTTGCTTTTGTTAAAAAACAAAAAACAAAAAACAAAACAGATCAGCCTCACCCTCCCCATCCCCTATCTCCTCTTTCTCAGGCTAAACATCTTCAGATCTATTAAGAGGCAGTGAGACGGTGTAGTGAAGAGGGTGAGTGCTGGAATCAAACTGCCTGCGCTCCATGGGGCACTGCCCATGACCTCTGCACCCAGGTTTTCCCGTATGTCAACTGGTCGTAATAGTAATAACCCCTACCCGGTAGGTTTGTTGTGATGTTTACATGTCTTAAAACATGTAAAGGGATTCGGCAAGGATTCAGTGAGGGTCAGCTGCCACCGTGGGGCTTCCCGGGCTGGCCTCCATTCACTCCAGCATCCTAGTTGCCCTCCCTCGATGGCGCCAGTGAGCAGCAGTCACCTGGATGTGGCCAGGCCAGGCCAGAGTGCAGAGGGACTGCTGTTCCCTCCCAGTCTGGCCACTCGTCTTCTGGAACAAAACCAGAGGCTGAGTGGGAGACAGAGAGACTTGTCACTGTATACATCTGGGAAAAGTGGCCCTTTCCCTTGGGCCCTGTGTCTATGATGTAGACACACTCTGTATATTTGCCCCCTGCCTTACTAAAAGCATGAGACCGGCTGGGCATGCTGGCTCATGTCTGTAATCCCAGCACTTTGGGAAGCAGGCAGATCACCTGAGGTCAGGAGTTTGAGACCAGCCTGGCCAACATGGTAAAAGCCTGTCTCTACTAAAAATACAAAAATTAGCTGGGCGTGGTGGTGCACGCCTATAATCCCAGCTACTCAGGAGGCTGAGGCAGGAGAATCGCTTGAATCCAGGAGGCAGAGGATGCAGCGAGTCAAAAACTGCGCCATTGTACTCCAGCCTCAGTGATAGAGTGAGACTCCATGTCAAAAATAAAATAAATAAAATAAAATAAAATATAAAATAAAATAAAAGCAGGGAACCCCCACAGCCATCAGGAAAACTGATCTTGCCTTTCCTATCAGATGAAGTGGCTTGCGGCTGACCACTGCAACACTGAGACCAGCAAGGAAAGCAGAGACCAAATTCAAAAGCCTCCTGTACAGCCCTGGAGAGCTGTGGAGACAACCAGGACCCACGGGGACAAATACCTCACAGCAGGGGCCCCTGGGTGGCAAGGTGAGCCGACATTCTGCTGCCACTCTTTCCTTCAGGGAATCTGCTCATTCCGGGCATTGACGCAAGAGGCTGAGGATCTGTCGAAGGACCCAGGCCAGGGTCGATGACAAAGAGGCGCAGACACAGATAAGCTTTGGGCAGCCTCACAGGAATGGAGGGACCAAAAAAAATGAGGGATTTGCGGGGCTGGGATTCCTCTAAAAAGGAAGGACAGAAAAGACGGCCCAACATGCTCCCACTTTCCCCCATGAGACATTTGCCAAGTTCAGAAACTGTGCAGGGAGGGAGGAGGCTAAGACGTTAAGCAGGAAACTTGAAAAGCAGTTAGGAGTTTCCAGTCATCCTGGGAAGCCGCCATGATGAGGATTACAGTCCAGGACCTGCAGGGGAGATGCCCTGCTGAACTCTCTGGGTTCGGATGGAGGACCTGGAAGGCTACAACCTTCAGACAGGGGTAAGCCAAAGGCAGGCAGAGCTAAGGTCCTAAGGAGTACAGCCACCAGCTCCTACTTTATCTGCCACTAAAGAAAGAGGCCATCCAGAGCTTTCTCACTTTTTTTTTTTTTTTTTTGAGACGTTGTCTCGTTTTGTTGCTTGGGCTGGAGTGCAGTGCCGCGATCTCAGCTTATTACAAGCGCCACCTCCCGGGTTCTCGCCATTCTCCTGCCTCAGTCTCCCGAGTAGCTGGGACTAGAGGCACCCTGCACCACACTCAGCTAATTTTTTGTAGTTTTAGTAGAGACAGGGTTTCACTGTGTTAGCCTGGATGGTCTCGATCTCCTGACTTCGTGATCTACCCACCTCGGCCTCCCAAAGTGCTGGGATTACAGGCGTAAGACACCGTGCCCGGCTGCTTTCTCACATTTTTATACATAATGTCTGGCATTCAATTAAAAACTCGAAGTCAGGCATGGTTGCTCACATCTGTAATCCCAACACTTTGGGAGGCCAAGGCGGGAGGACTGCTTGAGCCTGGAAGTTCAAGACAAGCCTGGGCAACATAGCAAGACCCTCCCTCTCTACTAATATATATATATATTTATATATATATATATTTTTTTTTTTTAAATAACTGGGCATGGTGATGAGCACCTGTAGTCCCAGCTATTTGGGAGACTGAGGTAAGAGGATCACTCAAGCCCAGGAGATTAAGGCTGCAGTGAACTGTGATCCCAACACTGCACTCCAGCCTGGGCAACAAAGTTAGAGGGACCTTGTTGCTAAGAAAAAAAAAAATCTAGAAATGTCTAGTAACAGAATAACAGACAGACAAACAGAACCAAACGATCAGAATCCAAAGAAAAAAGGACAATAGGAACAGACCCTCAGATAATCCAGATGCTGGAATTAGCCAAGAAGCACTTTTCAAAAGCTATCATAGGAATGTTCAAGAAAACAAAGGAAAAGCTGGAGGAAACATTAAAAGACAGAGAATTTCAGCAAAGAATTAGAATCTATTTTTTAAAAAATAATTAAATGAAAATTGTAGAACTGAAAACTAGAATAACTAAAATTAAGTCAGTAGATGGTTTAAAGGGCAGATTAGACACAGCAGAAAAGATCACTGAGTCAATAGAAAATACTCAGACAGAAGCACAGAGGAAAAGCCAGAAAAGATTCTAAGAGACATAAAGTCACACATGGAAGGTCTGACATATAAGTGGAGTTCCCAAAGCAGAGGGCAGCCAGCTCTTGGTGAGGGTCCATACAGGAACCCCCTTTTTGCCTCCGAGCCTTTCCCTTATCCTTGCTCATCTGTGACATATCTCAGCAAGGGAAAAGCCACATCTGCTACCTGCACCCAACTGCACCAAAGATGAGCTTTTTTCCCCATGGGACTTTGCACTCAACTCCAGCCAATAATGGGTTTGAACATTTTTGCTAAACTGTAAAAATTGGAGTTTCTCTGCTGGCAGTCCCCCTCCACCCTCCCTCTCCGGTATTCCTGATGACCCCTCAGCCAGCTGTGTCCTAGTGGAAAGGCCAGACCAGGCCTTGGGCCAGAGTAGACAGCTCAGGGCCAAAAGGGAAAGGACATTTCTGGGACGCACTGCATCACCACCAGGTAGGGACATCTGAGAAGGAGTACCACGGACCATTGCAAGATCGGGATCATCTTTCACCACCATCACCTTGCTGGGAAGTTACGTAACTCTCCTGTTCTGTACTGAGGTTGCAAATTTGTTTTCTAAAAATATAGCCTATGTTATAAAGGGGGGAATAAGTTCCCTTCAACCGAGCTAAGACTTAGTTTCTTAAAACCCATCATATGGAGAACAGAGAGCAAAGGGGCAGTCTGACCTTTTCACTAAACTGGGATAAACCCGACATTTTTCACACCATCCCCTCATCTTGCAGTTAGGCAGTTTATTTACAATTGACTTTTGAACCTAAGTACATACAGGACTCTACATTTATCCCCACTCATTTTTTTTTTTTTTTAATTAGCACCAGCTCTTTTCTTATTTCTGAGATATCTTTGAACCCAGCAGCTGATCAATCAGTCAGCCTCTTCCAACTTTGGGTCACCCGTAAATCTGCCCAGAGTGGTGGATATCCTCTGCCTCAGATCCAAAAGACAAAAATAAAATAAACAGAGGGCCAGGCCCAGGGACTCATGCCTGTAATCCCAGCACTTTGGGTGGCCAAGACAGGCGGATCACTTGAGGCCAGGAGTTTGAGACCAGCCTGGCCAACATGGCAAGACCCCATTTCCACATGTTGTAATTTTCTGAATACAAAAATTAGCCAGGTGTGGTGCTAATTGGGTGCCTCAGGAGGCTGAGGCAGGAGAATCGCTTGAACTTGGGACACGGAGGCTGCAGTGAGTGGAGATCATGTCCCTGCACTCCAGCCTGGGCAGAAGAGTGAGACCCTGTCTCAAAAAACTAAATAAGTAAAATAAACAAATAAGCAAAACCCCCAGGAAGGAACTAGGAAACTGCTACCCTGTTTTATACAGGTGAGGAGATTCTCCAGGATAACATGGCAGGGCCCTGACTCTGTCATTTTCCCTCAGGCCACTCCCTCCTACTTCCCCACCAAACGCTGCCAGTCACAAATCCTTCTTTTCAGTGCACTCTGCCTGCTGCTCGGCATGTGCTGTTGACAAGGCTCAAAAACAGAAAGCTTGTTGTTGGAAGGGCTGTATTCCCAAGCAATGCATCTGGAAGATAAAATGTGTATCTCCACGGGATTTCTGTTTCCGCTGTGGCTCTCAGTGCCCGCAGCCCTAAGAGGAAAGAGCCGGGCTGTGGGTTGGAACAAACCCTCACTGAGCACTGACTGGGCCAGACTCCGTGCTGAGCTGTGCAGGTGCATTACCTCCATCAAAGCCCACGCATCGTCTCTGGTGCGTGCTACTTCCTCCTCTTATGGGAGAGGAAACTGAGGCTTGGAGAAGGGAAGGAACTCACACGCTGGCCGCAGAGAGAGTGAGTGGCATACCAGAACTGAAGTCTCAGCCCTCATGCAAAAGGCCACTGGCTTACCCAGCCTGATTACTCAGCAATTGCTGACCTTCCAGCTCCAAATCAGCCATTCTTTCTGCCACATTCGTATCATCTGGCGCCTGACAGAGGAGCGACTGTACACATTCCCGAAACCATTGTTCTTCCTGCTCAGCTGCCATCCCCAGAGGCAGAGGATGCCTGGCCTGGTCTCCGGCATCCTGCACACGGAGCAGAGAATGTTGGTCATGTGCCAGGCAATGATGTTCTAAATTATAGTTTGATCAATGCATTCTCCACCTTTTCTCTGAGGCCCGGAGTTTTTAGCAGCTCCAACCCCAGACTTCACAGCACCCAAATCATGTCACTGAAGGAGCGAGCAGAGGAGGCGCCATGTGACTCACGCACCTGACTTCCTAACCCAAAGCTGGCGAGACACACAGCTCCTGAAAGCTTAACCGGCACTGTCCTGCTCATGTCAAACAGACCCGACATCCAATTCCAGTGGTTGCAGCTGCACAGTCTCCCTGAAAATCTGCCACTCATGATTTTTTTAAATGGGGTTTTTCCTTCTTTTAAGGGTGACAAAAGTCTTCCTAATAAGAAATACCAGAGGGTAAAATTGCCTGGAGCCCTCGCCAGTTTCTGGTTTAAAAGATGACTTTTTATGCTCTGGGTTACAAAACGCTTCCAACAACACCTTTGCTCAGGGTTGGATTGAGGCTAAGTTTATTTTTCTGGTGGGGAAATCAATCCTTGAGCTGTGTTAAAACAATCAGCAGCTCCAGGCATGACATCACGTTTCAAATCGTTCTTCCTTATTTATCAACTATGCTGTCAAATGTGGAAACATGAAATCTACAGTTTGCCAGAATCATCTGGATTAACTCTAAGCTGTATTTCTTAGGCAGAAAGAATGAATCATTCTTGCAACCTATACCCCTTACCCCCACCCCACCATACAGATTTACTTCATATTTAATTATTACTTTTTTACAATTAACAAAAGGAGAAACCCATTTGCTGTTTTTCCCCTGGGGATTTAGAATCGAAACTTCTACCGCCTGTGGCTTGCGATTCCACCACCCTTGCTCTCTAGAAGCTTCTGAGATCTAATTTTGTCTAACAGAGGCTTTGTCTGTAGTGAATGAACCCTGGCTACAAAGTCAGCTTAATTAAAACAATGGCAGTCCGGAAACAATAGGGAACAAGGTGCCGGCTTCTGTGCTGGGCACTAACCCCTGGCACAGCCTTCTGCGGTGACCTTAGTGGAGCTACTCCTGATACCGTCAAGTTCAGGGACAAGCTGGTCTTCTATTCACTCTGTTCAAGGCTCTGGCAGAGGAAATCCAGTGGGGGGTGGGGAGGACATGGCATATTCACACCTACACATAATGATCCTCTATTTAAGATTTCTCTGCGCTCCACAACCCTAGCGATGGGTGTCAGGCTGCCAACAGAATGAAGAGAAGCGGAGAATCACTGCCATTGTTAAAATATTTCAGGTTCGTCACCCCCAACTCCCCAAAAAAACCTCTCTGCTTAAAGAATGTGGGTCAGTCAAGATAATCTGCAAACATGAAGAATGTGGGTCAGTCAAGATAATCTGCAAACATGAAGATGATGCAAGACCATCTCACTGCTTTCTGTCTGGACACTGAGAGCAGCCACAGCAGTTCAGTTGCCCCGGTCAGACACCTGGCAGACATCCTGGATCATATGCCACCTCCAATTAGGCGCAGATTCCTGTTGCCTGACCTTACAATGACGCTCTCCCCTCCAGCTTCCTCTTCCTCTCCAGGGTCTCTGACCTGGGTTAGGAGTGATCGTGTCTCACCTGGGCGACTACATCAGCCTCCTGTCTGGCCTCCCTGCCTCCCACCTTTTCCTGGCCACACATTGCCAGTAGGGGTCTCTCGAAACAGGAAGACACCTGACCACCTTACCCTCTCCTTGAGAACTTGGATGGTTCTCCCTGAGCTACAGAATCAAGTCTCAACTCCTCAACCTGGCATATGAGCTCTGTCACAATCAGGGACCTACAAGCCTTGGTAGGTTGTCTCCCTTGGCCCCTGTAGGATTGTGCCCCAACCCAGCGAGGTAGACTTTGGGCCTGCCCCACAGCCAGACCTAGTGGTGTCCCAGGTCACCCACTGGTTCTCTTCCCTGCTTTGCTGAGTTGCTTGATGCCAGCCATAATGGCAGTGATGCATGGAAGGGGGATGCAGTTACATCACAGATTGTCTCTCTTGGTCCCTGTAGGATTGTGCCCCAGCCCAGCGAGATAGACTCTGGGCCTGCCCCACAGTCAGGTCTACCCTGTAGTAGTGTCCTGGGTCACCCACTGGTTCTTTTCCCTGCTCTGCTCAGCTGCTTCATGCAAACCGTAATGGCAGTGATGTATGGAAGGGGGATACAGTTACATCTCTATGTGCTGTCCCCACCAAAGCAAAGACCACAGCACGTCCCCACAACACACTGACACAGTGGTCTGATGCCCCAGAGGGAAAAATGTAACTGTCAGAGATATGTTAGAACAAGGGACATACGAGTATGTGATCCCTAAATCACAGTTCTGTTCCATTAGTGAGTATAAAAATCAAAATCTGTCTTGGTAAGAATTTTAAATAAAAGGAAAATAACCGATGTCAAATGGTGAGAGATTTACCCCCAACACATCCCAGTGTGTCTCCAGGAGCAATCATCGCACCTAAGGGCACCCTTCCTGCTTCCAGGCTTGTACCTTTGACCTGCTCTGTTAACCCTTTGCAGCCCCTGCCACTCTCTCTCACTGGATTCCTGTCTCTCTGGGCCTCTCTGATGTTCCCATGTGTCTGTCTCCATTGGTCCCATTCTCCCTAAGACAGATGCTCCACAAGGGAAACCCTTGACTTTTCCTCTTGTTCACAAGCAGCAACCCCAAGCCCTGCATCCCATGACACCCTGCTTATTCAATGGTCCCAAAATCACCTGCATTTTCCCAGTTCTGAGATTCAGCCTTTGCCTTCCTTTCTGCCCCAAATGCCAATCATTCACCTGAGGAGCCCTTGCACCCCTCTGATCTAGATGGCTCCACTTCTTAGATTCCCTGGGTCCCCCGACCCCTACCCACAACAGACAGGGCAGAACGGACAATTCCCCTTGCACTTTACATAGGAGGGTTCCCTGGTCTGAGTATTTGTGTCCCTGCAAAATTCTTATGTTGAAATCTAATTCCCAATGTGCTTGTATTAAGAGGTAGGGCCTTTGAGAGGTGACTGAGTCATGAGGGTGGAGTCTTTGTGAACGGGATTAACGTCCTTATAAAAGAGAGCTGACAGAGTTTGTTCACGTGAGGACACACTGAAGGCAACACCTATGAGGAATGAGCCCTTACCAGACACCAAATCAGTTGGTGTCTTGATTTTGGACTTCCCAGCCTCTAGAACTGTGAGCAATAAATATCTGTTGTTTGTAAATTACTCAGCCTAAAGTATTTTGCTGCAGCAGCCTGAACAGGCTATGATAGGTGGGTTAAGACTGATTCAGAGAACAATGGCAACATGGGAAAATCATATTACTGTATGATATGTATACTGGAAATGCACCTCATAAAGGAATCTGTATGTAGCTGTACATGTTTGTAAACAACTTATAGGATTTTTTTGGTTTTTGTTTGTTCTTTGAGACAGGGCTGCCCAGGCTGGACTGCAGTGGCATAAACTCGGCTTACTGCAGCCTCAACTTCCTGGGCTCAAGCAGTCCTCCCATCTCAGCCTCCTGAGTAGCTGGGACTACAGGCACATGCCACCATGACTGACTAATTTTTGTACTTTTTGTAGAGATGGGGTTTCACCATGTTGCCCAGGCTGATCTCAAACTCCTAGGCTCAAGCGATTTGCCCACCTGGCCTCCCAAAGTGCTGGGATTACCAGCGTGAGCCACTGTGCCCGGCCAATTTATATGTTTTTAGTTGGTAAAAATGGGTTGTACTGAGTCAGTACCATTAGAATTAGACAAATACGACTTGATCAGCAAAATATTTTAAAAAATTAAAAATCAAGGAAAAATAAGAGACAAACAATACAGTTTCTGTACTTTGACAAACTTCTTGAACAGCAACATACTTGTTGATGTGAGAGTACCAAAGGGAAAGAGATTAATTTTGCCATTTTTAGGGACCATGATAGGGTGGTAGGACAGGCATGGAGTTCAAGATCTGTGCAGGAGACAGTCACTGTGATCACCTGGCAGGGATGCAGTTACACTGACCCTGTGGAAGCCAAGTGTTACCTGCCTGCTGTTTCCACCAATGGAATGCTCACATGGCCATGACTTTGCATCAGTTCTCAGCCCTCATCAGACATGGCCAGTCACCACCCTCTCCTCTTCATTTGCCTTCTAGGATACCACATCCTCCTGCTTGTCTTATTCATTCCCGGCATAGCATCTCAGACTTTTTCACTGGTTGCACCTCATCGCTGTGGCTCTAAATGTGACAATGCTCCAGGCTTTAGTCCTCAGATCCCTCATTCCCATCTACACTCTTCCCTTGGGGAATCTCTTCAGCTTTCTTGGTGTTCAGTACCATCTATATGCTAATGAGTCCACGTTGACATTTCCGGTCTGAGCTCACCGTATCTCCACTTGCAGTCTAACAGGTAACTCTAATAAACAAACCCCCAAACAAACACCTGATCTCCAAATCAGCAGGTCCCACCCCAAACACGCTCCTCCTCCTCCAGTTGCCAGCATGTCATATTGATGACTCCACCCTTCAAAATGCCAGCATCATCCTTACTCCTCTCTTTTTCACAACCATATCCAGTCCCCAGAAATCCTATGGCCACCCCTGCACCCCTGCAAAATCTGTCTGCTTCTCACCCCTCCACCCCCTCCTCTAAATTCACATCTGTTCCATCTCCATCTACATCTTCATAATCGCTTCCTCTCCTCTCGCCACCCCACTTCCTACCAAGGTCTATTCCCAACATAATCTTTGGGATCTTTCAAAAATATAAGTAAAGAATGTAAGATCATGTCACTCTCCCTCTCAAGACCCTCTCAAGACCCTGGCTTCCCACCTCAGAGGAGAAGCTGGAGTCCTTGCCAGGGTCTATAAGGCCCTATGTGGCCTCATCTCCCAGCTAAGTGGCCTCCTTGCTGGGCCTCTAACACACAAGGCACCTCCTCCCTCAGGACCTTAGCACAGCCCCTCCTTCGGCCTGGGACGCTCCTCCATCGGACAGCCACATGGCTTGATCAGCCACCTTCCTCAGGCTGCTGCTCAGTTGCCACCTTCTCAGGAGGCCTCCCCAGAACCCCTGTTTTAAATGCTAACCTCATTTCTAGCCCATCATTCTTTATTCCCCATCCAGCTTTATTTTTTCTCTATACCACTTAGCATTTAACGTATTTGTTCAGATTTGCACGTGTACACACATACATACACTAGAATGGAAGCCCCATGAGGGCAGGGATTTGTACTTTTATCCATTGCTGCATAATGATGTGCAGAACCATGCTCAGCACATGATAGACGTGAAATCATTATCTGTTAACTGGTTTGTGGTTCCACGCTGATCTACCTGTGTCACTTGCCATCCTGACTGCATGAGAGGAAAGCCTGGACCTCAGGGGATGGCACAGCAAGTCACCATCTATCACAGCACCCACCAAGGGCATCACAGTGCTGGACTCACCTGTCAACCTTCCCTGTCGGACAGGGAGCTCCCACAGTGTAGGGACTATGCCCTTTACAGCTCAGAATCAGAGTCTGCCATGGGGCCTGAAAAAACATGAGTAGGTGCTTGTTGAATTAATGCAATCCAGATAATCCAGGCCCAAGAGGAATCTGAATTAAATGAGGTAATAAGAAATCACAACTGTGATTTAAAAGACACCTTTGTGTGCTGTGCCTGTCTTCTGGTGTTCACTAAGGCACTTATATCACTTTGTATAGAGCAGTAGTATTTCACTTTGTGTAAAGTAAGTAGTACACTTGGGTTTATCTGAGGACATGGGACGTGGATAACTGAGTTTCTTCCCACATCCACACTTGCTCAAGTGTCCATATGGGAACTGTCTGTCTCCATTACCAGTGGAGGAAGCACAAGACACACCACGATAAGCTTTGGGTTCTAGTCTTCCCTTCACACTTACCAGTCTTATGTCTGACCTTCCCTTCGGTGATCCTCAGCTTCTCCATCTGAGGTTAATTCTCTTACAATACGAGAACAACTGGCTAATGAAAACAATTCAGCAATGGCTTGTTAGAGGGGATTTGTGGTTTATGAACATACAGAAAGCAGGAACCACCAGGACCCACTGTGGGTTCACAGATAAAATACTTTTTCAAATGAATCTTGTTTCCTTCCTTGATAGGATTAAGAAACCAGTAGAAATGAGGGAGATCAAGAGTTTATGAATTCAGTAGGGCATCTGATAAGTTCAATGGGGTTGATATGAATTTGGTGTGTGGACCATTGGATGGCTTGGGGACTCATTGGATACTGTTCTTCAGAGGCTACAATTTAATGTTTCCAGAGAGAGGTTCTGAATTCAGGACTTCAAGCCTCTATCCTTTGCAAGGTCCCATTGGACATTTTTATCACTGGCTTGAATTAAAATAAAGAGGCCATGTTTATTGCATTCGTGAATAGGCTGGTAACAAAGACGTCATGACCCAGGGTCAGAATCAGCATCCAAATCACTCTCACTCCTAGACTAGAAGAAATGGCCTGGATCCAAGAATATGCAATGGAAAGGGTAAGGTGCTATTTTTGGCACCCAAGAGCTACTTGCCCAGGTATAGAATAAGGAAGGCATGGCCTAGCAGCAGAAGACTTAAAAAGGTGTGAGCGGTTTTGTTGACATGAGTCAATGGTGCTCTGTTAAGTGTGCCAACCACCCAACCCCAACTCACCTCTTCCACAAAAAGCTTAACTTTGTCTGAGGTTATAGTACAGAATCATATCCACAAGTTTGAAGTGAACATCCCACTCTGTTCAGTGCTAGTCTGATGGTTCCAGGGACCACGTTTTAAAAGGGATGTGAAATGAACAATCCAAAAATAAAATTAAGAAAACAATTCCCTTTACAATAGCATCACAAGAATAAAATATTTAGGAATGCATTTAACAAAAGCAGTGAAAAATTTATTCTCTGAAAACTACAAAACACTGTTGAAAGACATTAAAGAAGACATACGTAATCCATGTTCATGGATGAGAAGATTTTTAATACTGTTAAAATGGCAATACCCCCCAAATTGATCTACAGTCTCAACACGGTCCCTACATTCACATAGAAATGCAAGGGACACAGAATAAACAAAACAATTTTGAAAAAGAAGAACAAAGTTGGAGGATTCACACTTTCTGATTTCAAAACTCACCACAAAACCATAGTGATCAAGATAGTGTGGTATTTGTATAGGGATAGACAGACAGATCAATGGAACGGAATTTCAGGGTCCAGAAATAAACCCTCACATGTATAGTCCATTGCTTCTTGACAAGGGGAT
Organism: Macaca thibetana thibetana; assembly: GCF_024542745.1. Classification (NCBI taxonomy): domain Eukaryota; kingdom Metazoa; phylum Chordata; class Mammalia; order Primates; family Cercopithecidae; genus Macaca; species Macaca thibetana. Next base: position 112,916,187 of record NC_065586.1, read on the forward strand.
GAAGACAATGTAGTGGGGAAAGAATAGTCTTTTCACTAAATGGTGCTGGGACAACTGGATATCATGTAAAACAATGAAGTTGAACCCTTACATCACACCATATACAAAAATCAATTCTAAATGGACAAAAAGCCAAAACGTAAGAGGTAAAACCATAAAACTCTTACGAGAGGAAAGAAGAAATACAGATACAAGTCTTCGTGGCCTTATGTTAGCAATGGCTTCTTAGATATGCCACCAAAACCACATGTAACAAGAAAAATATGGATAAACTGGACTTAATAAAAATTAAAAACCTTCATGCTTTGAAGGACATCATCAACACACAGAATGGGAAAAAAATATTTGCAAATAATATATCTGATAAGGGAGTTGTATCTAAAATAAAAGAACTCTTACAAATCAATAACAAGATATAACCCAATTTAAAAATGGACAAAGAACCTGAACAGATACACCTACAAAGAAGATATACAAATGTCCAGTAAGTATATTGAAAGGTGCCAGCATCATAAGGTATCAGTGAAATGCCAATCAAAACACAATGAAATACCACTTCACACCCACAAGGATGACTATAATAAAAAAGACAGAAAATGCAAAGTGTTGGAAATGATGTGGAGAAATAAGAACCCTCATACACCGTTGGTAAGAATACAAAATGCATACCCACTGTGGAAAACAGTTTAGCAGTTCCTCGAAAGGTTAGAGTTACCATATGCCCTAGCAATTCCACTCCTAAGATATACACAAGAAAAGCAAAAAAAATATGCCCACACACAAACTGGTCCATATCAACCTTATTCATAATAGCCCCAAAATGAAAACAACCCAAACATCCATCAACTGACTAATGGACAAACAAACTATGATCTATCCATACAATGGAATATTATCATTATCCAGCAATAAAAAGTGAAGGACTGGCCTGGCGCAGTGGCTCACACCTGTAATCCCAGCACTTTGTGTTTTTTTGTTTGTTTGTTTTTGTTTTTGTTTTTTTGAGACGGAGTCTTGCTCTGTTGCCCAGGGTGGAGTGCAGTGGCACGATCTCAGCTCACTGCAGCCTCCGCCTCCTGGTTCAAGCAATTCTCCTGCCTCAGCCTCCTGAGTAGCTGGGACTAAAGACATGCACCACCACACCTGGCTAATTTTTGTATTTTTAGTAGAGATGGGGTTTCACCATGTTGGCCAGGATGGTCTTGATCTCCTGACCTTGTGATCTGCCTGCCTCAGCCTCCCAAAGTGCTGGGATTACAGGTGTAAGCCACTGCGCCTGGCCAATCCCAGCACTTTGGAAGGCCGAGGCAGGCAGATCATTTGAGCCTAGGAGTGTGAGATCAGCCTAGGCAACATGGCAAAACCCCATCTCTACAAGAAATAAAAAAATTAACTGGGTGTAGTGGTGCACACCTGTAGTCCTAGCTACTGGGGGACTGAGGTGGGGGAATCACTTGGGCCTAGGAGGTCGAAGCTGCAGCGAGCTGTGATTGCACCACTCGACTCTAGTCTGGGTGGCAGGGTGAGACCTTGTCTCAAAAACAACATAAGTAAATTTAAAACAATGAAGTGGCCAGGTGCGGTGGCTCATGCCTATAATCCCAGCACCTTGCGAGGCCTAGATGGGAGGATCACTTGAGCTCAGGAGTTCAAGACCAGCCTGGTCAACATGGTGAAACCCCATCTCTACTAAAAATACAAAAAATTACCAGGGTGTGGTGGCTTGTGCCCGTAGTCTCAGCTACTTGGGAGGCTGAGGCAGGAGAATTGCTTGAACTTGGGAGGCAGAGGTTGCAGTGAGCCTAGATTGTGCCACTGCACTCCAGCCTGGGTGACAGAGCAAAGACTCTGTCTCAAAAACAAACAAACAAACAAAGTACTGATACATGCTACAATATGGATGAACCTTAAAAACATAATGCTAAATGAAAGAAGAAGTTACAAAAGAACGCATCCTGTATGATTCAATTTATAAAAAATGTCCAGAACAGGTGTATCTATAGTGACTAAAAGCGATTACTGGTTTCCCAGGGCTGGGATTGGTGGGGGAAATGAGGAGTGGCTGCTGCTAATGGGTATGAGGGTTTCTTTTTGGGGTGATGAAAATGTTCTAACATTGATCATGGTGATGGTTGCACAATTCTGTGATACACTAAAAATCATTTAATTGTACGCTTTGAGTGAATTGTATGGCATGTGAATTATAGCTCAATAAAATTGCTATTGAAAAAGGAGGATGCGAACAAACTGGATCTCAGAATGAAAACAGGCTGTGAAACCACATCCCAGGCAGAAAAGCTGAAGAAGGCAGGAATACAACAGAAAGGCTCCTGGGGAGAAGCCACCTACAGATACGCGAAGGGCTGTCAACTCTACTCCTCTGTCTGGACTGCACATTCCCCATCCTCATACATACCCAATAACTCCTATGCACCTTCACAGTTCAGCTTTCCCATCACCTCCCAGGGAAGCCTCCGTGCCTCCCTCCACCTTCATCTCTGCTGTCCACCTTCATAGCACCGCGTTCCTTGCCTTCATCTCACTTCCATCTGTCGTGACATATTTATTTAATTATTGGATGACAGTCTGAGAACCTTGGTAAATTACCAGCTCCATCAAGGGAGTCATTGGTTTTCACTCACCAGAACTTATCAATGTGCCCGGCAGATAGAAAGTGCTTAATAAGTATTTCTTGAATGAATGAATGAAACGTAAAAGCCAGAAACTACGAGCAGATCCTCTAAGAAACAAGCTTCTGAGAGTCTGAGCCATCTACAGATGCGTGAGTGTCACTGTCCCTGCCTGCATGGGAACTGATGGATGACACGGGTGTCACAGAAGTACCAAAGGGAAGGGCAAATGGGGTTGTTTTCTTTCTGTTTTAAAATCTCACAAACAGTTCACATACACTGGAAAAATCCTAAAAAGCAGATAAATAAATCAAATCACCCATAATTTATCTACCGTGTGATACCCCCAGTTAACGTGTAGCCTTCTGGAGTTGCGCTAGGTAGCATTTCCTTATATGGACAAGCAATACTTGAATGAATGGGGAACTACGTGGCTCTTTGTACGTCTCACAGCCTTTAATCATAACTCACACTTCTTAGATGCTTAATCTGTGCCAGGCACCATGTTAAACACTTGACATGCATTTGATTCTCCTAAAACCCAGTGAGGTGGATACTCAGTAATTCACATTTCATATTACACCATACCCAGAAACTGGGTGTTACAGGAATCACGCCATTTGCTCGAGGTCATAGACTAGTAGGTGGCAAGCCAGATTCAGATCCCAGCAATCTGACTCCAGAAGCCAGCAGGGGTTCCGCAGATGTTGGCTGAATGAATCACTGAATGAATGAATGTGTGCTCAGCCACCCACACTAGGGAAAAACTGAGCTGCGCTTAACCAGTTAGTTGGTTGTTGTCTTTCAAATGCTCTAGAACATCATTAATACCTTCAGGGGTCACAGTATCCTAAGGCTAAAAAAGGGACATCTTGACAACATAAGGAGCTTTCTTTGGTTCCAACTTCCCCCATCACTGGAGAGATCTTCCTCAAGGGGGAGCCTCAAGCACCTCCTGGGATAAGGCTCTCCAAGGTCTCTCGTGTCCAAGCTTCTGTCATCCATGGAGTCATCTGCAGGGCTCGCCCTTGCTGGCAGAGCCCCTGCTGGGCCACTCCCGGCCACTGCCTCCACACCGACTGCAGCCGATTGGCCCCTGCGGCCACTGTGATGCTGCCGCATCCACTTTGGAGGTGCTGGTGCTACCTCTCCTGCTGGTACAGACACTGCCAGTGCTGGTGCCACCACCACCACATGAGTGTCACCAACACTGCCAGTGCTGGGCTCACCGCCACTGCCATGTCACTGGAGCCACCAACTCACAACACTGCAGGGCCAGCGCAGTGGCGGGGAGGAGTGAAGCTCTGGATGTTGTTTGCTCAAGTCCCACTCAGTTTGAAGGCATTTGTAGGACAAACTGGGTGACAAGACATCATGAAGTGCTCCAAACTGCCCCTCTTCTCCAAATAAAGCTTCATGCTGGACTATCTGGGGATGTCCAAGGGAGAGAGGACTTAGTGCCTCAGGTAAACAGATACCCGGAAAGCCCCACTCATGTTCCCAAGACATCTCTCAATTCTCTGCGGTGGACGGTGCAAGCCAAATTGTGAGCTGCTTTCCGCCCCACCCTTCTGTTGCATATAGATACGAACAACTGCGTTCCTTCGTTCTGCTGCTGGGAAGCTTACAGGCATTTGTAAATTAAAATTCAGTAAGACCTCGTGGTATGCATTTGTGATCCAACCTGACCCCTGACTTTGCCCTAGTGTCTTTTCAGTCCTGTTTCTCAAATGTATTGTTCTTATTATGTTGTTATACCTATGCCTGAAAGTCCCTTTTGAAATAAGACAGGCATTTATAAAATAAAAGGAAGAGCTGGAATAAGAACGTACGGATACATACTTTAAAAAGTTCATTTCCAAATGTGGTATGTTTCATTAGCGGTTTTTCTCTGCGGACTTCAAACAAGCAGGAAATCTTCACCAAATGACTTGGCAGTTCCAAGTGAAAAACAGAACTCTCAAAGAGTGTTACTGCATGTGAATTACAGAATGACTGTTCACCTCCTGGCCTGTGGTAGACAGGCAGTAAGGACATGGCTGCGAGGCATGGCCCTGGCAAAGCTGGCATTCAGGACCCACAACCCTTCCTACCTCTCCATCTCCTTCAGCCCAGACTCCTTTTTTAAAGGGCACCCAGCTTCCTGCACTGTCCCGGGTGGGTCATAACACATGAAGTCATGTTAAGATTTAAAGCTGTAACTCGATGCATGCTTCACGGTTAGGGGCCTTGCAGAACCCCAAAGGCAGGATCACCTATGTAATTTGCTGGGCCCAGCATGAAACAAAAATACAGGACCCCTCGTTCAAGGTATTAAGAATTTCAAGATGGTGACAGTGGAGCATTAAACCACATGCAGGGCCTTGTGTGACTGCACAGGTCACAAGTCCGAGCCGGTCCTGCATCAAGGACACACAAAGGCACACTTTAGAACATTACTTTTATATAGACAACCACAAATTCTGGTTTTTACGGAAGAACAATAAATAGTTGCAAATATTTAAAAACAACAGAAAATGTCAAGGACATTCCATTCTGGCAGAAACACTAGTTGCCTCATCTCTGGGATTTGTATCACTTTGGTGCCAAAGTGTGAGAAACAATGTCTTAATTTTTACCATGTTTCCATCCAAGCCTCCACATGCTGTCAGAGTGTTGCATTTTTAAGAGAGAAGTTTGGAAGGGGTGATCAGATTGCATATGCCAGGTATCGATTGGCTGTGTCCCCACAGCCCAAATCTGTGTCCCCAAATCTCACCTTGAATTGTAATAATCCCCACGTGTCAAGGGCGGGGCCAGGTAGAGATAATTGAATCATGGGGGTGGTTCCCCCATACTGTTCCCATGGTAGTGAGTAAGTCTCATGAGATATGATGGTTTTATAAATGGGAGTTCCCCCGCACAAGCTCTCTTTTCTGCCGCCATGTAAAAAGTCCCTTTGCTCTTCCTTCATCTTCCACCATGATTGTGAGGCCTCCCCAGCCATGTGGAACTGTGAGTCCCTTAAACCTCTTTCCTTTATAAATTACCCAGTCTCCTGTATGTCTTTATTAGCAGCACGAGAACAGACCAACGGATACCACAGCAAAGCAGGAAGGGGTAAGACAGCCATGGGCATAAGAGGTTCTCAAAGGATGGGCAGGATTTGGCAAGGCCAAGAGGAAGGGTTCCGGGAAGGGGAGCCAAGGCGCAGAGAGAGGAGCAAGAAGCAGAACCGGCGAGGGGGCAGGAAAAGGGTCACCCACCAGGCCAGGTGGGGCGGGCTCACCTATGGTCACTGAGTTACTTCAGAAAAATACATAAGAACCCTTTTAAAGTTCTAGAATCTGATTTTAAAACAGATTTTATGTTCATATAGGGCAAAATAAATGTCACTCACTCAATGTCAAATGGGCACTTGTATATAAATGGCACATGAACTTTTTCCCTCTACAAGCAACAGCATCAGAATAGAATCCAAAGGGTACGCAGGAGGACTGACAGCTTGAATTCTCTTAGTGAACCGTCATCCAGCTCTCCAAATCTCGTGGCTGCCTCTGAGCCCTAGCAGAGCCTTTTGGGTTTGTGCTGAGGCCATTCTCAGTGTAGGGTCATTAGTCAGTCTTACCCTAAACACACTGCCCAGCACATTCTGGGAGGGCGTTATGGGCACTGGTGGGCACTCCTGGCAAAGAACAAAACTCATGTTCACCACCATTAACAAGCTCAGCCTGCAGGGACTGAATGATGAGGAATCACACAAGAACAAAATAGGACTTGTCATCTTCCTACCTGAGACAACACACATGGAAAAACTCAAGAACACTATTCTAGCTATTCTAGCCAGGCATCCTCCTCCTCTAATGGGCTTTCTTTTTTTTTTTTTGAGACGGAGTCTCGCTCTGTCGCCCAGGCTGGAGTGCAGTGGTGCGATCTCGGCTCACTGCAAGCTCCGCCTCCCGGGTTCCCGCCATTCTCCTGCCTCAGCCTCCCGAGTAGCTGGGACTACAGGCGCCCGTCACCTCGCCCAGCTAGTTTTTTGTATTTTTTAGTAGAGATAGGGTTTCACCGGGTTAGCCAGGATGGTCTCGATCTCCTGACCTCGTGATCCGCCCGTCTTGGCCTCCCAAAGTGCTGGGATTACGGGCTTGAGCCGCCGCGCCCGGCCCCTAATGGGCTTTCTGACTTAAATGTACCATGACACACACCATGGCAGAACTTTAAGAGCTTAGAGGTTTGTCTTTAGAAACATATAGGCCAAGATACATGCTATCATCTACTTTACAGGAATATAGATTAACAGAGAATTTAAAGTCAGAGAAACCAAGTAACACACGTATATTCCTCCAGACTGCAACTGATTCTTTCTCTGCCTGCCTCTCTTGCCATCTTTATATAGAAAATGTTAATTTATGCACATATATACATATTATGTTAATTTGTGTGCATAGATGTATATGTATATGTTACATATGTATATATGGGCTGGTTGCGGTGGCTCACATCTGTAATCCCACCACTTTGGGAGCGAAGGTGGGTGGATTACTTGAGCCTAGGAGTTTGAGAACCAGGCAACATGGTGAAACCCCATCTCTACAAAAAATACAAAAATTAGCCAGGCGTGGTGGTGCATGCCTGTAGTCCTAGCTACTTGGAAGGCTGAGCTGGGAGGACCCCTTGAGCCCGGGAGGTCAAGGCTGTAGTAAACCGTGATCACACCACTGCACTCCAGCATGGGGGACAGAGCAAGACCCTATCTCAAAAACAAAATGCATATATGTACATATATAAAATATATATAAAAACCTATTAAACATGTATATAAGTATATGCATACACATAAAGAGCAAGAGGGCCGGGGAGAGGATATGTGCATATATACATATATATTCATATATACTACAGTACAATTCAATTCCATCTTATTAAACCCAGTCAGCACTTAAAGAGTCTCTGCCATGTGCTGGCCCAAGGATAAGCACTAGAACACAAAGTTATGAGTGTCACCAACCTCAAGGAGCTCACCATCTAGAGAAGACACACTGAAAACTGAAATGCCCCTCCTATCACCATGGTGGCTATTTATAATGGAAGGTAGTTGGTTTGGTGGTTCTGTATTCATGGCGGCCAATAATGTGGGTTGAGTCATGCTGGCTGGGTTCAGGACCCAGCTTCACCACTTTGAAACTGTATGACATCCAACGTGCCACTTGAGCTGCAGGGTCCTTATTGGTAAACTAAATACAGTCATGCACTGCACGATGACATTTTGGTCAACGACAGACCACATATATGACTGTGGTCCCATAAGATTATAATATTGTATCTTTACTGTACCTTTTCTATGTTTAGATATACAAGTACTTGCCACTGTGTTACAACTGCCTACAGCTTCAGTATAGTAACATGCTGTACAGGTCTATAGCTTAGAAGCAGCAGGCTATCCCGCATATAATAACTTAGGTGTGTGGTAGGCTATACCATCTAGGTTTGTGGAAGTACGCTCTATGATGTTCACACAATGATGAAATTGTTTAATAATGAATTTCTCAGAACATATCCCTGTCATTAAGCAATGCACGACTGTATCTATAATAATGGCCTCTTCATAGGGTGGCAGGACTTAAATGATTTAACAAGTGAAAGCAGTTACACTTACTGGAACCAAAAGGCACTCAATGAAAGGAAACCATCATTGTTAGCAGCACTGTTGTTATTGACAGGAACATCAAGTTCGACAGTGGGGGGCACACAAGAGAAAAAGGTCACTCTAACTTGGGAGGTGTCAGGAGAAGTTTGTGGAGGTGGTGACATGGAGTTGAATCTTTCCTAATAGCATGTGTTTGGCAGGGGAACAAAAGGAAGAAGAGGCATTCATTCCAAGGATAAGAAAGGTTTATTCAAAGGCCCTGTGGCATGAAACACCCTACCATGTCCGGAGGACGGTCAGCAGATCAGCACAACCAGAGTGAGGGTTCAAGGTCAAAGAGAAGCCAGAGCCAGATCTCGAAAGGCCACCAAAAAGCCCTTAACAATGGAGTAACAAAACCAAATTATCCTTTGAGAAGGGTTAGGCTATATTCAACTGAACATAATTTCACCTTTCCAGGGTCACCATCGCGATAATCAGCTATCACGAATACTACTGGAGTACATCAATGCCACAAAATAGAAAACCTGTAATTCACATGTCCTTTCCTCTGTTCACAAGTCTTCAAAAGGTTTTTTGTTTTATCGACTAATTGGCTTATTTTTCCAAAATGATTTAGTTGCTGAGGAAGGTTTTCTTTACCACTAATCTCCTCCAGAATGATTTAAAAATACTCATCTTACTAACCGCAAGGAAAATCTTAAGTGGTCACTTTTTAGCACTCAAAAAGGCCGCATGACAACGGTTCACCCTCAAAGTGCTCAAACATCCATCGCAGCTGTGCGGATCAGGCCTCCGAGTCAGAGGTGAGTGTGGGAGGCATGGACAAGATAGGCGTTAGAACCGGAAATAGAAGAGAAATGAGAGCTCAGAATAAAAGCAGTGTGAGTAAACAACAGTGTACAGGAGTAGCAAGAAAGACAAAGGAGGTCACCAAAGAGGAAAAAGAACGTGTGATACGGTCTGAAAGGGACAGACAAAACAGGATAGGACAAAAATGCAAAGGGTTTTTTTTTTTGAGACAGAGTCTCGCTGGGTTGCTAGGCTGGAGTGCAGTGACACGATCTTGGTTCACCACAACCTCCCACCTCCCCAGTTCAAGCAATTCTCCTGCCTCAGCCTCCCGACTAGCTGGGACTACAGGCATGTGCCACCACACCCAGCTAATCTTTGTATTTTTAGTACAGACGAGGTTTCACCATGTTGGCCAGGATGGTCTCGATCTCTTGACCTCGTGATCCGCCCACCTCAGCCTCCCAAAGTGCTGGGATTACAGGCGTGAGCCACCACGCCCAGCTGCAAAGGGTCTTTTCAGGGAAGTCAGTGGCAGAAGAGGTCTGAGAAAGTTTGGGACAGTCAACTAAACAGTTTTGAATACCTCTAGATCAATTTGCTCATTCACCATTCAGGAGGTCAGCCTATTGGTCAATTCTATTAATTCTTTTTCAAATATGTCCTGTGCACCTTCCATGCAAGGTGCTGAAGATTCAGAGCTGAATGAGTGTCCAGTCTCTGTCTTCACTCAGTAGCTCACCTGCTATCAGGCCGAAAAAATAGCTTGGCATGCATGGACTCCAACCTTCGAGAACTCAAGACAGCAGGGAGAGAATTCACTGCCACTGGCCACCTGATATATGCCAGGTATTGTCCTAGGTGTGCTCATTTACGCCGTCTTACTTAATCTAACCTTCCTTTGATAAAATCAACAGGCATCAACAATCTGTTTTGCTGGCCCCCATTTTCACTGTTCCATATTAGAGAAAACAGAGGCAGCGGGTGGGAAAGAGGTCACGGAAAGGAAGCTGAAAAACCAAAGTTTCAGATGCCCTTTGTTTTAGACACCCCTCATTTCCAGAACTAAAGTGAGGTTTTAGAACCCCTTATTTCCAGACCTAAGGATTGGGTCTGAGATTTTCATAAAACAAACATGGCTTTTCCCTGTTCACTTTTTCCCTTTAGTTTAACACAACATTGGCCGCAAATGCCCATGGATTAATTCTGTCATTCCTTGGCTAACAGGCCCATAACACGTTCCATCTGTTCACGTGCGTTTGTGTGTGCTCAAGTGCTGGTGCGTCCAATTCAGACACAACTAGGGAGTACCGTCATCCCTGCAGGAACTGCCAGTTCGTCAGATCCAAATCCTGGACACAGATGTCCTGTCATTGCCATAGGACTGCTTCTTTGTGTGGTAGCTGCTGCAGTCTGGGGGAGCTGAGAATTAATGGTATTTTGCTTAAGTCGTTAAAAACAAAACAAAACAAAACAACAAGATAATCATGTCAACCCATAACGTGGAACTACAATTTAGCAAGCATTTTATGGTCAACGGAGAAGCTCAAAGAACATGATAGAAAGAGTTAAGGCAAGCATGAAAAAGAGCAAAATCTCAACCAATCACTCTTTGTTTCTCAGACAATAATTTTTCTCCTGAAAAACCAATTCAGATCAATAAATTTATTTATTGAGGACCTACTATGTGACAGGTACTGTCGACCCCAATGAATACTACAGAATTTGTTTTCACTACAGTCTTTTATTCTTTCCAATATTTAAAGCATTGATCGGGATGCTTTCATGGTTTTCTCCTTAACCAATTTTATTATTATGTCTTCAGAAGTGTAACACTTTCAGGACTACGTAGTTTTCTGCATTTTTGTTCATTTTTGTTTTGTTTTGTTTTGTTCTTACTGTTGTTTTTCACCTAAAGCATTCCCTTTCTTTTCCTACTCTCTGATTTTTATGGAGGAAAAAAAGTCTAGCATCTGGGGTCTGAGACCACTTGAAACGTCTGGGCTGGGGATTGCTAATGGCCTCCCAGAGATAACCCAAATTGCTGATTTAGCGAAGCCCATTCTTGACCTTGACACAAGACAAGACAGGCAAAGGGGAAGGACTTGGGAGGCCGCAGTAAAAGAAAAAGGATCATAGAAGCGCTCAGATCTCGCCAGGCCCCTCCCCCATTCAGCAAACACCTGGCTGAGTTGGAAAACATGACCAGCCCAACCTTCCTATTGGCTGCAATTGAAGCTGTCAGTTCTCGGCTTGTCACCGGTTGCACTGGGAGGCCCCAGGCAGCCACAAGAGCCCTAATTAGGCAGAAATGACACTTCTACAACTGACCTGCCAGGACCTTTGGCAAACCATTTAACATCATTAGTTAACATGTTTTAAAAGTGTGAATGTAAATGAACAGCCAGTGGCTTTCAATGGAGTTTGTCGGTGGCATCTCCCCCTCCCTTTCTCAGTCTTTCTCTTTTTACATGAATAGTCCACTTGTTTTCTCCAGAATTGGAGGGAGGCACCGAAGAAGAAGGAGGAAGAGGACCAGTCCTCTGAGAGGAGAGACATGTTAAGGCAAAAACAAGCCCAGAAGAGCGAGAGGCCATCTCTTCCTGCCTTTGTATGGGCCCTCACAGAGCCAATCTCCCAGGGCCACCAGAGCAGGGCAGGAAGATAGCAGGAGGCCGGCAGGCTAGACGGATGCTAGGTGCATGATCTGTGCGTGTGAGTGTGGCCAGTGACGATTCTCGGCTTTGGATAGGTGGGAAACGAATTTGTTTTCTGACTCAAGGGTGCCTCTGAAATTCTCTCAAACCTCTTCCCACTTCCCGGTGTTCTGAACAAGCAGGTTTTGCAGCAGTGGTTTGGCAAACATCTTACATGTGCAGAAGTTTCAACGTCCCAGTTTTAAACGTACCTAGTCCCTCTCGAGAGGAATGAGGTCTGGGGTAGTTATTTCAGGGGCCAGTTTGATACTTACACACATTAGTTCATTTCCTACCTGAAGCGGCTATTTCCCACCTTGAATCACACTTCATTTTGTTCTTTGCTTTACACCCACAGAATCCGTACACGCCAACACTCTCCATCTGTAGGAGGGGGGAAAGAGTTGCACTGTGAAAATGTCGCTTTGTTTCCATGTCGCTCTTAAGTCGCGTACTCGTGCTGGTTGACAGTTTGAAGAGGCAGTACCCCGCAGGAGGGAAGCAAAGATTTAGGTGGGCACAGAGGAGCTGGGTCCCTGGCAGGCCTGTGCACTTACCACCTACTTGTTGTGTGGCCTTGGGCAAGGTGCTTAGCCCTGAGTCTCAGATGTTTTCATCTGCAAGACAGAGATAATACCTTACTACATCAAGAAAGAAAAAAATAGATGGAAAATCACAAAAACCAGGAAGCGCTATGTGCACGTCAGGAGTCATGGAGAGACAAGAGCTGCCAAAACTGAGGAACCAGGCCCGGTTCTCTCTCTATTTACCTTGGAGAGATGACACTGAGACTCTGTCCTCTGGTTCCCCAAGGCAAACTTGACGGAGCCAATATACCACCAGCCCATCCCAGGGTACTCCCCGTCCTCTCCTTCCACTCCTGCTTATTCTTAAAAGGGCTGTAGATATTACAAACACAAGCGCCTGGATGTAAAACAGATTCCCAGAACCCACAGTTACATTAGCTGTTCATTCCCTCTGCTGGGTCCTAAACAGTACAAGGGGAAAAGCATGTCTTGTTCATCTGTGGATTTCTAGAAGCCCTGCGAACACTGGTGGGTACACAGTAGATGCACAACACATGTTTACTACTTGGAATGCAAGAATTCAGCATCCACACACGTGCCGAAAGCAGTCAGGAGTGTGTATTTGACAAAGGTAGCACAGATCCTAAATTTGGAGAGCTTTACTCATCCCTGAATTAAAGATGAGTAAAATCAAGCAGGCGGTGTGTGGTGGAGAATGCCTGTGAGTAGTCACGAGAGAGGAGCGAAAGAAAACAATCTTAGTTTGGGGCAGAAAGAGAGTGAAAATGCTGGAAAATGTCCTTAATAACAGTAAATGGGGAAAGAGAAAACGACTCATCATGATGAGGCATTTAGTGCTTTTAAGCTAAATACCTCAGCATATTAAGCAAATAGAGAAAAGCCAGCTAGAAGATGTCAGCAAATTGAACCGAACAGTGCTCAGAAAGCCCATAGGAGGTGTGTTTTTGACCCCTTTTCCCATCACATGCCTGGGCCCAGGCTGGTTGTTTAGTGTTGCCTCTCCTCTCCAGCTGCGGAGCTTATTGAAAAGCTCTTGCTCCCTGCCTGGTTTTGGCACATTTTCTGCAGGTGCCTCCTACTGCGGCCACAATGGGCTGCTAGGGAGGTTTAGACCTGTCAACAGCTACAGGGGAGGGGGTGGCAGTGGTGGAGGGAGCGCAGTCATTGTCTTAAAGGGCCAGTGACATTGTGTGCCGCCACGGAGCCTGCAGCACTGGCACCTGCTAATGAGATGAACCCTTTCTCCCACTCTCTTTCTCTCTTTAATGATTTAACTAGATCGCTTTGGTTCCTTTCTGGAAGGGGAATTGCTCCATTGATCATATAAAGTAATTGCCTGTAAAACATTGCTCTGCAACAACTACTACTTCCCTGGCTGAAAATGTCACAGCAATTGAAAAGCTCTTAGCCCCATTCGAGAATGAGGTTGCAGAAGAGAACAGTCTTTGCATACATCCCCAAGTATGTGTGTGTTCCTGGAGTTACAAATTTTTGGTGTGACTGGTGGATTTTTAAGACAGAGAATTTCTTCCCTGCTGTACGGTATGATTTTTGTGTGAGATTGTGGTAAACTAACCAAACACACACAGACACACACACACACTCCTTCAACCCTAAAATTACATCTATACATCCAGAGAAAGAAATTCTTTTCTTCATCACCCATGCCATTCTTCTCCGAGAGACCATGAATTTGGAGGGGCACCCATTAGGTCCAGTGTGATTTGGGGAAGGGTCTTCCTTACAGAAGTAGACACTATCTTTATCTAGGAGGTAGCAGGGGCCTTGGTTTGGGAAGGAGGAATTGATGCCTTAATTGTTTAGGATTTGCTGATTTTTCAGACCTGTCACTTGGCGGCGGCAGTGACACACTGTGGGAACGGGGACCACACACTGAAGGAGTTTTCATAAATAGCTTTATTAAATAGTCATTGCCACACCAATGTGAAGGAGTAATTCACCTGGGGATAAATCTCTTTGTCACAGGCATGAACCTGCCAACAAAATAAAAACTGTTAGTGATGGTTTCATTTTCCTCCGACAGGTGAAAGCGTAAGTTTATATCTAAATCGGAAAGAAACCTTTTTCTATTCAGTTGGTGGGAAGGGCCACTTACGACATGCCATGTTGCCCGCTACCAATCTGGGAACAAAGCTCAGGTGAATCACCTGTCATCAGGATAAGCCATGGATATGGTTCTTCTAGCTGATGAAGTAAAGGCAGTAGACATGCCTATTACTGCACTTTTATAAAAAGGCAAAAACATCTGCCCACTTACTGACAAAGAGCAGAGAACTGAGCTACAAAACAAGACCATTTATGGCAATAAATCTGAAAAAGCTGTAGAACTTTGTGCAGCTAAACCCTCTGAAAGGTCATGGTACAACTTCCATAGCTGAACATATGTGCAGTATTTTTTTTCTTAGAATTTAGGGACTGGGGATTTTAGATTTTAAAATATTTTAATACTATCAGAAAATACATGATATCCAGCTAGGGCAATAACACATACTATACCAAAATACACTGTATATAATAAAAGGTATTTTCCTACCGATAATATTTTTATCTACCTATTTAGTAAAAAGAATGCAAAAAAAATTCTTTAAATCTAAGCTCATTAAATAAACCGATTCCCGAATATGAAGAATCATGTTGACAGTCTTTTAACCAGGAATTTAAATGTGTTTCTATTTGCTCATACTGATAGGGTTTTTTAAAAAAATTTTTGTCTGTAAAGTGACACATATAATTAGATGTTTAATTTAATAATATAGAACTAAATAAAATATGAAACTAATAACCCCAAAAGTTCTGCCTGGGCTCTGAGTCCCTTAAGGAAAAACAAAGATTTATACACTGTGATGGGAAATAGAGAGTAAGTGGCAAATTACGCCACATGACAATTTCTAGTAGCTTTGCCTATTTGATCGGTGGTCAAGGCAGAGGAAAGGGGGTTGAATTAAGCCCCTGCATCCAAGAGAACAGCTTGGACTATTGAGGCTGGAAACAGAAACCCCATTCGTACAGAGAAGCACAGCAAGCCAGGGTGTGATGGGAAGGCCCGGGAGGTGGCGTTCTGCGTGGGAGGGAGGTGGGGGTGGCAGGCCTGCTGCTGGTCCTCAGGCTGAGTGTCCTCTGCATGAACTCCCAGAGTGAGAGTGTGCGTGGACAGTTTTAACACCATTTCACCATATTTCTGGAGGGGGGAAAAAACAGAACATTTGAAGTGGAGAAAAACAAGCCAAACAAACACATCATCAGTGGAATGAATGTCAAATCTGACAGCAGCCACAGGACTGCTTTCACTTCTGCATGCCCCTTTTTGGTTTATTTGTACATGATGCAAGAAGCCTGCCTAGAATTCCAAAGTTCAGAGGCAACAAAACTATGCTTTACATCTTATTCTTCACATGGATCTCCATTGCACATTTTAAACCATCTGACTTCACAAGGTACAATTTAATCTTTAGTTAAGTTTGTCTTAACTTCATATAAAAGAGGGTTTATAAAGATGCTGGGGCTTGCATTCAAAAACTAAAAGACTGCATTTTTTTAAATGTTGCCTTATTCCTCTGTCAAGGCACAGCCGGTTAAATGCACAGAGAGATGAGAATTATAACCCGGGCTAAAATGTGATTGTTCTGAGCAGTAACTGCTAAATTCTTCATAATTCAGTTTTCTCAACTTATTTCTGTAGTGAGAGCCACACGCACTTCAGCCTGAGCACCTTAGGTGCTTAGTAAATCCATGTGTTTACATTTGTCAATATGTATTTCATCCACCAAAAGTTAACACACAGAAGTGTAAAGGTCCTTTATACTTTAATAAAAAGTTAACAGTCAGGCCAGTGGGTAACAGGACCTGTTGAAATGTTTGTATTCAATACATAAGGTGAACATACTTTCACAGTTGGAAAGTGACATCAATCTGAACTTTGTTTTATAGCTCCTGAATTAATATAGAACTACTGGCTAAGGAAAGAAACAGATTTTAGTATTTTATGCCTTTGTGGAATGCACAAGATCATGCTAAAGGAACATTTCAACCGCAGTGTTTAGGATCAAGTCAGACATTACTGAAGCTACGTGAGCACAGCCTTCACTCCCCTCCCCAACGAAGAGCCTGGCTCTACTTTGCTGTTTCCTACAATGTTCTTAGAATTACGTGCTGCAAAGTTTCCCCAAAAGTAAAAACACAACACCCCCACCCCCCCCCCCCCCCCCCCCCCCCCCCCCCCCCCCCCCCCCCCCCCCCCCCCCCCCACCCCCCCCCCCCCCCCCCCCCCCCCCCCCCCCCCCCCCCCCCCCCCCCCCCCCCCCCCCCCCCCCCCCCCCCCCCCCCCCCCCCCCCCCCCCCCCCCCCCCCCCCCCCCCCCCCCCCCCCCCCCCCCCCCCCCCCCCCCCCCCCCCCCCCCCCCCCCCCCCCCCCCCCCCCCCCCCCCCCCCCCCCCCCCCCCCCCCCCCCCCCCCCCCCCCCCCCCCCCCCCCCCCCCCCCCCCCCCCCCCCCCCCCACACCCCCCCCCCCCCCCCCACCCCCCCCCCCCCCCCCCCCCCCCCCCCCCCCCCCCCCCACCCCCCCCCCCCCCCCCCCCCCCCCCCCCCCCCCCCCCCCCCCCCCCCCCCCCCCCCCCCCCCCCCCCCCCCCCCCCCCCCCCCCCCCCCCCCCCCCCCCCCCCCCCCCCCCCCCCCCCCCCCCCCCCCCCCCCCCCCCCCCCCCCCCCCCCCCCCCCCCCCCCCCCCCCCCCCCCCCCCCCCCCCCCCCCCCACCCCCCCACCCCCCCACCACAACACACACACACACCCCCCACACAACACACCCACACACACAACACACACCAACCCCCCCCCCCCCAAAACCCAACACACAAAGCACTAAGTAGCCAAAGGAGTCTTCCCATACCCTTGTTTTTCTCAGTTTGAGGGATCACAGCTCCATTCCTCCAATAATATCCATCCAAAGTCACAGCTTATTTAAAAATACCCCATTGAAAGAGATGCACTTTAGTAATCAACACAAGTATGACTGATTCCAAAGGACTTCGTAGATGCCTACTGTAAAAAAAAAAAAAAAAAAAAAAAAAACCCGCTAAAATCTCACCGACACATTTTGTCAAAAATAGATGAGACAGGACGGCATGACGTGTATAATCTTAAAGTCCCAATTTGGAAGCAAGGTGGGTCTATCATAAACATAGTAATCATATGGACTGATCCCGATGTGGTGGCTGAGCCTTAACCCCAGAGGGTACAGACGTGTGTGCAATGTTTGATGTACCAGCCAGGGTCTAGTTTTGTGCCAAGGTTAGTGCCTTTTTTTTTCCTTAGTATTGGGGCTTAAAAGAATGCGAAAAGTCCAAGGCATGCCCCTAGTGAATTGGGGTTGAACTCAAGACAGCATACATACGGACGGGAAAGTCAGTTCTTTTTAGTTAAAATCAAAACACATGGTGATTTTTTTTTGTTGTTCTCATATAATATATAATATTTGGAGATAAAGTCATTGCAAATACAAATTAAAAAGAGTTCCTGTTTTGAGTTCATTTTGACTGCATATCCTGTTTTGCAGATTTATAATTATCTCTGAAAAAGAGAACTAATTTTCCAACATTCGGTTTACAAGTATACAAAAATTACTAATTGAACAGATATTTTTTTCTTGCAATTATTAATTTCTTAGTTTAGAATTTAAAATGGCTGTGTTTTCAGTAAACTAATAAATGATGATATACAGGAAAACATTTATTCTAAAGCTATACATTGATAAATATACATTTTATTTATTTCAAATATTCTTTAAAATAAAAGTTATAGCCCTTTGTTTTTACCCTAAAAAAACAGAGTCTTTGATTTTGTATTTGATTCCATATTCTCAAAATCAGCACAGAAACTGTATTTTTCCTATCAGCTTAGCTATAAAAAAAAGAAAGCATTCATGATTAGGCAACCAAAGTTCAGGTCAGATCCACAGTTAATAGGAATCTCAACAAGTGTTGGCTGAGAATAACTTTACATCAAAAAGAAATTTGGCACTAGTTCCCTCAAACAGGAACTCTGCTTTTAACATGTTAGAGGCAGGAAAATTCTTTAGGAGGTACAGAGATCTAAGCTTAATTCAGATGGAATTCCTGCCTTGTGAGTATCTATCTTCTCCATTTTCAAGTTTCCTGAAAGTTTTTAAGACTAGAGTACAAATATTTGGTTGTGACCTTTGGTTAGGATGACTACCTAGGATTGCTCAGTGATGTTTTAAATCAATCAGTTTTTCATAGATCAACTCCAATTTTCACAACAGTCTAACAGTAGCTGTTGAACAAGTGCAGCTCCCTCAGGGCACTTTGATAGCTCCGGTAAGGGCAGTGGAACAGAGTGAAGCCTGAGTTACTCACGCTGCTTTCCTTGTCCGTATCTCTAGGCACACACACATACACACAAATGGGGGTGAGGGCAGACACCCAGATACTTCTAATCCATACTTCGCTTTTGCCTCAATTATTTATTTCAAGTGAAAGTAATTTCATACAATATTCTCCTAATACACACAACTCTTTATTCCATTCTGAGTACAACTGTGTGTTAGATACTCCCGCACGTTCCTATTCTTTCCTATCCCCCAACTGTAGCAGTTAAAATTGTAGCTCAGGCCAAGGACAAACATCATTAATAACATAATAAAAGCATTTCCATTTTAGAAATCATATTTCAGTCTTTGATCTTTACTAAACTTTTCTCCTTCAAGTATTAATAGAAACGTTTTTCTGACAAACAGATGCCGATCATTGGCAGTTTTATTTCTGTAATCTCTACTTAAGGTGTTGAATGCACAATCACGAAATATAATAATTATATTATTTAATTAAAAACAGGATTAATCATACATTATCCCTTGTCAGTATTCAACACAATTCAATGTATTTTTTAACATCTGGTAGAGAAATTTAATCTAACACATTTGAGATTCATACACATACATCACCTTAAATAATTTTGGAAGTACATAGGGCTTCAATTATAATAATTTATAGATGTTTGTCATATACGAAAGAGAAGCAGTTAAATCAATACTGATAAATTTGCCTAAAATTATTTTATTTGCTAAAAAAATACTGAGAATTTATTCCTCCAAAACACAGTTCTTTGAAAAACAGTTCTCATTCTTCATTTGTGACTGCTATTTTTTTTTTTAATACTCAAAGAACTGTGGTTCTAAAACTTCCTTAGGACAAAATAGCTGCCAACTCTAAAAGACAAAATTATGGCAGAAAAAGAGAAACCACCACCATAATGACAAAAAAAAAATTCTACACTTCGCCAATAATTAATGTAAAGTCAAGTGCTAAGTTGTCAAACTTTATTTTTTTAATTCCCCAAATAATTTTTGAAGGTTTAACATTACCATAAGATTCATAACCAGGCCTGTAGAAATCATCAGTTATAAGGCAGAGGCAGTCTTTTGATTTGCTAACAACGAACAGATAATTCCTCTTAAGCAGATTAACTTAAAGTACATTTTCAAGGAAGTTAAAATCCCCTTCAATCAGGTTCTCAAATTTAATTACAAAAGTCAAACAATTTATTAATACTCATTCAAGTGCAGCCACAAAACAGGCACAGAACTCTCAGGGGCCAGGAAACAAATCCAATCGATATTTACAAGAGTCACAGAGAAAACATTTTTTTTGCCATAACTTGATAAAACATCTAACTGGTCCTCTTAACTAGGATTCTTCCTTCTCTCTTCTTTGCTGCCCCCTATGTGGAAAATACATTTAACATTTTCTTCACTCACAATAAGTATAATCATACTGTTTATTTTGCTATTTTTATATTAATAAAAGAAGTACAGATTAGAAAACCTGGCCTTTTAAAGGTATTTTATATGTATTCCTTTTGCTTTATTAGCCCTGTAGATACGTTACAAAAATACCTTTAAGCTGTAGCTACTTCTATAAAGTTAAAAAAATTATCTATTTAAAAATGGCAAAAGAGCTTGCTTAAAGAGTTTTGTTTGTTTGTTTTTGAGATGGAGTCTTGCTCTGTCGCCCAGGCACAATCTTGGCTCACTACAACCTCTGCCTCCCGGGTTCAAGCGATTCTCCTGCCTCACCCTCCCAAGTAGCTGGGATTACAGGCACCCGCCACTGCGCCCAGCTAATTTTTGTGTTTTTAATAAAGTCGAGGTTTCACCATCTTGTCCAGGCTGGTCTCAAACTCCTGACCCCATGATCCACCTGCCTCAACCTCCCAAAGTGTTGAGATTACAGGTGTGAGCCACCGCGCCCAGCCAGAGTTTCTATGGTCGATCTTTTCCTTTTCTCTTTACTATATGAACTCACTGAATAATTGCCCTACTTCCAATTTCATTCTGCCCATATAGAAATTGTGTGTCTATTCCCTGAAAAATACTAATTAAACTGCCAGAGGTAGCATCTCCAACAGTATCTTTTGGTCTTCAGTGTCAAAGGCCTCTGAACAAATGATCAGAAGGCTCAATCTAAAATAAATCTAAAATAGCCTTTGTCAGGATGCTAGCTTTGAACACTCACATTATGACTATGGCTCCCGCTTTCTATTTATCTGGGAAGCAAGAGAGAAACAACACAACTTTACAATCTTGCATGAATGCTAAAGGATAAATTAAAAGTGATAAATCACCAGGAGGCATAATCACCTCAAGAGTTCACTGATACTGTTTTTAAAAGGGGCTCCCTTTTAATTCAGTTCAGTCTGGATTCCAGTGTAAAGTTAAATAAAGGTTTTCAGACAAATACTGCAAAACTGCTAAAATACTACATTTTCCTTTTCCTTCATCTCCTTGGTCATGACACCACCATTTACTATGTGTTAGCCACAGCAGAAGGAATTTCGCATGGATTTTTAAATGTCATTTCCTAGCAATACTATGAAATTAAAAGTATTAGTCAGTGAGGAAATGGGCTCAGAAAGGTCAAGTAATTTGTAAAAGGTCACATGAGTGGGAACTGGAAGAACCAGGGTTTGAACTCAGGAGCTTTGATTTCCTAGGCCTTGTTGGCTTTATGCATCAACAGATCATTCCTGGGGGAAGCCTTCGTCATTCACTTTCTGACCTAATCCATGGAGAAATCTTTTGGAGCAGTGGTTTGCAACCTTGGCTGCATATTAATTATCATATATTTTTAAAATATATACATATGGGCCCCACCCTCTGGAGATTCCAATTTAATAGGTCTGGGATAGGGCCCAATCATCAGTATCATTCAATACTGTAGCAATGATTAAAATAAACAATACATCTCCGCACGGTGCTTAAATTCTAATGGTGCTTAGATTCTAGTAGAAGCCAATAGAATCTCCAGGTGATTCTAATGTGTGGCTCAGCCTGAGAACCAATGATCAAGACACCACTTATTGAGAGTTCTTTCTTCAAGACCTCCAAGTAAGCAACTCAACTGGCTCCTCCAAAGAGGATGGACAAGAGTCTAGCAACAGCCAGCATAAGACAGTGGAACCTGAGAGAGTTCCAGCCGTGAGAGGCAGTGGAGCACAACGGGAAATATATGGGCACTGGTGTCAGCTAGACCTGGACTCAAATTCCATCTCCTCTATTTATTAACTGTGTGACCTTGGGCCAATCACTTACCTTTGGTGGCTGTTCTGCAGATGCAATGAAATGATGTAAGTAAACCTCCAGGCATATAAAAATGCCCAATCAAAGGTAGTTGCAACTGTTGTTTTGGCTGGTTTTGTTATTGCTATTATAGTGGTAATGACTACTGCCAGCAGACATCAATAAAGAAAAAAAAAACAAATTTTAAAGGCTTCCCTCATTTATTAGCCAAATATTTCCTACTTTTATTACTTACCATTTAATTTACAGCTATTTATATTTGCAATTAGCTTGGTAATCATATTTCTTACTCATGACAACTGGGTGAGGATGGTTAACATCATTATTCCCATTTGCTAGATGAGGCATCTTATTTATTTACTATGCCAGATGACTGAGTGAAGATAGTTAACATTAACATTATTATTCCCATTTTCTAGATGAGGAAAAGGCAACATCTTCCATCTACTCTCTGTAGTTTCTATGATCCTATGATTAAAGGCACCTGCAGTCATGTTCATTAGTTCCCTATGAAAAATGATATTCAACATAGATGTCAAGTGTAGGAAAGAAGAATTAACAAGCACTTGATAGCAACCCCAAAATAACATCTAAATAATCACTCATGAACATCAAATTCACCGCAAACAAGTTCCAATTTAAATAAAGGTGTTGGACAGGATTAGGGAAAAATGAACAAATACGTCTTCTTTATCTACCTTCATTTAAGGGAAATGTCTGACGTAGCTTAGAAATTCTTTTTGAAACACAGACGGAAGAACTGTTAACTTCCTCTATGAAGGGTCTTCAGTTAGTAGGTTGCAAAAGATTGTGTCCTGATATTTTATCTTAAATTAGGGCTACAAAGTAGGAGAGATCCAAGATGGAAAGACCCAGTTCAGGGGTTCTCTAAAAAGGCCACCAGGAAGCTCGTGGACTCTGTGCAAAGGCCCATCACTCCAAAGACACCAAATACTCTCCCAACACTGAATAATGGCTTGCCCATAAATGTATCCCCTTTCATATGCATGAAATTTCCATGAATAAAAATATAAATGCCTCTAGAAACACTGCTGAATTTACAGTTATTATATATAACCACTATTGCATTGTGGAGAGGGGCTGAATTTTGTTATTGTTGTTAAAAGGAGACTTCATATTCGAAAAGCTTAGGAAACTCTACTCCAGTCCAAACATCTCTTTTTACTGACGTAGGTGGATCTTAGGGGCAGCTGGGACTCCAACGTAGGTTTTTTCATTCCCAGACAAATGTTTCTTGTCGCACACCATACATGCCTTCCAGTGCAGTTACAGACTCATGGGACGTTTACAGTCATGACTATATCCTCTCTCTAATATCATTTCCTCTTTCTAAAGCAGGAGAGTACAGTCCTACCCTCTCTCCGTGGATATGTTCCAGGAACTTTCTAAATCTCCTGAGCCTCTTCTTCCCCCTTTCTTCCCTCCCATCCTCAGTTTGGTAAGTTTAGGGTTAGCAATACACTCAACCCTTCTCAAGCTCAGATGCTCTTGAAGTGCCCTTTGACATTCAGTCTCAATATGAAATGGAAATACAATCACCGAGGTACTAAAACAAAGAATGTGTAAAGTATGTATAAAATCTGCATATATATGAGTGTATTTATAGCTAAAACCCCACAAATATTTCCTAATACCTATGAAAAATAAGAAAGTGGAATACTCATGAATAATCATTTTATTTACCTGGATCTGTCAATACCAATGGGCTGTTAATAAACCCTTTGCACATCGACTTGTCAAAATGCTTTCACATTTATGATTTCCCTTTCTCCTGATGACTCACTCTGATATAAGTGCTGCTGGAGTGTCACTGGAACTGAAATTCCATGAAGAGAAGGAATTTATTTTATTCACTGTTCTTACTCCAGTGCCTAGAATAGCGTCTGGCACGTGGTGGGCATTCAATATTTGGTGACTGAGTGAATGACAGAAGCTGACCAGGATGGTAGTTTCTATTTGTTGATTGATTTTTTGACTTCTTCTTTGAGAAAATTAAATGAGTCTATAGGGGAATAATTGAGTTCCTAAAAATTTATTCTTAAAGTCTTCATCCTCTTGTAACTTTAACATTCTTCCCTCAAATATTATTAACGTAATTTTTCTTTTTTCTTTTTCTTTTTTTTTTTTTTTTTTTTTTTTGTTGAGATGGAGTCCCGCCCTGTCACCCAGGCTGGAGTGCAGTGGCACAATCTCAGCTCACTGCAGCTTCCGACTCCCAGGTTCAAGCAATTCTCCTGCCTCAGCCTCCCGAGTAGATGGGACTACAGGCACGCGCTGCCATGCCCAGCTAATTTTTCTATTTTTAGTAGAGACGGGTTTTCACCATGTTGGCCAAGATGGTCTTGATCTCCCGACCTCGTGATCTGCCTGCCTCGGTCTCCCAAAGTGCTGGGATTACAGGTGTGAGGCCACCACGCCCGGCCTTGTTAATGTAATTTTTCAAGGTTATATAAAGTAATTCATTCATTACAGGAAAATCAGATACTATCAATATATGGAAAGATGAAAATAAAAGGTCCTGGTGATCCCATCACCTTGGAACAACACAATTAACATGCTGATGTGTATCTTTTCGACTTTTTTCTATGCAGTTCTACAAACACAAACACATACATATGAAACGTTCCCAAAAGTCTCTGCCCTAGACTTTGTGATTTTGGTTTTTTCCTTCTTCTCTAAACCCCTTTTCCTGACATAGCTCCTTGCCTTCCTTTTATGTCCTAAATCCATTCCTTCCCCAATATTTAGATCCTATTTCAAAACGATTTTCCCCCCTTTGCCCTCCAAAGGATTCGTCTGTTCTTACAACTTTGAACTCTATGTGGATGTTGTCTATCGGATCTTCAGTCCTCCCTTTTCTCTGGGACACTAGTGCTACTCAAGCTCTACACATCTAACGCCCAATGCATCATGTTGCCTCCTTCAAAACCAGATGATGCACTGATCCTATTTCCATTAACTACCACAGAATTCTACAAGGTATCCTCAATAGCCATCTTTGCTTCCCCAACCCCACCACATCCAACTAGTGAAAGCCTTTTACATCGCTCCTTCCTATTCTCTCTCACTCATCAATTCCCATGGTTGCCATCAGTGTTTAGGCCCTTGCACATATACTATTTTCTGCCTCTGTCTCGTTTTCTGTATAACAAAAACCCATCAATGCTACCCACTGCTTCAAGTTAACTTCCTAAAATCCCACTCATTTCTTGCCCTTCCTAAATTCAGAAATTTGTGGTTGCTTCCTTCTCTTACAAAATGGGATTCCAGCGTCTTTGTAATCTCACCTCAAGCTACTTTTCCACCCTATTTCTCATTATTCCTGAAAAGAAACCCTTTGCTCCAGTCAGGTTGGTGTACTTATTATTCACCCACCTCCAAAACATCTGACTGTCAGTTAAGTACTTATTAACCGTTTATTATGGGTAAAACCCATTCAATCATTCAACAAATATTTAATGACTAGCTATTCCATCAGGTAATGTAATAATACTGCAGACACAGTGGTGAACAAGACAGATCAAGTCGCTGTCCTCCTGGAACTGAGGCAAAAGGGTGATGGGGGAGACTCTTAAGACATGGTGGTCCCAGCCCAGGATACTCGCAATCTTCCATTGAAATGTCAAATGAATCAAGACATCCTGAGGGCTGAACTTTGCAGTCCAGGTTGCAAATGGGGAAAGACTTCAGAAGGAAGGGCTGGCTGGAGTGAGAGCTGGATTGTGGACATGGCTTCTCTGATGTGGGACTCAACCCGGGCACTCAAGGATGAGCACAGGAGAGAAGCAGGTGCCTTCCTTCCAGGGGTGTATGAGGAAAGGCAAAAAGGTGGAATGGAAACAACAGCAATAGTGTCAGCTTATTTTGCATAAGGGTTCACTCAACACCTATTCAGAGCACATCCTCTGCCCTTGCAGGGCCCCAGGCTCCGTGGTGGATGTGAAGGTAACACAGACTCAGATCCTACTGTCAGGGGATTTCCATCTAGCAAGGAGAGAAGGCAGGTTCATGATGGTCTATCACACACAGACAGTGAGATGTTCCATAGAGAGCAGAGAGAACACGGAGGAAGTTTGGAAGGTGCACGTTTGGGTTTGTATTAACAGTACTTACAGCATCACATTTTTATGCATCTGCACCCACACGTGCATGTATTAAAAATAACTGTGTTTCAAAGTGCTTTCTCACTCACTTCCTCGTTTTGTACTAAGTGACTTGGGAATCAGGCAGAGTAGGTAAGATGATGTTTTCCAGAGGGGGCAAAGTGTGGCACAGATCTTGTAACTGATCTGCTTGGGTAGGGAACATAAACAGGCGCGAGTAGAACAAGAACACCCTGTCCGTCGCCGCCCACTCCCGCAGCAGAGGAAGTATCTAGAACTGAGGACGCACACTAAGTTCTGTAATCGCATGACACCTGGCAGGTACAATGAAGCCAGGAAGGCACTTCGGATTGAAAAGGGCAGGACGTAGACAGCATTCTAGAGAGGGAACGTGAGCCAAGACCATTCCCCCATTTCCGTTTTACCTCCCCAAGTCCTGCCTGAATCATCCCCCACCCTTAGGTCTGCCCAAACCACAACAATCCCTTAGGGTTCGCCCCAAATATTTTCAACCCACACTGGTTTTTTTCATTCCATTGATTTCACCCCTACTAATATCCCAGGGAAGGGCGAGTGGCCGTTTCTCTTCTGGACATCATAGCAGGCTCGGCCAGCACACGGCTCGGCTCAGAGCAGGTAGTTAATAAACATGAGCAGAATGAAAGAATTCCTGAGATCGCCACAGCTCAGTAAGGATGCCCTGAGCCCCTACATCCCTCCCCCAACAGAGTGGGCCTGCCTGGCACGGGCGGCCTTAGCAACCCGGAGGAGCTCACTAACCGCGGAAAGCACAGGGGCACGTAGGGAGAGCGGGGTGGCCCAAGACGCTGGGCCACTGGGAGCCCAGCGCGCGACCCCAGCTGGAAGTCGGAGCTAAGGTTGCAGCGCTCCGGCAAAACGCGCTAGACGAGGTCGTTAAAAGATTTCCCCCTCTGGAAAATCGCCAGGGAAAAGTGGTGAAAAAGGAAGCCGGGAGGGCCCTAGTCTCGGGAGTCTATGAGGAGCCCAACCCCCGGACCTAATCCCGCAGGGAGAAGAGCGAGGTAAGCTAGCGCAGAAGCCAAGCCATTCCAGCTCCAAGGAAAGGGAGCGGTTTTTGCCGCAGGAAGAACCTAGGTCTGGAAGCCTCGCGAGATCTGGGGGTCGGGATCACGTTGCGTTGCCTAGCGACAGCAAGGACGCTCGTGGGACCCCCGGCTAAACCCCGCTGTAGCCTTAAATCTCCTACCATGGGGGAAGAAGGCGGCGGCGGCAGCTGTGGGACCACTAGGGAGCTGCAGAAGCTGAAGCAGCAGGCGATGGAGTACTACCGGGAGAACGACGTTCCGCGCAGGCTGGAAGAGCTGCTCAACTCCACCTTCTACCTCCAGCCTGCCGACGTCTACGGGCACCTGGTAGGGACCTGGGACAGGCGCTCTCCTCCCGCCAACCCCGCTCCCCCCGCCCCGCGCTGCGGCAACGGCTTGCGCCTGCGCCTCAGAATCTAGCATGCGTGCCGCCGGGGCCCTGGTCCTGCGTGTGCGGAGGAGACTCTGGGAGGGAAGGAGCGGGAAGGACACCGGGGGGTGAAGGCATCTCCGCAGAGAAAGTGGTGGAAAGGAGGCAACTGGAGGAAAGGGGGCTTTAGGCGGATTTGAGCTGCAGCGACAGCCCAGGGCCTGTCAGGCTTCCTCGCTACCTAAGGGGCCTCTCCGTTTGTGGGCCGGGCCACCGCCCATGCCTGCCAATTGTCATTTTTAACAGACCTTAATGCCCTCAGCTCAGCTTACCGACCTTGAGCAGCTCCTCTTTGACCACGGGATGAACACCTTGACCACAGGATGAACACAAGTTTGCTACAATTTGGCCTCAGCCTATTCTGGGGCCTCATCCTACTGGCTCCCCTGCCAGGATGCCCGTTAATATCTGACCCGCCCCGCCCTGAACTCCAAAATTCAGACCAAATCCTTGCCCACGTGGCCCTGGACCAACTGTCCTATAGGGTTCCTACAGCATTTCCTTCGTGTATTGTAGTCCATTGAGGCAGCCTCCCTAGGCAGCCTGTGAGCCCCTGCTGGGCTCAGGGGCCTTTTCTTACCACCTTCCGCGTCTCTGCCCAGCCGTGAGGTCTGGCACATAGCTTAGCGTTAAGCAGTGAGCAGTTGAAACAGACGTTGTCTGCCCTCCAGATCTGTAAGTAGTAAGGAAGGCAGTGTGTTTGGGGCCCCTAGGAGTTTGCACTATGGCAAGGGAAAGCAAGGAGGCAATGTGAACACCAAGCAGAATGAATCCTATGAAGAAACAGATGTGCTGTCAGGGTGCAAAACCACGTCGTGTTGAGGCAGTTGATACAAAGGATGTTCTGCGGATGACTTTTTCCCACTCATGGCCTATACTATCAAAGGGGAGGGGTGTGGGGTTTACCGAGCCCCTTGTGCTGCGTGCTATAACTCACTTAATCCTTAGTACAACTGCGACGAGGTAAAAATGATGATTCCCATTTTACAAATGAAGAACCTGTGGCCAGTGCAATTTAAATGATTTTCCCAAAGGACATAGTGACAGAAGAAAAAAAATCAAACCATGTTTTTGTCCCTATACCCAGCAGAGTGTATGGCACACAGTGAATGCTGAGAAACTATCTGCAGGATGAATGAGTGAATGCTTGACTCTCATTCCATCCTCTTCCTACTATCTGTTGCTAGAGGAATTATTGAACACAGTCTATTCTAACGTCCTCATTTTACAGGGACACCAAGCCTTTGTCTCACAGCTACTTAGTGCACAAGCTAGGACTAAAAATATGAACTCTTGTTCCCCAGTGTAATGTTCTCATTCTATTAGGCAGCCAGGATATTCGTTTGTACAGCTCTCTGGGAATTTATATCTTAGTTTGGAACAAAAGTCACTAATACATAAAATAATTGGAGCAAAAGATAAGGAGATAGATGACTGTGTGCTAGATTGAGGGACAGATCCCTATATGCCTATTAAAGGAATTCAGGGATGGAAAAGATCCTTGGAGGCTGTATATCCAGGAAAGCTGTGGCTTGGACTTTGAGGGATGTTCAGGAATTGCAGGGGCAAAAAAGCAAACTCCTTGAACCCAGGAGTTGGAGGTTGCAGTGAGCCGAGACTGCACCACCACCAGTGCACTCCAGCCTGGGCAACAGAGCGAGACTCTGTCTCAAAAAAGAAAAAGCAATCTCCTTTTCCTTTTCTTAGTGACTGCCCTAGTTTTGGCTGTGCTTACTCGCACCTCGTCTCTCCCTCTATCTAGTTCATCCTGCAGAGTGCTGCCAGAGCAGCGTCCTAACGTGCAAGTCTGACCACAGTTCTCTTCCTCAGAACCTCCTGTAGCTTTCCCCTGCTTGCTGGCCTTCATGTGTATGGTTCACAGTGCTCAGCCCCTCTCTCTGGTAACAGGCGCATCTCCCACTCCCTGTCCTCCTCCTCTACACCAAATCACTGACTGCTCCCTAAAGCCAGAAGTTTCCTACCTCCCTCCCCTTTGTCCCATTCCCTGTCCCTGAAGTATCTGCTCACCACATTTCCCCCTTGACTGCCACTGAAACACTATACCTCCTCCAGTGTTCAGCTCCAATGTCATTTCTTCTGTCCCTCTCCGACATTGCTATGGCTTGGCTCTATCCCCACCCAAATCTCATCTTGAATTGTACTTCTCATAATCCCCACATGTGGGGAGGGACCCGGTGGGAGGTAAGTAAGTTATGGGGATGGTTGCTCTCATGCTGTTCTCGTGATAGTGAGTTCTTATGAGAGCTGATGGTTTTATAAGGGGCTTGCCCCCTTCACTTTGCACTTCTCCTTCTGGCCCTCATGTGAAGAAACATGTGTTTGCTTCTCCCTCCACCATGATTGTAAGTTTCCTGAGGCCTCCTCAGCTGTGTGAAACTGTGAGTCAATTAAACTTATGCTTTCCTTTATAAATTACCCAGTCTCAGGCAGTCCTTGATAGCAGTGTGAGAACAAACTAAGACAGACATATTAGAGGAATTCACACATGGTAAAGATCCTTGTAGGCAGTAACAATACAATTTATTCCGTTATCATAAAACTGAATGCTTGAGAGAGTTTTGGATTGGGAATGTGGCAGATCTGGTTTTGATTCTTATCTCTGCCACTTCCTCACTGTGATAGAGTTACATTGATGGTCCTCCAAGGAACTACACTTCCAGTGTGAACACCTTTCTGTAAGTCCCTCCCACACTGACTCTGGACTTGGCTATGTCACTTACTTTGATCAATAGGACCTTGACAAGCACGATACAAACAGAGAGTTGGTAAGTGCTATATTGAAGCTTGTCCTCTTGGAAGCTAGTCATCGTGCTGTGAGGATGTCCCAATTACCCTACTGGAAAGAGAGAGGTTGTGCAGAGAAAGACCCTGGCAGATACGAGACCCCTCAGGATATCCTGTGAGAAAGACAGATGCCCAGCCAACCCCTCACTGTGCCAGCCATCCCAGCTACGGCACTGGACATTGAGTGAAAACAGCTTGGATATGCTGGCTCCTGTCAAGCCTTCAGATGATTACATCTGCATAACGGACTCCAGAGAAGCCCAGCAAAAGAATTTCCCAGTTGAAGCCCCACCCAGATTACAGGATCATGAGCAAGTTAATGGTTTAAACCGCTAAGGTTTGGGGTGGTCTGTTACAAAGCAGTAGATAATGAAAACATTGGCTAAGTGATCTTGGACAGTTAATTTTTGTGAAACTCAGTCTGCCCATCTGTGGGATGGAGATGACATCACATAGCTTAGAGAGTTGAATGTAATGACATAATGTATATATAGTGCCCAGGGATGTCACTGACATTTATTAATTTATACAAGATTTAATTTATAGAATCCTATGTATGTCAGGCTCTGTGGTTTGTGATATAGTGATAAAGAAGTCACTCTTTCAGGGCACAGATTAATTACTTTAAAAATGTTAGTTCCCTTCCTCTCCTAACACAACGTGTGGCACATTATAGGTGCTTGGTGCTTGTTAAATTGAACTCACTATAACACAGAGAGTATAAGCTAAATAACATTTTTGCTCTCCTGATTCTAAATTCATTTAGGCACTTACTCTGTAACATACAAACCACCAGTTTAAAAATTCATGGATAGCTTAAAAATGAGTTCTTGCTTACTACTTCTGGGGCCCCACCTCTGAACTGACATGTCGCTGTGGGTATTAGATGACCTGTTGTCCAGGTTGAAGTCACTGGATTTTGAACTGAAAGATAGGAGAACTGGTCTGCTAAATGAAAGCAAAGCCCAATCCTATCTGGTAATCAAGAGAGCAATAAAGGTGTGCCTTCGCCTTCCCTCCTTCCAGTCTCTCCTAGCTCCTGCTCCTCTGCACAGAAACACCATCCTGAGCCTTTTCTTGCAGGCTCCTTGAGTGGGCTTTCTATCTCAGCTTCTCTTTCTTCAGTCTCTTTCTTGGATCACTTCCAAATGGCTTCTGCTTTTCCACCTCAATGAAACTGCAATTACGAAGGCTCCCAACAAGCCTCTTTGAACACATAGGACTCTGCATGAGCTGATAGTAAGATACAACCATTGCATTAAGTCTTCACCACTAAAATATCACATGCCTTGCTGGGAGGAATAAAAATGAGCCCATGTGCTGGGCACAGTGGTTCACGCCTGTAATCCCAGCATTTTGGGAGGCTGAGGCGGGCGGATCACGAGGTCAGGAGCTTGAAACTAGCCTGGCCAACATGTTGAAACCCCTTCTCTACTAAAAATACAAAAAACTAGCCGGCCGTTGTGGTGCACACCTGTAATCCCAGCTACTTGGAAGGCTGAGTCAGGAGAATCGCTTGAACCCAAGAGGCAGAGGTTGTGGTGAGCAGAGATCATGCCATCGTACTCCAGCCTGGGTGACACAGTGAGACTCTTGTCTTGAAAAAAAAAAAATCAGCCCATGTCAGGTTTCTTAAATTTGAATGCATCATGGTGTTCTAGAGACCAGTTGGTTTCTATATCTTGAAACAAGGGGGCTGGGCACAGTGGCTGACGCTGTAATCCCAGCCCTTTGGAAGGCTGAGGTGGAAGGATTGCTTGAGGCCAGGAGTTTGAGACCAGCCTGAGCAACATAGTAAGATCCTGTATCTACAAAAAATAAAAATTAGCCAGGTGTGGTGTCGTGTGCCTGCGGTCTCAGCTACTCGGGAGGCTGAGGTGGGAGAATCGCTTGAGCCTGGGAAGTTGAGGCTGCAGTGAGCCATGATCGTGCCACCGCACCCCAGCCTGGCTGACAGAGTAAGACCCTGTCTCAAAAAAAAAGAAAGAAACAAACAAACAAGAGGGATAGCTTAGTCAACTGAATTGACTCTAAGAAGGCCTGCTAGCCTGTAATCCCAGCACTTTGGGAGGCCAAGGTGGGCGGATCACGAGGTCAAGAGAACGAGACTATCCTGGCCAACATGGTGAAACCCCATCTCTACTAAAAATACAAAAATTAGCTGGGTGTGGTGGCACGCGCCTGTAGTCCCTGCTACTCGGGAGACTGAGGCAGGAGAACTGCTTGAACCTTGGAGGTGGAGGTTGCAGCAAGCCGAGATCGTGCCACTGCACTCCAGCCTGGCAACAGAGTGAGACCGTCTCTGTTGAAGAAGGCTGGCTAATCAGTGACACAGGGCCTTTTAATTAAGAAATGTATGCAAGTTTCTGTTGAGAGTTCAACATACACCAAATTGCCCCATATACCAGAGACTCAAGAGTGGCCTGAATCTGTATCTCAGTAGGTGAGGGCAGGGCAGTTCTCACAGAACTGCTAGTCTAATCCTGGCATCAGGAAGAACACTCATGGAGAGGTGTGGTAAAACAAGAGTCAATGTGAATGACTTTTTGAAGATAAATTAGATGTGGTATTGTGACTTTTTTCCCCAAGCACCCACTTGAACCAGCTGATTTTTGTTCTTTTGTGTGTGTTGAAGGCAAACTGCTTTTCTAAACTTGCAAAGCCTCCCACCATATGCAAAATAGTGGGGAAAGACGTACTGGATGGACTAGGGCTTCCAACCTTGCAAGTGGACATATTCTGCACTATTCAAAACTTTCCTAAGGTATGAGGCAGTTTCAGTGTGTTCTTTAATGTACTGGCCCCACTGCATGTATTAGCAACTCTTGTCTAAACTGTAGAAAATTAACGTTTTGAAATTAAGTATTTGTGAAATATATGTATATTTCATAGGTAGTCATGTAAGCATGAATCATACCGTCAACCATGATGGCTTTATTATGTTTAAGTGTAATTTTGATACAGACATGACATGCTAACCTGAGGATGATCCAACATGGAGAAAGGTACTGAGGCAAAAATAGTTTTGTTTTGTTTTGTTTTTTGTTTTTGAGATGGAGTTTCACTCTTATTGCCCAGGCTGGAGTGCAATGGCACGATCTCGGGTCACCACAACCTCTGCCTCCCGGGTTCAAGTGATTCTCCTGCCTCAGCGTCCCGAGTAGCTGGGATTACAGGCATCCATCACCATGCCTGGCTAATTTTGTATTTTTAGTAGAGATGTGGTTTCTCCATGTTGGTCAGACTGGTCTCGAACTCCCGACCTCAGGTGATCTGCCCGCCTCGGCCTCCCAGAAGTACTGGGATTACAGGCGTGAGCCACTGCACCTGACCAAAATGGTTTTTAAATTCTGACATTACTCATGTGATAGGTTCTATAAATCTACATGTAGATTTATAGATTAGTCTATTTACCTGGATATTTATAGATGTTAGACTGACCTAAATAAAGAAAATAATTTACTTTAATAGTTTTAACAATTCATTTTAATTCACTTTGCTACATATTTGTTAGAAATAATTTTTGCTATAGTCTCTGGTAGGAGAAGAATAATGAGTAAATCTGCATTTTTGTTGTTATTTATTAGAAAGGTAGTGATAAAAATGAAGTTCGGCGTAGGGTTTTTCTAAGGGTATTTTAAGTGTTCTATGAAGCTGATTTCCACAGTGTTTCAATAGCTATAAAAATATCTCAAAGAAAATTATATATTCTCATTCTCCCCTTGAAATTGGTGGTAAAATTTCGTGCATGTTAAAAGCTGGATTAATTTCCTCTTTCTGGGAGAGGTAGGGAAAGTGTTGAATACATTTCTGTGATTTTCAGAACATATGTTCTGTGGTAATCTCGACTCACTTTGAAGTCCATGAGAACGCTCTGCCCGAGCTGGCTGAAGCGGAGGAGGCAGAGAGGGCCAGCGCGGTCAGCACCGCCGTGCAGTGGGTCAACAGCACCATTACGCACGAGCTCCAGGGGATGGCACCCTCTGATCAGGCAGAGGTGGATCACCTCCTCAGGTACAGTTTCCACTTTGAAATATAAACATCAAGAACAAATATACGTCCATTATCTTTCCATTTCACCTGCCGATTAAATGGGTCTGTCAAATCTATAGCATTGGGAAGTCAGTTTACAAAGCATATGTGAAAGCAGCAACATTTAGCATAAAGTTTGTTTTTCTCCTGAAAACCCTGTAATTAACACCTTACTGTGTAATGCTACATAGGGCTTTTTGGTCTCTTTTCATGTATAGAGCTGTCCTAAGACTTAGTAAAAAGCTTCTCAGAAAAAGAATCTGATTGTGAATCCAGAGGATGCCCTTTTCCTTCTCCCCACCCGTCACATGCCACCTATGAGCTTCTCATATCCTTTTATTTAGTCACAAGAGCTGACACTTACATTCTGTCCTCCAGCCACAACTGAGTCTCCCATGCTTTGCCCATAGGTTGATTCAAACGCGCTAACAAGGAAGCGTTTACTAGGGCTATGGAAATGTTCTTCATTGCCCAACCAAGTAATGGGTTAGAATCACTTTTCTGTTTGTGCAGGTCCAATGCCACAACCCCTTGGCCAACAGAAGGTCAATTGGATTCTCTTTTCTTAAGCTTTGTCATTTACTTAATTGTGTATAACATTTTCGTTTGCTTCAGAGTAAGATAATGACCTTTGTAAAAGAAACTTTTTTTTTTTTTTTTTTTTTTTTTTTGAGATGGAGTCTTCCCCTGTCACCCAGGCTGGAGTGCAGTGGCATGATCTCGGCTGATGGCAATCTCCACCTCCCAGGTTCAAGCGATTCTCCTGCCTCAGCCTCTGAGTAGCTGGAATTACAGGTGCTTGCCACCATGCCCAGCTCATTTTTGTATTTTTAGTAGAGATGGGTTTTTAACCACGTTGGCCAGGCTGGTCAAGAACTCCTGACCTCAAGTGATCCACCCGCCTCGGCCTCCCAAAGTGCTGGGATTAGAGGCGTGAGCCACCGCGCCAGGCCAAGAAACTTTTTTGAATAGTTTTTGGTTTGCTTGGAGTTTCTGAATGCTATTCCTCTATTCCTTTTTTTTTTTTTTTTCCGTCATGTGCTATTATCATTTTCTTAGTTTATTATTTTTTTTCTCAAGCTCTCAGTTACATCTTATATTTTATTACACTCTTTTTTTTTCCTGGCATTTTCCCTCCCCAAATCACCCATCTGGACTGGTTCTTCTGTAGACCACCTACAGAGATGCCATAAAACTTCATTGTTCTCCTGTTTCTGGATCCCACATTCTTTTCTTTCATGATTTGCTGGATTGTATCCTTTAAAAGTAAGGATGAGAAAGGGTATATGGGATGTAAAGTTTCTTAGTTATTTTATGTGTGGGAATGTCGATACTTTGCCCCCAAGGTTGATAGTTTAGCTGAGTATAGAATTCTCTGTTGAAATCAATTTATCTCATACTTTAAAGGCATTGCCCCACTGGCATCTGGATTATTAATAAATCTGATGCAAATCTGATTCCTATGTCTTTGTTTTTTATTTGCCTGGTTTTTTGCCTATAGAAGCTTTTAGCCTCTTCTTTTTATTCTGGGGTGCTGAAATTTTACATAAATGCATCTAAGTGGGATTTCCAAAAGTTTTTTTTTAAATATTCATCTTAAGTGCCAAGAAAAAGAAAGGAAGTCCTCTATATTTATATGCTATATTTCACTCTATTCTTGACACATTTGTTTTCTGATGGTCATTTCTACAAAAAGAAAATACTGTAACCCACAATAAAATTACATCTTCAAGTTTTACTCTAAAAGTGCAAAACCAGGGCTCAAATCATTTTAAAATGAGCACCTGAAATCTTTAATCATTTATTTCCATGCCAAAATGAATTTCAGTTCTTGAATGCAGTTTTATAACAGCATCAGTGTTTTCTGGCTTTGAAAATTAAAGTTGATTTGTTCTTAAGTAGCTGAAAAGCAGTTATTTATTGAAATATATTGGGGTCAGCTCTAAAACATGACCAAAATCACAGAGTGATCTTCCTAAATATCCCAGTGTAAAGCCATATTTTCTTGCCATTAAGGATATTCTTTGCAAGTAAAGTACAAGAAGATAAGGAGAGAAAAGAATTGGAAAACAGCCTGGAATCCTCAGCAGTGCCTACACTTGTACCTCCAGTACCACCGCCACCACCCCCTCCACCTCCTACCAAAAAAAAGGGGCAAAAGCCAGGTTGGTTGGTGACTTACCATCTTGCAGAGTCCTTAGTAACAAATGTGTGAGGAAGAAAGGCTGAAACTTGGACTGCCTGTCTGAGTCTCTTGGCTACAGAACCAGTTTGGGCTCACAGCCAAAAGCCATCCATCCTATGCCACGTCCTCACTCAAAGATTTTGCCCCCATCCCACTCTCCATTTTTATTTGTAAAATAAAACAGTTTCTCACCCAGAGGTAAGAAATACTTATTATTAAATAAGGTGCATTGAGCAGTGCCAAGTTGGGGGTGGGGTAGGAGGGGATGGCTTGGGAGACCTTTCACCTCCCTTCAAAATTTCCATTAGCTAATCAAAAAGCCACTCCATATCTTAGAGTTTTGATTCCTTTGATATGAACAACCAACATTTTCTCAATCCTATGTAAAATAAACATTTTCTTTACAAAACTTTATTTTAAAGCAAATAATAGAAATGATCACTTCAGTCTGCCCTTGCTGCATGCCTTCCAACAGATCGCTAACCTCAGCCCCTGCAGTACGGTCATTCTGGAGCTGCTGTTAGTATAATAACAGGGTTTTGTATGTTTGCTGAACTAGAGCATGCTCCTTGAGGGCATGAATCATGTTTATTCCACTTGCCATTGCCGGTATCTAGCATGATGCCAGGCACGAGCCATACACTCAATTAACGTGGGTTTCGTTGAGAAACCAGAACCAGGAAGGGACCAAAGAGACCAGGGAGACAGGGTACCTTATTTCATAGATCCAGATGCTGAGGCCCAGAGAGGTGAAGAGATTTGCCCTGAGACAAAAGAATTATGTTTGAGCAATCTTCCGTTGGAAGGGTGGGATGGCCACTACTGAGTTATAAGTAGAGACCAACATGAATGTTCGTTTAGTGGTTGCTTTTGACTAACAGAACGTGGAACTTAAGGGAAGAAGTGGGAGGACACAGCTATTTGCTAAGCACTCATTAAACGTGAGGTGCTGAAATATCTTTTCTCCACTGGGGACCTGAACCACATCGGCAGCTGTGGAGGATAGGACAAGAGGAACACTAGAGATATGTATGATGGACTCTGGACCTCACGAGACAGGGAGGCTGAGAACATATTCTAGTGAAAGATGGGTAAGGAATCTCGGTCGATGGTTGGATCTGAAAGGCACTGCTAAAGATCGTAAATGACACAGAACAAGGCATTGATTTGGTGTTGGCGAGAAAGACAGCAGGGTTAGATATATTTATGCAGAGATGTTCAGCAGAAAATTGAGTGTGCAGCAGCTATGGTGAAATATAGAAAAACAAAAGATTTGAAATTTAAAGACAGTTCAAATCCTCTATCTACTTTCTGTTACATGTTGGGCAAGTCTTTTAACCCCTCTAAGCCCCAGTTTACGTATATGTAAATGTAGAATAAAAATATCTACCTCATATGATTGATGAAGGAATTAATGTTAAATGGCCTCAAATGTCTTAGACTGGCAAAATCCATGGCTAATGATTATTTGAGAATCTTAAGCAAAACCAAACAGAAAACTTCTTGGGGGTTGAGGTAGAGCATTTGTTGTTCCCAGCCTCGGCTTTCATCCTTTCTTTTTCCTGGATCTTTCCATCTGTAAGTAAAGCATTTAGAAATACAGTCTTAACTCTCTCAATCTTTCTCCCTCCAGGGAGGAAGGATACTATTACGGAGAAACCTATTGCACCTGCAGAGCCTGTTGAGCCTGTGCTCAGTGGCAGTATGGCCATAGGGGCCGTGTCACTAGCTGTTGCCAAAGCCTGTGCCATGCTGCTTAATAAACCTCTGTACTTAAATATCGCTCTATTGAAGCACAATCAGGTTAGTATCTATGAAGTTCCATTAAAAGGAGCCATGAGTATCTCAATATGGATGAACCCTGTTTCTCATTTTCCCTCATTTTCCCCCTATTTCAGGAACAGCCAATGCTATTTATGCCTTTGCTGATGGTATCGCTGATCAGCTGTGGGAAGTCATCATCTGGGAAGCTAAATTTAATGAAAGAAGTGATTTGTATACCCCATCCTGAATTAACAACCAAACAAGTACCTTACATTATGTCAAATTACCTTTTCTAAAAAAAAAAAAAAAAAACTCCATAATTGATGAACTTTTAGTGGAGCTCCCTTGTGACACCAAGGGACAGGGAATTAAAGATAAAACGAGAAAAAATATTTTAGGATATTAGTGAAGTGGGAAGAAAGACCTCAAACCAAAGGGAGCACATGTAGAGCACCTTAGATGTCTGGTTTCATTACAGCATTGGCTCACGCTGGTAACTCACAGAGAAGCCATGACTGAGAAACTCTGCAGACCTAGAAAGTGCTGGAAGGTTGTTATTTGGGGGCATCTTTATTTACTCTGCACTGTGCCCTATGGCAGCAGCAAATGAAAGCTAGCACCTCCTAGCAGCCCACTCTGTTAAGTAAGAACTCCAGGACTTGCCTGGGACGTATGAGACTTTTAGTGCATAGGAGTGAAAAAATCTCGTTGCATGTTCACCACTCAGAGGTGTGCGAGGGTCTGTACTGCTCCTCAGTAGCCTGAAAGAGTCAATATGCCTCTTTAAATCTTCATGATGACCAAAGGTTCACGATCTATAGGAGATGCTTTCTAAAACAGTACGGAAAGCTTTCCCCAAGCCCCCTCCAGCAATAAGTTGAGTGATATTTTATCTTGGTGGAAATCAGTAAAAGAAAAAAAAATCAACTTTTTTCATGATAAAGAATTATTTCTTAAAATAGTTATTGCCTTACAGTTTATCAGTTGCAGACGACTAGGATTTATACCTGGCTTATCATCTGTCAGACTGTATTCAGATCCTGGTGTCAGGATCTTTCCTTTAGTTAGTATCTGTTGAGCTGTTTGCATACCAGAGCACGAGGAGAGCCATTCTTTATTGGGTCTTCGTATGCAGATCTCATCATCACAACATGCTTTTCTACTTTTTAAGGGGCAGTAGATTTATATTGATTTAGCCACTTTAATCCAGACTACCTTGGTGATCTGTGACATGTATTGTAGGAAAGTTGTCTAGGTTGGCCTGG
The DNA here is from genome assembly GCF_024542745.1 of Macaca thibetana thibetana. NCBI lineage: Eukaryota > Metazoa > Chordata > Mammalia > Primates > Cercopithecidae > Macaca > Macaca thibetana. The sequence continues at coordinate 112,955,764 of NC_065586.1, forward strand.
CATGGTGGCTCATACCTGTAATCCCAGCACTTTGGGAGGCTGAGACGGGAGGATAGCCTGAGGTCAGGACTTCGAGAACAGCCTGGACAGCATAGCAACACCCCGTCTCTATTAAAAATACAAAAACCAGCCAGGCATGGTGGTGCATGCCTGTCATCCCAGCTACTTGGGAGGTTGAGGCAAGAGAATTGCTTGAACAATTTGGAGTTTGCAGTAAGCCGAGATCACACCACTGTGCTCTAGCCTGGGCAACAGAGTGAGACTCCATCTCAAAAAATAAAATAAAAAAGAAGAAGAAAGTTATCCAGGTTGGTCCAGAGACCATAAAGGAGGCTGAAGTTAACTTGATCCAAGCAACTGAACCAGTCAGTTCTGAAGGGTGAAGAGAGGCTACTGAGGGAGAAGAGTCTCTCATTCACATTCAACCCAATGAAAACGGGCTGAAGATTAACATTTAATCTGCTGATTTTGTAGAGCATATCATCCACTAATCAGGGATTCTACAGATACTCTGAGTTAGAAATAGCCACATGTGTTACACGTTTTTATACTTAAACTTTCTAGTCTGCAACTATGGAAGATCATGGTTGTTCTACTTACAGGGGGTCGAGATGCTTATGGAAATTCGGAAACATATCAACAAAATAATTGAAATGGTATGTAAAGAGATTCTATGGTATCTAGTTACTGACACTTAGACACCTTCTAGCGTCCAACTTGTAGTTCATTTGGAATTAAATCAACTGTGGTTGATATGGAGAATGTATTTATTGGCTTTGGGTTTCCCCCATGAACCAAGTGTATCCATGTCCTCAGTGGCTATTGATCCAGCCTCTAATGGTACTTAACAATCTCATTTCAGTTTCTGGGGCAACTGGCTTTGTGCTAAGATCATCCCTTAGGATTTACTAAGAAAGAAAGGATGTGGCCTCCAGGACATGAGAGGAAGCTTGATGGAATGAAGGCACAGACTCTTGTGCCTGCATTAGGGTCCCCGTGTTGAGCAAACAAGGGCCCCTGGCAGAGCAGCCCTCTTGGGGGCAGTCACAGAGGCAGGTGTATGAGTCACCAGTTGTCCCATCGTGTTCTAAATGGTCAGTGCACAGTGATATGGCAGGGCTGAGGCCAGGAGAGGGACCCAATCCTTGTCTGTGGGGCTTTATACACACACACACACACACACACACACACACACACACACACACACACACACACACACACACGACTTTGATTTTGGAATACTACATTTACAGAAAAGTTGCAAAGATAGTACAGACAGTTCCTGAATACCTCTCACCCAGTTTCCCCCAGTGTTAATGATATATTACATGGTACATTTGTCAAAACTAAGAAACCAAAATGATACACTACTAATAACTACAGACTTGATTCAAATTTCACTGGTTTTTCCACCAGTGTCCTTTTTCTGTTCTAGGATCCATTCCAGGATCCCACATTGCATTTAGCCTGAGGCTTTTAAGCTGCGTGATTAGGACGCAGTAGGCTGAGGACCCAGTAGGATGGGGCTGGCATACAATAGCAGTGTAACATGGAAGAACTCTGGTTCTAACTCTGTCTCATCAGCACAGAGTGTGACTGCAGGCAGGGGGCACGGGCCCCTCCCCTGCCTCGATGGGGGTTGGCTGGCTGGGGCCCAATCCCTGCAGTTGATCAGAATTGCTTTAAGCAGTTCCAGGCTGGAGCCGGTTCCATGGTGCTTTTCAGGAGGCCAGTTTCTTTTCTGAGTGACCAGCCTGTAGAAACTCAGACTTGGACAAGTTAGCTCTGATGTTGCACTCTGCTTTGCCATTCATAACTCCGTGACCTTGGGCCAATTCCATAGCCTCTCTGTCTCGGGTTCCTCATCTATAAAATGGAGATGATCAGTATCCAAATCATGAGGGTGACTGTGAAGAGTAAACAAGTTTAACCTGAAACACGCTGCATCAGGAGCCAGTGCCACAGGAAGCCATACCTGGTGGGTTGTGTCAGAGCAGGTGAAGGAAACCAGTTTAAACTCTTAGGAAACTCAGGATATCTGAGCATTCTACAATTCATCCTTCTTAATTTCTTTTAAAAGTTTTTCAGCAGGGCGTGGTGGCTCAAGCCTGTAATCCCAACAATTTGGGAGGCCAAGGCAGGTGGATCACCTGAGGTGAGGAGTTCGACACCAGTCTGGCCAACATGGTGAAACCCCATCTCTACTAAAAATACAAAACAATTAGCTGGGCATTGCGGCAGGCACCTGTAATCCCAGCTACTCGGGAGGCTGAGGTGGGAGAATCAGTTGAAACCAGGAGGTGGAGGTTGCAGTGAGCTGAGATCGTGCCATTGCACTCCAGCCTAGGCAACAAGAATGAAACTCCATTTAAAAAAAAAAAAAAGTTTTTCTTCAATTCTAAAATCTTTCCTGACATTTTGTCTTTTAAATGTTTTATTTACTTTGTGATGACACAAGTAGCTCATGAATGTTCTTGTGAAAATTCAAATACTGATAGAGCTACCCACCCACAACCACCTCCTACAGACTACCACCCTCAGTACAGTCCCTTCTCTAAAGATAACTGTCGTTAAAAATTGAGTGTGGCTTTCCAGACTTTTTAAAACAATAATTAAGTAGATAGGCCAGGAGTGGTGGCTCACACCTGTAATCCCAGCACTTTGGGAGGCTGAGGTGGGCAAATCACTTGAGGTCAGGAGTTCAAGACCAGCCTGGCCAACATGGCGAAACCCCATCTCTACTAAATATACAAAAATTAGCTGGGTGTGGTGGTGCACATCTGTAATCCCAGCTACTCGGGAGGCTGAGGCAGGAGAATCACTTGAACCTGGAAGGTGGAAGTTGGAGTGAGCCAAGATCACACCACTGTACTCCAGCCTGGGCAACAGAGTGAGACTCCCTCTCGTCGGGGAGCGGGCAGGCGGGGAAGATAAATGCACAACAGAGAACAGTGTTTAAAATAATACAAAAATTATGCACAAATCATTCTGCAAATTGCTTTACTTCTTTGCCCTTTTCATTGAGGTGTTTATCTTTTATTGCTATCTAGGAATTCTTTACATAATAAGGGATTTAATCCTCTCTCTCTCTCTCTCTCTCTCTCTCTCTATATATATATATATATATATATATTTTTTTTTTTTTTTTTTTGAGATGGAGTCTAGCTCTGTCTCCCAGGCTGTAGTGTAGTGGCGTGATCTCAGCTCACTGCAACCTCTGCTTTCCGGGTTCAAGCGATTCTCCTGCCTCAGCCTCCTGAGTGGCTGGGGTTACAGGCACCCAGCACCATGCCCAGCTAATTTTTTGTATTTTTAGTAGAGATGGGGTTTCACTGTCTTGGGCAGGCTGGTCTCGAACTCCTGACCTTGTGATCCGCCTGCCTTGGCCTCCCAAAATGCTGGAATTACAAGCGTGAGCCACCATGCCCAGCCAATTCTTTATATATGCTAGACCTATTTTCCTGTATCATGTTGCCTGCCTTTAAATTGTATGATATGGAGTCATACCGATTTTTAAAATTTTTTGATGAAGTGAAATGTAGCAATCTGTTCTCTTAAGGCAGTGACTCTCAGCCAGCAATGATTTTGCCCAGGGGACATTTGGCAAGTCTGGAGACATTTTTAGTGGTCTTGGCTTGGAAGGAGGGTTCTGATGGCATTTTGTAAGCAGGGATCAGAGCTGCTACTGAGCGTCCTGCAATCTACAGGGCAGCCCCCACAGCGGGGTAATCCAGCCCCTTGGGGGCTGGATTATATCTTAATGTCTTATTAATTATATCTTAATTATATCTTAATTTCACCTGGCCATTATATCAATAGTGTGATGCAGGGATCACGTTTCTGTTGACTTTCCACGTGGCGTTACATGTTTGGAAGCTGCAGTGGGATTCTTAGTAATAGCTCCAACTAGTTCATTCATGTTTGAAGGAAAAGCAGTAAAGCACTTAGAGAAAGTTCAGTATCAAAAACCATCACTATGCAGTCGAAGTCACAAAGTTTAAGTTGTTAAATAATATGTAGTGTGGTGGAAAGAGCACAATCTTTGAAGCAAACAGATTTGGTTTCTATTTTGGTTCTGCACTTATCAGCTGCCACTTCGTGAGCCTCTTACATATCCTGTCAAAGCATTGGTTTCCTCATCTGTACAGTTTTTAAATGCCTGCCTTGGCCAAGTGTGGTAGCACATGCCTATAATCCCAGCACTTTTGGGAGGCGGAGGTGGAGAGGCCAGGAGTTCAAGGTGTGGTAGCACATGCCTATAATCCCAGCACTTTTGGGAGGCGGAGGTGGAGAGGCCAGGAGTTCAAGACCAGCCTGGCAACATAGCAAGACCTTGTCTCCACAAAAATTAGTCCAGTGTGGTGGCATGCGTCTGTGGTCCCAGCCACCTGGGAGGCGGAGGTGGGAGGACTGCTTGAGCCCAGGAGTTTGAGGCTGCAGTGAGTTCTGATCATGCCACTGCACCCCAGCCTGGGTGACAGAGGGAGATCCTGTCCCATTAAAAAAAAAAAAAAGCCTGCCTTGTATGGGAGGAACTTCTGAACTGCTGGGCTGCTAATAAAAGGTGCCTATTTATAGCATAGTAATTGAATATAGAAAGATGTTTAATCCTTCCCAGTGATTACAGTGATAACAGAGCATTCCCAACATTACCCCAATTCTTCTATTAAGTCTTAATTTTAATCTATTTTGAGAAAAAAAAAATGCTGAAGAAATGATATGTTTTCTCATGCAGGCCCCAACCCAAAGATGTCTGTAGATAACCTTAGCTAAAGCCACGGTCTTAAAACAGGGGATGATAGGAGTGGAACCAGGGTTACTGCAATCACCATGCTTTGTTTTAGTAATAAAGTGATAGCTCCTGATGACATCATTTGGCTGGTGGCATTGATTAGCAGATTACATCATGCCAGATTTATTTTGGCAAACTCACTCTCCCTAGGAACTCCCGAGTAGACTAATTCTTACTAATGAAAGATGGTATTTGTTTCAGTTTTTAGCCATTTTTAAATCCACTTAGTCTGAGAACAGCCATTCTAGAATACATTGCATTTTTTTATGATTAAAAAGGCTGGCCGGGCGCGGTGGCTCAAGCCTGTAATCCCAGCACTTTGGGAGGCCGAGACGGGCGGATCACGAGTTCAGGAGATCGAGACCATCCTGGCTAACACGGTGAAACCCCGTCTCTACTAAAATACAAAAAAAAAAATTAGCCGGGCAAGGTGGCGGGCGCCTGTACTCCCAGCTACTCGGGAGGCTGAGGCAGGAGAATGGCGTGAACCCGGGAGGCGGGGCTTGCAGTGAGCTGAGATCCGGCCACTGCACTCCAGCCTGGGCAACAGAGCTAGACTCCGTCTCAAAAAAAAAAAAAAAAAAAAAAAAAAAAAAAAAAAAAAAAAAAGGCTGCCAGCCTGGGCAACATAGTGAGACCCTGTCTCTACAAAAATATTTACCGGAAAAAAAAAAAAAAATTAGCCAGGCATGGCGGTGCACACTTGTCGCCCAGTTACTTGGGAGCCCGAGGCAGAAGGATTGTTTGAGCTCAGGAGGTCAAGGCTGTAGTGAGACATGATTGTGCCACTGCACTCCAGCCTGTGTGACGGAGTGAGACCGTGTCTTTAAAACAAAAAGGGGTAGGGGTGGGGCTGGAGATTTTAACTTCCATTATTTAACAGCTTATTCTTATTACGGTAGAGAGAAAGATGTTACAGGTTGTTTTTTTCCCTGGCTATTTTTTACCATTGCAAGGCCCTATGCTAGGTGCAAAAGGGGATAAAAACATACTTCCTGTCCTCAGGCAGCTTAAAAGTCTCAATGAGGGAGCATAAAAAACATGAGAAATCCAATAATAATGCACACCAAGACTGTTCTTTAATGTTTGCCGTTCTGAATTGGTGCCAGTAATCACTGAGATCGTCCCCTGATCACATCACATGACTTCCCTTTGCCCTTCTGTTCAGGGTCACTGTATGTGCATATACTTGAGTGTGAGCCATACTTATGCTTGACAATCATGCCTCAGCTTACAGAGCCAGTATACGCTGAACACGAAAGTGCATCCTTTAAAAGATTAGATCCTTGCAATAATACGCATCCAATATGCCAAATGTGGGAATGCCTCTTTGGGAATTACCTTTGCTTTTAACCTCCTGACACTACACCCACTAGATTCACCAGATTTAATTACCTTTGACTGTTTCAAATCAAAGTCAAAACCACCCTGCAGGAGAAAGTGTTTGCATCCTGAGAATATTCAAAACATCATGTTGGGCCTGTAAAAGCAAATCCCACAGCGGGGTTAAGCCCTGAGGGCAAGGAGGGGACTTTGTATCCTCCTGCAGAAAAAGGGTGCCTGCACACAGCAGAAGTTCATGATATATGTGTGAATAGCACATTATTTATATGCATAGAAATGCATGAATCTGTATACACACCCCATATATGTGACTGGGGACAGAGGGTAAGGATGAACTAAAGGAAACACATTCCTGAATTTCAGAAATAGTTTGTGGCATATCAAGTAGGGAATGGCTGGAATTGTCCCTATGTGCATGAGTGCGTGTGTGTGTGTGGGCGCACACGCGTGTGAGATTCAGCGTGGCTGGTCAGGTCTCAGAGCAGTAAGCTTTGCTTGCTGCCACAGCCATGCTAAAAATTTCAGGTGATGTATTTTTATCTTCTGCCCCACAGCCCTCTCCTCCAAAAGCAGAGACAAAAAAAGGGCATGATGGAAGCAAAAGAGGTCAAGTAAGTCTATATATTGTTTACCATCCTTCCATATGACACTGTTTATAGATTTCCTGCCCCTTTTTATCTTCCATAGTCACTTTTTGCTCCAAGTCCAGGACTGAGGCAAATGGAAACCATATAGTGATGTTGCTCCAGGCACCCCCAGAGCTGCAGTATCATGCTGCCCCTGCCTTCCAGCAACAGGCTGCCTGGCTATCGCTGGCAGCAGCTGTCTGGCCATCTGGAATCTCACAGGGTTAGGAAGCATTTATGGGAAATAGGGTTACACTGGACCCTATGGGGGAAGTGTTTGGGAAATCGAATCTCTCTTGACAACTAGCTGAAAGGCACACAGGATATTTTACATTTTATTATTAACAAAGAGAAAAAGAAGAAGCACAAAAGATGGCTCTTCCTTCCATCTGGTCCCCCAGACACACTGAAGCATCATTTCTGATGAACCATTGCAGGAACTCCGATTTTGCCAGGAGAATGAGGCGAACAGTCCTCCTTGTCAAAACTGGCCGCGCTGGCTTCAGGAGCCTTGGGAGACCAGCGGAACTTGATCTGTCAGTCACCTTGGTGACTGTGAATGCTCTGATAGATGTATCTATTATAGCCTAAACTTTCAACAATATAAACAGAACAGCCAATAAGAACTTTGAAGAGCATGCACATGGGTGAAGGTTGCTCACATCTGCAGTATTTGATTTGCTCTGTGAGTGAACAATCCTTGCCCCACCTTAATGTTAGGTAGGTGAGAGTCGGCTGAAGTCAAAAGAAGAGGGGCTAGGAAAGAAAGGAGAAGACACGGCAGAGATAAAAAAAATGAAGTTTCTTTTCAAGATTAGAAGAGAGAAATGTGTGAACACATACAGCACTAAGTAAAATACTGTCAACAGTTTGTACATGTTGGAATGAGCACAGCTGTCTAATATTAGGCCTTGCAAGAGGTGGAGATGGTAAACAAGCCACCAGTTCTCAGTGTTGTTCCTTCATTCCAGCAGGTGGTTCTCTGCATGCTGGGAAACTTAGACCAACATCAGCCCTCCCTGTAATCAGCTGTACTACTACTTTTTTTTTTTTTACCGTTAGAAACAGTCTAGAGTATAGATTCCAGAGAGGCAGCCACACAAGAACTAGGGGTATAAACTCTGGTGCTAAACTGCCTGGATTAAAATCTGGTCCAAGTTACTTAACTGTAAAATGGAGATCATAGTAATACCTTCATATGATGTGTAAGGAGTAAATGTATTTTACTTTATGTAATGTGCTTAGAACAGTACCTGGCATTTAGTAAGCACCAAATAAGTGATACTTTCATAGTTCAGAAGGCTCTATAACAAAACTCAATTGATGGACAAAAATTTCCTCAACTATTCCTTTGTTTGCCAAATAAAAGTTTCCTCTCATTGACATTAAAATAGTGCTATCACCAGTCAAAATAGAATACTCATTGCCGGGTTCATGTTTGTCGTTGAGTTTGGCGCAGACACACACACACCTTACCTTAAGCCCTCAGATTCACTGATATTGCTTCAATTTATAATTGCATAGTGGCAATTTATGGCGAGGGCACATCAAGGCTGACTTTGCAATAGCTGTCTTTCCTTGGGGTTATGTGGGTCCTGAAATCATCTTCCACTAAAATCCATCTTCAGTATTGCATCCTCTTAGCGGAAGTCTGCAGTCCTTTTAAAGTGGCCAACGCCTGTAATCCCAGCACTTTGGGAGTGTTGAGCACAAGACTTCAAGACAAGCCTGGGCAACACAGCAAGACCCTGTCCCTACAAAATATAAAAAAATTAGCCAGGTGTAGTGGCATATGCCTCTAGTCTCAGGTTCTCAGGAAGCTGAGAAAGGAGGATGACTTGAGCCTGGGGAAGTCGAGGCTGCAGAGCCACATTCAAGTCACTGCCCTCCAGCCTGGGTGACAGAGCAAGACACTATCCCAAAACAAAATAAATAAATAAAACTTTTCCTGAAGGAGGGTTACGCTTTTAACAGCTGCATTTATCTGGAGGAAAACAGAACATAGGAAAGAGCAGGTTTGGAGGAAAAGGACTGGCAGAGCTAGAGACACACAGGATGGACATTTACAGGGAGGGCCTGGAGATTCACCAACCGGGTGGTTGTGACTCAGGCTAGCCCCACGTACAAGGAACAGCAGCGTCAATAAAGAGAGAACACAGACACACTGAAGAGAGAAAAGTGTGCTCCCAGGCTAAACTTGGAAACCTCAGAAGAAAATTACTCCCAGATACTGCAGGGGAATCATATGCCCTAAGTCATGTGAATCAATCCTAAGTAGGATTGAGAATTAAAGGACTGATCTTTGCAGAGCTGTATCTGATCATAAACCATGCCTATCACAGGAAGCACCAAGAACCTTAATGAGGTGTACTGACATGCATCATTGTCTCTTGATCTTGTAGCAGCAGATCACTGGCAAGATGTCCCATCTTGGTTGTTTAACCATTAACTGTGACACCATAGAACAGCCACTGCTTCTAATACAGGAAATCTGTGCAAACCTGGGGCTGGAACTGGGAACAAATCTGCATCTAGCTATCAACTGTGCTGGACATGAGCTGATGGACTACGTAAGTTTCCACTTCAGAACATTCACTTCCTATTGAGATCCATGATTTTTAAATTAGAACTCAGAGAAAAAGAGCTTATCTGAATATTGTCCAAACAGATCTTATTGTTTTTTATTAATATTGTGTGAAGGATTCTAATATAAACGGAACTGAGAAAATCAAATTAGCTAATGACCACAGAATAACATAACCATAAAAAATTTTAAATAGACAATGTCATTATTATATATAGAAATTCTATAATAAAGATGAGTAAAATGAGTCACTTACATTGCAATCCTGAAAGCTACTGAAAAATAATTTAACAAACTGCATTTGGTTGATAAATGCTGAATTTGTCGAGCCTAAAAAGTGGATGAGTTGTAACTTATGACATGATAGGCCCTTCCAGAATGTAGTTCTTAGAATTTATGCTGTGACTTTTTAAATATAAAAAAATGTCCAAGTTATTGAAGTTTACAAAGAATATGTTGTTGTCCAACTAAACACATCACAGTGTTATCCACAGCCTGGGTTAGGAGGACAGAGCCTTAGTGATATGATGAGACTCCACCTGGGGATCACCCACCTGAAGAGAAAGATTCTAAAAAGAGAGTGGAAAACAGGTTCATTAAAAAACATCCTAGTCGGCTGGGCATGATGGCTCATGCCTGTAATCCCAGCACTTTGGGAGGCTGAGGTCAGGAGTTCAAGACCAGCCTGGCCAACATGGTGAAACCCCGTCTCTACAAAAAAATGCAAAAAATTAGCTGGGTATGGTGGTGGGTTTCTGTAATCCCAGTTACTCGGGAGGCTGAGGCAAAAGAATCACTTGAACCCAGGAGGTGGAGGCTGCAATGAGCCAAGATCGTGCCACTGCACTCCAGCCCAGACAATGAGAGTGAAACTCTGTCTCAAAACAAAACAAAAAAAAACAAGCAACATTCTAGTCTTCACTTCCTCAGGGTAATACAACAGCAATTTACCTTTAAACTTGGGAAACTGGTATGTTAGGAAAGTTATTAGTTTTCTGTCTTACACATATACTTACTGATATAGTTTGGCTGTGTCCCCACCCAAATCACATCTTGAACTGTAGCTCCCATAATTCCCATGTGTCATGGGAGGTAACTGAATTATGGGTGCAGGTCTTTCCCATGCTATTCTCATGATAGTGAATAAGTCTCACTACATCTGATGGTTTTATAAAGGGGAGTTCCCCTGTACACACTCTCTCTTGCCTGCTGCCTTGTAAGACATGACTTTGCTCTTCCTTTGCCTTCCACCATGATTGTGCAGCCTCCTCAGCCATGTGGAACTGTAAGTCAATTAAACCTCTTTCCTTTATAAATTACCCAGTCTCAGGTATGTCTTTATTAGCAGCATGAAAACAGACTAACACATTTCCCAATTTCAAATACACAAAAATGCTGAGTCTGCGTTTTATGAAATGCCCAGCATATTGCCAAGCATTTATGGTGACTTGGTGATTTATGTCAAATTCAGGGGACTTGACCAAATAGCATTCTGCTTTAACTGTGATTTTTAACTTTACAAAGAACATTTTGAACACTATATAAGAACCCTCAATTTTGACTGACTTCTAAAAGTTCTTTTACTTTTCTAAAGAAACTAAGCACATAAAAGAATATTTAAAGTAATTTCTTATTCTTCACATAATGATTGGTTCCTAGACATACCATTAAGAAAAATAATTGCATGTTTTCATCAGCAACGTATACCAGGAACTATGAATATACTGACTGCTAGTGCTAACTAGAATGGGTATTTATTGCTTATATTCAGTAAAATGTATTATTTTGATATCAGATAATTCTTACAATATTGTTAGTTCAAAATCATTCGTGTTTCCTCACTGACAAGATAGGGTTTTTTAAGCTTTGCATTATCGAAGTTAAAAGTTCTTGCTGCTTTTGAAGATGAAAAAAGTATGAAATCCCTTCAGTTACGGTCTTAGGAAACTGCTTAATTCCAATGAAATCCATTCTATTATCAGCAGCAGCAGGAAGGTATTAGCAAACCAAACAGCCACTCTGTTCCATTCCACCTCCCTCCCGGTGCCCAAATATCCCAGGTGCCATCCCTGAACACAGACTTAAAAGGAAGGGTGCTTTGTTTTGCAGAAAGGCTATTCTAGATCCTTCAGCCCTGTTTACTTCTATACTTAATGACTTAGGGGCTTCCCAGACTTCAAATGAATGTTGTACTAGAATTCTACCTTCAGGACAATATTGTTACTACTAGAAGGTACATGCTACCTAAGAAAGAAATGCCTCACATAAATCACATTACTTTTCATACTGGTTGTTAGTGTATCAAAAGCCTAGCCTTGCTTTCAAGCTTTAGAATATTTACGGTAAAGGAAACAAGTTATTCATTCAATGTGAGCTAAAAGATGGTAGGGTCTAGTGAGTGAGCAGGTTAGCACTGCTATTCTGCTTGTTTTGTGAATTTATGTTATTGTCCATCTACCCAGGCAGCCAAATCTAACAGATTATTCCCCTCCTACTCTGTAATTCTTGGTGTTTTGTGTAGGAGGCTCCATCTGAAGTCTGTGGGAAGAACCCTAGAGGGCATCAAAAGGAATGGTGACTTGATTTCCCAGGTTAATATTTAAGATATTTAAAGTAGAATGGACAGATTTCTCAGGTCAGTGTGACCTGAAAAGAACCTGTTTACAACCTCTTATATAAAATGAACAAAAAGGAATCTGAACCACTTCTTTGGGATTTGATGAATTCATTGTTTATCCCTTATTTTAATATTTTCCTGACACATATCAGAGTAAAGGAAAGTATGAAGTGATCATGGGCACATACAAAAATGCAGCGGAGATGGTTGACCTGTATGTGGATCTGATCAACAAGTACCCTTCAATTATTGCCTTAATTGATCCTTTCAGGAAGGAGGTAAGCACCTTACCTTTCATATTTTATAACATACTTTATATGCCATAAGATAGGCAGGACTCACCTTTTATATTTTATAACAAAGCAGAGAATAAAATCTCATTCTTTTGGATCTCTGTCATTCAAAACGTTTTAATTTGGTCTGGGGCTGAGTTGCTTTATTTCAGCATTTATGAGAAAAGGCACTTACTAAGCAAATGAATAGAAAAAACACAATTACCTAGGAGTGTGCCTGTCTGGGGAATGAAACACGCTATTCGCAAGCCCTTCAGGAGTACCTGTATATTTACAAGCAGCCTAACAGATGGAAGCTGCCCCTGCTGTGCAAGCTGGAGCTTCAATAGGTTAATCATATATCATTTTCAGGTGCTCAGGGAAACAGGACTTCTATAAGACCAAATTATTTTTCAACCTAAATCCAGTCACTATATATGCATAAAAGTAACAAAGCCATTTTTTCTTTTGAGACAGGGTCTCACTCTTGTCACCTAGGCTGGAGTGCAGTGGCACGATCTTGGCTCACTGCAACCTCTGTCTCCTGGGCTCAAGTGACTCTCCTGCCTCAGCCTCCCGAGTAGCTGGGACTATAGGCGTGCACCACCGCACCCAGCTAATTTTTGGTATTTTTAGTAGAAACAAGGTTTCGCCGTGTTGCCCAGGCTGGTCTCCAACTCCTGAGCTCAGGCGATCCGCCCACCTTGGCCTCCCAAAGTGCTAGGATTACAGGCATGAGCCACTGTGCCCGGCCTGCAAAGCCATCTTTTTAAAGTGTTTGAGATATTGAGGTTTTATGATCTATTAAAACTCATGCATTTGACAAAGGCTTATGTGACCATCTTTCCTCCAACCAACTTACACTCCAAAATTTAAATTCTTGATTTTATAAATTTGAGAACCATCAGATAGATTGGACAGATATATTGAACAGATATCTTCTTTGACATAACACAACTCTTTCGATTTGGAGGACAATATAAATGCTGGTCCTCATGTGGAGTCCCAGGGTCTCAGTCCCATCCTCCCTTTCGCAGCCTCCATTCCACTCCAGCACACACAGAATGCACTGGCTGAGCCTAATCTTAGCTCTTTAACCTTGCCACACCAGCCCTGTGATGACCGTCCTGAGGCTCTGGTCGTACTTTTTTTTTTTTTTAAGACAGGGTCTTGCTCTGTCACCCAGGCTGGAGTGCAGTGGCCTGATCACAGCTCACTGCAGCCTTGACCTTCCAGGCTCAAGCCATCTTCCCACCTCACCCTCTCAAGTAGCTGGGACTACGAGGCACACCACCACACCCAGCTAGTTTTTGTATTTTTTGTAGAGATGGGGTCTTGCCACATTGTCCAGGCTGGTCTCATACTCCTAGACTCAAGCAATCCTCCTGCCTCAGCCTCCCACAGTGCTGGTAGTACAGACATGAGCCACTGCACCCAGCCTTGACCACAGCTTTTTTCATGTGATAGGATGAACCTATGTGGTCTATTCTAATGCGGTAAGTTGAAACCTGGTACAAAAGCTAGGATGACTGTGTGTGTGTGTGTGTGTGTGTGTGTGTGTGTGTGTGTGTGTATAATTTTAAAATAAGCATTTCATTTCCTATGATGGTCTCACCAATAAAAATAAGGGTGTTGAGAAGGGACTAGAGCCCTTGCAGGGTTTCTTTTTCCATTTTCTGTTTATCAGAAATATCAGAAAAATCCATCCCGTCAATCTTTAGCAGCAATATAGATGACAGTGGATGGGAATAGCCTGGGTCTGAAGTACTCTAAAATCCACATAAGAAATAGCATTCAGTGTATTAACATTTTATTCACAAAACCTTTAAGCTCAAATGTAATCGCTATTAGTTTCTGTTTCACAAAGCTTCTTAGTTTGTGTGGCTGTGGTACAGGGATCATTCAGGAACAAAAGTAAAAGAAAATTGTTTTGTGCATCTCAGGGAAAATGTGTGAGTTTGAGTATGTGCTCTATTATTCCTGTTGTTTTGTAATTATGTTCAATGCATTACAATGATCGATTCTTAAATATTTACCCAGGACTCTGAACAGTGGGACAGCATCTATCACGCACTTGGTTCCAGGTGTTACATAATTGCAGGAACTGCATCCAAAAGCATTTCTAAACTTCTAGAGCAAGGAAACATCAGCATCCCCAAATCCAATGGGCTGATCATAAAACACACAAACCAAACTACAATGTCTGATTTGGTGGAAATAACCAATCTGATTGACAGTGAGTAACAGTATACATCTGAAAGACTCGTAATGACTTGGTTATACAAGAAACCAAAAATACACAGCATATCAAAGTTACTAAAAAGCATGGAAGAAATCTTGGAAGAAAAGAAAGTCCAACCATTTGTGAGAGATTTAGTGCTGGAACACAAAATGCAGCTTACTGACTCACTTCACAATGTTCCACTAACAGCCCAAGTCCAAGCTCATCCCCTTTACTGAGGGCTACCAGAGGTACGGCCAAGGCCACTGCCCTATCAGCTTCACAGTGGGGACAGCCTTTCTGCCTGTAACAGGAGGACTCATGGCTGATTTCTTATGAAAGGGCATAGCCTTCAGCACATTTATCAATTTGCTTTAGACTCTGAGCTTGGGCTACAGAAAATCTTTAAATTTACAGAAACCTGGCTGGACGCGGTGGCTCATGCCTGTAATCCCAGCACTTCGGGGAGGCTGGGGCCAGCAGATCACAGAGTCAGGAGATCGAGACCATCCTGGCTAATACGGTGAAACCCTGTCTCTACTAAAAATACAAAAAATTAGCCGGGCGTGGTGGCAGGTGCCTGCAGTCCCAGCTACTCGGGAGGCTGAGGCAGGAGAATGGCGTGAACCCGGGAGGCCGAGCTTGCAGTGAGCCGAGATCGTGCCACTGCACTCCAGCCTGGGCGACAGAGAGAGACTCTGTCTCAAAAAATAATAATAAATAAATAAATAAATAAATAAATAAATAAATAAATTTACAGAAACCCATAGAGGTACCCCAACTCTTACTGCTAAAGAACAGATCTCAAATCCTGAATCAGGCACTGTGGAACGCCTGGGTACCATCTGCACTAGCCAGGCTTCCGGCTACAATGCAGTATTTTTTTTTTTTTTTTTTTTTTTTTTTTTTTTTGAGATGGAGTCTCGCTGTGTCTCCCAGGCTGGAGTGCAGTGGCGTGATCTCGGCTCACAGCAAGCTCCGCCTCCCGGGTTCACGCCATTCTCCCGCCTCAGCCTCCCAAGTAGCTGAGACTACAGGCGCCCGCCACCACGCCCGGCTAGTTTTTTTGTATTTTTAGTAGAGACGGGGTTTCACCATGTTAGCCAGGATAGTCTCGATCTCCTGACCTACCGTGATCCACCCGTCTCGGCCTCCCAAAGTGCTGGGATTACAGGCTTGAGCCACCGCGCCCGGCCCTACAATGCAGTATTTAAGCTAAAAAAAATAGCTCACCATTAACAAAGCCAAGGCACCAAGCACAGCCAAGGAACAACAGGGGCAGAACATGTGTGGCCCGCATCACGTTACTGCAGTATTGTAAATTTCCTCCTATGTATTGTAAATTTCCTCCTATCATTTCCTACCACTTTATGCTCTAGATTCTAGATAAGGAGTCAACATCTTAACAGGGACCACAACTCTTTCTTCCACATAGGCATGGCTCAAGTACATAGTAAGGATGTAGGAATTACTTAATTGAAAATAAACTTAGCTACTTATAATATATCCAGACACCAGTAGGCCATTTTAATTTGCATTACTTGGGGAAGTCTAGGAGGGATCAGAATTTGGAATCAGATCACCCACTGCAGGGAATGGTCTACTTGAGCAGTTTAGAAAACAGGCAACAAGATCAGATTAGAAGCAGTTTTCTGTCAGTACAGAGACCGGAGGCAAGGGTAGGTTCACTACTAACGCGCAGCACAAGGAAGCTTGGCAAGGCAGTGGGGCGTCAGGGAAGCCTCGGGAAGCAGAACCTGAGTCATCAAGTTGGGATTCAGGGACAGGATCCCAGCAATGGGGATCAGGGGACGACAGGTGAAAAGCAGGGCTCCAGTGTTGGTGCATCTGGGATGCCAGAGGAGAGCAGCTTTATTTAAGACCAATGGATCAGGCATTTGCGAACTGGACATAATCCTTACAGCATTCCTGTGAAGTAGACACTATCATTTCTACTTTATTGATAAGAAAACAAGACTTGGAGAGATTAGGTAAGTTTCCCATGACACTATAGTCATCTCACTTGCCCACAACTCTTGACCACGTCAGTGTTTAAACATGCTGTTCCTTTGGACCAGAATGCTTTGCTCTGACATACTTGACTCTGCATCCTTCAGGTCTTGGCTAAAATGAAATGTCTTCAGCCACCCTTGCCTACCCCTATCCCTAACTGGTTCTGTTCTGAGTCTTCCTCCTAGCATCCTATATTTCCTCTTTGTAATACTGACTACAATGACTTGTACAACTATCTAATGACTGGGGTCTCCCACTAGACTACAAACTGAGTTCATAGGCGTCTTGTACACTAATGCAGAGGGCACGAAACAAATACCATGAGTGGGTCGCAGGAACTAGACAGAAAGCTGGTCTCAGAGCTGGAGCAGAACTCAGAGCCAGACTGGCAGCCAGGGGTCTGGGTTGGTGCCAGAGGATGGAAGAAGATGCTTAGGCAGGGCTGGCCTGTGGGTGGTAGATGATAGGAGGCAATGCAAACACTGTCGCGCAGGAAGAGCTCTGGCTGGCACTCTTCACAGACTGGCACATTTCAAAGGGTTTTGAGACCCTCAAATGATTGATTAATACCAACACTACTCTTCTAGTAAATATTCAGAATGGCAGTCCTTTGAATAAAATTCTACACAATGACAGGAGAAAGCCATTATGTAGGCACAACAACTCCACGTTACTCTTACCATATTTCAGACTCAAAGATGCACATTTTTCTACATTGAACATTTAAAAAATTGAATCGTGTCTTATAGCTGTGGTCTTAGAAATGTGTCCATCTAATTTGAGCATCCCCCTACCCCCTTTTAGTGGTAAAAAATAATAGTACATCTTACAAATCATGTTTTTTTTTTTTTTTTTTTTTTTTTTTTTTGAGACGGAGTGTCTCTCTATTGCCCAGAGCTGGAGTGCAGTGGTGCAATCTCGGCTCACTGCAAGCTCCGCCTCCCGGGTTCACACCATTCTCCTGCCTCAGCCTAAGTAGCTGGGACTACAGGTGCCTGCAACCACGCCTGGCTAATTTTTTGTATTTTTAGTAGAGACGGGGTTTCACCGTGTTAGCCAGGATGATCTCGATCTCCTGACCTCATGATCTGCCCGCCTTGGCCTCCCAAAGTGCTGGGATTACAGGCGTGAGCCACCGCACCTGGCCATCATGTATCTTAATTTTAATGAAACACGATATTCATTTAGTATTTACAGCACCTAAGCTACTGAAAGTTGGGGGTAAACAAATAAAAGCAGGGCAATAAAAATGCAAATGTTAGAATCCTAGGTGGGCAAATAATTGACTCTTCACAGGGGAGTTATAAATCTGAGAAATGTTTAATTTTGATCCCGGAGGCCCACATGTATGCTACCTTTCTACACCGTATAAAACTGAAAGAAATTCCTCTTCCAGGTAAGAAGCACATCACAGTCTTTGGAAGTACAGAAGGAGAATCATCTGATGACAGCCTTGTCGATTTGGTAAGTGCTGAATGCTGGTCAACTGCCAAACACTGCTTTTATCACGAATTGGTATTTCAGAGAAATGCAGTCTTTGGTGGAGAAAGTCATGTAACCTTTTATGAAATAGACTTGCTTCTTCCCAGACAGCTACCTTTTGCAAAGAGCTAATCTTTGAACTTTTAAAAAGAACAAAAAATTGAAGTCCAGGGAAAATGATGAGCACACTTAAATGACTGGGGTGTGCACCTGCAATCTTTCCTCCTAAAATGAAGCGAGAAAGGCCAGAATGTTCTTAGATAAAATCAGCATGCCTATGTGACTAGTAAAGTGCCTGATGGATAGTCAGTCACATCATCTGTTTGCCTTTCAGCACTCTCAGCTTGTAGGCCACTGTGCTTATATAAAGATAAAAAACTAATAAGGGAAAAACCAAAACAGCACACCGTGACAGTTTCCTTTCTCCTTAAAGAATTGTTTGTCATTTAGCAAGACATGGCTCCTCCATCTAAAATGAGCTCCCGCCCCCCTCTTTCAGGCTGTTGGGCTTGGTGTCCGGTTTATCAAGTTGGGGGGTCTTTCCCGTGGTGAACGAGTGACTAAATACAACCGCCTTCTCACTATAGAAGAAGAACTTGTCCAGAATGGAACACTGGGTATGCGCTGCTTTCTTGCTTTGTTTTCACTTAGCCATGAATAAGAGAACAAAGATTGGAAGAGGGGGAATAGAAGTCCCTCTGCAGGAGGGCAGGGGAATCCAAAGACCATACATAAGTGCTGACAAAACTAGGATGGCACTTGCCACAATGTATATTGTTGTCTTAATGGATCATCTATTTACCTGAATGTTTAAAACTCTCGCCCTTTTTCTTGATGAATAGGCTGCACGATGCTCTTCAATAGAATTAATTGATCGGAATTTCCAAGCCTACCTTTTGTTATGGTCCAAATTATACTTAAGGTTTCCCTGCATAGCCCATGAAAGTTAAAGGCAGACGCTTTCCTGGGGGTTCTTGAAAACAAATCGTTTTACTTAAAAACAAGTAGGCAGTGTGTTAATTTTAACATACCTTGGAAAGGTTAAGGTCTCAAGAGAAATAAATCAGTCATTTAACGAAATCAAACCTTTGTAAATCTACATGGTTAGAAGCACCTTGTATACTGGGTAACTGGAGAGAAACACACCAAATATGCATTTTTATTTTCTTATATTACTGATTGTGATGGCCAAAAGGAGGCATATAGCATGCAGTGGCATTTAAAGAGACCAATAGAAACAGTGATTATAAACGTCATGCTTAACATGTGTAGCGGTCTTGAAATGCATCCTAGGATTCAGAAAATAAAGAAATAATTGGGAGACTATTTCTGAGTCACATAAGGGCAGTCAAAAGAGTCTGTGTTTAGTGTGTAGTAGAAGGGCTAGTTTTTTTTCAAATAGGTAAAATTAGACTGTTCCACATATCTGATTATTTTTCCTGGCATCCTGACTTGTGGAGGCCTTAGCTTCCCTGAATGACTGATGCCAGTTCCAGCCAGACGTTACCACAAGGTAAACAGCTGCTGCAGGGCACCCAAAAGGACTCCGGTGACCACAGGCTCCACCCCTCTCTGGTGACAGTGCAGCCCCCTCAGCATTCCACAATGGATTAACAGATGGAGGAGAATTTCTCTGACACCGGCCTTGGTGAATCATTATGAAAGGGACCCAAAACTGGAAAAATAAATCTCCCCACTCCCACTTTTGAGTAGGAAATCTTGGCAAAAGCTCAGCCATTACAATGTTGTCAATACTTACATGGAAGGACCTGACTGGAGCGGTCCTCGCCTGCCATCATTTCCCTGGGAGCAGTCAGCTGGCAGTGGCTTGTATCGTACATAATACTGGCCTTTCCCCCAGTTCATCATCTTCCTCTTAACCCTTTCTGCTAAGCCTCTGCCCAAAGTCCGTGATGCATCATCAAATGTTCCAGAATGAATGTGAGTGCAAATAAAATCGAACAGAACATCTGTATGGCACAATTAACATATAACCAAATACAGGCCCAGTTGTAAATGGTTCTGGTATCCTTTCCGATGGTGATGTGACACTTTTGGACTAGAACTGAAGATGATCTCCTTCAACTCATGTAATATATAAAAGCTGGCACCACTGGATTAGACCATAAACTTTATTGTTACTTTTTTTTTTAATAGGTTTCAATGAAGAACGCACTTTTTTTTACTTTAATGAGGAAGCTGAAAAGGCTGCAGAGGCACTTGAGGCTGCTGCGGCTAGGGAGCCGCTGGCACCCACCTTCCCCACACAAGGTGTAGAGGAATCAGCCGAAACAGGAGCATCCTCTGGATAGGGCTGTACACACCCCAGGTTCCAGCCACACCGTCAGTATTAGACTGGGAGGTCTGATGTATGGCGCCGTGTCTCCACATCGAGTTTCCTCTTCAACTTCACCAACTCCTGTGGTTTTTATTCTTCTAATTCCACTGTTTGGTAAATTACATATATGGTGTTCTTGCTTGAAATTCTATCTGTGAACTTTGTTTTGCAGCCACCACACTTCCATGCAGATTTTGTCTTTTAGCTCTCCTGTCCGTTTTTCAGGGGCACGCTCCAGTAAAAGAGGCCAATATTTTTGTTGTCAACTCCACACTCAATCAAACACCCCATCCTTTACCAATCAGAACATCTCTGAGAACAAAAACCTAATGACCCTAGAAGCTCTCTGTGCTGGGAACAGATGTCCATCTTCTGTGTTTACTCTACGTGTCTGTGCTGAAAAGCACCGACACATTTTTGTAGCCAACCTCATGCAGAAGTGCGAGAGCGTCACTAGTTTTTGTAACAGCCAGTTTCATCTCACTTTCCTACCCTTAATTCCCTTTTCCCCAATTCCCTCTTCTTTTTAAATTTTAGTTTTTCTTGTATTATTTTTATCTTTGTGAGTCTTCTTGGATCCTTTTTGGAGTAAGAATGAGTATAAATGAATAAGCACATCAGTAAATGAATAAATATTCTCAAGGTTATTAAATGCCCAGTTATTTATACTACAGCATTTAAAAAGCAATCCGCAAGTGATAAAAAAAAAAAATGATGTGACATATCCGTTC
Organism: Macaca thibetana thibetana; assembly: GCF_024542745.1. NCBI lineage: Eukaryota > Metazoa > Chordata > Mammalia > Primates > Cercopithecidae > Macaca > Macaca thibetana. The sequence goes on from NC_065586.1 coordinate 112,976,784, forward strand.
CCTGAATTGCCTCTTTTGTAAGCCAGTGTTGGGATTATAGCAGAGGAGTAGCAGAAATAAACACAGTCAGACACAAACATAAATAGAATAATATCCAACCACTTTATATGATTTAGGGTCTCTGTTAAAAGGGTTACCATTTGCTTCTCCTAAAAATTATATAAATTGCTATGTACTGACCTGTAGGGGAGTTGGCTAAGTTTGGACTTCTGATAAATTCTATAATTTTTACTAAGCACACTGAAGATCTCTCCTTTTAAAGAGTACTAACAAGGGACCTTAATTTCCACATAACGAAGCCAACTCCTTATTCTCAACGCTATCATTTGAAACTGGCTCAGGTGCAGACTCTCTCAGAGCAAGGGGCAGGAGACTTGGTTGGTGTCACTCTAAGTTGGAAGAACTGTGTCACGGTTTGTGGCTGCTACTGCCTCTCCTGATGCTTAGCAACAAACAACGGGTAGGAGAAACTGGAAGGAAAATTCATTTTAAAAGCAGAACAAACATGACTGGGTGTTCACATACCCTTTGAAAAATACACACACACACACCCCATGAGAATATGCCCTGGAACAGTGATATAAATTATAATTAAATTACTAAAACCAGAGCAAAAATGTACAACGAATAACAAAATAACTAAATGAAATTAACCAAAGAGGTGATTTATTACCATAACCAGGTCAGCAGTATAACTTCAACACAGAGCAGTTTACTCACCTATCCTCGAGACTGCGCTCACCAATGGATAATTAGCCTTTTAATTTAAATTTCTTAGGGAGCTAGGCACTCTTTCTATTTATGCTTTCTGTCTCTGTGTTATATAACATATAATATGAAATATATTTATATAATCGTATATATAATATTATCTGTGAAAGAAATGAAAGAAACAGTCATATCCCAAATTAAAAATGACTGTGGGATGGGGAAATGTCAGTGCTTGGAAGAGAAACTTCAAACCACTCCAATCCTTATGCAGGGACTGCTTGATGAGTCTTCGAAGGTCGGTGACAATGACAGATGGTTATCCATCCTCAACAACTTCTTGGTATATAAGCTAATGTTGTTCCACAATGCCACAACGAATATAACTAAACATGTAGAGTATGCATTTAGAAAAATAATCCAGACTTTAAGGCTGTGATACAGACTATCATTTACTGCACACACAACCAAAAACTGGTCTGGAAAGACAGTGAACAATAATTGTTACCTGTACTGCTCCATTTCTAGCAGTTTACCATTAACAAAGAAGGTAAGGAAGGAGCAATTATTGGTGAGTAGTTAGAGCCAAAGCGTCCATCCTCCTTACTCAGGGCAAATGAGGCTGGGTGCTAACAGCCCTGTGGATGCCTGCCAGTCAGAACTTCCATGGGACTGTTCAGCTGCTGAAACTACCGTGGGTGAGGACTTTGTTTGAGACCAGCTCAGATACAAAAGGGTGCAAGTGCTTTAATTAAAATCTTATTCTTCCAGAAAAAAAGAGACATTTTCTTTTTCTTTAATAGCAGTGGCACAAAGTACCTCTACCTCTTTGCCTCACTCGGGCTATAAAATGCATCAACATTAGATTTAAAAAAAAAAAATCCTCTATAGCACACAAGACTTAATTTATCTTTCCCAAACAGAAGGAAGCGTAAATAACCTTTTAGAAAAATCAAACACATAAAGATGCAGTCTCTTCCAACTTGAAATCGTGTAAGCAGGATGTATGTAAGTTTTGTGTGTACAATAGCTATGAACATACCTTGCAGATACAAGCATAGCTCTCCTCTGTCTTCCTATTTGGGATCCCTTGCTTTGATTGATAATGTCACCCCAGCCAGGGGCAAAACCCCCTCAAAACCAAAGTGAAAAGGGAAAAACTGTAGGCAGAAAAAGGTGAGTGGATATCTTACATCAAATACCTTTATGTCAAATTAATTTAAAATGCTTTGTAATCACAGTGAGAGAAAGTAAGCAGCTTAAAAAAGGCATGAACACTTTCAAAATACCTGTTACTAATTGTTCCCTAGTCCAGCTAACACATTTCACCCAAAGGGCAACTTCTTACTCTAGAAAGGAGGGTGTTTTGATAACCATATTATTCTGTTGGTGGTGTGATGAAATATGGAAAGACAGTGTGTATATTTTTATATTCCTAAATGTCTGTGAGTTGCATCCTGGCAGACAGATCACAGATGCAAGAAGGAAGACAGCACAAAGAAACATGAAAGAAAACTCAGTAAACCATCTTAGGGACTATTAAAAATTACTAAAGTTGTCAAATCGTATACAATTTTCTATTAAAGAATGTCAAGCTTGGGGAACTAAACCACAAACGTTAATAATAACCACAACTGACCCTCAATGGGAAAAACTATTGGTGCCTTTTTAATAAGTTGTGGTGAGGAGAGTTCAAATTACAGGACATAACAGAATTTGTTTCATGAATTAATGCAGTCTGTAGTTAGCATATCATATAGCAGTATTATCCAGTTAAGGAAAGATACAGTTGAAAAACATTACATTTTAATTCCCCATGAGTAAAGTGATAAGTAACTGTCAAATCATCATTGGGAGAACATGGAAACAGTCAAGCATAACGAACTTACAGAAAGATAATTATCTCCAAATTTAGGAAGTACATGTACCTGCCTACCCACCTCTGCAAGCCTATGCTTACCACACGTGCAAAAATACAATACAATACAACTACTGCAATTATTCCTATCATTTTCTTTTGCGCTTAGGTGAAAAACACCTGACAGCTACATGCTGAGCCATGCTAACAAAACTAAACCTTTCACTTTCTTTAATAGTAAAATTACCATTACTGAATCATTGTCATAAAAAGTGCATTCAAGTACATTACCACTTATTTTAAATAAACACCAATTTTGAAACAATCAACTTTGAAAAGCTGCATAAGTTTTTTTTTTTTAATCCCTGATTACATTTCTATTTATTCACTGTGGTAGCCTGAAACATTGTATTTTTAGAGACTAACTACCGCTTAATTTCTTTATTTAAAAAAACAACAACAAACCTGTGTAATACAGAACAGCAGTGAAGCAAGAAAAATGTGTGCTTGTCACTTATCTTCACTGTACTGTACCTAAGAACTCTGATAAAATATGGTACTTGTGCCACATTAGTATATGGGAAAACATAATTAACTCATAGCACAGAGCACATGGTTTACCAACATGTTACTGTAAAATTCAAGGTTTGGACTTTCACCTCAGTTCTGTATTCAGGCTACCAGAGCATCCCCATGGAGGTCCTTGGGAGGTTTTGGACACAATCAATAGCATGTATTTTTTCATCCAATAGTTAACAATGTATGTAATTAAGACTGACTATGGGACTACGAGTTTGATGCCAGCTCCTGAGTTTTAAGTTTATCTCAGTCTACCGTAGAAAATAACTTGTATGCCACAGTACCCAACAATTTCCACGCTGCTGCAGTTTCTCCATCAAGAGGATCAGACCCAAACCAGAAGCTTCTCTGGGGGCTTTAAAAATCACATTAGGTTGATCAGTTTTGTTTATCCAATTATTTACAAGCACCTCAAACTTTTAGCATTCCATTTGAGGAGTGGTATGCACATTTCCTAAAAAGGTATCAACATCTGCATTTTTTTTGTAACCTTCTAAAAGAAGTCATACTTAATACAGTAACTAGGAAAAAAAATATCCTTATAAAGATCAAATAACCAAAACCTAATAGGAATGTGTTTTGCTAAACAGCTTACTTATGTTTATAGTTGCTACTTACAAAAGTAACACCAGAAAAAAACCTGTATTCTGAATACAGAGACCAGAGCAGAATGTCTACAGCCCATGCCAATATACCAACACTCATCACGTGCTTATTGAAAAGGACTTCCAAACATGTCAGGCTTCTGGTTTCTGGATCAGCAGTTGGAGCTGTCTGTCTCTCTCACGTTTTCAATGCTGTCTTCTTTGTTTTCTGGTTGGACTTTGCCTTCATCCTCCTTGTGTTGAGTTGGATCTTTTTCAGCAACCTGGTCTTTGGTTTGGGGTTCATGTGTAGAAACAGGATCTAAAACTACAACTGGTTCGACTTGTTTTTCACCGTCAATGTATTTTTTCCTGTATCCAAGGCTACTGGGAGGCCTATGAGATGAAGAGTTAGACAAAAAAAGTAAAAAGCAGAGAGAAAATAGTTGTCTCTGATATTCTGGATTCAGATCAACATACAACCCAAAATGTTCTAAGTCTAGTCAACATGCATATAGTAGTCTTTGAGATGCCAGCCATTTAAAAGAAAAAGTGAAGCTATCGGATTACACAGCTGATACTAGGAGCACAAGGCCAGAAGAAAGAAGGCAGAGAAAAAGCGATTAACTACAGAATTGTTAAAAAGCCAAATGCACCTACCTGCTCAATTGCATTCTCTTCTCAGGAAGCGTAAAGCTCATGGACAAACTGTGAACCTCTCCCGGCCTGCTGCCCAGACTCCCACCCGCCCTCACTTAGCTGGATGGAGCCAGTTAACTCCCTTCCCTCCTGTGTGTCCCTGGGTATGGCTGGTTGCAAGGTAGCCCTGAGGAGGCTGCCTGGACAGGGGGAGTAATCACCCCTCATCACTGATGGAAAGGTGAGAGGCATGCCGGCTGCTGCTATTACCAACTACAGGAGACCTGGTCAGGCTTCAGGAGGGGGTGGCGGTAGGACCAAGGGCAGAGAGAGAGTCACAGTAGAAGCTAAAATGCTAAATTACCATTAAGGTTTCTAAAAGGAGAATCAGGTTTCTTGAGAAATTTCTTATGGAATTTCAGAGGCGGTTTTCCACAGACTCCTCCTCTCATCTCTTCTGCTGCAAGAAGCTATGGCTCCTCAGGCTGAATGGGTGTGGATTTCCTTATGGAAACAGTTATCTCTGAAACACCCAAAGGTTCAGGCTGCTGAGCTGCTGCCTGAAGATGGAGGCAGCTGCAGGGGGCAGGGCTGGGGCTTTCGGACTTTTCTGGTCTTTCTGGAAAATGCTAGGATCAGGCCTTTTTGTCCCTGAGAACTGGCTGTTAACCATGACCTGGCACAACACCATCCCACCTCTTGGTGTTCTGCCAGGTGCCAGTGAACTGCTAGCCAGTGCCTGCCCACTGCTCTACCAGCCCCTCACCAGGAGTTGATTTCTACTATTCTCTAACCCCTTCACCAGGTCACAGCTGGCAGGAGACACTCTTTTACCACCTAATACCTCTCTCGTTGGACTTACCACAATTGTTTCCTGTCTGTCTCTTCCAATAGCATGTAAACATCTACGAGGCAGGGACTATTTAGCTTTACTCACAATTCTATCCCCAGTACCTAGCACAGATGCATTTGTGGAATAAACGAATGGGCAAATACTAATAAACTGAAAGGTTCAGAATTAAGGGGGAGAAATCAAGGTTTGGGTGTGAGTAGGTCTGGATGTCTCTCTTGCAAAAACAACAACAGAACAAATGATCAATTACTAAGTGAAAGTAACCTGCATGATCCAGTCACGGGCACAAAACCTCAAACCCAAAGACCACACTGTTTTTTTTCACTTTCTGACCAGTACTGTAAGATCAGTCCAGATGTTTAAAAACCACTCCCTCTGGCTATCAGGTTATATTACCTATGTGTGGCTCGGTCATCATCCTAAGTGACAAACACTCTGTCTTCCTTGGAGGTGGTAAAAACAAAAATAATCAGGAGCCTGGGTACAGGCTGTGCTGCAGTGAGGACAGATTCCTTTATTTTGGCCTGATTATGGCACCATGACATTGTCCATCTACCTTGGCCAAGGAACTACTTCTCCAGACATCTGCCGCTATGCTTTGGGAATCAGAATGGGCTGTAGTTTCTCCAGTGGTACCTGTTCTGACTGTCTCTGACCCACACAATATGTAAAAGCCTGTAATGGGAGAAGCAGAACAACTCTGAGCAGTACTAAGGATTGATCGGAGGAATTAGACCTTAGGGAGTGGAAGGCACTAGTCATGCAGTCTAGGTAATCTGCTGCCTCTGCGTCTGACACTGGGCCTGCAGTCAGCTGTTCTGACAGTTGGGAGGGAAGGTGGCTGTAAAGTGACAGAGACTGAGGACAAACTAGAGCTATACCTATCTATGTCTCACAAGCACCAATCTTGATGATGCAAGACAATATGCAGGATAAGCAGGAGCCTTCCCCAAGGAGCTGCACATACACCTGTCCCAGGATTTGGAAAAGCTGGAGGAGGAGATGTGGGGAGCTGGAGAAACTGTGGGCCAGTCACTGCCACGTGCCAGTTAGGTGAGTCAGGACATCAGGAATGTCATGCACAAGCTATAACAGAGCCTGCCCTACACGGACCTTCCGAGGGTTAAAAAAAGTTTTTTTAAGACAACTACTTCATTTCTGCCTTCTAAATCTCATGCAGATTTATCTGTGGGCAATTCTAAACTGAAAACAAATGAGTGAGGGGATTCTAGGAAATAAAGTTGCAGCCCAGCTAAGGTTCCAGGGAAAGTCCCATCCAAGTCTGCAGGTCGAGTCACCAGTATGATGGCTTCACCATCTTGGGCCTGGGCCCACTCTTACATAAGCCAGCCAATCTGCTTTCAGCATGCAAAGGAGGTAGTATTTCTCTCATTCTAGGTGAGCAACTTCCATCAACCCGTACTAACCTTCATCACTTCTGTAGAACTACCATGGATGTTTCCATGCTCGTGTGTGTCTGCAGGTGAAGGGGTGGTGCACAGATCCTAGAAAAAGCTTTCTTCATCAGCTCAGGGCTAAACATTTCCAGGAAGTGCTCTCTGGGCTCCACAGCAGCAATGCATGGATGTTGATTGAACTGAAAACTCATAAACCTAGTATTGTCAGGCTGAAATTGTCCTAGAATTGTCTCAGTCCAAAGAATGATTTCCCTGCCCTGAAGCAAGCTTCTTGACTGCAGATTAATCTATTATTAAGTCACTTATAGGCTACAATTTGAGAACCCCTTTGTTATCACTGAAATAGGTGCAGTGGGCATTTTCTGAAGCTAGGCATGGAGGGAGAGTGACTGGTTTCTCAAGGATAATGACCACTGCCTTAGAATCCCAATGGAAGGTGGAAAGGGACCAGGGCAATCGTCTAGTCTGACCTGTCCTTTTACAGATGAGGACGATGGGGCTTGAACTCTTGTTCTGAGTCTGCCACACGGCTCATCAGTGGCAGACTCAGAACAAGAGTCAGAAGTTCCTGTCTCCGTGTTTCTGCCTCTTCTATGACAGCATGCTGTTTCTCAAAGGCATCTTCTCCTAGAAACAGGAGGCTACAGGCTAGTTTTTGGCATGTTTACCGATTTCATTCTTTCTGAATCCCTGTTTCCATCCCCATCTTCCAGATCTGTAAATAAAAAGTCTACCCCTTCAAGCTATCCCTCCTTTTTAATTTCTCCCCTGTGGTTTGTAGCTCCTTCTGGCTTGACATCACTAGGTTCACTCCTGGCTCCCACGGGCAGCTGCCCAAGGCTCCTGGAATGAAAGGCTTTTCCTTCTCCTAGGCCTCATTCTACCTTCGTTCCTATTGTATGGGAAGGGCCACAGAGCCACATCAGTGATGGTGCCAAGAACCCAGGTTCTCACTCTAGTAGTCATGGTGGCAGGTTCTAGAGGGTTAAATATGAAGCTTCTCCCCAAGGGAGAAATCCCAGAAGCTCAAATGCAACACTTCAATAGGAGTTGTAATATACTGTCATTCTGTTCAGGTTTTCTACTTTAATGCAACATCTAAGGACTAAGACCACAATAAGGAATTAAATGTCTGTACTTATAAAAAGTAATGGCAACCTGTCTCCTGCATGCCGCAAAATCTGCAAGTAAAAACTTACATTTTACAAGTATCACTTATAAAGTGAAACTAAAATCGTGGGATACTTGGGCAGACAGGGATCACCATGGTGAGCTAGTCTAACCTCTTCATTTGTCAGATGAAGCGGCCAGGGAAGAGTGAGGTTAAATCAGCATACAACTTGTTAACAGCAGATACAGGACTAAACTAATGGAATCTTGATTTCCTGTCCAATATCTCCCCCCAGCCCGCCTTTTTTTTTTGAGATGGAATTTCGCTCTGTCGCCCAGGCTAGAGTGCAGTGGCGCGATCTCAGCTCACTGCAAGCTCCGCCTCCCGGGTTCACACCATTCTTCTGCCTCAGCCTCCCATTTCTTACCATAACATACCGATAGTCATTTATGATCCATTCATATAGATATTTTTCATGGGTCATATTAGACTGTGTACTCAAAGGCTATTTCAAGACAAAACCAAAAACCAAAAAGCAAAATAAAAGCTAGGAGAAATATACCAATCTATGCCACTCTATGAAGCCTGGTACCCAAGTACAACTTGGGTGACCTTTTAGAAAGCAGCCACTGTGCCCCTACTGCAAGAGAGCCCAAATATGGGGCCTGAGCAGGTGGGGCAACTTACTAGTAAAAAGAAAGACCTGACTCCAGACTGTACTGGTACCAGAAGAATCAGAACGATGGCAGTGGCCACGCCAACACTGAACTTCATACGGGGACTCAGTGATTTCTCAGACTGTGTTACAAGAGATGAAAGTGCAGCATTCTAATTTTTAAAAAGCACATCATTGTTTGCATTCAATGAAATTCCTTTCAAAATCAACTTTCCATGTTCCAATTATATTCAACAACATTCTAGCTAACATTTCGGCTGCAATTCAAATTAACTAATGCCCAAAAGAGCCCTAATCGACGTGGTTCTGAGCTCAATTGAATACAATCAAAGCTCATGAAATGAAGGGGGAAATGCTTATTTCATGCAAATTCTGCATATCACTCAAGCTTAATTTTACTGATAATATAAAGGTGGGACATTTTGAACATTACAGTGAATGAACTTTTAAGCGGTGAGAGTTATTTTATAAAATGCTACCTCTGAAAAGCTGATTGCCAAACAGTATAAAAATGGTTTGAGGCATAAATGCCAAGTTCATTTCTATTTCACTTCTGAGGTAACTATCTTTCAAATCGCAACAGCTGGACTATTTAACACAATCTGGTGAATCAAAGTATAGTTCTTCTCTGGTCTCCCAGTGGGATGTCTGCATTAGTCGGTGGCAGCCATCCAACAAATGACGCACAACCGGACGGTCTGAACTCTGTCTCATTTACAATAAAAATGGATAAAACCGCAATCATATTTACCACCTTCAAGGACAGAAAACGGAAAGATTTAAATTTGTCTTTATAAAGTCATTTCCTGGAAAAACTCCAAAGAGGAAGTCGCTTTTATATTTTCTCTGGTGTAAAAATAAGGATTCTTATTTTTTTCCAAGCCCTTTATACAGTTACTGCAGTGAACAGTAGTGGCATTACAGCAGAGGTAGTTTTGATTGTTTCTTTTGGAAACCCTATTTTTCAGGAGATTTTAATACACTTATCCAAAACTTCACAAAATAAAGTTTCAAACCTAAGGTGAAACTTTCTATATTACTACCGATTCTAGCAGTATTTTTAAATATAATAAAGGCAGAACAAAGCTCAATTCTTTTTTGCTTTGGGCACTTTTTCAAAACTTCATTTTAGCTCAAAGAATGTATTAGTTTGTCAATTTGGGTCCACTTCTATTTGTGGAAAAAGTAGATTTAATTATTAACATTGTTAAACAACAGAATACTACTGTGTTTGAAAATCTGACATCAGCCTCTATATGCTGATTTGCTCTCAAGATGAACAAGAATTCCTTTTTAACGTAAGTAAGAGTGGCTGGGCAAAGATCTGTGTCTATGCTCAGCAATATTTTTTTTTAGCTGAGTAACTGCAGCACAGGCATCCCAGTACACAGCTTACCTCCCAGACCGCAATGCAATGCTAGGGAGCCTTGTACCTTGTAGGAAGATTATCCTATTCCTCTAGTGTAGGCTGGACTGCACACATTTACAGAATCTAAAATACACTGGCACAAGGAGGTTCAGGAATCTGGACTATTCTCACAGCAAAAGCAACACTGACAATGCGTGAACTATGATTTCAGCTCAGCCAAAGATTCTGAAATGTGGGTGATCCTTTTCTTAGGCTTCGTTTTATAGCTTTTTATAATTCTGCATAACATTAAGTCATCATGGAAAATCCACTCAGATTCCAGCTAATAAAAGCCACATTATTTACAAGAAATATTTTAAGAGACATAAAGTCTTCCACAAAATTCACCATATATAACATTGGCTCCTTAAAAACAGCTGCCATGCACAAAATACTTGCATTTTCATTCTATGTTTTCAGGAAAATATTTTTTAAATGTAATAGTTTTTCTTTCTATTTACTATGTATTTTTAAAACTCTCTTTTAAGATCAGAAATCATAAATTACTTTTCATAGAGCTATATAATAAAGAATATTACAAATGAAATGTGTTTATTGGGTTTCAGAAATTGGGTCAGTTTATTCTGAGATCTGACATTGCAGTTGAGCTTTAGCTTCTTCTATTTGAATAAAAAACCTCCCCTCTACTCCACTATGCACAAATAAAAGGAAACATAAACACTGTAGAGACTATTGAAAAATGGTTAAGAAAACCACAATGTACCAAAAGCAATTTGGTTCTCTATGCAGAAATGATATATTTTATACAAAGTCTCTTAAAAATCATAGGTGCTTACAACTGGAAGCAAATGTTAGAAGGCAATTAATTCTTTGAGAAAATTGAGAATTAGCAGCATTTTAACAGTAATTTTGAGATTTACTCAACAGCAGTTTAACAGTCATTTTTACACTAGGTGTAATACATCCTCAACAATTAATCTGGAGGAAGTTGCTGTTTGCACAGCAACTCAGAACACTTGTAAGACAATGCTGACAGGCGGATCTTTCGGGCAGTCCACAGGATAACTCCTTGGCAGCGGGGGGAGGTAAAAAAATGAAGTGAAGGGATCTCAACTTCCAGAACATCCAGTTGTTCTGCTAATTTTGTTGTTAAAACTTAATTGTCCATGTACAGGCGCACATGGAGAACCTTTGTAGCAGCGCTTTGCTGAACAGAGCTGTTTCCTGCAGTGTCAGTACACAATTCAGCAGTACTAAGATTACAGTTGAGAGCAGAGCAAATCCTTTAATTGTATAAGAGCATCAGATTAAGCAGTAACGTCCATGCAGTTCATTCTGCTAGCTGGTAGTCTCTTCTCAGAAACAAATGTTTACTAAGTACAGGGAAGGCGCCCTCCCTCCCCCTCCCTGATGGGCGCTCACGTGCGCACGCATACACGCGCGCACGCACACACACAAAAGAGAAAGAAAGAAAGCGGAGAAGCGGAGGTTATGAGGAAACGGTGGGGGTGGGAGTATCAACCAGGAAGAAAATCCACTGCTTTCCATCCCAGGACTGAAAGAACTTTCCCAGTCTCCATTTGAACAAAACATGACCCCAAACCTCTCTTAAGGAATGGTTATATGGCCAATTAAATTAATTTCCAGCTGAGATAATTAGTTTGAGAGAATAATTTTATGCCAAGTTTCCCTAAAGTAAGTTAAGAATCTCAATTTTTATTTGCTAATGTATTTCAAAAGCTCATACTCTTTCATAGGATTACAGAAAGTAAACAAAATAAAATAAAATAGCTCAGATCATCTAGCTCCAGTAAATTAAAAAGCTGTACTTTCCTATTTCATTTTTCTACATTAGTATCACATTAGAAATACTGAATGAAGAGACCAGTTAGAGGTCAAACAATGATAAAAATCAATCTTACTTTTAAGTCAAAACCTGAAAGGCAATTAGATTTTTTTTCTTTCATGGAAATGTTTGACTGGTCACACCAACCAAGAGACATCTAAAATTTATCTTTTATCAACTACCCTTTGGTATCAGTTAATGGCCCAAACAAGATGAACTCTTACAAAAATAAATCTGTGTGGGGCCAAAAGTCACATGTGTTTAGAGATACCACAGACATAGAAATTAAATGCAAATTAAAATAAAAATGGTTTCACTGGAAATGAACAATTTTCTATTGAAATTGAAGTCTTATAATTGCTACATGGGTTTTTGTTTTTTAAATTCTTCTAGGGCAGCATGTAACCTCTTTTGACTCCCCCAAACGAAAAAGCGAACTAACTGCCTGTCTGGCAGTTACAAAGGAAATTTAAAAGACCTTGATAAAGCTTACAGTTTGGAGGGGACCTGGGGTGAAGAGAAGCATGATAAATTAGAAAAATGTTAACTTGAAAAGTCTCTGGCAATTAATTGTGGCTTAAAAGGATCTTTGAGAATGACCAAGATGACACAGCTATGAAAGCACTGCAAACCACACTGTTAAAATGGAACAGGAGTTCCCTTGCAAAGCGGCTCTCCCTTTTGAAGTAAGATTTTATAGAAGTAACTAGATAAAATGAAAAATCATCTTTGAGGCTGACTACCTTGTCTAATTGCAACTGTTAGTAGGATATCCACCTTCCTGAAAGTAATTCATTGAAAAAGTGTGAATATGGATGAAAAAGCTTAATTCAGACAAGCAGGGCCACTTTCAGATAAGATGGTTTCAGGAGAAAAGCAAGATGGCAAGAAAACATGATACTCTTAAGCCTCTGCCTGACTGTGATGCAGACACATTTTAATATCTGCTCACCTCCTTCTCCATACTGAAGGCCCACGTGTCCTGGCTGTCTTTATAATAAAAATGTCCTAAAACATAATGACCAATGGATAAACACAAACTCAAAGGAGTTAACCAGTAATTGACCAGACATGAAGCTCTCTCAAAAAGGTATAGAATAAAGTGGATACAATAATAAAATGTATTTGGGGCTTTAGAATGTATATTTTTAAACTAGATTCACAGATAGTGATTCACCTTTATATTATCATACTATCATTTAGTAAAAGCATCTTTCTAATTCAATGATTACGGTCAGAAATTTTCAAGATATCTGACTTCTGGGAAAAAACTATTTCTCAGCATGGTTAAAATGTTCAATAAAATAAAAAAATGTGCAAATGGAACTTATGCTGAAGACTAAAGTAGCTTAAGGCTGGTATTCTGACAGGCTAATTTCTAAAATTTATTTTGAAGCATGGCCCTTTATTGGACATTTGGCATGAAAAAGATTGAAATAATTTCTTTCCAATTATTCTTTAAGACTTTTTGCTAATTCAGATAGGCTCTCCTTTTCAGAACTCTGTTTTACTTTCCTCCCTTGACAAGTGATCTTTAAATTGCTTAGGTTAGCCTTAGAGAATGAGAAAAGGAAGACATGAAACTCCCTGTAAGTATGTACGGTCTAAGGAACGGGATGTGAGTATCTTAGGGTCAATGAAGCAACTTAACTGCAGAATCATCACCTCCTATAGAAGGAAACTTATGGTCATTCTTTTCTTTCCCCTTCCTTAAGCTCTTAAGACACTAAACGCAGTACACCATAGTTCAAAAAGCACTGGCTTTGGAGATAAAGTTTAAAAGGTTCAAGTGCAATTTGAACTAAATGTCAACTAGAAGTGTAATTTTGGGCAAGTTGTTTACCTCACTGAGCCTCAGTTTTCTCATCTGTAAAATGGGGATAATATCCAATCTATAAGTTTGGGAGAATTAAAATAATACACAAAAGCACCTGGCTTAATATAGGTTAGTGAAATACAGTGACAACAACACAAAAGCAAATTCCAAAACCCTCCATCCCCAGACTGGAAGCTGGTTCCATTACTGATAGCCTCCATCTATAACTAACATATACATCCTGCCTACTATAATTTCAGCACATTTCCTCTTAGATGGATATTATTTTATTACGAATATACACTGATAAAGAGTAATAGAAGTATTAACTTAAAACACACACACACACAGAATGGAAGTTTCTTGGCATTTCCCCCCAACATGCTTTTTCCATTATACCTATATCAACCAAGAACATCAGACTTAGGCATTCTGTTGATAAGAGTTAACATGTTTCAGATATCTCACATAGGATTAAAATGGAAGGCAATCTGACCCACACTGACGTATACTGGATTTTCTTTTTCTTTTTTTGAGATGGAGTCTCGCCCTGTTGCACAGGCTGGAGTGCAGTGGCGCGATCTCAGCTCACTGCAAGCTCCGCCTCCCGGGTTCACACCATTCTCCCGCCTCAGCCTCCCGAGTAGTTGGGACTATAGGCATGTGCCACCACGCCCGACTAATTTTTGTATTTTTAGTAGAGATAGGGTTTTGCCATGTTGGCCCAGCTGGTCTCAAACTCCTGACCTCAAGTGATCCGCCTGCCTCAACCTCCCAAAGTGCTGGGATTATAGGTGTAAGCCACCATGCCTGGCTTGTGATCAGGTACTTCTAACCTCTAAAAGCACTTGGGGCAATAGTGAAGGGCTGACCCCTGAGAGTACTACTCTAAAAGATAAGTCAGTCATTTTGATTTAGACTTGTCAGTTCTGAGGATGTATTTTAAAAATTAATTATTTTACATTTCTGGGTTTGTGTTTTTCTATAAAAACTACAATGAGAGACACGTAACTAGGAAGTATGTGCCTCTTACTCCTTATCCTAACTGTGAACAGCTTTACCAAGTGAACACATTTGCTAGGAATTACTGGGATTTGAAAGCTGAAAGGGACTCTGTACAGTACATAACCTACTTGCCTCGATTTTAGATTAGAAGAAACACAACAAAAAGAAAACAAAACACAGAGAGGTTAAACGACTTGTCCAAGTCATCTGGCCCAGTCAGAAACCCAGGGGGTCTAGTGTCTTAGCTTTGGTTCCTTGATGATCCATTATCCCAGCATTATAATTGTAAGATAAGATAGGAAAGTAATTTATTGAAATGCTTTTCCTAGATGATCTAATTTACTTGACAATCCTACAGGGCAGGCATTACTACCGTCAATTTACACACCAGGAAATTCAGTCATAGATTATATAACTTTCCCAGGGTCACAAATACCTAAACAGCAGACCCAGGATCTGAACCCTACTCTGTCTGATTTTAGAGTTCGAGTCTTGGAAATAACTGGATGCTGCTTTCCACCCTGTGCATATGTGGACAGGCACTGGCTTAGAAAATGAATTACATTGTTTCCTTGTTACTCCCTGTCCTGTCTACAGGCTTTTATTGATTAAAATACAAATCATTGTTTTTCTGACCCTGGGCAACACTTAATTATTCTATTGCCAGGTATTATAGCTGTCTGAAAGTAAAAGAGTTTCTTTTAAAAATTCTATAATTTAGGCCAGGCGTGGTGGCTGACGCCTGTAATTCCAGCACTTTGGGAGGTCGAGGCGGGGTGGATCACCTGAGGTCAGGAGTTCGAGATCAGCCTGACCAACATGGTAAAACCCTGTCTCTACCAAAACTACAAAAATTAGCTGGACATGGTGGCGGGTGCCTGTAATCCCAGCTACTCGGAAGGCTGAGCAGGAGAATCGCTTGAACTCGGGTGGCTGAGGTTGCAGTGAGCCGAGATCATGCCATTGCACTCCAGCCTGGGAGACAGCAAGACTATCTCTCAAAAAAAAAAAGAAAAAAAAAAATTCTATAATTTAGAATTTTCTCTCTTTGATTCCCACCCATTCATTGGCCTGAATCAGTGAATAAAATATCTTACTATATTTTAACATTATCAGATTTAATCTTAATCAACAGAAAGAGCATGAAAGCAAAAATGAGGTTTGCACTTAATGTGCCTGGCCAGCCCTTTACCTCTTATAGCATAAAGGGACATGATGAACATAATTCTGATCTAAATTATAACCAATTGGAATTTATAACATTCACATTCACTGTGAGATTTAAGATACTAGGATTAGATGGTATATACTTATTAGAAATAATTAACAGGACACATTTTGAAGCTATTATTAAAATAGAAGCAGAATAAATTAGGCTTTCCCAAGCCCTGATTATCTTTTCCTTTCTTTTTCTTCTTTTTTCTTAAAAACAAAACAAAAAACCCTTGCTTTGCGTATGTTGGTGACAAGAACATTAATTTTAATTAATCCTTATAATTAAGCATGAAAAGTGTTTCTTGCCTTCTTATAGGTCCCTAGGAAATAAATCAGTATATCTTTGACTTTAGAATTTACCAGAGAGGAGTTACTCAATTATATGGAATCTGTACATATGCTGATTTTAGGAATTTATTAACAGAAAAAAAACTTTCTAGGTAGAGTGTGATGTTATTTAATTTTCTGGTTAAGTGAAGATCTTACGCAGAAAACATCTTGACCTTTACACTTAAAACATTTCTTGGCAGTTTTCAAACCTTTCCTGTCCCATCTGAGGCCAATCAAATGAGCGCAGCTGAATCTTTCTTTTACAATTGGGTATTCTGTCGTCTCTGGTAACTTAATTTGGAGTAGGTACAATGGCAAAAAAGATATGCAAGACTGAGCTGAATATACATGGTTTCCAGGCATTTAAAAAATGTGTTAAAACCAAATAATTCAATCAAACCGCCAACCAACAAAAACCTCTAATATCAAGCTCATGTGCCTATGTGACTGTCGAATAATGGGAGAATGCTGATTGAGTATTGGAGTTGATATTCTACTGTTTTAGTCATACTGAAAATGTGCTCATTCATTCATGTATTCAAAAAGAATTTATTGAAAGCCTACCATATGGCAGGAATCGTTCCATGTGTGTAAGACACACCAATAGACAAAACAGGAAAAAATTCTTACCCTCATGGAGCTTACATTCCAGTGGGGGAGAGAAAAAAATAAAACAATAAATATAATAAAGTATATAGTAAGTTAGAAGGTGATAACTGCTCTAGGGAGAAATGAGGTAGGATAAGGGGGAATCAGAGCTTAAGGGAAGAGGAGTTACAATTTTGAATAGGGTGGCCAGGGTAGGCCTCATTAAGAAGATAACATTTGAGCAACACATCCATGGAGGCGAGGGAGTAAGCCATGCAGCTCTTAGAGAAGACCACGACAAGCAGCAAAGGGCCTAGAGTGAAGTGGTACTGGGACAAAGAGGCCAAAGGGGAGGGGGAAGGGAAGTTACAGTGGCTGGGGCTGGTGTGTGTGTGTGTGTGTGTGTGTGTGTGTGTGTGTGTGTGAGAGAGAGAGAGACAGAGAGAGAGAGAGCGCACATGCATACATATGTTGGGGCAGTAATGTCTGTATTAGAGCCAACTGTCATTGGCATCCTCCCTTGACCTTGATTCAGGTCAAAAGCCAATAGCGCCACTCACCTGAAACACTAACGGTGGTGTTGCCACAGATCGAAACAGAAGTGTAACTACTAGAATGCAAAGACAGTTTTTAAAAGCAAAGGAAATATTTTACTTATTAATTGCTGACCCGACTTCAAAGTGCTTTGACAGGCCAAGTCTATAAAGTAAGACAATGTGGTTAGTATAATAGAGTACTTATTAGTCAAAGCCAGCCAGAAACAGCACTGAAAATAACCCTTCTCATTCCTGGAAGCTAGGCCAGTTTCAGGGGATTCTGACAAATGATACAAACTGTTAAAGCTTACATGTAACTTAAATTAAATTAAATTAAACTTCTTTTAGTCATTAAAAGGTTTAAACATAAACGAATGAAGTGTGCCTGTCTGGGTAAATAATTACCCTATACATACACAGAATTCTCAGATTCAATCTGGATAGTCTAATTATACTTAAGAAACAGATTTTTCCAGAAAGGTGCTCTTATTTGATAAATTACTGTCAATATGAAAATACACAGCATCAGTTATTTTATTTAGCTAAAGAATGTCAAGAACCAAATAATCGAGCATTAGGTTACAAAGTTTAAAAGTTAATACAGCAGTCCACAGTATTTGTATTAGAGCTTTAAGTAGATAAATTAAATTGGAATGTGTCTCTTAAGCAGTCATTGAACAAGCAAGATGAGAAATAAATTGAGCTTCACATCCGCCTTTATGGCATCTAACAACTGTGTCTGTCAACACATGGATCCTTTTCACTGTCAATTCAACACACATTTTGCAGACCTTGGGCCTGCAATTATTTCATTTCCTTACTTGGAAATGTAATTTCCACTTACTTTTGGAGAACAAAAGGCAGACAAAAGGAAGAAGGAGTTGCAGTATTTTCTGATTCAGATTATCTGTGTAAAATGGTAAAGGAAAAAAATCTATACACACACACTGAAGCATTTATCAGAAACTAACTTGTCTCAGCCAAATTGCTTTTGTGTCGGGATATTGGTTCAAATGTAGCCAGATTGTTGATGTCAAATTAGGTGTTAAACAAATTTAATAGGAAAGATGAAGAATGAATATAGATCATCTTTCTGTTAGAACTGTTCAAATGACTCTAGTCAAAAGAAAGGAAACACATGACTACAGGAGAAAATGTGCTTTTAAACACAGTGAAATTAGATAAAACTGTAAATCAGCAAAGAAGGCCATTCATTCCAGAAGAGAAAAAAAAGTTAATAGTAGCAATGAGAGAATGCAAGACAGGAAGAAAATATCAGTGGGCAAAAATAGATCCAAATTGAATTTCAACTTCATTTGTCCAGGTTTCACCTTTTAAGCTAAGACAGCTAGAGTTACAAAAAAGGGGTTCTTTCTCTCTTGATAGGACAGGAAATCAGAGGTTTAATTAACCATGATTACAATATTTGGCTGATCTGATTTGTCTCACCTCTTCCTTTTCTTTAAGTGACAAACTAGCTGACATCCTGGCAAGAGAACTAAAGCAAAACTGTAGACTAATTTCAGAAAGAGCTGCCATTGTTATAAAACAAATTGATCCTCCACTAGATCTGTCTGAAACGCATTCAATAGCAGGATTAACTCTTTGACAATCAAAGTGCCACTCTGAAGCAAGTCTATACAGATAACTCTTTACATCGTATGTTTTCATTTTCAGGATAGAGCAATATTAGGCACATCTTTAACTGAAGACTAGAAAAGAAGGTTGTAAAAGCGTGCCCTTCTAAGTAGCCTCTGAAAGATCTAGTATCTTCTTGGGCTGCTCATCCATTAAGAGGGATGATCTATGTATTTAATCTTGGAAGACTGATTAAGTGTCTCCTGATGCAGAGTCTGTATCATCCAGATCAATTCTTTGTGTAGAAGAACCTGATTACCAAACCAGTTTAGGGGAAGTAATTCTCTTTGTACATGGTACTTGCTTTAGATCTGAATGAGATCTCTTAGCTAGGAGCCTAGAATGAAAAGCTGGCCCATCAAATGAAAAGAAGAAGAGAATTTATTGGCGAGCCAAATCAAAATCTCTCTAAAGAGAAACAAATCAAAGAAACACACAAGTTAGTCATTTACAGATTCTTCTATACACCACTTAGTAAAGAGCATCGTTACTTACTGAAACGTAACCTTGGAACTTGTGCATCCTTCCAATTTACGGGGCCCTTCACCTGGCTCAGGTGTTGGGGGGGACGGGCTGTTGAATTCTGCCTCCAGAGTTTTCTTGTTCAAGGCTGTTTTTGTTACACTGGATACAGAACCCAACACTGGCATGGATTTGGACTCTGAGGTTGCTAATATCCCAGTTGGACCTTAAAACCAAACACATACCTCAAGTTTAATAATTCTGTATGATGCTTATTAATATGGTACTGAAAAACAGATTAGCTGAAAATCCCTCAAGAAGTGAAAAGGCCACGTTTGTTAAAATTTCAAGAGCATGCTGGAAAAGGTTCTTGTTGGAAATCTGCTCTGCTTTGGTGGTACTAGTACGTTTCAATCTATCAGGACCACACTGAGAAATTGCGCACAAACCTTTAAGAAAACACAAAATCCCAGGCCACAATTCCCTCACTGACCAGGTTCCTTAGTAATAGTGGAATTGTGAAAAGTCTTTTCCTCTCATAGAGTATGGCTTTCTGACAGCCCTACTTGAACCATTTCGCCTCTCAAGAGTTAATTCTTCCCAAAACTCAGCTCTGCATTTTAAACAGAAAACGGAACAATGTCAAAAGGCTCTTTCTAAAAGGCTCATGAAGGCTTCTTGAGCATTAAACAGCTTTTATGAACATTTTCATTTTAATGTGAATGAGAAGTAAGTGGATTTATTTCCTCTTAAAACACAGACACAAAATTATAAAAATTAAGTGGGAAAGAGTTTGGCTATTTACCTTTTGGACTTTTCTGCTCTTTAGGACAGGATTTAAAAACAGTAATAAAACATGTTACTGGAATTATTGGCATATCAATCTAAAAATTCTGGGCATTGAAGCCAGTCCCTAATTTTAGGTGGAAAGATTCTATCCTAGTCAGCTTTCCTCAAAGCATGATTCTAGTAAGTACTTCTTGAAACTTCAGAAGGAAAATGTTTTTAAAACAAAGAGATTTATGACATAAGTCACAAATATGCAAATTAAATGACTATTTCTAGAAATAAAGTGAGAGGATAACCTTGAAATGTGCCAGTAAGAAAAGCACAAAACTTGGGTGTCTCTTGAGTGTCTATCCCTAACAAATGTCAGATCATCTTAAGATGGAAAGTACTAGTGGGTATAATCCAAAATGCTAGCTAATCCCTGACTACTGGTATTAAGCTCTGGAATGCTATTCTTACATTTCGATTTAATGTGCCTGATGTATTCAATATAACAGTGTAACATATCAACTCTAAAAATGAAGGTCTAATTTGAAAAACCTACCTAAGAGAGACTAAAAACTTGTGAACCCATTCTGTTGGACACCTCTCTGAGCCTTGCTCTATGCAGGTGACACAGGACCTCTCTGTTCTAGTGGAAGCCCCAGTTTACAAAGCATTAGTTTCTATCTTCCCTATTTAATTCACCTATACTCTCTAGGCAGACAAGTTTGGACATTATTGGATATTTTGATTTAAAAGGCCTTTTTCGGCTGGGCGTGGTGGTTCATGCTGCAATCCCAGCACTTTGGGAGGCTGAGGTGGGCAGATCACCTGAGGTCAGGAGTCAGAGACCAACCTGGTCAACATGGTGAAACCCTGTCTCTACTAAAAATACAAAAATCAGCCGGGTGTGATGGTGGGCGCCTATAATCCCAGCTACATGGGAGGCTGAGGCAAAAGAATCGCTTGAACTCGGGAGGCAGAGGTTGCAGTGAGCCGAGATCACGCCACTACACTCCAGCCTGGGTGACAGAGAAAGACTTTGTCTCAGAGCGGGGGGGAAAAAAAAAAAAAAAAAAAAAAAAGGCCTTTTCCTCCCAGCTATGTCAAGCCTCATGTTGCATGGAGCTGTGGCAGTTAAGAGAGAACGGCAGAACACAAAGATCAATTAATATTAGAGTTCCTGAAAATATAAATACGAAGCTGAATTCAAGATTTGCTTCTGATCAGCTCTATTCTGCCCTTGGATAAGCATTGACTACAACACTAGGTAGCTTTAAACAACCTGTCCTTGTAAGAAAGATCTGCTTCTGAATACACCAACACATTTTCTGCAAAAAGGAAGGAGAGTAGTGAGCTAAGCTACAGCTCTTATATTTTTCTTGTGTACAAAGAGACATTTTAAAAAATGTACACTGTTTAAGATTATTATTACTGTATCCTGTTTAAGCCGCCCAATGTTCTCCAAGAGGCACTTGCCGCTCTTTGAAATGTTAGTTTGGTAGGCCACAAGGCTAGGTAAAACAAGGGAGCATCGGTTAGATGCATAAGAAAAATCCTAAGGAAAAGGGTACAACATCCTTTGTCCCTGGGGAAGATAACCATTAACCTGAGATCTTAGCTCTGCAAACTCTCAGGCTGTCTCTCTTCTGACGTTTCCTTTCTCTACTGGTGACCTCACATTTACTTTCCCATAAGCCTTTGTGGGCAGAAGAAAATCACCCCAGAGATTCAAGTACCTGAGACACCAACCTATCCAACTCCTCACCTCTGTCACCTGACTCCCCCCATGCAGCTCTGAGGCTTTACTTTCTTCCTTAGGTTCCCCCCTGGAATTTTTATTTGTCGCTCCACAGCCTTTGTAAAAATACTCACATGGTAAAAGCCACCTCTAGTTTGATAACAGAAAAATGTTTTTACCACCTAAAAAATGGTATGATTTCTTTTTTAGATGATAAGAGTCTGTAAGTTTGTTTCCTTCCTTTTTTTTCTTTTGCTTTGGCTATTAGGAAACTCAAAGGAAATTTCTACTCAATTACAAGTCACTCTCTTAGCGTGTATTTGCTCTCTACCTCACCAATGAGTTCTCATTTTTCTATTCATTTATTAACGGTTCTACTGAATATGTATTTTCTATTCTAACTGCCCTAAAATAATACAAATATTTGTATATTGGTGGAATATAATACATAAAATGAAAGATTCCCACCATGTACACGAAATGTGTTCCTTTCTGTACTCTGAAATATTCAAATTTCCGTATTAACTGAAATAAAAACCTCTGCTCACTTCTTCCATTGAAAACTAACTCTGAAATGTGAGTGTTGCACATTTTGACCAAATTTGTGAGTGAAGTAAGAATGTTTCTGGAGGAACAAAAAAGCCAGTGGCAAAACACAAAATGTGAACGACAGAGCACTAAAATGGCACATCAACAAAGTCCTTAAAAATAGCAATGTTTACATGAGCACTTTAAGGCTGAAATGATGTAAAGGATGACTCAAGCACTGATTAAGTCACAAAATGAATAACGATTATATGTTACGTGGAGGCTGCATAATACTCGCAAAGCCATCCTAAGAAAAAAATGCTGTGGCACCCCCTTAATTTTCCTGAGGTAGTTGTTTTGGGGGGCACAGTGGCGGGGAGAATCTTTGTAAGATTTTAATAATAGAACCTCCAAACCAACCGAAAAACTGAATGGCTGATTTTTTTTTTTAAAGAAGAAAACAAAAGTTTCCTCTTTTTATAACAGAAGTTTGGTTGGTATTAAGCCACTTTGGGTTCGAGGAATCAATTTACTCAATTGTCTGAGTAAATCTCTCTCTGAACATTAGAACTTGATGTTCAAAAACCCATCTTTAATATTCTAGCTACTTAAATTTGGTCAATGTGACTCAGTATTTTCCAGATTTAAACTATTATGATAGACTACTTGAAGCTGACTGAACTCAATCTAGAAGCCTCAGCCCATTAGCCGTGGTTGCTGATTAATTTTACTTTAAGGTAGTTTTTTGAAGTCGGTTCTCACCTGGCCACAAAGGGAAATCTCATAAAGGTTTCCATTAATTCCCATGACCGAGCTGATGAAACCACTGAAGACACGCACAGTTCTGGGAAATATTTTGAGGCCTAATACAGACCTAATGTCACACAAATACAAACTGTGAGCTCGAGATTTGCTCAGATGGTAGGTACATTATTGTCGGTGACAGAGCTGGAATTTCCCAGTCACTCAGTTCACAAGTAGGCACATTAAGCTAAAGGGATACAAAGAGTAAGGATGATTTTCTTGCATTTGTAACTGATGTGTAATTTCTACTGCAACTACTAATTATTGTGTGCTTATTTCGTGCCATGCACATTGCTAAGCATTTTTCACATATTGACTTAATCTTTAGAATAATCCTATGAAGCAGTGCTTTTATTATTCTTATTTTATAGATGAAGAAACTGAGGCACAAAGAGGTTGAGTAATTTGCTTAAGGGCAACCAGCTAGTATACAAGAGAACTAGGCCTCAAACTTGGGCGGTCTGGCTCCAGAGCCTGTATTTGATGCTATATTGTTGCCAAAACTCTTCCTGAATGTCTTTACACAAGGGCATCTTGCATTAAACAAAGCAGATCTATAAATGCCTGGTTACCTACAAATAAATAAACATACCAATAAATAAAAATATCTAAGAGTTCTTATGAGATATCCATAAATATCTTTACCCATCCCATACTTCTCACTCATATTAAAAATAAATATTTTAATAATAATTTTTAAAAGCTTGTTTCATGTTAAAAGAGACTTAGAAGAAGATGTTTCAGAGATGAAGAGAAGGACTGTGGAGAATTCAAACCGGCTTACTACTGCTATCTGCTTCTGCTGTCACCTTTCTGCGACGCAAAATCCTTTCTAACTCAGTTTCACTGTTTTCAGGGTCAAGGGATTTTAAGCTTCTTGAACTAGTGGATTTGTTAAGTGTCCCCTAAAGTGAAAACAAAACAAAAACAAAAAGGTTAATGTCTTAATACAATATACAAAAGAATATAAAAATCAAACCATGAAAACATTACCAGAATTTGAATGGAATTATGAAACAAAATGAATTTGCTATATATTAATATTTTTTAAATGCGCACATTTTCAACAAGACAGTGTTGGATCATTTAAGAAGATGCTACTGATGGTGTAAATACTAGCTTTTGTTTCCGAAGAACAGTACAAGAACACTTCTGGAAGAGGTGACTGTGTGAAATTCATCAGTGGGAAGGTACCTGCATATCGACGATTAAGACTGATGTGTGTTGACTGGGTGGAGAAGAGAATTGATATATTAAACTCACCTTAGAAGGATATGTTTATATGGCAGCCACAAGCTACTAAACTGAAATCACAGCGGCACTGAAAAATGTGTGACTGATCCTTCAGAGGGTGACCCTGGCTGCACACCTGATGTCCGTGGCGTCGTAGCTGTCAAAGGAGGCACATAATGCTCTCCAGGGGCCGACCCAAAGAAGGGCTGCACTGAGCACATCTTGACTTCAGTATGAAAGGAAAGTTATAATCATACAGAGAGGCAAGCAAGGGTCGGCATCTTAACTCCACATTCCTAACACAGGGGACAGTTAATGTAATATTCAGGGCCCAGAAGACACTGAGGGAAACAAGAGATGCTATAAATCTGTACTCCTGCTGAAACTGATACTGGCTTTCAAGAAGACAGAGAAAGATCCATGTTTCCCTGCTCTGGCTCCTCCGAGAAGTATGTTACAGAGTGAGAGCTATGGTTTTCCATCTCCATTACTAGTCAAGTGTCTGTACAGAACACTGGGGGACGTATTTCTCAGTATATATAAGGATTTAATACATCAACAAGTCTTTCATAAGAGATGCCCATTATTTCTTTGAAATGGTCCTCCTCAACTGTGCCACATACTTGGGAGGCAGTGGAGGGAGGGGAAGGCAGGAGAACCATAATCTTTTGATCAGAGGAAATAAGAACCTCAGGTCTGGTGTAACTTGCCAGACTTCACGCCAGAGCCAAAAGGCAGCTTTTGCCCACCAAGGCTAAAAACCTTCCCAGCCTCTGTAATGTCTGAACTCACTAAAGATTTGCCTTGATCCCGCTCCCTCCCTGCCTGCCAACTCCCTGAAGGGTTCTAAGAACTCTAGTGGCTAAAAATGGTAACCCTTGTTTCTTCTTTAGCCTATAAAATAAAACAAACCAAAAAAAAGGTGCTTATAAAATCAAATGGCTACAAATCTCATATAACAGAGGTTATGTTATTTTGTTTAGGGAAGTTTTTCCCCAACTGCTTAAAGTTATAGAAAAGTAACCCGTTGTCAGGGAAGACACTGACGTAACAAGATTAGGAGATCATATTATTTTGCTGTCAGCTGCCTAATCAACTGGTTTGCAGAAGACTTAAATAAGGCTCATATTTTAATCAGGCATACAATTTTTTTCCCTAGAAGTATCTCTTTTTGCTTTTCATTTATTGTGAAAATTCATTAAATACATTAAAAGGACTATCACATCACATGTAACACTTTAATGGCTTATTTTATCATTAAAATCTGGTTTGTTTCTTTAACATTGCTGATATGCTTCTACGTGTAGAAGAGTCACACCGTGAGGTGTGACCGATACTGACAAGATACAGAAAATAGAACCATAGCCACTTTACATTTGAAAAAAGTACTACAACTACTATTCCCATATCATTTGTATTGATAATTTTTTAAAACTTACCATCTCTATCATTTGTAAACAGAGCCTGTCTAGGGACAGGTCCCACAATAAGTCATTGATAGGGCTGGATCTAGCACTTTTTTCCGAAACCAATACTCTTTTCCTACTTCAAACCACTGTGATCATTTAACAATCTTCTAGTCAAATGTTCATAATACTGACTATCTAATTTGTAAAAAAAATATTTTTGAAAAACATAAGGTCATCACTACTAAAATAAGTTGTAAAACTACTACATTGTTTCAATAGCAAGGACACTGTGTAATTTTTCTCAATGGCTTGATTTAATTCAAGGAAAACTTATAATGTGTGTGTTCGTATATACATACATACCTTTCAAGGATATCTTTTATTGATGAATGTCTCTTTCACAATATTTTCTAGCTTTTTATTTGGATAATGGCATTATTTCCTCAAATTCTTGACTGTGGTAAGCTACTCTCTCATCATACCTGATTACTGAAGGTATCCATTTTCATGTTCTAACCCTTGAATCCCCAACTTCTTTCTCCATTTACTGATGGATGTGGTGGCTTCAGCTAATATATGAGTAAACTTTCAATACAAGGGCAATTGTGGAGGAAAGAAAGGTTTCTGCATGACTCTCAACTGAAATGATGAAGAACTCAGCTAATAAAATACCAAGACTATTTTAGTTATCTCTTTATATTAGAAACAAAATTTGAGAATCAGAAATTAACTGAGAAACTGTGGTACATATAATTCCTTCACTTTATAGAAAAGAGAATTCAAACTCAGTGAGCCTCAGGGTCTAGGGACAGGTCCCACAATAAGTCATTGATAGGGCTGGATCTAGCACTTAGATTTCCCAAGTCCGAAACCAATACTCTTTTCCTACTTCAAACCACTGTGATCATTTAACAATCTTAGGCCCCACGCTAGTCAAATGTTCATAATACTGACTAATCTAATTGTCAGGCAAAATTAACTATTCAAAAACTTCTGGGTATTTTGGAAAACTGAAGATGTCTGAAAAAGACCCATATAATTTTTTAAAAGTTGATTTTAGTTCTTTGATTTACAGCCAACCGAAATTGAGAAGAGAATTTTGATTTGTATCAATCTATTCTTCAGAAATCACCACTGTCACTTAGAGTGGCTTTTTAAGTAACTAGGGTGACTCAAAAGGTTTCATTTCCTAAACCTCAAAACCTTCTGTGACTATGAGAAATGGACTATACATATTTTTATCTACAAAATACCCAGCTTTAAAACTTAAGTGGAAGTAGGTTTGGAAAAAGGAGGTCTGTCAATACTGAGACATTAAAAACTGGCTTGAAAATTGTTCAACTCAGAAAATAGAATAGGGCTTTGAAACTCCCCCAAACCAGAGACTTGTTTTCTACCTGTGGGCTAACTTAGCAGAAGGCCAAATCACTAAGTCTTACAACTTGGGTCACATTCCATTTCATCAAAAAATAACCCACACTGAGCTTCTTTCTGGTTCTGTTCCACAATAGAACCAAACCCAGTGTTTCTTGGTTTCTTGACAACCCCTGGTACCCAGTGCTTGTGTTTTTCAGTACACAAAATGCAGGCTTTTTGTGTTCATCTTAATTGTTTCTTACATGCCTTGATTGTGAGGTTGGCACCATGTGTTTTACAGGGTACTAACTTCAATAATCGAACTAGTCTGAACTTCAGCAACAAGCACCACCAAAGACCCAAATGTCTGGCACGTTGAGCTAGGAGCTTTCTTTTTCTCTTTTTTATAAGAATGTGTGTGGTTTATAGGCTCCAGGTGACAGGGAATTACAAATAGTCCATCCTCCCTCAAAGAAACTTCTATGGGGGAAGAGGAGAACTGCCACTTGGCAAAGAGTAGGGGAGAGAATCATGAGTTCTACTTTTAAAAAAACTTAAGGTAAAGAAATAATGTTGTCAGAGTAGTAACTCCTAGTGATACATTAATGCCAGGTAAGGCGGTGAGATCTAAAGATAGATCCAAGGCAAGAAGGATGGGGGCAATTTGCATTAAAAAAGATGTCTTAAACTTTTTTATAATTTATAAATTATTTCACGAATTTCTCTCCTTGAAGTGGCACAAAATTATGGTGAATAAGGTATTTAAGAGTAATGCTGTAATTCAGTAAACTTGCTACCATCCAGCATTCTCAGAGAATGGGATATCTTGGCTAATCAAATATTATCATATGTACCTCATAGAAATGTCTGATTTTCAAAATTAACCTAATTTTTAAAAAGTCAAACTCAGTATAGTCTACTCTTTCACTGTTGACCAGAACCGTGCCCCAGGGGACATCTTTATGAATATGAATTAGCATTATAACACAAACATAACAAAAGAGACTGTCATAGGGAGGTCTCCTTAATAGAACACTGAATAACAGACTTTTCTGATCAAAGAATCCATTAGATAATCACCACACGCTTTTTCAATGGCTTTAATACATTATTCTGTAGGTAGGCCACCACTGTTAGCCAGTGATACACCTCTCTTCAGTGCTAATCCCACTCACTTAAAACTAAAGCAAACTAATTAAGCCATTCTGGGTTAAGTCTACTGTTTAAAGACATGCTTGATGAAAATAATCCTGTTTACCACAATTATGTGGATGTCTACATGCAATGCATAATTAGCACAGCAACAACAAACATGCGAGTATTCAGTCCTGTACCTCCGCCCCCATGTTTGTTGACTTACTGTGCATAATAACTGGGATTGGGACTGAAACAGGATCTGAGAATAGAGCTCTTAATATCTGAAACATTTTCTAAGTGAGGCATCTGTCTCTGACAGCAATGGCTGGAGAGTGCAGTAGCCGCTGATTCCACGGCAAAAGCTCACAGTTTGAAAAGCAAAAATATGACTAGAAAGGGACACAAAGCATGCTCTCCAACCGTCAGAAAATAAAATTAGTAACATAAAAAAGGGCCTCTTATTTTATTCCTCAATTTATCATCAAATAATTGTTTCGACTGTGAGGAAAGGCAGACTGTGACCCTGTTACGAAGATATTTGGGGAGGCGCTTAGCTTCACATTTAGGATTCTCCTTTTAGGCTTCAAAGTAAAGCATTATTCATCTATTGTATTTCTGTTTTTCATCAACATGTACGGATCCTTACATATGGCCAGACACTTCATCTTCAAGCTGTGATGCCAGGATTGGAGGGCAAGAACAGGAAACCATGACTTTGGTGAAAGTGTAACCACTCTTTTAGAATAAAAACAGCACAGTGTTATTTGATACATTATTAACATATGTGATAGAGCAGTCTGTAAGCACAATCAAACTGGCCAAAGACGAGGCTAATTGTAAATGGGAATAAAACACACCACAAACAACTCACAAAAAAACAGATTTTAAAATACTCTCCTTTCATTTCCCCATTAAACAATAAACCGAAATCTATTCTTACCAGTATTCCTTTTAGTTCATCCACTGCACTTTCGCAGCCTTTAGAAGATTCTGGCTATAATTTTAAAAAGAAAGAAAAATTACTGAGTAATTCAGTTTTAAGATACTAAACAATGATTTTTACATGGCAAAGTATTAGTAGCCTTATATTGGTAATATATATGACTATGTATATTTTTAAATTAGGTCTATGTCTTAAGGTTAGGAAAAAATACTAGCCATGTTAGCGCTCTCAAGTAGCAGTTAAACAAAAAAGAAGTTATATTCAAAGCGAAAGGAGACAAGCTACCCTCTTCTAAATACCATATTGTTACCTCTTGATTATTATCATAGAGAAGATTTGGTAAACATCAGATTTCAAAGGTCTGATTCCAAATTATTCAGAGCTTCTTACAGTAAACTGTTCTCCACTGGCATTGCTGGACTCTGCCAGCAGGCAGGGACTAGGAAGAAGGCAGTGCAGAGCAGAAGCAAGCCACAGGGCAGAAACCCTCTCTCTCAGCTCCACAAGCTATGGGAGGAGGTCAGCTTACAGGGGCCTGGCATGTAAGAATTTCCCAAGAGGACAGAGTCCAGAGAGCAGGGTCCAGCAAAGCACCTGGCTACAGGAGAAAGTTAGCATGGCTGGCTGCCAGAGCAGTGCCAGACCTCAGAGGAGGGGCAGTCCAATCACTCATCTTGGAGGGAAAGTCAGGCTTGAGCAAGGTAGTATTTGAGTTAGGTGTGTTGATTACAAGCTCAGCTCTCTTCTGGCCATACCACGGACAAAACGATTTGAAGTAAAATTCTGGGTATGATTTGCCTGCCCCACAATACCTAACGATCTCTGTAGATCACTCAACTAATTAATGGAGGGAAAATTTCGCATGAGAACCTCATGAAAAGTAAGTTCAGAAAAGACTTCTGCTCTCCCTCGTACCACTTCCTTTCACGAAGGATAGAGATGAAGGGGAAACTTGCCAGACACAGTGAAAGGAACCCCTTGAGCCTCTTATTCCTGGAGAATAGGTAAGGTTATATTCTCTCTCATCAAAAAATGAGAGTGAATCAACAGCAACCTATAATCCTTTCCTCTCAAAAACAGAATCTAAAAATAAGATCCTACTTCAAATTTTAAAAACAGAGAAGTAAGAGAGAGAGAGGTTTGCTGCTCATGTGCAAAGCTAAGGCATTCAGCTCTCATAGCGCAGATTTTCTGTGAAATACACATGCCCTTAGTGCCAGTCAATAAGCACTAAGACACTAATTTCAACCACACTGGCACCAACACCACCACCAAAGGAATTTAGAAAATAAGCGGTTAAATTAATATTCTCAAGGCAGGCTTGACTTCTGCAGGTCAACCCTTCAGGTGATAAGCTGTGACGTTCAAACAAATGCCCTGCCTTTAGGCATACCCGAAAGTGCTGCCATGCCACTCAGGCTGCCCTCTGACTGCACAAGCCTTTTGCACCCTGGACCACAAAATGTCACCATCTGTGACATTTCAGGAGAGCCCTGATGGTACTAGGGGAAGACGTCTGTCCTCAAGCATGCAGCGACCATCTGTTTTAAAGGTTATTGACCAGGTCATTCAGCACTATATCTGCACAGTTTAAGATTACCAGCAAGAAAACCCAGTCGTCCACTGATCCTTGCTCAGTTGCTTCCCAGAGTTTGAATTGACATTAAATAATGTGTAACTGCAGGAAGAGTCATGGGAAGAAAGAAAAAGCACAAAGTGATATTCTGAAAATGAAAGTATGTATGGAACATTGTTTATGATTTAAGAAGTTTTCAACCTTTTTCTTTCGAAACTAATTTTGCTTCTTTATGGCATTGCGTTTTTCTCTAGTAAATAGTTTGGTTTTGCTTATTCTTTCCATAATTAGTGGTGATATGAAAGTCATAAAAATGGATTCTTTTTCAAAGGTGGCACTCAGACCTTGCATTTTAAAGTATTTTCACACTTTATTCCATTTGATCTTGACAACAACCCCATGTGTCAGATAAGACAGGTGCTGTCCCCATCTTGAAGAGAAGAAGTGTGGGGAAGCTGGGTGACAGTGCCAGGGCCCAACTCCAACAGCTCTGCTCTTCACTCTCTTGCCAGACACCAGCACTGGGCCAGCTGTGCCAGATCATTCTACACACTCAGCTTCTCCTCCACTTTTACATTTCATCCTTTACTTAGAAAACTGCTTTCAGATCATTGGCACAAGACTGAACTATTTTACGTGGTTGGCTGAAGCTTCTGTTTCCTTAGATGTAAATTTACTCTTGGAGTTGAGTATTCTTTTCCTCTTTCCAATCCTTTCCCACGTACAGCCCACACTATAGCCCCTCTCGCCTTACATGGCTATTTTGCCTGCCTGTGACAAAGTGGCAACTTAGAAAACCCATCAGAGGCCAGGCACGGTGGCTCACGCCTGTAATCCCAACACTTTGGGAGGCCAAGGCGGACAGATCACGAGGTCAAGAGATCGAGACCATCCTGGCCAACATGGTGAAACCCCGTCTCTACTAAAAATATAAAAATTAGCTGGGCTTGGTGGCGGGCGCCTGTAGTCCCAGCTATTTGGGAGGCAGCGGCAGAAGAATCGCTTGAACACAGGAGGCAGAGGTTGCAGTGAGCCGAGATTGTGCCACTGCACTCTAGCCTGGTGACAGAGTGAGACTCCGTCTAAAAGAAAAAAGAAAGAAAGAAAGAAAAAAGACAAACCCCTCAGAATGTGTACTGAACAGTCATAACACTGGGGGACGTTCACGCAGTTGAGGCAGGGCAGCCTCGAGAGGGAGAAATAACCAAACCATAAAGGTTAGTGAAGAAGGGGAAGGAAGAAGGGGAAGTGGAAGAAGAGAAAGAACCGGTCAGTTCATACCTAATTAGAGAGGAGAAAGAATATTTTTCAAGAAAAATGTTTAAAACTATTATTGGGCTTATTGAAATGTAACAGATATACAAACAAAGGCAGGGGAAACATCATGAAAGGGATTCTAAGCGCCTCCACAGATCCTGGAGCACTCGCTGTGGTCTAGTTTAGAAGAGAGCTTTTCTCCTTGAAGTGACTTGGAAAACATTTGTGAAATTAATGAAAACAATCATATAAGTCTCACTATTTTCCCCAAAGTTGTCCTGGTTTTGTTCTGCTGTTATTATGCGATTCCGTCCACTATAATAGAAGCCTCAGAAAGGCGAGGGTGTTTGCCTATTTTGTTCACTACTTTATCCCCCGTGCCTAAAACAGTATCTGGCGCATAGTAGATAATCAGTAGAATCACACAGAAGAATCAGGAATCAAAAGAAAGGATGTGATCATTGTTATTTGTTTGGTGTAACAGTTCATATCACTGTCTCTCGTAATGAGATGACAGCACCCCCAAAAGAACATGGCTTCCATTTTATACTGATTTAGGTTCACCATGGATCCTCCTGAAACATGCTTATGTGGAAGTAAAAGTTTTTGTGACACATTAGCTTTATCCTAAGATTTGACAGTGAGTCCTGATGCAGTTTTCATCAAATTTCAAATCTGTACATTTAAAAAAGGAAATATCAAGCAGGGAAAAAAGCATTTAGTCACTCCATACCTTTGTCTTCGGTCTGACTGTCTGATTAACAGGTCTAAGATGAACTCCCTTTTTAATTCTATCCATCATCTCTTCAACTGCTTGCCTCTTTAGATCTGTGACTTCTTCAGCTGTTCAAAGAACACATACATAAATCCTCTTATGTTACAAGAAAACAGCTACTTCCTATTTTTTGGTGACTTGGAAAAATTACACTATGTGATTAATCATGGTCATTTTTCATTCACAGTTGCAGAACACTAAAAATTTACTAAAGTTAATAGCTATCAGGTAGCAACATTTAAAGGAAAAACTTTTACAGAAAAAAATCTGATCAGAAAAATAAGAGTTATAAAAATCTGTAGCCTGGATCCAAGTCAGTATTGTCTTGCCTCTGTCAACAAAGTAGACTTTGTTCATTTGTCAGCATTTTTCCAGGTCTTTAAAATCCCAACTTTGTGCCTAATCTCAAATAATCTTTGTCTCAAAGATGTTTTTACAACTTACTGTACATCCTATGTCAAAGAAATCAGCCCAAAAAAGAAACAACTACCAGAAATCCATTAGGGGAAAAAAAGATGAAATAGATGTTTTTCTTGTTGGAATAAGTCTATAGTCAAAAGACAAACAGCAAGTAAATAAAATCTATTTTTAAATTGCCATCTTTTGTTTAGGAATTATATGGAAAGGAAACATTTAAGCAAACCTTTCTCAAGTCTTTTTAAATTGTCACTGTTAAAAGAAAACACATGTAGCAATAATTGCAATTAAGTAATTACATTTGATTTTAAAATTCAACTATCTTTTGTTTAAACTTGCCACTACTTTGCTGCAAAAAAAAAAATACATAAATAAAAAAGAGGTGGAGATGTGTATCAATTGGATGAATGTAACTGAGGTGAACTTAAACTGTTGATCAGAAAAGTGAAATGTCTCTCTTGTAGAATAGCTTGAGCAAAATCACAGAACCATTTCAGAACATTTATCACCATTAATGCAGTTCTAGGTCTTGTGTTTACCTCCATCCAGCTCACTGCAACCTTCATATTTGAGTTTATCTCATAGGGACCTTCCAATTACCGTCTTTAATAGACTCTACACTGCCTGGCAATATGGTGGGTGCTCAACAAGTCTCTACTGACTATTGGCTTCTGAAGTTTCTGCTTTAAATGGCTACTAATGTCTTTATGATTTGAGTAGAAATGACTAAACCCCAAAAGGCTGGCTTCTAAATGCAGGCAATCACTACTGCATCCCCAAGCCAATTAGCTCCAGTATCAGGCTTTGCAATAAGGAGGCCTTATTATGGCTTCTTTTTCTGCTACAAGGCCAGACTCCATTTCAACCCTGGGTAGCCATTCCTCTTGTGTAAGTGCCTAGGGGAGCAACTAAGAGAGACCAGAAGTTTCCATTATCCTCATCTCTACAAGTCCACAAAGAGGGATCACTGCCATATTCACTGTATAACCTAGATTTTCTGATACCATCCTAACTTCAAAGAGAATTGTCAACCTCAGAAGCCATTGAAATGCTGAGAATTAAAATCTCTTAACATCTAAACAACAGTTTTCAGATCCAGAAGTCAAAACAAGTATCTTTTGCCAAGCAACATGGGAAACGTGGTCACCAAAGTTAGAACTCATCTACCAGTAAATGAAAGATGACTAAACTGTGGGTTGATCAATCATGTGCCCTTAAACAGCATTTTCTTAGGCAGCTTCTTCTGATGGTTCACAAACATCAACAAAGGAACAGATAAGTAAATTATGATGGGTAGAAATTCATTCATTTATTCAATCATTCATTCCTTCATTCACTCACTCACTCACTCAATATCTGCATATGTGTTGTGAACTACACAGTGCTTTTGCTGACCCTATTCAAAACCCAGGGAGACAAAACCCAGATCTGCCATCCAAGCATCTGGTATGGGTGTGGGATTTATTCCTGAGAATCTAGAAAATACTTTTTTTTTTTTTTTTTTTTTTTTTTTTGAGATAGAGTCTTGCCCTGTTGCCCAGAGCTGGAGTGCAAGGGCACGATCTCGGCTCACTGCAACCTCCAACTCCCAGGTTCAAGCAATCCTCCTGCCTCAGCCTCTTGAGTAGCTGGGATTATAGGCGCGTGCCACTATGCCCAGCTAATTTTTGTATTTTTAGTAGAGATGGGGTTTCACCATAGAAAATACATTTTTAAAACATTTGATTTTTCAGAAAGTCTGCCATTTTGAGTCTAGGAAGAGCTGCATGGTAATAGGAACACCGCCTACAAACAGATTAGCACTCTGTAAGAAATGACTGAAACCCAATTAAATGCACCATACAAAAACTAATTAAGGCAGACAGATGGAGAATTATGGCCAACACCATTCAAATCTGCTACAGCATCTAACATAGCAGGAATTTAAAGTAGTTTCTTATATTTGCTTGCCAGAATCATAGTGATAATTCAGAGACGTGCCACTATCTGTATTGTGTACAGATTATAAACCAGGCTTTAATTTCTCAGTCTTTTTCAAATGTAAAGGCTGAATTGGTTTTAAGGAAAAGAAATCATTCTTATCAGATTCCCTACTCAGGCGCAATACAAGAGCAATGCGAGGTTAGCCACACAAGCTTTCTCTCTTGCCGATCCTGTTTTTGACCTAGCAAAAAGCAATCTATATGAACTTCTAAACTATTAAGCAGTTCTAATAAATCTGCAAGAATCACCTACAGAGAGCTCATGGTATGTTTTGTAATTCTTTCTGCAATCACACAGTTGGTAATTGTCTCACAAAAGCATGTAATCAAGGGGACAATAGAAATATGCAGGATACTGGAGATTAAAGAAAAGGGACAAATGAAGACAACAGGTCTAATGTTATTGAACTGCCACAGGAAAATGAAATCAAATGCTCTTTGAGTTAGTGCTTCAAGGTCAGTCTTGGATCAGAAAGCTACATGTAATTAACTGGGGCTTAAATTTTAAGATCCACTTGAAAAATAAGTTAGTTCCTTTAAAAAAAAAAAAAAAAAAGACCCACAGACAAAACCATCACCTGATTACTAAATAAAACCTTCTGTTATTACCTCAAAGAAAAAAAAATGAATTTCCAAATTCCACAGGATTACTATTTCACTAACTTTTTTTTTTTAAGGTAATTTAAAAAAAAAATCTTATGCCACCATGATGTACCAAATTTCTAAAGAATACCTTATAGTTGAATTAAGTTCAAATCTGACATCAGGTCATAAAGTTAAAGAAATTTCCTTAGCTACAATAATCACAAGAACCTGTGGGATGAGGATTCCCTTTGCCCCTCCCACATGATGGCTAGTACCTTTTCCATGTTTTTCCATGGTAACATTTTGAGTATTTTCTGTGATGGATACTACTCTAAACACTTTTCACATTGTGAGACTCACTAATTCTCACAACAATCCTGTGAAATAGGAAGTACTATTATCCCCATTCTACAGATTAGCAAATCAAGGCACAGCAAAGTAAGAAAATACCAACAAATTCATGACCTGAATGTATGATTAACAGTAGGCATACTTTCGAAATCCAGAACTGGCCTAATAAATACATTCTTGTCAAAATCAGAGTTATTATCTCCAGAGTGTAATGATCTCTTACATTCAATTCTTAAAACTATCTATAAAATATTCTGCAGTCTTTCTTTACAGTGAAGTTTTTTAGAGCCATAAGTAAGGAGTAAACGTTCCCCCACTTATAAACTCTGAAAACCTCATCAACTGTAAGTTAAAAGCCATCGTAAGACGCTAACCTAAGAAAGAAAACACAGTGAATGTGAGACAAGTCACTATGTTATAAATGCAAACCCCAAAGTGTCACAGAGAATTCCAATGTTTGATGCCTGACATTAATTCATCATGCATTTAATCATTGATTTATTCACTCAACAACTATTTTTTCAGTGTGACCTATTAACAAGACACTATAAATAACTGCCTTGCCAGATAGAAAGAGGGTACTGCTTCAGCCACGTGTGAGTACAGTATGTATTATTCAACGCTGTATGATTTTTAGGGTTGCTCCAGTCTAAAAATCTCAAGAGCAACTTCTATATTGGTAACTCTACTTAGAATCCCAAAATAGCAATCCGGTAGCCCAAGGATGTGTGAGAAAATACTGTCACATTTCATGAATTATAAATAAATATCATTTTTGTAAGAAAAACTGTATAGTTCCTAAAATTGGGGGTTAAAAAATTTTAGAATAATTTTTCTTTTGATGATGTGATTTACTTGGAAGGAAAATTCATTTTATTCCGATTTCCCCCCAATCCTCTAAGATATACCAATTGTCTCCCCCGAAAAAATTGCAACAAAATTTAAATTATAGCATCAGGAAACGCTAACAGCCAGTAACCCAAGAGCAGGGCTGCCCAGCAAATCACCAAAGGCGGAACGGCTTTAGAATCCTGCAATGCCTGTGCAATGCAGAATTTGCCTTACAGCCCCATTAATGTACAGAGGAATAGAGTCCAAAGGATTGCAGAAGGCAGGCACAGAAAGCCAATTCTTAGAGACAAAATCAGCTTTCATTTGTAATGGTGCTGCAAGATTCCTGCTAAGAGACAAAAAACGAAGTCCAAACTTCAATTCATTCAATATGCATGAAAGCAGGGGGATGCTGCCGAGAAGAGTAAACCCTCAAAGAGCTTACAATCTGCTCAGGGGAGAGAGGTAGAAATGACTCAAACACCACAGCCAGAGTAGAGGTAGGGAGTGGGACATTAAATCCTTAAAGTAACAGAATTTAAAGCAAAATGCTGTCACAATGCATGGTAATGAGCTACTCATGTGTTCGAAGAGTCTGGAACACAGCAGCTATCTGCCCCGAATCTGCATGGAGGCTATGGAGTTAGAACAGCAGGCACAGAGGACCAAGATCTGGCCCCCTTGTTTT
Organism: Macaca thibetana thibetana; assembly: GCF_024542745.1. Classification (NCBI taxonomy): domain Eukaryota; kingdom Metazoa; phylum Chordata; class Mammalia; order Primates; family Cercopithecidae; genus Macaca; species Macaca thibetana. The sequence continues at coordinate 113,014,399 of NC_065586.1, forward strand.
AAGCCTTTGCTGTCACTGTGGGTGCACACCAAGCCGACTCCAGTGCATCTAGCCACTTGCTGGCTCTGCTCAATGGGAGGGCCCTTCTCCCTCCAGTCCCATCTAATCATTGTCCTGTATATCTCTATCTCCAGTGAACCAGAGTCCTGTGAATTTTACCTCCCTAAATAGTTCCTGAATTCATGCATGTCTCTCTACCCCTGCTGCTACCACCCTCATCGAAGCTACCATCAACATTCATCTGAATGACTGCAATAGTCTTCCCTCATCCACCCTCATCCATTTACAGTCTGTTCTCTCACTGCAGCCAGTGCGATTTTTTTTAAGGACAATTCTCATCATGTTATACCTCTGCTTAAAATTTCTACTGCTCTTAGGAGAAATTCCAGAACCTTGACCTTGACCTCCAGAATCTGGCTCCTGCCTACCTATTAGACCTCCTCTCTTGGCCACCATGTTCCAGTCATATCAACTTTCTTTCAGTTTCCTAATATACCAAGTTCCTTCCTGGACACTTTGGACCTTTGAATCCGCTGCTCCTCTATTTGAAATGGTTTTACCCTAAACACCACCCACCCGACCCACCTAATGTTCTAAAGGCGCAATTACTCAGCTTGAACATCACTTTCAGACACCAGCAGTCCACTTCCACTATCTCTTAGCACCGTGTACTCCTCCTTAATTGTATTTAAATAATTACATATTTACTTGTTTACTTCCTGCCTAGTTACACTAGAATGTAACTTCTATATCGTGTATCTCCAGCACACAACAGTGTAGTAGTACATACTAAGTGTTTGACAAAGTCCCAGGTCACTTGCTACCAACTCTAAGAAGTCTTGCCCCAAATCCCTCATTTGGAATTACTCCCTCTCTCTCCAGTACACTCCAAGGTACCCTGACCTTTAATGAAAATATATTTGCCAGTATGTCTCTCATTACAGTGAGGTGTGCGTGTTTATCTCCTCTAGATAATAAACTACAGGAAGGCAATGACAGTCACTGGTTCATTCTTATAGCTGTTCAGTGCTTTATACTATAAATGTTATACAACAACATGTTTATTGTCAAAGAACTTAACAAACATGTGAATTGCCCCCAAGCCGTACACCGTCAAGCACTTACACCAATGGAAGTGATGCTTACTTGCTTCTGGTTGAGTTGCCTTTTCTTTCTTAGCACCACTGCCACTGGGGTGGGATCGTTTCCTGATCATGGACATGAGGGATCTTTGGGAGAAAGAAAAAGATCAACAGGAGATTACTGGATACCTAGATCCTAAATAATCAGTAAAAATCTCACTCTTTGGTAGGTGCATGAATATACAACTACAATTTAAGTCGTCTACTTTCCATTTTTAATAATATTAAAGTTTTCATCACTTTACAGAAGAGAAACACATCTCATCCTCTTCAGTATAAAACCAAACTAATTATTGGAGAAAGTACACTGCTATAACTAATAGTAAAATGCATACAGACTTAACAAAGGAAAAGAGACAAAAAATTTCAATACACATATATATAAAATTCAGAAATAGTTATCTATGTACTATGTTAGGGAGGAGAGAAGAATGAAAGAATTAGGGAGTGTTTCATAGTAAGAAGTGTATGTTACCAGTACATACCTATTTGTGAACTATGCGTATAAAAACATCTGAATCCACATGATGTAGACCAAATACTTACGGATAAAACATATTTACACCACTCTCTCTGGCCCATTTAAAAACAAATCTATGTAAAATCAAATTATGATAAATTTGACTATACTAAAATTGTATCACCTTTGATATGCAGAATAAAAAGACAAGGATATATAACGAAATTCTACAGGTCAATGAGAAGAAGCGCATAATCCAAAATGGAAGAGAACCTTGCAACTCCAAAAAAGATGCCCACATTTCCAATACATATACAAAAGAGGTGCTTGACTTCATTAGCTGTTAGGCAAACACAAACCCACACTGGGATATCACTATACATTCAGCAAACAGACAAAATAAATCTGGTAATATCAAGTGTTAGTGGGTCTGTGGAGTAACAGAAGTTCTCAAACCAAAGAGGATATATAAATTAATAGTACATTCCACTCTGGAAAACTCTTTGTAATTATCTAGTAGAGTAAAAAATATATGTATCTTATGAGCCAGTGATTCCACTGCCACATATCCTACAGAAAGGCAAGCACTTGTGCACCAGGATACATGAACAAGAATGCTCATGAAGAATTTCCGTAATTCCACAGAACTGGTAATAACTCAAATGTCCATCAGCACCACAATGGATAAGTACATTCTGAGACTTTCATAAAGTGAATTAGATATCAGTGAATATGAATGGACTTAAGCTACACAACAGATGAATCTTACACAATAGCATAGAGTAGGCTGGGAGCGGTGGCTCACACCTGCAATCCCAGTACTTTGGGAGGCCAAGGTGGGCGGATCACCTGAGGTCAGGAGTTCGAGACCAGCCTTGCCAACATGGTGAAACCCTGTCTCTACTAAAAATATGAAAAAATTAGCTGGGTCTGGTGGCGGGTGTCTGTAATCCCAGCTACTTGGGAAGCTGAGGCAGGAGAATCGCTTGAACCTGGGAGGCAGAGGTTGCAGTGAGCCAAGATCGCACCACTGCACTCCAGCCTGGGCAACAAGAGTGAAACTCCATCTAAAAAAAAAAATATACACATATAAATAAATAAAAATAATAATGTAGACTAAAAAGAGCAAGACCACAATGATACATGAAAATTCCAATTATATAAAGTTCAAAACCAAGCCATACAGATATTTACAGTAGTTTAGGAATACATGTTAGGCAGGAAAATTTTTCTTCAATAATGCAAGGAAATGATCACCATAAAAGACAGCGATTAGAGAGAAAGGTGCTTATCTTTGGAAAAGGGTCAAAGGAAAGAATTAGGGTGCCAGTATTGCCTATTTCTTGATTTGGAGGGTGATTACACAGATGTTCACTTTAACATTATTTTAAAACTGTCCATTGGCTTGTATACACATCTGCATATATTATCATTTCCTCCATAAAATGTTTACCAAAACATGAGTAAATCAATAATTTTTGAATTCCTTCAGCTGCATCATAAATGAACTCAGTGTGGTGAACTGTATTTGCAAAAGAGTCCAGCAATAGAAAACAAATACCTGGAGGATAAGAAAGGCATAATGTTGCCCTTAGGAAAAGGGGCAAATGGATATACAGAGTAACGCTTGTTCAGAAGATATCACCACCCAATGCTTCTTTTTTATCCTTTTTTTTTTTTTTTTTTTTTTTTTTTCTGAGACGGGGTCTCACTCTGTTGCCCACGCTGGAGTGCAAGGGCACGATCACCACTCATTGCAGCTCTGATCTCCTGCGCTCAAGTGATCTTCCTGCCTCAGCCTTTGGAGTAGCTGGGACTACAGGCACACCATCACTCCTGGTTAATGTTTTTTAATTTTTTGGAGGGGTCTCACCATGTTGCCCAGGCTGGTCCTGAACTCCTGGCCTCAATCTTCCTGCCTTGGCCTCCCAAAAGGCTGGGATTACAGAGGTGAGCCATTGTGCCCAGCCTCCAGTTTCCTAATCATTATAATTTCTAGCTATTTTAACTTTTCACTTCTACGTTTGCTTATATTATTAATCCCCTTCCTAATTGCCTTTCCTTAAAATTCCCAGACTCACTGGATAATCTCCCATAAAGCACAGTAGAAAGAAAAAAACACATCCTGCTCTATCTAGCTTGGCAACCAATCACGGAGCTTCTGACTTTGTCTAGTTTCTCTTCTTTGGGCTTGCAATGGCCAAATGGAATTAAATTATTTTCACAAAAGTTAGAAATTCTAATTTACATAGAACTTTGAAATAAGTACATTTTATTCTGGAAGTTATAAAGAATAAAATAAACTTTACTTGCTCAATTTGCCATTCTGTCAGCTGAATCTACTTGTTACCACTCCATGGTGGGCTGGGTGTGAGGACGGTTCTCACTAATCAGAGGTCTCACCTTACCCTCGCACCACACTCTGCACTGACTTCGCCTCTGCTTCTGCGAGGAAATTTTGCAAGTGTACATTATTGTACATAAACATGATGAAGCAGGAATTTATTTTTACTGCTCAGAGTACTTATATATATATTTACACGTGTGAAGAATAATACCTGTTTATTAGCATAAACCACCTAGATGACAGAAAGCGTTAGCGTAAAGGATTCTGAGTTGAAGCGTAAGCTGTAGACATACAGTGCTCAGAGGAAAATCACTGCAATATTAAAACCAACAGTCAAGATGGGACTCACACTACAGGGAAGGCAGGACTCACAGGCCAGAGGAGATTAGGTCAAGACATCTGGGACCCATACTCAAACCTCTGGCCATCACCGCCCCATTTCACTGTCATTTCAATTGAATGAATAAAATTTCAGACACGTGTCATCCCAAGACGGAACATTTCAGTGGAGAATTTTCACCCGTTAGGTTTTTTTTTTTTTTTTTTTTTTTTTTTTTTTGAGACAGAGTCTTGCTCTGTCGCCCAGGCTGGAGTGCAGTGGTGCGATCTTGGCTCACTGCAAGCTCTGCCTCCCAGGTTCCTGCCATTCTCCTGCCTCAGCCTCCCAAGTAGCTGGGACTACAGGCGCCTGCCACCATGCCCGGCTAATTTTTTGTATTTTCAGTAGAGACGGAGTTTCACTGTGTTAGCCAGGATGGTCTTGATCTCCTGACCTTGTGATCTGCCCGCGTCGGCCTCCCAAAGTGCTGGGATTACAGGCGTGAGCCACCGCGCCCAACCTTCACCTGTTAGTTTTTCAAGTGTCCGTCATGGCTACTGTGATAGTTATTTTGTGTGTCAACTTGACTGGGCCAGAGATACTTGGTTAAACATGATTCTGGTGTTTCCATGAGGATGTTGTGGATGACATTAACATTTCAATCAGTAGACTGAGTAAAGCAGATGGTCCTCCCTGAGGTAGGTGGCCCTCAGCCAATCATTTGAAGGCCTAATTAGAACAACAAGGCTGATCCTCCCTCAACTAACAGGGACTTCCTCCTGCCTGACTGCCTTCAAACTGGGTTATTGGCTTTTTATTGCTTTCGAACTTGAACTGAAACACTGCCACTTCCTGGGTCTGGAGCCTGTCAAACTTTGGAATAAAACTACACCATAGGTTCTCCCAGTTCTCAGGCCCCTAGACTCAGCCTGGAACCACACCACTGATTCTTTTGGCTGTCCAGCTCGCCAACTCACCCTACAGATCTTAGGGCTTGACAGCCTCCATAATCACATGAGCCAATTTCTTATAATAAATCTGTATTTATATCTGCCTATATCTGTATCTACAGATATACATGTTCTGTTTCTCTTAAAAAAAAACACACAATAGCCTCAACCCTCTCCCCATGAACTATATCTGCATAAAACCTGTCCTACTTTCACTGCCACTGGGACAAAGTGACCAAGATTTGCCTTCTTCCTCTTTCTTCTATCTATTCTTGGAGTCAAATGAGTGGGAAGAGAAGGGAAAAGCAGTAAGGCCACTTAAAAAAGCCACAGGCCCCGGTCTTTTTTTTTTTCTTCCCGCTTTCATTTCTAACCATGATTTACATCAGGATAAAACAAATGGGTCAGGAACAAAGTTAGAAAACTTTGATTTGTAAATACAAAATCCACTCAAACTCAATACATATGCAAATATACCTCTTTGGCAAGAAAGCACTCCTCACAAAAAAAAACCTCTTTTCTTTCAAAAATTATGTCCTATACTATTTAAATTCATCTTAAAATAAAAATCATATTATTCAATCAAATTTTCTTTAAAGAGCCTTATAAAAGAGTTCACACTTGAGACAAAAATAGTCCTGAACATTCATTGCTCAGCGTAACTGTAAAGTGCTCTTTGGGAAAAAAAATTCGACTTAGGTTATACTTCTAATTCTAGGGGGCTCTCAACACTTCTGAGAATAAAAATTAAAGGCCACCAGCAAGACGGTAATTACTTTTTATTCGTTCTCACTCTTCGTGGACAGAAGTGACCTTTCTTATCAGCTCAAAATCCCAGACCTTTGAGAAAGATCAAAGTGATGAATTTCCAATTTTAAATGTCAAATCCAGAATATCTCCTACAGATTTAGCTACCCGGGAGAGAAAGATTTTAAAATACCTGAAATTCTTTCAATTGACTCTTGGCTCCATCACGTGTAAAAATTATTTTGCCTTAACTACTTCAATGGCTTAAAGTAGATTATGTCATATCCTACTCAGTAAGGAAAACTAATGAGACTCTTTTTAAAAGGCAAAGTCCCACTTTCATAGTCGTGTGGGAGGAACATGCTACACATTCTATTCAGATGGATCAGCAAAGGTGCAAAGTATGAATAAATGGCCTCTCTGTGTGAAAGGATTAAACAAATCACATGAGTTAATGAAAGGTAAAAAAAAAAAAAAAAAAACTAGCAAAGGTTTTTAAATGCCATTTATTAAAGAATAAATTATACAAAAGCAACTAACATCATGACATGAGCACATATGTTGTCACCTTGGCAAGGAAGTTGTCTTATGTAATTCTGGATGGTGGCATGTGGAACCATAAAGAAGGCAAAATTTGACTCTAAATCTCCTAGTGTGTATTGTGCTCAAGTGACATACATAATGCCATCATGTCACTTTAGGCTTCAGAAAATACGAATTCCTGTCTGCATATGTGACTTCCTGTCACAAGAATTTAAACATAATTTATCTTTCTTATGGAAGGCTCCTCTCTTAGCCTTACTAAAGGTATAAATATGAGGAGAGAGATAAAAGTAATTAATACATCTAGTTTAATTACTAGTTCATAACAATTAGTATGTTTACATTTTCATTTAGTATTTTTATTTTTAAAATAATTGAACAAACCAGAGCTTTTCAAATTCGAATTAGCAAGACAGGAAAGTAAACATATTCTGGAGAAGCTCAAAATTCCTTGTTCTTACCATTAAAGGAAATCTTAATGTTATTGAATGAAATTTATATATTACAAGAAGGGAATAATATATTGGCTTATTAGGCCATTCTCATGCTGCTAATAAAGATACACCTGAGACTGGGTAATTATAAAGGAAAAAGGTTTAATTGACTCACAGTTCCACATGGCTGGGGAGGCCTCACAATCATGGTGGAAGGCAAGGAGAAGCAAGTCACATCTTACATGGCAGCAGGGAAGAGAGAACTTGTGCAGGGGAATTCCTCTTTATAAAACCATGAGATCTCATGAGATTCACTATCATGAGAACAGCATGGGAAAGACGCACCCTCATGATGCAATTACCTCCCATGACACGTGGGAATTGTGGGAGCTACAATTCAAGAGGAGATTTGGGTGGAGACACAACCAAACCGTATCACTGGCCTTTAGAAAAATTTCCAAGAAAAGCATCAGCTAGTATCTTTCATGCTTTTAATATGGCTCCTCTCATGGCACAATCTGATGGGGAAGAACATTTGATGCAGAGTAGTCTTCCTGGATATGCTTACCGGATAGGATTGGGAGGTGGAGGGGGAAGTGGTGGTGGAGGAGGAGGTGGTGGAGGTACTGAATTCTCAGACTGGTTCACTCGTTTCTGGAGTTCATCAACTGCACAGAGAGCAAGCATTCAGAAGAGAGCTGAAACAAGCAACTAAACATTGTTTATACATGTGAAAGAAAGAACATAACCTTTCTCAGTAAGTTCTTTTTATTAAGGCAAAATAAAAAATTTCAATATGAAATTGCAGACCTTTTTAAACTTTTCACTATCTAGTCTATTGCTAATGCAAGAGAGGACCCCCATCTATCAATATTAAATGTTATCTTTTTGCTGTATATACAACTTTAGAAAAGAAAAAACAATCAAAACAATGGCTGAAGGGTAGGAAGAAGTGAGTAGGCTGAAGAAATATTTGTTAACAACGAAGTATATTACTCAAACACTAAGAAATTGTTAATACTTGACTTTAAAAGTGTACAGACCAAGAATTAATTTTAAAGATGACATTTAGTAATGAATTTTAATAACTGCATACTTCTCTCCCCTGCTTAATTTCCTTCAAAAACTGCAAATACTAGAGTCTTTGATTTTAACCAGATTCAGCTTCCTAAATCTGTAACTCAGAAACTTTTTGCTCTTTTGAAGATATTTCTGGAAATGCACCATATTCCTTCAAGTCTTTCATGAAGCAGGCATTTTACTTAGGAAGCACCAATGATGTCAAAGTGCCTATGAATGGTGCTACAGGAGACATAACACCTGACTTCAAGGAACTGAACTTGTTTATAGCACAGATGCTAACACCTATGAGATAATGGGTAAAAGGTGCTGCATACTGTTGGCATTCAGAGGTAGCTCTCCCCGTCCACAGCCATTCCACTTTCCCCAACTAAGTGTACCCCCAAGGATCTGTCCATTTGTATTTACCCTCAACACTTAAATAGGCAGTGTGGGCTATGCTCTCCAAAACTGAGAATCCACTGGTCATTTCATGTGTATGCACCTATCCCTCCAAGAGGAATCTGAGTTCTCTGAAGACAAAAAGCATGGTTCCTTTTCCTTCTGTCTCTTTTTTTTTTTTTTTTTTTTTTGAGATGGAGTCTTGCTGTGTTGCCCAGGCTGGAGTGCAGTGGCGTGATCTCGGCTCACTGCAAGCTCCACCTCCCAGGTTCACGCCATTCTCCTGTCTCAGCCTCCCAAGTAGTGTATCCTAGGATAGGGCTGGGTACACACACAGCAGATGCTAAGTATTAATAAAAGGCATTCAGAATTGAACCTCATGTGTTTCCAGTGTCTGCCTCCTCCATTCATAATAAAAGTGGCTTTGGCTACAGGCTACTCTGATATTCACTAAAAAGAATGGAATATTTCTTAATTTTGGATCAATTAAAAAATAAATGATAATCAATTTTTATTGTGGATTAGAAAGCACTGAATGCTTTTAAAAGGAAAAAAGACCTACGTGGTTCTTCTGCATAGGTTTCAAAATTCTAGTATAAAATTAACCAAAAAATATCTGAAGTGAATATTGAAGCTATTATAAAGGGAATGTACCTGCCTTCTTAAATTACCGACCTTCCAACAGAGACTTACACATATGCCTGTATAATAATCTAACTCGCACATTCCCGTTAAGCCTTCTAGAACTGAATGAATAAATCTTTTGATTTAAGTATCCCCTGGTGTTTTAAAAAGTTTTCCATTTAATAGATATATTGTTGCCCAGTTCATTGTTAGGTACGATATAGAAAGTATTATTTCATGTGTATAATTAGACACCAAAGACGAAGGTGGTATGAACACCAAAGATGAAGATAGTATGTTTAAAAAGTTTAATTATTTCTAAAAATGCAACTCTAAGTGAACAACATAAAGTACATAATGAATATTCACCTCTGAAGCTCTGAAAAATGCTGAAAAGTTTGGTCCTCCTATGCTAATGGTATCTCTGTGTCTTAATTCTGTATATGATGTTTATAAGGGCTCTAAGTCCAAAAAAGAAGTCTAAATATTTGTGAATTATTTAATACAGCAGCTATTCTACTGAATTGCAATGGTTAGAAATGAAGGAACTTAAAAACAAGTCTTGGTATTTTTCCACAGCATTCAGTAAATGTTCTAGACTACATGCCAGGTTTTGTACTAGGCATGAGTAATTCAAAGATTAATAGTAAGACATAGTAGCCTACTCAATGCTTTTACCAGAGTGCTTTAAATTTCTGGCTTTCTCTTCGGAATTCTGATATTTCAATTCCAATTCCTTTTTATCTTCTTCTAGAAGCTCCAGTTGCTGTTTAAGGTTGTGTATTTCTTTGTGGAGTGTTTCATTTTCTAGTTGCTCTTCTAATTCTTTGACCTATACGTTATTAAAAAAAAAAAAAAAAAAAAAAAAAAAAAAAAAAAAAGACTTTTATGGGTGACAGTTTTTCCTTTGTCAAAGAAAAGAAAGGGAAAAAATAAGTATTTCCCTTTGACCGTACTTCATAGCAAACAGATTCCGATCCATCTTAACAACCATGCAAATTCTAGATACAATTAACACAAAATCAAAATCAGCTCTTTGATTTAAAATAAATTTACTGGGAGTTATGTACTAGACACTTGAATTTTTTTAAGTTTTATTTTAGGTTTGGGATACATGTGCAGGTTTGCTATATAGGTAAATTGTGTGTCACAGAGATTTGGTGTACAGGTTGTTTCATCACCAAGGTAAAAAGCATAGTACCTGACAGATACTTTTTCGATCCTCTCTCTCCTACCCTCCACCGCCAAGTAAGCCCCAGTGTCTGTTGTTCCCTTCTTTGTGTCCATGCGTAATCAATGCTTAGCTCCCACTTAGAAGTGAGAACATTTGGTTTTCTATTCCTATGTTAGTTCCCTTAGGATTATGGCCTCCAGTTCCAATCATGTTGCTACAAAGGACATTATCTCATTCCTTTTTATGGCTACATAGTATTCCATGGTATAATGCGTACCACATTTTCTTTATCCAGTCTACCACGGATGGGCACTGAGGTTGACTCTACAATTTTGCTATTGCGTATAGTGCTGCGATGAATATATACGTGCATGTGTCTTTATGGTAGAACGATTTATATTCCTTTGGGCATATATCCAATAATGGGATTGTTGGGTTGAATGGTATTTCTGTTTTAAGTTCTTTGAGAAATCGCCACACTGCTTTCCATAATGGCTGAACTTACATTCCCACCAGCAGTGTTTAAGTGTCCTATTTCTCTGAAACCTTGCCAATATCTGCTATTTTTTGACGTTTTAATAACAGCCATTCTGACTGACACGAGATGGTATCTCATTGTGGTTTTGATTTTCATTTCTCTAATGATTAGGCATTTTTTATATGCTTGTTAGTCACACAGACACTTTAATTTTTAAGTATGAGTCACTTTTGTAACCATTTTCAAAAGAAAAATTCAGGTAATATTTTAAAAGACCCCGGGGGACACAAATTTAGTAATAAGTATCAAAAGTCTTCAAAAAAAAAGAAAGAAAGGCTTTTGATTCAGTAAAACCACTTTTAGAAATTATTTTTAAAAATACTCTGAAATGCATTCACAGAAGTGGTTTTTTGCTTTGTTTTGTTTTTGCTTTTGTTTTTGTTTTGAGACAGAGTCTCACTCTTTTGGCCAGGCTGGAGTGCAGTGGCGCAATCTGGGCTCACTGCAAACTCCGCCTCCCAGGTTTAGGCAATTCTTGTGCCTCAGCCTTCTGAGTAGCTGGGGCTACAGGCACATGTCACCACACCCAGCTAATTTTTGTATTTTTAGTAGAGACAGGGTTTCACCACACTGGCCAGGCTAGTTTCGAACTCCTGGCCTTAAGTGATCCACCTGCTTCGGCCTCCCAAGGTGTTGAGATTACGGGCATGAGCCACCACACCTGGCCTGGAGTGTTCTTTACAACAGCAAAATGCTGCAAATAACCTAAATGTCCACCAATATTTTTGATTTAATAAATTATGGCATGTTTATTCAATGAAATATGATGCAACTATTTTAAATCACATAGTTAACTATATACTGACATGAGAAGATATATTACCAATGGAAAAAAAATCAGGGCATAAAATAGTATGCATGGTATGATTCAATTTAAACAAACTATATTTATAAAGTTATATATTTACAGAAAGTTCAGCTATGCACCAAAATATGGGATACTTGGTTAATCTTCTTTAACTTTTGCTATATTTTAAAAATGTATTATAAGGAGCATATGTTATTTTTATAATTGCAAAAACCATATGCTGTGCTTAAAAGACTGCTGCATCTGCAAGGGAACTTACAGACAGCTAAGAAACATTTTAAGCCACATACAGATGGTCCCCAATTTAGGATGGTTTGAGATACAGTTTTTCGACTTTACAATGGTGTGAAAGTGACACGCATTCAATACAAACCACACTTCGAATTCTGGATTTTGATCTTTTCCCAGGCTCGCAATGTGTAACAAGATACTCTCTCACAACCCTCTGCAACAGCAGCCAGCCACAGCTCCCAGTCAGTCACATGATCATGCAAGTAAATAACTGATACTCTAGAGCCGGGGTCCCCAAACCCCGGGTCTTGGACCGGTACTGGCCCATGGCCTGTTAGGAACCAGACTGCACAGAAGGTTAGCAGCAGGCATGAGCAAGCATTACCGCCTGAGCTCTACCTTGTCAGATCAGCAGCAGCAAGAGACTCTTATAGAACTGCGAACCCTATTGTGAACTGCACATGCAAGGGATCTAGGTTGGCCGCTCTTTATGAGAATCTAATGCCTGATGATCTGAGGTGCTGCAGTTTCATCACAAAACCATCCCCCACCCTTTTCCCTCCCCAGTCCATGGAAAAAGTGTCTTCCACGAAACTGGTCCCTAGTGCCAAAAAGAATGGGGACTGATGCTCTAGTTTTCCAGTTTTGATTGATGCTCTGTGTTTCCAGTTGACTCTGCCCAACTGTAGGCTAATGTAAGTGTTCTGAGCACGTTTAAGGTAGGCTAGGCTAAACTATGATATTCAGCAGGTTAGGTATATTATTTTTGATTTACAATATTTTCAACTAACATGGGTTTATCAGGATGTAACCCCATCGTAAGTCAAGGATCATCTGTATATGAAAAGACTGTAAGAATAACTGTATATATACAGAGTATAACAGTTTTAGAAATAGTGATTATTATAATGTCATTGACAACTTTAATCTTCAGTATCCAACAAGGTATACATACAACAATTTAATCTTTTTTTTTTTTTTTTTTTTTTTTTGAGACGGAGTCTCGCTCTGTCGCCCAGGCTGGAGTGCAGTGGCCGGATCTCAGCTCACTGCAAGCTCCGCCTCCCGGGTTTACGCCATTCTCCTGCCTCAGCCTCCCGAGTAGCTGGGACTACAGGCACCCGCCATGTCGCCCGGCTAGTTTTTTGTATTTTTTAGTAGAGACGGGGTTTCACCATGTTAGCCAGGATGGTGTCGATCTCCTGACCTCGTGATCCGCCCGTCTCGGCCTCCCAAAGTGCTGGGATTACAGGCTTGAGCCACCGCGCCCGGCCAACAATTTAATCTTAAACCTCAGCTCAATTCAGTAGGTTCTAGGCATGTATTATTTGCTAAATGATTTAACTGTAAGTAGCTGGACTTTTCAGAACCAAAAGTTAAATTCTAGCATAAACTGAAACAAAAACACATTTTTTTTTCTCTTTTCTTGAAAAGTAATTCCTACACATGGGGACAAAAGAAAGAACGAAATTCTTTCGCTCCCACCCTGTTCTCCAGTTCTCTTTCCCAGGGGACTTAAAGTTACCACCTGTCCATCCAGAGGTACTCTACATATATATCAACATTTGTTTTTAAAATTCTTTTCATTATTTATTTATTACACTTTAAGTTCTGGGGTACATGTGCAGAATGTGCAGGTTTGTTACACAGGTATACACGTGCCATGGTGGTTTGCTGTACCCATCAACCTGTCTTCTACACTAGGTATTTCTCCTAATGCTCTCCCTCCCCTTGCCCCCCACCTCCCAACAGGCCCTGGTGTGTGATGTTCCCCTCACTGTGTCCATGTGTTCTCATTGTTCAACTCCCACTTATGAGTGAGTACATGCAGTGTTTGGTTTTTTGTTCCTGGATTAGTTTGCTGAAAATGACGGTTTCCAGCTTTATCCATGTCTCTGCAAAGGACACAAACACATCCTTTTTTATGGCTGTATAGTATTCCATGGTGTTTATGTGCCACATTTTCTTTATCCAGACTATCGTTGGTGGGCATTTGGGTTGGTTCCAAGTCTTTTCTATTATGAATAGTGCTGCAATAAACATGTGTGTATGTGTCTTTATAGTAGAATGATTTATAATTCTTTGGGTATATACCCAGTAATGGGATTGCTAGGTCAAATGGTATTTCTGGTTCTAGATCCTTGAGGAATCGCCACACTGTCTTCCACAACGGTTGAACTAATTTATACGCCCACCAACAGTGTAAAAGCATTCCTATTTCTCCACATTCTCTCCAGCATCTGTTGTTTCCTGACTTTTTAATAATCGCCATTCTAACTGGTGTGAGATGGTATCTCATTGCCATTTTGATTTGCATTTCTCTAATGACCAGTGATGATGAGCTTTTTTTCATATGTTTTTTTGGCCACATAAATGTCTTCTTTTGAGAAGTGTCTGGTCATATACTTTGCCCACTTTTTGATGAAATTGTTTGTTTTGTGTGTGTGTGAATTTAAGTTCCTTGTAAATTCTGGATATTAGCCTTTTGTTGGAAGGATAGATGGCAAAAATTTTCTCCCATTCTGTAGATTGCCTGTTCACTCTGATGATAGTTTCTTTTGCTGTGCATAAGTTCTTTAGTTTAATTAGATCCCATTTGTCAATTCTGGCTTTTGTTGCCATTGCTTTTGGTGTTTTAGTCATGAAGCCTTTGCCCATGCCTATGTCCTGAATGGTATTGCCTAGATTTTCTTCTAGGGTTTTTATGGTTTTAGGTCTTACATTTAAGTCTTTAATCCACCTTGAGTTAATTTTTGTATAAGGTATAAGGAAGAGGTCCAGTTTCAGTTTTCTGCATATGGCTAGCCTGTTTTCCCAACATCATTTATTAAATAGGGAAACCTTTCCCCATTGCTTGTTTTTGTCAGGTTTGTAAAAGATTAGATGGTTGTAGATGTGCGGTGTTATTTCTGGGGTCTCTGCTATGTTCCATTGGTCTATATCTCTATTTTGGTACCAGTACCATGCTGTTTTGGTTACTGCAGCCTTGTAGTATAGTTTGAAGCCAGGCAGGGTGATGACTCCAGCTTTGTTCTTTTTGCTTAGGATTGTCTTGGCAATATGGACTTTTTTTCTGGTTTCACACGAAATTTAAAGCAGGTCTTTCTAATTCTGTGAAGAAAGTCAATGGTAGCTTAATAGGGATAGCATTGAATCTATAAATTACTTTGGGCAGTACGGCCATTTTCACGATATTGATTCTTCCTATCCATGAGTATGGAATGTTTTTCCATTTGTTTGTGTCCTCTCTTATTTCCTTGAGCAGTGGTTTGTCATTCTCCTTGAAGAGGTCCTTCACATCCCTTATAAGTTGTATTCCTAGGTATTTTATTTTCTTTGCAGCAATTGTGAATGGGAGTTCACTCATGATTTGGCTCTCTGTCTGTCTATTATGGGTGTATAGGAAGCTTGTGATTTTTGCACACTGATTTTGTATCCTGAGACTTTGCTGAAGTTGCTTATCAGCTTAAGGAGATTTTGGGCTGAGATTTTGGGTTTTCTAGTATACAATCATGTAATCTGCAAACAAGAGACAATTTGACTTCCTCTCTTCCTATGTGAATACCCTTTATTTCTTTCCCTTGCCTGATTGCCCTGGCCAGAACTTTCAATACCATGTTGAATAGGAGTGGTGAGAGAGGGCATCCTTGTCATGTGCCAGTTTTCAAAGGGAATGCTTCCAGCTTTTGCTCATTCAGTATGATATTGGCTGTGAGTTTGTCATAAATAGCTCTTATTATTTTGAGATATGTTCCATCAATACCTAGTTTACTAAGACTTTTTAGCATGAAGGGGTGTTGAATTTTATTGAAGGCCTTTTCTGCATCTATTGAGATAATCATGTGGTTTTTCTCATTGGTTCTGTTTATATGATGGATTACGTTTATTGATTTGAGTATGTTGAAACAGCCTTGCATCCCAGGGATGAAGCCGACCTGATTGTGGTAGATAAGCCTTTGTATATGCTGCTGGATTTGGTTTGCCAGTATTTTATTAGGGATTCACATCGATGTTCATCAGGATATTAGCCTGAAATTTTCTTTTTTTGTTGTGTTTCTGCCAGGTTTTGGTATCAGGATGATGCTGGCCTCATAAAATGAGTTAGGGAGGAGTCCCTCTTTTTCTATTGCTTGGAATAGTTTCAGAAGGAATGATACCAGCTCCTCTTTGTACCTCTGGTAGAATTCGGCTGTGAATCCGTCTGATCCTGGGCTTTTTTTGGTTAGCAGGCTATTAATTACTGCCTCAATTTCAGAACTTGTTATTGGTCTATTCAGGGATTCAACTTCTTCCTGGTTTAGTCTTAGCAGGGTGTATGTGTCCAGGAATTTATGCATTTCTTCTAGATTTTCTAGCTTATTTGCATACAGGTGTTTATAGTATTCTCTGATGGTAGTTTGTATTTCTGTGGGATTGGTGGTAATCCCTCCTCTACATTTTTTATTGTGTCTATTTGATTCTTCTCTCTTTTCTTCTTTATTAGTTGGGCTACCAGTCTACCTATTTTGTTAATCTTTTCAAAAAAACAGCTCCTGGATTCATTGATGTTTTTTGAAGGGTTTTTCGTGTCTCTGTCTCCTTCAGTTCTGCTCTGATCTTAGTTATTTCTTGACTTCTACTAGCTTTTGAATGTGTTTGCTCTTGCTTCTCTAATTCTTTTAATTGTGATGATAGGGTGTCAATGTTAGATCTTTCCTGCTTTCTCCTGTGGGCGTTTAGTGCTATAAATTTCCCTCTAAACACTGCTTTAGCTATGTCCCAGAGATTCTGGTATGTTGTATCTTTGTTCTCATTGGTTTCAAAGAACTTATTTATTTCTGACTTAATTTTGTTATTTACTCAGTAGTCATTCAGAAGCAGGTTGTTCGGTTTCCAGGTAGTTGTGTGGTTTTGAGTGAGTTTCTCAATCCTGAATTCTAATTTGATTGTACTGTGGTCTGAGAGACTGTTTATGATTTCCATTCTTTTGCATTTGCCGAGAAGTGTTTTACTTCCAAATATGTGGTCAATTTTAGAATAAGTATGATGTGGTCCTGAGAAGAATATATATTCTGTTGATTTGGGATGGAGAGTTCTGTAGATATCTATTAGGTCTGCTTGGTCCAGAGCTGAATTTAAGTCCCGAATATCCTTGTTAATTTTCTGTCTCGTTGATGTGTCTAATATCGACAGTGGGGTGTTGAAGTCTCCCATTATTATTGTGTGGGAGTCTATATCTCTTTGTAGGTCTCTAAGAACTTGTTTTATGAATCTGGGTGCTCCTATATTGGGTACATATATATTTAGGATCATTAGCTCTTCTTGTTGTATTAATCCCTTTACCATTATGTAATACCCTTGTCTCTTTTGTTCTTCATTGGTTTAAAGTCTGTTTTATCAGAGACTAGGATTGCAACCCCTGCTTTTTTTGCATTTCAGTTGCTTGGTAAATATTCCTCCGTCCCTTTATTTTAAGCCTATGTGTCTTTACACGTGAGATGGGTCTCCTGAATACAGCACACCAATGGGTCTTGATTCTTTATCCAATTTGTCAGTCTGTGTCTTTTAATTGGGGGCATTTATCCCATTTACATTTAAGGTTAATATTGTTATGTGTGAATTTGATCCTGTCATTATTATGCTAGCTGGTCATTTTGCCATTAGTTTATGCAGTTTCTTCAGTGTGGTTGATCTTTACAATTTGGTATGTTTTTGCAGTAGCTGGTACCAGTTTTTCCTTTCCATGTTTAGTGCTTCCTTCAGGAACTCTTGTAAGGCAGGCCTGGTGGTGACAAAATCTCTCAGCATTTGTTTGTCTGTAAAGGATTTTATTTCTCATTTGCTTATGAAGCTTAATTTGGCCAGATATGAAATTCTGGGTTGAAAATTCTTGTCTTTAAGAATGTTGAATATTGGCCCCCACTCTATTCTGGCTTGTAGGGTTTCTGCAGAGAGATCCATTGTTACTCTGATGGGCTTCCCTTTGTGAGCAACCCAACCTTTCTTTCTGGCTGCCCTTAACATTTTTTCCTTCATTTCAACCTTGATGAATCTGACGATTATGTGTCTTGGGGCTGCTCTTCTCGAGGAGTATCTTTGTGGTGTTCTCTGTGTTTCCTGAATTTGAATGTTGGCCTGTCTTGCTGGGTGGGGAAGTTCTCCTGGATAATATCCTGAAGAGTGTTTTCCAACTTGGTTCCATTCTCCCCATCACTCTCCGGTACACCAATCAAACATAGGTTTGGTCTTTTCACATAGTCCCATCTTTCTTGGAGGCTTTGTTCATTCCTTTTCAGTCTTTTTTTCAATAATCTTGTCTTCATGCTTCATTTCATTGAGTTGATCTTCAATCTCTGATATCCTGTCTTCCACTTGATCGATTTGGCTATTGATACTTGCATATGCTTCACCAAGTTCTCCTGCTGTGTTTTTCAGCTCCACCAGGTCATTTCTGTTCTTCTCTAAACTGGTTATTCTAGTTAGCAATTCCTCCAACTCTTTATCAAGGTTCTTGGCTTCCTTGCATTGGATTAGAACATGCTCCTTTAACTTGGAGGAGTTTGTTATCACCCACTTTCTGAAGCTTACTTCTGTCAATTTGTCAAACTCATTCTCCATCCACTTTTATTCCCTTGCTGGCTAGGAGTTGTGATTTTTTGGAGGACAAGAGGCATTCTGGTTTTTGGAATTTTCAGCCTTTTTGCACTAGTTTTTCCTCATCTTTCTGGATTTATCTACCTTTGGTCTTTGATGTTGGTAACCTCTGGATGGGGTTTTTGCGTGGATGCCCTTTTGTTGATGTTGATGTATTCCTTTCTTTTGTTAGTTTTCCTTCTAGCAGTCAGGTCCCTCTGCTACAGGTCTGCTGGAGTTTGCTGGAGGTCCACTCCCAACCCTGTTTGCCTGGGTATCATCAGTGGAAGCTGCAAAACAGCAAAGATTTCTGCCTGTTCCTTCCTCTGGAAGCTTCATCCCAGAGGGGCACCCGCCAGATGCCATCTGGAGTTCTCCTGTATGAGGTGACTGTAGACCCCTGCTGGGAGGTGTCTTCCAGTCAGGAGGCACTGGGGTAAGGGTCCACTTGAGGAGGTAGTCTATCTCTTAGCAGAGCTCAAGCACTGTGCTGGGAAATCTGCTGCTCTATTCAGAGCCGGCAGGCAGGAACGTTTAAGTCTGCTACAGGTGCACCCACAGCTGCCTCTTCCCCCAGGTGCTCTGTCCCAGGGAGATGGGAGTTTTATCTATAAGCCCCTGACTGGGGCTGCTGCCTCTCTTTCAGAGATGCCCTGCCCAGAGAGGAAGGATCTAAAGAGGCAATCTAGCTACAGCAGCTTGGCGGAGCTGCAGTGGGCTCCGCCCAGTCCTAACTTCCTGGTGGCTTTGTTTACCCTGTGAGGGGAAAACAGCCTACTCAAGCCTCAGTAATGGCAGACACCCCACCTCCTACCAAGCTCGAGTGTACCAGGTTGACATCAGACTGCTGTGCTGGCAGCAAGAATTTCAAGCCAGTGGATCTTGGTTTGCTGGGCTCTGTGGGGGTGGGATCTGCTGAGCTAGACCACTTAGCTCCCTGGCTTCTGCCCCTTTCCAGGAGAGTGAACAGTTCTGTGTTACTGGCGTTACAGGTGCCACTGGGGTATGAAAAACACTCCTGCACCTAGCTCGGTGTCTGCCCAAATGGCCACCCAGTTTTGTGTTTGAATCCCAGGGCCCTGGTGGCATAGACACCCAAGGGAATCTCCTGGTCTATGGGTTGCAAAGGCCGTGGGAAAAGCATAGTATCTGGGCTGGAGTGCACCATTCCTCACAGCACAGTCCCTCATGGCTTCTCTTGGCTAGGGGAGGGAGTTCCCCAATCCCCTGCACTTCCCGGGTGAGGTGACACCCCACCCTGCTTCGGCTCGCCCTCCATGAGATGCACCCACTGTCTAACCAGTCCCAATGAGATGAGCCAGGTACCCAATGCAGAAATCACCTCCCTTCTGTGTTGATCTCACTGGGAGCTGCAGACCGGAGCTGTTCCTATTCAGCCATCTTCCCAGCCACCAAATATGAACATTTCTTAGTGAGGCAAAACAAATCAACTCTACCTCACCACCAACTTTGTAAAAACTTCAGAACTTCCAAGGATTAAATGTCAATACTGTTGCCACAGAGGCTTTGACAGGTGATAACAAGTAGCAGCTAACAGCCTTTCCTTCCCAAATGAGGTACATTATAAGTAGTATAAACATTGATGTAATTTTTCTTAAGTGGTCTCTTTAATTTGAAAGTCTTTGTTCCACTTCTTTGCTTCTCCTCTCCCACATTCTCCTCTCACCTACCACAATGACTATTCTTTCTTCTTGGCACACAGAGGTACACTGTGTCAGCTGGAATAGCTCCACTCATCAAATTGAAATAACCACTTAGGAAGTCTTTAAATATACACATTTGTGCAAGTTTACAAAATCAGAAATTTTCTCTAAGCAAACAATTACTACTAATATGGACTTTCATTTTCTCTGAATAAAACCTATGCCCTCCAACAAGTGCTCTGAGATGAATAGAGCCTCTTAGTGTGTGCAGTCTCCAAAAAATACGTTTCCAAAAATCAAATTTCCAGACTCAGGCGTTATCCAAGCTCTTCTTGAGTTATATCTCTTTCCCTTGCTTCTTCCCACCCTTTGGACAGTTTAAAGAGTATTATAAAGTGTACAACAGTGTGTTACAAATTTCAGTTTCACAACATTAAATTCATTTAGTTATTTTTTTCTAAAAGGTGGTTGGAAGGACTTAGTAACTAAGGGAAAATATGAAACAGTAAATGACTGGACTGACTCCACAGGCACCCTTCATCTTAAATATATGTGTGTATGCATGTACGCATGTGTGTACCTAAAACTCCAGAAGAAAAGGGGTTACCTTTTGTTGATGCTGAATTCTCTCTTCTTCAAGGAGCTGGGTGAGTTTTGCATTTTCATCTAAAGCTTTCAAAAGCTGCTGATCAGGGACGGAGTTCTGCAGCAGAAGGTGGCTTTGCCTCTTTAGCTTGTTTTGCTCAATGAACATCTGCAAAAGTTTGTTACAAGAATGTATATAGCATTCAATCTCACATATCTCCTCAACTGTAACTTCAGCAAAAGAAAAGTACATGGAAGTTTTATTAAGACATTAAAGGCAAATTCTGACTTGTACAAGTTTTAGAAGCAGTGATTGCTATGGTTTCACTCCTTTTATATAATCTTTAATATCTTTACTCCTGCCCCAACAAGATATTTATACAATAAGCTGGTCTTACTCTTCAGTTTTTAATATTTTATTATTGCTTTAAAATACACTAATATTAATAGCAGTAGCTCATATTTCTCAAGAACTTACCTTGTGTACTCCACTAAATATTTTATATGCATTATTTTAATCCTTACACCAATCCTATTAAAGTGCTTCTACTATGAAGAGGTAACATTTACTAAACACTATGTGACAGACATGGTGGGAATCATTTTACATTCATTATGTGTTATAATCCTTAAAACAACACTATCAAGTAGACACTACTATCATCTAATTTTACTGATAAGGTAACTGAGGCTCAAAGAAGTTAGGCGACTTTCCCAAGAACACACATAAGTGACAAGACCAGGATTTAAACCCATATCTGATTTACATGCCCAAGCTCTTAACCATCTGGCTAAGTTCCTCTACTATTTACTAGATCTAATGTTTTGTTTTAAACTAATTAGTTTCTCCCCAGTGATAAAAGTAGTTAACAGTAGAAGGGTAAAGGGGAGAAGGGAGACAGTATACTTTTATTGAGCACTTTATTAAGCAATTTATATATGTTATTTATCAAACCCTCACAACTTTACACGACTGAAAATAACATTAATTTCTATTCACCTGTTATTTCTTTTCCTTAACACCCTACCCAATTTGGCCAGTGAGTGATTCCAAGTATGAAACGTTTCTGTTAAACTTTGAAATCTGGCCTACCAATTTTATAGTAGAGCTTCACCTTTTCAGATTTTTAACAGCATTACAAAATTTACACTGGAACTTAACTGAAAGCTCTGAACTGTAAAATGATTTGCTACAGCCCTCATGTTAGTTTGTTCAACAACTTCACCCACCATGTAACAGAAAAAGTCAGCAAATAAAACTCAGGACAAAAATATTTTCCATCAACCTCCATGTGGCAAGACCACAGCTTTAATGATTTATACAATCCTTAAGCTCTTGATCAGTAACGATTTCCAAATCAAAGTCAAGTCATGAATATACTATACTAAAACACTAACATTTTCTTCCCAGTATGTCTTCCTATGAGAGAGGAAAAAAAGGTCAGAAGCTTTCCTTCTTTGCCTGTGCAGGGATTTATGAAAAGCCCACGAAACTACAACAGGGTTCTTCTGCAGAATTAAAACACATTACAAAGTCAAACAGGTAAATAAACAATTGTATATACATGAAACCCACATTCTTCTTCCATTTGTGTGAGAGTGAGAGGTACAGAGACTGCAGTGAGGGAGAGTATGTGCATGTATGCTTGGCTAGAGAAGGGTGAGACGCAGCTTCAGCATTCTAAGAAAGAGTAATCAATATTTCATTACAGTATCTTAAACTTCAGACCAGTGATTTAATTAAAATGAATTGTTTTGGGTGATCATTATGATTACAGTGATTTTTTTTCTTTTGAGATGGAGTCTCACTCTGTTGCCCAGGCTGGAGTACAGTGGCACAATCTCAGTTCACTGCAACCTCTGCCTCTTGGGTTCAAGTGATTCTCGTGCCTCAGCCTCCCGAGTAGCTGGGACTACAGGTGCCTGCCACCACGCCTGGCTAATTTTTGTATTTTTAGTAGAGATGGGGTTTCACTATGTAGGCCAGGTTGGTCTCGAACTCCTGGCCTCAAATGATGCCCCCACCTCAGTCTCCCAAAGTGCTGGGATTACAGATGTGAGCCACCATGCCTGGCCAAAAAATTTAATTATGTTGAATAAATTTAAAAATTTAATACAGTTATGAAGACAACTGATAGTTTTCTTGTTGAGGGGGATTATGTTTTTGGTTTTGTTTTCTAAATAAACTAGTGGGAATTAAGAGTGGGGGGTAACTTTCAATTTTTATTTTATACATTTAGAAAATATTTGTATCTTTGTGCAAGGCACACATATTCCTTTTCAATTAAAAATACAAAGTAAATTAACCTTAAAAATTGATTGCTAAGGCTCTAGACTATAAGCTCCAAGAGGGCAGGGCTCATATTTGCTTTCTTCACCATTGGATTCCCAATGTCAGCATAGTGTCTGGCATAGTAAGATGTTTGCTGCATGCCCTAAGTGGTAAGTAAAATGCAAAAGAATGGGACTCTGTTGTTAAACTAAATTTTGTGTCTTTGTACTTATCTGTTGAAAACCTGACAATGCATAAACTATGTAAAAAGGAAAATACACTAGTTCCAATCTAGTGCTTTTTTTTTTTTAAGTTTTCTTCTCACTATTGCATAGATTGAAACTAGATATTATAAAATTGTTGAGTACCACTGCAAATATTTATGCTGCCAATAACATAAGTACCATTGCTCTTGCTTCCTTTCTCTCCTCAAACTTCTACCTCCTCATTCTGGGTTAACATGTCAGCATCATTGTTTCCACCAACCGCTAAGACTGAAGACCAGGTGAACGGCAGAGTCAGTCATTCATTTTTGTCCTCTTACTGCAACCTTGCTTCTTCCATCTGTCTTCTCTGCTACTACATGGCCTTCAAGTTTTTCTTTGAGCTGCTTTGTATTCTAACATCATTGTGCAAACAACAGATGGAAAACTGAAAATGTCTTGAAATGAGACCCTGCTCTTCAGGTCAAAATCAGCCAACCTTTCCAGTTTTGCAATAAAGGGATCTTCACATTATCCCTGCTTCCCCGCCCCCTCCACTGTTTATTTCATTGCATTATTTATATTGCTGCAACGTTTTCCAGAGGGCTCTGACACACTTCAATTCTTTTTCCTTTCTTCCAAGTAATAAGAGAAAAATATTTACTCACCTTTCATTAAATTCTCTGAATAAAATGAATCATAATATTTCAAGTCAGATCTACTTGGCCCAAACCTTTGGTAGAGTTCATTGCTAGCACAGCTACGCTCAAGCACAGAAAGAGCCCCACAAAACCATAAGCAGATTTTCAAATGTCATTCCCATAATGCCACGCTTTGTCTTCCTTCTATGCCTTGGATACCTTTACCTAGGACTGTTTTACATTTCCTGAGCTATTTCTCTTCAACCCACAGTATGCACATAAATTCAAATTACACCTACAGGATGGAGATCTCATTTCAGACCAGTTTTTGAGTTTAGCCGACTGGTGAACTCCTCATGCCCCTGGACACTAGCCCCAGGGCCATGGAAGACCCAATGACTGCATGTCAACAGGTAAGCCGGAACAAGAGATGCTCAAAGCTGATCTCTAACATGAGAGGAAGATCAGTAGGCTGGTGAAAGGCTGAGATAATGAAAATGAATATACTACATGGCAGTGTTCCACAGCCAGTGGAAGAATCGCCTGGCATAATGACAGCACTGCACAATGGCCGAAGAGAAATACTGATACCATGATACTGTTATCTGAGATGGTATATGGAGATACATCCAAGAATTTAAGCCTATTTGAAATGTACAGGCATCCTGTACCCAAGCTGGACTTTCCATCACAAGCCATGGGTATCACCAAATGCAATTCCTTTCCCTTACACAGCATGTTATAGTTAACACAACACTTTCGAAAAATTTTGCCATTAAAATCCACTTGGTCAGGTCTGTATTACTGTCCATTTTACAGATGGTAAAAGTGAAGCCCTGAGAGGCTGAAGAATTGCTCAGAGGTCATACAACTAGTAATTGACATGCCAAAATTTGAGCCCAGATCTTCTGACAATGAACTTGATACTATTCTGTTATCTGCCTCCCTAAACCAGCAAATCCTTAATTCAAACTGGTGAGTTCTTATTCAACCTCAAGAATTTGTCTGACATGTCGTGTGCATATCAGAGTATGATAAGGTTCCTTACAAAACAAAATTAAAAAGGTTTTTACTGCTGGGCACAGTGGCTCATGCCTGTAATCTCCCAGTACTCTGGGAGGCCGAGGCGAGCGGATCACGAGGTCAGGAGATCAAGACCATCCTGGCCAACATGGTGAAACCCCATCTCTACTAAAAGTGCAAAAATTAGCTGGGCATGGTGGCGAGTGCCTGTAATCCCAGCTACTCAGGAGGCTGAGGCAGGAGAATCACTTGAATCAGGGAGTTAGCAGTGAACTGAGATTGTGCCACTGCACTCCAGCCTGGCAACAGAGCGAGACTCTATCTCAAGGAAAAAAAAAGGGTTTTTACAAGATACCTACCTCTTGTGCAAATGACTCCGCTTTCTTTCGAAGGTCCTTCTCCAGCTCCAGGTTTACTTGCATCTCCTCATACTCTTCTACAGCTAACATGGACACTTAAGAAGATAAAGGGAAAAAAACCCAGACAATAAGTCACACAAATAATCAGGAATATGGATGAAAAACAGTGTTGAAAAGATTCTTCATACCAGCATCCAGGTACCCTCATGCATTCCTGGTTGGCATATAAATTGATAAAACCTTTTTGGAGAGCAACTTGGCAATGTGAATCAAAAATCTAAAACTACTCATACACTTTGAATAATCCCACTTCTAGGAATGCATATGCTAAGATTGTGCATATACAGACATTTGGTTGCAAGGGTGCTCTCCACCTCACTGCTGATAAAAGTGAAAGGACATAATGCTCTAACACTGAAGGAGCAGTAAATCGTGTTACAAGAAATATTATTCTGCCATCAAAATTATATTGTAGAAGCATACTTAGTAAATGGAAAGACATCCGTGATGTATTTTTAAAAACAGATTGCAAAAATTAGTGCAAAATGAATTCATTTTTGTTCTTTAAAAGCCACAGATAAAGCACATCAACAGCCATTTCACAGAATAGAAAATATACAAAAGGCCAATAAACATGTGGAAAGATGCTCATCTTCATTAGGAATCAGGGAAATGCAGAGTAAAAACACTTCTTACACCCGTCCAAGAGGCTACTGGTAAAAATTTTAAAGCATGGTTTTATTAAATTTGGAGAGGACACAAAACCATGGGAACACATATATTGTTAATAGGACTGTAAACTGATAGATCTTATACAATTTGTTACGCAGTGAAAAAAAAATTGAAGGTAAAATTTTACATTTGGCATATGTCTTAGAGAAACTCTTGGACATGTGCACCAGATGACATGTCTAACAATTTTTATAATAACATGACTCAGAATAGCAGAAATCTGGAAACAGCCCAAAGTCTACCAACAGAATACTACTTAAAATAATTTTAGTGTAGTCACCTAACGGAATAGCATACAGCAGCAAAAACAAACATACCACAGCTATGCCTGTCCACATGCATGAATCTTACAAACACAAAAAGTTGCAGAAGGTTATAGGAAAAATGATTCCATTTATATAGAGTTCAAAACTATGCAAAATTAAACAATGCTGTTTAGGGATACATACATATTTGGCAAAACTACAAATAAAAGAAAGGAAATAATAAAAATTCAAGGGAGAGGTATGAGCAGAGAGGGATGTTCATGGGTTTACAAAGTACCAGCAAGTATAAAGAGAATTCTTTTACTGGTATTTCCTCTGTCTTATATATATATAATAAACATATTTAACACAAAATTCCATGTGTATATATATAGATTTAAGATTGGAAGAATATACACTAAAATGTTACTAGTGCTTATCTTTGAATTGCAAAAGTTGAGATTTTTTTTCTTTTCTTACATGAATCTAAATTTTCCACCAAAGAAAGTATGTTACCTGAATATATTTTAAAATATATATAATATATAAAATGTAAATAAATGTATAAATATAAATGTATAAAAATGTAAATATTTTATATAATATATATTATATATAAAAAATGATTTATATATATAATATGTAGTATTTATTTATTTATTTATTTATTTATTTTTGAGAGACGAAGTCTCGCTATGTCTATCGCCCAGGCTGGAGTGCAGTGGTGCAATCTCGGTTCACAGCAACCTCCGCCTCCTAGGTTCAAGCGATTCTCCTGCCTCAGCCTCTCGAGTACCTGGGGTTACAGACAGGTGCCTGCCACCCCATCCAGCTAATTTTTGTATTTTAGCAGAGACGAGGTTTTACCATGTTGGTCAGGCTGGTCTCAAACTCGTGATCTCAAGTAATCCACTCGCCTCAGCCTCCCAAACTGCTGGGATTACTGGTGTGAGCCACAGCGCCTGGACATCTAAGTTATTTTTAAGTGTTCTCCATATTTACAAAGGAGAGAGACAAACAGCCTTAGATCCATTCAGACCCAAAGAATCAGAGCTTTGTACCAAAGAGTTACTGCAAGACAGAAAGCTTCAAAAAGAAGGTCCTGTCAAATAAAAGTAACATAAATTCTTTGCTATTTTCAACATTCAGTGGCCTATTTTGTTAAATAGTGATAATGACAGGACAGAAAGAGTGATGACGCCATTAGATATTAGGCACAAGCTAGGCAGACAGCACACTGTCCATCCACTTCTGGTGAGGCACCTCCACCCTGAGCTGAGTCATACCAACTCAATCTTTCAAAAGGCTCTCTTAACAGCTGCCTTCACACACTGTTCCGCCAGGGCACTTCAATCCTAACTGACTAAGGACTGGTTTGCTGTGTAATGACATAGAATTTCAAACTCTGTACTCTGTAAATCTACAGCCTCCTCAGATGAAAGACTAGTAAGTAGAGCAATATGAGTGGTGATTTTTGGCGTGAATTATAGGTCCCTGAGAGCTAAATGATTTTCAAGCCTATTTAAAAAAGAAATTTCATGAAGAAAACAAAGAACACTGTGACTATCTGAAGCCCTGGCACGATAATTGACACTCTTTTCTATGTCTAGAACACTATAATAAAAAGGGAATTTTCACGTGTCCTGGCCCTTCTGACTTGGAATCTGAAAAAAATCAGGTTGGTCCTAGTCAGGTATGTATTTACATAATTTCTCTCTTTCTAGACAGAGGGCTCTCTGAAGGCAAGAGCTACATGATTAACCCTTGCAGAACCCTTTTCCTAACACAGTGAATCAAGACTGAAAATTCTACACCATTTATATCTTTAAATACAGAAAGACTTGAAGAAATGTTACAATCCAGCATATTGCCCACATTTAACTACAAGGTCCTTTATTTATGAAAAAAATCCCAGTTGATTAATGATAAAAAGATTGACCGCTACCACCACCACCAATAGGGAAGGCCCTGGGTCGCAAAGGCTTCCTGTTAGTGTTGCAGCTTCTAAACAAGGAAAGAGAGTGGCTGAGGGAAAAAGAGAGAACAGAAAGTATATTAAGTTCTTCCTACTACTTCCCAGAATTACTTTTGCAGAACCACACTTTGGCATCATTTCCTTGTCTTAAACTGGGAGACACATGAAACAGCCCTCATGAGAGTTGACGCCGCATTTTATAACTAGGTGGATAAAGTCACTGTTGACCAAAGTACACGAAGTTTTCTCTGGAGATAACCACTGGAGACATTTCCCTCTCACCAGGAGACCAGGTCTGCTTTTCCTGATCATTAGGTTCATTTTCATGTGATTCATTTAAATGATAATCAATCTCTTATTGCACTGACTGCCAGACAGCTCAGAGCCAGATTTCAGACAGACAGGCAGGAAATGTGCAAGACCTCAGAACAAGAATGCACTTTGTATCTCAATCTAACTCTCACTTTCCTTTGTCCCATTTCCCACATCCTCTTAATTTACGATTTCATCACATAATGTTACATGTTTTATGTAGACAGCCTAACCTCTTCTGGATTGAGAGTTACTAAATAACCTACCAAATATATAAATGCTGAGGGGATAGCTAAAAAGGCCATGACCCCTGGATATATGTAAGACAGAAGTAGTATTTCTGTTAAGAGGTTTCAAAATGAGTGGGTTCCTTGTTCCTCAAGTGAAATCACTTTTAGATGTTCCCAGACTCTAAGTTGGGTAATAAAATAATAGGAATGGGAGAGACACACTGCTAGAAAAACACAATATAGGAGATTTTATTTACAATCATACTTAGGCATAGGAGTAAAATGACACACAATATATGCAAACAGAACAAACTGCGTATGTATTTCAGAAAAAAAGATTGGACAGACTTACCTCTATTGCATTTTTCTAAGACTTTTCTCTGTTCAAGAACTTCTGAATTTAAAACAGCCTTTTCTTGTTTAACTTTATTTACCTAAAAATGTGAGATTTTTCAGGGGAGAAAACACCAAAAATTGTAAAACAGGACATATGGCAATGTGTGATACTCAATTGCTGTTCAACTTTCAACATGAAGTTACAATTTAAAGCAGAAATTGGTTTCAATGTGTTAAGACTTTTTATTAAAGCTCTTCTTTAAAGCTTCAAGGATAGCTATTTAAGTTAGGATGTGTACCTGGTACAGAACTTATTGATACATTCCAGTTGGCACTGGCCCCTAAACATGACAGTATGCTAGCCATCCAATGTAAATGATACATGTTTTTTTAAAAGTAAAAAAAAAAGAATATAGAGATGGGGTCTCGCATGGTGCCTAGGCTGGTCTCGAACTCCTGGGCTCAAGCAATCCTCTTGCTTCAGCCTCCCAAAGTGATGGGATTACAGACGTGAGCCACCATACCCAGCCATGATTCATATTTTTAATGCAAAAATCCAACTAAAGATCACCCAGAAAATACAAGAATCATTTAGTCAAGATCTGATACTCAATTTTGGTATTCATTTTTAATGTTGATTACTTTTGACTTAAGACAAACATGAACTTTTAAAATAAAGGACGACTTTGAACTTTGATGACTCTTGGCTTAAATAAAATACATATAAATACTCCCACAAAAATTTAAATTTCTGAAATAACTGTTGATGTCTATAAATGAAAAGAGGATACTATAGAAAAGTTTTCTTTTTTTTAAAGAACATAAAGAAAAGCTACATATAGCAAGGTAGAAGATAAATCTGAAATACATTACATTGAATTTAGAAAGCAGGCATGTTCATAATATTTAAAAACACTCAAAATACTATGTATTGTAGTGAACATGTAAACATATGCACTGACATGATAAACACCAAGTTCAGAATAATGGTTATTTAGGGAAACTGGGCAGGAAGCAAGGATTATGCAACTAGAAAGAGTTACACCAGGGCTTTCATCACTGTGCTAATATTCTGTGAATTAAGTTAGGTAGCAGGTATATGGATGTTCATTAAAAATAATTTTTTTAGACACAGGGTCTCTGTCACTCAGGCTGGAGGGTGGTAATACAATTATTGCAGCCCCGAACTCCTGGGCTCAGGCAATCCTCCCACCTCAGCCCTCTGAGCAGCTGGGACTACAGGCACATGCCACCACGCCTGGCTAATATTTTTAAAAATATTTTTGAGAGACAAGGTCTTGCTGGTCTCCAACTCCCAGGCTCAAGTGATCCTCCTGCCTCGGCCTCCCAAAGTGCAGGATTACAGGCGTGAGCCACTGAACTCAGCCCCATTATTTTGTTCATTATGCCTTTTCAGATGTCTGAAACAGTCATAATAAAAATAATTGTTGAACTGTCTTCCAATAACACCTCTAAGTGGGAAGGGAGAGAATCATCAGTAAATAATCACAACTGAGGAACAGAGCACACCAAGAAACAAAGATAATGGTCCTGAAAGTGGCTCTGAATCCATCAGCACCTCCAGATAATCTATGAACTGGTTCTTTCAGTGTAGGCTTTATTTTTGGTTTTGGTTTAAATTAGTAACTGGTACACACTGTCTAACAGTAAGGCCCTTTCCAAAATATCATCATCCTTCTTCCCATTCATTATACTGTTTTGCCACAGTAATAAGAGGAGCTCAGACTGGGAAGTTGGCGGACACTGCTTCCCAACCTTTTTTACATCATGGCTTCCAAGAAAACGACCGTATGTGTATGCGAACTGAGGTAACTGGATGAGGCTGCTCACTGACAGGATCAATACATTGGCATGTTCATAAGCCACTTTATCAAGGCGCAGTAGCACATCAGTTGGGAAGCGGTGGGCTACAGAATCTAAGAACCACTGATACAAATTAAATCAAGAATCAAGACTGTGAAGGCAAATCTTTGAAGCCTCGTGCAAATAAAAGGCAATTGTGGGGGTCTTGTTCTTAGACAGTTCAAAAGGAAAAAGAGGCCAGGTGCAGCAGCTTGCATTTGTGTTCCCAGCACTTTAGGAGGCCAAGATGGGAAGATCATTCAAGTCCAGCAGTTCAAGGTAAGCCTGGGAAATACAGGAACCCACATCTCTATAAAAAAATTTTAAATATTAGGCAGGCGTGGTGACATATGCCTGTAGTCTCAGCTATTTGAGAGGCTGAGGCAGGAGGATCATTTGAGCCTGGGAGGTTGAGGCTGCAGTGAGCTGTGATCATACCACTGCACTCCAGCCTGAGTGTGATAGAGTTAGGTCTTGTCTCAAACAAAACAAAACACCAGAAAAGAAAGATTCTGGAAGCAACCACTTGAACGCATCCTACCACCTATCATAAATGCCTGTGTTGGAGAAGCACGAGGGACAGGCCTTCCCAACTGAACCAGTCATTCACTGGAAAAGCAAAACATGCTCTTCTTTCTCTACCAGCGGCACTAAAATATATGACTTGAAAGAGTAGCTACTATTTGCCTTACATAACAAAAACTGGGGGAACAACAGGAAACATGTCCATACTATTTCAGAGTTGTATTTATTAAGCCAGGTAGTGGGTACATGAATCTTCATGATCTTATTTCCTCTACCTTTTTCTATGTCTGAAATTGAGGAGAGAAGATTAAAATTGGTACATGGTTCTCATGTTAGAAATTGGCTTATATTATTAAGTTCTTAACTTAGCAAATCCCCAAACACCTTGAAAATGCTAAAGCCCTTGCCTTTCAGGCCTGAGATACATACTTCTTCAATTACTTCTACGAGTTTGCTCTTGAGATTTTCCAGCTCAATGGCTAATATCTTCTTTTCCTCCTGAACGGATACAATTTGATCTCGAAGTTCTGCATTTTTCAAGAAAAAAATATATAAATAAACTTATTTTTAAAAGAAGGCATCAATCTGGTCAAAAGAATTGAAAACGCCAGTCCATGTGCAGCTTATGGTCAAGATTATTTAACAATTAAAAGGAAATGAAGAACCAAAGGACAATGAGAATCTCATTTGCGTGGCCCCTCCCCCATATAGCCATGGATATTAACAATTGTATATCAGGCAACCTCACTACATTAAATGTACCAGATCGTGTTTTCTTTGCATTCTATCAAAACCACATTCTAGAAAACTAGCTGGCATTTTGGAAGTAAGATTTTTTAAGTTTTCAGCAACACAAATTAAGGTGTAGTATTTATTTCTTTTTTATTTCATAATGCCACGGGCTCTTATCACAAAACAATATAAATAAACAATTGGGCAGTTAATAATTTGGATATTTTGATTAAAAGTAAAAGTTCCTGACTTGTTGCCAATGTATAGTCCTTAGACATTATTTGAACTGATTCAAAATATAACCATTTGAAAGAAGGGTTAATTCTCATAATTTTCTCTCTAGAGTCATGGGTGTTTTGTTTTTAAATTTATTTCATAGTTTTATTATTAGGATTCAATGAAAAATGTGTTACTAGAATGAGAATATTATCAAATGTAAGTGCAAAATCTTCTGGTGTTAAAGTTACTTCTGTCACCCAAATGTTTGAAAATACACACAGATTAGCACAGACTACTCAAATTTATATTCTGGCCTACTGTTTTGCCACTTAGGTTTTAACTGCCTTTAATTTCTTACTGTTTTCCAAGTGCAATAAGAAACATGGTATGTGGTTATTCATAAATTAGATCAAACTTTTTACATAAACTCAGCTTGAAGAAGTTATCAGACTTATTTCTAAATCACTTTCTCCATTGGCTGGCTAATCCAGAAAGAAGAACATGAAACCATTTTGTTCAAGCTCGAACAGAAAGGAGAATGATGAACAAAGGGAACTCCTTTAAAATTCCTCTCCCTCCCTACCAACATGAATTCTATTTTGTCTTAGCTTGAGGGGTTGAAGAGTCGGATAAAGATGGTGTCTGTAACATCCTTTCTTCTTTGTACTTCCAGTTGATATGTTATCTACCAAATAAATGAATATTGCTTTTGACCTATATACTAAATTAAAATGGTCCAATAGTTATTAAGCCAGAACTGCTTTCCTACATCTTTAAATAAACATGTGTATGAATAAAATGAATGAGAATTTAATAGATGTATCATATGATCTTGCCTTACAACACTACTTGTTAACCAACAAAAAGGGGTGTTGGCTAAATATATTTTTATTCATTCTTTCTTTCATTTAACAAAACTATCTTGACACATGGTACATATCCTTAAGGTTATAGTATAACTGGCTGTTTCCATTGAGACAACACTTTCAAAAGTGCCTAATTCCAAACAAGAAAGTAACTCATAAAGCACAATTGTTATATACCCTATGGTGATTTGGAGATTTAAATAAATGATGTGGGAAGCTTTCAAAATGCTGACGCCTGGGTCCTACCCCATCCAAAATTCGGATTTAATTGGCCTATGGTGTAGCAAAATTTGGGATAGGGTAGGACCCAGACATCAGGCTTTTTTGTTGTTGTTGTTGTTTTGAGATGGAGTCTCACTCTGTTGCCTGGAGTGCAACGGCACAATCTTGGCTCACTGCTACCTCCACCTCCCAGGTTCAAGTGATTCTCCTGACTCAGCCTCCCAAGTAGCTGGGATAACAGGCACCCGCCACCATGCCCAGCTAATTTTTGTATTTTTTAGTAGAGACGGGGTTTCACCAGGTTGGCCAAGTTGGTCTCCAGCTCCTGACCTCAGGTGATCCACCCGCCTCGGCCTCCCAAAGTGCTGGGATTACAGGTGTGAGCCACCATGCTCTGCCCAGGCATCAGTATTTTTAAAGTTTCCCACATGATTCTGATGTGCAGTCAGGGTTGAGAAGCACTATCCTAATGGGGTACAAAATATGCTCAACAATTAAGCAAAGAGTTCTACCTTTAATTTGCTTCTGACACTGTACTGAGACACAAGTCTCGGCGGCACCGTCTGTGTCTGTAGTTGAATCTTCATCATCAATGTTTATCTCTTCAGTTATTACATCTGGCCCCAGCTTGGCCATGTACAACATGCTGATTCTTTTCAATGTTTTATTTTCTTTATTTAGCTAAGACAAAACATAAAAACAGTTATTTTAACAGCAGCCAAATGAGTACCTTGGGTTTTTAAACAATAGACAAATTAAGTATATTTTTGTCTTACATATTCATCAACACTCACAGCAGGACATAACAATTAGCAGATTCATTAAATAAGGTTTTATATTAAATTTATTTCTTTAACCAAGACCTGATGCCTGGATTACAGCCAGCAGCAAGTGGAAATGCTAGTTGTAACTGATGAGAAATATAAGGAACTAAGATAAAATACCAGTACAGATTACATAAAATTTTGATTTATAGTCATTAATAGTCTTTAAAAAGGCACTTTATTTCAAGCAAATCTGCTTGCTGTGGTGCTGTGAACACCTTTTAAATGTCTGTTTACCTAACATCTCCTCTTTTCTGGACATTACCACTCCTCATTGTTCCACATGATTTCAATGGGAGCGCCATGCTCTCCCAAGCATACCCCATCCCTTTGGTCACAGCGAATTAGCCCAGGGATTAAGCACATGACCCAAGTGTGACCAATCAGATCCCCTCTCTAGAAATTTAGAGGCTAGAACAGAGCAATGAGTTGCTTTCCATGCGTCTGGACAGGAGCTGCTGGTAACCACATTCCACTACAGAATCAAGGAAAAGAGGAAGGTAGTTTTTAGAAAAGCTAAAACTGAAGCTGATGTGTAGAGAAAGGAAGAGAAAAGCAGGGGAGAAAGAGTTTCCCACCAGACTCAAGCCCCAAACTCCAGTCCATTCCTAAACTGCTCCTGACTCAGAGATTCTATGGAATTCTGATACTTCTAACAGATTCCTATATCATTTTCTTTTCTTGTTTAAACTAGTTCAAGCTGTTGTTTCTACTATCTCTTCTACTATCTCTATTAAAAGAGTTCTCATTTGGTCGGGTGTGGTGCCTGTAATCCCAGCACTTTGGGAGGCCGAGGTGGGCAGATCACGAAGTCAGGATATCAAGACCATCCTGGCTAACACAGTGAAACCCAATCTCTACTTAAAAAAAAAAAAAAAATACAAAAAATTAGCTGGGCATGGTGGCAGGCACTTGTAGTCCCAGCTACTTGGGAGGTTAAGGCTGGAGAATCGCTTGAACCCAGGAGGCAGAGGTTGCAGTGAGCCGATATCATGCCATTGCACTCCAGCCTGGGTGACAGAGCGAAACTGTCTCAGGAAAAAAAAAAAAAAAAAAAATGCTGCTTAGGCTCTATACCATACCAAAATATCTGGCAGTGGAGCCCAGCATAGCACTTTTTCGGTTTCCCAGGTGATTCTAATGTACGTCAACACAAAGAATCATTGAGAAATGCATGGCTTTAGTATCCAACCCAGCTCTGCAATAAAATTCCATCTCTGCCTTTACAACTAACCTAATCCTTACGTTTCAGTTTTCTCATCAATAAACTAAGAATTAAGATAGTTTCTATCCCACAATAGGATGATTAAATGAGACATTATATATAAAGTATTTAATATAGCAACTGCCACATAATAAAACTTCACTGTTAGCTATTAAAAGTAAGAAAAGAGGTTTAGTTTGTGTCTAACTATCCTTTGGAAATCATTTATCCCAGCTAGTTTTCTTCAATCAAGGTATTCATTTATGCATTTTCTTCTTCCTCCAGGATACTCATGGAACTATTAGTTTCTGCCATCTAGTGCTTAATATATTACTTCTTAGACAACCACTACAATAATACCTTAGTAACATCATAGTTAACACAGTTCCGCCCTCAAAAGGGTTTAATGCCTCTATCAAACCAGGCACCAAAATCCATCAGTTTGTCTGTAATACAATTACTCTATTTAACAAAGTCACCAGTTTAAGAAAAAAAAAGCCAACCAGAAAATTTCATAAGTCTTCTCTGAAACACCATTTTCACATTTTGAAAGAAGAAATGTAAGATTTACATATATGAGCCTTTTTTTTTTTTTTTTTGGAGTTTGGTTCTTGCTCTGTCACCCAGGTTGGAGTGCAGTGGTATGATAACAGCTCACTACAGCCTCAAACTCTCAAACTCCTGAGCTCAAGTGATCCTCCCATCTTGTCCTTTCAAAGCACTGGGATTACAGGTATGAGCCACCACACCCAGCCTAGACATGAGGTCTTATGTGCATACTATTTGGACATTTTTGAGAATTCTGAATTTACAGATTTTGGCTAAGCAATTTCATTGTAGCTATTTGCCAAGCTATAGGT
Source organism: Macaca thibetana thibetana (assembly GCF_024542745.1). Taxonomy (NCBI): domain Eukaryota; kingdom Metazoa; phylum Chordata; class Mammalia; order Primates; family Cercopithecidae; genus Macaca; species Macaca thibetana. Next base: position 113,050,681 of record NC_065586.1, read on the forward strand.
TAATGGCATGCTACTTGTTGTTTGGAATCCCTCTATGTGTAAGGCAAAAATATATCTTTTGTTTTCTTTTCTTGAGATGGAGTCTCACTCTGTCACCAAGCAGGAGTGAAGTGGCGTGATCTCGGCTCACTGCAACCTCCAACTCCCTTCATGCGATTCTCCTGCCTCAGCCTCCCGAGTAGCTGGGATTACAGGCACGCGCCACCATGCCCAGCTAATTTTTGTATTTTTAGTAGAGATGGGGTTTTGCCATGTTGGCCAAGATGGTCTTCATCTCCTGACCTGAGGTGATCCGCCCACCTCAGCCTCCCAAAGTGCTGGGATTACAGGTGTGAGCTACCGCACCTGGCCAAAAATATATCTTTTAAAATCCTACAGTAACAGAACCTACTATTCTATTCAAATGTAAGTAGAGTTTTTATATTACCCATAGTTTGTGACTATTTAAAGGTACAAAACAAGCAAGTTTAATGGCTTTGGATCGTATGACTTAAATAACTGGTCTACATTTATCAGTTTTATCTACACATTTTAGCAAAGCAAAGTATCCATACCTGGTTCTAAGAAAATTATAAGGAACTGGGCACAGTGGCTCACACCTGTAATCCCAGCACTTTGTAAGGCTGAGGTGGGCAGATCACCTGAAATCAGGAGTTTGAGACCAGGCTGGTCAACACAGTGCAACACCGTCTCTACTACAAACACAGAAATTAACTGGGTGTAGTGGCAAGTGCCTGTAATCCCAGCTACTCGGGAGGCTGAGGCAGGAGAATTGCTAGAATCCAGGAGGCGGAGGTTGCAGTGAGCCAAGATGGCATCACTGTACTCCATCCAGCCTGGGCAACAGAGCAGGACTCCATTTCAAAAAGAAAAAAAAAAAGAAAATTATGAGGTCAAACTGCATCATAAGAATTAAACATTCCATTTGTCATTAATTTGATGGCAATAATGTAGAAAAGTAAGAATTTACAGAACTTGGCTCTCAGAAAAAATGAGCAGTTTTGCAAGTCTACTTTCAAAAATGACAACTGATACTTAAATCAGAATGTGCTATTATCATTTATTGGAAACACATATAATGAAGTTTCCACATTTTGCATTCAAAGCACTCTTTTACAACAAACAAGCACATTTATACTATTTGATTTAATCCATTTTTTGGATTTTTATTCTAGGCCCCATGAGTTCATACTACATCTTCAAAAATAAACTATATGTCCATTTTAAAAAAGGCTTTTTAAAGAACAGGCAACAAACAATGTTAAGTAAGGATCCTACTGTTAAGACTTAATTGTAAAAATGAGCTTAGAGATTAGGTAACACTGGTTCATAACCAGCAATGAATATAACGGTCACCAGGCAGCTTTTCTACACACACATGCCTGGGTCACACATCTAGAGCCAGTGGATCTGGCATATTATGAAGAAGCCAACAACCATGGTGCATCCTGGCATTTAGAGCAAGACAACTATAGCTCAGAGAGGTGAGTTCTCTTGCCAAAAGACACCTATTAAATAAAAGGGAAGACAGAAAAGTAATTTTTTTACAGGGGGCCATATGCAAATAAATTATTAACTCCAGTCCTAACTCTAGTCCATCATGTCATTTAAGATGAGATACTACAGTCCAGAGAACAAAACTAACTTGTCCAAAATCACATATGCCCAAAATGACACAACCAGGAACAAAACCTGTGTATACTGCCCCACAAACCAGTGCCTTCCAGAAACTCTGCCAATCCTGAAAGGTAGCCAGTATCCTCACTCTGGACGTGCTATGACAACAGGAATACTTGTTAATAACAAGAAAAAACAGACAGTGTATCCTTAGACGCTAGAAGATCCAGAGCAGTTAGCAGGCTCCGAATGTACTTTTTCTCTACTTATTCCAAAAAAAGAAATTCAAAAAATGAAAACAGAATTCACACAACATTATGGACTAGTGAACTCCAGGAATGTGCCGCAGAGTAAAAATGATGTGAGAATACTCATATTATCATTTTTTAAAAAGTGTTTTTAAAGTGTATTGCTATGTATTCTTCAGACAAATACCAGAAGTTACATATCCAAATTTATATTCTTAGGTTCTGATTAAATATCTTATGAATTCTAATGTAGTGTTGTTATGCAAACAATTAAGCAAATGCCTCCAGCAAGCACACTGTTAATGCATACAAATTATATTTATTTATGTATTTATTGGGAGTAGGATTTCAGTCACATCCAAAGAAATTTTCGGAGGTGGGTGATGGAGGGCAGGGAAAAGAAACACAACCAGTATTACTAATGAAATTTGGTTGAAAATTGCTGTAATCCATTTTCTGATGAAGTGGTTCAGATGCATTTTACCCAACCCAAAATACATAAGACAGAGATAAAAAACATTCTTTAATAATAATGTACTTCTGATGAGATAGAATGTAGAAAATTACACACTTGGTAAATTCATCAGCAAGAGGCAATCAGTGGAACACTGGAGGTCACCTTTAGCATGCCCTCGCTTTGCTTTCACAAATAATCACCTGAAATGTATGGCTTCAGGGTGACTTTTTCATCTGATTCAAATATGAGACATTCACTGCTCTTTTATGTCACACCAGGTTAGTTTTAAACTTGGTTAGCATTTTAACCAAATGCATGGACATTTGCAAAGTTCCGTTTAACACTACTCTGGGACCATTTTTTCCACATTTTCACAGACAAAAAGCACAAATGCTAAAATACTCACATACAAATGCTCCTTTTACAATTGGAATAACCTTTGCATTAAGGCAAATATTTACATAATCGTATTCCAGGATTCTGAGACCTTTTAACATTTCCCTCACCATCAGAGCAGATAATCGATTAGAGAAACAGAAAAGCAAAACTGGACAGAAGCCACTGCTTAGAAAAGCAAGTTGAAATTTAAAAGTTCAGGTAAAATTCCTTCATTTGAAGTCTCACCTTTGTTGCCAAAGCTTCAGCACTTTCTCGACAAGTCTTCTCTATTTCAAGATGGTTCTGCATGAAATTAACTTCCTCTATGACCATGTGAGAAACTAGGAATGAGGGGGAAAAAAAGATCTCAGCATTCAAAGATTAGTCAGCTATTCCAGGAGCCCACGCATCGTCCCATGATTAAGAATACTTCAATTCTTTGGCTAGCCAGACCTTTAGCTATCACTGAAAAAAAGGTTTTTGAGAAGCTGCCCTGATTAAATCTGAGCTAATATTTGAATGTAGAAAGAAACAAGAACACAATGAAAAACATTCATTTTACATACATAAATTTTATTATGTACATTTTAAGCTAGATTTTTTTACATCTATTTTCTATGCAACTATATATGTATCCATAGACATATCTGCTAATTTAAACAAAAGAATATTTCATAAATAAAGAGGAGTGACAGCATGACTTCTTTTTCTTAGCAGGGTGTAACAAAAAATAAAAGAAAAATAAATCTTAAATTGATCTTATGACTGGAATAGTGATGTGGCAACTTGGCTAAGTACTGCAACATTAGTGTCTATTAGCTACAAAGTAGTTACTGCTATTTTGTAAATAACTCTTGGGCAGAAAAGTGTAAGCAATAAGATTTATGTACTATATGGTTATAAAGCAGAGGCTAACAAATTGCTTCCTGAATCACAGGCTATCAGGAGTATTAGAGGAAAAGTAAAATTTTACTTGATATTTTACCAATGCTTGAAAAATAGTATTTTTTAGATTTTTTGATAGCTGGTGCATGTAAATTGAGATTTACAGGTATAAAGTGATTTAGAACTTGAGTTATATTTTGAAGATCAAGTAAGAAAAATGCCAATTCCTTCCACCCATATTTCTAGTTAAATGAAAACTCTCAGAATCTCAACCCTAAATGTAGACAGTATACTTACTGTTATTTGTTTGGCTTAAAAAAAAAATTTAAAGGAAACCCAAATGTGAAACCCAACAAAGTTAGGCAAAAAGCACTGGGCTCACATAACACAAAGAGAGATTACTTTTGCTTCATTTAAGCTTAATTAACCTGCAATTATGATTAAACTCAGGGGAAAAAATTTCTCTCCAAATTAAATACAAAAATGTATTACTTCCTAAGTCTGTCCAAAGTTCTTATTATGTTAATATTCAAATTCATAAAGCAGCACTAAATGGCCAGAAACATCTCTAACCTTGACATTTTTTCAGGGGTAATAATAATCTGCAGCAAATGCAGGCCAACCAAAAACCACTTAACTAATTAGTAGTTGCAGTCACCGAGAAAAACATGAATCAACACTGTTATTACAAGTGGCACATTTGAGTGGCATCTAATTATGACTTGATGAGCACGATACTTGCATTATCAACATTACTACTGCATCCCATCAGGGCCTAAAAGCTGCTGATGGCATTGACTTCGAGAAACTCCCACTCAATGGTACAGCAGCACCCAACAATCGGCTTGGCAGGGGCCCCCCTCACTAAATGACACGTTAAGCGTAATTACTGGTAGACATTGTAAATAAACAGGATTGGAAGTGAAAATTGTACCAAGTGCATAAGACACAATCTGACACATTGGAAGTGGCAGCCTTAATTGAGAGTTTCTTTGACTGCTCAAGATCATTTCAACTGCATTTCTCAGAGGACAGTGATTATAACTGTGGAGACAGACGGCATAATGGTATCAGCACTGCTGACAGAGCAGTGAATTAAATTGTATCTGCTGTTGTGTGAAAGCCTTGATGAGAGGTACAGATGCCTTAGTGGTCTTATCATTATAACACAATGGTCATGTTGTCATCAACCTTTCTGGCTCCAATTGAAAAGAAATGATTGTGTGTTGAAGCTCCCCCTCCCTTCCACATCACCCCCCTTCTTCTCTTCTATCTCTTGTTCTGAATAGAACCAATTTTCAGAGAGCTATGAAATCACGCAATAGGTCCTAAAATGCAGCTGCTTGGCATACAAACGGGTCCCCATTAAACTGGAATCACACACAATATGTGTTTATGCCAGAAGAACAAATAGAAGCTGAACACAGGCCAAGTTTATTCACACACACAAAGCCCATGTAGCTCTTCATCAATATAATTGCCTTTTATATTGTAGTTTAAATAATAGGCTCTATTATTTCCTTAAAATCCTAATATTCCTGGCATTTTATCACTATGTTTACAAGGTAGGTTCTTCAAAAATGTGAAGGAAAGAGAAAAGAAACCTATACAATTTTTACAACATCAAATATGACTTTGAATTTTTAGCCTTAACTACTTGACATCTTCTGCCACAATCTGGTATTTCCACTATCTAACAAAAACATAAACACTCTGCATTTTTCATAGGAATCTTACTTTTTATTCAATAACATTCTTGCTCTTGAAAGAGTAAGAAAATTCATTCTGCAGTAGTGAGGTTTAGGCCTAGCGAATAGGAAACAAAACAACAAGCAAAAAAAAAAAATTTATTTTCTAAACATTTTGTAAAAAGGTGCTCTGTGATTTAACTTCATAAACATAGCTGGGTAGTCCTTGCTCACACTTTCTCCAATTCTGATTTGGCACACTCCATCTGGCGGGATTTTTATTTCTTCTCAAAGAGAGAACAGTAGACATTTTTTAAATTGCACATTAACTTTTAGTTTAGGAAATTCTTCCAGTGCTAAATTGGTAGCATAACAAACCTACTTACCAACTTTCTAGGTTCATAAGGGAAGAATATATTTCAAAGGGTGATTATATCTTCAAAAAGCATGACCCCATTTCCAAAACCAAAAGTCAAGTCACGTGATGCAAAACAGAACTATTTTTAATATGTAAATTTATTTGCACATTTCAAAGAATAAAAGTTTTTTAAGCATTTAGATATTCATGTAACAACTTGCCCTGCGGTGCTGAATTGGGCTTGTCTCAGGATATCCACAATCCATGGCCACTGTACCTGTCATATTTGCATATTCGGATGACATGAGGTTTAAAAAAGAAAAAAGATGAACTTTTAATAAAGTGTCCATAATATTGCAGTTATGTTAAAAAGAAAAATCTTTCAGAAATACATACTGAAATATTTCCAGGCAGTAAACAGTAAAATGCTATGATGACTGGAATTAGTTCCAAAGCAATCCGAGGTCAGTGACAGTGGGTGTATGGGTGTACAGATGGAAGACTGGCTGTGAGTTGGCAACTGTTGCAGCCGGAAAACTGAAACATGGGGATTTGTTACATTATTTTCTCCCCTTTGCATAACTTTGAAATTTTTCATAGTAAGAAAATATAAATGACCCTGAGAACTCAGAGGTATAACATAAAAGTACGTCAACTATTGTTTCTATTAGTCTACTCGAATTAGCAAAGTTTGTCTCTCTTCAACTATGACTTCAAAGCAGTCTTACATACATGGCAGTGCAGTACACATCACATTGTAGGGTAACCGTTTTTTTTTTTTTTTCTTTTACTTGTTTTTATCTTCTACTCACTATGAACATTAGAGCATGGATTTTGTTTTACACATCTGATTCTCTTGCACCTAGCACAATGCTACATGCAAAGTAGGTGCTCGTGTTAGTGTCTATTTGAAGGATTGAAGGCCTAAGCTCATCTGTGAACAGCCTTTTATAAGAATGTTCTCTGTAGTATAGAATTGCTTAGGAAACAACTACCATCATCATTTGTTGAGCCTGACTATGTGTTCAGCCTTGTGCTAAACTCTTTACATGTGTTCCCTCCCTCATGAAGCCTCACAACAATCCTATAACGTAGGGATGATCACAGCAATTTTATATTTGAGAACACGGAGGCCCAGAGAAGTTAAATAACATATTCTAAATCACAGAGCTCTAACCGGTAAAGCCCAGCTAAAACCACTTCTAGGTGACGCTACTTTTCTATAGTCCTTTGAAATTAATTATACAAGGTGTCACCACCAATGATGTTGCTTCTACAGCAAATCTCCTCTCCCAACTCCAACTCCCAGAGATATTTAGATGTAGAAAATCTCTAAAGCATATGTGGTGAACATATTACAAATTCTTCTTCAACATCAGACTACTTTAAAAGTTTTCCATGCGATAAAGAAACAGCCATAAAAGTTGGCACATATGTAGGAAAATGGGTGTGTCCTTAAAACAGATTAATGGATCTAGCATTGTGGTTGAAAAGATATGAAAGGGGCTGGGCGCAGTGGCTCATGCCTGTAATCTCAGCCCTTTGGGAGGCTGAGGCAGGCAGATCACCTGAGGTCAGGAGTTCAAGACCAGCCTGGCCAACATGGTGAAACCCCTCTATACTAAAAATACGAAGTTAGCTGCCTGTAATCCCAGCTACTTGGGAGGCTGAAGCAGGAGAATCACTTGAACCCGGGAGGCGGAGGTTGCAGTGGCCTGAGAGCACGCCATTGTACTCCAGCCTGGGCAAAAAGAGCAAAACTCCATCTCAAAAAAAAAAAAAGAAAAGAAAAACAAAAGAAAAGATATGAAAGGTCTTTAGCTAGCTCTCCTTTCACAGGAATCCATCTAGGGAATGCAGCTTTGCTATGTGGTGGTGTTCTTTGTGTGTAGGAGGAAGGCTCAGAGAGAGCTGGCAGAGGATCAAAAATGACATAGACATATGGATAAAAACATTTATCCTGGGAAAAGTATGCTAAGCTAGGGAGAGTAGAGCCCTACGGCCAAACAAAGCTTTTCCTAACCCTTATGCAGCTGTTACCTCTACACTGCAAGACCTAGGCCTAGGTCGGGTGTGGTGGCTCACGCCAGCACTTTCAGAGGCCAAGGCAAAAGGATCACTTGAGGTCAAGAGTTCAAGACCAACCTGGACAACATGGTGAAACCCCATCTCTACTAATAACACAAACAACAACCAGGCATCAGGGGACACACCTGTAATCCAAGCTACTTGGGAGGGTGAGGCACAAGAATTGCTTGAACCCAGGAGGCGGAGGTCACAGCGAGCAGAGATCACGCCACTGCACTCCAGCCTGGGCGACAGAATGAGACTCCGTCTCAAATAAAAAAGACATAGGCCTAGTAGGTAAACATTACAGGGATTTCAGATTTCAACTCAGCACCAAAAGAAACTTTCCTCCACCACTGTCCGAATGTGGAGCCTGGTGTCAAGGAACTAACTCCCTAAAGGTAAATGATATGAACTCTTAATACTGAAGGGCAATCAGGCACTGGATAGTTTAGTTGATGAGATGGTGGTAGTAGCAACTAACATTTATTGAGCACTTACTATATGCCAGGAACAGTGTTAAGCATTTTTTATACAGATTATCTTTTTTTACCCTCAAACGGTCTATGAAGCATGGTCATTTATACCAATTTTATTAATGCAGAAACTTGGATTCACACAAACTAATGCTCTTCACTGGTGATAAAAATACTGCCTACTCCCTTCCAAATCTGAAATGCTACCCTCTGCTCAAAAGCCATGAATTATTTATCCTAGATACAGTTTTCTGACAAACATTTAAAGTTTTCTTAGTCCTCATTTTTCCGTTTTTTGGGGTTTTTTTTGAGACGGAGTCTCACTCTGTCACCAGTCTGGAGTGCAAAGACAAGATCTTGGCTTACTGCAACCTTCGCCTCCCGGGTTCAAGCGATTCTCCTGCTTCAGCCTCCCAAGTAGCTGGGACTACAAGCACGCGCCACCACGCCTGGCTAATTTTTTGTATTGTTAGTAGAGATGCGGTTTTCACCATGCTAGCCAGGATGCTGTTATCTCCTGACCTAGCGATCCACCTGCCTTGGCCTCCCAAAGTGCTGGGATTACAGGCGTGAGCCACCGTGCCCGGCCAAGTCCTCGTTTTCTCTCCTTTCGAGACTGAGTAAAGAGTTGGCACTCTGATGTTCTGTGAGTTACCAAGAGAGTAAGCAAAAAAGAATTAGCACTCTGTTTTCCTAACATCCAAACCTTAAGTTAATTAAACACACTTAGCAAAGGTAAAAACTAAATGCATACAGCAATACAGATAGTTGTACTAATCTTCCAGTCAATCCCCTCAGGCTTTAATTTGAGTTGCTCATAACGAAAAATGTAAATTTTTAAAACTATCAAAGGTATTCAGAGGAAGAGACAAAGAAAGGGAAAAGAGAAAGGGCAGATGAAAGCAGAATTTACATGTTACTTTGAAGACTGATTTTGGGGAATGTTGCTTCTGGTTTTGCATAATGCAGGAGGCAAAGTCCCTATTGCCTACCTACACCAAAATATTTTATAAGCCCAATCATAAGGAACTTGAACTATTTCCACTGCACACCAATCCACTATCAATAATTCAAGCATGGCCGGGCGTGGTGGCTCAAGCCTGTAATCCTAGCACTTTGGGAGGCCGAGACGGGCGGATCACGAGGTCAGGAGATCGAGACCATCCTGGCTAAAACGGTGAAACCCCGTCTCTACTAAAAAATACAAAAAACTAGCCAGGTGAGGCGGCGGGCGCCTGTAGTCCCAGCTACTCGGGAGGCTGAGGCAGGAGAATGGCCTGAACCCGGGAGGCGGAGCTTGCAGTGAGCTGAGATCCGGCCACTGCGCTCCAGCCTGGGGGACAGAGCAAGACTCCGTCTCAAAAAAAAAAAAATAATAATAATAATAATAATTCAAGCATATTAACTGGTAACAACACCAGTGGTATAACTCTTTAAGATGTGACTCAGAGTAAATACATTCCATAAGTTAAAAAGTACCATATAATTGGAATTCATACATTTGCAAATAAGAGGTATTTCTAGCATAGCATACTGGCCTCCAAAGACAGGTAATATCAGCAAGATTCCCCTGGGATGTTCTCTGTTACAATCAGACACTGAAATAAACTTGTTGTTGAAATTTAACCATAATGCTTCATTTGTATAGCTGTTTTACCTAGAATAAAATGTTCTGTTGTGTAGTTACCAAATCAACTCTTCATAAATAATCAAATACCCTGACTGATAGAGCATCTGCAGAACGATGGAGAAAGGCCTTGTTTCCAGGGGAAGGGGCCACTTTCCCTGCTACGGTCTGAGCCTTTGCCTAGGACATATTTCCATCTGATCCTTCTGGGTCTGATCAGCTATGTTGTCTTAGGGGATAAATAACAGATTTACATCACATAAAAAAAAAAAAACCAGCAAAAATTTGGAAAGTACAACTTTGGTGGGAATGTAGCTTTCTTCAGTGAGAGGGCTATTTCAAACATTCACACTCTTAAAAATGTTTAAGTTCTATGAAGCTATCATTCCTTTTCTCTATTTTTGAACCACATTATAAAGTATAAGTAAGTGACATGTAAAAAGTCATACATATTTCATGTATACAACATGATGAGTTTGGGGAATAATTATACACCTGTGAAACCATCACCACCATCAAGGTTGTATACCTATCCATCGCCTCCCAAAGTTTCCTTCTGCCCTCTTTATTTACTTATTTTCTTTTGTAGTAACAACACTTAACATAAGATCTACTCTCTTAGTAAATTTTAAGTATACAACACCGTATTATTAGCTATAGGCACAATGCCATATAGTGGATCTCCAGTATAATTCCTTTTCTATGAATTAACCTCAGGAACTATTTAGATTACTGTAAAGATGTAAGTGTCAGAATACCCGCCATGGCATTATTGATAATAGCTAAAAACCAGGAATAATCTATCAGTGAAAGAATAATTAAATACATTATGGTACTATCCTATAATGGAATACTACAGACAACAATTAAAACTGATGTACAGGCCGGGCGCAGTAGCTCCCGCCTGTAATCCCAGCACTTTGGGAGGCCAAAGTGGCCGGATCACGAGGCTATCCTGGCCAATATGGTGAAACCCCATCTCTATTAAAAATACAAAAATTAGCTGGGCATGGTGGTGCACACTTGTAGTTCCAGCTACTCAGGAGGCTGAGGCAGGAGAATTGCTTAAACCTAGGAGGTGAAGGTTGCTGTGAGCTGAGATCTTGCTACTGCACTCCAGCCTAGTGACAGAGCGAGACTCCAACTCAAAATAAATAAATAAATAAATAAATAAATAAATAAATAAAACAAAACAAAACTGATGTACATCTGTGCTGACATGCAAAATATGACCATAAGTACTGTTTACTGAAAAAAGCAGGCTGCAAAACTGAATTCAAAGCATGATTACATTTTTTTACTACACAAATAAAAGACCAACAAGGAATGACTATAAAGTACTAGCATTAGCCTTTTTCAAGGAGCCAACAAGCCATTTTTGTTCTCCTTTAACATTTATGTATAGTTAAACTGTTTTATAACAAGTACAGGTTTTTCTAACACCCTTGATAAAACAATTATGCTTATTCCATTTCTTTAAAACTTAAAGTGATGCCTGGGCATTTTTGGACAAATAGAAAGAAGTCTTGCTTTCTTGATTGTATGACCAGGATATTAGCAACTAAACAGGGTATATTTCTACTCACATAATCCCCAACACGCTATATGTGTTATAATAATTCCACTGAAATGCTTACGTACTTTTCTGAAATTCTTCCAGTTTTTTAACAGCTTCATCTCGTTCTTGCCTAATTTTGTCACACTGAAATGAGAGAGGTAAACAAATGTTAAACTTCAATCATAAATTTTAAGTTTGAAAAGGCAAGCAAGAGCAAACTTACAAACAGCAGCAATTTTCTGAAAACAAAACAAAATGTAAAACCTTTGAAAACCATCAATGGTCATATAGAACTGGTACTGCTCAGCCAGCATGGTGCTTGTGCCATTTGTATCTGGCCAATTTTCTCAGACCTTCTAAGATATGAGTCACCTTCCTGCTCATTATCTCCTCAGTAACAGCCCAATTTAACATCCTTGAGTTAAAATATATTCATGATTTAAGAGAATGTTTGTACCTCTTTTTATGTTGGCTAATGCTGTACATAGTCACTCATCTACAGGTCTGATTCCAAACAGTTTCAACTATCCAGAACATTGGTGCATACTTGGGAGGGAATGGAAAGACTACCGTGGGCCAGGCGTGGTGGCTCACGCCTGCAATCCCAGCACTTTGGGAGGCCGAGGCAGGCGGATCACGAGGTCAGGAGTACGAGACCAGCCTGGTCAAAGAGACCAGCTTGGCCAACATGGTAAAATGCTGTCTCTACTAAAAACACAAAAATTAGCCAGGCGTGGTGGCGGGCACCTGTAATCCCAGCTACCTGGGAGGCTGAGGCAGGAGAATTGCTTGAACCCAGGAGGCGGAAGTTGCACTGAGCCAAGATCACACCATTGCACTCCAGCCTGGGCAACAGAGCGAGACTCTGACTCAAAAGAAAGACTACTGCATGAGGGCAAGAGACAGCCACATGGCACACACTCTCACCCAAGAAAACATGATCCATGTGTCCTCAGAATTCTGAATAGAGGAAGGTACCAAATTAAAAGGAGAGAAGATAAAATATTCCATACTAAGCACATTATCATTTATATAAACTGATTTTTAAGGTGAGAGAACTCACTGAAAAGACTTTGGAAGGCAAGACCATAAAAGGCAAAAATAACCATTAGAGCATAAGGACCTTTTAGGGTATCTGGTATAGAAACAAGTATCTCCAGTATCGACAGGCCCAGGAGGCATTAATGAATTTTTTTTAAAAACCTAATGTTTATTATTATAAGGACTGAATTCAGTATATCTTGAATTTCATAAAACAGGGACATATAACAAGATATTCACCACAAGTAGCTAAAACATTAAAAAGTAATTCCTAGCTATTAGAGTAGTAATTTAAAATTTAATATCTTGGGAATACCTTATTCCCTAAGAGTGCCTTATGAATAAAGCACAATTTTAAATTATATTTGATTGCTAACCTGCCAGATAAATATACTGGAATTTCATCCCTTTGGATGTTCTTAATTCCAATTTTCTTTTTTTTTTTTTTTTTTTTTTTTTTTTTTTTTTTTTTTTTTTTTTTGAGAGACGGAGTCTCGCTCTGCCGCCCAGGCTGGAGTGCAGTGGCCGGATCTCAGCTCACTGCAAGCTCCGCCTCCCGGGTTCACGCCATTCTCCTGCCTCAGCCTCCCGAGTAGCTGGGACTACAGGCGCCCACCACCTCGCCCGGCTAGTTTTTTGTATTTTTTTAGTAGAGACGGGGTTTCACCGTGTTAGCCAGGATGGTCTCGATCTCCCGACCTCATGATCCGCCCGTCTCGGCCTCCCAAAGTGCTGGGATTACAGGCTTGAGCCACCGCGCCCGGCCTCCAATTTTCAACAGCTAAAAAATTATGATGTCAGATAATGTGAAAAATCCAGATTAAAACAGTGAGATATTCTCACCTATTAGACTGGCAAAAACTGAAAACAATCTGATACCAGGAGACAGGAACTCTCACAGACCACTGATGGATGTGTCAATTGGTATAATTACTTTGGAAATAAACTTCTATCAAAATTGAATACATACTTTCCTATGACTCAGCAATTCTACTTCTTGGTGTATATACCCAGAGAATCTCTAGTAATATATAACATATACAAAAATGTTCCACATTTTTAATAATAATATATCATGGTATGTTCATATACTACACTACAGAGCAGTGAAAATGAATGAATAAAGCCATATGTATCAACACAAATGTTAAAAACCATCATGTTGGCTGGGCGCGGTGGCTCAAGCCTGTAATCCCAGCACTTTGGGAGGCCGAGGCAGGCAATCATGAGGTCGAAATATCAAGACCATCTTTGCCAACATGGTGAAACCCCATACCTACTAAAAATACAAAAATTAGCCGGGCGTGGTGGCAGGCGCCTGTAGTCCCAACTACTCAGGAAGCTGAGGCAGGAGAATAGCGTGAACCTGGGAGGCGGAGCTTGCAGTGAGCCAAGATCGTGCCACTGCACTCCAGTCTGGGCAATAGAGAGAGACTCTGTCTCAAAAAACAAAGAATATATGAAATGAGAAGAAATATATAACATTTATGACAGTAGTTGTCTCTTAGGAGACTGGGAGGGGAATGGGATGAGAAATGATGAGAACTTTCAGTTGTATCTGCTGCATTCCTTGTTTCCGAATTTCAAGAGAACAGTTCTGTGCAATGGGTATTTGTTATACTATCCTCTGCCCTTTTCTGTCCTTTCAAAATATTTTTAAAAATAACAAAGTAAGAAGCTTGCAGTTCAGTTTTCCCCTTTAGTAGCTAAAGAACCACTGAAATGTCATACTGTCCCTACTCATATGGGTAAATGTATTCTGGCAAGAGAACATGAAGCAAGTACACAGTGTTAAATTAGCAAATCTGGTTACTAAATCCTGACTCAGGATGCCTCACCCAGTCAAAATGAGTTAGGTTGGACCTAACTTATTTCCTAAAGGAGAAGGCATTTCTTTGACTAAGGTTTTCCTGTGGCAATCCCATCCTCTGTAAAAAATAATAATAATTCTGTCTAACACAGTCTGTAGTTCCAGCTTAAACCAACAACATTTATGATTTTTTGGTGTTTAAAATTCTAAATAGTAGAGTTCTAAATTCGCATATCGGCTTTTCTTAGCTCCTTCCTCAACCCAAGGGGACTACATTAGACATCATAACCCTTAATGATAGGAGACCTCTGGCCAGCGGTTTCAGGAATGTTCCTGTCATTTTCTAGAATGGGCTTCTGTTTGTTCTAGACTTCCCCACCACCCCTACCAGTCTGTCTACCTTCCTCCAACAACGCACAGTATAGCATAAGGCACAAAAAGAAACCTAGTTTCCAACTAGGCTCAAACTCCTGAGTCATGATTGCCAAGTGAAATATATCTGGTGCTTTACTTTCAAATTAATTTAATATTTCTTAATCTGGCATATCTGAAAAATGTGAGATGTCTTGTAAAAAACTGTCTTCATTTAAAATCTGGTACTTGGGAGTGTTGCTCCTGCCTTAATGTCACTTGGTTCCCTCTATGTAGCTCTCAAAGCTCTACCTAAAGGAATTAGAGGTTTATTCAATTCTTGCTTCAAACAGCCAGAGTTTTTAGTGAGACTTTGAATGACAAAAGCATTAAACAGGAATGGTGCTCTATCTAGTCAAATCTGAAAAAGGTCACCAGTTGACATCATACACAACCACTAATGTGATGCATGACAATTTCAGGTAGGCTTGTACTAGTTGCCCAGAAGAAAAACATTAGGTCCATGCTCTCTGCTATGAAGGCCCAGGGAGACAAGCTCAGGTTAATAACAGGTCTCAACATCAGTTTTATTCCAACATGCAGGTAGCCCATTTCTATAGTCCAGCTATATGTGTTCACACTAATCCTATGGTTATCATCAGCAGATTCACAAGCTGTCTCCCATCCCCAGCTGTGTTCTATCAGGGGTCTTCATGTTGCTTTGCTTTCTATTTTCTGCAACCACATTATGCTAGAACTGGCAGCCACAGAATTTACCATCTGTTATGCTGAAAGGGGTGTGAGTTGGGGGTGGGGAGAGTCTACACATGCTGCAAATGCAGCTTACTTATTCTGAACCAGAACTGAGCAAAATATGGAGGATGTACGCATTTACTAAAAGCAGAAATCCAAACACCCACTTATTTCATCTTTTTAGGTGAGCCCAGAAAAGAAACTTGCAAATTTTCTCTCATTCTACCAACAGAGGGAAGTCAGCCAGGATTACGGGCCTTTTTGGAAGAATGTTTCATCTTTACACCACACAGAAGCCCCTCACCCATCCCACCCCTTCCTCTACCCTGCTCACGCAGCTGCACCATTTGTAAAAACTGCTTCTTTTTGTGTGAGAATTGCTCATGAAGACTTTGCAATAGCAACAGATGTTCTTGGGCCTACATCACTTAATTATGATGCCCAACGATTCTCTGTAGCTCAAGGCTGGGGTAGAACCCAGTGGCACAACTGCTGGCTCATGTAAGCAAGCTGGATAACATTACATCTACTCTAGAGTCTCTATTTGGCTCTTTATGAAGGGATGAATTGACCGGAGGTTGGCCTTGCTGGTTTTGAAAGCCCTTAATATTAGAAGCCCTGGCTATTTTCCAGATCTCTTCCTTGAACCTCATCCAGGCAGATACCTGGCTTCTGAAACTAAACCAGGATTTCTGAGGATTGGCAGACTGATTTGCAGAGAAATAGCCTTTCCAGTGTGAATTAGTATCTTCCTTGCACCACCCACTCCCCAAAATGGGCAGCTCAGTTATTCATCCCCCTCTCACATATTCATCCAACTACCATCAACATTAAAATGTCTGCTTCAAAGGGCTCAGCAGAAGTACAGATAACTGATATAGACACCAAGACATCTTTATATTCTGTTGTACGTATATGTTACGCAAGAAAAACCTCAGCATTCTGAATTGTATCTAACTTCCACTAACATAAATATTCATGCTTGTCTTCCTGGTGCACAAATGCATCAGAGGGTTGCTAGCCTATACACAGGGCAGTTCGGGGCCCAAGAAGTGTATATATGCACCGCATATGCACAATACCAAGATAGGGGACAAGCTATACGTAGGCAAGTACATTACAGTTGACTGAATCAGACTTTTAAGCAAGTATCTACTATAATCATTGAATGTCATTATTTCCTTCCTCTGAGAACTGAACAAATTTATACAGCCTCACACAGCCCAGCCACCATGTCAAACACTGGGCACAATACATGAACACAATAGACAATGTGTTCTGACAAAAACTTATGATCTACCACGAAAGATCAACAAATGAAGTAAGCAATTCATAAGGACGCCCGATATAATGTGAGAAGTACTGCCAAACCAGAACTGAACAAAATATGTACCCATTTCCTAAGGAACGTACAGCAGAGGTTACAACGCCACTAAATCTGAAGTTTAACGCTACACCATTTTTCTTGAAGTTCATTAATGTCCAGTTACAACAGTTAAAGATGTAAACATGCCCAGCATCAGAACTGTGTGTAATGTACCTGTTTACCTGTTTGAGAGTCCTCGGCATACAGTGAAAGGACCATCAATTCACTTTTAATAGTAATCAACGATTCTACTGCTCCACCTGTGTAAGTCTGGCTAGCACTGTGCTTTCTGGATTTCTACACTCTTATCCGTGAAGAATACGACACATGAAATCATTCCCACTAGGATGGAATTCCTTTCACTCTCTTTCTCTTTTGGTGTTCTTCTTTCTTCCAATTCAAAGTTCTTTCCCTCCAATTTTCACAGGCAAAAAAGAAGTGGTAGCTGCCCTCAAAGCTGTCTCGCAGCATTCTCCAAATTCTAGGTATTGTGTGTTAGATGGAAACACATGTCATCAGAACAGAGATCCTTGCTCTTTGTTTCTAGATAGATTGCTGTTAATAAGAGACTCATTTTCACTTTCAAACTGCTAAGTAATTACTTTTTCTCTGGCACAACCACTTGCCACTCTGTCTCAAAGAAACTGCATGTATGTGGATGTATTATGCATGAACAGTTAGCATAATGGATGCATATCTTGCTCTTTAAAGTGGCTTCTTTATTGATTTTTTTTTTTTTAATAAAATACTTTGGGACCTTCATCTCTGACTATTACACAAGAGGAAGAAATTTCAACAATAGACAACTGAGCCAAGATGCAAACAGTATCATATATCCTGCTTCTTGAAACGTAAGTCTTGGAAAGTGTCTGTCTCATTCTCTTTTCATTCATTGTTCCTGGCAAGCTGACAGAACCGCCTGATGCACTGTTACAGTAGCTCACCCAAACGACTTCTAATCAGCCACTTAAACATTTATGCATTTCAAAACTTGATCTCAGAACATAATACTAAACATAAATACTTACTATTTAAAGGCAGACATTCTTCTATTATACAGATTTCCTTCTTTTTATGCACTCTCCACACACAGCCCCACCCCCACCACTCTGAGAAACGTGAAAGCTATTCCATTCAAAGCTCAATGACGCTTTTCCCCCCATATAGGAAAAAAACCCAAACGATTATGACAAAGATCCTGAGTGAGTCATAAGAGAATGCCCTTCAATTGTGGAGGCATGACTAACATTTGAATATGGTGATTGCTACACAAGCAAAGTAAACCATTTTATTTGGTTGACTGCAAAATATATAGTCATCTATTTTTCCATACCCCAAAAATATAAATTTGAAGAGTTGTTCACCTCAGTATGATAGGCTGTTACTTTTTCACATCCTGCTAAGTCCATTTAGAAAATGGGCAAAAAATAATGGAAAGTAGCTAGTAGCACTATTGCCATAATCCCCATTTATCTTGATGTTAAAAAAAAATTCATTGTGTTTACATTTTAAGGCAACCCACACCATTTGCTTATACTCTAATATTTTGATAATAATAAATTTTGCTTGATAAATGTGATACATACATAAAGAAATATGCAGATGTCTTATTACCAAAAAGGCAATAAATTCTGCTTGTGAGAGAGAGAGAAGACTTTGAAAAACCTAAGTGACATTTATTAAGCCAAGCATTAAAGACTAGTAAAAGTTTATCACATGGAAAAGAGTAGGAACCTTGTCTTTTTGTTCTTTGTCCATTGCCCAGCCATGCTCTAGGCAATCACTCAGAGCAGCATAATTGATCATGGTTATTTGTCAGCTTACTTGGGGTCCTCATTAGAGTGGTTTTACTCAAGAGTAGGACCTTCATATATTTTTCTTTATAAGCCAGTACTCAGAAGGCATTCAATAAAAAGTTTTCCCTTCAAAAGAGCTTTCCTTATAAAGTCAGATTGACTCCATCCTCAAAGTCACTGATAAAAAACATAAAAGAGTCAGCAGTTTCCCTAAAATGGAAGAACTGCAAAAAAAGAGAAAAGATCCATTAAAACACTGGTCCATTCCCCCTATCCCAAATTTCCTGCTTTTATCCTTGGGATGCATTATGCCAGAATGTATATGTATATATACAAGTACACACATACATATATACACACATATGTGAATGTTTTGACATAAGATTGACTTGGTATTTATATTCAACTTTCAGTTTTTCAACACAAACCAATAGTTGGTAAAGACAAATGACCCAGAAAAGGATCAAGTCTGATAATTTGCTGTGGAAAACTCATGCACTAACAATACAGAATTAGAATAAAGTTAGGACCTTTGTGGAAGAAGAGTCAATAAGCTCCCACTGTTCACCTGCTTCTAAAAGAACATCTTGTTCAGAAGACCCATGTTTGAATCTAGACTCTGCCATTATCTGTGTAACACTGGGAAACTCACTCAAGCCCTGCGGTACTGTTCTCTCCTCTGTGAAATGGAGCGGACACACTACTGTTTGGAGCATGAGACAGGGATTATGAGAGAGCATGGATGTCCTATAGCAGCTTCTTACTCCATGCAGCCTCTAAACAACTGCTTTCCCTGAAGAGCACCATGTCAGACCACTTGTCCCAACACAAGAGACTCCAAACAGAGCAGGAAAAGATCTTACTAAAGGAATCACATCCACCACCTCTTCCCATTGATAAGGTTCATGGCCTGGTGACAAAGATAGTAGACATGTGGAAGGGAAAAATACCTTGCAATTTTTTTTTTTTTGGCTTCCTCTGTTCATTCTAAATTTCCCTACATCGAATTAACCATGGCAAAAGGAGTCTTACTTTAATTTGCTGTCCCTGAACAATTTAACTGCACTCTGGTTTGGGGCCACGAATGAAAGGACGGCCATATGTATTTGCTGATGTCAACTGGACAAAGCTCACCCAGCCAGGCACAAGAGAGTGCTTTCCCAGAGAAAATGCTGTTCTCCATTTACCACCTCCGGAACTAAAGCTGCTTTTACTCATTCTACACTCTATAAAAGGCTTTTATTATATGCTTCCCTCCTTTGTAACACAGCCCCCCCCTTTTGAGGAAAAATCTGCAGTAATAAGCAAGCTAGTCTTTTAACAGAAGATAAACAGAGTGCAGTGAACTTAAAACCACTCTACTTTGTTTTACCCAACCACACAGCATTCCATATTGCTTTCGTTTCTTTTCTTCCCGTTGCTGTTAATAGTTATTTTTAAAGAATTACAACAGAAGCAGGTCAATAATGCCTACAGATGTCATGAAAGTATTAGGCCATACTCTATGCAGAGAAACATGTAAACAGTTAATGGGCTGAGGTAATTTATAATCCTCCTTTTACCAAATGCATTTTACCTACAATTCCACTTGCATAACGGATGATTCACTTAAAACCTCACCGCAGAAAGTGGCTGTCAGTTAAACAACCATCATCTCTACCAACAATAGATGTTTACAGAGCACCTACTATGTATTTTTAGGGCACTGCTAGGTCTACATGTAAGCAAGGATTAAAGAAGAATAAATAAAAAATTTAATCTTCTTCCTCTTACATTATTCATTTGCTTCTATCATCCTTCTTTCTCTATTTTATGAAGACACCTGTTTGCTTTCCCTCCTCTTACCTTCTAGGTTAAGTCAAAGAGTGCTCCTGGATTAACCCCTCCAACTTGCTTTGTTCTTCCCGTGGGTCAGGAGCAGCTATGAAAGAGACTCAATGACTGGTATCATCTCAGCCTCTTTGTTCTCCTAGAGCTGGAAAACAGCTGAGCATCTTAGAGCAAGATGCTCAAGTATCCAGCCTAAGCATTACCAACTAGGTTTACTTTGGAATTTGGGGGCATCAGGAGCCCAGGATCTAAGAACAACCTCCTTACCTGTTTATGTCCTCAGGACAGTTGTGATTTTGCATGGTTACAGGGCTGGAATTAGAAATCTTGCCAAACTACTATTTTCGGTGACTTTCTTACTGTGTGTGTGTGTGTGTGTGTGTGTGTGTGTGTGTGTGTGTGTGTGTGTGTGTGTGTGTGTGTGTGTGTTTTGAGACAAGATCTCACTCTGCTGCTCTGTGTGTGTGTGTGTGTGTGTGTGTATGCGTTTTGAGACAAGATCTCACTCTGCTGCTGCTGCTCTGTGTGTGTGTGTGTGTGTGTGTGTGTGTGTGTGTTTTGAGACAAGATCTCACTCTGTTGCCCAGGCTGGAACACAGTGATACAATCATGGCTCACTGCAGCTTCAACCTTTAGGTCTCAAGGGATCCTCCTGCCTCAACCTCCCAAGCAGCTGGGACTACAGGTGCATGCCACCATGCCTGATTAATTTTTTAACTTTTTTGTAAAGATGGGGGTCTCACTATGTTGCCCAGGCTGGTCTTGAATTCCTGGTCTCAAGTGATCCTCCCACCTTAGCCTCCCAAAGTGCTTCTTACCATATTATGTATGTATGCACCAGCCCCTTCTAACATGGATGTTTTTATCACCTCCACCTACTATTCCCTGAATGACCTGATGAAGGCAAGAGAAGAAACTTAGGATTTCACAGAACACCAAGGATTTATTTACAAATGAGCAAAGGAGCCTTAAAACTAGGCGAAAAATAATGATCTAAAAATCCATTATAATCTGCTTTGAACTAGAGTACTTACCATTAGTATCACCAACCATACTACAGCTATATAGGTGGCAAATTAATAGTGAAAAAGTTAAATATAATTCTACAGAGCCCAATAAGGGATCCCAAATATCTCATACGTTTTACAAGTATTTAGCTTGCTGCCAGTTTTTATTATAGCTCTTACTCTGAAATTTTAAAAATGAGGTTTCACAATTTATAGCAGTGATGGCTATCTTCTGCCTTAATATCGACTAAGGACCTGTTTTACTAATTTTCGACCAGGGATATTATGTTCTGAAATATTTGGCCTACCCAACAAAGTAATTTTTTAAAGTAAATTTTGTTTGCATCTAAAACCAAAAATAGGCAGTTGGCTTCCTCTCTATTTTTCATTTGCTATTCAGTCCCTCTACGTTTCTGACCTTAGCCTGTTCTTCCATTTGTCGGCTCCCTAAATTTACAAGAAAAAAAAAACCATATATATATGTATTTTTTATTAGCTATATATATTAGCAAGCATTCACAAACCTTAAGATATTTTCAGTGATAAGAAGGATACATTTTGTAAGGTAAGTAGAATTCAATTATTTAACAGTTAAAAGAAAACTGACAGAGCCCCTGAAAATATTTACCAGACTTCCCCACCTTCACAGTGGATGCTTCTCAACTTCCGGTGTATTATTCATATAAATAGAAGAAGCAGACATACAATGATTTATGGAGGTATTGGGGCAAAATACCAATGACTAATTACAAAGAGTTTTCTCCAGGATCCAATGTGTCTAGGTCCCAAAGTACATGTATCAAGCGTTCAATTCCACTGACAGAATCCCAAATCTGACTGTTAGGGGAAAAGTACGATTCCTGGGGACTTGAGTTGCTTGGCCTGGTGCCTTGCTGCACATTTAGCCATGTAGTTAATCTCCCAGAGCTGCACCCACTGTGGCATGCCTGCTATTCTTTACCATCTGGAGCCTGGAGTTGGTATTAGCTTGAACCACACATGCAAGAGAAAAGGGAAGAAAAGAAAAAAAAACAACCCTCATTCACATTTAACTGAAATTGGTGACTGAACAATGCACTATGCCGCCTAGGCTTTTACACATGTAAGAAAGGGGGGAAAAAAGGGTAAAGTACAAACCTTCTCCTTTGTTTTCTGGTTCTCTGCTCTAAGGTCTTCATATTCGCCTATTGCTAAAAGAAAAAAGGAAAGCAACATTACAACACTGTCAAAAGTTTACTGCAGGGAAACCTGGGGAATCCACCTAACCCCCGTTGTCTTCTTACTAGGTTGAGGTAGGGTGGAGAAGAGGCAGCAGAAAAGGGGCTTCTGCTTTCATTTTTTTATTCTGTAGGGACAGGGTCTCACTATGTTGCTCAGGCTGGTCTCAAAACTCCTGGGCTCAAGCGATCCTCCTGCCTTGGCCTCACAACGTGTGATTACAGGCATGAGCCACCAAACCTGGCTGGGCTCCTGCTTTTAACAGTAAGGAAGAAAAAGCAGACGTGAGCCCACCAAATTAAATTTCAGTTCTCCCTAGGTCATTAGGAACACCCACGAGCCAGGTAGTTCTCCCTAGGTCATTAGGAACACCCACGAGCCAGAAGAGGTGACATATGACAAGCGATTTCTCCTTTCTGATGCTCAGCACTTGGTCCTGTGAAAGCATTCGGCAGGTGTTCCCTGAAGTTCCTCCTAGCACTGTTAGTCTGTGGTACTATAATCAGAGGTTTATTTAGAAAATCCGCCTGTAGAGAGTAGAGTAGGTTTGCACACTCGACTCAATGTCACACGTCTGCTTTATTCACAAGCAAAAAATTTATGAAGGATTCAGCTAAGAACTATTTTCAGACAAGATTGTCAGTCACGACCAGAAATTCAGACTCCTTTCACTAACTGGGGAAGACATGTTAAACTGTTTGGAAATAGTATCCACTACGTAGGGGGCACAGTTGTGTACTTAAAATATTTTATTGACCAAAAAAAAAAAAAAAAACCCTAAATCCCCACATTCATCTTTAATCAAAGCACCATTTTTAGTTGAGAATATAAAGTTTTGAACACATTAAGTGAGAAGAAAAAGAATGGCCTAAGATCAATGACAGAGCAGAACATCTGAAGTAAGTCTAAAACTGTGGCTCACCCCAGGGCCAGCACCTTGACTGGCACGAGAAAGTCAGTGAATCATCAGGTTGATTTTCTTTTTTTAAGAGACAGGGTCTTATTCTGTCACTTAGGCTGCAGTGAGGTGGTACCATCATAGCTCACTGCAGTTTCGAACTCCCGGGCTCAAAACAATCCTCCCATTCAGCCTCTTGAGCAGCTGGAACTACAGGCACATGCTACCATGCCCAGCTAAATTTTTAAATTTCTTGTAGAGATGGGGTCTTGCTATTTTGCCCAGGCTGGTCACAATTTGAACTTTTGTCTTTATGGATTTATCTACCAAAAAAAACCCCTCAGTTCTTCTTTTAAGAAAAAAAAAAACAGAGCTTCCTATTTCTATGAATAATCTAGAAACAGAAATAAAAAATCTGAAACCAGTGGCTGCAAGAACATCGCAGATAATCTGGTCCTTAATTCCAAAAATGTACAATTCTAACCACTAGGGCAAAGAACACCCCAGAAACAGATGTTTAACATGGTAAAGCACATGCCTTGTTTTCTCCTCTGGTGATCGAAAGGGTTCAGAATGGCTACTGTGATGGTGGCACCAAAGTCCTAAAATCCAAATTCAAATTGATGAATATTTATGACATTATACCACCAATGTCCAGAAGTTTTATTAGTATACCAGGACCACTTAAACAAGAATTAATGGATAATTTTATTGAAGCCACATCCCAAAAGAATCCTTGAAAATTAGTCCATAAAATAGGTGAATGTGTACATGTAAAGATATAGTTCTTCTGAAAATAATTACATTTACAGTCTGGGCGTGGTGGCTCACGCCTGTAATCCCAACACTTGGGGAGGCCAAGGTGGGCAGATCACTTGAGGTCAGGAGTTCAAGACTAGCCTAAATAACATGGCAAAATCTTGCCTCTACTAAAAGTACAAAAATTAGCCGGGCGTGGTAGCACTTGCCTGTAGTCCCAGATACTTGGGAGGCTGAGGCAGGAGAATCATGTAAACCTGGGAAGCAGACGTTGCAGTGAGCCAAGAACGTACCACTGCACACTCCAACCTGGGCAACAGAGCAAGACTGTATCTCAAAAAACAAAACAAAACATTTTCAACAGAAAAAGATTTGACTGACCTAGAATGAAGCCCTCTGAACACCAGCTCTTCGTCAGCCCTGCCACACATACCCCAAGAGCTAAGTATAAACTAAATCGTCTTTGGAGGTGAAAAACCAATGAAACATGTCCTTACCTTTTTAACAGAAAGAAACAAGAACTAACTAATAACTTCTCAAAATATTCACTTACACCACCACTGGGTAGTCTATGGCCATGATCCCATATCTTATTACTATATCTTAAATTGTTTCAAAAAATAGATATATAAGTATTCTATTAAGAGACTTTGATTTTAGGTTACTTGACATTTAAAAGTATCTGTAGATGAAGTTGAAAACCAAAATTGATTTAATGTTCTATTATTGGTAAACTGCTTTACAGACATAGAGAATGAACAATAAAGGTTTATAAAACCATGATCTCAGCCAGGTGCAGTGGCTCATGCCCTGTAATGCCAGCACTTTGGGAGGCTGAGGCGGGCAGATCATCAGGTCAGGAGTTCGAGACCAGCCTGACCAACATGGTGAAACCCCGTCTCTACTGAAAATACAAAAAAATTAGCTGGGCATGGTAGTGCGCACCTGTAATCCCAGCTACTCAGGAGGCTGAGGCAGGAGAATCACTTGATCCCGGGAGGCAGAGGTTGCAGTGAGCCAAGATTGCACCACTGTATTCCAGCCTGGGCAACAGAGCAAGACTCCGTCTCCAAAAAAAAAAAGAAAAGAAAAAAAAAAGAAATAAAAAACCATGATCCTCAATGATCTCATATTGACATTAAGAAATTTTTTCTATTTAAAACATCACATAATGGTTTTGAAGTCTTTTTTAAAATACCAATACTATTCTTCCATTATACTGCCAATAGAACCCAGATGAAACATTGTAGGCTCCCAATTACTGGGTATTTGTGAAAAGAATTAATTAAGAATCTTAATTCCAGCCTGGGCAACAGAGCAAGACCCTGTCTCCAAAATAAAATAAGATAAAATAAAATACCATGATCCTCAATGATCTCATATTGACATTAAGAAATTTTTTCTATTTAAAACATCAGATAATGGTTTTGAAGTCTTTTTTAAAATACCAATACTATTCTTCCATTATACTGCCAATAGAACCCAGATGAAACATTGTAGCATCCCAATTACTGGGTATTTATGAAAAGAATTAATTAAGAGTCTTTGAACTATCATATTTTAATGAAAATCACAGAAAATATGCTTTCTTGTGACTATGTACAACTTTAAAGTAAGGTATAAGGAAAGGAAAGTATGAGAAGAATTCAACCCTTGCTAATAAAACCAAGCTCACTACCATAAACAACACGTACAGACATGCACGCACATACACACACGTATGTATCATAGTGGACCCCTAACCCTAACCTCAGCAAAACTGGCAAAAACTGAAGTGATCTATATTATTCAGCTGCTTCTTTGGCAATGTTACGGGGTCGCAGAGAAAGCTGCCTTCTTGTTTCAGAACTGGCTTGCAGTCTGAAAATTTTAAAAACTGAGCTTGCACAGCTCCAGTGATTCCATCAGAGACATCCTCCAAATCCTGAACTCGCCAATGCTAAAGAGATTAATCTGGTCGGGTATGGTGGCTCATGCCTGTAATCCCAACACTTTGGGAGGCCAAGGTCGGGGGAATCACTTGAGGTCAGGAGTTCACAACCTGCCCGGACAACATGGTGAAACTGCATCTATACCAAAAATACAAAAAAAAAAATAGCCAGGTGTGGCAGCACATGCCTGTAATCCTAGCTACTCAGGAGGCTTGAGGTGGGAGGATCACTTGAACCCAGGAGGCGGAGGTTGCAGTGACCCGAGATCATAACACTGCTCTCCAACCTGGGTAACAAAGCAAGACTCTGTCTCAAAAAAAAACAAAAAAACAAAAACAGATGAATCTAACCAATTCTCGGCATATGAAAGGTACCTGCAGCTCGAGAGCTCAAGAAGACTTCATCTCTCACATTTACAGGTACAGTACATTTCACTGTACTATAAGGTTATATAGGACAGTAATTAAAAAGTGCATCCTAATGACAGCCTGAGCACTTACTGGCTAGGGGACCTTGGGCAAATCAGTGAATCTCTCTGACTCTCATGTTCCTCATCTGGAAAACAGGAATAATAATTACACATCTCTCATGGTGGTGTTACTAAGAGTAAATGAGTTAACATATGTAAGAGTATTTGGGCATATTAACTGTTCAAAACATGTTAGCCATGGTTATTATTACTGATATAAGTACATCAAATCCTGTGTTTACAACAAAAGAAGTTAGGCTATTCCCTAATGCCCTCAGCCTCAGGCTTACTTTTGTCCTGCATGGCAGACAGGAAAAATTTCCAGGGTACTTCTATCCTCCACCAAATAAAGGGAGGGGAAAGGGGGTTAAAGATCAACTACACACAAAGTGTTGCAGTAAAGAAAGGTGGCAAAGAAGTAAAAGCATTTCTGAGAGCTGTACTTGTCAATCCTGGCTACACACTGAAATCACCTGGGGGGCTTTTAAATCATATAGATGCCTTGCCCCTGCTGCTTCAAGATTCTGATTTAACTATTCTGGGGTAGATCCTGGGCATCCAGATAGATAGACAGATAGATAGATAGATAGATAGATAGATAGATAGATAGATAGATAGACAGACAGACAGACAGACAGACAGACAGACACACACACACATACATACATACATACACACACACACACACACACATACATATATACGTTTAGAAGTGAGAGCCCCAGGTAATTCCAATGTACAGCCAAAGTGGGCTGTAACATAACAATACAGAATGGAAGAAAAAGGAAGACGGTGGAGAAAACAAGGAGAAGAGCAGGCAGAGCATGTGTTTCAAGAATCATGCTGGTTTTCTATTTTCTAACTCCTCGACGCCAAGAAAAGTTTTCTTTCCAAGCTGCAAATCATGACATAGCCAGCCCAACAGGCAGCTGAGTAGACTTAGTTGTTTCAGAAATGTGACAACTAAAGTTCATAACTACAAGCCAGTAACACCTCTAGCTAGGGTTAATAAGAATCATGCTTTGTCTGGGATTTTGTCAGTTTTAACACTGAAAGTTCAGCATCCTAGGAAACCTCCCAGTCCCACGGAGGCTAATCACTCTACCTCTAGCACTCTTTCCAGACCAGTATTTCCAACCAATACTTACCAGACCTGTGTGGTCCAAAATGGTAGCCATTAGCCACAAGCAGCTATTTAAATTTTAATTGATTGAAACTAAAGAAAATGTAAAATTCAGTTCCTCAGTTGCAGAAGTTATATTTCAAGTGCTCGATAGCCACATGTGGCTAGTTAGTGCCATAATGGACAGTGGACACAGAACATTTCCAACATAGCAGACAGTTCTACCGGCAGTTCTGGGCCGCTCTGTCAAGAGGCTCCACAAGCATCTCAAACTCAACTTTCAGAAAGTGAGCTCATCAATTTCCCTTCTCTACTCCCTGTATGAAAGGTCTTCTGTCATTGGTGTCATCATCTACCTACCTAGTTCTCAAGATAGTACCTGCAGGATCACCCTTGAGTTCCCACTTTTTTCTCCCTCCTAAGGATCATCAAACTGCTCAAACCTCTAAAAAATATCTCTGCAATCTGCCCTTCCTCTGAAGCTGTTATCTCTGCCCTAACTTAGACACTCAATAATGACAAAACCCTCCTATCTAGTTCTAGCTTCCTTCTATCCCAAGGGCATTCTTTACATAGCAGTTAGTTAACAAAGCAAGCTGGTTATTTCATGTTTAGAAACTTCCAAACACCTTATCTTTACTGCTGGAATCCCACTCTACTGCTCACTATTCAATCTCAAGGGCCACACCCAAAGTCCCAGTGCTTCCCTAAACCCAATACCTCTCATTCTTAGGTACCTTTGCAAATGTTTTTCCCTCTGCCTGCAAAGGCTTTCCCTACCCCATCTTTCCTATCTCTTTTTCGATGCAATTCAACTGTTACTTCTTCTAAGAAGCCTTCCCCATATACTTCATGCAAAATCAGCAGTTTTATCTTGATATATCATCAGAGTACACTGTTCATATAGCTCTATTAGAGCATCTACATATAACATTATAAATTATCTGTGCACAGGTCTGTTTTCCTGTCATTCTTCCCACCCGATTCACTGCTATATATGTCTTACACTTATATGAATACCAGAGTCCATGCCTATACTGAATAAATGAATTCAACATGTTGAATATGTTCATATAAATCTGTGAGGCAAAACAATCCAAATATTAACATCCTCATTTTACAAACAGAGACACAAATGCATAGAGAAATCAAATCCCACAATACAGAATGGTAGTGGAAGCACCAATCTACTGACTCCCAGAGTCATTCATCCAAAAAGACATTACTGAGCATTTCTGTGTGCAATGCACTAAAGCACTGGATCAGAAATAATTCCCTTGGTTAAAGACTACACCTTTCTCTCTCCAGATTCTGATATCTAGGATCCTGTCTGACATATAGCTTATTCGATAAACGTGTTAAATGAAGGAAGGAAGAATGGATCTAGGTCTTCACATGAGCAAATCACAGAAGAGCACATACTCTCCTCCCCATGGTAAGAGTCTCTTACATCATATATTGTATCAAGATACTTAATAAAAATGAAGGTTTAAATAGCCATCAAATGTAACCAGAAAACACGACCTCATGACAGCTTCTAATGTAGATTCTCATCCATTCAGTCTGCATCTTTGATACTCAGGGAGCTTTGAGATACCTCTTACTAATGGGGAATGAGGACATGAGTCACAAAAGATAGTGTTCAATTACGACATTATTCCCTTCTGTACACATCCCAATGGGTCGTCCCCTTATAGCCAGAGTAGAAAGAGAAGGCATTTGTACCTTACTTGTTAATTAAAGCATTCGAAAAGCCATGGAAAACACTGATAGAAAATCTGATCAAAAAACAAAGGTGAGAGATTTCATATCCTGAAAAGAAATTACGGCAAACCAGAAATTTATTCATTACATGGTAAAACACACAGTTCAGTGTTAATAAATTAATGATACTTAAGAAGTACTCTCAGCAAACTACATTAATGACTTCAAATTAACCAAGAAGAAAGGAAGAAAACTGAGTATCTTTAAAATACACATATAAATCTGATTTCTGGTCTGTCATGTAAGGAGCTTGTAAATCCTCATTCCATCCTCACAACAAAAAGTAAGAACGAATTGAAAATCAACCACTCTTCCTAAGATCTACCAGATAATTAAAGCCACAGGACAAACCACCATCCCCAAAACGGAAGAGACACATAAGGCAGATAGAAAGGATTATAATTTATTAGAGAAGCAGCCCGGAAGCAGAAACCTCCTTGGGAACCGGTACCTGGTAACTGGTATTGGAAACCCTAAACTGGAATTAAAGAATAGCTGGAGGCTCAGTTTGGACAAGTTTGAGTGTTAAAATTACCAGGGGGACCCAGCCTTAGAGGGGCCTAAGCTTTTGTGAGTTTCACCTCCAGGATCACTACTAGATGCTCAAAGTGAAAATTTTCCCTACTACTCTGGCAGGTGGCACAGAAAAGTAGCCACTACTGACAGAGTGCAGTGGCTCACACCTGTAATCCAGCACTTTGGGAGGCTGAGGCAGGAGAATCATTTGAGCTCAGGAGTTTGAGGCCGGCCTGGGCAACATAGCGAAACCCAGTGTGTGTATGTATGTGTGTGTGTATATATATATATTTATTTATTTATTTATTTTTTTTTTTTTTTGGAGACACTTTGTCACCCAGGCTGGAGTGCAGTGGTGTGGTGCAATCTCGGCTCACTGCAACTTCTGCCTTCCGGGTTCAAGCAATTCTCCTGCGTCAGCCTCCTAAGTAACTGGGATTACAGGCATGCACCACCACGCCCAGCATTTTTAGTAGAGACGGGGTTTCACCATGTTGGTCAGGCTGGTCTTGAATTCCTGACCTCATGATCCACCCGCCTTGGCCTCCTAAAGTGCTGGGATTACAGGCGTGAGCCACTACGCCCGGCCTATTTTTTTAAAAGGAAAATAAGGTAGCCTCTATGAAATATGCCCAAAGCATTCTTTTCCTCTAAACAATGTCTGTCCTCAAAAGAAACTATCTTACCAGAGTCTAACAGACTTGGTGGAAGGCAAACACCCAACGCCAGCCCCTACTAGCCTTCTTGTCTCATCGAAGAGGTAAATAAAACAAAACTGAGAACTTGTAAAGGTCACATCCTAGGGACACGGGGTCACTAAGAGCTAATCATAAAACTATGATCTAATCACAGAACTACAGAACACTTCCCTTCCATACGTTACCACCACATTAATGTTTGCACAGCTTGATTCCTAATTGCCAAAACTTGGGAACAAACAAGATAGGTGAATGGATAAACAAACTGTGGTACATCCAGACAATGGAACAGTATCCGGTGTTAAGAAGTGGTAAGTAAACTATGAAGCCACAAAAAAAGACAAGGAAAAAAACTTAACTGTATATTGCTAAGTGAAAAGGGTCAGTCTAAAAAGGCTACACACATATCATATGATTCCAATTATATGACATTCTGCAAAAGGCAAAACTATGGAGACAATTAAAAGATCAGTGGGAGGTTAGACGCAGTGGCTCACACCTGTAATCCCACACTTTGGGAGGCCAAGGCGAGCGGATCACGAGGTCAGGAGATCGAGACCATCCTGGCCAACATGGTAAAACCCTGTCTCTACTAAAAAAACAAAAATTAGCCGGGAGAGGTGGCATGTGCCTATAGTCCCAGCTACTAGGGAGGCTGAGGCAGGAGAATCACTTGAATCCAGGAGGTGGAGTTGCAGTGAGCCAAGGGTTTGTAGTTAAAAAGGAAGGGTTGAACAGGTAGAACACATGACATCTTTAGAGCAGTGGTTCTGTACTGTAATGGTGAATACATGTGCTATCTATTTGTCCAAACCCATAGAATGTACAAGACAAAAAGTGAACCTTAATGTAAATTATGGATTTTAGTTAATAATAATGTATCAATTCTGGCCCAACAATTCTAACAAAGGTAGATTAATTAAAGCAATATGTTAATAACAGTAGAAATGAGAGTAGGAAAAGGTGAAGAGGTATGAATATTCTCTGTACTTTTGGCTCAATTTTCTGTAAACCTAAACTTCTAAAAAAAAAAAGTCTTATTTATTTAAAAAGCTAATAACGCACACAGACACAATCACATGCAAATTTGTGCCACAGAGGATTTGAAATTGAATCAAGTCTAAAGGGTCTTGATATAGCAGTATGCTTCATGGTACCATAGAAAAATTTCAGAATTCATGGGTGGGCTTATTTTACTTATTTTATTTTATATTTTTATTTTATTATTTTATATTTTCTTTTATTTTACTTATTTTTTATTTTATATTTTATTTTATTTTACTTATATATTATTTATTTATTTTATTATTATTTTTGAGACAGGGTGTCACTCTGTCACCCAGGCTGGAGTGGAGTGACATGATTATAGCTCAATGTAACCCCAAACTCCTAGGCTCAAGCAATCCTTTTGCCTCAGTCTCTCCAGTTACAGATGCATACCACCATGCCCAGCTGACCTTCTATTTTTATTTTTTGTAGGGAGGGGTTCTTGTTACGTTGCCAAGGCTGGTTGTACTCGTGGCCTCAAGCAATACACCTACCTCAGCCTTCCAAAGCACTGGGATTATACGCATGGGATTATAGGCGTGAACCATCATGCCTAGCCCAGAATTCATGTTTTAGTGTTTAAAATGATAAGCGGGCACAGTATGCAATCAATAAAAGTGTCTTCCTTCTACATCTTGAGGCAAAGCTTAGCTGTGTGTCTTACAGAATAAAATTGAAAGCACAACAAAGTTTAAAATACATACTTTTTGGATCCCACAATTCCATTTTCAAGAATTTTTCCTGTACCCCAAAAATCCATATAATTATTATATCAATTTTTTTAAAAAAGTATTTTTTAAATGAATGTTTCCTACAGCTGCACTTAAAATACATGTGTATAAGAATGTAAGCAGAATTATTATATTTAGTAAACTTCACTTTTGTTTCATATTTACAGTAAAACTGCAAAGATAGAGCAATATCTTACATTAGTATAGTGCATTTACTAAAATTAATGGACCAATATTGATACACTGCTATGAAGTAAAGTCCTTATTTTGTTCAGACTTCCTTAGTTTTTACTTGATGACCTTTTCTGTTCTAGGATCCCATCTGGGATACTACATTACATTTAGCTATTATATATACTGCAAAACAAACAATATATCTCCTTAAAATATGAAGGACTGGGGAGAACTGAAGATAATTAGGATACAGGGGAGCTCTCTACCTTTCCTCTGCCTAAAAGCAGGACAGAGAATTACAAAAACAAAAGGTCTTTCTATCCTCCCCCTTGTTCCTGCCTAAAAACAGGATGTAAATTTTCCTTTACAACCCATATCAGCTCAGAGATGGCACCAGAGGAATCCGCAAGCAGACTTTGCCCCATTAGCTTCCCCATACCTTTACCTTCCCCATACATTTTCACACCCTTGGAAGCCTGGGACTGCTTTCCTTTGTCCTATCACTTCTCTAAAATGAATTGTTCTTTGTTGAAGGTGATAATAAAAACCAGAGTTTTAAGCCACTACTTGGAGTTACTTTTTGGCCTCGGGATGTGCATTTATCTGTTAATAAACTTGCTGTCTCTTGTTAATTTGTCTTTTGTTACAGGAGTCTGTCCCAATTACCAACCTATGAGGACTGAGGAAAATATAATTTTTTCTCCCCTTCATTTTGGCATAGTTGGCGGATATTCTGAGCCACTTCACTCGCTCTGGGACCTGCAGACACAATCCTGGGAGAACAGAACAGGTAGAAGCTGGTAGGAAAAGAATATTCTTACAAAGGCAGCTCTCCCAAGTCTCCACCTGTAGTGCCTGGTCAACAGGGGAAAGTAAAACTTTTTCCTTGTTCCTTCCTTTCCAAATTCAGATTGGCAGGAAAAAAACATTTGAAATTAAAAAAGAAAAAAAAATTGTTCTTTGAATTTGTGACTCCTGTAGATTTGGTTTGGGTACATATTGATGACTGATCTTTAGCCACCCAGAAAAGGCCTTTGTTTTCCTTGTCTCTTTTTTTTTTTTTTTCTTTTTTTGGTGTGGTTTGTCATAAAAAGGAAAATCATAAGAAGATTCTCCTTCCATCTTGCTGTATGTTTTGAGAGCTTGGCTTTTGCAACAAGCAAGGTTTTTCTCTAGGGTCTCCACCAGTCCCAGGGGCACGAATTGTCAGATTTGTATCAGCAGCAGCTATCCAGCTGGCTAGGAGTCTAAAACATGTTTGTCCAGCCATTCCAGCTCTCAAGGAACATTCTCTTAATTGTCTTAACATTCACTGCCTTGTTAACAATGAGGGTCTTCGCTTTCTTAGGCTGTGGTTGGATGAAACTGGATCTTGAGGGGAACTGCATCTTTTTCATCCTACCCTCTTTGGAATGTAATTCTTGCGTCTATGGTTTTAAGCCATAAAGAGGCTTATTGTTAGCAAACCCCCAAACACACCCCATGGGCAGCTTCTGTTTTTCTGTTTGTCTTAGTGACTACTGTCTCTTTTTGTCTTCCATCTCTTGGTGGCACACAGGTTATTGGGCCTTTCTTCCTTCTACCTGTCTTTTGGGAGTGGTGTGGCTCTTGGAAGGGCTGCATCTTCTACACTCCCTCTTTGAAGACGTTGGTTAAAGCCTTAAAGGGCTTCTTGGTTTTAGTCTCATGCATGGTTGTAGTTTTGGTCTTGAGTCAGTTGTAATATATAACTTTGGTATAGAATTTTGGTTTACATTTGTTTCTTAGTCTATCTGGGTTGCTATAAATGAATACCCGAAGCTGGGTCAGTTTATTTGGCCCATGGTTCTGCAGGCTGTACAAGGAACATGGCATCAGCGTCTGTTTCTGTTTCTGTTCCGGCTGCTTCCACCCCTGGCAGAAGGTGAAGGGAACCAGGCGTGTGGAACGATCATATGGTGAGAGAGGAAAGCAGGAGAGAAGGGAAAGGTGTTATGCACTTTTAAACAAGGAGCTCTCAGGGGAACTCTCAGGGAGGCTAGTAGACAACTCTTCTAGCTTCATTACTCATTGCTACAAGGTACTAAAAAGTAGGCATTACTAGGACAAAAGCACCTGGCCATTCATGAGGGATCCAGCCCCATGACCCAAACACCTCCCATTAAGGTCTCACCTCCAACATTACGGAATCAAATTTCAACATGAGATTTTGGGGGACAAATATCCAAACTTCCAAACTATAGAAATTTGCCTGTTTCTTTCTCTCCTAAGCTAAAATGGAACTATACTTTTGGGGGAAAAAATGATTTATTAAAACACTGCAGGCCAGGCACCATGGCTCACGTCTGTAATCCCAGCACTTTGGGAGGCCACGACAGGCTGACTGCTTGAAATCAGGAGTTCAAGACCAGCCTGAGCAGCATGGTGAAACCTGTCTGTACAAAAAATACCAATACTAGCCACGCATAGTGGCACACACCTGTAGTTCCAGCTACTCGGGAGGCTGAGGTGGGAGGATGGTTGGAGCTCAAGAGGTTGAGGCTGCAGTGAGTCATAATCATGCCACTGCACTCCAGCCTGGGTGACAGAGCGAGATGCTGTCTCAAAAAACAAAAAACAAAAGAAAACCAAAAAAAATTCCAAAGGCAAATAGCACTAAAGTTGAAACAGAAGTCTTTTTATTTCTATCTCAGTTGGAAATCTCCCTGATAACACAAGTTAAAGATAATGCAATTAGATAAACAAGTCAGTCCATTGATATGCAGACTGCAACCGAAACTCTCTGAGGAATTAAAAACAACCCTCCATGTCTTGCAAATTGTTTACAAAAATAGGATGTGCCTCTAAAAGCAATTCAAAGCCCACTTATTCTAACTAATCCCAAATCTCACCTATTCATCTCAGGATGCTAGCAAATGCTGTACAACATCAGGACATTGAAATCAGTACTGTCCTGCACTTAAGAAAAAGAAGGAAAAGCTGAAATACTAATTACCCTAGGCCTCTAGTAGGCAAATAAGCCCCCCAAACTCTTGTTTTATAGATGTCTGTGGTCAGAAGTTGGCTTAATTGAAAGTGTTATTCAGATTACAATGCATTTTTGAGGCCTCTTTGTTGTATTGGATCCAACTGTCATTTATAAATTAGTGAGTTTTATATTATTATACGATCTTATGGCTGAACATTTAAATGAAAGCTGTAATATCTTTTTTGTATTTTTTACGTGTACATGTTTTCTTTCCTCTTTCTTTCTTTTTTTTTTTTTCTCTTTTTTGAGACGGAGTCTTGCACTATTGCCCAGGATAGAGTGCAGTGGTGTGATCTCGCCTCACTGCAACTTCCGCCTCCCCGGTTGAAGTGATTGTCCTGCCTCAGCCTCCAGAGTAGCCGGGACTTCAGGCGCGTGCCACCACGCCTGGCTAATTTTTCGTAGTTTTAGTAGAGACGGGGTTTCACCATGTTAGCCAGGATGGTCTCCATCTCCTGACCTCGTGATCTGCCCGCCTTGGCCTCCCAAAGTGCTGGGATTACAGGCGTGAGCCGCCGTGCGCCGGCCTGTATACATGTTTTCATATATGTCACTGGTTGTTTTTACATGGTTATAAAATGCTTTCGGCCAGGCACGGTGCCTCACACCTGTTAGTAATCCCAGCACTTTGGGAGGCCGAGGCGGGCGGATCATGAGGTCATGAGATCGAGACCATCCTGGCTAACATGGTGATAACCCCATCTCTACTAAAAAAAATACAAAAATTAACCAGGTGTGGTGGCGGGCGCTGTAGTCCCAGCTACTCCGGAGACCGAGGGAGAAGAATGGCGGGAGTCCAGGAGGCAGAGCTTGCCGTGAGCCAAGATCATGCCACTGCACTCCAGCCTGGGCGACAGAGCGAGACTCGGTCTCAAAAAAATAAAATAAAATTAAATTAAATTAAATTTAATTTAATTTAAAAATTTTTTAAATGCTTTCAAGAAATTTCACATTGGCTTAAAGATAAATGAGCAGTCATAAATTAAATTTACTTAAAGCTCCTAAGATTTAGAAACTAACCCAAATACTTTTCAGGTTCATGTGACTTGGGCAAATAAGACTAGTTTAATAGTGTTAGTTTAGTGAAAACAACTATGTCTTCTAAGTTACAAGAAAAAAATACCACATATAATTAACTTTAGAGTTCCTGCTTGGGTAGTAACTACCTAACTTATACGTGCTAAAAAATGGATAAGAGAAAAATAACCTGAGATGATGCCTAGCTTTGACTGTCTCATAAAATTTTCCAAGCATAACTATTAAAATGAGTGAATTAAACAAATCAGATATAGCAGGGTAAGAGTTTATACAGGTAGTTTTAAAATAATATATTTTATAATATGTTTACTTACAAAGGTTTCACAATCTCTTTGGTTACCACATTCTTAGAGTTTTGTGAAATTAAATTAAATGATGAATATTCATTGAGTATATCGATCATTTTCAAGTAAGATAAAATGTTTAAACATTAATTGCTAAATATAAATTTAAGTTTATCTACTTTTGGCTTCTCATTGCAAAGAAACTAAAGATATCTGAGTCTGTTAGCAAGCTTTAAAAATTATACTTTGAGGAAACACATATTTCTAAGATATTATAAAGTGGTATTAGTCTATGGAATGCTGGTTCAAAATTCCTAAGGATTAAAACTCTACTATATGTAATTAAGGTTACTAGAAATAAGAGGAACAATTCTGTATGCAAAGTTTACAAGTAAAATAAGATGTATTTTTTGGTGAGAAAGTTATAAGCAAGATATGAGGATCTGTTTTTGTTGAAGAAAGGAGTGATTTTGTCTAAGTAAATGTTATTTAAAGGTTGAAAAATGAATGAAGAAATGATATACAGAAAACCAAATGGATACAGAAAGTTGGGAAGAGAAAAGAGAGCAAGAGAAAGTCTTGTGTGGTTAAACTAACAAAAGTTGAATTAATTTATTATGAGATTTAAAATAGAGCCTTGATATCTAAAGTACACTGATACAAAACTAAAATTTGGTCTTTTTTAAAAACAAGATTTTCCTATAGTATTGATAAGAGAAAATAGATTTTTGTTCACCTTTTTAGTGAACTGTAGAGACAGAGAGAGAAGGGGAAAGAGGGAAGAGGAAGAAGGAAGGGGAAGAGGGAAGGGGAAGAGGAAGGGGAGATTCTGTGTTTCATCAAGATGATTCCCTGTGTTTCACATTGTCTTTATTGGGTCTTTGATTACTTTAGAAAATTGAGTTAAAGAGTTAAGGTTTTTCTACAACTATATACCTTCCTATTTGCTTTCGAAGCCTTTATCACTCTGATTAAATGAATATTATTACACAATCAGAATGACTATTATTTCACAGTGACCTGTGATCCTATTTTGATTGTTCTGAATCTTATTTACAAACTTCCCAAAGTCAAATTGTAAATGATGTCTTTTTTACCTTAAACTAACTTTAGGATTTCCAGAAGGCTCCCTAGAAGTCTGAAAGTGACATATTAAACCCATTAGGTTTATTCTGCATGCTAAATTATACGAGAAACATTGTCAAATAACATGTAATGCTAACCTTTGAGTTATTACTTGTATGAATATGTCATTGATGTGCTTCAAAACTATGAGAGTCCCAGAAATCTAATATGCTATCTGGATTGCTATCTGGAGTTGCTGTATTTCACAAACAACCAAATTTCCTTGTCAACTGCATTATCATCATAATGAACTCCCATCAGATCTTTAACCATGGCCTTTTTAAGTCTTGTTGTCCACATTTATTATAACTACTTTATTCTGATAATCTTTCTAAAAACTTTTTGCAAGCAATTATAATCCTAAAGCATTGGGTCTTCAGGGAGGTATACGGGAAGAACAAAAAGAACTCTGACATGTACAGGTCTCTGATAACTTTAAGGAAATACCAGTGGACTGTGTATGAATTCCAGAACTCCAAAAGAGACACTGAACTCCTAATATTGCTAACATCGAGCAGAATTAAGAATTACATGGGACTAAAATGATGAGGGACTGTGATTTTTATGACTTTTTTGTTAGAAACACTACTGATTCTTTTATTTTCCAGATTTAGGAAAACATTTTCTTCTTTTGCCCTATCTATAGCTTACAACTATTTGGTAAAGTATACTTTCGCAAATAGAATGGAAACATTTACTTTTCTTCCTTAGCTGATCCCTCCAAAATTTGGAAACTATTCATGAGTATTCTTATTTTTAGGATAATATGGGCATTTGCATAAGTTCAATAGGAATCCGTTCTTCTTTTAATAGGACACAATTGAAAACACTGGTTATATTGCCAAAGTTTGATGGGAATGTCATATTTTCTGATATGACCAAACAGTTTTTGGGAACTGAGGTCCCTAGAGGAACCTCAGTTTAATGGAGCCAACAAAGGCACCTTAAAAAAACTGGCCTCGTACCTTGAATACATGGTTCAAATGGTTGCCTAGGTGGGTAAAGAATGTCACCTTCCTGACAGGCCCAGGAACATCAGGAATCTAGGGAAGAGAGATATCTATCCAAGACTACTATAGGCACAATCTGATGTTGAGTCCTGAGCTTGGCTTCTTAGCCTAAGGAGGCACTTTTTTAAGCCTAATCTGAGATTCCTTATGAAGAGTTCCAGCAAAGCAGATTTTAAAAGGGCTTACATAGTCAATCATGATTC
Source organism: Macaca thibetana thibetana (assembly GCF_024542745.1). Classification (NCBI taxonomy): domain Eukaryota; kingdom Metazoa; phylum Chordata; class Mammalia; order Primates; family Cercopithecidae; genus Macaca; species Macaca thibetana. The sequence continues at coordinate 113,089,989 of NC_065586.1, forward strand.
TTGCTGCACTTGTGCAAATAATTAGGCAAAGTATAATAGACAAAAACTTATTTTACAAATAAACTGGTCTTACTGGTTCTCTTTGGTAGAAATTAGTGTGAGAGAGAAAAAATGTTCTCAGAAAAATAATAGTTCAGAAACTATAGCTCACCCATTACTAGATTCTAGCCCTGTTCATTGTTTTTTGAGATTTTATTATTTACCTGCAATCTGGAATGGATCCTGAATTCTTTCAGTTTTTTCTAGTATCTGGCTGTGAGTCTCCAAACTAACATTTCCAATTTTTCTCCCACCCTTTTGACCTGGAATCACTGAAATTAAAATTGGGCTTTTTCTGAAGCTATGCAAGCTAAAGCTGGAGAACTTGACACAAACATCAGAGAAATTACCACAACAGCTTTTGTATAGACAACCTTTATGATATTTAATCTACAAACAAGGAAAATCTGTCAGATTGCAACTGCCTGCCCCACTCCAGGTGAAGACACTTTGAGCCTAAGATATATAAATCCTCTCAAATGGCTGCTCTCCAGACTCAGAAACTAATTTATACACTGCTCTAAACATTAACCTTGCTTTTTCTTTTTTTTCCATAGAAATGTCTCTTACTAAGTTTTTGTATGCTTACACCATATAGAAACCTAACATTAAAGAGATCACCCATAACACCACCTCTTGAAATAAAACATGACTGTTTACCTAAACTAACCTAGTTTCAGGACTAAGAGACTGACTCAGTAAGATATGAGACAAATATACTTAAATCTGTTATTTTCTTCTGGTTTTCTTCCCCTTTGCCAATCACTTACCTCACAACCATCTCTCTCCAAAACTACCAGCCTAGCACATAGTATGTGAGACTTTCTGAAAGTAAAGTTTCAAAGGAAGGAACTGAAGGAAACCAGCCTATCTCCCCAAAATATGAAAGATCTTTGAGCTAAAGATAATTAGGATGCAGGCAAACTCTCTGCCTTCCCTCTGCCTAAAAGCAGGACACAGAATTACAAAGCCAAAAGGTCTATCTTCTCCCCATTTCCCACGTAAAAACAAGATACACATTCTCCTTTACAACCCATATCACTTCAGAGACGGTGGCAGATTCTGCGAGTAGACTTTACCCCAGGAGTTTCCGCAGAAACTCACCTTCCCGCATTCTCCTGCCTTTGGAAGCGGGAACTGCTTCCCTTTGTCCTAACACTTTTCTAAATGTATTGTTCTTTGTTGCAGACAGTATGTTGAGCCACTGTTTTTCTCCCTTGCGACGTGCACTGCATGCCTTAATAAACTTGCTTGTTCATATGTCTTTTGTTACAGGTATCTGTCCCAATTATGAACTTACAAGGAATTGAGGGAAAAATTTTTTCTCCCCTTCAATCCTTAAGGCATCTCTTGACTATGACAGTTTCTCAGACTTTGCTCATTTTTATGACCTTAACAGTTTGGAGAAGTGCTGATCAGGTATTTTGCAGAACGTCTCTCAGTAGGGATTTGCTGATAGTTTCCTCATGAGTCGACTGGGTTTACGGGTTTTTAGGGGAAGACCACAGAGGTAAAATGCCAATTCATCACATCACACTATCATGCTATCAACATGACTTAGCATTGTTCATGAATGGCCTTGATCAACTAGCTGACGTAGTGTTTGTCAGGTTTCTCCACTGTAAAGTTACTTGTTCCCCCTTTTCCATATTGTAGTCTTTGGAAGGAATTCACTATGTGCTGCCCACACTTAAGAATCAGGGAGTTAGGCCGAGTACAGTGGCTCACACCTATAATCTCAGCATTTTGGGAGGCCGAGGCAGGCGGATCACGAGGTCAGGAGATCGAGACCATCATGGCTAACACAGTGAAACCCCATCTCTACTAAAAACACAAAAAGTTAGCTGGGCGTGGTGGCAGGGGCCTGTAGTCCCAGCTACTCGGGAGGCTGAGGCAGGAGAATGGCATGAATCTGGGAGACGGAGCTTGCCGCGAGCCGAGATCACACCACTGCACTGCAGCCTGCGCGACAGAGCGAGACTCCGTCTCAAAAAAAAAAAAAGAATCAGGGAGTTATGATACACCACTTTGAGGGGGAACGTCTACATAAATTATTTGGAATTGCTCTGCATGGGAGATTTGTCTTTAATCATTTATTTATATCAGTATCAACTCACAAATATTACTTCATACTTTGAATTATAATCCAATATTCTGTTGTTCAGAGTTCCATCTTTGGACATTGGAAGTTCTTTCCATTGGCTCTTGTGTCTCTGACAGACAGTAGCTTCCCTCTTACCTACCATTTCACTCTCCAGAGTTTCAGTTACCCATGGCCAACATGGTATGAAAACAGATGATTACAGTACAATGAGATATTTTGAGAGAGAGAGAGAGACTACATTCACATAACTCTTATTATGGTATATTGTTATAATTGTTCTATCTTATTATGAGTTATTATTGTTAATCTCTCATTGTGCCTAATTTATAAATTAAACTTTATCACAGGTATGTATGCATAGGAAAAAACTTTGTATATATAGGGTTTGTTATTTTCCATGATTTCAGGCAGCTACTGCAGGTGTTGTAACGCAGCTTCCTCCGTGGAGAAGTGGGGACTGCTGTATCTCCATCAATGTTGGCTTATCAGTTGGTGGACTTCCTTAGTTTCCAGCACTACAAGATGCTCTAGGCTCATCTTGTATACTTCCTGCCCCTTTCCTAAAATTAGCCATTTCTCCTAGGAACCCTGTTCCTTTTATTCAAGAATGGCATTAGAAGCCAAGTTCTGGACTCTACATGTGCTCATTGATACTGGTGCCTCTAGGTTCTCTCAGCTGACAGAGCAAGAAAATATATGTATATACTAACCAAAATATATATATTTTATAATATATAATATATATACATATATTTCTATGTGTAACCATCCATACCTGTATTAAGCTAAACATGAGTTCATACTGATGTCTCCAATACGAATCCATTACCAAAAGCATTTTCTTTTTAGAGAGATGGGATCTCACTATGTTGCCCAGGCTGGTCTCAAATTCCTGGGCTCAAGGTATCCTCCTACCTCACCCTCCCAAAGTGCTAGGATTATAGGCGTGAGCCAACACAACCAGCCCAGAAGCATTATTTGTAATAGCAAAAACAAAGAAAAAAAGATAGAAATGTCCATCCAGTGGACATTAAGTACACTGTGGTACGTCTGTACATTGGAACATTATTCAATCAATCTTTAATGATTTAATGCTACATGTACTAATATAAAAAATTACATATTACATGATAAATATATATGCACATACAAACACAATTTCTGGAAGGAAAGAAAATAAAAGGCTAACAGTAGTTAACTTTGAGAAATGGGAATGGGGTCATAGCATGCATTGTCAATGTAGTGATTTCATCCTCAAGGAGACAAGAGAAAAGATCTTGGATATTACAATGGCTTATGGCCCTTCAAAGAGTCACAGTGCATAAAATGCCTAAAAAGTTTCCTTAGGAGAGTGATAATGAAATAAAGATTGAGAAACAATGGGTCAGATAGAATAGGTAATTGTACTTTTCACTTTACACACTTGTTTTCTATGAGTATGTGTTTATTTTTGCCTTTATTTTAAAAAAGGTTCACAGCTGGGTGCGGTGGCTCACGCCTATAATCCCAGCACTTTGGGAGGCCGAGGCAGGTGGATCACGAGGTCAGGAGTTTGAGACTAGCCTGACCAACACAGTGAAAGCCCGTCTCTACTAAAAATACAAAAACTAGCCGGGTGTGGTGGCGCATGCCTGTAGTCCCAGCTACTCAGGAAGTTGAGGCGGTAGAATTGCTTGAACCTGGGAGGCGGAGGCTGCAGGGAGCCGAGACCACGCCATTGCACTCCAGCCTGGGTGACAAAGTGAGACTCTGTCTCAAATAAATAAATACATACATAAATAAATAAAATTAAGGTAATAGTGAAATTCTGACTAGAAGACACAGTTCCTTAGCCCATGCTGCATGTCCATCTCATGGGTGGTTGCCAAACTGCTGTTTTTCAGCAACCGCTCCCTAACTTTAGGAGGAAAATGCATTGTTGATAAGTACCTGGTGATTCAGATACAGCTGGCCCTTGTACCACACTTTGAAAAATACTGATGTAAAACCAAGTTTGCACTTGAAAACAAGGCAACATTTAATTCCAAACAGTTTTCTACTGGCTGAGCTCATATGTACCCAAGATTGTCAATGCTTCCGTTTTCCCAGACTGACATGGTCATTGTGGTAGGCAATAGTTTCAGACTGTTTTATCAAAATAATGCTCCAGTTATTTCCTGGCCTAGAAGCTAAGGGAATACCAAATGCATCTTTTAATTACTAACGTTCTGTAAGAATAAGCTTGACTAGATTTCCATGTGAACCTTAAGTATCATCTCAATAATCTTGGGGAAAACAATACTAACTCTAAAGGTGAAAGGAGGTTTAAAATTGCTTTAAAACCAATTACCTCACCATAGGAAATCCATTTTAAATACTGTTAGCCCAAGAATTGCCCATGACTGGGGTGGTGGTGGTTGTTTTCCTCTTATGTGAGTATGTCCTTATTATTAAATAACCATCTTTCTTCAAAATTTCATCAAGTTGGAAATGGCATGGCATTACTATACTTAATAGTTTAGCGGACATGTGTTGTCTGTGTCTGCCCAGTCAGCATCCTCCTGGTAGTGGCACCCCATTCTGTTTTGGACTACTCCTCCAATCTTTGCAGGGGCTGCCAATTAAAGTATCCTGCCCTCCCGTGGTCAAAGAATTTGAATACATGAGATTGGCCAAACTAGGCCAATCAGACACTCTTCTTGGAATTTACATACCTAGCACCATCTCTAGACCAGAAACTCCTCACTAGCAGGGGCAAGGTCTTATTCAGCTCTGTCTCTCCGATGCCTAGCACAGTGCCTGGCTATGAATATTCAATGCATGTGGGCTGAATGAATTACACAGAAAATCATGCACCTTAAACAAATGCTGAACTAAGTCTATCATTTTCCCACTGAATTCTGGAGGGGGAGCAAATTGTATGATGTTTTGTAAGGGAAATATCCACTTTAGTAGCTAGGAAATATGCCTCGGAAATAGTATCCAAAGTTGCCATTTCTCCGTGCATTAAAGATGTCAATCAGTCCAATAAAATAAAGCCCCAAAAAAGACAAAAGGAGAATTACCTCATTACCTCAACATCTGCTTGAACATAAGCAATCACATACTGGCTAATTTTTTTTAAAGGGACATAATATAACTTTCTAGAAAGACATAATATAGCTAATTATACCATTCACTAGGAGGGAACATAAAATGTTTTGAAGTAATTCAGAAGTGGGTGTGATTTATAAGACATAGAGCCTAGGGAATGGTAAGTACAAATTAGAGATTGCTCATATTATGACAGACTCCGTCATTACATTTCACAACTTTTGTCAAAAGCAACCTTATTCACCATACCACTAAAAGCTTCACATTAGGGAAGGCTGCTGTCAGCTTTGTGGTTTAAAGTAGACAGGAATCTCCTTTCTGAACACTCTCCTGGGGAACTGGTTCAAATTTTAGACTTAAAACTTACTAACACAGGGGGAAATTAAGAGAGATTGTTTAATGGGTACAAACATACAGTTAGATACAAGGAGTAAGTTTTAACATTTGATAGCAAAGTAGGGTGACTACAGTTAACAACAATGTATTGTATATTTCAAAAGAGTTAGAAGAGAGGACTTGAAATGTTCCCAACTCATAGAAATGATAAATACTGGAGGCAATTGATACCCCAAATACCCTGACTTGATCATTATGCATTCTAAGCATGTAACAAAATACCCCATGTCTTCTCTAAATATGTACAAGTCTCATGTATCAGTTTAAAAAAAACTCACTAAGGAAGGACCCATATGATGTAAAAAGATTTCAAACATCACTAATAACCAGAGCGATGTAAATCTTAAAAGGTAACATTCTGCCCATTAGATTGGCAAGAATTCAAAAACTTATCAGGCTATCAAATTAATAAAGATTGCTATTAGCCAGAGTTGACCAACGTGTGGGGAAATGGGTGCTGCTGAAGGATATTTGAAGTGGTATAATCATTTTAGGGGGCACTTTTGCAATGTCTAGCAAAAGTATATGTCCATGCCCTCTAATCCAACAATCCCATTTCTTCTAAAAATCTATCCAAGAAAAAAAAAAGTAATTGTACATTTATTCATATAACTTGAATAGTAACTGTCTTCTCTTCTAGACAATTAATTTGGTGACAAGGACTGTCTAGTTCATTATTTACACTCCTAGTGCCCAGCACATGGACCTCACATATGGTGGTACCTGATAAGTATTTGTTAAAGGAATGAATATGTTTACTCAGCATTATTAAGGGAAAATAAAATATTTGATAAATAATGGTTCTTCTTGCTCACATTAAATAGGGGTAGTGGAATTATCACTCAAAATATTAACATTGTGAGTAAAAACGTAGTAACAGGTAGTAAAAATTACTATTTTCAAAAGCAAACTATGTAACCATCAGCTTACAAAATTGATCATAGTATGTACTGTTAAATGCCCAAAGACCCAGTTGTCTGTTCTTCCAAATCCCTAGCTGCCCAGTTAGTTCTATAGGTCAAACAGTAACTGAGTACTTTTGGAGTAAGTAAATTGTTTCCAGTCTGTGATCCAATGACAAGCAAACGACCTGGTTTTGAAATGTATAAAAATCACACTGTTTAAGCTGAAAAAATCCCAACACCTTTGTAACTAGACTCACTATCCCCAAAAGTGTACCTTTTAAGAAATACAACTTTGAATATCTAACTGTTCTATTACCTTTGATATGCACTTAATCAAGGAAATATATCCTCTAACAATACCAATGCCAAGGATTTGTTTATTTTCCAATACAATGCAATAGGAGAAAGAGCCAGAAATTTAGAAATCCTTTTTCTCGGGTCTCAAACCCAACATAGGAATGGAGAACGTTTTCCAAAATCAAATATAAACAATTTGCAGATTATCTACATTGTTAATCTACCCTTGAATTACATAAGAAATGAAAGGGGAAATTTTTCGTTTTTATCATTGTTTGAAAACTGACCATCCATAAGAAGATCTGATATCCACTGACAGATATTACCTAAAATTTCTGAAAGCTCCACGAATGTAAATATGAATCAAGTTTTAATGTTATGGGTTGGGGGAAGGTGTTATTAAATATAAAATACCAGTAGAATCCAGTATCTCGCTAAAATACTTGAGAAATTTCAGATAAGGGCATTCTGTCCACCCACTAAATTCACTGATGCTTGTGACTTTATCACCTCAGGATAATCTAGGATGCCAGGTAAAGGTGCTGGGAAGGCGAAAGAGACTAACATTTATCCATCACTTTCTAGATGCTGGATATCACGGAGGAATGTGTTATGTCCATTTCAGAGGTTAAATACTTTCCCCAAGGTCATACAGTAAACAGTAATGTTGAAATCTGTTTGCCAGAGTGTGGCTTCAGAAGAATCCAGATGCACTCCCCAACGGTGTTTGTGATTTTATGGAACAACAGGTAAGAGTACTGGACAGGACCTCAGGAAGTCCTCCAGTTTTGCCCTCGCTTTTAGTCAGGTCAGCCTTGACTGACCAGAAGACCCACGGAAGGGAAGAGACTCCTCCAAGTTCACAGAGCCGGTGAGCTGGGCCAAGAGAAGTCAAAGAACTGGAACTAAACACCAGGTTTTGCCACAGGGCAGGGATCCTTCCATTACATGGTCATGTCAGCAAGACATTCAGAAAAGTACATGTTCCTACACATTTTTACTTCCTTTAAATCTGTTTGGTTCCTCCCTCTCTGTTTTTATTTTTATTTTTGGAGACGGAGTTCTGCTCTTGTTGCCCAGGCTGGAGTGCAATGGCGCCATCTTGGCTCACCTCAACCTCCGCCTCCCGGCGATTCCCCTGCCTCAGCCTCCCGAGTAGCTGGCATTACAGGCATGCACCACCACTCCCGGCTAATTTTGTATTTTTAGTAGAGACGGGGTTTCTCCATGTTGGTTAGGCTGGTCTCCAACTCCCGACCTTAGGTGATCCACCCACCTCGGCCTCCCAAAGTGCTGACATTACAGGCGTGAGCCACCGCGCCCGGCTGGTCCCTCCCTTTCTTGACCCACATTCGCAGACCACCCTTTGGTCAGGGTAAAAATGATAACTGTTTAAAGGTGGTAGGTTAGCATTTGGTTGTTGATCTGGTTTGGTTCAGAAGTGTGGTAACTGATGAAAAATAATTCGTTGAAGCAGTTCTTTATTAAAGGATAATCCCCAGTTACCAAGCAGTACAGAAATGTGTGCACATGGCCTGGCTCTCCTGCGCCCAGCGCCAACCCTGTTAATTCTGGAAGCTCAACATTGGCAGGATGCTGACCTTGCTGACTAATAAACTGCTAAAATTCAGAAGTGATTAAAAAAAAAAAATTATGGCCTGAAAATCCCAGCTGGGCAAGGAAAGAGGAACTAGACCGAACCCAAATGAAAAGCTGGGAAGGGTGTGAAACAGCGCTACAGGCCACCCAGCGCCAACAAATGCGTAAGGGTGGGGCCAAGCTAGCTGAGCCGCCCAAAGCAGCCAAAATATCCTGCCCCACCCGCTTCTCCCGCAAGGAAGGTGGCACCGTGCAACCTCGTCCGCACTGAATCCTCGTCCCTTCCCCCAGCTCCCCTTCGCCAGCAAACGCAACCGGCGGGCAGCGCGTCTCACGCTGCGGGGCCTGACTCGCCCCGACACTCCGCGTTATCCTCGGTCCAAGGCTTTCCTAGGCGCGCTGGCCACGGAGGACGCCTCTCCACGGGTGACGGAGCTACTGCGGTGACCACGGCGGCCGCCACGTCTCCCGCCCGGCTTCCACCTGCCCTGGCCCCAGCGCCCGGGAGCGGTCCCCGCCCACGGGCCGCGGCTGCCCACACCTGGCGCCCGCTTGCTGCCTACCTTGCTCCTTCAGACTGGTGATCAGCTGCAGCTGCTTCTCCTCGTCCGAGCTGTTCATTTTGGCGGGTGGGGCCGGGAATAAAAGGGAAAGAAGGAGCGGCGCGGGGCACACAGGGGGAGGGGGAAGGAAAAGCAAGATGCCGGTGGCTTGCGGCTCCACTACCCGGAAGTTGGATCTGCTCCCGCTCCTCCTCCTCCTGGCGCGGAGCGCGCGAGTGAGATCATCCCCACGCACCTACTCGGCGGCTGCGGCCGCTTCACCTGCAGGTGGGGCGGGGCGGCCCCGCAGTCCCGGGCAGGGGGTGGAGGGACGGGGGCGGGGCAGCAGCCGCGATCCCAGCCTGTGGCGGCCGGCGCTGCAGGACGCGCTGGTGGGAGGGCTGCGGCCCTGTGTGTGGTCTCTCTGACTCGCTCCGCACCCTTTTCTCCGCCTCCACCCCCGGACTCAAGGACGCGGTTTCAGAGAAAACTGGCCGTGGGTTCGCAACGTGTGTGGGAACTCCACTTTGGACGCTGCCCGGGGGTCGCTCCCCACGAACCACAGATGCAGAGCGGGACGCAATGAGCCATGAACGCCTGGGCTTCTTCCCCAGTTCTCCCGCAGTGGACTCTGGGGGCGCGGTTGCAAAACCTAGCTGCCCGCAGGGGCGGGCCCAGGGTCGTACATTTTGCACCTTGAAAAGCAGACAAGGACCCAATCAGGCCGCCCGGCTACTTAAATGACCATGCCGTGAGTGAAGGAGGGTCCCGGCTAGCTTTCCCCCTCGCACCAGGTTTGCCAGGTGGTCAGAACGTGGACCCTGCCGCACGTGGATGGTGGGGCCTGCAGGGCCCTTGCAGATCATCTGGCTGGTGGCGGGATGACCTTTCCTTTAGAGAGGCTGCCACTGCAGTCCGAATGCCAAAAGTCACGCAGCCCCCGGGCATCAGAGGCTGGCAGTTAAGCCAAGCATTTGTCCCACCTCACTGCCCTCTGAACTATTTGAACTCATGTCTGGGTTAGACTATGCCCATGAGAGAAGTGGCAGGCCTGCATTGTTTCAAAGGTGCCTCTCCCCACCCCTAGTTGCGAGCGAACCTTGGGTTCAGTCTCCTGCATCTTTGAACTTCATCTGAAGAATGGGAAGAATAGTGATACCCACTCTCCAGGAAGAGTTGTAAGGATTTAATAGAGAGAGGAAGATTAACAAAACACGAAGTCCAGAATTTATAATGCAGTTTTTTTGTTTGTTTGTTTCTTTTAACATTACAGGTCTGTGGCCGGGCGCGGTGGCTCACGCCTGTAATCCCAGCACTTTGGGAGGCCAAGGCGGGCGGATCACGAGGTCAGGAGATCGAGACCATCCTGGCTAACAAGGTGAAACTCTGTCTCTACTAAAAATACGAAAAAAATAGCCGGGCATGGTGGTGGGCACCTGTAGTCCCAGCTACTCTGGAGGCTGAGGCAGGAGAATGGCGTGAACCCGGGAGGCGGAGCTTGCAGTGAGCAGAGATCGCACCACTGCACTCCAGCCTGGGCGACAGAGCAAGACTCTGGCTCAAAAAAAAAAAAAAAAAAAAGATTACAGGTCTGTGAGAAAGGGGTTGTGGTTGCTTAACTATAAGCTGAAGGATGCAGTTCTTTTACACTGATCATTAAGCATGTGAGGTAAGTCCAAACTGAATTAGACTTACTGCACAGCTTGGTTTTTCTCACTACCTGTAAGCTCTTAGTTTGGGTACAGCAACAGCACAGTGCTGCTCATTCCTCAATTGATGTTCTATGGAAGTGCCCAGCTCCATTTCTTGTGTTCATTTCTCCATGACAGTTGTAGAGTGAGGTCGAGATATGGGTAAATCCTGTAACTAGTGTCTTTCTGATACTCACTACATGCTAACTCAAATTTTGAAAAAATGGTAGCACTGCTTTCTCTTTCTCTAAAATGGCAATATAGTAAATTTAGCACGGGTGATTTAGGAGTAGAATGATCTAAAAGGGTAGCGTAGTATTTTTTTAATACAGTGTATTAAAATGTTTAAAGTTTAAAAATAATTTTGATATGGGATTGTATTATTCAGCCCTTTCCCTAGGTTTGCATAATTCAAGATAGTTGCAGATAGCTGCCATGAAGATCTCCAGGAGATAATCAAAGGGTCTTTGCTTAAGTATTACATCTTAGTCCTCAGAGTTGAAAGAAGTCCCCGAAAGAGGAGACAATTCAGACTCAACTCCATGAAAATGTGAATATATGCCGCCACCAGGTATTTTGTGGGAAGATAAATAATCCCCTTACAGAAAAAAAAAAAAAATCCGGGAAATTTGGGTGGAAAATAATGGGCATTTAGCTTTTGTCCCGCAGTCGGGAAACCTGTTAAACCTGATGAGTCATCCTGACTCATTCTCTCACACTCTACCAAATATAAGCAAAGTGCACCATTAAATATTTGGCTTAGTTCACAAAGTTCCATTTTTTTAATGGCTGGTTTGTCTTCTCCAATTATACAGTAGTTAGATAGTATTTCTGGAGTTTAAGAATGAGTTAATTATCAAATCTATAATCAAACTGTTTTGGTTCCATACTAAATCTGCAGCCTCTTGCAATTGATCCCATTTATCCCCCTTAAAATTAGAAAAGGCTCCTGAGCTGAGATCCTGCCACTGCAATGCAGCCTGGGTGACAGAGCGAGACTCCATCTCAAAAAAATAATTTTAAAAAATCCCGAAATACAATATAGCATTCACTTGAGGACATGGTATGAATTATTAGGAGGGCTACTAGAGTCCTTATTGGAATTTAGGCCTCCCATTACACTATGGTTTATTTATATGATATGAATATTGATGGACAGAAGTGATAAACTAGTTTTTGTTCTGTTTAATAATATACATAGTGATGGCTGTGGGAAGCCGAGGAGGGCAGATCATGAGGTCAGGAGATCGAGACCATCCTGGCTAACACGATGAAACCCCGTCTCTACTAAAAATACAAAAAATTGGCCGGGCGTGTGACGGGCGCCTGTGGTTCTGGCTACTCTGGAGGCTGAGGCAGGAGAATGGCGTGAACCCGGGAGGTGGAGCTTGCAGTGAGCCGAGATCGGGCCACGGCACTCCAGCCTGGGCAGCAGAGTGAGACTCCGTCTCAAAAAAAAAAAAAAAAAAAAAAAGTACAGTGGTCAAGAAGGAGTTTCTCTTTATTCTTTTTTTAATGTTTCAGGTAATTAAAGTAAAATCACATATGTCATCTTTTGAGGCATACAGATAAATAAGATTGAAATACAATGAAGAGAAAAAGGTTCACTCTCTTTGATCCACTAGTTCTATATCAGTGAATCTATTCTAAAAGGCTTATGTACAGAGCTATTTAATGTAATGTTAATTATGATATGACAATGGCAACATAGGTCGGGCACGGTGGCTCAAGCCTGTAATCCCAGCACTTTGGGAGGCCGAGACGGGCAGATCACGAGGTCAGGAGATCGAGACCATCCTGGCTAACACGGTGAAACCCCGTCTCTACTAAAAAAAATACAAAAAAACTAGCCGGGCGTGGTGGCGGGCGCCTGTAGTCCCAGCTACTCTGGAGGCTGAGGCAGGAGAATGGCGTGAACCCAGGAGGCGGAGCTTGCAGTGAGCAGAAATCGTGCCACTGCACTCCAGCCTGGGCGACAGAGCGAGACTCCTTTTCAAAAAAAAAAAAAAAAAATTAACCAGGTGTGGTGCACATGCCTGTAATCCCAGCTACTGGGGAGGCAGAGGCAGGAGAATCGCTGGAACCCAGGAGCAGAAGGTTGCAATGAGCCGAGATCGTGTCATTGCTCCACCCTGGGCAACAAGAGCAACACTCGGTCCCCCCCAAAAAAAAGAAAGAAAGAAAATATCAACCGAATATGCACAAAAGGAAAGGAGAAGGAAGTCAAAATGATTAACTACCAAAAACATACATACTTTTTAAAAAACTAAGTACAAAATAAGGCAATAATGAAGCAAACGAGGAGCAAGAGCTATAGATAATACATGGCAAAATGGCAGAAATAAGTCATTTCTTATTAACTATAACTTTAAATGAAGATGGTTTAAACTCTCCAATCAAAAGGCAAAGACTGGCATGATGCAAAAAAAAATATGATTTAACTATATGCTGTCTACAAAAGATTTATTTTAGATCCAAAGACAACAATAGATTTAAAGCAAAATGGTGAGAAAAAATTTCATTAGTAACCAAAAGAGAGTTGTGGTGGTTATATTACTATCAGACAAAACAGACTTTAAGTCAAAAACTGTTACAACAAACAAAAGTCACTATATATTAACAAAAGGGTTGATTCGGTAAGAGTATATAATTATTATTTTTTTTTTTTTTTGGGGGGACGGAGTCTCGCTCTGTCGCCCAGGCTGGAGTGCAGTGACCGGATCTCAGCTCCCTGCAAGCTCCGCCTTCCAGGTTCACGCCATTCTCCTGCCTCAGCCTCCCGAGTAGCTGGGACTACAGGCCTCCGCCACCTCGCCCGGCTAGTTTTTTGTATTTTTTAGTAAAGAAGGGGTTTCACCGTGTTAGCCAGGATGGTCTCGATCTCCTGACCTCGTGATCCACCCGTCTCGGCCTCCCAAAGTGCTGGGATTACAGGCGTGAGCCATCGTGCCCGGCCAAGTATATAATTATTATAAACATATATACAGGCTGGGTGCGGTGGCCCACGCCTGTAATCGCAGCACTTTGGGAGGTGGAAGTGGGCGGATCTCTTGAGGTCAGGAGTTTGAGACCAGCCTGGCCAACGTGGTGAAACCCCATCTCTACTTTAAAAAAAAATTATATATGTGTATATATATATATATAAAACAGATTACCAAAATATATGCAGCAAACGTTAATAGCATTAAAAGGAGATATAGATAGTCCTACAAAAATAGTTGGAGACTGTCTCACTTTCAATAATGGATATAAAATGTATAGAAACAGTCGATAAGGATAGAGAGGGCTTAAACAACTATAAACCAAGTAGACATAACAGACATATATAGAACACTCCACCTGACAAAAGCACAATTTACATGTTTCTCAAATTGACAGATGTTATATTAGACCACACATTTCTTCTCAATAAATTCAAAAAGATTGAAATTATACAACTCATACAAAGTATCTTCTTCCATGACAATGGGATGATATTAGAAATCAGCAATGGAAGGAAATCTAGAAAATTCACAGATATGTAGATATTAAACACCACACTTTTCAGCAACCAAAGGTTCAAAGAAGAAATCACAAGAAAAAACAGAAAATTTAGAAATAATACCAAAAATATAACATATCAAAATTTATAGGATACTGTGAAGACAGTGCTCAGAGAGAAATTTATAGTTCTAATTACTAAATTATAAAAGAAGAAAGATACAGAATCAATAAGGTAACTGTACATCTTGAGAAAATAGAAAGATAAGCAAAATAAACCCAAAATTAGCAGAAGGAATAAAACAATGAAGAATAGAGTGGAGATAAATAAAAGACAATAGAAAAATAATAGAATTAATAAAAAGTTATTTCTTTGAAAATATCAGCAAAATTGACAACCCTTTCCCTAAATTAACAAAGAAAAAAAGAAATATGAAAATCGGATATTAAAATGGAGACATTAATACCAATGATTCAGAAATAAAAAGGATTCCAAGAGAATAATAAGAACAATTATATGTCAACAAATTAAATAACCTAGAAGAAATGGACAAATTCCCAGAAACACACATGTCACCTAAACTAACTGAAAAAGAGAAAATTTCAGCAGAACTATTATTTAAGTAAAGAGTAAATCAGAAAGTATTTAAAAAAAAGAAAAAGTAAAGAAAGACACCCTTCAGTGAAAATAAGTTCAGGACCAGATGTCTTCCCTGGTGAATTCTATCCAACATTTAAAGAATTAACACCAGTCTTTCTCAAACTTTCTAAAACATAAAAAAGGAGACAACACTTCCTAACTCATTATATGAGGCCAGTATTTCTGTGATACCAAAGCCAGATAAGATTATCACAGAAAAAGAAATGTACACACCAGTTTCTCCTATGAATATGGTTGCAAAAATCCTCAACAAAATACTAAGAAACCAAATCCAACAATACATTAAAAGGATTATACACCACAACCAGGTAGTACTTGTTCCAGGAATGCAAAACTGGTTCAACATAAGAAAATCGATCAGTGTAATACGTCACATTAATAGGAAAAAAAACCACGTGATCATCTCAATTGATACAGAAAAGGCATTTGACAAAAGTCAGCATCTTTTCTCCATAAAAACTCTTAGCAAACCAGGAATAGATGGAACGTCCTCACCATGATAAAGGGCATTTGTAAAGAAGCCACAGCTATAATCATGGTCAATGGTGAAAGACTGAAAGCTTTCCCCCTGAAATTAGGAACGAGACAAGAATACCTGCTTTCATCACTGCTATTCAACAGTGTGCTGCAAGTTCAATTAGACAAGAAAAAGAAAGAAAAGGCATCCAAGTTGGAAAGGAGGAAGTAAAGCTATCTCTATTCACATATGACATACAACTATATATAGAAAATCCCAAAGTATCTACAAAAAAAGCTACTAGAGCTAATAGGTGAATTCAGTAGTTTTAGCTGAACACAGCTCTTAAGTTTAGGTCTTTGGTCCGTTTTTAGTTAATTTTTGTTAGGCCTTTTCTACCTTATAACAGGTAAGAGTCCAACTTCATTCTTTTGCGTGTGGGTATCCACTTTTCCCAACACCGCTTGTTAAATGGCTGTCCTTTCCCCATTGAATGGTCTTGGTACCCTTGTTGAAAATCAACTGGTGATATATGTGAGGATTTATTTTGGGGGTCTCTGTTTTATTCTATTAGTCAATATGTCTGTCCTTATGCCAGTACCATCTCTATTCATAGATGGCATAATTTCTTATGTGGAAAATACCAAAGAATTTCTTTAAATGCTTCTACAACTAATACTTGAGTTTAGTGAGGTTACAGGATACAAGGTCAATAAGCCCTTGAAAAGATGCTCAACACCATTAGTCATTAGACAAATGCAAAAGTCAACTGTATTCATTCCATATACCAACAATGAACAATTAGAATTTGACATTAAATATTAATACCATTGGCCGGGCGCAGTGGCTCAAGCCTGTAATCCCAGCACTTTGGGAGGCCGAGATGGGTGGATCACGAGGTCAGGAGATCGAGACCATCCTGGCTAACACGGTGAAACCCCGTCTCTACTAAAAAATACAAAAAACTAGCCGGGCGAGGTGGCGGGCGCC
This sequence comes from Macaca thibetana thibetana, assembly GCF_024542745.1. Classification (NCBI taxonomy): domain Eukaryota; kingdom Metazoa; phylum Chordata; class Mammalia; order Primates; family Cercopithecidae; genus Macaca; species Macaca thibetana. Next base: position 113,106,222 of record NC_065586.1, read on the forward strand.
TGTAGTCCCAGCTACTCGGGGGGCTGAGGCAGGAGAATGGTGTAAACTCGGGAGGCGGAGCTTGCAGTGAGCTGAGATCCGGTCACTGCACTCCAGCCTGGGCGACAGAGTGAGACTCCGTCTCAAAAAAAAAAATACCATTTACAAAAGCACTAAAAATACTGAAGCCCTTACGTATAAATCTAGCAAAATATGTGAAAGATCTAGATGCCAAAAAGTATAAAATGCTGATAAAAAAATCAAAGATTAAATAAATGGAGAGCTATATTATATTCATAAATTAGAAAACTCAATATTGCTAAAATGTCAATTCTCCCAAATTTAAACTATAGATCCAATACAATCCCAATCCAAATCCAAGCTGCTCCTAAAATGTATTATGGAAAGGCGAAAAACAAGCAAAAACTAGAATAGCCAAAACAATTCTGAATAAGAACAAAGTTGGAGGACTCACACTACCTGATTTCCAAGACTAACTATAAAGCTACAATAATTAAGACAATTAAGTATTGGCAAAAGGAAGATGCATTAACCATCCCAAAAGTTGATCCACACAAATATAGTCAATCTTTTTTTCTGCAAAATAACAAAAGCAATTCAATGGGGAAAAAAAATATTTTCAAAACTTGGTGCTAGATCAACTGGACATCCATATTTTTTTTTTTTAAAAAGAAGAGCCTCAACACATGCCTCATAGAAAAATTAATTCAAAATGGGTAATAGACCAAAATGTAAAACCTAAAACAGTAGAACTTTAAAAACGAGACACAAGAGAAAAAACCGTGTAAAGTCTGGCAATTAGTTTTTAAATATGATGCCAAAAGCATAATCAATAAAAGAATTAATAAATTAGATTTTATGAAAGATAAAAGAAATTAAAGAGATTAACAATACTTGCCATAGATGAGGAAAAAGATTTACAAATCACATATTAATTCACATTAAATAAATCACATTAATATTTTGCATCACACATTACATAAATCACATATTAATATTTTGTATCCTAAATATTTAAAGAACTCTTAAAACTCCAACAATAAGAGCCAGTATAGTGGCTTGTGCCTGTAATTCCAGCTCTTCAGAAGGCTGAGGCTGGAGGATTTTGAGCCTAGGAGTTTAAGGTTGCAGTGAGTCACTGCATTCCAGCTTGGGCAACAGAACAAGACCCCATCTCTAAAACTTATATAAAATTTTTTAAAAATAAATATTAAAATAAGTCAACAGTAAAAAAGATTAATTGGCAAAATATATAAACTGATACTTAACCAAAAGAGATTTATTTATTATTTTTTTTTTTTGAGACTGAGTCTTGCTCTGTGTCCCAGGCTGGAGTGCAGTGGTACTATCTCAGCTGACTGCAACCTCTACCTCCCTGGTTCAAGTGATTCTCCTGCCTCAGCCTCCCCAGTACCCGGGACTACAGGCGCCTGCCACCATGCCCAGCTAATTTTTGTATTTTTAGTAGAGACAAGGTTTCACTATGTTGGCCAGACTGATCTCAAACTCTTGACCTCAGGTGATCTGCCCACCTCGGCCTCCCAAAGTGCTGGGATTACAGGAATGAGCCAGCATGCCCAGCCCAAAAATATATATTTTTAAATGGTAAATAAGCATATGAAAGGATGCTCAACATTATTTGTCACTAGTGAAATGCAAATTAAACAAGAATGATATATATAATACTGTATCTCTATTAGGATGGCTAAAATAAAAAAGGAACAATCCCAAATGCTTAGAAAGACTCAGAGCAACAGTACCTCTCTTTAATTGCTGGTAGCTATTTTAAATGGTACAGCCGCTTTGAAAGACAACTTAGCAGTTCCTTATCAAATTAGAAATACATTTGCCATACAACTCGGTGGTTCCACTCCTGGGGCTTACCCAAATGAGTGGAAAACTTATGTTCACAGAAAAACCTATATACAAATGTTTATAACAGCTTTATTCATAATCACCAATAACTGGAAAAAGCCAAGATGTCTCCCAACAGGTGAATGAACAAATATATATATCTTCCAAATATGTGTGTGTGTGTGTGTATATATATCTTCCCTAAAATGGAATATATACATCAATTAAAAAAGAATGAGCTACTGAGTGGATGCAGTGTATACAGATCTTAAATGCATTCTGTTAAATTTAATAATCCAGACCCAAAAGGCTATATACAATATGGTTCAATTTATATGACATCATGAAAAGGCAAAACTGTAAGAATAAGAAACAGATCATGGTTACCAGGGGTTAAGGAAGAATGGAAGGGTTAACTATAAAGGAGCCATACAGGGGAATTATTAGGGTGATAGAATTATTCGTATGGTGCTGGGGTGTTGGATAGATGACTCTATGCACTTGTCAAAATCCAAAGAGGTACACATCCCAACCTTGCTGCATGCAAATTTAATAACAAGTCAGCCAAGATAGGGAAATCTCAGGACAGAATTCAGAAAATGACAAATCGAACCATATTACTAATACATGACATTACCTTACTAAAGGGGAAGGGATGGGGGAAAGGATCTGACCTAAGAAACTTTGGATAACAGTATTTTGACTGGATACTATAAGGCTAAAGACAAAAGGAACCATACATCAACACCCTTCTAGCCTGCAATTCTACCTCTCTCTCTAAAGTATGGGTTAGCAATTCTCAAACTACTCTACATGTAGGGTAGGGTTGAATAAATAAGTAAATCAACTAGATAATGGGAGGCAGGTTTCTCACCATAAGAGAAAGAAGCTACAGTCAGTTCTGCTACAACCAACTTATGTGTTCTTAAAAATTATCATGCTGTGCAAAATTGTACAATAAAAACCATAGGTCTCATGGGAAAAAAGAAGCTAGTAGCACAACACTTAAAAACTTCTTCAGTGAGAGATTAGAACAAAAAAAGGAACCTAATTTTAAAATAGTACCATAGTTTTATACAAGAAATGATTCAGAAATGCATACTGCTACAATCAATGTGGTATTTCAGCTTTAAAACGCCTAAAGTTTGTGAACATAGGCATCATAAAGGCTATGACTTCTGAGTTACTGTAAAGTGATGGAAGAAGGGTTATTTGAAATCCAATTGGAAAGTTGTTAACAGCACAAGTGGATGGGTGTGGCTCGTTATCCTCGGTTTTGTGGTTGGACTCAAACATCACAGTACTTTCATAGTCTTAAATCCTGAGGCATTCTTTCCCCCCTGATTTGCAGGTCCTTCAAGGAAGGCATTTATGACAGATACCTGTTTCATCTAAATTAGAATTTCAATCCAATAAATGGCCTTCTTCTTAATTAACTTCTGTGTCACTGTTGGATTTCTTTGCTACTCTCTCAGCTGTACTTGCCTTTCCCAGCTGGACTCTGGCTCTGCTGACAGAGGAAGGCTTTGGAAATTGTAGTAATTTTGTTTGTTTGTTTGGGGTTTTTTTTTTTGTTTGTTTATTTGTTTGTTTGTTTTAGACGGAGTTTTGCTCTTGTTGCCCAGGCTGGAGTGCAATGGCGCAATCTCAGCTCCCCACAACCTCTGCCTCCCAGGTTCAAGCTATTCTCCTGCTTCAGCCTCCTGAGTACATGGGATTACAGGCATGTGCCACCATGCCTGGCTAATTTTGTATTTTTAGTAGAGACGGGGTTTCTCCATGTTGGTCAGGCTGGTCTCGAACTCCCAACCTCAGATAATTCGCCTGCCTCAGCCTCCCAAAGTGCTGGGATTACAGGCGTGAGCCACCGCGCCCGGCCTATAGTAATGTTTGAAACCACAAATCCAGCCACTCTCTGCACTAAATGGAACCACTTCTGCAAGATGTGGCAATTTCTGCTGAAAGTTTTCATATCTAGTGCTTTCTTTCTGATTGTAGGAAAAAATGTTCCTAATTTTTTTCTGTTTGGTCTTCAAATGCTCAACAATCTTTCTATTTCTTCTAATTCTTCAGGCTATGTTCTTATTGACTTCATAGTATTTGAAGTTAAGCCATCATAGATGTTTCTTTTGTTTTCACAATATTTCACAATACTGTTTTTGAAGATCCTCAATGTGGATTCCTTTATGCTTGAAAGACGTTATGCTATTTTGTTTTTTGATAAACACTTCATTATTTCAAGTTTCTCCTCAATACCTAAAGCTTTCTTTTTGCAGTCACTGCTTGGTGTTTTTGAACCACGGCATTTAGATGTGTTTGGGGTACATATATCTCTCACTGCTTCACAAATGTGAAAGAATAGCATTCTTATGCAGATTCACAAATTAAAAAAATAGCACTCTTATACAGGTTCAAAAATGTAAAAGAATGGCATTCTTATACAGGTTCACAAATGTAAAAGAATAGCAAAACATAACCTTATTAGATAACACATATGATGAATTAAGGTAGTTGTAAAGGTTTGAGGCATATGTGTGGGGGGGAGAGTGTGTTTTATGTATCCCAATTTGGCTTGATTCAGATGGATGCAATTTTCTCTGTTCATCTAGTGTTCCTCAAGGATGAAATCATACAAAAGAAATGTGAAATATGTACCATGCTCAAATTATTCCTTTTGTTTGTTTGTTTGATTGTTTGAGATTGAGTCTCGCTCTGTCACCCAGGCTGGAGTGCAGTGATGCAATCTCAGCTGTCTACAACCTCTGCCTCCTGGGTTCAAGCGATTTTCCTGACTCAGCCTCCTGAGTAGCTGGAACTACGGGCGTGTGCCACCACGCCCGGCTACTTTTTGTATTTTTAGTAGAGGCAGGGTTTTACTATGTTGGCCAGCCTGATCTTGAACTCCTGACCTTAGGTGATCTGCCTGCCTCAGCCTCCCAAAGTGTTGGGATTACAGGCGTGAGCCATCACACCTGTCCAAATTATTCCTTAATATATCAGTTGCATTGGAGTAAAACAAATATTGTATCAGAATTAACATAAGTAAGAAAGGAAGACTAGAATGAATGCTATGGTGCTGGGGAGATGTCAGTATGAACTCATGTTGATATTAATATATACAAATGGGTACATACATAAAGGTATATGTCTATGCATGGGTTAATGTACATATCTATAATTATATCCTAGTTTTGTCCACTGAGAAGGCCTAGAAACAGTGATAAACCATAAGCAATGAGCATAGCCAAAACCCAGATCTTGGTTTCTAAATACCATTCTCTAAGAGAAAGAATCAGCGCTCTTTTGAGAAATGGCTGATTCTAAGGCTGTGGCAGGAGGTCTACAAGATGAACCTAGAGCATCTTGTAGTGCCAGAAAAAGAAAAGAAGAAAAGATGGAGGGCATGTCAAAAGGACTCAGAAACCAACCTGAAAGAGCTCTCAACAACTGCAGTTGGAAAAATTGGAGCAACAAAACAAATAACAGTAGTATTACAATCTAACCAAAAGATTAGATAAATATCCATGAGTTCATACTGATATAAATAAATGATTAAGTAAAAAATTGATGAGGAAGAAGGAAAAAAAGTGTTGAGTTCATACTGATATAAACAAATGATTAAGTAAAAAATTAATGAGGAAGAAGGAAAAAAGTGTTCTTTTTCGAATTCCAACCAGTATATGTAAATATTTCCCCTCCAGGGGGTGGAGCGTAACTCCCCTTCCCTTGAGTGTAGGCTGGATTCAGTCACTTGCTTCCAAAAATAAGAGATGGAAGAAGGAAAAATAGCAACTGTACAGTGGCGAATCCTAGCAGACAGCACTTTAAGTGATCAAGGTTAACATCAATAGTGATAAGTCACATTTATTAACTTACATTGATACGATGCAATGAGAAATACACTTCTCTTCTGTGGTGGCATTTTTCCTAACACCCATAGCCCAGTCTAATAATAATAATAATAAAGAGAGACAAACAAACATAACTTGAGGGACATTTTACAAAATATCTGCCCCATAACCTTGGAAACTGCTGAAACCACAGAAAACATGGGAAGACTAAAAAACTGTCACAGACCAAAAGGGACTAAGCAGACATGATGACTGCAATTGATGCAGTATTCTGGACTGGATCCTGGAACAGAAAAAGGGCATTAGTGGAAAAATGAGTAAAACCCAAATCAAGTCTCTAGTTTGGATAAGAGTATTATACCAATGTTAATTTCTTAGTTTTGACAGATGTACTGTGGTTATGTACCCAGTGGGCTGGGTGAAGAGTATATAAGAATTGTAGGTATACTCTGTATTATTTTTGCAGCTTTTCTGTAAATCTAAAATTATTCCAGAATAAGAAGCTACACATCAACTGGCATCCACCATATTAACATACTAAAAATAAAAACCTATATTATCATCCCAACAGATTTAGAAAAAAGGCATTTGAAAATATTCAATATCAATTCATGATGAAAACTATCAGCAAACTAGGAGTAGAAGGGAATCTACTCAATCTGATAAAGGGTATATATTTAAAAAAAAAAAATGCAAAACATTTTTCTCCGCTTAAGATTGGATGTCTGCTTTCACCACCTTTTTTTTTTTTTTTTTTTTTTTTTGAGATGGAGTCTTGCTCTGTTGCCCAGGCTGGAGTGCAGTGGCACCATCTTGGCTCACTGCAACCTCCAACTCCTGGGTTCAAGCAATTCTCCTGCCTCAGCCTCCCAAGTAGTTGGGATTACAGATGCACGCCACTACGCCCACCTAATTTTGTATTTTTTTAGTAGAGATGGGGTTTCACCATGTTGGCCAGGCTGGTTTTGAATGCCTGACCTTGTGATCCACCCACCTCAGCCTCCCAAAATGCTGGGATTACAGACCTGAGCCACTGCGCCTGGCCTGCTCTCACCACTTTTATTGAACATCATACTGGACATCCTAGCCAGTATAGTAAGGAAGAAAAAGAAATAAAATGCATACAAACTAGGAAGGAAGTTAAATAGTCTTTATCCACAAATGACGTAATTATACATATAGAAAAACTAAAGGAATTTTCACAAAAGCTACTAAAATGAACAAATGAGCTTACTAAAGTCACAGGATCCAGATCAATATAAAAAATTACTTGTATGTCTACGAAATTGCAACTAATGACTAGAAACTGAAATTTTAAAAAGGATTCCATTTACATTAACACTTAAAATACTAAAATAATTTAACTTTTTTTCTTTTTCTTAGAGACTGGATGTTACTCTGTCACCCTGGAATGCACTGGTGCAAACACGGCTCACTGCAGCCTCAACCTCCTGGGCTCAAGTGATTCCCCCACCTCAGCCTCCAGAGTAGAAGAGACCACAGATGCATGCCACCACACTTAGCTAATTTTTAAAAGTTTTGTAGAGACAGGGCCTCACCATGTTACCCAGCCTGGTCTCAAACTCCTGGGCTCAGGCGATCCTCCTACCTTGGCCTCTCAAAGTGCCAGGATTACAGGCATGAGCCACCACACCTATCCTTAACAACATTTTTTTTAAAAAATAGCTTTAACACAAAAATTGTACAATATCTATATGTTGAAAAAGAAAAGAAAACAGGCTGGGTGCGGTGGTTCATGCCTGTAATCCCAGCTCTTTGGGAAGCCAAGGTGGGAAGACTGCTTGAGGCCAGAAGTTCAAGACCAGCCTGGGCAACATAGTGAGACCCTGTCTCTATGAAAAATAGCTGGTCATGTAGCACATGCCTGTAGTCCCAGCAACTTGGGAGTCTGAGGTGGGAGGACCACTTGAGGAGGTTAAGGTTATAGTGAGCTATGATCATGCCACTGCACTCCACAGTGAGTGACAGAGTGAGTCCTTGTCTCAAAAAAAAAGAAAGAGAAAGAAAGAGAGAAAGAAAAGAAAAGAAAAATGAACATTTTTCATTTATTTAAATGAAATATTTAAAGAGATATACCATGCCCAGTGTATTGGTATGGTATGGATTAGAAGACAACTTAATATGGTTCAAATGCCAAATTCATCTACAACTTGATGTAATTTCAATCAAAATTCCAGCAGGCTTTTTTGTAGAAAATAAAAAGTTGGTTTTAAAATGTATGGCAAGGCAAAGGATCTAGAATAACCAAAGAAATCTTGAAACAAAAGAATCAACTTAGTTCACATATGCAAAAGGAATTGAAGACTTAAACTACAATAACAAGACTGTCTGGAATTGGCGTAAGAAAAGACATACAGGTCAATAGAAAAACAGAGAGAAGTCCGGGCACGGTGGCTCATGCTTATAATCCCAGCACTTTGGGAGGCCAAGGCGGGCAAATCAGTTGAGGTCAGGAGTTCGAGACCAGCCTGGCCAACATGGTGAAACCCTGTCTCTAATAAAAATTAAAAAAAAAAAAAAAATTTAGCCAGGCATGGTGGCACGTGCCTGTAATCCCAGCTACTCAGGAGGCTGAGGCAGGAGAATCACTTGGAATCTGAGAGGTGGAGGTTGCAGTGAGCCAAGATGGTGACACTGCCCTCCAGCCTAGGCAACAGAGCAAGACTCTGTCTCAAAAAAGAAACAAAACCAAAAAAAACAAAACCCTCACTTATAAAGTCATCTTGTTTTCAATAAAAGGGCTAAAATAATGGGGAGAAGAAAGTCATTTCAACAAACAGAATGCCTGAATATCAATAAAGAAAAGAACAAACCTCAATTCCTACCTCCACCATATTAAAAAATAATAATAACTAATTCAAGAAAAACCATGGACCTAAATATACAGGAAAAAAATATGAAGTTTCTAGAAGAAAACAGAAAAGAGCATCTTCTCAACCTGAGAGAGGCAGAAGTTTCTTAGACAAGATACAAAAAGCAACAAATTTTAAAAAGTGGTACATTTGACTTTATAAAAATTAAAAGTTTTCTCATGACGTCATTTAAAAAATAAATACACTATCCACAGACGGTGAGAAAATATTTGCAAGACGTATATCTAAAATACGACCAGTATCTAGGACATATAAAGAGCTTCTACTCAATAATAATACAACTCAGTAATAAAAAAATAAACAACCCAATAAAAATGAGCAAAAGGTTCACAAAGGAAGATATATAAATGGCCAATATGCATTGAAAGGATAACCGTCAGCAGTCATCAAGGAAATACAAGTAAAAACCACAATAATGGCCAGGCACGGTGGCGCACGCCTGTAATCCCAGCACTTTGGGAAGCCGAGGTGGGTGGATCACCTGAGGTCAGGAGTTCAAGACCAGCCTGGCCAACATGGTGAAACACCATCTCTACTAAAATTACAAAAATTAGTTGGGCGTCGTGGCGCATGCTTCACTCCCTCCCTCCCTTCCTTCCCTACTGGGGAGGCTGAGGCAGGAGAATCACTTGAACCTGGAGGTGGAGGTTGCAGTGAGCCGAGATCACGCCACTGCACTCCAGCCTGGCAACAAAGTGAGACTTCATCTCAAAATTATAAAGACCGACAACACCAAATGTTGATAATGGTAAGTTTAAATGAGAATTCTGATACATTCTTAGTGAAATGTAAAACGATACATGCATGTTGGAAATTTTTATACCATAAAATTCATTCGTAAAACTATAAGTGTATAGTTCACTTTTAGTAAATTCATAGTGATGTGCAACCATCCCCACAATCTAATTTTAGTGGCAGTTTGCTATAAAAATTTAATATGCATGTACCTTATGACATAGCAGTTCACTCCTACGTATCTGCCAGAGAAAAATGAAAATATGTAATCCATACAAGAACTTATAGACAAATATTCACAGTAATTTTTGTTATAATACCAAAAACTAGAAAAAGTACAAGAGTCTATCAACAAATTAACAGATAAACAAATGGAAGCATGTCCATCTGTGATGGTTAGCTTTAGTTTTATGTATCAGTTTGGCTATGTATAGGACTTAGCTAGGGAAGAGGACTCCACTATTTCATCATTTTATTGCTGTGAAGGTATTTTGTAAATGTGGTTTACATCTATAATCAGTTAACTTAAAGCCGATTACCCTCCATAATGTGGGTAGAACCTCATCCAATCCAATAAGGCCTTAAGAGCAAAACCAGATCTCTCCGAGAATTTCTGCCACAACACTATAGCATTAACTCCTGCTTGAGTTTCCAACCTATTGGCCTGACTTCTAGATCTTGGACTCATGACTATAGTCCATGGACTCATCAACTCCTGCCTAAATCTCTAACATGATACACCATCCAATAAAATACCAATCAAAAATAAAAGGGACAAACTACTTACACATATAACACTTTGAATGAATGTTTTTTGAGACTGTGCAGTTCAACTTTTTATTTTAATAAAATCAGAATATGCGCAGCACATGCAGTGCTAATATCTAAACCAAATACAATAAACAATTACTAAAGCTACAGTGACTTGAGGTTCAATCTTTACATTCAGCAAGTTTAAATCCTTACACAATTTTTGAAACCTTATTTATTAATTGAAAATATTGCTTGCTGATAAAACTTGCTTAAATGCTATTGCTGAATGTGTAAGTCACTGATTATGCCAATACATCAAAGATAACCACATGTTTGAGGATTGCAATGTGCCAGAGATTCACTGGAAAAAAAAAACACACACACACACAACTAAACACAACTCACACAACAAACATCTGAGAATCTGGACACTTTGTATCAGTGTTTTAAAGTGTTTCATCAATATCTTAAGACAAGGGTAGGCCGGGCGCGAAGGCTCACGCCTATAATCCTAGCACTTTGGGAGGCCAAGGCGGGAGGATCACATAAGGTCAGGAATTCGAGACCAGCCTCACCAACACAGTGAAACCTCATCTCTACTAAAAATACAAAAATTAGCCAGGCGTGGTGGCCGGCACCTGTAATCCTAGCTACTTCAGAGGCTGAGGCAGGAGAATCACTTAACCTGGGAAGGGGAGGTTGCAGTGAGCCAAGATTGCACTCCTGCACGCCAGCCTGGGTGACAGAGCAAAACTCTGCCTAAAAAAATTAAATAAATAAATTTTAAAAATGCAAGTATATCAAAACCTTGGCATGATTTAATTTCAAGTCTCCAATTTTGCTTTTACTAACATCAAAAAGTTATGGCTACACTGCCAATGCCAGGTCTGCTTAATTTGACTTAAGAATTTAATATGACAACATTAAAAGCTCACCCTACCCCAAAATATGTAATTTCACACATACGGTGACATTCAACATTCAAGTGCCAGTGCTTTTATACTGTCTTTTGGTCAAGTTTCTTTAAACTTTCAAAGAACCACTTTGGGGCTTACAAAAACAAGTCTTTGTCAAAATGTTCAATAAATATTACATAAAACTAGCAGCAAAACGTATCTAGAACTCTGTCATGTGCAAATAGTTTCCTCCTCAATGATCATTCCCATGGCCCCAAATAAATTTTAGAATCTAGTCCCATCCCCTTCCTAGATGAGCTGCATTCAACAGTCTCCAAGAGACAAAATAAGATTGGAAGTTTAAGGACATGCAAACCAGACATATATATATGAAATTATCTGTGCAATAAAAGAAGTTCTTTGTAAAAAGTTATAGGCAAAATGTACAAGGGCCTAAACCTAGACTAGTTGAAATAGCGTCATAACAAATGACCTCAGTACCATCAAGTGCACCTACTTAAAGTTTTAGAAGACAGAATACACTTGAAAATCTATTGCACTTTAGGAAATTTTTGCCGTCTTCCTATGCCACTGCGAAAAGATTGAACGTTTTGATCACCACATTCTGGCCACAAAATTAGAACAGAATTCAAAGGGGCAGAGGCCATTTTAGTGGTGGACAGTGCTCAGAACTTTGGCCAGATTTAGCATAAACAGACTATAAATACAATGGAAACCTATGCAACTAAAACGGACTAAAGCTGCACTGTAGAGTAGAATTGACACCTTGTGCAGTTATATACATATTTCCAACCTGTGTGCTCTCAAAGATTTCAGTTTGTTACTCTTCTGGAGCCATTTTTACAAAGTCTATAGTAAGTCAGTTCAACATCTCAACTCAGCTTGAACAGAGTCATATGAATTGGCATTTAAAAAAAGCCTGCTGCATAATTCTTCCTGTTCATACCAAAAAACATCAATACTAGCATGCATTATTAGACCAAAAATCATCCGGGGCCCTAATGAGGGCTGGTCATTGCTGTGGTCAGACACTTTGAATGAATTTTTTAAAAAATTATGCTGAATGAAAGAGGCCTTACACAAGAGTACACATTCCATTTTATGAAATTCTAGAATTGGCAAAACTAACTAGTAAAAGCATTTCTGAACAGAGTAGCCTCTGAAAGACTGGGTTAGGGATTGACTGAAAAAGAGCATGAAGCAATTTTCTGGGGTTGTTAGTGTTCAATACCTTGACAGAGGTTTAGATTGTACAGATGTATACACTTGCCAAAACTTATCAGACAATACACTTACTATCTGTGCATTTCATTACATGTAAATTTTACCTTAAAGAAAAAAAAAAGGATCATCAGCAAATATTCAACCATAGTTGAGCTACACATGCTGAAGTAGTTAGGTGTAAAATATACTGATGTCTTCAACTTGCTTTGAAATACATTTCTAAAATGAGTTGGACTGATGGATGAATACAGGAATAGATGAATGCATAAATAATAAAACAGACAAAGAAAAATGTTAATTGTAGAATCCAATAGGCATATAGATGGTTATTCACTGTACAATTCTTTCAACTTTTCTGTATACTTGAAAACTTAATAAAATTTTGGGGAAAAAACATACAATTTACAATACCATCAAAAAATGCAAGACCTGGGACTCTGGGGTGGAGAAAGATGGCAGAAGAGAAGACTCCACTGATCGTTGCCCCGGCAAGGACACCAATTTAACAACTATCTACACACAAAAACACTTTCATAAGAACCAAAAATCAGGTGAGAACTCACAGTACCTGGTTTTAACTTCATATCACTAAAAGAGGCACTGAAGAGTAGGAAAAACAGTCTTGAATCACTAATGCCACCCCTCACCCATCCCCTGGCAGCGGAGATGTGGTGCAGAGTTTCTGTGTCCCATGGAGAGGGATTGAGCCAGTACTGCCTTATAGCAGAAAACAAATCAAACCAAACTCAGCTGATGCTCACCCATGGAGGCAGCATTAAAGCCAGCCCTGGGCAGAGGAGAATTGCTGATCCCAGTAGTCCGAACTTGAGTTCCTGCAAGCTTCGCCACTATGGGCTAAAGTGCTCTGAGGCCCTAAATAAACTTGAAAGGCAATCTAAGGCCACAAAGGCAGCAACTCCTAGGTGAGTCCTAGTGCTGAACTGGGCCCAGAGACACTGAACTGGCGGTAGGGGTTGAGGAACACACAACCTATTAAGACACCAGCTGGGGCAGCTAAGGGAGTGCCAGCATCACCCTTCCCCTAACCCCAGGCTGCACAGCTCAAGGCTCCAGAAGAGACCCCTTTCCGCCACTTGAGGAGAGGAGAGGGAAAAGTGGGGAGAACTTTGTCTCGCATCTTGGATACCAGCTCAGCCACAGTAGGTTGTGGCTCCCATCAGAGTCATGAGGCCACCTTTCCAGGCCCTAGCTCCCAGGTGACATTTCTAGACAAACCCTAGGCCAAAAGGGAACCTGCTGCCTCAAAGGAGAGGACGCAGTCCTAGCAGGATCCATCATCTGCTAACTGAAGAGCCCTTGGGCCCTGAATAACCAGCAGCAATACCCACATACTATGTCAAGGGCCTTGGGTGAGGCTCTGAGATATGCTGGCTTCAGATGAAACTCAGCACATTCCCAGCTGTGGTGGCTAAGGGTAAGACTCCTTCAACTTGAGAAAAGCAGAGGAAAATCTTAAGGGGACTGTGTCTTGCACCTTAGGTACCAGTTCAGCCACAGGGAGGTAGAGGACCAAGTAGGCTCCTAGGGTCCCTGATTCCAGGTCTTGGCTGTTGGATGGCATTACTGAACCTGACCTGGGTCAAAGGAGCCCACTGCCCTAAAGGGTGAGTTCCAGGACAGGGATCATTCACCACAAGCTGACTGAAGAGCCTTTCAGCCTCAGGGAACATTGACAGTAGTCTGGCAGTACTCCCTGTGGGCCTGTGGTGGTAGTGGCCACGGGATGAGGCTCCTTTGCCTTTGGAAAGGAGCAGAAAGAGTGGGAAGGACTGAGTCTTGTGATTTCAGTACTAGCTCAGCTATAGGACAATAGAATTCCAGATAGACTTCTTTTTTTTTTTTTTTTTTTTTTTTTTTTTAGACAGTGTTTCACTCTTGTTGCCCAGGCTGGAATTCAATGGCACAATCTCAGCTCACTGCAACCTCCTTCTCCCGAATTCAAGCAATTCTCCTGCCCCAGCCTCCCAAGTAGCTGGGATTATAGGTATGCACCACTACGCCCAGCTAATTTTATATTTTTAGTAGAGATGGGGTTTCACCATGTTGGTCAGTCTGGTCTCGATCTCCTGACCTCAAGTGATCCACCTGCCTAGGCCTCCCAAAGTGCTGGGATTACAGGCATGGGCCACCAAGCCTGGACAAATTTCAGATGGACTTCTAAGGCTTTTGACTCTAGTCCCCAACTCCCAGATGGTACCTCTGGACCTGCCCAGGGCTGGGGAGAACTCACCATCCTGAAGGAAAGGACAGAGGCCTGGCTGGCTTTGCCACCTGCTTATTATAGAGACGCAGGGCCTTGAGTGAACATAGGTGGTAGCCAGGGAGTGGTTGTAGCAGACCTTGGGTGAGGAGGAGGTCTATGCTGATTTCCTTGACCCAGCACAGTCTCAATGATGTTGGCTACAAGGGTGTTTGTGTCACTTCACCTCCAGCTCCAGGTGGCTCAGAACAGAAAGAGACTCCATTTGTTTGGCAGAAAGTAAGGGAAGGAAACAAGAGTTTCTGCCTGGTAATCCAGAGAATTATTCTGGATCTTGTCCAAGACCATTGGATCTGAGTCCACACCCAAATCTCATGTTCAGTCTTGGAGGTAGGGCCTGGTAGGAGGTGATTGGCTCATGGGAGTGGTTTCTCATGAATAGTTTAGCACCATCCCTTTGATGCTGTTCTTGGAACAGTGAGTTCTCATGAGATCCGGTCATTTAAAAGAGTGTGGCACTTCCCTCTCACTTCTTGCTCCTGCTATGGCCACATGAAGTGCCAGCTTCTCCTTCACTGCCCACTGAGGCCTCCCCAGAAGCTGAGCAGATACCAGCATCCTGCTTCCTGTACAGCATGTGGAACCACGAGCCAATCAATCCGTTTTTTAAAATAAATTACCCAGTCTCAGGCATTTCTTTGGTTTTTTTTTGAGACGGAGTCTTGCTCTGTCGCCCAGGCTGGAGTGCAGTGGTGTGATCTCGGCCCACTGCAAGCTCCGCCTCCCAGGTTCAAGCAATTCTCCTGCCTTAGCCTCTCAAGTAGCTGGGACTACAGGCACCTGCCACCACGCCCAGCTAATTTTTTGTATTTTTAGTAGAGATGGAGTTTACCGTGTTAGCCAGGATGGGCTTGATCTCCTGACCTCATGATCCGCCTGCCTTGGCCTTCCAAAGTGCTGGGATTACAGGCATGAGCCACCGCACCTGGCCTAGGCATTTCTTTATAGCAATACGAGAACAGACTAATATAGGAAGTTGGTACCAAGAGGTGGGGCATTGCAATAAAGATAACTGAAAATGTGGAAACGACTTTGGAACTGGGTAATGTGCAGAGTTTGGAAGAGTTTGGAGGGCTCAGGAGAAGGTAGGAAGATGAGGGAATGTTTGCAGCTTCCTAGAGACTTGTTGAATGGTCGTGGCCAAAATGCTGATAGTGATATGGACAGTGAAATCCAGGCTGAGAAGGCCTCAGATGAAAATGAGGAACTTATTGTGAACTGGAGCAAAGGTCACTTTTGTTATGCCTTAGCAAAGAACTTGGCTACATTGTGCCCCTACCCTATGGATCTGTGGAATTTTGAACTTGAGAGTGATGATTTAGGGTATATGGTAAAAGAAATTTCTAACCAGAAAAGTATTCACGATGTGACCAGGCTGCTTCTAATAGCCTATGTTCATATGTGTGAGGAAAGAAATGACCTAAAGTTGGAACTTATATTTAAAGGGGAAGCAGAGCATAAAAGTTTGGAAAATTTGCAGCCTGACCATGTAGTAGTAAGTAAAAGCCCACTTTCAGGGGAGGAATTCCTTCAGGCTGTAGAAATTTGTATAAGTAAAAAGGAGCCAAGTGCTAATAGCCAAGACAGTGAGGAAAAGGCCTCAAAGGCATTTCAGAGATCTTTGTGGCAGCCCCTCCCATCAGAGGCACAGAGGCCTAGGAGGACTGAATGATTTCCTGGGCCAGGCCCAGGGCTCTGCTGCCCTGGCACAGCCTCAAAATATGGCTTCCACCCATGGCTCAAAGGGGCCCAGGTACAACTTGGGCCACTGCTTTAGAGGGTGGAAGCTGCAAGCCTTGACAGTTCCCTCATGGTGTTAAGCCTGCAGGTGCACAGAATGCAAAAGCTGAGGCTTGGGAGCCTCTGCCTGGATTTCAGAGGATGCATGAAAAAGCCTGGGTATCTAAGTAGAAGCCTGCTGCAGGGGTGCAGCCCTCATGGAGAACCTCTACTAAGGCAGTGGAGAGGGGAAATGAGGGATTTGAATGCAGAGTCCCCACTGAGGCACTGCCTGATGGAGCTGCGAGAAGAGGACCACTGCCCTCCAGACCTCAGAATGGCAGACCCACCAGCAGCTTGCACATTCAATCTGGAAAATCCACCAGCACTCAATGCCAGCACATGAGAGCAGCCACCAAGGCCAAAACTCTGAGAAGCCACAGGGGCAGAGCTGCCCAAGGCCTTGGGAGTACACCTCTTATATCAGTGTGCCATGGATGTGGGACATGGAGTCAAAGAAGATTATTTTGGATTTTTTTTTTTTTTTTTTTTTTTTTTTTTTTTTTTTTTTTTTAGTAGAGACGGGGTTTCACCATATTAGCCAGGATGGTCTCGATCTCCTGATCTCGTGATCCGCCCGTCTCGGCCTCCCAAAGTGCTGGGATTACAGGCTTGAGCCACCGCGCCCGGCCAGAAGATTATTTTGGAACTTTAAGATTTAATGACTGCCCTGCTGGGTTTCAGACTTGCATGGGGCCTGTAACTCCTTTTTTATGACCGATGCCTCCCTTTTGGAATGGGAATATTTACTTAATGTGTATACCTCCATTGTGTCTTGGAAGAAACTAACTTGTTTCTGATTTTACAGATTCATATGGGGAAGGGACTTGCCTTGTCTCAGGGGAGACTTTGGGCTTTTAACTTTTGAGTTAATGCTAGAATGAGTTATGACTTGGGGATTGTTGGGGAGGAATGATTGTATTTTGCAATGTGAGAAGTACATGAGATTTGGGAAGGGTTGAGGCAGAATGATACGGTTTGGATCTGTGTCCTTACCCAAATCTCATGTTCAGTTGGAATGCTGAATGTTGGAGGTGGGGCCTGGTGGGAGGTGATTGAATCATGGGGGCAGTTTCTCATGAATGGTTTAGCACCATCCCCTTGATGCTGTCCTAAGGATAGTAAGTGAGTTCTCATGAGCTCTAGTCATTTAAAAGTATGTGGGAGGCCTGGCATGGTGGCTCATGCCTGTAATCCCAGCACTTTGGGAGGCTGAGCCTGGTGGATCATAAGGTCAGGAGATCGAGACCATCCTGGCGAACACGGTGAAACCCCATCTCTACTAAAAATACAAAAAAATTAGCCAGGTGTGGTGGCAGGCACCTGTAGTCCCAACTTCTAGGGAGGCTGAAGCAGGAGAATGGCGTGAGGTGAAACCTGGGAGGTGGCAGAGCTTGCAGTGAGCAGAGATCGCGCCACTGCACTCCAGCCTGGGCGACAGAGCGAGACTCCATCTCAAAAAAAAAAAAAAAAGTATGTGGCACCTCCCTCCACCTTCTTGCTACTGCTCCAGCCTTCTGAAGTGCTGGCCCCCCCTTTACTTTCTGCTATGATTGCAAGTTTCCTGAGGCTTCCCCAGAAACTGAGCAGATACCAGCATCATGCTTCCTCCTTTTTTTTTTTTTTGAGAGAATCTCGCTCTGTTGCCAGGCTGGAGTACAATGGTGTCATCTTGGCTCACTGCAACCTCCGCCTCCCAGGTTCAAACAATTCTCCTGCCTCAGCCTCCCAAGTATCTGGGCCTACAGGCACGTGTCACCATGCTTGGCTAATTTTTGTATTTTTAGTAGAGACAGGGTTCCGTCATGTTGGCCAGGATGGTCTCAATCTCTTGACCTCATGATCCACCCACCTCAGCCTCCCAAAGTGCTGGGATTACAGGCATGAGCCACCATGCCTGACCCTTTTCTTTTTAAATAACCTAGTCTCAGGTATTTATAGCAATATGAGAATGACCTAATACAAACAACAAGGTGGTACATCTATGAATGTGCAAGAACCACAGCATTGTTGGGCTTTGGGTGCCCCCTAAAGCAGATACAGGTTAGATCACAACACCCAAGTTCTTTTGAATATCTGGAAACCTTTCCCAAGAAGGATGTGTACAAACAAGCCCAGACTGAGAAGACTGCAATAAATACCTAACTGTTCAATGCCCAGACACAGACAAATATCTGTAAGTATCAAGACCATCCAGGGAAACACGACATCACCACATGAACTAAATAAGGCACCAGGGACCAATTCTAGAAAAACAGGTATGTTGCCTTTCAGACATAGAATCCAAAATAGCTGTTTTGAGGAAACTCAAAGAAATTCAAGATAACACAGAGAAGGAATTCAGATTACTATTAAACCAATTTAACAAAGTGATTGAAATCATTAGAAAGAATCAAGCAGAAATCCTGGAGCTGAGAAATGCAATTGGCATTCTGAAGAATGCATCAGTCTTTTAGTAGGAGAATTGATCAAGCAGAAGAAAGAATTGGTGAACTTGAAGACAGGCTATTTGAAAATACTCGGTCAGAGGAGATAAAAGGAAAAAGAATAAAAAACAAGAAAGCACATGTACAGAATCTAGAAAATAGCCTCAAAAGGGCAAATCTAAGAGTTATTGGTCTTAAAGAGGAGGTAGAGAAAAAAATGGGGTAGAGAGTTTATTCAAACGGATAATAATAGAGGACTTCCCAAACCTAGAGAAATATATCAATATCCAAGTACAATAAGGTTATAGAACACCAAACTGATTTAACCTAAAGAAGACTACCTCAAGGCATTTAATAATCAAACTCCCAAAGGTCAAGGACAAATAAAGGATCCTAAAAGCAGCAAGAGAAGAGAAACAAATAACATACAATGGAGCTCCAATATGCCTAGTAGCAGACTTTTTGGTGGAAATCTTACAGGTCAGGAGAGAGTGATATATTTAAATTGCTGAAGAAAAAAGTTTTACCTCAGAATAGTATATCCAGTAAAAATATCCTTCAAATATGATGGACAAATAAGCTTTCCCAGACAAACAAAAGCTGAGGGATTTTGTCAACACTAGACCTGCCCTACAAGAAATTCTAAAGGGAATACTTCAGTCAGAAAGAAAAGTATGTTAATGAGCAATAAGAAATCCTCTGAAGGTATAAAACTCACTGCTAATAGTAAGTACACAGAAAAACAGAATATTATAACACTGTAACTGTGGTGTATAAACTACTCTTATTTCTAGTAAAAAGACTAAATGATGAACAAATAAAAAATAATTACTACAAATTTTTAAGACATAGTACAATAACATATAAATAGAAAGAGCAAAAAGTTAAAAAGAGGGGGATAGAGTCTATAGTTTCTTTTTGCTTGTTGCTTCTGTTGTTTATTTATGCAAACAGGGTTAAGTTTTTATCAGCTTAAAACAATGGGTATTAAGATAGTATTTGCAAACCTCATGGTAACCTCAAACCAAAAACCACACAACAGATACACAAAAAATGTAAGAAGCAAGACACTAAATCATATCACCAGACAAAATCACCTTCACTAAAAGGAAGAAAGGAAGTAAAGAATGAAGGAAGAGGACCACAAAACTACCAGAAAACAAATAACAAAATGGCAGGAGTAAATGAGTAAATACTTACTTATAAAAAATAACGGTGAATGTAAATGGACTAAACTCTCCAATCAAAAGACATAGAGTGGCTAAATGGATAAGAAAACAAGACCCAATGATCTGTTGCCAACAAGAAACAAACTTCACCCATAAAGACACACATAGACTGAAAATAAAGGGATAAAAAAATTCCATCCAAATGGAAACCAAAAAGGAGCAGAAGTAGCTATACTTACATCATACAAAATAGATTTCAAGATAAAAATTGTAAGAACAGACAAAGAAGGTCACTATATAATGATAAAGGAGTCAACTCAGCAAGAAGACATAACAATTTTTTTTTTTTGAGACCTAGTCACACTCTGTCACCCAGGCTGGAGTGCAGTGGCGTGATCTTGGCTCACTGCAACCTCCACCTCCCAGGTTCACACCATTCTCCTGCCTCAGCCTCCTGAGTAGCTGGGACTACAGGCACCCACCACCATGCCCGGCTAATTTTTTAAACTTTTAGTAAAGATGAGGTTTCACTGTGTTGGCCAGGATGGTCTCACTCTCCTGACCTTGTGATCTGCCCACCTTAGCCTCCCAAAGTGCTGGGATTACAGATGTGAGCCACTATGCCTGGCCATATAACAATTTTAAATAAACATGCATGCAACATTAATACATAAAGCCAATATTATTAGAGCTAAAGTGAGAGGTCCCAGTACAATAATAGCAGGAGACTTCAACACTCCACTTTCAGCACTGGACAGATCTAACAGACAGAAAACCCATAAAGAAACATCAGACTTAATCTGCACTGTAGACCTAATGGATATTTACAGAACATTTCCTCAGTCAGCTGCAGAATACACATTCTTTTCCTCAGCACATGGATCATTCTCAAAGATAGACCATATGTTAGATCACAAAACAAGTCTTAAAACATTAAAAAAAAAAAAAAGCTGAACTAGTATCAAGCATCTTCCCTGACTACAATGGACTGAAACTGAAAATCAGTAACAAGAGGAATTTTGGAAACTATACAAATACATGTAAATTAAACAATATGCTCCTGAATGACCAGTGGGTCAATGAAGAAATTAAGAAGGAAATTGAAAAATTTCTCAAAACAAATAACAATGGAAACAGAATATACCAAAACCTATGGGACAGAGCAAAAGCAGTTCCAAGAGGGAAATTTATAGCTGTAAGCTGCCTACATTAAAAAAGAAGAAAAATTTCAAATAATGTAATTATGCATCTTAAAGAACTAGAAAAGCAAGAGCAAACCAAACCCAAAATTAGTGGAAGAAAATAAATAATAAAAAACAGAGCAGACATAAATGAAATTGAAGTGAAAAAAATACAAAAGATTGATGAAACAAAAAGTTTTTTTAACTTAAACCAAATTGACAAAACTTTAGCCAGACTAAGAAAAAAATGAGAGAAGATCCAAATAAACAAAATCAGTTGTAATGTTTACAACTGATACTGCAGAAATCAAAGGATCATTAGTGGATACTATGAGCAACTATATGCCAGTAAATTGGAAAATCTAGAAGAAATGGACAAATTCCTAGACACATATAATCTACCAAGACTGAATCATGAAGAAATCCAAAACCTGAACAGACCAAATAATGAGTAACAAGATCAAAGCTATAATAAAAGGTGTCCCAGTAAAGAAAAGCCTAGGACCTGTTGGCTTCACTGCTGAATTCTACAAAACACTTAAAGAAGAACTAATATCAATCCTACTCAAAGGACTCCAGAAAATAGAGGAGGGAATACTTCCAAACTCATTCTATGAGGCCAGTATTACCCTGACATCAAAACCAGACAAAGGCACACCAAAAAAAAAAAAAAAAAAAAAGGAAACTACAGGCCAATGTCTCTGATGACTATTGATGAAAAATCCTCAACAAAATACTAGCAAACCAAATTCAACAATACATTAATAAGATCATTCATCATGACCAAGTGGGATTTATTCCTGGGATGCAATGATAGTTCAAAATATACAAGTCAATCAATGTGAAACCTCATATCACAGAATAAATGACAAAAACTATATGATCATTTCAACTGACACTGAAAAAGCATTTGATAAAATTCAACATCTCTTCATGAGAAAAACTCTAAAAAACCGGGTTTAGAAGGAACATACCTCAACATAATAAAAGCCATATATGACTTTCACATGACTCACAGCTGGTATTATACTGAATGGGGAAAAAAACTGAAAGCCTTTCTTCTAAGATCTGGAACACAACAAGGATTCCCACTTTCACCGCTATTATTAACATAGTACTGAAAGTCCTTGCTAAAGCAATTCGATTAGAGAAAGAAACAAAGGGCATCCAAACTGGAAAGGAAAAAGTCAAATTTTCCTTGTTTGCAGATGCTGTAATCTTACGTTTGGAGAAACCTAAAGACTCTAGCAGTTCTAATATTTTTTTGGTAAATAAATTCAGTAAAGCTGCAGGATACAAAATCAACATATGGCCAGGCACGGTGGCTCACACTTGTAATCTCAGCACTTTGGGGGGCTGAGGCAGGCGGATAACCTGAGGTCAGGAGTTCAAGACCAGCCTGGCCAACATGGTGAAGCCCCATCTCTACTAAAATAGAAAAATTAGTCAGGTGCAGTGGCACATGCCTCTCATCCCAGGTACTCAGAAGGCCGAGGCAGGAGAATTGCTTGAACCCGGGAGGTGGAGGTTGCAGTGAGCTGAGATTGCACGACTGAACTCTAGCCTGGGCAACAGAGCAAGACTCCATCTCCAAATATATATATATATAAAAAAATCAGTGGCATTTTTACATGCCATCAGCAAACAATCTATAAGAGAAATAAAAAAGTAATCTCATATACAATAGCCACAAATAAAATTAAATATCTAGGAATTAAGCAAAGAAGTGAAAGATCTCTATAATATAAACCATAAACATTGATGAAATAAATTGAAGAGGGCACAAAAAATGGAAAGATATTCCATGTTTATGAATTAGAAGAATCAATATTGTTAAAGTGTCCATACTACCCAAAGCAATCTACAGATTCAATGCAATCTCTCTCAGAATACCAATGACATTCTTCACAGAAATAGAAAAAAAAAATCCTCAAATTTATGTGGAACCACAAAAGATCCAGAATAGCCAAAGCTATCCTCAGCTAGAAGAAGAAAACTGGAGGAATCACATTATCAGACTTCTAATTATACTATAGGGCTATAGTAACCAAAACAGCATGGTCCTGGCAAAAAAAAAAAAAAAAAGCATTGGAACAGGATAGAGAACCCAGAAACGAATCCACACACCTACAGTGAACTTATTTTCAACAAAGGTGCCAAAAACATACACTGGGGAAAAGACAGTTTCTTCAATAAATGATATTGGGACAACTAGATATCCATATGCAGAAGAATGAAACTAGACCCTTATCTCTCTCCAGACACAAAAATCAAATCAAAATGGATTAAAGAGTTAAATCTAAGACCTTAAACTATGAACTGACAAAAGAAAACATTGGGGAAACTCTCTAGGACACTGGTCTGAGCAAAAATTTCTTGAGTAATATCCTATAAACACTGCAACCAAAGCAAAAATAAACAACTGGAATCACAAAAAGCTTTTACACAGCAAAGGAAACAATTAACAAAGTGAAGAGACAACTCACAGAATGGGAGAAAATATTTGCAAACTACCCATCTGACAGGGATTAATAACCAGAATATGTAAGGAACTCAAACAACTCTATAAGAAAAAAATCTAATAATATGATTTTTAAATTGGCAAAAATGGCCGGGCATGGTGGTTCACGTCTGTAATCCCAGCACTTTGGGAGGCTGAGGTAGGCCTCGAGGTCAGGAGCTCGAGACCAGCCTGACCAACGTGGAGAAACCCCGTCTCTACTAAAAATACAAAAATTAGCCAGGCATGGTGGCACATGCCTGTAATCCCAGCTGCTCTGGAGGCTCAGGTGGGAGAATTGTTTGAACCTGGAAAGCGGAGTTTCCACTGAGCTGAGATTGTGCCACTGCACTCCACCCTGGGCAACAAAAGCAAAACTCTGTCTCAAAGAAAAAAAAAAAAAGGCAAAAGAATGGAATTGACATTTTTCAGAAGAAGAAATACAAAGGTCAAATAGGCATATGAAAAGCTGCTCAACATCACTGATCATCAGAGACATGCAAATCAAAACTACAATAACATTTCATCTTACCACAGTTAAAATGGCTTATATCCAAAAGGGAGCAATAACAAATGCTGACAAGGATGTAAAGAAAAGTATACCTACTGGATTGCCAAAGGAAATTCAACAGAAGGTTGGGTTTTTAACGTGACTCCTCAAATGTAGTACCTACCTATTTTTATTAAAATCAATCTTCAATGCTGAAGAAAAACTAGATGAGTAGATAAATGATACTATTGAAAAATCAGTATGTAGCATCAGGGAGTCTAATACTCTATTTTTGGAACTATTTTAAAACCTGCAACATGTGTTTTCTTTTCCGTATTTCCATTTTTTCAGTGACAGGCATTGCTTCATATGAGGATAGCATATACACAGGCTTACAGTTCACTGGTTTAACACTCTCACCCTTTGTCTTGAAGAGTTAGATTTGTTCAACTTGGTTAGATGAACGTGTAACTTTCCGAAGCACTTGTAATTTTCTCACAATTCTAGAGAAAAATTAGTGTGCCTCTCATTGTCGTAAATATCTACCGCTAGCTCATCACATAAGTAGACACTTAAAATCATTAGTATTTTAAAGATTATACCGATAAAACACTATATTATTCTTTTCAAAGATTCACCAACACTGAGTTGTTTGAAATCATCTACTTAAATTTTAAATTTCCTTTTACTTAAAAAAACCAACAGAATGATAGTCCCAATTTTACATAAGGGGAAAATAAGATCCACAAAAACTAAATGATATGTTCTCATTCACTTAGCTACTTAATGTCAGAACCGCAGTTTCATGCCCTATGCTACTCAGTTAATTTAGTTTTTGAGTATGTATGTTAGTGGAGGAAATACACGAAGGAACAGGAAGCAGGTAAGGAGAGAGGAAAAGCAAAAGCGCACTTCAAGTTTTTTGTAGCATATCTGTCATTTTTCCTTTGATATTTACAGGCCATCTTTACCAGGAATGGTAGCTCACTAGCTGCAAAACCAAAGAGCCCTTTGTCTTTGAAGCCACCCTTCAAAAGTAGCACTTTCTATGTAATCAGAGAAATGTCATGCTCAGAAGCAAATTTATCCCTTCGTAATCTGCTCCAACTTAATGTCTGTGGTGGATCTCAAGTTATTCCACAGAAAAGAATATATATTCCATAGTGCTCAAGTTTGAGGTTCTCCTTATCCTCCCTCTGCTCCCCTCTCTCCTAACACTGAAAGTCCCACACCAACATTTTTAACCATCTTTCAGTAGTTACATTTGATAACCATTCAGTCTCTTCATCTGATTAACTTCTGTAAATATGAAGATAAATACCTCCCTTTTGTCACGAAAAGCATCCAATCTAGTGAAAAATATACCCCAAAACAGCTCTCAAAGGGATGTGCTTCCATTATATTCATAATCAGTAGCACCTATGCAACACTTGCTTTTTTTTTTGAGACAGAGTCTCTGTTGCCCAGGCTGGAGTCCAGTGGCACAATCTCTGCTCACTGCAACCTCTGCCTCCCAGGTTGAAGCGATTCTCCTGTCTCAAGCTCTTAAGTAGCTGGAATTACAGACGTACACCACCACGCCCAGCTAATTTTTGTATTTTTAGTAGGGACGGGGTTTCACCATATTTGTCAGGCTGGTCTCAAACTCCTGACCTCAGGTGATCCACCCGCCTCAGCCTGCCCAATTGCTGGGATTACAGGCGTGTGCCACTGCTCCTGGCCCTTTTTCTATTCTATTAACTAATGTGGCATTAATAAACACAAATATTTAACCTGTCAGAAGTCTAAAACTCTCTGTAAGAACAGGTCATTGAAAGCAGTGTTTTAAAAGGAAGGACACCATAAGTCTATTCTTTTTTTTTTTTTTGAGACAGAGTCTCGCTCTGTCACCCAGGCTGGAGTGCAGTGGCCGGATCTCAGCTCACTGCAAGCTCTGCCTCAAGGGTTTACGCCATTCTCCTGCCTCAGCCTCCCGAGCAGCTGGGACTACAGGCGCCCGCCACCTCGCCCGGCTAGTTTTTTTTTGTATTTTGTTTAGTAGAGACGGGGTTTCACCGTGTTCGCCAGGATGGTCTCGATCTCCTGACCTCGTGATCCGCCCGTCTCGGCCTCCCAAAGTGCTGGGATTACAGGCTTGAGCCACTGCGCCCGGCCATAAATCTATTCTTATTTTTCTATATATTTTTTCCAATTTATTTTACATGATTTTCGGACAATTTTCATCTCTTAAAAGTGGATCTTTATTTGTGTGTGTGTGTGTGTGTGTGTGTGTGTGTGTGTGTATGTTTTTTCAGGTGGAGTCTCACTCTGTCGCCCAGGCTGGAGTGCAGTGGCACAATCTCAGCTCACTGCAACCTCCGCCTCCCAGGTTCACGCCATTCTCCTGCCTCAGGCTCCAGAGTAGCTGGGACCACAGGCGCCCACCACCACACCTGGCTAATTTTCTTGTATTTTTAGTAGAGACGGGGTTTCACCGTGTTAGCCAGGATGGATCTTTATTGTTTAGTGGATAAAGAAGTGTCAGTTTAGGAAGATGGAAAATGTTCTAGAGAGCAATGGTGGTGATGGTCGTCCTACAATGTTAATATACTTAATCCCGGCCGGGCGCGGTGGCTCACACCTGTAATCTCAGCACTCTGGGAGGCCGAGGCGGGTGGATAATGAGGTCAGGAGATCAAAACCATCCTGGCTAAAACAGTGAAACCCCGGCTCTACTAAAAATACAAAAGAATTAGCCGGGCATTGGTGACTGGCGCCTGTAGTCCCAGCTACTCGGGACGCTGAGGCAGGAGAATGGCGTGAACCCAGGAGGCGGAGCTTGCAGTGAGCCGAGATCCGGCCACTGCACTCCAGACTGGGCTATAAAGCGAGACTCCGTCTCAAAAAAAAAAAAGAAGTATATATATATATATATACACACACACACACACACACACACACACACACTCTTAATCCCACAAAACTGTATACTTAAAAATGATTAAAATGATAAACTTTATTGTGAAAACATTATCACAATTTTTTTTTTTTAATGACTCAATAAAGAAGAGAGGGAGGCCTGGCATGGTGGCTCATGCCTGCAATCCCAGCACATTGGGAGGCTGAGGCAGGAAGACTGCTTGAGCCCAGGAGTTTGAGACCAGTCTGGGCAACACAGGGAGATCCCATCTCTACAAAATATGTAAAACATTAGCCAGGCATGGTGGCATATGCCTGTAGTCCCAGCTACTGAGGAAGCTGAGCTGGGAATATCACTTGGGCCCTGGAGGTGGAGGCTGCAGTAAGCTGTGATCATGCTACTGCAGTCCAGCCTGGGCAACAGAGCAAGACCCTGTCTCAATAAATAAATAAATAAATAAATAAATAAATAAGAAAGAGAGGGGCTTTTAGGGGAAAAGAAAATATAAAATGAGAATTGTATATATGGAAAAGAATGTGCAATAAGGGGAAATTTAAATATGCTTCAATATTATAAAAATTAAATGATTCTCCAGGAGATAGCTTAGTTCTAAAATTATTTTATTAATCTGTAGTTCAAATGCTGGTTGAAAATAGATTTTAAAACTTTTTTAAGTTATGAAACTAATATCTGCTCTTTATTTTCATTCAAGTATAGTCATAAAGTAAGCATTTTTCTCTTCCCCCAACCTCTACACTCTACTCAAGGGTAACTACTATTATGTTTCATAGATATTCTCCTGGAAATGTTCATACATATTCTTATACACATATTTTTATAAATATGGCTCATTATACTATTCTATAATGTGTTTTACTTAGCAATATATCTTGGAGATCTTTCTGTATTATCTAATTGATTTACCTTATTTTTTTATTTTTATTTTTATTTATTTATTTATTTTTGAGATAGAGTCTCGCTTTGTCGCCCAGGCTGGAGTGCAGTGGCACGATCTCACCTCACTGCAAGCTCCGCCTGCTGGGTTCACGCCATTCTCCTGCCTCAGCCTCCGGAGTAGCTGGGACTACAGGCGCCCGCCACCACGCCCAGCTAATTTTTTGTATTTTTAGTAGAGATGGGGTTTCACCATGTTAGCCAGGATGGTCTTGATCTCCTGACCTCGTGATCCACCCGCCTCAGCCTCCCAAAGTGCTGGGACTACAGGCATGAGCCACTGCACCCGGCCTACTTTATTTTTTAAAGCTACATAGTGTTCAACTATATGTAGTGTTCAACTATATGTATGTACATTACTTACCTACTCACCTACACGAAAACCTTATAAATATTGAAAAAAAGATCATTTTGAAACTGTGTAACATTGTTAAAATGATGCAATTTGTGTCTGAATAAGATATGCTATGTCTAATTTCTTTCTCAAAACTGCAATAAATACATACTGTGAAACACCCATTCTTGAAATCTATGTAGAGTATTTTTCTATATCAATTTGAAGTCAAAGAAGTAATTTAGTAGGGGGTCTATAAGTACCCAAATAATAGGACCAAAGCATTTAGCTTGGATTATTTTTCTGATCTAACAGAGTGGAAACATCAGAATTGAAAAATATACCTCCAAAAACCTCCTTGAAAAGCTGGGCATAGATGCCAAAACTACCTATGTCGAAGTGAAAAGTATGGTCAAAATATTTTGATGGTAATGCCTAACAACGAGAGACAATGAAATCTCATTGTTGCCTTATAACATTTTAAATGAAAGTCCTAATTTTGGCATATTAAGGTGCTAAAAAGAAAGGATGTTTTTGAGCTATTTGTGTCATTTTAAAACTTAACTATTAAGTTTCTTAATACTTTAACAGTTTAATATGTGCATATATATGCAGAGCAAGTATTTAGATCATCGTCAAGCAATTAATCTTTTAATTAAGATTAGCAGATTATACTGACAACTTACAAAACTTACAAAATCTGTCTTTGATAAGTATTAGTGCCAAGCCTTTCTATAAGAAATGGAAATTTGTATTATTTCTGAACTAGGCAGTATGTTCACAACATTCATTCATGGAGAATAATCTGGAGTGGTATCAGCAGAAATAAAAGTAACAAACTCTGGAAATCCTCTCCTTAAAAGCAATGAGGACACTGGCAAAATTGTTGAAATCAACTTTTTCAGAATTCTAGAAAATAAGCAAAAGTGTGCAACAATCTCGTGGGCATTTATGTTTAAAAATGACTTGATCTTGGTAAGAACAATGAGCTGAGAAACATAAAGGTCACAGCCCAGGGGCACAGGCTCATGAAAAAGCTGAGAACTAGTCATAGGACTACAGCACACTTCCCCTCTCCCCACATCTTACCACCCCATCTACATTATTCAAGGATCCTGTATAATACAAGGCAATTATGTATGAAAAAATTCCACATCCCAGACCTTATTGAAGAAGAAGTCTTCAGGAAAGCCCATATACAACAGTTGAAACGAAAACAAGGACACCAGAAGAAATTTCAGCTTCTGACACATACAACTATGGCAAACAGTATTTACACATACAACTATGGCAAACATGCCAAAGGCCTATTTACCTCAATTCTTTTGACTCAGTACATCATGTCCAGCTTTGAACAGAAAATTCCAAGGCATACTAAAAGACAAAAATTATGCAGCTTAAAGAGACAGAGTAAGCATCATAACCAGACTCAGATTTTTAAATTTTCAGACTGGTATTTAAAGTAACTATGGTTAATATGCTAAGGGTTCTAATGAGAAAAGTGGATGACATACAATAACAGATGGGTAAGGTAAGCAGACAGATAAAAACTCTAAGAAGGTATCAAAAAATGCTAGAAACAAAAAATACCGTATCAGAAATGAAAACTGTTTTTCACAGGCTCATCAATAAACCAGATACAACTGAGGAAAGAGTCAATGAGTTTTATAACCGGAATACCAGGAGAAGAAAGAGAAAGAAAGAGAATAAATATTTGAAGGGATAATGCCAGAGGATTTTCCAAAATTAATGACAGACAGAATGCTGTAGATCCAGGAAGTTCAGAGAACACCAACCCAGATAAATAAATAAAAAAAAGAAAAAAAAAATCTATACCTAGACATATACTCAAACTGCAGAAAAACAAAGAAGCTAGGGTAAAAAATGGCCAATGAGGACATAAAAAGGTACTCAACATCGTGAGTCATTAGGTAAATGCAAATCAAAACCCCAGTGAAATACTTCATACCCATGAAGACGGCTATAATCAATAAAACAGACAATAACAAAAGTTGTGGAGCCGGGCGCGGTGGCTCACACCTGTAATCCCAGCACTTTGGGAGGCCGAGGTGGGCGGATCACAAGGTCAGGAGATTGAGACCATCCTGGCTAACACGGTGAAACCCCGTCTCTATTAAAAATACAAAAAATTAGCCAGGCATGGTGGTGGGCGCCTGTAGTCCCAGCTACTGGGAGGCTGAGGCAGGAGAATGGCGTGAACCCAGGAGGCAGAGCTTGCAGTGAGCCGAGATGCGCCACTGCACTCCAGCCTGGGCAACAAAGCAAGACTCCGTCTCAAAAAAAAGAAAAAAGTTGTGGAGAATGTGGAGAAATTGGAAGCATCATACATTGCCAGTGGGAATGTTAAATGGTGTAACCATTTTGGAAAACGGTTTGGCAGCAACTCCCAAAGTTAAACATATAGTTGTCATATGACCCAGAACTTCCTCTGCTATGTACATACTTAAGAAAAATGAAAATATATGTACACACAAAAACATGAATATTCATAGTACTATTGCTCATAAGAGTCAAGAACTAAAAACAACCCAAATATCCATCAATTGGTAAATGGATAAACAAAATATGATATATCCATACAGTAAAAGAGTATTTGGCCAGGAGTGAAGTTCCTACACATGCTACATCATCCAACCTTGAAAATGTTATGCTAAGAGAAAGAAGTCACATGTTATATGATTCCATTTACATAAAATGTCCAAAATAGGATAGTCCATAGAGACAATAATTCGATTAGTAGTTGCCAGGAGCTGGGGAAAAGAGGGAATGAGAAATGACTGAGAGTGGGTATGGGGTTTCTTTCTGGGATAATGAAAATATTCTGAAATTAGATAGTGGTGATAGTTGCACAACTTTGTAAATATATTAGAAAACACTTAATGGCATACTTTAAAAGAGTGAAGTTCTGGCACTAAAAAAAATAGAGAAAAAATGAAAAAACGAAAGAGTGAATTTATGATATGTAAATTATTTTTCAAAAATATATATATTTTTTTGAGACACAGTCTCACTCTGTCGCCCAGGCTGGAGTGCAGTGGCATGATCTCGGCTCACTGCAACCTCTGCCTCCCAGGATCAAGCGATTCTCCTGCTTTAGCCTCCTGAGTAGCTGGGATTATAGGCGCCCAACACCACGCCCAGCTAATTTTTTTGTATTTTTGGTAAAGACGGGGTTTCACCATCTTGGCTAGGCTGGTGGTCTTGAACTCCTGACCTCGTGATCCACCCGCCTCAGCCTCCCAAAGTGCTGGGATTACAGGTGTGAGCCACCATGCCCAGCCCTCAAAAATATTTTTATAAGAATAATCTGGCCAGGCGCGGTGGCTCAAGCCTGTAATCCCAGCACTTTGGGAGGCCGAGGCGGGTGGATCACGAGGTCAGGAGATCGAGACTATCCTGGCTAACAAGGTGAAACCCCGTCTCTACTAAAAATACAAAAAACTAGCCGGGCGTGGTGGCGGGTGCCTGTAGTCTCAGCTACTTGGGAGGCTGAGGCGGGAGAATGGCGTGAACCCGGGAGGCAGAGCTTGCAGTGAGCCGAGATCACGCCACTGCACTCCAGCCTGGGAGACACAGCGAGACTCCGTCTCAAAAAAAAAAAAAAAAAAAAAAAAAAAAAAAAAAAAAGAATAATCTGTGTCATTCAACACTGAGAAATGATTAATTATCTATCATGTACTAGGCACTATTAGATTTGGGTGATAAGAGAGATGAATATAATATGGTCCTAACTCTCAAATAAACCAGTCTGTTATTGAAAGCAAAGGTAGCAACAATAATTTCAATACAGTTTGACGGGCCTGTGATGGTGTTAATGCTCAGATACAGTAGTTGAGATAAAGCAGGCAATGATTAACTCTCTCTGTTACAATTAAGGTAGCCTTCCTTGAAGAATGGAAATTTCAGGCCTGGCCTAAAAGAGTAAATAATAGTTTGCAGGGGTATGCAGGGAAAGAAAACTCCAGTCACTGCAAAAGCATACACAAATACATAAAGGCCAAAAAAAAAAAAAAAAAGTCTCTTTATTTTGTTTTTGTTTTTGTTTTTTGAGACAAGGTCTCACTCTGTCACCCAGACTGGAGTGCAGTGGCACGATCTCGGTTCACTGCAACCTCTGCCTCCCAGGATCAAGCGGTTCTCCTGCCTCAGCCTCCCAAGTAGCCGGGATTACAGGCGCGTGCCACTACTGCCCGGCTAATTTTTGTATTTTTAGTAGAGATGAGGTTTCACCATGTTGGCCAGACTGGTCTTGAACTCTTGACCTCAAATGATCTACCCACCTCAGCCTCCCAAAGGGCTGGGATTACAGGTGTGAGCCAAAAAAAATCTATTAAAAGTCAGTTCAATTATATAGTCTTAACTAACTCTCTGAAACCAAAGCGAGTTTCCTTCCCCAAATTAGGTGACATCAGAAACACTGTGAACAAACTACTGAAGATCAGTTTCTATAAGTGGAGGTGCATTTTGCAACTGTAAAAAGGGCATAGTCCGGTGAAAAAGAGGAGTCCATGTCATCACATATATAAACAAACCCGAATAGTAAACACCATAAATAAGAGCATGGCAGTAACTCTTGGAGTATATAATTAACATGATGAAAAAGATTAAGTGGCTCTGTGTGCTGAGGTAATGTAAATATCTCCATCAACTCAATCAGACCTAAATAATGACTCCAGCATAACTTATCTGGATAAATAAAAGCTCTTATTGTTGTCCTATTCTGACAACTAACTAATCAACACTCATTCACAAAGAGAACATAACTATGATTAAATATAAATTCTAGATAGGAAAGATTCATTTTACAACTTTCCCCGCTGATTAGACACATCGGCACAGTCTTGTTACCTACCCCCTTCTCTGAGGCAGACTTCATCAATCTGGAAAATGAAGGCAGACCACTGATTGGAGGGCAAACCTGAAAAGGATTAAACACTTAGCATGGCATTCTAAAATACTGTAATTACAGTGCAATTAACCATACTGCATATTAAACGTGCAACTCTGAAATGTGTTCAGACTCCCCAATTATAACTAGTTATTCTTCAAAGAATTTTGCCGCCCACATTGAATTTCTCTAGTGCTTCTTTGTTATAATTCAGGTGTGACAGTCACTAATATATCTAAAAGGACAGTTAATAAAATGTAGACATTCTTTACTGTAAACCTAACACATGCATGCCAGGTAATACCCAGCCATTAGCACTAATCATCATGTTTCAGACAGGCAGACCTATTATGCAATTGGACTTTGTCCTCTTTAAAATATATTTAATGGTCAACTAGGAAGAGACAGTGAGATTGAGGCAAAAGTAAAGGCCTAGGTGGGAATCGAAAAACCTGTATCTGTTCTTGATTTTCCCGACCGGGCAAGTAACTTAGCCTCTCTGAGTCTCAATTTGTTCATCTGTCAATTGGGGCCTATATCTATCAAGGGTTTGGTGATGATCAAAAGACCTAATGAACAGAACTCTAAAAAATTGTATCACTCTACCCAAAGCTAAGGTGCTACTCCATTATGGGCTCAGATTGTGTCACAAAAGAGTGATCAATGGAAAGGGACAGACAGAGATGTTTGCAGTCATGGTTCGGGTCAGGAATGATCTTCAAAACATCTAACCACAGCCTTAACCAATCAGAAACAAGTCAGCTTTAAGCCATTGTCATAGTCTGTAGAGTGCAGACCAGCCGAGGATCACCCTAGGTTCAAGGTGGCAAACACTTTTGAAAATAGGATAGAAAATGGCAGAACTTGTTGAATAAAAAACAAAACAAAAACAAAACAAAACCAAAAAAACCTCATAGAATTTTAACCTAGCTTCGTGTTAATGGTAGTAGAGTTCCTATAACAAGGGAAATAGTAGTGACCGTTGAAATTATTTCTTTAATTATTTGTCATTTTTGCCAGACAGAGCCATAAAGAGAAGGAGTATGTCTGTTTAAACATCTGTATATTCCTAGCCAGCACAATGACTGGTATAGGACCGCAGTAAATGTTTGTTGAATGAGTGAATGAATGGGTAAATGCATGAACAAACAAAGGAATGAACAGATAGTCTAGCACTATTCTGCAATAGCTAGGCCAATCCAGACTTCTATGGTCTAGAAACCATGATTTAAGAGAGGTTTGGACGAAGGAAAGGGGCCACAGTTGAGGAAATCAAGGGCCATTAGACTAGGTACTGAGAAATTCCATGATGTAGTAAGTATCTTAAATGTCTTTCTGTATGAAAATACACTTATCAATATATGTGGGACATAGCTAAAGTAGTACCAAGAGGGAAATTTATACTGCTAAATGCTTATATTAGAAAATAGGAAAGGTCTCAAATCAATAATTGAAATAATCATCTCGAGAAAATAGAAAAAGAAGGGCAAATTAAAGCCAAAGGAAGTGGAAGGATGGAAACAAGACAGGAACAGAAATAACAGAAATAGGCCAGGCGCGGTGGCTCACGCCTGTAATCCCAGCACTTTGGGAGGCCGAGGCGGGTGGATCACAAGGTCAGGAGATCAAGACCATAGTGAAACCCTGTCTCTACTAAAAATACAAAAAATTAGCCGGGCGGGGTGGCGGGCACCTGTAGTCCCAGCTACTCAGGAGGCTGAGGCAGGAGAATGGCATGAACCTAGGAGGCGGAGTTTGCAGTGAGCCAAGATCGCCCCACTGCACTCCAACCTGGGCAATAGAGCGAGACTCTGTCTCCAAAAAAAAAAAAAAAAAAAAAATGACAGGAACAGAAATAAATGAAACTGAAAACAATAGAGAATATTAGCTAGGTGTAGTGGTGTGAGTCTGTAGTTTCAGCTACTCAAGAGGCTGAGGCAGGAGAATTGCTTGAGCCCAGGAGTTCAAGGCCATTCTGGGCAACACAGCAAGACCCCATGTCTAAAAATATAGAAAGAAAGATAACAAAAGAGAATATTAATAAAACAAAGGCTTCTTCATTGGAAGACAATCAGTAAAATTGATAAACCTCTAGCAAGACTGAGAAAGATAAAAAGATGAAATATATAAATCATCAGTATCAGGAATAATACAGAGGATTTCACTACAGCCATTAAAATTATAACAGTTTAAACAACTAATAGGTTAAAGAAGAAATCACAGGAACGATTGGAAATACGTTGAGATGAATTAAAATAAAATACAATATATAAGAACATATGGATGCAGTGAAAGTGGTGCTCAGAGGGAAATTCATAGCCTACATTAGCAAAAAATCTTAGGTCAATAATCTAACCGTACACCTTAATTAACAAGAAAAAGAAGAGCAAACCAAATCCAAAGCTAGAACAAGAAAGGAAATAATCAAGATTAGAGTGCAGATAAATGAAATTGACAATTAGATAAACAAAATAATTGGTAAAACCAAAAGTTAATTATTTGAAAAGATCAACAAAATGGGCTGGGCGCGGTGGCTCATGTCTGTAATCCCAGCACTTTGGGAGGCTGACATAGGCGGATCACAAGGTCAGGAGATCGAGATCATCCTGGCTAACATGGTGAAACCCCATCTCTAATAAAAATACAAAAAATTAGCTGGGTGTGGCGGCGTGCACCTGTAGTCCCAGCTGCTGGGGAGGCTGAGGCAGGAGAATGGCATGAACCTGGGAGGTGGAACTTGCAGTGGGCCAAGATCGCGCCACTGCACTCCAGCCTGGGAGACAGAGCAAGATTCCGTCTCCAAAAAAAAAAGAAAAGAGAAGATCAACAAAATGGACAAACCTTAGCTAGAATGACTTAAAAGAAAAAAAGGAGAGAAACTCAATTACTAAAATCAAATATGAAACCGAGAACAGGCTGGGCATGGTGACAAAGGCCAGGCTTGGTGGCTCGCACCTGTAATCCCAACACTTTGGGAGGCCAAGGCAGGAGCATCGCTTGACCCCAGGGGTTTAAGACAGCTTAGGCAACATAGTAAGACTTTGTCTCTACAAAAAAATAAAAATAAAAAAATTAACTGGGTGTGGTGGCACATGCCTGTAGTCCTAGCTACTGAGGAAGCTAAGCAGGAGGATCGCTTGAGTCCAAGAGATTGAGGCTGCAGTGATCTCTGATCACACTCCTGCACTACAATCTGGGTGACAGAGTGAGATCCTGTCTCAAATAAACAAATGGGAACATTATTATTAAGGTTACAGAAATAAAAAGATTATAAGGGAATATAATAAACTACTCTAAACCAAAATGTTAGACAGCCAGGATGAAATGGACAAAGTCCTAGAAACACAAACTACCACAACTGACTCAAGAAGGAACAGAAAATCTCAATAGACCTATAACATATAAACAGATTGAATCAATAACCACAAATCACCCAACCAAAAACAAGCTGAGGATTAAATGACTTCATTGGTGAATTCTACTGAACATCTAAAGAAGAGTTAACATTAATCTTTTTCAAATTCTTCAAAAAAATCGAAGAGGAGGAAATTCATCCTGACTCATTCCATGAAGCCAGCATTACCTTGACACCAAGCCAGACAAAGACAAGGCAAGAAAAGAAACTGTAGACCAGTATCGCTTATGAACACAGAAGCAAAAATCCTCAACAAAATACTAGTATACCAAATCCAGAAGTACATTAGAATAATTATACATGACGATAAAGCAGATTCATCCCAGGAATGCATGGGTAGTTCAACATAGGAAATACAATCGCTATAATATACCACATTAGTAGAATAATGAGGAGGAACCATATGGTCCTAATTGATCTAGTAAAAGCCTTTGACAAAACCCAACACCCTTTCATGATACAAAAAAATTATCTATTCTAGTGATAACAGGGAATTTCCTCAACAGGTTAAAGGACATTCATGAAAGACCTACAACTGACATCATACTCAATGGTGAAAGATTGAAAGATTTCCCACTGTAATCAGAACAAGACATGAATGATAGCTTTTACTACTTCTATTCAACATTGCACTGGAAATCCTAGACAGAGTAATTAGGCAAGAAAAAGAAATAAAAGTCATCCAAATTGGAAAGGCAGAAGTAAAACTACCTTTATTTTCACATGACATGATCATATATGTATATAGAAAACCCTAAGGAATACACAAAGAAAATTTCTAGAGCTAATAAATTCACCAAAAACCTATGATAAAATAATAAACATGTAAAAATCTATTGAATTACTATAAACTAGCAATAAGTAATCTAAGAAGAAATGTTTTAAAATTCATTTTATAATAGCATCAAAAGGATTAAAATACTCAGGAATAAATTTACCCAAGGAGATGTAAGATTTGTATACTAAAAATGATAAAACATTACTAAAAGAAAATTTTAAAGCCTAAATAAATGAGAAGACAATCCATGTTCATGTACTAGAAGACTCACTATTGTTAAGATGGCAATGTTCCCCAAAGCTATCTATATATTCAATGCAATCCCTAGCAAAATTCCAATGGCATTTTTTGCAGAAATAGAGAAGCCATTCTAAAATACATACGAAATGGCACAGGACCCCAAATAGCCAAAACAACCTTGAATAAGAAACAGAGGACTTACACTTCCCAATTTCCTAACTTACTACAAAGCTATAGTAAGAAAAAAAAATTGAAACTGGCAAAGGATGGATATATAGATTGATGCAATAGAACTGAGAATAAATAAAACCATATATTTATAGCCAAGTGATTTTTTGACAAGTGTTCTAAGATCCTTCAGTTGGGAAAGAAAAGTCAACAAGAGGTGCTGAAACAACCGGATATCCACATGTAAAAGAATTAAGTTGGGCCAAGCGCAGTGGCTCACGCCTGTAATCCCAGCACTTTGGGAGGCCGAGGTGGGCTGATCACGAGGTGAGGAGATCGAGACCATCTTGGCTAACACGATGAAACCCCGTCTCTACTAAAAATACAAAAAATTAGCCGGGCGTGGTGGCGGGCACCTGTAGTCCCAGCTACTCAGGAGGCTGAGGCAGGAGAATGGCATGAACCCGGGAGGTGGAGCTTGCAGTGAGCGGAGATTGCGCCACTGCACTCCAGTCTGGGCAACAGAGTGAGACTCTACCTCAAAAAAAAAAAAAAAAAAAAGGTTAAGAGCTGGGTGCAGTGGCTCCCACCTGTAATTCCAGCTACTTGGGAGGCTAAAGTGAGAGGATTGCATGATGCCAGGAGTTCAAGACCAGCCTGGGCAACACAGCACAGCAGTGTCTCTAAACAAATATTTTATATTAGCCAGGGATCATAGTATGCATCAGTAGTCCTAGCTACTCAGGAGGCTGACACAGGAGGATCACTTCAACTCAAGAGTTCCAGACTACAGAGAGCTATGATCATGCCACTGTACCACAGCCTGAGCAACAGAGCAAGACCCTGTCTCTAAGTAGAGAAAAAAATAATGGTTAAAAGGGTAAATTGTATGCTATGTATGTTTTACTGTAATTTTTTAAGCCAAAAAAGATAATAAGGGAATACTATGAACTTAAAGAAAATAGACCGATTCCTCAAATACCACAAGTTACCAAAACTTAACTGAGATGAAACAGACAGCCTGACTAGTCCTATAACCATCAAAGAAGTTAAATTTGTAGTTGAAAAGCGAAAAAGAAATTTCCTGGCCCACATAGCTTCACTAGAAAATTCCACAAAACATATAAAGAATTAACACAAATTTTACACAATATTTTCAAGAAAGTAAAAGAGGAAGGAACTCTTACCAACTCAATGTATAAGGTTAGTATTACCCTGATACCAAACCAGACAGAGACAATACAGAAAAGAAAATTGCAGATCAATATTTTTCATCAGTATAGACATAATAATCCTCAACAAAATATTAGCAAATTGAATGAAACCATGTATAAAAAGAATTATACAGCATAACCAACTATTTATTTCAGGTATGCAAGTTTAGTTCAGCATTCAAAAATCAAGCAATGTAATGGTCCACCCTATCAATGGGCTAAAGGAGAAAATTCATGGGATTGATTGATTCAGAAAAAGCATTTGACAAAATCCAATACTCATCCATGATAAGAACTCTTGGCTGGGGGTGGTGGCTCACACCTATAATCCCAGCACTTTGGGAGGCTGAGGTGGGTGGATCACCTGAGGTCGGGAGATTGAGACCATCCTGGCTTATACTGTGAAACCCTGTCTCTACTAAAAATACAAAAGATTAGCCGGGAGTGGTGGCACACGCCTGTAGTCCCAGCTACTCATGAGGCTGAGGCAAGAGAATCACTTGAACCCAGGAGGCAGAGGTTGCAGTGAGCCAAGATGGTGCCACTGCACTCCAGCCTGGGCAATAGAGAGAGATTCCTTCTGTCTCAAAACAACAAACAAACAAAACAAAACAAACAAAACAACCCTTAGCAAACTAAGAATACAGTGGGAACTTTCTCAAGTTGATAAAAACATCTACAAAAATGTTTTTATAGATGAAAGACTGCTTTTGGTCTAAATTCTGGAACAAAATAAAGATGCTCACTCTCATCACTTCAATTCAGCATAGCACTGAAAGTTCTAGCTACTGCAGTGAGGTAAGACAAATAGTAAAAGGCATACCAATTGGAAAGGAAGAAATAAACTGCCCCCATTTGCAGAGAACATGATTGTTTCATAGAAAATCTCAAGAAATCTAGAATCAAAAAAATTCTAGAACTAATAAAAGGGTTCAGCAATGTAGCAGGAAAACAAGATCAACTCTGGAGTCTATTGAAGGCTTGCAGCTTCCAGAGGAAGACTTAAACAGTAAATTGCGGGTTAATTTTGGCGAATTTCAGCTATTAGCTCAGCAGCAGCTATCCATCCCCCACCCCAAGCCACCTGGTAAGCAGCTGTACACATATTCCAGGAGCAGCTTGCAGTTTGCCTCAGCCAGGGTAGACAAAAAAGACCCAATCCTTCAAATGCTGGAGAGCTGGGTTATAATCACGGATTGCTGCTTTTGATCATGGAGGTGCAGACGACACAGAGATAGGCAGTAATTGTCGCAAATTCCCATTGCTACAAGGCCCTCCCACTCAGGCAGAAATAACTTACAGGCTATATGGCTCCCTCCCTTTTCCCTTTTCTTTTTCTCCTTTGGGAGCCAGGCATTTAGGGGCTAGGACATTCAAAAACAACCACATATGTAGGAAATTTAGAAAGTGACTCTGCATGTTCAAGGGAAGGCACAGGCTCAGAAAAGTTTACACCTCAAGCTGATCCCCAGCACAGACACAGCCTGCAACAATCTAGAAACAAAAGTAGAAATAAACAAAACAAGCACACACACACACACAGCAAACCCTATGGAATGGGGAGAATCTGATGTCTGGAGTTACCACCTTGTTAGATTTAAATGTCCACTTTTCAATAAAACATCACAAGACGTTTAAAGAAACAGGAAAGTATGACCCACTCAAGGGAGCTAAGACTATTCAATAGGGAAAGGACAGTCTTTTCAATAAATGATCCTAAGAAAACTGGATATCCAATGCCAAAGAATGAAGTTGAACCCTTACCTAACACCACATACAAAAATTCACTCAAAATGCATCAAAGACCTAAACATAAAACCTCGAACTATAAAACTCTTAGAGGGAAACACAGAGCAAAATCTTCATGACATTGGATTTGACAATGATTTCTTAGGTATGACAAAAACAATCAACAAAAGGAAAAAATAGACAAGTTGGACTTCATGAAAATCAAAAACTTTTGTGCATCAAAAAACACTATCAATAGAATAAAAAGGCAGCCCACAAAATGGGAGAAAATGTTTGCAAATCACATAACTGATAAGTGCTTAAAAGTCAGACTATATACAGATCTCCTAAAAATCAACAGAATAACCCAAACAACCTGATTCGAAAATAGGCAAATGACTTGAATGGACATTTTTCCAAAGAAGATATACAAATTGCCAATAAGCACATGAAAATATAGACAGTATCACTAATCATTAAGTAAACACAAATCAAAAGCACAATGAGATACCACCTCACACCGATTACGGTGGCTACTATTAAAAAAAAATGAAAATAATACATGTTGGTGGGGATAGGAGAAATTAGAACCCTTATGCACTGCTGGTGGGAATATAAAATTGTGCAGTCACTGTGAAAAATTATATGGCAGTTTTTCAAAAAATTAAACAGAATTACTGTATGATACAGCAATTCCACTTCTGGGTATATCCTCAAAAGAATTGAAAGTAGGGTCTTGAAGAGATCTTTGTACGCCTGTGTTCATGGCAGCCATAGCCAAAATGTGGAAGCAATCCAAGTACCCATTGATAGATGAATGCATAGGCAAAGTGTGGTGTATACATATAGTGGAATACTATTTGCCCTTAAAAAGGAAAGAAATTCTGACACATACTACAACATGGATAAAATTCGAGGGCATTAGGCTAAGTGAAATAAGTCAGTCACAAAACAAAAATATTATTCCACTGATATGAGATACCTAGATAGTCACATTCATAAAGACAAAGTAGAATGTGGTTGCCAGGGGTGAAGGGAGGAGGGAATGGTTATTGTTAAGTGGGTGTAGAACTTCAGTTCCATAAGCTGAAAAGAGATATAGAAATGGATGGTGGTGATGGTTGTACAACAATATGAAGGTACTTAATGCCACTGAATTGCACACTAACGAATGGCTAAAATGATAAATTTTATGTTACATGTATTTTACCACAATAAAAACATGGGAAAAATACTGCCCCCGCCCCAATAATAATAATAAGAGGAAACTAAGTACTGGTGAGGATATAGAGAAACTGAATCACTCACACATTGCTGGTGAGAATGTAAAATATAGAGTACAGCCACTCTGGGAAACAGTTTGGCAGTTTCTTACAAAACTAAACATGCAACTACAATATAGCCCAGCAATTGCACTCTGGGTATTTATTCCAAAAAAAAAGAATACTTATGAATGCTTATGTTTACACAAAAACCCGTACACAAATGTTCATAGCAGCCATATTTGTGATAGCCAAAAACTGAAAACAACATAGATGTCCTTCAATAAGTGAATGGCTAAATACACTGTGATATATACATACCTTGGAATACTGCGCAATGAAAAGGAACAAACTCTTGATACATAAAACTTGGAGGAATATCCAGGA
Organism: Macaca thibetana thibetana; assembly: GCF_024542745.1. Taxonomy (NCBI): domain Eukaryota; kingdom Metazoa; phylum Chordata; class Mammalia; order Primates; family Cercopithecidae; genus Macaca; species Macaca thibetana. The sequence continues at coordinate 113,148,564 of NC_065586.1, forward strand.
AATTATGCTCAGTTAATAAAGCCAGTCCCAAAAGGTTCCATACTGTATGATTCCATTCGTATAAGATTCTTGAAATGATAAATTATAGAAATGGAGAACAGATAAGTGGTTGCTAGGGTTTGGTGGTAGGGGCAGAAGGGATCTTTGTGGTCACCGAACTCTTCGGTATCTTGACCGTATGTCAATATCCTGGTTGATATTGTTCTATAGTTTTGGAAGATAATACCATTGAGGGAAACTGGCTAAAGGATACATGGAATCTCTCTGTATTATCTTGTGCAAATGCAAGTGAATCTATAATTATGTCAAAATAAGAAGTTTAATTAAAAATATGGGCTGGGTGTGATGGTTGACGCCTGTAATCCCAACACTTTTGGAGGCCAACGGTGGGAGGATCCCTTGAGGCCAAGAGTTTGAGACCAGCCTGGGCAATACAGCCAAACCCCATCCCTAAAAAAAAATTTTTTTAATTAGCCAGGCATGGTGGTGCATGCCTGTAGTCATAGCTCCTCAGGAGGCTGAGGCAGGAGGATCACTTGAGCCCAGAAATTCAAGGTTACAGTGAGCTACAGTGGCAAAGTTACATGCCACTGCACTCCAGCGTAAGCAACAGAGTAAGACCCTATCTCTAAAAATAAAAATAAAAAATATATATATATTGTGATTTTTCATTTTAAAATGTTATTTATGCTAACACATAGTGGGTTTATTGTTGTTATATTTAATGACATGAAATAAATATTTTTTAAATATCTACTTTAATTTCTAATAGAGTAAGTGTAGACAGATATAAAGGGAAGCTCTTTGTGGGTCTTCGGTAATTTTTAAGAAAGGTGTACTGAGCCAAACAGTTTGAGAACCGCTTCTCTCCCTTATGGTCAATAAATTCAGAATTATTTCTTCATTCATGGCAAGGCATAAGTAATTACATGGAACTGGGAACTCAGATGACTTCAAAGAATTAATAAACAGCAACTAAAATGTAATGTCTTTCCACCCATGTTTACCTATATAGAAGCTGTCTATAGAAGGTCAACCAACGAAACAAACCAGAAGTGTGTACAATACACAAGAACTTCACCTTGAGTGGATAACATGGAATACAAAAGGAATCAAATTTCAACCAGATGATACTATTTTCATGATGACTATACCACCTTGAAGTTGGTTTCACAGCCTAATAGGTCTTTCAAGAATTAATGTTACAGAAAGCTTGTGGTATTTTAAACTATTTATGGTAAGAAAAGCGAGAGGAACAGTAGCAACTGTGACAAAAACCTAATGTAGTACAGTGCCAAAAACAGAATATATCTGCCTAGATTAGTCTGTTAAAGACCGTGGCTTCTAATTTAAACAGCAATAACAATTAATGCTGAACTAGTATAGGAATCTAATTGGGAAGAAACAACAACGCATTTTTAAGCAAAATGGTCAAGCTTTGCTGGCACCGTTCATATTATGTTAATACACCATTATTATGTATAGTCAAGACAAGTCTACTGTTACTATAGCCTGAAGCTTTAGTCTTTTTTTTTTTTTGAGATAGAGTCTCGCTGTGTCACCCAGGCTGGAGTGCAGTGGCGCGAGCTTAGCTCACTGCAAACTTCACCTTCCGGGTTTAAGCGATTCTCCTGCCTCAGCCTCCTGAGTAGCTGGGATTACAGGCATGCGCCACCATGCCTGGCTAATTTTGTATTGTTTTAGTAGAGACAGGGTTTCTCTATGTCGGTCAGGCTGGTCTCAAACTCCTGACCTCAGGTGATCTGCCTGCCTCAGCCTCCCAAAGTGCTGGGATTACAGACGTGAGCCATCATGCCCAGCCAGGTTTTCTACAAAGAGGAAAAGTCACTCCACTTAGGCTTCTGCGAAACCTAACAATCAGCACCAGCCAATTGGCCTACTTCTACAAAACACATTCCATGTTATATTTTAAAATAACACTCTTACTAACGTGTGCACAATGATTCTCTTTCTGAATTGAAATGTCGGTAGAGTATAATGGTATTTCATGGGTTTGCTTCAGGTTTAAATGATCTCCAAACACTGTTTATCTTTTGCATTGCTATGAACCTCAAAAAAGCGTCAGATAGGTTCTGCTAAGGAATTTCAGCTCTCCCTCCAGAAGAATTACTTTCCCTTCCAGTCACTGTGGCCTGATCAAATTATTTGCAAAACATTTCACACTAGTCTTTTAACTAAACTTTGTGTACTTAACAAAATAACCTGATTAAAAAGGAAACACGAACAATAAAGGAGGAAATAAATCTTAGAACTTTTCAACGAGGAAGAGAATGATATGATTTCTAGGTAAAAGTGAGAACATTTACCCTACAGTGAAAAACATTTTTTGACCATACATTTTAAGTATCATTAGTTTAAAAAGTTCAAGATACAAAAGATCCTGAGTATTGTGTGTCTTGCTCAACTAACACAGAATTCCCACTGGGAATCTCACAAGTAAGAAATTGGACATCAGTGAATCAGCTTACATTTCGAGGTTCTTATCGAGGTGCTCCTCCCAGAATTCTAGGCTAGATACTGTGCTATGATTGTAGGAGCACAGGTTTCGGGTCAGAAAGCCCTAGTTCAAATGTCAATAATTCCATTTATTAGGTTACCTTCCTCAGCCTCAGTTACCTTTACTCTAAAGTGGACATAAAAATAGTACCCAGTTTACAGCTTTATTGTGAAAATTAAATGAGACATTGTAATGTGTTATGACACAGTAGGTATTCAACAAAGCGTATCTATTGTTATTAGATTCTTTTGTATAACTCATAGGTTAATGTTGATAGATATAAAGGGGAAGCTCTTGTGTGGGTCTTCAATAATTTTTTTAAATGGTGTACTGAGCCAAACAGTTTGAGAGCTGCTTCTTCCCCTATGGTCTATAAATTTAGAATTATTTCGTCATTCATGGCAAGGCCTAGGTAATTACATGTAACTAGGAACTCAGATGGTACCTATAGGAAAGAGAATGTAAGATCAGCAGGCTTTAAGTTGAGTGACTGGAATTCACTGGATAATACTAGCCATGAATGGAGATGGCTTTGTAAACCCCAGAAGGGAAGTTTTCATAAACATATAAATCTTGTCACAATCTATAGATTCTTTTCCCTCCCCTAATGTAAACCTTTTACTGACTCATCCTATTATTGTCTCCTAGTCCCACATTCACCCTTTTCTATTCCACACGATAATATCATGGCTAGGAATCTGTAATCTACATTTCCTATTAGCCTTTATTAACAGGAAGCATTGGCAGGAGAGTAAAAGGCAGGCAGAGGAGGAAAGCTCCCATCCCTTCAGACAGCGACTTTAGAAGTGAAGTAGATCTGAAGTGATCCCAGTTTCAGCACCAGGTCCTCTGCTCCATGGTTTCACCACCTGCTCCAAGAGTCACTTTAGGCACTCCCAGGTTCTAAGAATATCACGAGTCCAATGGGGTGGAAAATACCTCCTGCAGTGTTAATATCAGGTTATCTCAATGGGCATGCATTGCTCTCTCAGCCACCTTGTAGAAGTGTTAACCAATTCCCTGTATTAAATTCATTTTATTGAAATTTGTAGAGAGGTTTCTGTTTTCCTTATGTGCCCTTAACTGATACTGCTTCCTGTTGCTCTTGAGAAAAGTGCAAAGCCCTTGGTGTGGCCTTGAGATCCTACATGATCTTGTCCCAACTACCCCCAGGCTTCATCTACTGACCCTCTTTCCTTGAATGTTCAAGGCCTTTTTATTCCTTATAATACTCCACTCTCCATCTTGTCTCATTGTATTCCTACATTTGGTGCCTTTTCTCTAACGGTCTTCCTTACACCATTCACCTGGCAATTTGTATTCATTGTTCAGTTCTCCACTGGAATGTTACTTTTTCAAAGGCCTTTCTTGATATCTCCAAATCCAACTTTTAATTGTTTTTCTAAACAAGAACTAAACTAAGATAAAAGTTATAATATACTTCTCACATATTCCATAAAAGAAAAAACGTAACACTAAAAGGGTCACTTCGGAATAAAGGACGGTCCTTCAAACTGAGTAACTTTATGAAAATCTCTCTGGTGTGCTCATTTCCCCCTTTACAGCAAGTCTCATTGAGCACTGGCATTAAGGAACTGTGAAACTAGAAGCTGGAAAGTCATATATTCTCATTCAATTTTCAGTGAACTAGGTAAAACGAATGTTTCAACTCAAAGCTGGCCTCAAAAATAGACGCTCCAACCATGAGTTTGCTGTGGCTACCAGTTGGGCACTGTGATATTGAGACCATCCTTGGACTACATTTGCGAAGGTTACAAGGAACCAAGAAAAGGAGTTTAATCCAACTCTTCATATCCACTCTCAGAGACATCGGCTGTGTCTTGCCTCTCACTAGAAATGGACGTTCAGCCAGGCACAGTGGTTCATGCCTGTAATCCCAGCACTGTGGGAGGCCGAGGCAGGCAGATCATGAGGTCAGGAGTTTGAGAACAGCCTGGCCAACATAGTGAAACCCTGGCTCTACTAAAAATACAAAAAATTAGCTGGGTGTGGTGGTGGGTGCCCGTAATCCCAGCTACCTGGGAGGCTGAGGCAGGAGAATCGCTTTAACCTATGAGGCGGAGGTTGCAGTGAGCCGAGATTGTGCCACTGCACTCCAGCCCAGGCAACAGTATGAGACTTCATCTCAAAAAAAAAGAAAGAAAGAAAGAAAGAAAGAAAGAAAGAAAGAAAGAAAGAAAGAAAGAAAGAAAGAAAGAAAGAAAGAAAGAAAGAAAGAAAGAAAGAAAGAAAAAAGAAATGTACTTTCATATCCCACTGCCTTTCCAAACCCCACTTGTCCCACTCTCAACAGCGACCGCCATTATTGCCCAAAGTCCCACACAACTGTGGTGTTGAGAAGAAAGCCAGCAACCTAAATTGAACCTTACTGTTCTTTGAGGGTAATTTCATTAGCCTCATTAGGAGTCTCTGCAAACAGGGTTTCTGAAGCTCAACTATGCAAACTGTTGCCTCCTTCTTCTGTTAAAAAGTTTCTTTCGGAATGCTCCCTGATTACCTTCCTTATTCATTTACACCTCTCCCAGAGCTTGCTTCTTTTTGGTTCTGCTGATATTAGCACATGCTTATCACCTCACTTAAGAAAGGTGGACTACATCATTCTCAGCAAACTAACCCAGGAACAGAAAACCAAACACCACATGTTCTCACTCATAAGTGGGAGTTGAACAATGAGAACACATGGACACAGGGAGGGGAACATCACACACCGGGGCCTGTCGGGAGATTGGGGGCAAGGGGAGGGAGAGCATTAGGACAAATACCTAATGCATGTGGGGCTTAAAATCTAGATGACAGGTTGATAAGTGTAGGAAACCACCATGGCATGTGTGTAATTATGTAACAAACCTGGACATTCTGCACATGTATCCCAGAACTTAAAGTAACATAAAAAAAAAAAAAAGAAGCCGGGCGCGGTGTCTCAAGCCTGTAATCCCAGCACTTTGGGAGGCCGAGACGGGCGGATTACGAGGCCAGGAGATCGAGAGACGATCCCGGCTAACACGGTGAAACCCCGTCTCTACTAAAAAATACAAAAGAACTAGCCGGGCGAGGTGGCGGGCGCCTGTAGTCCCAGCTACTCGGGAGGCTGAGGCAGGAGAATGGCGTAAACCCGGGAGGCGGAGCTTGCAGTGAGCTGAGATCCGGCCACTGCACTCCAGCCTGGGCTACAGAGCGAGACTCCGTCTCAAAAAAAAAAAAAAAAAAAAAAAGAAAGAAAGAAAGGTGTGTTGATGGAGAGCATCCATCAAACAGCTTCCACATCTCCCTAAGAAAAGAAATATTGGCCGGGCGCGGTGGCTCAAGCCTGTAATCCCAGCACTTTGGGAGGCCGAGACGGGCGGATCACGAGGTCGGGAGATCGAGACCATCCTGACTAACATGGTGAAACCCCATCTCTACTAAAAAATACAAAAAACTAGCCGGGCGAGGTGGCGGGCGCCTGTAGTCCCAGCTACTGGGGAGGCTGAGGCAGGAGAATGGCGTAAACCCGGGAGGCGGAGCTTGCAGTGAGCTGAGATCCGGCCACTGCACTCCAGCCTGGGCGGCAGAGCGAGACTCCGTCTCAAAAAAAAAAAAAGAAAAGAAATATTAAGCTGGGTGTGGTGGCTCATGCCTGTAGTCCCAGCATTTTGGGAGGCCGAGGTGAGTGGATTGCTTGAGGTCAGGAGTTTGAGACAAGCCTGACCAACATGGTGAAACCTCATCTCTACTAAAAATACAAAAATTAGCCGGGTATGGTGGCAGCTGCCTGTAATCCTAGCTACTCAGGAGGCTGAGGCGTGAGAATCACTTGAACCTGGGAAATGGAGGTTGCGGTGAGCCAAGATAGCATCACTGTACCCTAGCCTGGGCAACAAAGCAAGACCTTGTAAAAAAAAAAAAAAAAAAATAGAAAAGAAAAAGAAAAGAAAAGAAAGGAGAGGAGAGGAAAAAGATGAGAAGAGAAAAGAAAAGAAATAAAAGAAAAGAAAAGAGAAGAGAAGAGAAGAGAAAAGAAAAACATTAGGCTGGGCGTGGTGACTCACATCTGTGGTCCCAACAGTTTGGAAGGCTGAGGTGGGAGGCTTGAGGCCAGGAGTTTGAGGTTTCAGTGAGCTATGATTGCACCACTTCCCTCCAGCCTGGGCAACAGATCAAGACCCTGCCTCTAAAAAAAGAAAAGAAAGGAAAAAAAAAAAAAAAAGAAACATTAGAAATAGCACACAAAAAAAGTTATACACAAGATTCCATGTCTAACTAGTAACAGGACCTATGGAGGCCTTGTTTACTTTTGAAAACTTTGCTTACATTGAAAATTACTCCTTGGGAAACAGGCTTGCGATTTTCCCTTACCAGTCCTAGAGCTGTAACACCTCAGTTTCTATAGTGGGCATTCATTTATTCCTCTTTCCACTGATACAACAAATATATTTATAGAGTCCCTATTATACAGCAATGAACAGAATAGACAAAAGTCCTTGTCTCCCTTGGGGAGAGAGAGAAAGACAAATGAACAAAGAAACAGTAGTGCTATGGGTAGAATTAAAATTGGGACATGGTGATAAATACATGACTACGTTAGACTGTGAGATCAGAATACCTTTCTGAGGGTGATATTTACACTTGTCTAGGTGACAAGGAGCCAACTAGGTGAAGATGTGGGACAATATTTTAGGGAATGTGAATAGTTATTACAAAAGCCCTAAGACACAAACTAACTAACAATCTTTACCTGTACTACCTTATTTCCATGTTTTGGCCATTTTCTGCATATCCAACTGAATTTCCCAAGGCCTAGATACTGGAGCAAACACCTATCACATACAATACTTACAACACTAGGAAACAGTGGTATACTGGAAAGAATGTGGGACTTAGAAGACTTCTTTCATTCAACTAATATTTACTGAGCATTTGCCTCATGCCTGGCGCTATTCTTAATGCTAAGACTATGACCATGAATAAGACAGAAGGCAGCAAATAACAGGCAATTACTGTTCTTATCTGTGGAATAAAAGCTACAAAAGGAGTCAGAAATGGATACCTCCAGGTACCCTAGTCACCCAGAAAACAGGCACCTCACTAAGATTTGGAAAGTAAATGAAGGCTTCCTAAAAGTGTTTTTAGGCGAAGATATGAAGACTAGTAGGGCTTAAATCAATGAGGAAATGGTTGGGAGAGGAAATGTAAGAGCATTCTGCATAGAAGGGGCAGCCTATACATACGCCTGAGGAGAAAGAGCATGGAACATTAAAGGAATGGATAGCTGGAGCGCCCAGTATCAGGAGAAAAAGAAAAAAATTGTGCTGGAGACATTAGCAAGAACTAGGTTCCAAAGGCCTTATAAGTTAAAATTGATCCTGAAAACAATGAGGAGCCCCTGAAGAGTTTTAAGGAGGATGGCAATGGCCGGATTTACATCCTAGAAAGATTCCAGCCAGGTACGGTGGTTCGTGCCTATAATCCCAGCACTTTGGGAGGCCGAAGCAGGTGGATCACTTGAGGTCAGGAGTTCGAGACTGGCCTAGCCAACATGGGGAAACCCTGTCTCTACTAAAAGAAATACAAAAATTAGCCAGGCATGGTGGCAGATGCCTGTAGTCCCAGCTACTCAGGAGGCTGAGGCAGGATAATCGCTTCAACCTGGGAGGCAGAGGTTGCAGTGAGCCAATATCACGCCACTGCACTCCAGCCTGGGCAACAGAGCAAAACTCAAAAATCCATCTCAAAATCCGTCTCAAAAAAATAAAAATAATTAAAAATTAATTAAAAATAAATAAATCCCTGGCTGTCATGGATAGAAGATCTGGAGGAGGAAGGACTAGAAATGGCAAGCATTTAGGAGGTTGTTGTAGCAATCCAAGGGAAAAATTACTTGAACTAAAATAATGGCAGGGAGGATGGAAGGACAGACTGAAAATATATCTAGGAGATAGAGTTGACAGTATTTGGTAACATATTGCATATGGGAAGTGGGTGAGATGGAAATATCAACAATAAACCCCAGGTTTCTGGCATGAACAATTGCGTAGACAAGGGGTACCATTTACTGAGAGACGAAACACAAAATAAGGAATAGCTTGGAAAGCCATAGGAAGTTAAAGTAGAGACATAAAGAGTACAAAGCATCTTTGAGGCCTCCAAGTGGAGCTGAGAGGTGAGATAGATACTTGGGTTCAGAGCCCAAGACAGAGGCCTGGTCAGGCAGATAAGAAATGCGAACCCATTTAAGAGTCATCAGGCCAGGCGCGGTGGCTCACGCCTGTAATCCCAGCATTTTGGGAGGCCAAGGCAGGTGGATCACTTGAGGTCAGGAATTCCAGACCAGTCTGGCCATCATGGTGAAACACCGTCTCTACTAAAAATACAAAAACTAGCCGGTGTGGTGGTGCGCACCTGTAATCCCAGCTACTCAGAAGGGTGAGGCAGGAGAATTGCTTGAACCCAGGAGGCAGAGTTTGCAGTGATTTGGAATTGAACCACTGCACTCCAGCCTGGGCGACAGAGTGAGACTCCATCTCAAACAACAACAACAAAAAAGTCATCAATTTCTTGTTTGAATCTGGATTCAATGCCATTACTTAATGACATTAAATAATTACTGTTAATTCTGCTTAAGTATACAAATAGCATGGTGGTTATAACTTCAAAGCCCTCATGAAATGTATATTGAAATATTGACAAATATTTACAAGTGCGGTGACATGATGGGGAAGGATAAGTGACACAAAATGTGTAAAGTGTTCGTAATTTTTGCAGTTGAGTGATGGGTACACAGACATTAATTAAACCATTATTTCTTCTTTTGTTTATGTTTAAGAACATTTGAGATAGTTTTTTTAAATAATCATCTACCTATATAGGAAACATTGAGAAATGGATAAGCTTGCTCTGGGATGACAAGAAAAGGGAAGAAAAAGGAAAGGGAGGTGAGTGGAAGCTGGCCTCCTGAGGAAATCTCCATATTTAAGGAAAAGCAGAGAACAGGAGTCACTGAAGAGACCTTGAAAACTCCGCTGCAAAGGTAGGAGAAAATCAGAAGACAGTGAGGTTTCAGAAGCCAAGGGAAGAGTTAGGTGTAAGAAGGCAGGAATAATCAATAATGTCAAGTAATATAGAGAAATCAAGTAAAAGAAGGACTGAAAAGTATTCACTGCACTTAGGAACCAGAAGGTTGTAATGATCTTTACTGGGTCCGCCCAATATAGTAGTGGACACCAACCTCGGATTACAGTGAGCTGAAGAATGAGTGGGAAGTGAGGAAGAGGGGAAAGATGTACAGATCACTCTCAAGTGGCCTGGCTCTGAAGGCGAGGTGAGGAGAGCTGTAGCTAAACAAGAATGTGGGACTGAGAAAGATTTTGGCTCATAAGATGGAAAATACTTGAGCCTGATTAAAGGAAAGAAGGGGGAAGGCCTCCCTCACTTACTAATCATGAACTTGTGTAGGTCACATTTATAACCGTTCAGGATTCAAACCAGATAATATAAATGAAGGTCTTCAGTAAACCGTCAAGTGTTATGTTACTATTATTAAGTAAATTATTACTATTACATTTATAAAGTCCAAGTGGCTTTACCATTCTGCTTGTTTCCTCTCTATAACTAAGAACATTTTATCTTCACTCGTGTAGAGGAGAAGAGGGATCACAGCAAAATAGCTAGTGAGTATAATCAGGAGATAACGCATGCCATTTTTCTCTTAGGCATGGATGAGACCGTGATTTATTCTGCAAAGCAAATGAATCAGCAACCAATTTTTATTAATGGTACACAGGGAAAATATTTAAAGCCTTGTTATATCTAGCCAACAGATTGTACATATTACAAAGGCAAATGTAATAATAAAGGAAGTAGAGTTCTATAAAAATTAAGTAATGAAATTGGAATTCAGAAACCCATTAGCAAGGAACTATGATGATAGAAAAAGTAGTACTTTCAAGGTAAGTAAAAACCTTTGCTTTTAAAATCCTTAATGAAGATGAATCAAAAAAAGTATTAAAAGCCATGGGAAAGTCTTGAAAATCAAACTGCTTAAAAAAAAAAAAAAAAAATCCAACCTGCTGCCTTGATGCCCATAATGGACCCTGATGTCAATACAAAGCATGTTAAATGGCTGCAAACCACCACTAAGAGGATATGGGAGGTATATGTTTTTTCTATTCTTATGTGTGTGTATGGAGTGGGGAGTTCTTGTTTAAATCATAGTCTGTTGCTAGATCTAAAAAATTTCAAAACTCCAGATTCTAGTTTAAAACCACAGCCAGAGGGCCGGGCGCGGTGGCTCAAGCCTGTAATCCCAGCACTTTGGGAGGCCGAGGCGGGTGGATCACGAGGTCAGGAGATCGAGACTATCCTGGCTAACATGGTGAAACCCCGTCTCTACTAAAAATACAAAAAACTAGCCGGGCGTGGTGGCGGGCGCCTGTAGTCTCAGCTACTTGGGAGGCTGAGGCGGGAGAATGGCGTGAACCCGGGAGGCGGAGCTTGCAGTGAGCCGAGATCACGCCACTGCACTCCAGCCTGGGAGACACAGCGAGACTCCGTCTCAAAAAAAAAAATAAATAAATAAATAAATAAATAAAAATAAAACCACAGCCAGAGGAGATTTTCTTTTGAGCTCCTTATTGACTCTGGGGGGCCCCTTTCCTTCATCTGCTTTTCTCTTTGTGTTCTATGCGTTTTTCCCCCCTCACCTTCCTTATTCCCAGCAAACTCACTGCCCAGAATTTAACGAGTTACAGTCACTTAATTTTTTTAATGAGTTTTAGTCATTGTGGTCTATTTTCTAAGAGGCATTTCCTTTTTTCAAAGCTATCTCTAACAATAAAAAATAACTCTCCATGTTTTGGTAAGCAGGCTTGTTTTTCAGAGAAGAAGTAGGCAGGGCCACTCAGGTTCTTGAGATCATGTCTGACTGGCTGCGGCACCCTGAGTGGATGCAAGAGATCAGTTTGGTGGTAAATCTTCCTCTTGGCTCTCAGTTCATTATCCTAGATTTACTGGAATTCAATGTCGGATCCTTTCTTTTTCTTTTCCTAAAAGGAGGCTTTAGTGGGGATAAAGTGGAAGGAGAATGCCACTCGGGGGCATTAAACCCAGGAGAGAAGGATGCATCATCTTCACCAGCCCACAGGCGGCGGAGGGCCCTGTAGCAGTTCCATAGATGTTGGTTTCATAAGGATCCAAAATAGTCTTAGAGATTTTTTTTTCTCAGAAAGAGGTCTGGAGATATCAACTAAAATTAATTTTTCTTAATTTTAAAAATGTTTTATTTATGTGTATTTTCCTACCTTTAACAATAAAGCAGCAATTATCTTACATGAATAAATTAAAAGTAATTTCATAAAATGCCATTTTACAAGATTTAAGCCAAATGGGTGTTTTAATTGTCTTTTTAAAGTAATTTTCTTTGCTCTCTTGCTATCAATTATTATGATGTTTCCTCATGTTTGACACTTTGCATTGGTGAAATATTTAATTATATTATATTTGAAAGTCTATCTTCAGAATCTCCTGTGTAACTGTAATGTCAAAACAAGATCAAAGCAGGAAATACCCTCTGTTTTCTGGCCCTATAAATGGTGATTAGATAGTGAAGGAAATGAAATCTGCATGCCAGGAACTATGCTAGGACCTCTAATAGCATTACTCAGTAAGTCAGCTCAGTGAATATTACTATTCTTATCACATAAATGAGGAAACTGGGGCAAAGTGAAATTAAGAACTTAGCTCAAGATCACATAGCTAATAAGTGACAGAAATGGCATTTATTCCTGTTCTGTCTCTAAAGTCCTTCCACGTGTGTTGATAAACTTGTGAGGTGTTTTAGACCATGAGATTTTTGACTCCTGGCCAGCCATTAGGGCCGGGCTTTGGGGGCCTCAAATCACATAATATAGGCAGCCACTTGCTCTGCTTATTATAATAGTCCACTATGCTGCAGGAAAACTGTTGGAGTTATCTTAAGACCTAGAATCCTGGCTGGGTGAGGTGGCTCATGTTTGTAATCCCAGCACTTTGGGAGGCCGAGGCGGGCAGGAGACCTAGAATCCTGTTGCAAATCCTACTGTCATATATGTCACTGCAAATTGTATTTGAGCTAACAAGGAGCATCTGATAATACCGAAATTCAAATTCCTGTGGTTTTCTTGTGAAAGACAATAATTTGTTAGTTCAAATAAGATGCAGACCTTTTCTAAGGATTTTCATTCTGTGAAATTAACATCTAAGACTTTGTTCCTGACAGGAAATTTGCAATTTGTACTTTACTGTGTATGTCAAGCTGGTATTTCTTTCTTTGGGCCAATTATGACTACAGTGAATAAAGAAAATTTTAGTTCAAATACTTGGATAGGAAAAGAATAGACTGGCCTAGCCTCCCAGCCTACATCTTTCTCCCGGGCCGGATGCTTTCTGGCCTCAAACACTGGATTACAAGTTCTTCAGTTTTGGGACTTGGACTGGCTTTCCTTGCTCCTCCACTTACAGACAGCCTATTGTGGGACTTTGTGATTGTGATTCCATCATGGCAGATGGGAAGCAGGACTAGATTGCAGCTCCAGCTCAGACCGACAGAGCAGTGTGTGGAGGCCCACATTGTGAATTTTAGCTCCAGAATGACTGCAGGAATAAATCGGGAAACCCGAGAGGACCCACAGACCCTCTGAAAGAAGTGGACTGCTCCCGCAGGACCCAGGAGACATCCCAAATACTGTGCTGGTATCCACAGCTGAGAGACCCATAGATGGTTCACATCACAGGACTCTGTGCAGACAACCCCCAGTACCAGCCCAGAGCCTAGTAGACTTGCTAGGTGGCTAGATCCAGAAGAGAGATAACAATCACTACAGCTTGGCTCTCAGGAAGCGACATCCATAGGAAAAGGGGGAGAGTACCACATGAGGGGAACACCCGGTGGGACAAAGGAATCTGAACAACAGTCTTCAGCCCTAGTCCTTCCCTCTGAGAGTCTATCCAAATGAGAAGGAACCAGAAAACCAACTCTGGTAATATGACAAAACAAAGCTCCTTAACACCCCCAAACATCACATTAGCTCACCAGCAATGGATCCAAACCAAGAAGAAATCCCTGATTTACTTGAAAAAGAATTTAGGAGGTTAGTTATCGAGTTAATCTGGGAGGCACCAGAGAAGGGCAAAGTCCAACGCAAGGAAATCCAAAAAATGATACAAGAAGTGAAGGGAGAAAATTTTGAGGAAATAGACAGCATCAAGAAGAAAACAATTGAAAGTTCAGGACACATTGGACACACTTACAAAAATGCAAAATGCTCTGGAAAGTCTCAGGAATAGAACTGAACAAGTAAAAGAAAGAAATTCAGAGCTCAAAGACAAGGTCTTAGAATTAACCCAATCCAACAAAGACAAAGAAAAAAGAATAAGAAAATGTGAACAAAGCCTCCAAGAAATTTGGGATTATGTTAAAGACCAAACCTAAGAATAATTGGCGCTCCTGAGGAAGAAGAGAAATCAGGTTAGTAGGGAAGAGTAGATGTCCAAATAACTACAAAAATGGCAAACATTTATTAATTGCTTACTAGGCAGCAGGTACTGTACTACTTATGTGCATTATGTCATTTAATTCTCATAATAACTATGAAGTACATACTATTATTTAGCCATTTTATAGATGAGAAGCTAAGCAGATAGATGACGTGCAATGGTCACATAGCTGGTAAGCGGCTGAGCCACTTAACTACTGTATTATAGTGCGTTTCCAATATGTCACAGAAATTAGAGGGGAGGAGAACGTTTGCAGGTGAGGAGGCTAAAAGCAGAGCCAATTTCGCATTTCCTTGATTAGCCTAACATCCAGAACATACTAACATCAAAGTATGGGTGATGCCACCTCTCCTCACTGGATTTGCTTTAAATTTTAGCCCCTCCTCTAGGATCTGACATGAACCCTGAGGCTACTGGCTGGGAGACAACTCAGTAACTCTTGTTGAGCCCTGATTTGTGTCCCCTAATTCTGTCTCCTTCAGGTGAGCACCTGGAGATCCACTTTGCCCCTCTGCCAGTTCAGTGAGTGGCTTTTGCATCTTGTCATGGTCCTTGAGGCAGCCATCAGGATTAGTACCCCTTAGGCACTGTCCCTCTCCTGAGCTCCCTGAGTTTTCTACAAATAGAGCTCCCGCTGCCTATATCCCTCAGAATCCCTGCAGTCATTGAAGAATATATGAGACTTTTTTGAACAAGGCAGGGGCAGAGGCAGCACTAGGTGTAGTGCAGTGGGGAGGACAATGCTATATGTTAAGTCCTGACATTTTGGAAATATTAGTTTAAAGCACATCGTTTTCCCCCTTTAGCTAAATTTAGCTAATTCTTATTTTTCTAATTGTACATCCATATCTTTTCATTAGAAAGCTAATAGTCTCTAACTCCTCTCAGCAAATACCAAATGACCCTGTTGTTCACTCCCTGATAGCTTTTGAGCTAACAGTGTCATAAATTAATAAAGCACATGTCAAAGCATATAATCAAACTCTGTGACAGGGTGCACTTCTTGGAAACGTTTCATTGTTAATAACAAATTCATAGCCATAGCACCTCCAATTCTTCTCATCCCTCAGTACCCAAGTCTCAGAATTAAAGAGGCCTTCAGTAAGAGATCCAGCAGAGATCCTTAATCTATATTTCATGAGACTTCTGAAATTATATGCAAAATTGTGTGTATGTGCATCTTTCTGGGGGGATTATCCATAACTTTCATCAGATTCTCAAGGAATCCGCAACTCACAAAAAGAACTACCGCACTTCGGTGATATCACCACAAATTTGAGATCCTCTCTTGTGCAATTTTGATATATGTAAATTAATTTCTGTATCATTTTCCAGAACAACACAGAATTACAGGATTTTTATTTTAGTAACCCACGCCATTTCTATTGGGGATAATTACAAGAATAGGGAACTGAGACTAGGAACAGGAAGTGCAGCAGTTGGCAAGGCAGAAGTAGAAGTTTTTACAACACCTTGGACAGACAAAAGAAGTCCAGGGACAATCAACCTGCTTTTACACTGCCCTCCCGTGTCTGTAGGAAGGATGGGCAGATAGCAGGTATTCTCTATGGCTTAGACTCATCCTGGTCAAAGCTAAGGCTCTAGACTCGAGGAATTAAGAAATGTAGTAGTCTTCCAGGAGGTTCAGTTACTCAGCACATTCAGGAAATTTAGGATTGAAAAAAATGAAGATGTTGTGAAGAAAAAGACTCTTTTGCATTTCCTAAAATAAAACAATACAGACATAAATAACGGAATTTTACACATAAAAAATTATTAAAACATGGAAACTGTACTATTATTTTCCACTTACCTTTCCCCTGCTTGGTAAAAATGTTCTAGGATCTCCTTTCCCCAGAGTTTCAACACAGTATTTAGGAATCTGCTTTGTTTTATTGTAGTTACTCTGCATCTGAGAATCAGTGTTTCTCAAGCCCAGCCCTCAACATAGAGGCTCCCTAGATTTGATGAGTCACAGTTGTTCATTCCTGCCCTGAGTTTTGTTTCTTGTATCTTACAGTGACCTCAGTGCAAAATAACTTGTGCATTTGAGATGGTAAAAGCTTTGGGTCAGCCTGTCACGGAAATCACAAGATCCTTCATTCATTCAATTATTTACCAAATAAATACTGGGCAAATTCTTAATGCCAGGTATTCTGTTAGACATTGAGGATGCAATAGTGACCACGAAAAGCATGGCGTGGGACTTCACGGAATTTCCAATCTAGTAGGGAATAATTAGAGGCAATTATCCACATAGTGTGATATGCATTATGGTAGGAACATTCTAGGAGTTAGGAGTGGTCAGGAAGACACCAGAAACTCTACTTGGTTGGGAGTGGTCAGGAAGACACCAGAGGTGTTATAGTAGTGGCTCAACCACGACCTGAAGAATAGAAATTAGTTAGAATGGGTTAGAGGAAGAATTGAGAACACCCATGGCAAATAATAACATTAAATAGAGTAGAATTAGAACAATCATGTAAGGAGGAAATAGCTAGAGATAAGGCATACAGGTCCAGACCATTTAAGGATTTTAGGCAAGACTGACAGGATGATTTGTATTTTAGAAAGATAACTTTAGAGGCTGAGTGCAGCGGCTCACACCTGTAATCCTAGCACTTTGGGAGGCCAAGATGGGCAGACCACTTGAGCCTAGGAGTTTGAAACAAGCCTGGGCAACATAGAGAAACCCTATCTCTACTAAAAATACAAAAATTAGCCGGGCGTGGTGGTGTATGCCTGTTGTCCCAGCTACTTGGGAAGCTGAGGAAGGAGGATCACTTGAGCCTGGGAGGCAGAGGTTTGAGTAAGCTGAGATTGTGCCACTGCACTCCAGCCTGGGCGACAAAGCAAGACCCTGTTTCAAAAAAAAAAAAAAGATAACGTTAGATATTATATGAAAATGGACTGAACTGACCAAGATTGAAGGCAGAGAAACCACTGTCTAATTTAGGAAAGTGACAGTCAGTAGGGGTAGAAAGGAGTGGATTGATCTGACATACAGTAACATCCTTGGAGCTGTCCGCTAGAGTGCTGAGCTAAGGCCCAGGTTTTCTTTGCTTCAACTGTATCTCTCTTTCTTAGGAGTTCATTGGAAAGACCTTCAAATCTCTTTCATCATTCACTTATATCTATTCCATTCCCAAACCCACCACATGAGAATATCAACACGTTTATATTTAAATTATAACAGAAATGATCAACTCTGGCTGAAAAATGTGCAGAAATAAACATATGTACACCACAATTCCATATAAAGTGACAAATTACAATGGACACTTAGCTGCATTGGATAGGATGGACGAAAGTCACCAAGAGATTTCATCATTTCAAATATTGAAGGTTATTTTGAATCTCTGGCTCAAAGTTGGGGCTTCTAGGAAAAAGTTAGGATTAATTTTGATTCACAAAACCTGCAAAACATTAACTTTTAGAAAGAGAACTGGAAAAGATATGCCTCGCACTAATTTGTCCAAGGTCATATAGATGCCTCCGAATTTACACATTATCTTCATTAAAGTGAAACTGACTTACAAGTTTCTGGAGAAAAGAGTGGCAAATGGAAAGTAATTGCACAGTATCCATTATTATTAATTTAGGATGTATAAAACTTCATTAGTGTTGCCTTTAGTGTGCTGACTTTATTGCTTTATTTTAGTGGAAGAAACGTTCCAAGGACTTTCATTGGTATATTTACATCTCAGTACCTCTCATTTTATTTTTTCGTATTAGACCTTAAGCTCCCCCAGCACAAAAGCCCTTACGTGCAATCAAAATGTGCAATCAAAAATAATAAAATGCTTCACCTCTACGAATAGGTTTCCTTAGTTGGCAAAGCAAATCTTGAGTTTCATAAGCAGAAGGTGTGGTCATATCTCAGCTTTTCCCAACAGCTGATCAGAAAGAGGTATGAAAGGAATTTTGATTCTCACAAGTTTACATTTTGACTAAAGACAACGAAGAGCTAAGATGGAAAGATAGTGAATGACATGTGACTTCTGACCTTGACAGAGGTATGTGTGTGGAGAACAACTCTATCTGGCACTTAAGGAAATCAAGGTTTTCATTGGAAGTTTGCCCACAGAAGAAAGGATAACTATTAAATAGATATTGGGAGCAATCACCAAAATCTTTTAAATGATGATTTAGATGGACAAGCCTCCACTTGGGAGGAATCATCAACTGTATTTATCTTGAAGCCCCAAATAAATCAGCAGTTTACAATGGGTAACTCATTTTCAGAAGAGACGCAGCAGCAAACCACCCGCAACAATTTATTCTTACCTTAATCGAGGAAGGCCGATGATTAACAGCACAAACAGTAGCTAACACTATAGACATCTCAATTGGTCCGACTTACACAATTCTAACTGAAAAATTAAGGTTTAGCAAACTTCCCATTCTACGGGTGCCAAATCATTATACCCAGATCAGCTGCAGACAAGAGCAGAGCTGTCAATGGACATTTTAAACATGTGGGATTCAGATCCTGAAGCACGTCTTTGAAGAATTATAAGAGATATGGCTCTACCAGCATGACTCTGAAGACAAAGCACAATCAAAGACAGGCTTCCCATCTGTATGCCAAAATGGTCTACAAGGATGGTGCCTCCTGTCAGCAGTTGACTTACCTTTCTAAAGGTGATTACCTGCCTGCCATGTAATCTTGTGGCCACCGCTAGTGTTCCTGATATGTAATCTTGTGGCCACCGCTAGTGCCTAATAGCCTTTGACATTTACTCTCGCTATGATATGCCACACCTATGAGAGTAGGAGATTGTGGCCACATCATTATAGCACCTGGGACCAAGCTCTGCCATGATTCTGGGAATAAGCGTACCATGCAGATGCTCCTGATGTTTGCTGCACTGTGTATAATAAACTGCTTAGCTCTGATCCGTTGTGTCTTGTCTATTTTTGGCACCTATGGAGTTAATAGAATTGTTTGCAGCACGTTACACACACCCCACTAGTAGGAGTGCTTTAGGCAGGAGGCAAATCCTCCCAGTGAAAGCACAGAAACAAAGGAAGGAATGAAGAGAACCAGAAGAGTAAAAACATGTAGGTAAATACAAATAAATTATTTCTTTAATATATAAAGGTCAGCTCAATATTTATTTCTCCTTGTGTGACTTTTGGAAGGTCATGTGTTTCAAGGAATTGGTCCATTTCATCTACGTTATCAAATCTGTGAGCAGAGTAGTTTATAATAGTCCATAATCATCCTTACAATGTCCATTTAGATCAGTAGTCATGGCCCTGCTTTAATTTATGACATTAATAATTTAGGTCTTCTCTCTTTGTCTTCATTAGCTTGGCTAGAGGTTTGTGAATTTTAATACACTTCAAAAAAAAACACGCTTTTGGTGATTTTCTCTATTGTTTTCCTGCTTTCAATGTCATTTTGATTTGGGGCTTAAATTTGTATTATTTTTCTTCTACTTTCTTTGAATCGTATATGCTCTTTCGAGTTTCCTTAGGTTAAAAAATATTATTGATTTTGGACCTTCCTTCTTTTCTCATATATGCACTCAATGCTATAAATTTCCCTCTAAACACTGCTTTTACTGGTCCCACAGAGTTTGATAAGTTGTATTTTTATGTTCACTTCGTTGAAAATATTTTAAAATTTCTCTTGCGATTTCTTCATTGCCCCATGTGTATTTGGGGCAAGTGTGTTGTTTAATCTCCAGATATGTGGGTATTTTCCAGCTATCTTTATTACCAATTTCTAGTTTAATTCTGTTGTGGTCTGAGAGCATATTTTGTGAGTTTTCTAAGGTATGTTTTATAGCTCAGAATGTGGTCTACCTTGGTGAGTGTTTCATGTGAGCCCAAAAAGATGCATATTCTTCTGTTGTTGAAGTATTCTATAAATGTCAATTAAATCCAGTTGATTGGTGATGTGGTTCAGTTCAACCATGTCTTTATTGACTTTCTGTCTGGGGGATCTGTCAATTACTGATAGAAGAGTGTTGAAATCACCAACTATAATACTGGATTTGTCTATTTCTCTTTGCAGTTCTCTCAGTTTTTGCCTCACATATATTGATGCTCTGTTGTCAAGTGCATACACATTAAAATTGTTGCATCTTTTTTTGGAGATTGATCCCCTTTGTATTAGGTAATGTTCCTCTTTATCCTTGATAATTTTCCTTGATCTAAAGTTGGCTTTGTCTGAATTTTTTTTTTTTTTTTTTTTTTTTTTTCAGACAGAGTCTCACTCTGTAGGCCAGGCTGGAGTGCAGTAGCGCGATCTCGGCTCACTGCAACCTCGGCCTCCCAGGTTCAAGTGATTCTCCTGCTTCAGCCTCCGGAGTAGCTGAGACTACAGACGTGTGTCACCGCCCCCAGCTAATTTTTTTATTTTAGTAGAGACAGAGTTTCACCATGTTGGCTAGGATGGTCTCTATCTCCTGACCTCATGATCTGCCCGCCTCAGCCTCCCAAAGTGCTGGGATTACAGGCATGAGCCATGTTATCCCATCCTGAGCCACGGCGCCCAGCCGTCTGAAATTAGTATAGCTATTCCAACTTTCTTTTGACTAGTAGAGCACAGCATATCTTTCTCCATCAGTTTACTTTTAGTCAATTTGTGACTTTATAAAGTGGGTTTCTTGTAGATAACACATAGTTGGGGTCTTGTTTGCTTTATTTTAACCATTCTGAGTGTCCCTGTCTTTTCATTGATGTAGGTAGGCCATTCACATTTTAATTATGAATATAGTTGGACTAGTATCTACAATACTTGTAACTGGTTTTCATTTGCCACTCGTTCTTTCTTTTTTGTTCTCCATTCTTTTCTGCCTTCTCTAGTTTTAATTTAGTGTTTTATATGGTCCTACCTTCTCTTAGCATATCATTTATACTTCTTTTGGCAAAAATGTGAAGAAACTGTAACCCTCATACAGTGCTAACAGGAATATAAAAGGAGGCAGACATTATAGAAAAGGTCAGCGAGTCCTCAAAAAGTTAAACACAGAATTATCATATGACTCAGAAATTCCATTCCTAGGTGTATACCCAAAAGAATTGAAAACAGGGACTCAAATAGATACGTGGACAGCAATGTTCACAGGAGCATTATTTATGTTAGCTTAAAGGTGGACAAAACCCAAGTATCCATCAATATATGAGTGGATAAACAAAATGTGGCATATACATATGATGGAATATTATTTGCCATAAAAAGGAATGAAGTTCTTATACATGCTGCAACATGAATGAGCCCTGGAACATTATACTAAGTGAAATAAGCCAGACACAAATGATCAACTATAGTATGATTCAATTTATTTGAAATATCTAGAACAGGCAAATTTATAGAGATATGAAATAGATTAAAGATTACCAACGTTACCAGGGTCTGGATAGAGGAAGAAATAGGGAGTTATTGCTTAATGGGTACACAATAAGCAATAGTTTTAGTTGTCTGGAGTGATGAAGAATCTCTGTAAACAGATAATGGTGATAATTATACATTATGAATGTACTTAATGTCACTGAATTGTACACTTTAAATGGTTGAAATGGTAAATTTTATGTTATGTGTATTTTAAAACATTTTTTAAAATGCATAAGGAAAGGGGAGTAACCCTACCAGGTATAAAGATTTCACACACAAAAAATGTTAATAATTAAAGACAGCATGGTGTTGGATCAGAGTTAGACAAACTGACTATTAACAGAGAATAGAAAGCCTCCAAATAGATACATTTGTTTACATTTGGTACACGACAGAGATGACAGGGCAGAAAAAAGAGTGACTATTTGATAAACGGAGTTAGTTATACACATACAAAAAGGAAAAATGGATCTTTATTTCACATCATACATAGAAATCAATAAAAAGTAGATTAAGATTTTAACGGAAAGTAAAACTTCAAAAAATATTTATGTGACATACAGGAAAGAATTTCTTAAACAAGACAATATGAGTCAAAACATAATGATTAATACAACTGATTACATTAAAACTAAGAATGTCTACTCAGCAAAAGGCAGCTTAAAGGAAGCAAAAAGACAAACTACAAAATCAGAGAATATTTTTTGCAATGTATTTAAATGCAACAGACTAGTATCCTAAATATACAAAATCTTGACTGGGTATAGTCCTGACACTTTGGGAGGCCAAGGCAGGAGGACTGCTTGAGACCAGGAGCTTGAGACCACCCTGGGCAACATAACAAGATCTCATCTCTACTAAAAGTGTAAAAATTAGCCAGGCATGGTGGCATGCACCCATAGTCCCAGCTACTCAGAAGGCTGAGGCAGGAGGAAACAAAACAAAACAAAATAACAGGTCAAGTGTTAGAGAACACAGTTAGTTCTGCTGTATTGTTTGTTGTGAAAATATGAATGTGCTCCAGTGTAACTAATATATTAAAGACCAATTTGTGCATAATGTGAATTTTGCATTTGATTACACACAATTTCACCCCACAAAATTTACTAGATGAATACCTGGGTGGACGCACTACACAGGAATACACAAAACAAATCTCTAGTATCTACCAGCTACCTCAGTTCACTACAGTGATTTGAGCCACATTATCCACACTTAGTACCATTTATTCATAGCTGATTAAAATTTAGAAATGTTTTGTTATAAGGCATTGCCTAAATATTGGTAGAGTTGATTCACATAAAAGCTAGTTTTCAAATTATACCTTCTAACTTCTCCATTTCCCTTTAAGGACATTTTTAGTAGGGCCCAAAAGGTTAGAAATACGCATGAGAAAATATCAGTGTATCCATTAGAAAAAGAATCTGGAATTATAGCTAGAAGGGAAGAAGCTGCTGAGTCATTCCCAGGAGAATGATGAACTACAAACTTTCAGAAATGCAATTTCCTCCTCCCTCCTTTGTCAATTTCACGGCCACCCATTAAAAAGTCAAAATGTCTGTACTCAGCAAATCCTCCAATACAGGTGTAAGGGGGCAGCACCTGCAATGTATAGGCTATTTACTCTGTAAGAATTCTGTGTGTGGCATTGCTACTTGTGGCTCTGGAAAAAGTCTTTGATCAAATTCACTCAGGTACTAACTTGCCTTAGGTCTGCCACTAAAATATAGATGCCTAAGTTCTTTTAGGCACATTTCCTAGACCACACACACATCAGGGGTCTTGTCTGGGGCACTTTCAATGAAGCATACAAAAGTAGCTCCTAATAGACCATGAATGTGTTAAGTACCATGACCCATTCCTCTTTATATCCCTATAACCTGGCACATTATTGATGAGTGCTGGTGGTAAAGGCAAAATAAAGTCCTATCTCTGGCACATTAAGAGGGCTGTACAGCCCCACCAACCCATGGTAGGGCTGTACAGACGGCAGCCCTATTAGCAACAGTTCTAGACAACACACAACTATAGTGAGAAAAAACAGATCAGTGGCTGTTGAGGGTAGGAGAAAGAACTGACTAAACTGGGCACCAGGGAATTTTGAGGGTGACAAAAATGTTCTAATCTTGATTGTGGTGTTGTTTACCTGGTGTGTACATTTTTCAAAAGTCTTGAAACAGTACACTTAAAACTAACAACCTTTATGTAAGTTATATCATTGTAAAAATTTAATAAAAAGTAATGTGTCTAGAAGTGGGGAAAGGGTAGGACAATACTTCAGGAACATTGTACTGTCTTCAAGAAGCAACAAAAAAAATCACCATTTACCTTACAACATACAAAAATTAACTCAAAATTGATCTAAGACCTGAACATGAGACTTAAAACTATAAAACTCTTAAAAGACAAAATAGAGCAAAAGCTTCATGACGCTGGATTTGGCAATGATTTTTTTGGACAGGGCATCAAAAGTACAGGCAACAGACGCAAGAATAAATTGAACTACATCAAGATTAAGAACTTCTGTGCATCAAAGGACAGTATCAACAGAATGAGAAGAAAACATGTGGAATGGGAGAAAATATTTGCAAATCATATATCTGATAAAATATTAATATTCAGAATATATAAAGAACTCTAAAACTCAACCACAAAAACAAACAAGCTGATTCAAAAATAGGAAAAAGAATTGAATAGACATTTCATTCATTAAGGAAATATTAGGAAAATAAAAATCATTAGGAGAATAAAAATCAAAACCACAATGCAATACCACCTCATACCTCAATAGAATGACTATCAAAAAATACAAAACAAAAAACAAATAGAAAACAACATATGTTGGTGAGGATGTGGAGAAATTAGAACCCTTGTATACTGTTGGCAAGAATGTAAAATAGTGCAGCCACTATGGAAAACAGCACAGTGGTTCTTCAAACAAGATCCTGCAATATCTCTTCTAGGTATAAATCCCAAAGAACTGAAAGCAGAGTCTCAAAGAAATATTTTACACCCATGTTCATGTTCATAGCAGCATTGTTACTAATAGCCAAAAGAAAGCAGCAACCCAAATGTCCATCAAGAATGAAATTGTAATATATACACAATGGAATTATTCATCCTTAAAAAGAAAGGAAATTCTGACACGTGCTACAACATGGATGAACCTTAAAGGACATTAAGCTAATTTAAATAAGCCAGTCACAAAAGGACAGATACTGATATCCCACTGATAAAGGTACCTAGAGTAGTCAGATTCATAGAGACAGAAAGTAGAATGTGGTCGTCAGCGGCCAGGGGACAGAAGGATGGGGAGTTGTTGTTTTAACAGGTACGGAGCTTCAGTTTTGCAGGATGAAGAAGTTCTGGAGATTAGCTTCACGATAATGTGAATACACTTAACACTACTAAACTATACACTTAAAAATGGTTAAGATGGCCAATTTATGTTATGTGTACTTTCCACAATTTAAAATAAAACAAAACAATCACCATTGGGTGGGCTCAAATAAAAGTTAAGAATTCAGAAGGGAGTAAGGGCTGTTTCATATGATTGTACAAGTTGTCTTACACAAGGGTACCTAGCTATGGATTTAAAAGCCGCCCCATCCTCTGTTCTCCAAGCCACACACCCTAATTTGTGAAAACAGAAGAAAAGAAGGAAGGAAGGAAGGAAGGAAGGAAGGAAGGAAGGAAGGAAGGAAGGAAGGAAGGAAGGAAGGAAGGAAGGAAGGAAGGAAAGAAGGAAGGAAGGGTGGGAGGGTGGGAGGGAGGGAGGGAAAGGTGAGCCAGGGAAAAGAGGATAGAGAAGGGGAAGAAGAATAAGAAAAAGGTTCTGACTATTGGGGTGGATCTGTTCCCAGGACTTTTGCTTTAAAGGCTTCTGACCCTGTGACAGAAGAGCACAAGGTGGTTCAGAATGATGATTTAGGAACTGTGCTTCCCTTTCCAACTCCAGTATGTGCAGTAGCAATAAATTATCCTCTGGAAGAGAAGATTGAAAGCACTGGATCACCTTTTTCTATTTCTCTTGGCCTCTGTTTCAAATAGCAAACGACATCATGCTGAAAGTCCACCATTACTCTCAGTTAAATTCTGTCTTCTTCTGAATGGAAATACTCCTGAGAATAATGAACACATCAATATTAGCATTTATCGAGCTTACACTTTGTGCCAGGGACTGTTCCAAACACTTTACATAGATTATATCACTTAATCCTGAAATATCTCAGATGAGGTAAATAGTATTACTATCTAAATTTTAAATTTTATAGATGAGGAATCTGAGACACAGGTTAAATAATTAGCACGAGGTCACACAGTCAAAAAGGAAAGCTCTGGAAATCCACATGTGACTTTTCCTTAAATGGCAGACATGACCTTTCCCCATAAATGACCTTTCCTTTCAGAACAGAAGCTAAGCAAATTAAAGAACTGGTATTCCTTAGACTATGTGACCTTCTAAGGGGAGTTAGAACCTACTAAGTTACCCTGAGGGAACACAAACAAAGGCCCAAAGAATGCCAGCCCATCTCCAAGCAGCCTCTCTTAACAGGTAAGCACAACCCAAAGGCTTTGAGTTCCTAATAACATTGAATTTCTTGCAGTTTTTAGCATAAACATTTTCTCCAGTATGCATCTGCTCATGCTGATCCCTCTACTGGGAAAACATGGTCCCTTGCCCTACTTTACATGACTGACTGCCTCATCCATCAAGACTGAAGGCAAGTAGTGAGTGTCCTTTCCAGGAAGGTTCCCCTAAGCCTTCTTCCTCCCTCTCTGCCAGAATGAGCCTAGTTCCCTTACTCATGACATGGAAATGATCTCTTGTCCGTGTCTGTATCCACCAGTTGAGGCAGGGATTGTGTCTTCTTAATGACTCTTGTCATTTGTCAAGTGATCAGGGCTTTACACACAGTGTCTAGTTGAGCCCTAAAAACAACCCTGGGAGACTGGTATTCTCAACCCCTTTTATATAAATGAAGAAAACGTCTAAGCTAATAAGGGATAGATGAAAGGTTTAACCCAGCTGTGACACCAAAGCCTGTACATGTAACCACTAGAGTGCATAGTACTTCCCGTATGTGGATTTGTATTCCCTATGCCCAACACAGTAGCTTAAAAATAACCGATGTTTAAGAGATGTTTACTGAACTGATTGGAAACCATGGGCTTAAATGATTCCAGTAAGGATGTGATCATAATACATTAGGTTATAGCTTTGGCCTCTCACAGGCAAGCAAACTCTAATTTGGGTAATGACACTAGCCTCCCAGAAACTGTCTTGCTGCTGCAGATGAAAGTCTATGATTCTCTAGATGACCAAGCTACAGCATCCTATATCCAGAATTTGCAACAAATGCGAGCAGTTAATAAATCTGTAGGAATAAATCCCTTTGTGTTTGAAATGAACCAACACCTACAAATGTAGACACAGTATTTTAAAATTGTGAAACTTTATCCCCTTTGGGAACAAATTAAACCAATAAAAACAAAGGGGAAGAAGAAGGCATTCTCTAGACCCATCTGGCTGTGCCCAGTGCATAAGGATCTGCCAATCATGAGGCAACAGCGCCCAGCTGGTTTGGGTCACTGAGAGAAAAGCTGCATGCAGATAGTTTATATACTGGAATAAATCAAGATGAGCAATTACCATTTTCTGGAGAAGCTTGGACTTATTCAGGTCAAGCTTTCACATTGTTACTGTCTTTAGAGAACCGAATTTTAGAAAAAGTGAGGGGGAGATAAGAGAGAGACTGAGGCTAAAGGGTTTAAAAAGAAAAGTGGATGGGCTCATATGTCATACTTTCTTCAGCTCATAGATAAGAAATGCCTGGTTGAGTCACAGTTCCAACAGGTCCACTAAGAGCGGTACGTGAAGAATTTGAAAGAGCTGAAATTCTTTAACAATTCTAAGGGCTTCACAATAAATGCAAGAATAGCAGCTAACACTTATAAAGTGCTTAATGTTTCAGACTCTACAATATATAATGAGACCTCCTTCAATAAATGTCAGTAGTAGTCATTATATCTATTATCATTAGTATTACTATCCTCAGTTCACCCTCCCTCACAAGGACACTGAGTATATACTACCATCATCCCATATTACACATGAGGAACTAAGCTAAGACAAGTTAGGTAGCATGGCCAGATACATACAATTAGAAAATGGAGGCAGCAGAGCCCACAAGTACAGAAAATATGACTATAATAATAATGGTAGCCACCATTTTACAGCTACTGCAGGTGATCTTGTGTTGAGCACTTCACAATCATTATCTTTCAAGCTCACACCAACCCTGCAGGGCATTATTATTAAGAATTTGAAATGCAAAAAAAAACCAAAAAAACAAAAAAGGCCATGTGTTGTGGTGCATGCCTGTGGTTCCAGCTACTCAGGAGGCTGAGGTGGGAGGATAAGCCAAGATCAAGCCACTGCACTCCAGCCGGGGTGACAGAGAAAGACCCTTTCTCAAAAACACAACACAACACAATAAAACAAAACAAAAACTTGAGACTTAAAAAAGTCATGTCAAAAGTCATTCAGCTAATAAGCAGCTGAGGCCAGATTCAAACTCCGATCTACCTAACCCCAAAGGCTATGGACTTTTCCACGACACCAGGCTCTCTTTCGTCATAAGCTGTACTGTAACATATCCCCTAGGAAACTACTGTGGACAATGTATTGGAACCATACACAATGGGCATTCACCGTGTGGACTGCACTTTGTCAGTGATATTGTGCAGGTAAGGAAGGGATACAGGAAGCCAAACACTCGGCAATATGATTTTCTATGCATGACCCCAAGTTCAAAAACCAATACTTTCTGTCAAGGGTAGTTGTGCACTCAAGTAACAAACCTGGGTAAATAAAATGTTCAGAGGAAAACATGGAGCTTCCTGGAGAAATGATTTTGAGGGAGGCTACTTCTTCCAATAGATTATTTTTGAGAAACAAATTTGATATATTTTAACTCAATGTGGAGCTCAGGATATGTGGGCTTCCCTGACTCAGAAGCATCACAGACCACAAATCAGAGTATCTCTTCTCCTGGGCACAACTCCATTGCTCTGCCATTACTCTGAGGCACTACACCGCTCAAATGAGAAAAATGTGTTGCCCCAAAGAGACCTAAGAAATACCAAAAGGAGCAGAAATGACAGTATTTGTCTTGACTTACTTTGGTGTCACAGATGTTGCCACACAGTACAAACTGTGTAATATTTGCTGATTACAATGACACGCAATATACATCAGCTTGGATTGATATATCATCAGCACTGTAGGACGCTACGGGTCTTACCTTGCAAAAAAATGTTTAATTTCAGTCCAATCTGTCAGTTCTTCCTAGGGCTTCACCTTCCCCAGTTTTCCCCTCCTCAGGATAAAATCTTTAAAGTCATTTCGTAGATAAAAATAGGTCTGGAGTTTCACAGAGGTAGCCTTGTAATTTTGTACTTCTTGGCTATTACCATGTGTTTCTTTAGAACACTTGGGTCAGCTGTCTAATTTGAAAAGCTCTGCTGACATCCCAAAGTATTTGTTCTAATTATTGCTTAACACCCTCGTCAGAGGCTTCCCAGAAGATAAGCGAAGTTTCCTAATCATTTCCCTGGTTTGAACCTTAGAAAGAAATGTAAATATATATTATCATTAAATGAGTTGTGATTTTAATTACTGGAAAATGTTATTAATTCTGTTAAGAATTATTCAGAAGGTAATAAAGATAAAAGCTGTCAAAATTAATTAAGCACATATTCATTAAATCCAAGGTAGCTTCAGTTTCTTTATTGCGCAAATACAATTAACACTTAATCTGAATCTCGATAAGTTACATAATCATGTGCCTCAAAATAAAGGGAGGATACAACCTTGGCCTTCTCCGTTTTACATGGGAAAACATTAATGACGCTGACATCGGAGACAATTAGACAGTGTCAGCCAATTGTTTTTAGCCAGCTTTCTCTCACATCTGTGGTGTCTACAAGCAAGAAGGCTCATTGTTTCCACAGGCCTCCTTCGGGCCTTGGCTTTTTGTGTAAACCGTCAATCTCTTGGCGAATATCAAAGCCGTGAGGAAATTAGAACAGACCAGCTCTGCTGCCCCACACTAAAGCTTAGCAGGGTGCATCCACTATGCTACTAATTAGGCAGTGACCAACAAAATAACCTGTCAATGTCCGCTAGCCATTTCCCACACACCTGCATTTCATACCCTAATAAGCATACAGCAAGAGAGAAAAAGGGATAACTGCTGAAGTGTGAAAAATGAACAAAATATAACAATGTTTCCATCCCCACCTATATTCTGGCAATTACCATTTAACATTAGGGGGACTCAACATGTCTGAAGACTCACAATAAGGTATCTGAAACTAAAACCCAGGGGGGGAACCACACATTGAGACTGTATTAAGGTTTGCTTCGAAAATATCACACTAAGAAGAATCTAGAGTTATGTATAAAACCCAGGAAACTGAAAATGACCATAATTTAGATTAGGGACCAGGAGACTGACTTTTTAAAAACATTTTCCATTCAAGCCATTGAAAGAGAAATGCGTACTATTCTCTTCATCGTTTCCTTCTATAAACCAAAAATATATAACAGGACAGAAATTAGAATATCAGGTTGTTTCATTTTTTCCTTACACTTTCCACTCTGATTTAGTAAATTTATGATCATCATCATTCTTTTGACTTACCGTATATTAATTAATTTCTTTTTCAGGTCTCTCTCTCTTTTCCCCATGGATTCCCACTGTAGTCTTTTGGACAAGATTCTGACAGCAGCATTTTATTTGCTAGTATTTTCATTCACAGAGAAAGCTACATGCCTTGCAGTTGAGGAAGCTGAGAAGGTTCAATATTAAATGGATTGAAAACACATGTTTTCATTTTGCCCTTGAGCTTTAAAATGTATTTGAGAACTCACTACCCAAATATAAAAGCAGGTTCCATTACATCTTTAACAACATAATTCTTAAACGATTCCAACTGCATCTCCATTTAAGACTCTTCTCAATTTCTTGGGTCACAAAACCTCTTTGTTTTACCTCTAATATCTTTGTTGATTCTAGTATTCCTGAACATAAAAAGATACACTATCTCCAAAAATTAAACAGTCAAAAAAATGAAGTGTAACGATTTGGTTATTGTGCTTAAAATAAAACAAAAATAACTCAACTTCTCTCAACTGAAGGGTTAAAAAACAAACAAACTTTGCACAATGGCTCTCTCCACTTTATTTTGCCTCAAACAAAGATTTTGTAGTACAGGTACCCATATGATAGATTTCTTATGAAAAGGCTTCTGGCTTTTAAGACCATATATCCTTTGGAGCAGCTCCTTTTTGTGCCTCAGGATCCAGCTGAACTTTTTTTAAAAGAGAGAACAAGAGAAATGTAAGGACAAAATTGCTATGTGAAGAAACATCACTTCATCTCAATATGTGCCAAGGAGCAGGCTATATTGTGAGAGCATCCTTGATGGAATCACATACAATATAGAGCAACATTCAAATGGTATTTGTTAGATACTTCTGAACACTACTTTTCTTTTCATTAGACTTTATCCAAAAACAGCATTTTCAATTATAAATAAAAACTTTCTCCACCTCTTCCTACTTGAACTCAAGTACAGAAGGCCCCTATTTAACATGCAGCTCCGGAGCCGCCACCAGGCTGCCTGTTCAGCTGCCAGTGGCTTTTGTGTACAAAGATGTTAATTGGTTCTAATCCCCTCCTAGAAGCTGTTTTGGTAGCCTGACCTGGCACCCTGAAGGACACCTTGGTGTGAAAAACTAAAGGGTCCATTGAGGAGGGAGTGAAAGGCAGCCAAGCATTCCAACACATTTTAATTTCAGGAATTAAAAAAGAGGAACATCATCATGGAGATCCTAGAGAAATCTTACAAAGCTTTAATAACAGTGAAGTAAGTCCTACAAACACCCAAACGCGCACGCGCGCACACACACAGACACACACACACACACACACACACACACACACACACACACACGGAGAAGGAAGCCCTAGAGTAGGGGCAAAGGGAAATTCAGATCCTCAAATTCTTCATTTCATAACTTCAGCTTATAAACTGGCCTGGTTCTCTGAAATCCAAAAACGTAACTTCACTAGTTGAGACATTTGTTTCTTCTGTCCTGATTTACCAAACTGACATCCTCATGAAAATCAGATTCCCACTCCCGCTCAACCCCCACACTCTGCTAGAATGTATGATCTTATTTGATTGAAGTATAGCATCTATCTCATCTACATTTAAATTTATTTTATAACTCACAGTTTCTGAAAGAAAAGATGAAGAGAAAAAAGTAGTAATTCTTATGGCAAAATTTTAATTCACTCTTCTACATGGCAAACAATCTTTTCTTACAATTCTGTAAAATACTATCTATACTATGTGCCAATTTAGAGAATATACATTTACACCTTGGGTGGCAAATTATGCTAATGGCATGCATGATCTACAACTGTGGGGTTTTGGATTTTTTGGCAGAGTTCACAGATCAACTTCATGGGGCAGAAGAATTTGCCTTTTGTCTGATAAAAGCAGAAAGATATGAAAGTTATGGGTTACTAAAACTACACCAAGTGCCAAATTTTCAACCATGGTCCAATTTACACTTTAATCTCCACCCTGATTTTCAAATGTATTTGAGAACTCACGTCCCAAATATAAAAGCAGGTTCCATTACACCTTTAACAACATAATTCTTAAGCGATTTCAACTGCATCTCTATTTAATACACTTCTCAATTTCTTGCATCACAAATTCTCTTTGTTTTACCTCTAATATCTTTGTTGATTCAAAGGTTATCAAAGGTTATTTGTTTTTCCATCATCCCAACAGATTCAGATAAGGGCAAGAGTCAGAGGGACTCCGCTGGTAGGAACACTGGCAACGTGCTTCACGTGAAGTGGAGTGGATCATCCCCAGAACAAATGAAGAGGCACAGAAAGGGAATGGCAAGTTTTTTCCAGTAGTGAAGTTTTTCTGAGCAAAAGAAGGCACTCCTGGTGTGCTTTTAAAAGATGCCTGAAATTTGAAATGAGATAGCCTGCGGAATAGGAGATTCTAATGATCAAGATGAAATTATTATATGTAATCAGATACTGAAAACAATCCTCAAAGTGACAGCAGCCCTGATTTGGTCATAAACATTTTTCCTACAAACCACTTAACTCTTCCCACTACATGTTTTCAAAATGTCCACTTGTAATAACCACTGATCACGCCAAAATCCACTCTGAATATGAGTATGGAACATGATCATGATGTGGACCTTACAAGTCACTCTCCCAAATGATTTCTCACTTAGCAAATAAAAGAAAAAGAATGCAGGACTCAACAACTTATATACTATTGACATCAGTATCTACATTCCTGAGTTTCCCCCAAACGCTTCTTCCTGCTGATGGAGACACAATTTCTGTTCCATCATGCAAGCCAAATTCTTAGAAACAGATCAGCCCTGAAGGAGATAAAGAATGGCTGTCTCCTTTTTATCTCAATCCTTAAAGGTCTTCAAATTTATAAAGACCTGGCCGGGCGCGGTGGCTCAAGCCTGTAATCCCAGCACTTTGGGAGGCCGAGACGGGCGGATCACGAGGTCAGGAGATCGAGACCATCCTGGGTAACACAGTGAAACCCCGTCTCTACTAAAAATACAAAAACTTAGCCGGGCGAGGTGGCAGGCGCCTGTAGTCCCAGCTACTCGGGAGGCTGAGGCAGGAGAATGGCGTGAACCCGGGAGGCGGAGCTTGCAGTGAGCTGAGATCCGGCCACTGCACTCCAGCCTGGGTGACAGAGCGAGACTCCGTCTCAAAAAAAAAAAAAAAATTTATAAAGACCTTAACAGTCTTTAGTACAGAAAAATTCAAATAGTATAAATCAAAAGCATAATGTTCCACAAAGATAAAGAAAATGTGGTGTGTGTGTGTGTATATATGTATATATATATATATATATACACACACACACATATGTACACACACACAAACACACCATAAAAAGGAATGAAATAATGTCTATTGCAACCACCTGAATGGAGCTGGAGGCCATTATTCTGAGTGAAGTCACGCAGGAATGGAAAAAAATACTCTACGTTCTCACTTATAAGTGGGAGCTAAGCTATTAATATGAGGACGCAAAAACATACAGAGTGATATAATGAATCTTGGGGACTCAGGGTGGGGAAGTCAGGAGGGGGTGAGGGATGGAAGACTACATACTCAGTACAGCGTACACTGCTTGGGTGACGGGGTGCATTAAAATCTTAGAATTCACCACTAAAGAACTCACCTATGTCACAAAAAAACACCAGTACCCCAAAAACTATTGGAATGAAAAACTGTTAAGTATAATATTCCTTTGAACATAAAATCTCATTTCGAAATTATTTGATGGAGGCCTAGCATCTACCAATATCACTTCACTTATTTTGCTCTCAGGATGTTAAAGCTAGAACTTAACTTTCCCAAGTTCACAAAGTTGTTAAATAGTGGGGCTAAAATTTGAGTCATGTCCAATTCCAAAACTCACATTCTTTTCACCACACCATGTCGCCTTCCCAAATTAGATTAAAATAAAATAAATAAAAGGTAACTAGACAGAAGTGAAGTTAAAACATGCTAGTCTTTTCATACGTCTAGCACTACTATAATCATCTAGGAGGTGCTCCATGAATACTTGTTGAATTAAGCTTTACTGACCATTTCCTTTCTCTAACCTTTGAAGCCTCAGTTAGAATCGAATGTTTTTTCCTTACCAAGCTGAATGGCTCCCGACAAGTTACTGCACCTTTGTGAGCCTATAAAATGAATATATAATTGTCTATCAGGTTGTCATAAAGAGTAAATACAGGTCGGGCGCGATGGCTCACACCTGTAATCCCAGCACTTTGGGAGGCTGAGGCGGGTGGATCACCTGAGGTTGGAAGTTCAAGACTAGCCTGACCAACATGGAGAAACCCCCGTCTCTACTAAAAATATAAAAGTAGCAGGGCGTGGTGGCACATGCCTGTAATCCCAGCTACTAGGGAGGGTGAGGCAGGGGAATCACTTGAACCTGGGAGGTGGAGGTTGCAGTGAGCCGAGATCACGCCATTGCACTCCAGCCTAGGCAACAAAAGTGAAACTCCGTCTCAAAAATATATATATATAAATAAAAAACAAAGAGTAAATACATGTAAAGCATCTGGCACACACCAGATCAGGGCCTGGGAAACAATCATCCACTTTTGTAAGTAAAGTTTTATTGGAAACTCATCACCTCATTCATGATGTGTTTTCTGTGGCTGCTTGCACGCTAGGATGGCAGAACCAAGTTGTTGCCACAGAGACTTATGGCCCGTACAGCCTAAAATCTTTACTATCTGGCCCTTTAAAGAAAAATTTGCCAAACCTGAAGTAGTTAACCAATAAACAAATTTCTTGCCATTCTTTTCTTTTCCTGACAGTAGTCACTTCAAGTTGAATGAACTAAATTTTTTTTTTTTTTTTTTTTTTTTTTGAGACAGAGTTTCACTCTTGTTGCCCAAGCTGCAGTGCAATGGAACGATCTCGGCTCACCTCAACCTCTGCCTCCCAGGTTCAAGCAATTCTCCTGCCTCAGCCTCCCGAGTAGCTGGGATTACAGGCACTCACCACCATGCCTGGCTAATTTTGTACTTTTAGTAGAGACAGGGTTTCTTCATGTTGAGGCTGGTCTCGAACTCCTGACCTCAGGTGATCCGCCCGTCTCAGCCTCCCAAAGTACTGGGATTACAGGCACAAGCCACTGCGCCCGGTCTGAATGAACTAAAATTTTTAATGTTTTTTAAGTTCCAAGTGTCATATTGTTAGCAACAATCCTTACCCAGTCTGCATATAATAATACAGATGGGTGGGCTGTGCCACAGGAAGAACTGCATACACCTCAAAAGCACAGGCTGAAGGGTTACACTGTGCTTATCCCTGAGCAAAGGGCTCAATTTGGCTACCATTCACTTAGCTACGGCATTTCTTCCAGGTTATGAAAGAGCTTTTTGAAGAAATGATACCTGAGCTGAAGTCTAGGGATTAAGAGTTGGCTAGGCAAAAAATTGAGGGAATAAGCAGCTGAGGAAGCAGAAACAGTTTATGCAAAGATTCTGAGGTGGGACAAAGTTTGGGAAATGACCAGTGTCGCTGAGAGTAGTGACTAACATAGAAAAAGGTAAAAAGAGGGTGGGGAGCAGTCAAGATGGAGTCACATCACAGAGTCACATTATGGAGAAACTTACAGGCCTTGGTAAAGACTGGATTTTAGGCTAAGACCTAAGAAGGTTGAGAAACCCTTGAAGGATTTTAAGTGACATAATCCAATTTATACTTTAAGCTCACTTTGACTGTTGTGTAATAATTACATGGATAGAAGAGAAAGAGTTGAAATGGGGAACCTCCATGGCTGAGAAAAGGCTAATATCCAGGTCTCCTAAGTCTCAATTGATTTTCTTTTCAATACACTGGGCTGGTTCTGGAGAAAGCACCTTATATACATTGTATCTTGGTCTTCTCCAAGCTTTGATCAGCTCATCTGAATGTGGAGTTTCAGGGATAGGCAACTACATGGACCAATAATCTAGTGTGAAGACTTAAAATACAAGGTGATAGAAAAAAGGTTTCCTGTCACAAGCCTCAGGAAATGAGCCAAGTTGAAAAAATATGGTTCAGCCTCCAAGGGATAAGAGAACAGCTGGAGAAGGAATAGCCAGAGCCATTGCCTAGGAAGCCAAAACATTACTGCATCTAGCACGTGAAAGGCAGGCCAATACAATGTCTTGATTCTTAATTCTGAGAAAATAAGAGATGAATTCTCCAGTTAAAGAAGGAACGGATTCATCTTCTATAGTCTTATGAGGACAGAACAGGGGCCAGTGGGTAAAAGTGTAGAACAAGGTCCAAGGGGGTAACAGAAAACTAGAGAAAGACATGTATTTTCTCTCACCACAAGGGAAAAGTTTCTAACACAAAGCTATCCAAAGAAAGAATAGCCTGTTCCCAAAGGGTTGATTCAAATAATTTATTTAACTGTATTCCAGATACTATACCAAGTGCTAGAGTAAGTTCCTTACCACTGAATGCTTTTGGGCCATTTGGCTCAGTTAGGTGACTATAAGGTTCCTTCCAACATGAGATTTGATGGTTGCCACAATAAAACTAAAAGTGTATGCATCAAAGTATACCTTTCTTTTAAACTTTCAATTATTTTTTTTAAAAAGTTATAAATGGTAGAAGTAAAGCCATCAGTTGGGAACAGACTGTGAGGACAGGAAAAAAAAAAAAAGTAGTAAAAAAGAACTTTGTTCTTTTTTTAAAAAAAAAAATAACCTGGCCACATAGCAAAACTAGGATGCTTACTTTCCTATCTACAGTTAAGGAACAGACCCTGCTGTTTTCTGAGGGATAGGATGACCTGCTGCATGCTCTAATCAGAGCACCTGGTGTGACAGAGGAACTCGCAAAGGACTTAGTAATTTTTTAATAGAACAGTAATACGGCTATCCTTTAGATTCCTGCAAACCAAATCTCAGATACCAAGGTATTTCAAATCTTTTACTAAGTCTCAGGCAGAGACCAAGATTAATTATTTATTAGGTTCTGCAGAGACTGAGGCGTTGCTAGTGAAACTTACGTGCTAAAATTAATTCATCCAAATGTTCGAGGACTTACTTTCCACTTACTTCAAATACCTGAGGAAATGGGCTGCCAGTGAAAAGCCCTGCATTGTTAGAAAATCCAAACCACGACATGCTTCCTGGGATCTGAAAATTAGCAGGAGCTCACCCTCCAGCTTCCTGTCCTAGTGTTTTCTTGCTTTTTTCCCCTCCAACAAGTGGATCTGGTTACATTTGTTTCACCTCTCAGATATTTTGGCAATTTTCCTTTTTGAACGGAAGAATTCAGTTCCTTTCTTAAGAGTCCAAGCAGGAAAGGCAGGTGAAAAAGTTAACTGAAAAAACTAACAGTGCCAGTACCATAATTACCCAAGGAATATAAAGCTCTATTCTCTCAGTGATGAAAAAGGGGAATTACACATGTAACTTCCATTAACATTAATGAGACTTACCTACATAAATCCCTTAAGCATCAATGGGAAGAATGGACTCAGCATAACTACTGGCCCGGCATCTTTACTCTTTCAGTCATTTCTATTATCTGATTGAAAGGCAAATAAACTAGTGCACCACAAATCAGAACCAGGTGAAGCTTCACGCCACTGAATTTACTGTCACCTGCCTCCGCAGTGCTATTTTGGCAGAATGATTATAAAAACTGAGGCCTTTCCTTTCATTTGCGTTCCTTGTTCTGTTTGTTGTTGTTCGTTGTTTGTTTTTTGAGACGGAGACTCGCTCTGTCGGCCAGGCTGGAGTGCAGTGGCACAATCTTGGCTCACTGCAAGTTCCACCTCCCGGGTTTACGCCATTCTCCTGCCTCAGCCTCCCAAGTGGCTGGGACTACAGGCGCCTGCTACCATGCTCGGCCAATTTTTTGTATTTTTAGTAGAGATGGGTTTCACCTTGTTAGCCAGGATGGTCTCGATCTCCTGACCTCGTGATCCGCCCGCCTCTGCCTCCCAAAGTGCTGGGAATACAGGCGTGAGCCACCGCGCCCAGCCGAGAGCTACTATTTGTGTCGTGGAATGCAATTATTAGCCAAGCTATCTTGAGAAGCAATTCTTAGCTAGATACTTTGCTGAGGAACAGCCCTAATGGACGAAGACACTCTTGTACCCAAATATCTATGACACAAAATAGAAAATGTGGTGTATTGGTGTGCAATACAAACTGAGAATCCTTAGTTATCAGCATTCTTACTAAGAAAAAAATTATTACTGGGGATGAAGGGAAGATTTTATGAAAGAGATAATATTTGAATTGGGCCTTGGAGGCCAAGCAAAATAAACTCTAACACAACCTGCTAGACAGAAATGATTGTAGAAAATGCTTAAAAAAAATGAGGAGGTAAAAAATCATGCTAAAAATGGTGGATTTGGTGCCAGATAAACATGTATTTGACTCCTAGTTCCAATTAGCCATACTGAGCCTCAGTTTCCCCATCTATAAAATGGAGACAATAATAATTCATAAGGTTGAGAAAAGGAAATGAGGCAATTGAGGAATTTACTGAAAGCCTCGGCCCTAATGTAGTAATATTAATGGCTCATTAATTTGTAATTACCATTAAAATTATTTGTCATTCATGTGTTTACCTATGTAACATTCACATGTACCTCCAAACACAAAATAAAAGTTAAAAAAAGAAAACATTTTAAAACCTTAAAAAGATTATCTGTCATGAATACCCTCCAAATTATTTGTCATTAATAGTCTCCAAAGTGAAAATCTAATATGTCTGACTCTGTCTAGGAATTACCAGAGTTAAGTTGGATTAAATTCCACCAAGGCTAGTCTCCCTTCCCTTCAACACATATTCTTCTCTTCCAGCCCCAGAGCCACCATCTTTGATCACCACCACACACCACTTACCTCAGATGTACACTCCTTCACGAAACCAACTCTCCACAACCTTCACAGCCCAGAACCACATCCCCTGCCCAAAAAGCTGTCCTAGACACTAAGCCCAATGTGATCTCCAAAACCATAAAACTCTTACTATGCATATCTCATATGTGGTGACTTTATGTGAACCATGTCCTCAATTAGATAGCCAGCTCTCTGAAGGGTCTGAATCTTTTACTTCAGAAGCCTCAACAGCACTTACCACAATGATATCTAAAAGGTACACAATAAATATTTCCCTAAGGTTGCAGCCAGCAAAGTAGTTTCTGTACATCTCCCCCTGAAGCCACAAAGCTTCACTCACACACTCCGTTCCACAACAGGACCCAGAACCTAGAAAGAGAGGAAGCAAATCACAACACGTATCTACCCTCGCATTGTCAACAAGAGCAATCCTGCCAGCTCCCCAGTCTCAGTGTGATTACCAAATCAGTAAAGCGTGTACAATTATCCAATTCACTCCAGACATATATGCCAACTAAGTTTAAGTACTATAATATTAGGATGAAAGCCAAATACTAAAAACTAGTCAGAATGCGTTTGACAGCAGCAGTGATGGAGGCCAAACTCTAGCCAAGTCTCAGGGAAGCTCATGGACTGGACTAACCAAACAACAAACAGGAAAAGTCAGAAAGAAGACAGAGGTTTGGGGCCTCAGAATCTACCTCTACAAAGCCAAGAGGAGAGGTCTCCCTCAGCAATTCTAGGAAGGAGTTTTTGTTTTGTTTTGTTTTGTTTGAGAAAGGGTTTCATTCTCTCACTCAGGTTGGAGTGCAATGGTGTGATCATAGCTCACTGCAGCCTCAAACTCCTGGACTCAAGCGATCCTCCCACCTCAGTCTCCCAAAATGCTGGAATTACAGGCATGAGCCACTGCACCTGGTCTATTAAAGGTTTTTATAGATAATTTTTATCTTGAGCCATCCAAGGTTTGTCATTTATGAAAAGCAAAACTTGAACCTAGCAAAACATTTACCTGTGCTTCCGATTACTGTTTTTGTTTCCAAGGCTAATAAGGAGCTGTTTTCTTAACCACAATTTGAAAGTGCCGAGTGGAAAAGGTATGTATTACCATGGATACATACAACTTATTAAACTGGTGGACATTAGCTAAGTTGACACTGATGGGGTGAGGAAAACAGAGAGGTGAAAAAAGTGTAGGCCTTCTATAGTCCTGGGTACATATGCCAGCTCTACAAATTTCTAGCTGCATATATTGGGCAAATTCTTTAATCTGAGCCTCATTTTTCTCACATGTAAAATGGTGAGAAACCTGGGAATGTGATGGAAAGGCAAAACTCTCAGATCCTACTGCAGACCTGTTGAATAAGGCACTAGTGGTGGGCCGCCGCAATGCCCTTACAAGATCTACCGGTGATACTGATGCACACTGAAGTATAAGAACCACTGCTCTACGTTATAGCAACTTGGTAGCCTTGATTGCACATTGTAATCATCTGATCAACCTTTGGAAAATACTGATGCCTTGGTCCCACCCCTAGAATTTCTGATATAATTAATCTGAGGCATAGGCTTCAGACTTCTGAAGACCACCCCCTATCACTGTTTTGGGTGATTCTAGTATGTAGTCCATGTTGTGACTCCTGCCTTACACGGTTGTAAGGATTAAGTGATTTAATATATCTTCAGTAACTGGTACACAGTCTTGCGCACAGCAGACACTCAATACATGTAAGCTAACCTCAATAGAGAGTATCTTAATTTTTTACTGTTTTCATTAACATTTCAGATTGGAAGGAAATACACCAAAATATTAACAGTGGTTTTCTCTGAGTTGGTGGGATTGTTAGTGATTTTCATATTGTCTTTTTTATTCTTTTCTAAAATTTTCCAAAAGGCATTAACATATATTACTTTTTTTTTTTTTTTTTTTTTTGAGAGGGAGTCTTGCTCTGTCACCCAGGCTGGAGTGCAATGGCACAATCTCAGTTCACTGCAACATCTGCCTCCCAGGTTCAAGCAATTCTTCTGTCTCAGCCTCCCGAATAGCTGGGACTACAGGAGTATACCATCACACCTGGCTAATTTTTGTATTTTTAGTAGAGACAGGGTTTTGCCATGTTGGCCAGGCTGGTCTCAAATTCCTGACCTCAGGTGATCCGCCGCTTCGGCCTCCCAAAGTTGCATTACGTTTATAATTACAAAAATAACACACAAAAATAAACACAACTAAATTTCAATAAATAATAGTCTTTAGAATATTACCTTATAAACCTGATCTTATAATTATCCTGTCTCTGTCAATTAATCAATGGGGAAATCACATTATTTTCACCTTCTAGATGGAGAAACTGAATCATAGACGGACAGTCTACCTGAGTTTGTACTGGATTCTGCTGGTAGTTAAAGTCAAAATAGCTAATATGATAACTGCAACTAATTTATCTTCTCTATAACATCTCTCATATCCTTCAGAACCATGTTCTTTCTGGGTATGACAAAAAATGGGGAACTGAAGGCTTCAGCACTGAAGCTGCTCAAGTTCATTTGATTCCTGAGAACCACCTTGAGCCCCTATCACCATTCCAACTGGCTTATGTAATCCTCCCCTATAAAACAACCCCAGAAACTGCATTCGCACATTGCTATGAAAATCAAAGAGGCAGTCTTGAAGTTTTTTTGTTTTGTTTGTTTTGTTTTTGTTTTTGTTGAGATGGAGTCTTGCTTTGTTACCAGGCTGGAGTGCAGTGGCACCATCTCAGCTCACTACAACCTCCGCCTCCCAGGTTCAAGAAATTCTCCTGCCTCAGCCTCTCGTGTAACTGGGACTACAGGTGCGCAATGCCATGCCCGGCTAATTTTTTTTTTTTTTTTTTTTGTATTTTAGTAGAGACGGGGTTTCACCACGTTACCCAGGCTGGTCTCAAACTCCTGAGGTCAGGCAATCTGCCCACCTCGGCCTCCCAAAGTGCTAGGATTATAGGTGTGAGCCACCGTGCCCAGCTGCAACTTGAATTTTAAAAAACCACTGAAATATGTGGTGTCATGAGAAAAGCAGCAGCGAGGAAGTCTGGAGTTTTGTTCTAGAGCAACGGCTACCATACATTCACAGGCACCACATTCACAGTACCTTACTGTGTACCAGGCACCAGGCTAGGCATTTTACAAGCATTTATTAAGTAAGACTAGATTACAGCAGTGGTTCTCAAACTTTAGAGTGCATCAGAGTCACCTGGAGGGCTTGTTAAAACACAGATTGTGACTGGGTGTAATGGCTCATGCCTGTAATCCCAGCACTTTGGGAAGCTGAGGCAGGCAGATCACCTGAGGTCAGAAGTTCAAGACCAGCCTGGCCAAAATGGCAAAACCCCCATCCCTACTAAAAATACAAAAATTAGCCTTGCATGGTGGCACATGCCTGTAGTCCCAGCTACTCAGGAGGCTGAGGCAGGAGAATCACTTGAACCTGGGAGGGAGAGGTTGCAGTGAGCCAAGATCGTGTCACTGCTCTCCAGCCTGGGCAACAGAGTGAGATTCAGTCTCAAAAAAAAAGAAAGAAAGAAAGAAAGAAAACAAAAAACACAGATTGCTAAGCCCCCACCCCCAAATTTCTGATTCAACATGTTTGAGATGAGGCCCAAGAATGTGCATTTCTTTTCTTTTCTTAATTTTTTTTTTTTTTTGAGATGGAATCTTGCTCTGTTGCCCAGGCTGGAGTGCAGTGGCACGATCTCAGCTCACTGCAACCTCTGCCTCCCGGGTTCAAGCGATTATCCTGCCTCAGCCTCCCTAGTAACTGGGACTACAAGCACGTGCCACCACACCTGGCTAATTTTTGTATTTTTAGTAAAGACAGGGTTTCACCACGTTGGCCAGGCTGGTCTTGAACTCCTGACCTCGTGATCCACCCGCCTCAGCTTCCTAAAGTGCTGGGATTACAGGCGTGAGTCACTGCACCTGGCCAAGAATGTGCACTTCTAACAAGTTTCCTGCTGATGCTGATGCTGCAACTCAACCACACTTTGAGGACCGTTGGATTAGATCATCCCTTCCAGCTCTCATATTCTGCTTGAACTCAAACCCCAATTCTTATCCTATGGCCGTACACTAAAACTTAGAACTAAATCCCAAAAACTCTCAATGTTCTTGTCACAATCCCCTATGACCTCCACTTGGTCCAAATGAGGGAGTCTGTGAATGTGAGAAGTTGCAAATGTGAATCCAGCAAAGTCAATGCACCAGTACCTAAGGCACCTGTGATGACCCTCTGTAGCTGGGAAGACCCAAACCAAGTTCCAGCCCCCAAGCACATACCAGTGTTTTGTTTTTTGTGTTTTGCTTTGTTTTTGTTTTTTCTTTTGAGACAGAGTGTTTCTCTGTCACCCAGGCTGGAGTCCAATGGCACGCTCTCTGCTCACTGCAACCTCTGCCTCCAGGGTTCAAGCAATCCTCCTGCTTCAGCCTCCTGAGTAGCTGGAATTACAGGCACGTGCCATCATGTCTGGCTAATTTGTATTTGTATTTTTGGTAGAGAGGGGGTTTTGCCATGTTGCTCAGGCTGGTGTCAAACTCCTGGGCTCAAGAGATCCACCCACCTCGGCCTCCCAAACTGCTGGGATTACAGGTGTGAGCCACTGAGCCCAGCCCCAGTTCTCTTAATAATAAAGACCTGGTCATCAGAAGCAGGATCTCCAGTCAATCACAGACACAGCCAACAAATCACCCTCGATCGTCATTTATGCATCTTTTCCTACACAAAGGTTGGTATCACATATTAAAGCCTTTTCCTTCTACCACCAATAGAGGGCCTGGCCTGCTATGAAAAAGAAGAGAAAGCATGATACTGGAATGTTATTAAGACCTTACAGTGCTTTAAAATTTACAAATACATTACAATAACCATTGTTGCATTAAGGAT
This sequence comes from Macaca thibetana thibetana, assembly GCF_024542745.1. Classification (NCBI taxonomy): domain Eukaryota; kingdom Metazoa; phylum Chordata; class Mammalia; order Primates; family Cercopithecidae; genus Macaca; species Macaca thibetana. The sequence goes on from NC_065586.1 coordinate 113,192,404, forward strand.
TCACAACAATACTCTGAAGTAGATATTATTATTCTGTTTTATAGCTGAGGAAACACAGGCTCAGATAGACTTAGTGATTTGGCCAAAGCTCCAGAGTTAATGAGAAATAGAACTGGGACAACTAGAACCCAGTTTTCCTGCATTCCAGCCTAGACATATTTCCACTGCGTCTGGATCCAAAGTTCAAATTAAAATTTCTCTTCCTAACTCCCTCCATCCTTAGCATATTAGCAAGAATGAATCATTATGGGTAACTAGACGAAGAGCTCTAATTGCAGGTCTCTGAAAATGGAGATGTTTAATTACATAGTTACATATGTGATTTATCAACCAGTTTTGATCGTTGACAATTCTCTTTAAAGAATTCTTTTCCTCTAAAAATTAAAGTAATATATTTTTTAATCTCCCCTGGAATGCTTTGTTTTCATTCAAATAAGAGGTGACTGTTTCTTATAAGTGTCATGATTTCTAGGCAATTGGTCTAATGTCAGACAGGCATGAATTCCTGGTAGATTTATCACGATCAGGTCTGAAACTACAGAGGCTTTATCTAGAAACAATAATCATTTTCTGGACAAAGCTAAATCACAGGCATTTACTTGTCTGAAGTAAGACGAGTCATTCTTCGAGAAAGCCTAAACCTTTCATTCCTAATCCTCTTTGAGCAGGAATCTTCTCCAAACAGTACCCACCTTGAAAGATGCTAACACAAATTTGGTTTTGCCCTAGAGAGGGAAAAGGTGAAGGGCCATTATGTCAAAAGAGCAGAAAATGTCAAAGTTCCCAGTGTTACTGAGGCAGGCCAAGGATGAGGAATGAGCCTCTTGATGTTCATAAAAGCGATTTGGGCTTAGATCAGGATTAGGTCTCAAGGACATAACCAACTGCTGAAGCAGGCTGGAGCAATACTGTCAGTTTGCTTCTAAGTGCCCCAGGAGGGTCAGTTCCTGCTACTCCTTTCTCCCAGGATCCAAGAGGGCTTGTCTCAACATTAAGACCTTCTGTTTTCTACTTTACTGGGTAACCATATGCGCTCGTGCTCAGAGACATTAACTTGCGCATTAGAATAACATAGCTTGGCCAGGAACAGTGGCTGAATCCCAGAACTTTGGGAGGTGGAAGCCAGAAGACTGCTGAGCCCAGGCGTTCAAGACCCACCTAGGCAAGACAGCAAGACCCCATCTCTGCAAAACAAGTAAAAAATCAGCTGGGGCTGGGTGCAGTGGCTCATGCCTGTAATCCCAGCACTTTGGGAGGCTGAGCCGGGTGGATCATCTGAGGTCAGAAGTTCAAGACCAGCCTGACCAACATGGTGAAACCCCGTCTCCATGAAAAATACAAAAAATTAGCCAGGTGTGGTGGCACATGCCTGTAATCCCAGCTACTTGGGAGGCTGAGGCAAGAGAATAGCTTGAACCTGGGAGGCGGAGGTTGCAGTGAGCCAAGATTGCACCACTGCACTGCAGCATGGACGACAGAGTGAGACTCTGTCTCAAAAATAATAATAATAATAAAAAAAGGTGGGCACGGTGGTATGCCCCTCCAGCTACTCAGGAGGCTAAAGTGGGAGGATCCTCTGAGCCCAGGAGTTTGAAGCCGCAGCAAGCTGTAATCATGCCACTGCACTCCAGTCTGGGAGTCTGGGTGATAGAGTGAGATCCTATTCCTTTTTTTAAAAAAAAGGAGAAGAAGAACATAGCTTGTAAGTGGTAGAACCGAGATTCAAACCCAAATAGAATCTCATTCATTTATTTAGTCAATAAATAGTGATTAAAAGTGAGACACCAAGCTAGGTTATGGGTACGACAAAATGAGCCTCAGAGTATAGTGAGGAAATAGAAAAGGGGCTATGGTTTCAGGCTCAAGAGGGGTTGGGGGCAGCCTGCAAGTCTTCATAGGAGATAAAATATGCAAGGGACATGAATACCAATTGCACTTTCTCATATTAAAGCCACTCCTGGATCCAGACACTCTCTGCTGGTGTAGAAAGCATTTTGTCCTGCCTTTCTCCCTCCTACTATGGCCTCCTCAAAGGAGGCCTGACTTGCCACAGCCCAGGCAGGGTTTCCTCTACCTGGGGTGAAAACTATACACTAAGCAGGAAGCAGGCCCTTGGACAGTTGGGTTGCTCTTCTACACTTCAGCTCACATTAGAGCAGTCACTTACTAATGGTACCCTATAAAGTAGCAATTTACCAAATAGTACTAATTTAGTACCTGGTCCTTGAAGAGTTAACATACCTCTCTCCAGAGGCGCCTAACTGACTCCTTGCCAAGACAGTCTTAAAGGAGATCTGGTTCTGCACACTATAATTCTTCCAAGCTGCTCAAGGCTTCTCTGCTCTTATATGGGGCATCAAAAAGACAGGTACAGGGTCCCCGGGGTCAAGAGGACTGAGTTCTAGCACAGACTCTGCCACTCGAGTCACTCTATAACAAATCTCTTCCCATCTCTGTGCCACTGTTTGCCCAAATTTGAAATGAAGACAGTGAGACTGATTTCTTAGGGTCCTTCTGACAGTCTAGGACAATGCGTCTTCACTCTTTGGGGGTCATAAATCCTTTTAAGAATCTATGCTAAATGACCATCTCCCCACAAAATTGTGCCTATAATTTCAAAAAATTCATGGAACTTTTAAGGTTCAAACTAAGATTCTCTGTACAATATGGGCTCTGAAGTCAGACAGGTCTGAGATTAAGCCCTGGAGATATTTCTCTCTCTCTCTCCTATGGGCAAGTCTCTTACCTTTAAGCCTCACTTAGAAAAATAACACCTGCCTTGCAATATTGTTGTGAGAATGAAAAATAATTATATACAAGTGTCTGGCCCATAGAAGGTGCTCGATAAATAGCAGCTAAGGAAAAAAAAGGTAATGGCACCTGTCATCAGCGCTCAGGGAATGTTAGTTTTCTTTCTTTCTCACAGTAACCAGCAGTTATCTGTGCACTTCAGGTGTTCCATAAATGTTACTGCTTGACTATCAAAGTTATCTTAAAATCCCCTTCTCTGTGAGGCTGCTCTAGTGATGGAGGATCTCTCTTTACATTCAACTGGCCTACTGCAAGTCTCCAAACAGACACAGAAGTCTCTCCTTCTGTATCTCACAGAAGCACTGTCACATTAATAATCCAGAAATCAACACTGCAATTGTGATATACTCCACAACTCACAACTTTTAATGATCTTACCATATTTTCAAACATTTCACTAGACATTTCTTCAATAGAAATAAAAATGGCAGCTCACTATATTGAGCTTTTGCTATGTGCCAAGCACTGATTAAATGAACACATTATTTCATTTAATCCTCTCAATAGCCTTCCAGACAACTTAGTGTACAGTCTAAAAGTCTAGGAGTACATTCTCTAAAAGTTTGCTTGAGACTCTCTCTGATTCAACTTTTAATAGCTATACAATCTTGGACAAATACAATTCCTCATCTGTAGAGTGGAGATAATTATAGAAATCATTTCTCAAGTAACTAGAGAATCAAGAACAAACTGGCTGGGCGCAGTAGCTCACGCCTGTAATCCCAGCACTTTGGGAGGCTGAGGCGGGCGGATCACAAGGTCAGGAGATTGAGACCATCCTGGCTAACACAGTGAAACCCCGTCTCTACTAAAAATACAAAAAATTAGCCAGGCGTGGTGGCGGGCACCTGTAGTCCCAGCTACTTGGGAGGCTGAGGCAGGAGAATGGCATGAACCTGGAAGGCGAAGCTTGCAGTGAGCCGAGATTGTGCCATTGCACTCAAGCCTAGGCGACAGAGCGAGACTCCATCTCAAAAAAAAAAAAAAAAAGAATAAACTAAACCCAAAATTAGTAGAAGGAAAGACATGATAAAGATCAGAGCAGAAATGAATGAAATTAAGACTAAAAAATATGGAAGATCAATGAAACGAAAAGTTGGTTTTTTGAAAAGATAAGCAAAAATGGACATATCTTTAGGTAGAGAAAAAGAGAAAAGACCCAAATAAATAAAATCAGAATCAAAATTGGAACCACAACAACTGAAAGCACAGAAACACAATCATTACAAGCTATTATGAATAACTATATGTCAACAAATTGGGAAACCTAGAAGAAATGGATAAATTCCTGGACACATACAACCTACCAAGACTGAACCATGAAGAAATAGAAAAACTCAACAAACCAGTAACAAGTAATGAGACGGAGGCCATAATAAAAAGTCTCCCATCAAAGAAAAGCCCTGAACCTGATGACTTCACTGCTGAGTTCTACCAAACATTTAAAGAATACCAGTTCTACTCAAACTCTTTCCAAAAAAATTAAAGAAGAAGGAATATTTCCAAATTCATTCTATAATGCCAACATTACCTGGATATCAAAACCAGACAAGAACACAATGAAAAAAGGAAACTAAAGGCCAATACCACTGATGAACATAGATGCAAAAATCTTCAGAAAAATACTAGCAAACCAAATTCAACAACACATTAAAAAGATCATTTGCCATGATCAAGTGAGATTCCTCCTTGGAATACAAGGATGGTTCAACATACACAAAGTAATAAATGTGATACATCACATTAACAGAACCAAGAACAAAACCATATAATGATTTCCATAGGTGCTGAAAAACCATTCAATAAAATCAACATTCCTTTATCATAAAAAATGCTCATTAAATTATATATAGCAGGAATATATCTCAAACTAATAAAGGCCGTATATGACAAACCCACAACTAACATACTGAATGAAGAACAATTGAAGGCCTTTCCTCTAAGATGTGGAACAAGACAAGGATGCCCACCTTCACCACTTTTATTCAACATAACACTAGAAGTCCTGGCTAGAGCAAATTAGAAAAAGAAAAAAAGAAGGGGTGTCCAAATTGGAAAAGAAGAAGTTAAACTATCCTTGTTTGCGGGCAACACTGATCTTATACTTAGAAAAACAAAAGATTCCACCAAAATAACTGTTAAGACTAATATACAAATTCAATAAAGTCACAGCATACAAAATCAACATACAAAAATCAATAGCATTAATATGCACCAACAATGAACAATCTGAAAATCAAGAAAGCAATCCCACTTATAATAGCAACAAAGAACACAAAATACCCAGTAATCAATTTAACCAAAGAAATGAAAGATCTATACAAGGAAACATTGATGAAATAAATTGAAGAGGACACAAAAAATGAAAAGATACTCCATGCTCATGGGTTGGAAGAATTGATGGTGTTAAAATGACAATACTACCCAAAGCAAACTACAGATTCAATCCCTATCAAAATACCAATGACATTCTTCAAAGACACAGAAAACAAAAATCCTAAAACTTATATGGAACCACAAAAGATTCCAAATAGCCAAAGCAATCCTTAGCAAAAAGAACAATGCTGGAGGCATCATACTATGTGACTTCAAAATTTGCCACAAAGCTATAGTAGCCAAGTCAGCATGATACTGGCATAAAAACAGACACACAGACCAAGGAAACAGAATAAATAACCAAAATATAAATGCATGCATTTACAACCAACTCATCTTTGACAAAGGTGCCAAGAACATACACTGAAGAAAGGACAGTCTCTTCAATAAACAGTGCTGGAAAAATTGAATAACCACATGCAGCCAAATGAAACTAGACCCTATCTCTCACCATACACAAAAATCAAATCAAAATGGATTGAAGACTTAAGTCTAAGACCTGAAATTATTAAACTACCAAAAGAAAAAGTTGTGGAAATGCTCCAGGGCATTTGTCTAGCAAAGATTTTTGTGGAAGACCTCAAAAGCAAAGGCAACCAAAGCAAAAATAGACAATGGAATTATATCAAGCTAAAAAGCTTCTGCACAGCAAAGGAAACAATTAACAAAGTAAAGAGACAACCCACAGAATGGGGGGAAATATTTGGAAACTGTCCATATGGCAAGGGATTAAAAACCAGACTATATAAGCAGCTCAAACAACTCAATAGGAAAACACACATACACACACACAAATAATCCGATTAAAAATGGGCAAAAGATCTGAATAGACATTTCTCAACAGAAGACATACAAATGGCAAACAGGTATAGGAAGAAATGCTCAGCATCCCTAATCATCAGAGAAATGCAAATCAACCACAATGAGATATAATCAATCTCAAAAAAAAAAAAAAACAAAAAAAAACAGGCAACACTTGATGCTGGTGAGGATTTGGAGAAGGGGAACCCTCATACACAGGAGTGGGAAACGTAAATTAGTATAGTCACTATGAAAAAGAGTATGGAGGTTCTTCAAAAAACTAAAAATAGAACTACCATATGATCCAGCAATTCCACTTCTGGTTATATATCCAAAAGAAAGGAAATCAATACATTGAAGGAATATCTGCACTCCCATGTTTTATGGCAGCACTATTCAAAACAGCCAAAACATGGAATCAACTTAAGTACTTACCAACGAATGAACGGATAAAGAAAATGTGGTATACTTATAAGTGGGAGTTGAATGATGAGAACACATGGACACATGAGGGGGAACAACACACACTGGGGCCTGTTGGAGGATAGGGGCTGGGAGGAGGGAGAACATCAGGAAGAATAGCTAATAGATGCTGTGCTTTATACCTGGGTGGTGGGATGATCAGTGCAGCAAACCACCATGACATGCATTTACCTATGGAACAAACCCACACATCCTGCACATGTACCCCTGAACTTAAAATAAAAGTTGGAAATTAAAAATAAAATGTGACATATATACACAATGAAATATTATGTAGCCATAAAAAAGAATTAAATCCTGTCATTTGCAGCAACATGGGTGGAACTGATGGTCATTACGTTAAATGAAACAAGCTAAACACAGAAAGACAAATATCACATGTTCTCATTCATATGTGGAATCTAAGAAAGTGAATCTCACGAAGATAGTGAGTAGACTGGTGGTTACCAGAGGTTAAGAAGAACAGGCAGAGGGAAGGATAAAAAGAAGTTGATTAATGAGTACAAACATATGGTTTGACAATTAACAAAGTGAGAGACAACCCACAGAATGGGAGAAAATATTTGCAAACTGCCCATCTGACAAGAGATCAATAACCAAAATATATAAGAAGCTCAAACAATTCTATAGAAAAAAAATGAATAATCTGATTTAAAAATGGGCAAAGGATTTCAATAGATGTTTCTCAATAGAAGATATACAAATGACAAACAGGCATATGCAAAGGTGCTCAACATCACTGATCATCAGAGAAAGGCAAATCAAAACTACAGTAAGATATCTCACCCCAGTTAAAATGGCTTATAATCAGAAGATAAGCAATACCAAATACTGGCGAGGATGTGGAGAAAAGGGAACCCTCATACGCTGTTGGTAAGAATGTAAATTAGTACAACCATTATGGAGAACAAGAGAGCTACCATATGATACAGCGAGCCCACTGCTGGGAATACACCCAAAAGAAAGGAAATCGGTACATCAAAAGTATATCAAAGGGATATCTGCACTCCCATGTTTATTGCAGCACTGTTCACAATAGCCAAGATTCAGAAGCAAACTAAGTGTCCATCGACAGATTAATGAATTTTAAAAATGTACCTATACACAATGGAGTACTATTCAGCTGGAAACAGAGAATGAGATCCTGTCATTTCCAACAACATGGATGGAACTGGAGGTCATTACGTTAGGTGAAATAAGCCAGGCACAGAAAGACAAACTTAGCATGTTCTCACTTATTTGTGAGATCCAAAAATCAAAACAATTGAACTCATGGAGATAGAGAGTAGAAGAATGATTACTAGAGGCTGAGAAGGGTAATTGGGATCAGTGGGGGAGGTAAGGATGGTTAATGGGTACAAAAAAAATAGAAAGAATGAATAAGATCTAGTATTTGGTAACACAACAGGGTGACTATAGTCAATAATAAATTGTACATTTAAAAATAACTGAAAAGAGTATAATTAGATTATTTGTAACACAAATGTTAAATGCTTGTGGGATAGATACCCCAGTTTCCATGATGTGATTTTATTTTATTTTATTTTATTTTTGAGACCGAGTCTCGCTCTGTCGCCCAGGCTGGAGTGCAGTGGCACGATCTCGGCTCACTGCAACCTCCACCTCCTGGGTTCAAGCGATTCTCCTGCCTCAGCCTCCCAAGTAGCTGGGACTAAAGGCACCCGCCACCACACCTGGCTAATTTTTTTGTATTTTTAGTAAAGACAGGGTTTTGCCATATTGGCCGGGCCAGTCTCGAACTCCTGACCTTGTGATCCACCCGCCTCAGCCTCCCAAAGTGCTGGGATTACAGGCGTGAGCCACAGCGCCTGGCCCTATGAGGTGATTTTTACATATTGCATGCCTGTATCAAAACATCTCATGTATCCCATAAATATATACACCTACTATGTACCCACAAAAATTAAAAGTAAAAAAGTAAAAACCAACAAATCTGTGGTTTGATAGAAGAAACAGAACCTAGTGTTAGATCAGCAGGGTGACTAAAATTTACAATAATCTATGGTATATTTCAAAATAGCTAGAAGAAAAGACAAATATTTCAGGTGATGGATATCCCAAGTACACTGATTTGGTTTTTTTTTTTTTTTTTTTTTTTTTTTTTTTGAGACAGAGTCTTGCTCTGTTGCCCAGGCTGAAGTACAGTGGCACAATCTCAGCTCACTGAAACCTCTCCCTCCTAGGTTCAAGCAATTCTGCCTCAGCCTCCCGAGTAGGCGGGATTACAGAAGTGTGCCAACACGCCTAGCTAATTTGTGTATTTTTAGTAGAGACAGGGTTTCCCCATGTTGGCTAGGCTGGTCTCAATCTCCTGACCTCAGGTGATCTGCCCACCTCAGCCTCCCAAAGTGCTGAGATTACAGGCATGAGCGACCATGCCCATTTCAAATTATATAAATGTATTAAATTATCACATGTACCCCAAAACTATGTATCTATTATACCTCAATAAAAAATTGTTTAAAAAAGATATTATGAAGATCAAAGGAGATGATATGTAAAATCTCCTATAATCTATATTGTTATGTAGATCTTATAGATTATGTATATAATTCTAAATTTTGGGCTGGGCGCAGTGGCTTACGCCTGTAATCCCAGCACTTTGGGAGGCCGAGGTGGGAGGATTACCTGAGGTCAGGAGTTCGAGACCAGCCTGGCCAACATGGTGAAACTCTGTCTCTACTAAAAATACAAAAAAATTAGCCGGGTGTAGTGGCACATGCCTGTAATCCCAGTTACTCAGGAGGCTGAGGCAAGAGAATTGCTTGAGCCAGGGAGACAGAGGTTGCAGTGAGCCCAGATTGTGCCACTGCACTCCAGCCTGGCCGACAGAGTGAGACTCTGTCTCAAAAAAAATTCTAAATTTTATACATGTTTTATATACTGTCATACCTCAGTATGAGTGGGGGATGGTTTCCAGGAACACCCCCATCAGAGGATGTCCAAGTCCTTAATGTAAAATGGCATGGTATTTGCATATAGCTTACACACACCCTCCTGTATACTTTAAATCATCTCTAGATTACCCATAATAACCTAATACAATGTAAATGCTATGTAAATAATTGTTGCACTGTATTTGTATTTACATTATTTTTTATTTTCATATTACTATTTATCATTTGTTTGAGACATGGTCTCACTCTGTCACCCAGGCTGGAGTGCAGTAGCATGAACACTGCTCATGCATCCTCAACCTATTGGGCTCAAGTGATCCTCCCAACTCAACCTCCCGTGTAGCTGGAACCACAGGCACATGCCACCATATCCAGCTAATGTTTTTATTTTTTGTAGAGCCAGAGTCTCATTTTGTTGCCCAGGCTGGTCTCGAACTCTGGGCTCAAGCGATCCTGTCACCTCCACCTCCCAAAGTGCTGGGATTACTTGTATGAGCCACTGCACCTGGCCCTATTGTCTTTTAAAATATTTTCGATCCATGATTAATTGAAACAGGTACATGAAAAAGTGCTCAACGTCAGTAATCCTCAGGGAAATGCAAAGCAAAACTACAATGAGGTATCACCTCACATCTCTTAGGACAATGCTTTTTAAGAGTATATTTTCATGACACAACTTATGAAATCCTAGGGACCCAAATAAGCTGTCCTAATAAACTAACTTTGTGATTCCACTCAATCAGTCCAACAAACGTTAAAGTGCCTACTATGTACCAATCTAGGAACAGCAATCTCAACAGTAAGAACAAATTCAAGAGAACAGTGCGAACTCTCAACCTCTTTGTATATTATTAAACTTAAGAACAATAATAATTAAAGTACTTTATTACATTTTTATACAAGGCAGTTTAGCCAATGCTTCTACCCTCTTAGGGAAGTTCTGGGAAAGATGACTGTGCCTCTGACTCTCACAATTCAAGAGAAAAGTAAGAAGATAATCTGATTGGTGAGCGCTACCATTCACTGAACCATTGCATGGGTTTGGTTTTGTTTTGTTTTGTTTTGTTTTGGAGATGGAGTTTCGCTCTTGTTGCCCAGGCTGGAGTGCGACAGCGTCATCTCGGCTCACCGCAACCTCCGCCTCCCAGGTTCAAGTGATTACCCTGCCTCAGCCTCCCAAGTAGTTGGGATTACAGGCATGTACCACCACACCTGGCTAATTTTGTAATTTTAGTAGAGACAGGGTTTCTCCATGTTGGTCAGGCTGGTCTCAAACTCCTGACCTCAGGTGATCTGCCCGCCTCGGCCTCCCAATGCGTGGGTTCTTCTTAAAAAGGCAGGGGTTCTATCCCTCTCCACTCTTCATTTTCCCTTTCTCTACCTGTGAGTAGATAGGTAAATTCAATTGCAGAAGAGACAACTTTGAGAATCATTTGATGCCACTTAAATTTGGAACCTATGTGGCACCTAGTTTGCAGTCGATTTGAGCCAGAAGGAAAAGGTAGTGAGTAATTAGCACCCCTTAACTTCCAATAATGACATAAGTGACCCCTGACCTTGGGTCACCCCACATCTACCTACATTCCAAATTATCTCTACCTAATTTTGCATGCCTGATTGCTGTTCCTAATGTACTGCTAGAGTACTCTTAAAAGAATTGCTGGCCAGGCACGGTGGCTCACGCCTGTAATCCCTACACTTTGGGAGGCCAAGGTGGGTGGATTGCTTTAGGCCAGGAATTCGAGACCAGCCTGGTCAACATGGTGAAACCCCATCTCTACTAAAAATACAAAAAAAATCAGCTGGGCGTGGTGGTGCACATCTGTGATCCCAGCTACTCGGGAGGCTGAGACACGAAAATTGCTTGAACCCAAGAGGCGAAGGTTGCAGTGAGTCAGGATCACGTCCCTGCAGCTGCACTCTAGCCTGGGTGACAGAGCAAGACTCCATCTCACAAAAAAAAAAAAAAAAAAGAATTGCTGGCCAGGCACAGTGACTCATACCTGTAATCCCAACACTTTGGGAGGCCAAGGTGGGACAATTGCTTGAGTCCAGGAGTTCAAGACCAGCCTGGGCAACACAGTGAGACACTGTCTCTACAAAAAAATTTAAAAATAGCTGGGCATGGTGGTGCTTGCCTGCAGTTCCAGCTACTCAGGAGGCTGAGGTGGGAGGGTCCCTTGAGCCTGGGAGGTTGAAGCTGCAGTGAGCCATGATCTGCACCACTGCACTCCAGCCTGGGTGACAGAGGAAGATTACGTCTAAAAAAAAAAAAAAAAAAAAAAAGCCAAACTTTAGATGTGTCACTGATGGTCCTGTCTCTAACTTGGGGGTTAATGAGCCTCAGGCAATGAAAATAGTGGACCCTGAATTTAGAGAAAAAGCTTGAGGGTAGAGCACATTTGACAATGAAGCATAACTCAAGAGTTAAGCATCATATTCAGAGTGGTGTTCCAGGACTCAGAAAAATAAAAATTCAAAGTATAATCCCTTCACTGACACATTGATTCTCCATGTCTCAGGCTCTACATCTTTAAAACAGGCTGCACTTTGCTTTTCTCATTGAATTTCTCTGTAATCCCAGCACTTTGGGAGGCCAAGGTGGGTGGATCACTTGAGGTCAGGAGTTCAAGACCAGCCTGGCCAACATGGCGAAACCCCGTCTCTACTAAAAATACAAGAATTAGCCAGGCGTGGTGATGGGCACCTGTAATCCCAGTTAGTCAAGAGGCTGAAGCAGGGAGAATTGCTGGAACCTGGGAGGCAGAGGTTGGAGTGAGCTGAGATCGCGCCACTGCACTCTAGCCTGGGAGAGAGACTCTGTCTCAAAAAATAGGATAAAATAAAAGTAATAATTCTATTTACAGATGAGGATTCTGACTGAAAGGGGTTATTTGCCTAAGTTCACATGGCCAATAAAAGTCAAAGGTGGAATTCAAAGCCCAAGTTTTCCTACTATGGCCATATTGTGGGGGTGAAGGTGATGACTGGGATACCGGCTGCAGGAACCTTGCCCCAGGTTATCCGGAAACAGCTTCCTACTCCGCCATGACCTACCCAGGCTAAGAAAAATTGCTGAGCCAAACATGGACCCAGCTCCTTACTCAGAACCTAGTGAAGCAATCTGGCCTCAAAGCCATTTATATTTGTCTCAGAATTGGAAGAACCCCTCCAATGTTGGCAGACATCACTAATGATCAGCATATTTTTCCATGGAGCTTAGATGAGGCCTCGGAATCCTCTGCAACTTAGTACCCCCAGGCAGCTACCATCAAATAATTCAACTTAGCTCGAGAGTTGAACTTACTTGCCACCCTCCCACTGGTCTCTGAACAGAGACGGTCACAGGCAGCTCAGGGAAAGGATCTTAAAACGAAAATAATGCTGATGTCTAGAAACAAATGTTGGCATGAATGCGTTAACTAACTTGTTTCTCATCCCATCACTGATGAGACAACTACTTACTTTCCATCCTCCCCACCTGCAGCTCAATCCCAGCCCTCAACACCAATCTGTTTACTAACCTTTCTCACCTGTTGGCACCCATCTCATCTTGTAACTGGGCCTTCCTCCCATCGTTGCCCTGCCCAAAACCTCCCCTTCGCCTACAGAATAGCGATCTTTAGTTTGGTCTTCAAGTCCTTCCTTGACCAGGCCACTTTGCAAGCCTCATCTTACACCTCTCCTCAATGCGAAACCCCCACCTCTTTTCACATCATTTCCTTTTCTTTTTCTCTCCCCTCCGTTTCTCCCTAGGATTCCCTGGTTAAGAACCAAAATACCTTCTTGATCATCTCAGAATTCTACAGGCTGTCTGTCCATCCCTGTGAATAATGCTCCCACTCCACTGTGCTTACTCTCCCTCGCATCAGCTGACAACTAGGACAGAAAACTGAATTTGCCTTTAGCTCTTCCCAGGAAGGGACTAAGCCAGACCCTCAGTAAAATGGGCCGATGACCTGACTTTCTGGCCACCGATCTAACAGATGGCAGCCTTATCTAACCCACGAGTCGCAAGGGAAGGAAACCAAAACACAACAAAAACCTGGCACTCCGTCCGTCCTGGGCATCCTTAGCAAGCCCCTCACCCCCCCATGCCCCTGCTTCCCTCCGTACAAGAAGCTGGGGGTCAAGGGCGTGGGTCTGAAAGGGCCGAGCGCTCAGTGCTGGAAGGGGCCTTTCAGGGTGCGCTGCTGCCGCTTGACGTCACTTCCCGCCGCTCCATTGCCTTGGGTCACAGCTGGCGTCTTAAGGGCCGGACCCAGGAAGGTATTTTCAGTCCCTATTTCTGCCAGTGCTGGCAAGAGAGCGAGGGAGCCGTGCTCAGCGTGGGTCCGGGCCCGGCCGCTAAAAGCGTAAAAGCAGACCTAACTTCCCACTTTCCTGGTGAGGCCCCGGCCGCAGTGGACGGAAGCTGTGCGGGATGGGCTGCGTGAGGCGCCGGGTCCAGGTTCGGAGGATGAGAGCCCCCGGAGACCCTGGAGCGCCAGCCCTGCCGCCCTTATAGTCCTAGAGCCCTCGGCCCTCGCCTCGCCTCCCAGCACGCATGCCCCATCGCGCATGCCCAATGGATCACATGGCTCAGGCTCCACGCCTTTCCACCCTTGGGCCCTCCCGCCTTCCAGGCTGAGGCCTCCGCCCCAATTAACAGCTATTTCCCCAGTTTTGGAGCCAACTCGGCCTCCAGTGCCCCCACTAAACCCTTATTGGCTTCAGGCTCCTCATCAAATTCCCTCTCTGACACAAGGAAAATGGTTTCAAAATTCCACTTGGACCCAATCTTGATATCAATGCCACCACCAGTCACCTCTAGTCAGACACTAAGATCTGTTGGTTTTATTTCAGCAAAATGCCTTGAACCCATTTCTCCTCTCCATTTCTACTGCCACTTCACCAACCGACCCTCACCCTCACCCTTTTCCCCCACCATCATCGCATCACCATCATCCTTTCTTGCTCTCCTGTTTCTGTGGAAGTGTACTCACTAACTGGCGTCTGCCTCAGAATCCGTGCACTCCTGTTCCCATGCCACCTCTTCTGGGATTCTCCCCCAGATTGCCAGAAAGACCTTGTAAAATGAGAACTACAATGATTCCATGATCTCCTCGGGAGAACTTTTCAGTGGCTCCTCATTGCCATGATGGCAAAATCCAAGTGTCGTCAACGTGGTATTCCAGGTGCTGCCTGCATTCCTGCCTCTTCTCCCACTACTTGCACTCAGCCATCCTCACTGCTTCCTCTCCATTCCCAACTCTTAGCATTCTCCTTCTCATACCTTTCCACTGAAATTGGCTGACTCAAGAACTGAGGAGATTAGCATGTAGGAGGTTTACTAGGGAGTGCTTCAAGTTCAACAATATAGAAGGGAAAGGAAGGAAGCAGTATTGGACAGAAGTCAAACTGCATAGGGATCTCAACAGAGGCCTCAGCCATTCCTTCCAAGAGTTTAGATGAGGTGATTCTTCAAATCTATCCAAAGTTGGGATGCAAGGACCAGGCTTATCCCCAGGTCTACCAGTCATTGGAAGCCACCCTGGAAAGTCATTGGAAACTACTTGGGCACAGTGGCTCTCTTCGGATGAGGCAGTCTCCAAAGAACAGACAGCTGAGGGCTGTCTGCCAAGTCATTAAAATAATAATTTACCATTTTGGTAGAGATGTTGTGCTTACTGATGGCTGTGATACCAAGTCTAAAGGCAGGGGGAGTAAATTCCATTATGTGTGACCCAATCACATTCCCCTTCCTCAGGAAAGGACTTTAGGCCAACACCTTCATTCTACAGATGGGGAAACTGAGGCCTCAGAGAGAATCTCAGATAGTCAGCTATCTCAATCACAGTCTTATAATAAATAGCTAATATTTGAGCATATAATTTTTTCTAGGCTTGTACTAGATGCTTTAGATGCTTTATCTAACTAAACAACCATGACAATCCTACGAGGTAGGTGCCATTATTACCTTCATTTGATACACATGGAAATAGGTTTAGAGCAGCCAAATGAGTAATTTCTCCAAGATTACACAGCTATTAAGTGGTGTGTCTGGGATTTGAACCCAAGTCATTCTGACTCCAGAACCCATAACTAGAAACCATTAAGATGAATTACTTTTTCTCTGTGCATTAAACTAGCATACTCCACCTTGTATACCAGGGAATGCTATGTACATGTTTATATGTGTGTATATATGTGTGTGTGTTATTGCTATACATGTTATGTTGTTGCTAACACACATAACAGATTTTATATGAAGAAAACTTTTACGTGAAAAATTTTGTGTATATTTTACACATATATATGATGGGATTTATTTTTAAGAATGAATACAACACTACCATATAAAGCACAATATTTATTTTCTGTTTCAGGGTAAGAAGATAGGCGAATGTGTTTCTAGAGAGAAAATTAGTTTCATATTAGCTATAAATCAGAGAATACACAAGTAATTTTAAGCTTCCATGTCCATTGCATGCCAGGTTCTCTGAACCTGCTGGCCTTGCTCCTTCCAGAACTCATGTCTCTTCAGACAGAAGCTTTCGGTTCCAACCAAGAAGGGTATGCATCTGAATGCCTTTCAGCAAACCTGAAGGGCTCTCCTCCTCCTTTCCCCAAACTACCAGGTCTGTAAGGGAGCAGCCTGTCCAGGCAAGTGGTCCCCAGTGAGTTTATAAAACACCTTCCCTGAGACCTGAGAAACCACTAAAGTAGATTTCTCTTTTCTCTCCTGCTCCATTAAAATGAAACCTCCATGAAAATGAAAAAGAATCTGAAATGTAAAGATTTCCCGATGTAGAAATGGTGTTAAATTACAATAGCATAATGTGGTCCAAGAAATTCTAAACTGTGTCAGAAACTGTAGATTAATTTGTTTAACAAACATTCATTGTATTCCTACCAAATGCCAGGCCCTGGGCCAGATGCAGGAGGCTGCAGTGTTTTGGGAGTTTGCCATTTAATACAGTACTTCTCAAATATTAGTCTGGATAAGAATCACTTTGGAAACGTGTTTAAAATGCATGTTCCTAAACCCCAACCCAGTTTCTGATTCATCAGATGGGACTAGGGCTTAGGAACCTGGAATTTTAGCCACTCCCTAGATGATTCTAAAGCAGCTGGTCCTCAGTTGTATCTTGAAAAACATTGACCTAGTATGTTTTTAAGTTTTGATCAGCCATTTAATCAAGCCACTTAAACTCAGGACTTCAGGAGGTTAGAAGAGTTACATGACCTCTAAATTCTTCAAGAAACCTTAAAAAGACTTCTTAGAAAGGCTTTCTATGCAAGAACAGCACACCAATATGACACAATTTCTTTTCAAACAGGAGAAAGACACTGTGTATAATCATATGGCTTATGTGGCTGAAGAGAAGAAGTTAAAACGTTATCATTGGAGCGATTCAAGAAGGGGGGGTGTGTGTGTGCGTGTAAATTATCAACTTGTATAATTAAGCTTTGTGTACTTTACCCTGTGTTTACCACATGGATATTAAAATTCAATTTAAAAATAATCATTTATAAGGATGTGTAAGACCAAAGAGGGTAAGGGGTTTAAAGATGTCATTCTAGACAGAGGTACAGGGAAAGAGTTGGGACAGTGGCAGGAAAAAAAAAAAACAGGAAGGAGGGAGAAATTCAAACTTCTTGATGAGGGCACCAAGGAAATCCTCAGCAGCTGGTGTAATAGATGGCTAGATATGGACATTAGCAGATGTGGGTGCAAATAGGCTAAAGAATTCAGATACCGTGATCCAGACACTGTGGGCACAAAAAGAAGGAAAGGAGGAAGGAAGGGAGAAAGGGAAGAGGGAAAGAGGGGGCAAAGGCGGAAGAGAGAAAAAAACTGAAAGAAGAGGCCTCTGGCCCTGGGGGGAGCTTACAATCTTGGGTTCTGAGCAGCCATGAGGCTTTGAGCAAGTTATTTGCTCCAGTCCTGTATATGAGTCTTTAAAATGGAGCTGGACCTCTCAAAGCCACCATGAGGAACAGTAGAATGGTGTATGTGAAATGCTATTTGTAAACTATAAAGGGTTGCTAAATGCTACTTATTAATACATTCTGGCTGAAGGTTAGACCAACGGCAAGTGTGGATATGAGCATGTGTCCCATTTAGCTCTCCAAGTGACTTCCCACATCTTTCCTGAACCTGACCCCCAAACTCACAGGGGTTTGCTAAGAGGTTTTTTTCCCCTTTTCTTTTCTGCTCTGAAACAATTTGGCTGTTGCTTTGTGCAGGCTTGAGCATCAGATTCCTTTCAGCTCCCCCCTCCTGCAGCTGTTCCTCCTTCCACCTTTCCCCAGGCAGGCCCAGCTATTGGCCTAGAGGCTACCTGCCTCCTCCTCCTCCAAGGCCTGTGAGTCTCCAGTTGGAAGCCAGAGGCCTCCAGGGACCAAGGCAGCTTACTGGAGGCCCTTGGGGAAGGAGGGAAAAGAAGATAGTCACTAAAATTAAATGAATTTTCTATAACTGTTTTTTAATTAAAATTGCAATTCTTTTTCTATGCAGAAGAGGCTCTTTAAGAACAATTGCACTCCCTGAGTGGCAGGCAAAGAGCTCAGCAGCTCTTCCCAAAGCCAGGGAGGGAAGGGAGGTGAAAGCAGAAGTGATGGGGGTGACTGGTCCTTCCCTCTTTCAGGGCTAAGAAAGCCAAAAGGAGAAAGGGCAGGAAGATGGAAGGAGGGAGCTGCTTGGTGACTTCCCAGGCTGAGGCCCCTGGGAGAGAAGGCTGAATGTATTGGGAATTCCAAGCTAGGATTTTGTGTTTTCTTTTGTCCCAAAAAGTTATGCCACCTTCTCCCTTCCTTCTCAGCCCTGGAGGGCCCCAGCCACAAGCCTTGAAGCTGCAGTGAGAGCCACCCACTGCCTTGGCCTTTGGGACCCCTTGAGCAGGAGAAGAAAACCAGAAAACCAGAGAGAGAGAGAATGAGAGCAAGAGACCGACCCGGAAGGAAGAAGTAATGGAGGAGGGAGACAGGGGGAACTAGATCGGAGCCCACACCACTGAGAGACAGAACTCCTTAGAGGAAGCGCAGGGATTTACAGGACCGGAGCACAGAAGAAAAGACTAGAAAAGGAAAAGCAGTTTCAAGCAAAAGAAAGGAAGGAGAGGCGGACAGGGAGGGGAAGAGCCAAGAGTAGCGAAGCTGAGGGATCTGCAGCAACTTTGAGAAATAAAAGTGAACTGTCTGTGGGCGGCTGCTGTGATCTCAGCAAAAAGCCGAGCTCAAGGCTCAGGGACTCCGCCGCCCACACTGTGCCCCGCCTTATTTTGGATGCCTCCAACTCCAGCTTCAGGCACAGTACACGAGTAGGGGTTGTAAGGCCTGGTTAGTGCCGGTGCTGCACGGGAACAGCGGATCCCTGCAACAACCAGGTGTGCGGGCGCTACAAGAAGGAGCCGGGGCCGCTGCGCCCGCTGCGCGGACTTCGCCCGGTGCTGTCTGTACACGCTTTAGGAGAGCGTGTCCTGAAGTGTCCTTCCCGGCCCTCCTCGCTTCCCAAGATTTGTTTGCAACGTCTACATCCCTCACCACAGCATAAGCACTGGGGCGAGGTGGGGCGAGGTGGGGCGAGAGGTCTCTTTGCAGGAATTAATATCGATTTCAGTCTCCTGCTTCCTCAAAGTTTCTCTTTGACATTGGCGAGACTTATTCTAAGTCAGAAGAAAATAAAACCTTGCCTATTCTGGGCCCATGATTGCACAAAATCCAAAATGCTGCCGGCATGAAGATGCAGCTGGAAGACTCTAGAAACGTGGCATTAGGAGGCAGGGACTTTATAGTGTCCGGAGATAAGTTCCTAAATAAAGAATTACGCAGTGGGAAATGAAGAAGGAGGGTCTGAGGGGCCGACCTCAGAGGTACAGACAGAGAAATCGAGAGCGAAACACTCAAGGAAGTGGAACAAATCGTCGTAGCCAGGCGTCTGCCTCTCTGGAAACCCGAAATCCGCCCAAACCTCATCCCAGGCGCTCACGGTACCAGTTGCAGGGCCCCGCACTATAGGGGCTGCCACCCTCTGCCCCCGGAGTCCCCACGCCGAGACTCATCATTTGCTGGCTCTTTCTTCCTTTTCTTCTTTTGTTTTTTTATCCTTCAAATACAAGACAAAAATACACCTCATTTATCATCATAGATATATATATTTCACTCTCACCACATAAATACAAAACATCCAAATATCCAAAACATTCAGAACAAAGTTAGTAGCCTGGATTCAGTGACACCTACCCGCGTTTGAATCGTTCATTATTTTCTTCACTATTTGCCTAGAAAAAAAAAAGATGAAAAAGAGGGGGGAGTTTCCGACGTAAATAATTTACAATAAAATTACTATTTTAAAAAATGCCTTTCGCTTGCTTCAGATGGACGAATACATTCTAGATACTGCGGCACCTCGCAGTCTGGGTCTGTGAATTTGGTTAAAATGTGGGTGGCCGTGGCTGTAGGGACGATCGCTGCTGCGCAGGGTAAGGAAAGAGGGTGTCGCGGTTCGTGTTCTGATTTGGGACCACTGAAACCCTAAGACTGGGGAGGCGAGGGGAGTGTCTTTCCTATCAATCACACAAGACGCTGTCTGGACTCTGAGACTACTGCTAGAGGAGGCCCGACCGCCCAGCGGCGTCCCTGTCTCCCCTTCCGCAAAGAACTGCTCAGAAATCCAGCCGTTTCCTGCGTGCAGGAAAGGATTTGTGAATCCGGGAGTTTGGGAGAAGAGGCAATGAGTGCTGACTCGTTTTCCAAGCCGAGCGATTGTGCCCAAAGCTACGCGCCTGGGAGGCCGTAGGGTGAAGCGCCGGCGCCCAGACTACCGCCGGCAGCCGCTTTGCTCTTTCCTGGAGGAGGGAGAAGCTGTCGGCCACCGCCCCGAACAGCCTCGGAGAAAAGATTCTGAGTTTTCTTTGATTAGCGGCGTTGGCTTTTCCTTTGCTTTTCCCCCGTTAAATTCCTGTTTAAGGTTACAATACCCAGAACCTTAATTTTGCATTGCCCTGTGGGGCATTCTCTATCCTGAATTTTCTTACACCTTCCAAACTTCATCATTACGAGTATTTAAAAACTGGTTCCACTTCATCTGGTTTTACGTAGCAATTGCTTTTATTGCTGATTAGATCAAATTTATTAGTGTCGTTGCCTACCAGGACGTTTGTTACTGTTTCCTGGGGTCCGGGGTGGTTGTGATTGGAGTTGCCCTAAAGGGGGGAAAAACCGCAGGATTTGTCCCGCCAGGAAGCTGTGTTGTGTATCGACTATCCCGAGAGGTCCGCAAAGCGGGGCCCAGGGGCTCCCACAAGCCCTGGTTTCTCTGGCAAGAGGAAGGAACGTCCCCCCTTTTTGGTCTACAGAAACCTGGAAGCCCCTGGGGTCTGCGCGCAGTTTTCCTCTTTCAAATATTCCTAGGAATAGTCGGCAGCGGCAGCAGCCGCGTATCTAGAGCAAATGCCCTGTGCTTTGGACTTAGAACCAGTCTTTTCCCTCCTGGGCTGGGCACGGGGTCAGGGCATCAGGTTGACTAACTCGGGCATTTTTCCCAATTCTTTGGATCGCTCCTGGATTCAGAAGGAAGTTGGGGGTTGGGGAGGAATCTCGGAGGAAAGGTAGAAAAAAAAATAGCCCGAATGAGATAAAATTGGTAGCAGAGCCTGGGTGGGAAAGGAGAGCTGTCAGAGGCCTGGTGGGAGCCAGGAGCCCAGCGCAGGAGCTCTGGGCACCTAACGCGCGTGAGTCCATAAATATCACCACAATAGATAGTATAAATATAAATACAGGGAAACACTTAAAATCAGTCCAGCGCTTTTTTCTCGGCCCCTTCTTTATTGTTGGTCCGGGAGTAAGGCTCGAAGGCCGAGGAGCTCAGATATCGGGCGGAGAGTTCTTGCAAATTCCCAGCTAGCGAACCAGCCATTGTTAACGGGGCGGAGGACAGGCGGCTGGCGACGGAGCCGAGCAGCGAGGGCACCGGCAGGCTGAAGAGGCTGTGGCCCGCGGCCGGGGCGCCCGCGTGCAGTCCCCCCGGCCCGGCGGGCCCGGGGCCTGGAGCACCGCCCACAGCCGGCGGGTGCGGGGACGCGGCGCCCGCTGGGCCCGGGGGGCGGCGGCGGCTGCGGCGGCCGAGCCGGCAGCGGCGCCCGTGCCCAGGGCCGGCAGGCTGGGCCCGCGCAGCGCTGAGCCGAGAGCGCCGGTGGCGCAAGGCGGCAGCAGCGCAGGCAGGCCGGGCGGCGACAACAGGCGGCCCTGCTCCAGCAGCCGTAGCACGCTGCACGTGGCCGCGGTCTCCGACACCACCGAGCGTAGCTCCGAGTCCTTGCCCTGGTCCTTCTTCTGCTTGGTGCGCCGGTTCTGGAACCAGACCTTCACCTGCGCGCCGGGGTGCGGGGAAAGTGGGAGAGAGGGGCAGGGAAGACCAGCGTCAAAGGAAGCGAGCTCCCGGGGCGCGCGGCTCCAGGGCTCTCCCCAAGCCCCAGCCCTACCCGCAGCCCCACCCAGCAGCGGGAGAGGTCCGGGCTGGGGCGCTGCTGGGGGAGCTGGCGCCGCCACGAGGGGGACACAGCTGCTCCACTGGGCTGCGCTTCCGGGTCAGGGAAGCAGGCCCAGGCAGGCGCCGCTTACACAGAACAAAGTAATAAAATGCCCACGACAGGAACTCGAAGGAAGACCGGAAAGGGTTTCTCTGGCTCCTGCGCTACCCCGCAGCGGTGTTTGGGGCTCACAGATGTGTGAATCAGTGCGGGCCCCAAAGCCGGAATTTCCGGTGGAGGGTGTGAGGCCCTAGGCTGAGGTGAAGGAAAAGGGAAGAAGGAAGAGGGAAGTGGGAAGAGATGGGGGAAGCGAGTATTGCCCAGGCTTTCTGGACCCAGGCCCCTGGCCCAGTGGGCTCAGATTTAGTCCTAGAAGCGCTACTCCTGGTGAAGGCTACAAAGGACCATTTCCTGCTTCAGACGTGACCATCGTGACCATCGGCTAGCAAGCAGGGAAAGTGGCTGCAGGAGAATAATATGTGCGGGAGACTTTATGCAGACGGAGCTTTCTGCACCTCCTCTCACCAGATAGCTGCATTGAAGGGTCTGAGTGATACTCTTAGTTTCTCTCTCCACTACTCTGAGTCATGAACTTGGAATCATGGGAGAAAGTAAGGAGGCTAAGGTGGACTGAACACTCCCCACTAACCTCCTCTCTCATTCTTCTGCCCCTCTGCAGGCCTAGCAGTGGCCCAGAAGAGTTTTGCAGCAATAGGGAAAGACTATCCTGTCTAGATTTTATAAACTAAGAGGGGTAGTAGCAGAGAGAATAGAAAAAGCTACCACACCAATCTCAAACTCAAAAAGAACACCCCTATCTGTTCTGTCAGTCCTCAGCTTTCAGCCCAGATCCCAGGCCTAAAATGCTCTCCACCTGCTTCAGGGTTGGGCATGGGGAAAAGGGTCGGTCTTCAGAAAGAAGGCTGCCTTAGCTAAGCCAAGCTGGTGACATGCCACTTGGCAAGTTCTTGGGTCCTCTCCTGGGCCCAGAGCCCACATGGCCAGCTCCAGGGGCATCATACGGATTTAATGTAAAGGGAAAGATCTAAAGCACAATCGGCAGTACTGGCTTCTGGGTCCTAGATCTGCTTCCCATCACATTCCTCACACATCACTGGTACAGAAGACAGGGTATCCCAGGTGCTCAGGGCTGGGGCCAGCTCAGGATGGGGAAAGCCTTCCTTTAAGGGTCAGGGCAGCCTGATCTGCACAGGCAGATCTCCAGGAGGGCGTACACCTTTCTAATTCCTAGGAATCACCCATGGTGCTGGGGCAGGGGGTGTTAGACTTAGCCTCACTCCTGCAGAATGGGCCTGGATGCTGTGTACAGCTGGGAGGGCCCACAAGGGGTGGGGCCTAGAAATCTAGCCAAAATGGGGTACCCCAAACAAGGGCAAAAGACAGTTCTTTGTAGAGCAGAAGCAAGAAGGAAATGCTCAAAACCAGGGGCCAATAAAAATTCCAAAAGGACAGGATTTGGGGCCTCTTGGGCCTAGGCTAAGGTGGATAAAACATGGGCCCTGGAAGATTTGGGGATGGCAGGAAGGGTGGGGGGAAGGGATGTATTATTTAGGGGAAGGAATCCTTAGGCCTTTCTTACCCATCCTGCCCATCTCCTCCACCTCCCAAGGGTGGCTCTGTCCAGAGCAGGTTAGGAGGTGAAGAGCAGGCTAGGTAGGGGTCGTGGGGAGGAAGGCTGGTGCAGAACTGTGTGCGGCCTGGCCGCTGGGTACCTGGGTCTCGGAGAGGTTAAGCTGCCGGGCAAGCTCGGTCCTCTCACGGCCCACCACGTACTGGCAGCGCTGGAACTCCATCTCCAGCCGATAGAGCTGCTCCGCGGTGAAGGACGTGCGCGTCCTCTTAGGCCGGTCCAGGTCCAGGCCCTTGGGCAGGATGATCTCTCGGATGGACCCCTTGGCATCTAGGGAAGGGGAGATGTCAGCCGGCAGAACCCTCCCATCTCCCTCCACCTCCTTGGCCCGAGCTGGCTTTGGGGACACAGTCCCCAGAAGCGTGCAGTTTTGGGATGGGGATGGGGGGCGGAGCACGACCACAACCAGGTAGCAAAGACACTGTGTGGAAGGCAAGGGGCCTAACTCCATACCGCTGACCGAAGGAGGGACCACACTTTGTCTTTTTGTAGAGTCCTCCAGACAGGGGAGAGAAAAAATCCAATCAATTCCAAATAGGCGGACGTTTCTTCCGGCCTGGGGGGGCCTCGGCTGCGCAGGCCGGGTCCCCTGTAGCCTGAGGGTACCCTTGCCGCCCCGCCTGGCTCCTGCGGGCCCCAGCTCTGGGATTGCTGACCAGACCGTGCTCCAGTCGTCCCCACCCCCACCCTCGAGTCTCCTTCCCTCCGGAGTCCGCGCAGCGGAAGGAGGAGGGACTGAGTCGGGGCCGGCCGGGCCCGGCGATCTGCTGGCTGGGGCGGCGCCAGGCCGGGGCCCGGTCTCGCAGCCTCCGCCGCCAGGGCTAAGCGCACGCCGCGCATCCGAGAGCGGCAGAGCAGAGCACCAAAGCGGCAACCGCGGCTCCGTAACCCAGCCCAGCTGCCTCTCCCGGCGGCAGCGGTTGGGCACCGATCGCGGCGCTGGGGCCCTCGGCTCAGTGCACTAACTGGCAGGGCCGTAGCCCGCGATCGGCAGCTGTTCTTCGGGGCTCGCGCTCCCCCTTGGGTGCGCTCAGCCCTCCAGAGCGCTGGAGTCCCCTGGCCGGCTCCCGGCAGATCATCCGGCCTTTGAAGCGCGCACACCTCCTCCCGGAGTTTTCTGCTCCTTTCCCGGGTCGGAGGCCGCAGTCCGATGCCCGACCGCACCCGCGCAGCCCCCTGTCTCCCCCCGCAGCCCGGTCATTGGGGCCCCTCAGGGCGTGGAGGGCCGAGGCCCCTGGAGAGCGCACCGGAGAGTCCCAGGCGCTTGTCTCCAGCCGGACCCGGAGCGGGGAGGGCCAACAACTTTCTCCCAAGTCCCAGCCGGCACTCCTCCCCACCGGCCTGTGTCGGCTGCAGAGCGCAGCTCCGGCCCCGGAGTCGACCCCAAAGAACGCGCCTGGCAGCCCTTCCCATCCCTACCTCGGACCAGGATCCGGCGGCAGTAATCCGGGTCGGCTGCGGAATTGGATTTACTTTTGTTACAATCCTCAGCACCGCCCGACGCTGAGAAGGCGCCCTGCGGCTCCTTGAGGAAGGCGGCTGGGAGGTTCCCCTCTGCGCCCTTGCTCTCCCGACTCTCCTTGTGCGCGTTCTTCGAGACCCGGGCAGCCTCGGCGTCCGAGTGGCACCGAACGTCCATTTTGTCTGGTTTCCCGAACATAGGCAAGAACAACAACAACAGAAAGGAAAAAAAAAAAAAAAAAGCCAAAAAAAGAGGGGGGAGAAGGAAAAAAAAAAAAGGAAAAAAGGGACAAAACCCCCGACAACGTAGCGCGTACGCCCGGCCCGGCGACAGGCAAGAGCCAAGAATGAATGTCCCCGCGGGGAGGCTTCGGCGGCCGCGCGCGGGTCAGCGGCGACGGGAGAGTGGCGCGCTCGCCAAGAGGCGGCCAGTCTGGTTCAGGATCCCGGTGGAGCTGCGGCGAGGCCGCCTCGTCAGCACCCGCGTCCTCTGAGCACGTCCAGTGTACCCAGCCTGGCGATCAGGTAGCGAACAGCGCAACTCCGAAATGCTGCGGCTCCCGCCTGTTTCTGAGACGGCGAGTTGTAGTTGTCCGACACCCGGGGGGACGCACACTCGCCGTTGCAATTGATTACGGGTAATTTCGCAGCCCCCACGTTTCGGTTACCTCATGAATACACTAAATTGTTTGGATAATATATCAGATCGTAATGGATGGTTTCTGTCCTTGTCCCCAATCAAGTAGGGGTTTAGCCAGTGAATAAACGGAAATGATTGGTCTTGCTTTCAGGAAACACACAATCAAAGACCCACACTTCCAGAAAAACTTTTGACAAGATTCATCCTGAATTGTTAGTACCATTAGCAGGCATTATTAACTTTCCTTTTGCCTTTGACCCTCCTGCTCACATACTGGCTAGAGGGGTTTTCTCCACACTTGCCAGATAGAGCTGAATGAGGGTTGGGCGGTGGGGGCGGGTGGGGGGAGGAAAAAAAAACCCTACACACCCAGCAGCAGAAGAAAGCAGTTGCCTGGAAGTGGGGGATGGGGGACAAAGGTGGGGGGAGAAAGTTTTCCCAAAAAGTATCTCCCCTGCACTCTAAAAAAGCCAAGCTTTTCCCCTAAACAACTCCTTCTTAACACACCTCGACGCAGACAGCCATCTTAAACTGCCACCTCTCTTCATTTAGTTCCAGTTGGATTTTTTCATGCCTGCACCTCCAGCAGCCCTGAGGCAGCCCATTCAAAGGGCAGCTTTGTACTCAGAGTCCAGCAGAAGAGAGAGGGGGAGAGGGAGAGACGGCCGAGAAATCTCAACTGTGAGATCTGCTTCAAAAAAAAAAAAAGTTTTCCCCTAGCTATTTCATTGTCTCTGCTACAATATCTTTGAGAAAAGCAACAGCCAGTAATCCAATAAGAGCATTGATTAGGCTACAATGATTCAATTCAAGCGCATGGCCTTGTGCAAGGAGCATGCTCCAGCCCTTCTCGTCACCTTGCCGGGGCAGAAGCCCTCTCCACGCCGCTCTCCCCATTCATTCCTTTATGGGAAATGCGGAGCAAAAGGAGTGAAAGATGGCAATTATCTAATTGGACTATTAACAAACAGTCCTCTGAGTGCGGCGGTCTGGCGTGGCTCCTGGGCGGGGGAAGGGCCGTGTTCCCTGCCCTCATTCACAAAGAGTGCAGGGGCCGGGGAGGAAAGGGGTTTTTTAAAGGGGGTGGGTGGGAGGAGAGGAGAGGTGGGAGGTTTGGCTGAGAATTTTTCCACACAATTCCAAGAATGGGGCGGAGGCGGGAGGAGGGGAGGGGGATGGGGGCGGGGGTCGCGGCGAGCGGGTGGGCAGGCCGGGAGGGGGAGGGGTGCGAGTGTGTGTGGCGGGCCCCTAGGGGCTCCAGCTCGCAGCGATGCGCGCACCGCCTGCACCGCCGCCACCTCCCCGGCCTCCGCCGCCACCCTAGGGGACCCCTCTACCGTCCTGAGCCGAGAGGGGGCCCCTGAGCGGGGTCTTTCGCGCTCTCCACCCAGCCACCCCTCCCGCCACTTAGGGGCACCCAGGGTTGGCCCAGCTCCGGAGGGCATCTCTGGCTCTGCAGGCCGACCTCGGGCTTCCACTTTAGTTGATTGGGCTGAGCGGTGGAACTGTCCCGAGCTACTCTCCGTCGGGCAGCGGGTTTCCAGGGTCCCCAGCGGGCTGATCGCCCCTCAGCCTGGCTTCGCTCCGCAAGCTGCCCTCGAAGGCCGACGCCGACTGGGCGCCCGGGGAAAGTGCCTTTGATTGGCCGCTCTGCTCCGGCGGGTCGGTGGGGCGGGTGGGAGCAGAGAGGGGTAAGAGGTAAGGGCCTTTGCCGCCACCCTGTTCTGAAGATGTAGAGTGGGATTGTGTTAAAATCTGGCGAACTCTCCGGTTACCTCCCGCAACGCTCAAAAACCCAGACTGGCCTCGAGGCACTGAGGGCTTTGCTCCCCTGCGGCTAAGCCGTCGGGGGCGCAGCCGCCGGGTCTTGACTCCCACTACCGCGTCGCGGGTGCGGGTGCCTGAGATTCGGGTGCCTCCTGATGGGGCCTTCGTTTCCCTGCAGAGCTCGGCCCAAGGGAGCTCCTGGGCCCCCTTGGGCAGGGAGGAGTGCGACCGAATCCCCCGGCACACCGGCCCCTCCTTGCCTCCTACCCTGGCGGGGTTGGAGGGGTCGGACCCTCGGACTACGCCGGATTGGGTGCGCAGGAGGATTCTAGGCCTTCCTCAGCCCTTTAGGAGCCCTGCAGGCGGCGGAAGTGCCAAACCGCGGCCTTGGCCCAAATGGGACCACCTCCGGATGGCTCTGGGTCCCCGGCCCGCCGCACCTCTCTCTACGGCCTCCTCCTGTCGGTGAAGGCCGCAGCGGCCTGGGAAACCCACGGGGACACCTGCGGCCCCCGGTCAAAGACCCGGAAGAAAGTTTTTAAAAAAATAAAAATGGCCCAACCCATTACATTTTCTTTCAGGTAGATGGGGGAGCTGAGGGGCGGGGCGGGGCGGGGGCAGTCCGGAAGCAAACAGTTGCCCTTAGAAATGACACTCCCTGCGGGCAATGGCGGCCCTGGGAGGTCCGCAGCCGCATTCACTGCCACAGGGAACGCCCAAACTGTGGCCAAATCCCAAATGCAAATTTTAAGTTTGGCCTCGGAAATTTCTGCCCTCTCTCATCTTGTGGCATATTTTGTTGTAAGTGGAAACTATCTGTTTGTTTGTTGTCGCCAGGCTGGAGTGCAATGGCGCAGTCGACGCTCACTGGAACCTCCGCCTCCCGGGTTCAAGAGATTCTCCTGCCTCAGCCTCCCTAGTAGCTGGGACTACAGGGGTGCGCCACCACGCCCAGCTAATTTTTGTATTTTTAGTGGAGACAGGGTTTCACCATGTTGGCCAGGATGGTCTCGATCTCTTGACTTCGTGAACCGCCCACCTTGGCCTCCCAAAGTGCTGGGATTACAGGCGTGAGCCACCAAGCCCAGCCTGTTTGTTTGTTTATTAAACTTATTTAATTTTGAGACAGGCTCTTGCTCTGTCGCCCAGGCTGGAGTGCAGTGGCACCATCACGGCTCTCTGTAACCTCAAATTCCCAGGCTCAAGCGATCCTCCCACCTCAGCCTTCTGAGTAGCTGGGAGTATAGAGGTGAGCCACCGAGTCCAGGGGAATTATTTACGAAGCAGTCACTTATCAGATGCATAAACTCACTTAATCTGAACTCCTCCTTCAGAGATGTAGTAATATTCCGTCTTTATAGGTGAAAGAATGGAGACTCAGAGAGAGGTTCAGTAACTTGCCCAAGTCACACAGACTGGTATGTGCAGAACTTGAATAGACTGATGCCTGACTTCAAAGCTATTCATGCTCTTCTTTGCCACACCCCACAAGACTCTGCCCCATTTTTAGTTCCAAACCCATACTTGCTTTGAGTTTTCCAAATCTTCAGGTGATCACGTGTATATTAAAAAGACACAGAGCAATGACCTTAATGTTAATGCAAGGAATCCTCATTATTTGGCATCAATTTTCATGAATTGTATCTAAACAACATTAAGTAGAAATTGAATCATGAAATTATTGTCTCTGATGATGCTATTTATTTCTAGCCATGAGCATTTCTTAGGAGTTTATCACTTTTCTACTAGCTGATCGGGGATGAGTAAAAAATCATTTCCTGGGTTTTTTTTTTTTTTTTTTTTTGAGACGGAGTCTTGCTCTGTCACCCAGGCTGGAGCGCAGTGACCAGATCTCGGCTCACTGCAAGCTCCGCCTCCCGGGTTCCCGCCATTCTCCTGCCTCAGCCTCCCGAGTAGCTGGGACTACAGGCGCCCGCCACCTCGCCCGGCTAGTTTTTTGTATTTTTTAGTAGAGACGGGGTTTCACCGCGTTAGCCAGGATGGTCTCGATCTCCTGACCTCGTGATCCACCCGTCTCGGCCTCCCAAAGTGCTGGGATTACAGGCTTGAGCCACCGCGCCCGGCCTCCTGGGTTTCAAACTTACAGAATGATCGTCTGAGAGCAGTGTCCAGGAATTTGCATTTCTACCTGGCTTGCCAAAGGATCTTTCACAAATTAAATTAGATAATTTCACCTTTTAAACTTCGGTGACTCCACTAAGCTTCCTGAGGGCAGGGACTTCCATCCCTCCTTCCTTAATGGACATGCAAATACTTATTGAGAAAAGGCATAAAATGGGATATTCTGGCTGGGCACAGTGGCTCATGCCTATAATCCCAGGACTTTGGGAGGCCGACGAAGGTGGATCATTAGGAATTCGAGACCAGCCTGGTCAACATGGCAAAACCCCCGTCTCTACTAAAAATGTAAAAATTAGCCAAGCATGGTGGGTCACACCTGTAATCCCAGCTACTCGGGAGCCTGAGGCAGGAGAATCGCTTGAACCTTGAAGGTGGAGGTTGCAGTGAGCTAAGATCACGCCACTGCACTCCAGCCTGAGTGACAGAGCAAGGCTCTGTCTGAAAAAGAAGAAAAGAAGAAGGAGAAGAAGAAGAGGAGAGGGGGGGAAGGAGGACGGGGAGGGGAGGGGAGGAGGAGGAGAAAATGGGGTATTCTGGAAAAACAACTAATTGAATTAGGCAGACATTTACCAGGAGTCTGGAGGTGCCAGGACCCAGGTAGCCCCTGAAGGATATAGGCCTCATCTTTGCATCATCATAGACAAACCCAGTAATTAAGAAAACTCACTGGCTTTAGGTTAGTCATGGCTTCAGGTTGGCAGCACAAATGAAGTAACCAAATTAAAAAAGAAAGTCAACTTGTAACCTGGTTTTGCTTTTTGTTATACATGGTACTTTTTTCTTTTTTTCTACTTCCTTTCTTCCTTCCTTCCTTCCTTTCTTTTTTGTTTCTTTTTTCTTTCTTTCTGTGTGTGTGTGTGTGTGTGTGTGTGTGTGTGTGTGTGTGTGTGTGTCTGGATTAAAATTCTGTGGGCATCCATCCAGAAAAACCATGACAGGTTTCTGAGAGGACACAGTGGAGGACGGAAGCCCTGGGATGGAAATTTCAGAAAAGCAGCTGCTAGTCCCAGAAAAAAACTAAAGCTGTGTGCTCACTGGCAAAGAAAGAAGAGAACTCAGTCAATTATTTGGATAATCTGAGACAAGCCTGTACTGCACAACACACACAAGGACACAAGGCTGCTCCAGGTGAAAGTGTTTTATTCTCTTGACTAAATTTGCCGCCCTCCTCAGTGCCCTTCCTGCCCCCGCATCACTGTCTGCAGGTGCAGACAGACCCAGAATAGAACTGTAGCACTGGAAGGATTTTTAGAGATCATCTATTCCATAACCTTCATTTGACTTGACAGATGAGAAAAATGAGCCCACAAAGACAAAGCAACTTGTTAAGGATTAGACAACTAGTTAGTGGGGGCCTCTGTGCTACAATCCTGGTCTCCTGACTCAAAGTTACATTCCCACCTCCACCCAGGCTTCTTGAAACCTGAACAAGATGCACTGTCTGGGGTTGGGTGAAATGATGCCATCAAAATGAACTAAATCACAATCTGAGTGTTGGGGATGGTTTTCATATTCCCTGACCCTGCCTACTTGCTTCCAGTCACAGAAAGCAGGATCGAGGTGGCACAGAGTGCTTTCCTTTTCCATCTTCACTTTCTATTTCAGAAAGAAGTAGGAAGGGACGACACACAGGCAGAAAAAATCTGAGATCATTCTAGATTATGAGCAGGTTGGGGACAACATAACTTAATGTCTGAGACAACATTTTAAGAAGGACTGCATCAGAAGAGATGATACAACCGGAAATTAAGTTTCTGTAACAATGAATCAGGGTACTTGACAACAATAATTAATTAAAAGGAAGAATAGCTAGCATTTATACAGAGACTTTCATCTCCAATCAAAGTTTCCAGTGGTGATGAATTCAATCTCATTTAATTGCTATTATTCCCATTTCACCGAAAATAGTCAGGGCATTGGGGAAGCACTTGAAATAAGAACCAATGTTGACTATCCAAAGTGGAAAATGCAGCCATATATCCATATATTTCTTACCAATTATAGCTAGAGTATTAGCCAATGTGTACACAGCTAAATTTTGAATTATTCTGTCTACACTTCAAGCAAACAATCCCATTGGCCTCCATTTCTCAACTTAGCATTTTGTACCAAGAAACTATTTCATCAATTATGTATACATTTTGCACTTGAAAACATCATACAATTTTAGAGTTAAAAGGAACCCCATTAATTCTATAGGCTCACTTATTCAACAAATCATACAAACATGGGTTTTGGAGTTACTCAGGATGCCTGATTTATAGATCTATACCCCAGGTCCCTTACCTGTTAGGCATGTGACTTTAGCAGGTCAGTTTCCTTCCCTGTGCCTCATTAGTCTATCTGCAAAATAAGGTTAGCTTTGATACTGTAGTGTTGTTATGTAACAAAAGTGCTTAAAACAGTGCTTGACGCACAGTGAACACTGTCAATAAATATTTGCTATTAGTGTCTTTATCTGAGCATCTCTTATGGAGCCATAGAACCCAACTGCATTGTGTTAAATAGAACCAGATATACCAAGAAGGAACTAACAGTCAACCAAGGTAACTGATTGGTCCAGGTACTCCATGGCAAAGCTTGATTGGCTTCATACTGATTCAATACTGTAAAACAGTAATGAACAGCTTGTACTTATTAAGGACTTACTGACCAGCATTATCTCATTTACTTCTCATAATGGCATTTTGAGAAAAGAACAATTATGTATATCCATTGTGTTGAATTAAAAATAGCCATAAATCTTTTGCCATACTTCCCATCAAGAGGTAGATTCTATTCCCTTTTGCTGAATTAGGTGGAGCTTTGTGACATGCTGTAATCAATAAAATGAAGTGGAAGTTGCCCTTGTTCTGTCTGGGGCCAGGCTTTAAAGAGGTCTGGTAGTTTTTGTTCTTGCTCTCTCATAGAACCCAGCTGCTATGTTGTAAGGAAGGCAGTCTAGACTGTGAGAGGAAAAGAGGCTACATGAAAACTGAAGCACCCCAACTGACAGCACCAATTTCCAGTCATGTGAATGAGATCATCTTAGATGTTCCATTTCCAGCTGAATTCAGTCTTATGAGAGATCCTGAAAATACCATGTGAGGCACGGATGAGCCACCCATGCTGAGCCCTGTCCAAATAGAATCTTGAGAAAACATAAGGTTGTTGTTGTTTTTAGCTACTAAGCTTTAGGTAGGTTTGTTATACAGCAATAGGTAACTGAAACACCCATATTGTGGATGAGAAACTGAGGCTCAGAAAGGCTAAGCAACTTGTCCATGATCTAGGAGCTAGGAAGCGGGACAACCTGGATTGAAACCCAGGACCATCTGACACCAAAAGCCATGATCATAACCAGCAAACTACATAGTGCCTCCTATGGAATAACCAAAGTCTGAAGAATAATTCACAAATAAAATTTTTGTTCTTTCCTTATTTCAGACATTACCTAATGTAGGCTGGACTAACAAAAAAACATAACATGTCAGTCTTAAGACCATAAAGAATAAAAATGTTAGAGTTAGAAATGAAGGATCAGGTATGGTGGCTCATGCCTGTAATCCCGGCACTTCAGGAGGCAGAGGCGGGAGGATCACCTGAGGTCAGGAGTTCGAGACCAGCCTGGCCAACATGGTGAAACCCCTCTTCCTACTAAAAATACAAAAAAAATATATAGCTGGGTGTGGTGGTGTGTGCCTGTAATCCCAGCTACTTGGGAGACTGAGGTGGGAGAATTGCTTGAGCCTGGGAGGCAGAGGTTGTAGTGAGCCAAGATTGTGCCATTGCACTCCAGCCTGGGGAACAAGAGCGAAACTCCATCTCAAAAATAAAAAGGAAGGAAGGGAGGGAGGGAGGGAGGAGAGAGAGGAAGGAAGGAAGGAAGGAGAAAGAGAAAGAGAAAGAAAGGAAGGAAGGAAGGAAAGAAAAGAAAGAAAGAAAGAAGCAAAAGTGATCTCTGCCAAGATCTCACTTCTTGAAATCGAAAGGAGGCGTCTCACTGGAAGGTGGGTACAGAGCTCTAAATTTTGTATTTTTCAAAAACAAAGATGCAAATGAACACGTTCTGCTGTCACCTTTAGGAAACCAGAGATACATTAACACTTACGGTGGTAAATGGAAATTGACAACAGGCAGTTGGTTGGCTCTTTGAAATTCTCCAGATGAAGCATTCTGGGAGGAAAAAAAAAAGAAAGGTTGATTTTATTACAACATTTTCTAGGTCACAAAGAACTTTGAGGTTTTCTAGGAAACCTGACTTATAAATGTGTATCTTTCTAACAGGAGTACATTTGTGTTTCAAAGCGTCTTTAAACCCATCATTTTCTAAAATTCCTTACTGCATGAAAAGCTGCTGGAGCCATTTATTCAACAAGCAGGTAGTGACACCTACTCCATGCAAGTCTCTAAGAACTCCCTGTATCAAAACCATGAAGTGTTTTTATTTCAATGTGTAGGAATGCTTGCTCAGAAGTCACTTATTTTATAAACCTCACCCCATCCAGAAGAAAGCCCCAACTGGAAAAGAAGACAGTGCCACTGAGCAGTTAAAATTGGTGTATCACAGAGTCTGTATATATCAACTTGAGTTCTTTGCTCATAGGGGACCTTCTCAGTCCCTCATTCAAAGCCTATTCATGTTTATTTTTATTTTATTTTTGAGACAGAGTTTTCGCTTTTGTTGCTTAGGCTGGAGTGCAGTGGCTCACTGAAACCTCTGCCTCCTGGTTCAAGAGATTCTCCTGCTCCAGCCTCCCAAGTGACTGGGATTGCAGGAACACGCCACCACACCTGGTTTGCTTATTTATTTATTTATTTATTTATTTAGAGATGGAGTCTCACTCTGTCTCCCAGGCTGGAGTGCAGTGGTGTGATCTTGGCTCACTGCAACCTCCACTTCCTGTGTTCAAGTGATTCTCCTGCCTCAGCCTCCCAAGTAGCTGGGATTACAGGCACCTGCCACCACGTCCAGCTAATTTTTGTATTTTTAGTAGAGACTGGGTTTCACTATGTTGGCCAGGCTGGTCTCGAACTCCCAACCTCAGGTGATCCGCCTGCTTCAGCCTCCCAAAGTGCTGGGATTATAGGCATGAGCCACTGCGCCTGGCCTATTCATGTTTATTTTTGACCTAATTCTAACCAGTATAGTTCTCCCATTTCCCAACCTGCTTAGCGGTTGGGATTAGCGGCAGACAGTAGATTAGCAGCAACAAATCAGAAAGGAGAGCAGTGTTTGCAGCAGGAACACTGAAGACAGTGAGAATATCCACCAGCAGCAAGTTTTGGAGAGGGATAAAAAACAAACCAACTGACTCAAAAAAGCATCAGGTTCTGGGGTCACTTTGCTTGGATACAAGTAACTGCAACCTCAAGTGCTCTTGAGGGCATGAATACAGTAGAATGCAGTGTGACAGTGGATATTCAGGAAGTGACCCTCAATAGATTACATTGCATTTCGTTTAAGAAAGCAGAGAAGCACACAACTCATTTGAGAGATAACATAAAACAAACTCAGAAAAATTACATATGTGACACCTTATTCCTTTACAGTAAGGGAGAAGTCATTGCAATTTTATAGTCAATTCTTGTGCCACTGAGCTCCATCCCCCAACACCGTAATTTTGAAAGGCAGAACTACACCCATGTGAAAACAATGCAAGCAACATTGACTTTCCTTCATTCACTACTTAAAGCTGTCCAAGGTGAGATGTTTGATGAAGGAATACAGAACTGAGCATGAGCATATTTTCATCCCCAGGTATTTTGTGTTGGCTCCCCTGAAACACAGGTAAAGGGATGAAAAGCAGAGATGAAATGACTCATCCAAGATCCCTCAGCAAATCCATTAGCCCAGGCAAGAAAAGAAGACCCAGAGGGAGGGGAATACCTGGTACATGGTGGGCACTCACCAATATTTACAAAAGGAGGGAAGAAAACAGAAAGACTGTTAGCTATTTATGAGAAAGCGTTTGTTCTAAGAGTTTGCCAAGACTCTCAGCTATAACAGAAGCAGAGACCTGTGGTCACAGGGTCACAGATGGCTGTAAGTGGCTCTGGAACCCAATGTGATCCAAATTAAAGAAACAGTCTCCAAGGAATGAAGCAATGGTGGGAACACCCCCCTCTCCCTACAGTGACCAAGGAGGGATGGCATTTAGGAACTGGAGTTGTTAATATAAAGTATGTTGAGTAACTCCTAAATACTACTACTTACTTCTTCTGTGGCACTTTCCCACTTCAGAAGTGCTTTACAAACATTAACTAATTAAATCAGCATGACTTCTGGAAGGGAAAATTGAGCCTCTTTAATCTGTTTGAATTCTCAGAAAAAGCTAATAAAATTAAGGTATAATGTTCATGAAAAGGAGTACACAGAACCATAAACAGCTTTTGTGAGGGATTAAATATCAAAGTGTGGTGGTGGCATTTGATGAGCTCAGAAGCTATTTATGGCAATGTTATGTGACTGCTCCAACATCAACCACTGAAGACTGAGTTGCAAATACCACAGAGGCTCTCTGGAAGGAGCCTGTGGCTGACTGTGGTCACCTGTCATAAGGTGTTTTTGTTGTTGTTGTTTTTCTGGGCAGGACTCTGAGCCCTGGGCTGATGGAAGCAGGAAAGAGGAGGACATCTGCCTTGTGAGCCAACCAAACTCTATCTACCATTTTTACAGAAGGAGTCAGCTAAAGAGGTGCAGGGGTCAGACATTTTCCCAGTGCCCTGCTTCCCAGAGCTCAGAGCTGGGAAGGTGTCTGATCTCCCTGGTCTAGAGCAGGACAATCTGCTTCCATTCGGATATTTGGTTGCTGCTGCCACCACAGAAATGTTTTTAAATAGTCACAGTGATTAAAATAGTAAAATAGTCACTCTGTCACCCAGGGTGGAGTGCAGTGGTGTGACTTTGGCTTACCGCAACCTCTGCCTCCTAGGTTCAAACAATTCTCATGTCTCAGCCTCCCAAGTAGCTGGGGTTACAGGCGTGCACCACCATGCCCGGTAATTTTTGCATTTTTAGTAGAGACGGGTTTTTGCCATGTTGGCCAGGATGGTCTCCATCTCCTGGCCTCAAGTGATCTGCCCATCTTGGTCTGCCAAAGTGCTGGGATTACAGGCATGAGCCACCGCACCTGGCCTTCCCACTGTGTTCTTAATCTGGACAAATTATTTGGCTTGCTTTTACATTTGGCCTTTTTTTTTTTTTTTTTTTTTTTTTAAGTAAAAGGGAGACTTCGTGATTCTCTAGTGAAGGAAACAGAAGTCAATCAGTTGAAAGTGTACGCAAAGGGGGAGTTTTGGTTTGCTGTATTAGAATTTCTGGGATGCTGCTGGTCCTGTTTTGGACCTCAGCCGTAAGTAGACCACAGTACTGGCCACTCATTCAACCTGCCCTTCGTGGCTTGGAATCCCGGTGACTCAGAGGACTACCCCTTCTGAGGAAAATGTGGAGTTGAAGCAAAGACAAGTATTTTATAGCTGTAAATGGAAGCTATAGGAAAAGGGGAAGAAAATAGAGTCAGAGGTTTAAGAGGCTATACTATTGCTCCAACTGGGTCATTGAAAAGCTGAGTGACCCCAGGCAAGACCCTACCCCATGTGGCCTTCACTTTCTTGCTGAAGCAGGAGGCAGGTCAGGGTGATCCCAAGGGTCCTCCCAGCTCTAACATTCTCAGATTCTGTGATCATACATGGTAAGCCTAAGGGAGTTGGGTGCTTTGATGGTAGAGTCACCAGGCTTTGTAAATTATATGACTGTGGCTGGATATTTAGACAAGCTGGTCTGAAAGTGGAGTAAGTGACTTTCCATGTGCTGTTACCAAAAACATATCCCCTCAGCCGTCCACAATATCTACCATTACTGTCATTCTGAGGCACCAAGGCTCCAGGAGAAACACAAATAGGTCATGTCACAGGACAATAACTCTGAGCATCTTCCAAGATGACGACATGGATTAGTTTAAAGCAGAGGCTGAAAACCTGAGCCAAATCCAGTGTGTGGTTTTGGGTTCTGTTTGGACATTGAACTTTTTTTCATTTTAAAACATTTGAGTTAATTTCCACTATTTTAAGAATAAGGGTATTGTATTAGTTCATTCTCACATTGCTATAAAGAACTGCCTGAGACTGGGTAATTTATAAAGAAAAGAGTCTAGGTTTAATGTGTTTAAAAACACTTTTAAAATTAGCAATATGTCCGGGCACGGTGGCTCACACCTGTAATCCCAGCACTTTGAGGTGCCGATGCGGGCGGATCACCTGAGGTCAGGAGTTCAAGACCAGCCTGGCCAACATGGTGAAACCCCATCTCTACTAAAAATACAAAAATTAGCCAGGGGTTGTGGCAGGCGCTTGTAATCCCAGCTTCTCAGGAGGCTGAGGCAGGAGAATCACTTGAGCCTGGGAGGCAGAGGTTGCAGTGAGCCGAGATTGTGCTACTGCACTACAGCCTGGGTGACAGAACGGAAATCTGTCTCAAAAAAAAAAAAAAAAAAGAAGAAGAAGAAGAGAAAAGAAAAGTGAAGAGCTTTAATTGGCTCAT
Source organism: Macaca thibetana thibetana (assembly GCF_024542745.1). Taxonomy (NCBI): domain Eukaryota; kingdom Metazoa; phylum Chordata; class Mammalia; order Primates; family Cercopithecidae; genus Macaca; species Macaca thibetana. Next base: position 113,230,490 of record NC_065586.1, read on the forward strand.
GGTTCCACAGGCTATACAGGAAGTATGTCTGGGGACCTCAGGAAATTTACAATCACGGCAGAAGGCAAAGCGGAGGCAAGCAGGTCTTACCAAGCAGAGCAGGCGAGAGAGAGTGAAGAGGGAGGTGCTATACACTTTTAAACAACCAGATCTTGTGAGAACTCACTCACTGTCATGAGAACAGCAAGGGGAAATCTGCCCCCATGATCTAATCACCTCCCACCAGGTCCCTCCTTCAACACTGGGAATTACAATGCAACATGAGATTTGGGTGGGGACACAGAGCCAAACCATAACAGGTATTTTAGCTAAAAACTTGAATTCCCAGGTTTTTTTTTTTTTTTTTTTTTTTTTTTTTTACATTAAATGACATGGTTGCACTGGGCTCATTTTTTCATGTCAATAGTCAACTGGAGGCCAGGTGCAGTGGCTCACGCCTATAATCCCAACACTTTGGGAGGCCGAGGGGGGTGGATCACCTGAAGTCAGGAGTTTGAGACCAGCCTGACCAACATGGTGAAACCCTGTCTCTACTAAAAATACAAAAATTAGCTGGGCGTGGTGGCGGGCACCTGTAATCCTAGCTAATTGGGAGACTGAGGCACCAGAATTGCTTGAACCCGGGAGATGAGGGTTGCAGTGAGCCAAGATCATGCCAGTGCACTCCAGCCTGAGCAACAGAGTGAGACTTTGTCTCAAAAAAAAAAAAAAAAATAGTCAGCTGGAGTTGAGGGGTGACTACCCCTCCTGAAGGGGCCTGTGTGCTCCAGGTCCCCATGAGGCTGGCCTGGCCACTCACATGATGTGCTTGAGCCTTGCAGCATCTGAATCTAAGATGATGTCATGAAGAGCCAGCTTTCTAAATATTATTATATCTATCAGATTGGGCAGCATGAGAAGGTGGGGGTGTAGGCTCTCTTTTCTCCCAGGAGCTAACAAAGTGGAAGAGCCTCAGTGGCACTCTTGGGTTCTCACTGCTTGCTGCTCTTGAAAAAAAAAAAAAAAAAATCTAACATCTAACAAGACTGCCCCGTCTGGTTTGTACCATCAGTAGCGTACTTAGAACACAGGTCACATCAGGAAAGCCTTGTGTTGGGGGAAGGGCCTTGAAGCAGAGTGACCTCCATCCCTTTTTCCTCCCCAGTTTGGAGATCCAGCCACCATGAAGCCAGGGAATGTAAGGGAACAAATGAAAGGCAGGTAGTGAAAACAACACGAACAGCCACATCCACCCCATGTGTTATGAGTCAGCAAGAGCTTTCACGGTCATCTCTCCACTGCCTGTCCCATTTTACAGATATGGAAACTGAGGCTCAGCAACCTCAGAGTGACAAGGCTGGAGAAAACAGAAACAGAATGAGGAGAACAGCCTATATCTTCTGTTGCAAGGCCTGCGTTTCTGTACCCAGAGAGCTGGTGGCAGACACAGTAGACTGGTGTTTACCCTGAGCAGATGGGGAACAGTGAGAGAACACGGGCATGTGTCCCTGGAGGCAAAGGTGAGTTATTTAGCTCCAGGAGAAGAACAAAGAAGAAAGATGAAGGCAATAACTGCCCTGGAGAGGAAAATTCCAGCCCTGTTTCAGTCTTGTGGAAGAGAAGAAGGATTAAAAACATCAAAATTGCACAGATCAATTCACTAGACAGCAGTTCAACATTACAGTTAAAGTTTTCTTTAAAGAACAAATCTCTGCATGTCAAAAAGGAGGAGAGGGACAGAAAAGCAGAGCTGGGACTGTATAGCACAGTGGCTCAGAAATGAAGAGACAGGCACTGCCGAACCAGGATAATCACTCAAGTATGTGACTGGAGAAGAACAAGAGAAGCAGAGTGTTCTGACAGACATGGTACCAAGAAGACAGAGGAGTGACAGCTGATTATGAGCTGGGGAACAGGGCCTGGTGACAAGCCTGGGAAGGCAGGTCCAGAGAATGGAGTCACCACTGACAGGAAACATGCTCAGGACATCTGCTGGCTTCTCCCTTGCTTTCTAACACTGGTGTTTTTGTGCAAGTAAAAATAAGATTCTCTCCTCTACAGTCACTCCGCCCAAGCCAGACTACCCTGTGTGCTGCCCCTAGACACATCTCATAGCCTGTCTCTTCCAAGACTGTCTCCCCCAGAACTTCTTCTCCTCCTCCATCCTCTTGCATCTGCTCATTAATTTTGCCACCTATCCAAGCCACTTTTTTCTGCAGTGACATTTTCCTCCCAGATGTCCTATCAGGAGTTCTAAAATTTTGCATTATTGCTGTTATTCACTAAATATAACTGAACCTGCTTTACTAACACTAATACAGTTAACACTAAAATAGTATCCTAAAGGTCTTACATATATTAACTCATTTAATCTTTGACCACAACTCTATGAGGCAGGGACTATGACTAACTCCATTTAACAGGTGAAAATAACAGGTAAAAAAAACTATGGCAAACAGAGGTTAAGTGATTTGTCCAAGGCCAGCCAGCTGGTAAGTGATGGTGTGTATGTCAGTCTGCTGGGGCTGCTACAACAAAATACCACAGACTGGGGGCTGAAACAACAGACATTTATCTTCTCATCGTCCAGGGGCTGGAAATCCAAGATCAAGGTACCAGCATCAGAGTTGGTTTCTGGCGAGGGTTTTCTTCTTGGCTTGTAGATGGCTTTCTTCTCATTACGTCCTCACATGGCCTTTCCTCTGTGACCACATGGAAAGAAAGATCTGGTGTCCCTCTTCTGAAAAGGACACCAGCCATATTGGATTAGGGGTCCATCCTTATGACCTCATTTAAACTTAATCTCTTCCCTAAAGGTTCTGTCTCTAAATACAGTCATATTGGGGGTTAGGACTTCAACATATGAATTTTGGAGGAACACAATTCAGTCCATAACAGGGTGGAATGATTTTTTTCATTCATTCATTTACTGAGCACAAAGAATTGCCACTCTTAGGTTAAATGGCTGGAGACACAGCAGTGAAAAAGGCAAATATTGGCTTTGTTCTTAGGGACTTCTTTTTTTTTTAGGTGGAGTCTCCTTCTGTCTCCCAGGCTGAAGTGCAGTGACGTGATCTCAGCTCATTGCAACCTCCGCCTCTCAGGTTCAAGCGATTCTCCTGCTTCAGCCTCCTGAGCATCTGGGATTATAGGCATGCACCACCATGCCTGGCTAATTTTTTTTGTATTTTTAGTAGAGACAGGGTCTCACCATGTTGGCCAGGCTGGTCTCGAACTCCTGACTTCAAGTGATATGCCCACCTCAGCCTCCTAAAGTGCAGGGATTACAGGAGTGAACCACCATGCCTGGCTTAGAAATTTAAGTCTAGAAGGAGAGGGTAGCAGCAGGCAAGGAACAGGTAAACACATCAATCAGCTGGATAATTCAGACAGTGGTAAGTGCTACGAGGTCATAGAGTGTGTGACTGGGACTGTTTTGGCCAAGCACGTGCAGAACCAGGGAAAGAGATTCCCAGGCAGAACAAAGGCAAGTGCAAGGGCCTTGACGCAGGAACGTGTAGCATATTAGAGGAACAGAGGAAGGCTGCTTTGGCTGAGTCAAGGAGAGAGTGAAAGAAGAGCTTGGAAAGGAAGCAGGCAACAGGCCATAGAATGGCTTCATAGGCTACGAGAGGGAGTTTATATTTATTCTAAGAGCAATGGGCAGCCACGAGAGTTTGCAATCTGATCGATGCTTTTAAAAGACCTCTGTAGCAGTGTAAAGATACCTCACAGCAATGTAAGAGTGCAAATAGGGACCCCAGTGAGGAGGCTCTTCATTCGTTCATCCAGCAAATATTTAAGGAGCACCCACCTGCCACATAATGTGCTGACACCCACTCTCGGGGAGCACAGAGCCTCCTGGGTTGCAGGAGGGGACCTCACCTGCCATATGTGCTCCCAGTGCAGGATGCTTCTAATCTTCCACTGAAATGTCAGATGAATCAAGACATTCCTGAGGGCTAAACTTTGTGGTCCAGGCTGCATGTGGTGAAGGAGTTCAAAAGAAAGAAAGGACTGGCGGGATGAGAGCCGGACTGTGGCCACAGCGTCTTTGAAGATGTGGAACTCAATCCTGGCATTCAAAGATGAGCATAGGAGAGAAGCAGGTGTCTTTCTTCCAATGGCTGCAGAACCATGTCTAAACACCTCCCCATGCACATATGCATTTATAAACAACACTTCAGACTGGGCGCCAGCTCATGCCTGTAATCCAGCACTTTGGGAGGGAGAGATAGAAGGATCGCTTGAAGCCAGGAGTTCCAGATCAGCCTAGGCAATGTAGTGAGACTCCTGTCTCTACAAAAAAAATTAAAAAATAGCTGCATGTAGTGGTGCACACCTGTAATCCTAGCTACTCAAGAGGCTGAGGCTGGAGGATCACTTGAGCCCAGGAGTTTGAGGCTGCTGGGAGCTATAGTTGCACTACCACACTTCATCCTGGGTGAGAGAAAAAGGCCGTATCTGGAAAAAAAAAAAAAAAAAAATTTAAGAACACATCATACTTTTAGAGTACTTTCAAATATAACTACATAAATGTCTTACGAAAGTTCACATAACAGACTTGCTGGTTCCTTATGTTTTCCATCTGAATAAATACAATGCTCCTTCAGTTTAGACCCAACCAGGAAACCTGTACCATAGCCCTGCCTGACTCTACGCTCCCCCTTCCACCCTCAGTCAAGGGCAGCTGGGGAATGCCCTGACGCACAGGCAGGGGCGAGGGGGAGAAGTACAGACGCAGTCCATAGCTAGAAGGTAGACATGGCAGGACCTGCCGTTGGATTGAGTATGAGGGAAAGGGAATCCAGGATGACTGCAATATCTACAGAGGACAAAGGAAATACACATTGAGAGGGAGTGGAAACAATTAAGATCTAGCACTAGTTTAGCTAGTAAGAGGCTGTTTGATTCTAGGCAAGCATTTCCCTCTCTAGATCTCAGTTCCTTATCAGGAAAATAACACTTCTAAAACTCAATAACTGGTCAGACACGGTGGCTCACGCTTGTAATCTCAGCACTTTGAGAGACTGAGGTGAGTGGATCACTCGAGGTCAAGAGTTGGAGACCAGTCTACCCAACATGGTGAAACCCATCTCTAGTAAAAATAAAAAATTAGCTGGGCATGGTGGCAGGCACCTGTAATCCCATCTACTTAGGAGGCTGAGGTGGAAGGATTACTTGAATCTGGGAGGTGGAGGTTGCAGTGAGCAAAGATTGTGTCACTGCTCTCCAGCCTAGACAACAGAACAAGACTCTATCTCAAAACAAAAACAAAAACAAACACAAAACTCAATAACTAAATTATATATGTTATAATATTTAATACCTACCAAAATTTATAAAATGAGATGACAAACATTTGTATAACCACCACTGAGCATAAGATACACAGCACACCAATGGAACTGAAGGCCCTCTGTGTACCATTCCCAATGGTACTCCCTCCCTCCTGCCCCCACTCCAGATAGAATGATACTACCATGCTACTAAATCTGGCATTTATCCTTAAGTGTCCTCTTAAGGTTTAATAATAATTCTGTTAATTTTATGATTTGACAAGCCCTCTTAATTTTTTGGTGTAATTGATTTGTAGTTGGCAGAAATCTTCCATACCTACCACCTCATCTGATTTTCACCAAAATCCTATAAGGGTGTGCTAAGCTTGGGAAGATTCTCTCCAGCTTTTCACATGAGCAAAGTGAGGTTCAGAGTGTAATATGTCATAGCACTTAGCATCTTGACCATGTTTCATCGCACTTCATGCCTTGCTTCCCATTGCTAGTTATTTTTTCATGCACATTTGTATCCATCACTAGACTGTAAGTTCTTGAGAGCAGTGATCTTTCTCCTGAAGCTGTGGCCAGTGTGGTAAGATTACAGGGCTCAGGCTTCAGTAAAAATAAATAAATAAATAAATACCCAGTGACGAGGGGAAAAGTAGCCCACATTATGGGGAAGCTTCTGAAGCCTGAGGTAACACAGATAACGGATGTAGAAACTGGACCTAAAGAGAGGAATAAGACACAGGATGCCCAACAGAGTGTGATGGAGCTCCACAGACTGGAAACCATGATATAGCATGCGGGGCAAAATTTGGCTCTTATAAGTCGTGCCCCTGATGTTTGAAAAGGCAAAACAAGGAAGTTTTCAGAAGAGCTGTAAGAAAGCAGAAGGGTTATCCAGTTCACTTGTTGCCATAATCCTGGACTTTCTGCAGACACACCATACGTCATCATATCATGATGTGTAATGGGATCATATTACAAAAAAACCAATGTAATGCCATCAAAAGCATGACCCTTTAAGAATATTTCAGAATTCATACATTTAGGACTAGGGAACTTTAAGGAAAGGGTATTAAAGACAGCCATGACCTACGGCTGGGTGCGGTGGCTCACGCCTGTAATCCCAGCACTTTGGGAGACCTAGGTGGGCGGATCACCTGAGGTCAGGAGTTCGAGACCAGCTTGACCAAAATGGAGAAACCCCGTCTATACTAAAAATGCAAAATTAGCCGGGTATGGTGGCACATGCCTGTAATCTCAGCTACTCGGGAGGCTGAAGCAGGAGAATCACTTGAACCCGGTAGGCAGAGGTTGCAGTAAGCTAAGATCACACCATTGTACTCTAGCCTGGACAACAAGAGTGAAACTCTGTCTCAAAAAATAAATAAATAAATAAATAAATAAATAAATAAATAAATAAGACAGCCATGGCCTTAAAAAATTTATCGCACTCAAAGCTGGAGTGGATCTCTTTTGTTCCATAGACTTCTGTTAGCCTCTCAATCCATCAGTAGGGAAATGAGAACTGCTCACAAGCCACCAATCAGCTCCCATAGCTGGAGTTTCCTTGAGAAGGTCTCCCCTATTTCAGGCATTCCTTATGAAAGCTTTGTTTTGTCACATGTCTGGTATCATTAAGGAAAAATAAAATGTGTTGGCCTTAGTTATTTCAACCTCTTAGACTTACATGGAGCACAGTAATATGCCAGTTAATTTCTGCTTGTAGGTTCCCATTTGTAAAACTAGGGCTTAAAAATATATTCTAGCTTTCTCAACTATTTTTCATAAAGAAGAATCATCATGACTGTGAAGACCACTGTGATTTGCAGAATAAATCCATGAATGTATAACCCAAACAGATCAACTAAATGAAGCTTCCCTCGGGCATGACAGTAAGTAGGCTGGGCTCTAGGAACAAAACGTGTAACCATTCTTTCAAGTGATAGAGACAGGGTTGGGAAGGACTCTAGTGTTGGAGCCTTCAGTGGGCAGTGCTGTTCATTGGATACACAAATAATAATGACGATTGCTAATATTTAGTGTAGAACGCTTTACCTGCACCTTATCGCTCACACTTTCTTACAAATAATGGGGCACTATTCCTTTTATTTCTTCTACTCTTAGAGATAAGATATCAGAAGGTAAGAGTGGTTAGTAACTTACTCTATCACCTAGAGAGCAAATGGGGGAGCCAGGTTTCAAACGCAGGTGTGTCTGCCTCCTGATCCCCACATCTTAAGCATTTTGCCATCTCATCTTTCACCAAGGCTCTCCTGCTCTCCAGCATGATCTGGGCTCTGAACTGTTTCTCCACTAGCCATCTGAGAATAGGTTTCCACCAATTCAGCCACCAAGCTGCTGGAGACGGGCGGGGGGGGGGGGTATTAGACTACCATCTCAGAGCAAAACAAAATCAGTATAAAATCTTAGCCTCATTAGCATGGGACTCAGTCTCCTCAGGTAGCCAGTCTTGGCCATTGATTTTTTATTATATGCAGCAGTTACATTTCAGTTTCTCAAGTTATTCATAGCTACATATGAGTAATAAAATGATAGCAACAACTGGAGCGATGCTAACAATTAGTTTGCCTCAAGTCCAAGGACAAAACAAAGTCTTCAGTGTCCTACTCACTCCTTAGCTCCAAAGTAAACAAGTCTTTCTGCTACTAGTACTGGATTAAGCTTCATAACATTGTCCAGGTGAAAGTATTTAGGGCTGGAGGCCTGTGTAGATGCTTGTAAAGAGGGAGATGCTTTGGCAGATTAAGCCCATTCTGTGGACTTGTTCTATTTTCTGGAAAATCTCAAGTATGACAAAATAGTTCCAATGAGTTATTGTTCATCAACATTTGTCATGTTAGAAATCTTGGCATCATTGATCTCTATCTCAATCTCATCTCTATCTATATTTATAATTTACTTGTGTATTTAAAAAGAAATAGAAAAGAAACACCATGGTCTAATGGAAAACATCTGAGCTGCTGTGGTTCCCAACCTTTTGGGGTTTGATAATCAACAACACAATATTAGGAAACCTTTTAGGGTTCGTTATTCAATAACAAAACAAAACAAAACAAAAGATAAAACAACTATAAATAAATCCTATCTGGCTGATTTAAATTATAGAGCTCATGCAGCTTGAGCAAGCCCTCTTCTCTTAGCCATGGTGTGATTCCTCTTGATTGAGAATCGAGTTTCTGGGTTATTTCTCAGAGAATGAAATTACAAAACACAAGATAGCACATTTAAAAAAAATTGTCACCAGGTATCCCTGCTGGATATCAAGTGACTGGGTCAGAAACTCAGTCGGAAACTCTGCTTAAAGAAGAGCAGAACAAATCCCCCTTGCCTGGGAGGCCAAACAGAGCATTGTTTTAGTTCCGTAGGAGATGATGACAATGGAATAGAACATTGTCCCGGGTAATGGTCTCCCGCTGGTAGGGAAATGCGGACGCAAAAACAAACAAGGGGTTGAACTGCTACCTTCTTTTTAAAGCAAAAACTGTTGATCCTGGAACTGAGTACTTCCTAGAAGCTTCCATTTGGTTATATAAGTCTTACATTTGGAGGTGCTCTGGGCCGGGGTGTTGCTGGGTAAGTAGGGGGCAGCGTACAGAGGTTAAGAGAGCTGCTAGCTCTACTGTTTCTGAACTGCTGACTTCAGAGATAGGCTTAGGGGACCATTTTGAATTTCATCAGCCACTGGACAAAACAAGCTTTCCATAAAAACACAATCACATCATGCTTTGCTACCCGCTGAGATCTCCCTGCTGCCATATCCCACCCTCATGCCACCCATTTTATGACTGCCGATTAGACTGATATATATTGTATTGATAAGGTTCTGCATTTCTTGAAAAGAAAACCTTTATAAAATAAAGAAGAATGAAGCCGATAATCCATTCATTTGACATAGAAAGTCAGCACTTTCCGATTTCTCTCCCTTTTTTCCCTTGCAAAATAATATAATATGTAGAGACTGTCTCATGTGTCTCTCAAAACAAGATTTAAATCAGAAATCAAAAGTGGGTAGTGATTTAAAATTCTAAAGTTTGGAAAAATAGCAACTATCCTTTCATTTTTGAAACAAAAATAAATGAAAATTCAGGGCCAAAGTCGTCCTTCTGCCAACTGGAGCTTCTGTAGAACACACAGCTCAGACTCTACCACACAGATGGAAAATAGTCCGAATGCATGCTGGCAGTATTCTTTCATTCCACGAACTTCTACAGTTTCCATTAAAGCAGCATGGCATTCAAAAGTTGAGGTCCAATTCATCTTTGCTGTTAATGAGACATTTTACAAGTGTATTTTTTTTTCTTGGGAAAAAATTTTGAATTGGGTAAAACAAATGGCAAGTGGATTTTTTAAAAAACAAAACAAAACAAAAAAACACCTCCTTACTTGGACTGGTGATTGACTTGCTTAGAATTCTCTGGGCCAGCATTTTATTTCCTGATGGCTGCCATTTCTCCTCCCATTCCAAGTTCTCTCTACTTGGGGCTGACACAGGACATGGAAATACTAATATGGCTGCTGGGACTCCCTTCATGTATTTCAGCAAGAGAATTATTTCATATCAGTGCTCAGTGTCTCTCCAACTTTTCCATTTCCTCTAAGGTCAGGTTTCCCTACAAAGAAGAACGCCAGATCGATTGTTAGTAACAGGAACTAAGCATTTGGGGCCAGACATATAACTTTTCTATGTTTCATGTTGTCACTGGCAGAAGAGGATCCTGGCCTGAATACTCATTGGAAAGAGGCAATTTATATTTTTATTACCGTCATTAATCTGATATTTCTAATTTTAAAACATTCATTTGGAAAAAACTCAATGATGAGACAAAACAATGTTTTTGCCCTCAGTTACCTGTATGTGATTATCTCAGTTTTCTCCCTCACCTTTCTGGCTTGATGAGGATTCCCTGGTTAAACGCAACTCCAGTACGTAATAAAGGGCATCAGTCACTTTTGAAGGTGCTTTGGCAATATGGTCACTAATGTAAGTAACCATCACAGAAATCTCAAGTCGAGAGAATAAATAGGAGAATAATAAGCAAATAGAACTAGCATAGGGACAAAGTTAAGCGGGGGGTAAAAATTTGGTGGAAACAAACAAAAAAAACTCTTTAATGTGGATGCTAAGGAACAAGATCAAAGTATAAGAATTTGGATTAGGCAGGATCAGTTCAAGTTGTTAATAAAAATATATGGGAAGAAACGAAAGCAAACAGTTCCCAGATCAGTCTCCAGGTATTCAGGGCTGGCCAAATACAACGACAAATGGAAAAGAGGTGATAATTAGCAATAAATATGAAGGTGCATAGACACTTTGGGCAATTCCGATCTTAACACCTTATCTTCCTGAATATCACAGTGCTTCATGCAAAACAAGGGACTGCTTAGAATTTTGTCTTCAGCCTTCATCAATCTGGTCAGTTTCTGCATCTTCCTTACCTCGTCAGCATGCCCAAAATATTTAATGTGATGACCACTGACTCAGTAACCATGGGATGCCTAAACCTGTATCATTTCAGCCTTTGCCCTAAAGCAGAGTCCCCTAGGAATACAAAATTTCCTACATGAGAACTTCTGCTTCAACAATAGTAAGGTCCCGGGCACACAGGGAAATGCCCAATGCAAAGAATCTGGCAGGAAAATGAATGGTTGTGAAAATTGGGCTCCAACTCCTTTTTAAAAAGAGTTCCAAGAACATGTTTACTGTGCAGTTTCGCCAAGAGAAAGTTCATGGGAACCATTTTCAAGTTTCAGGAAAGTCTATTTGGTAAGGTAGGAAGTTTGTAAGTTCAGAGACTTTTTTTTTTTTTTCAAAGAAACAAATTTCAATCACTTTAATAAACACTTTAAAAGCAATTTATGATAACTGTAGCCTTCCAATGACTAGGGCTACACTGAACTTTCCAAGCCGAAACATTCATCCCTTGTATTCAGGAAAAGTCCTCTCAACAATTTTTGAAAAATATTAAAAATATGAAAGCAATTGTAAAATCACTTTCACCTGTGCAATATCCTTTTTCATGAATCTCTCCAATTACATAGCTAGGGTTACAGATTTTCACAAACACAGTTTCATTTTTGATAGTTATGTAGCTGTAATTTCAGGCTATTTCACTCTATTGAAAGGTATGGGGGCTGCCTTTGCCCTCTCTTCCTCCTGTCGCTTAAGCCATCCAAGAAAACATCAAGAAATTAAATAAGAAGGGAAAACAAGAGGTGGAGATCGTCTTCAAAAGACTGGAATCCACCACATGAGAAGAATCAAGTTTGTAACCTTTGGGGTTACCTCCCTGCTCTGTCTTCCATCTGGGCAATGGGCTAACGTCCCTGGGCTGGGGGTGTCTAAGGAGGTTGAAGACGTCCTCGGCGCTACAGAGGTGCTAAGAAAACAGACAGCTGTTTCCTGACTTAGAATTTTTGAAAGCTTTCTGGCCTCTCTGAGAAAGCCGATCCAAATCCACCCCGTATCAATTTGCCTCCTAGAAGCGGCAGGATAAGCACACGGGTTTGGGCAGTGCTTACATTTTGGGTTTATTGGCTTGATGAGGTGTTTGGGGCGCTCTCAGTCACAAACTGCAGAAGAGTGGGGGCGGGGGACAAGGTGGGGAGGAAAGGGTGGGCGAAGGAGCCGAGAATAAGACAAGCCGAGGGGTGGAAACTCCGGGAGGGAGAGGAAACGCCGAAGGCGATGTAGAGTCCGGCGAGGGACCGGAGAGGTAGGGCGGGATCCGAGCGGCGTCCGGAGGGAGAGCGACCGCGCGCCCCGCAGCCGAACTGGTTCCCTTCGCCCCGCCCGGAATCCCGGCCCCCGCCGGCCCCACGCAGGTCCCCGGGACCCCTCCGGGAGGTGGGAGCCGCCTGGACTCTGCGTTCCGCCCGCCTCCCTCGGCCGGCCCGGCCTGGGATCCGCACCCGGAGAGGCTGAAGCGAAGCTGACGCAGCCCCGGGTCGGTGTCTCGCCGGGCCGGGTCGGATGGGTGCTATTTTCTGGCGGTGGCGTTTGCAGGAGCAGAGGAGACAGCGCCACCCAGGGCCTCCCCGAGCACTGCGGGCCAGGCCGGGCTCGGGGGCCGGAGTGAGGGTGCAGGTCGGGCTCTGGGTTCTGCTTCTTGAAGGCGGCGGCGGGGCGCGAAATGCAACCGCGTGGGCCCCGCCTGCCCCCTCGGTCCAGTCTTTCCTCGACGCCCGGGAGGCGTCCCCCAGCCCCGTCGCGATGCTCTCGGGTCCCCGGCGTGGACCAGCACGTGGGCCCGGGAGTCGAGTGGGGAGGAAGGCGTGTTGGCCGCTTCAACTTCCTGCGCCGACGGCTGGGGACTCGGAGAACCCTCGAACTGGGGTCTCCGCCTGCCGGGCAACCTCACCTCAACGTCTGGCCTGGTCTGGGGCCGCTAGGGAAGAGGCCGGGTGCGGACTCGGCAGCGGCTGCACTCCTACAGAGCCCAGACGCGCCTTCTCGCCTTTTCCTTTCTGGGCCCGGCCCTAAACTCCCGGAACCCGCCGCAGGAGAAGCGTGGAAGACAAAAGGGACAGCCCAAGCTGTCCCGCCCGCTGCGCCTGAGGAGCATCCCCTTGGCGCTGCAGGGTGTCGCCTCCCCCAGCACCTTGCGGGACGGGTGCCAGGCTGGGCCTCTAGACCGTTTCACCGCTGCTTATCATTTCTCCTTCATTTTGCACTGGGGGAGCTGCCCCTCCCTTCGGAGAAAGAGGCCGCGCCTGCACCCAAAGGTAACCCTCGGGTGATCCCGGGAGCGGGGCTGTCTGGCCTCGGTGTGAGACCCTGGGCGGGGAGTTAGAGGTTTCTGTTGCAACAGAGAAACACGGCAGCGTCAAAGAGAAAAAGCTTTCAGTGGAACTGGGCCTAAAGCTATTTTTATTTAAGTCTCAAATTGTCTAGTTTGTCATTTTGCTTCTATTTTTAAAAACTATTTCTCAGTGGCATGTGGGAGGGGAGATCAAAGGTGACGGACGGGTATCCCTATGTTGGTGTCAAGTATGCCTTCATGTCTGTCGTTTCTTCAGCAGTTGTCCCACATAAAGTATCTTCTTCCAAGGAACCCTTGCAATAAAATAGGATATTTCTCTTTGGACCGTTCTATGTCAAAGAAGGTTGGCAGCAGCGCCAGGCTTACCCAATGATTAAAGGGGGACATTTCCTACAGTAAGGTAGAGTCAATGCAGAACCTACAAGCTCATTGATTTCCATCCCTGTGTCGTCAGCTTGCTCACTTTTTCCTAAGATTATGACAATAGTAGTAATAATAATAACCAGGACACAAATAACTCTTGAGAAGTCATTTGTAACTACCTCTTCTTGGAGGTGAGAAACACACACATGCATACACACATACACCTCTGTGGACTTACGGTTTATTTTTGTCAGAGGAACTCAGAATTGCCTGAGGTGCTGTGGTTTTTTTTTTTTTTTTTAATGATCTATTTACAGACTTGCTAATGCCTCCGCAGAAATCCTGTTTATCAGCCCAATAGTTGTGACAGGGTTAGAAAACCAGTTTAAACTGTTAATCGGCCACAAAAAAGGGCCCTAGATTGATGCCTTTCACTTACCTTTGAAAGGCTATAAAAGCAACGCCATACATTGGGATGAAATTAGACAGCGACAAAATCATTACCTTGACTTCTCACAATAAAGACAACCTTAAAAGGGGGCTATTGATGGTTTCAAATTACATAACGGTGGTTTATATGTTCTTCCTCTGCGCTCACAGAAAGCAATTTTAAAGTGTGAATTCTTCAAAGAACAAACGGCCATAGCATTCACACACAGACATGCCTTTTTATTTTATTTATTGCAAAGCGCTATTAGAGAGAGAGAGAGAGAGAAAGAGAGAGAAACCAAAAACAAAACTCCCAGCAAAAGGAGGCCGAGTCCAAAGATAATATGTCCGGTTTCTATTTCACCAAGTTCCTGGGCTCACTTTTGGCCCCAGAGCCCGAAGTGCTCGGTCTCTTTCCCCGGGACGGGACAGGGAGTGGAGTTCCCAGCCCCGTGGGTGGGAAAAGCCCCGTGCACGTCACCGGGTCACGTCTGCTCACTGCTTCTGCACATTTTAAGCATGGACACAGCCTCCTGTAGAATAGAAAGACATTCCTCAAACAACACCGATTCTGGGGGTGCAGTGGGCCTGGCGCCGACCTGGAGATAAGGTTCAGCCCCCTTCGCACCTGTAGTTTTGGGATGGCTCCTACTTGGGCGGGGGTGGGCCTCCACCTTCTCTGCCTTCTATCAGACCTTTCCTCGGATGCATTTCTACGTAAATCTGGAAGGCGATCAAATGCAGGCGGCCCATCTCCAGTGCCTTTTTTTCGTCTCAAAGGCGGCGCCTGCATTTTCGGGAGCTCCAGCCCAGGCTGAGAAAGTCCCCTCAACCTCTAATCTGAGGTTGCTCACACGGCCTGCAAAAACCCGACGGGGCACCCCGCCACCCCACCTTACGTTTCCCTAGGGCTAAGTCAGTGGTCAAAAACCAAGCCGGGGGTAGCTGCCTTTACCAAGGAAAGACAGCCAGGACGCCCGCACCGACTGCAACGCGCGCGGAGGGAGAGGACCGTGCCCTCTTTCGCATGTTACGGGGCGAGGGGGCTGTTGGCGTCAGGAGCACTCTGAGAGGAACTTTGCAGCGGCTTTGAGAGACGAAGGGAATTCGGTAAACGTGCTGCCCCGGGCTGCCAACTGGAGCCCGGCAGATTCGCTGCGCAGCACTGCCCCCTGGTATCCAGCTCTGAAACTGCCCCCCTCCGCAGCTGCAAGGCTCCTCCCTGGGTTGCGCGGGACAGATTTTTTCTCCTTTCCTGGCCTGACAGAGAAGCTATACCCGGGGGTCTCAAGAAGTCCCCCAAGCCGTACTCAAAGCCTTTCTCCCTCTGCCTCAAGCGCTCACTTCCCCAAAGGGGACCCGGACCCCGACTGCCTGAGCTAGGTCCCCAGCATGGTCCGCACCCTTTCTCAACTCCAGGGCCCAGGTCCCGACTGACGTCTACCCGGGAGGGGGCTGGAGACCCAGGGAGACTTCGACTACTGGCCCGGGCGAACGGAAGGAAGAGGCTTGTGTTCATAGAGACTGGTTTGGAGCTGGGACTGTTCATTCTTAAAGCAACACCAGCTTCCAGGGCACCTTTCGTTGGCACCTGGGCTTTCCAGAGAAGAAAGGAAGTGGGTATCAATCAGGGCCAGCCCCTCCGTGCACCCCAGGCTGGAGAGGTGCAGAGGTCCAGTCCAAGGACGCCTGAGAGATGGGGGCAACCTTGGCAGGAGCCAGAGCACCGAGGCGCGATCCGCGGGGGCGCGGGCAGGGCGGGGCCCAGAGCCCCCTTCCGCCAGCTCAGCGCGCCCCTTCCAACCCAACTTGTCTGGCACTGGCTTCTACGGTTGCCGAGAGCAAGACTGCCGTCGTGGGCACAGGGTCCTCGACCCCAGGACGCGTGTGGCCTTTCCTACCCCAATCGGATGGTTTGTCCCAGGCTTTGGGACCGAGCTTGATGGAGAGGAAGGAAGGAAGTGGCGCCAGCTCCGGAGCCAGAGTGGGTTGGGGTCCCAGCTTGGCCACTCTCTGGCTGTGTGACCTTGAGTGAGTTACTTTGCCTCTCTGAGCACCAGTTTCTTTGTTTGTTTTTTTCAGGAATGGTGTGAGGATTGAGATAATGTCCTTAGGATGCCCACATGTGTTCAGTCAAGGTCGCCAGTGATGGTTGCCGGTGTCTGCTGCAGGACAGTCCCCCAGGAATCAGCTTGTAGGGTGGGTGCCAGCCGTACTGCACAGGGGCATCACGGCCTCCGGGTTTAGGAGGGGCAGAAACAGCGCAGTGTCCTCAGCCCTGAGGGCTGAGTGTTGGAGGTCCCGACGCTCCTGGGTTCTCTTCTGCCAGGGTGCAGAGTACAGCAGCATGCGCAGGGTTTCGCACACCTCTGCTGTGGGAAGTGAGTCATCTTCGCTTATGACTGCATCTGGCCAGGCCAGCTACGAGAACACTGGTTCTCACAGGTGCCACGTACCCAGCCTTAACCTGTGCCAGGCACAGTGCTAAGAGCTATGCACCCACAATCCCACTTCTTCACAACAGCCTCAACAGAAGTAGATGTTTAAGTTTTTAAATTTCCATTTTACAGAGCAGGAAACAGGCTCGGAGGGGTTAACTTCCCCCAAGATCACACAGCTGGTGAGTGGGAGAGCGGGGACTTGAACTGAATCTTCCTTTGAGGCCAAGCTCTGAACCACTAAGTTGGGTGGCATTAGAGAGCCAAGCTCTTGCCCTTCAGTTTCCATTCCCGCTGCCCTCTCTGAGCTGCAATTCTCTCTCCTGCGTTGGCACTGGCAGAAGTCGAGACACGCTCCCGGAAATCGCGGGCCGTGGCGCGGACTCCCACGCACCCCAGCTAGTTCCAGAGACTCAGCTTGTTCTGAGACCCTCTTGGCGAACCCCCTTGGTCCAGGCGCCCGGCCCCTGTGGTGCTCAGATCAGACTTATCCACCCGAGCACGATTCGGGCCGGCGCCTGGACTAAGGTCATGGGAAGGAAGCCCTCCTGCCTTTCTCCCGTGGCTTCGCTCAGCGATCAGGGAGGAGCCAGTTAAGAAGTCACAGTCGAAGTCATGACTGCTGTGTACCGGGGAGGCAGTCGAAGGCGAGGACACGGAGCGGGGATACCTCCGGACACCCCTGTCCCCGCCGCCCAGTCGGTGTCCTCGCTGCGCAGGGGCTCACTTGCTACCCTACTCCAAAAGGAAGCCGTCGCAGCCCAGGGCACGGTAACTAAAAGGCCGTCGGGGACGGAGACGGGAATGAGTGGGCTTGAACTTCAGGTTTCTGAGCCAGCTGCTCCCTAGAGCAGTGAGCCAGCACGTATTTAATGAATGGCCACTGGGTGCTAGGCCTTGCACCCAACCCTTTCGTCCTCCCCCGGGGCTAAGCCGAGGGTGACCCAACACTAGTTGGAGGGAGCTTGGAGACACCGCGCGGGGGCTGCGCCCTCCTGGCCTGGCCTAGTCGCTTTCCACGCACCCCTCTCTCTGTAGCTGCCGCCCCGCCCGGCTCTGCCCGTGGGCGCCCCCTGGCGGCAGGAAGCCGAGCGCGTACCCGCCCTCGGGGCTCCATCCCCTCTCATCCTGCCCCCCTCGCTGCTCCGCCAGCACCCCGAGCTCGCGCTGCGGCGGCCAGTCTCGTCCCAGAAGACCGACCGAATGTCCCTCAGAGCTTTCCGTGACCCGCCAGGGCGCGCGGCTGTCCGGAGCCCCTCCACGTTTCCCAGCAGAAGGCCCCGCACTCCCTGATCAGCAAGCGCGGATGCCGGTCGCCTCCCTCCCTCTGCCGGCTGCAGCCCGACGCCAGGCCGCTGGGGGCAAGCGCTGTGCTTGACAAGAGGAGAAAAGCCCCACATAAACAAAAACCCAAAGCCCACTCAAGTTCAGGGGTGGAAAACTGTAGGCATCCAAATTTTACAAAGATCCCCGGGACTCCCAATTACCACCAAACACCCTCTTGTCCCCTGCGACCCCCGACACCATCCCACCCCGCACACCCATCCCACCCCACCCACCCCACGCCCGCGTCCTGTGAACCAAACCGCGAATGCGCCGCAACCTTCTCGGCTTTCACACGTGTGCCCCCGATGCCATCTGCCCACGTCTGTGTGTGAAGCAAACCCCGCTGGCAGACGCGATGGAGAGAGATGGCTCCTCCGAACCAGAATTAGGAAGAAAACGCCGCTGAGGGCGTTTCAAAAACCCAAGAGGCGAGCGGGAAACCTGCATTGTCAGATCCGCTGGTCCCTGAGTTCTAGCCCCATGCACCGCTCCGAGCTAATTCTCCCCGCGACTCTGGAGGGGTTATTACCACGTAATAATTGATGAGGACACTAAGGGCTAAGAGGAGTTAATTAACTTGTCCCCAGTTACAGAGTCGGAAATCAGGGATGGATCTTAATTGGTGGGACTGTTCCCAGGGCCTGTGAGAGACTGGGTTTCAGCCCAGAGCCCAACACAGCGCCGGAAGACAAAGTATCAGGTACCTTTTTGTTTGCTAATCCAGCGGTAGGAAGTCGATTACATCTTTGATGACTCAGATTTTTGAAACAGCCCCATAGAACTTCCAATTATGGGGGAAAATACAATTGTGAAATTCCAAGGGATTTGGAAATGAAGGAGTAGGCCCTCAAAACATAACCCAGAACTTACTTGTTTTTGAAAAAAACATTTTACGGAAAATTTCCAACATATACGAAAGAAAAGAGAGTATTATAATCAACTCTCATACGCCCGTCTCAACCTCCAATAACCAAGGCCAATCTATTTCCTCCCCTCCTCCCCACGGGCTCTGCCTCCCCAACTCTCAAAACACACACACACACACACACACACACACACACACACACACACACACACTGCTTCCCCCATTCACACAGATTATTTGCAAGTAAAACCTAGACATTGCCACATTTAATCTGCAAGCATTTTCAGCATGTATTGTCAAGAGATGACCACATTACCAAAACTACAATAGCACCAACACAACCAGAATACCAAGAAATACCCACAAACTGCACATTCCTAAACACCCTGGAGTATCCAGTCGGCAGCAGCTTTATTGTAACCACAATTCCTGGCTAGAGCTTGGTGTTCACTGAATTTCATTCAGCTCTAGGGCCAGAATGACCTGGGTTTGGATCTTGATTTTTTTTTTTTTTTTCACTTATTAGCTGAATGATTCGGGGGCATGACTTACCTTCTCTCTGAGTGTCAGTTTAGTGCAATCTCACATGGTTGTTACAAAGATCAAAAAACAAAACAATGCATGTAAAGAGTTTGGCATAAGCCCGGGAATAGTATCTTATTTATTTCTTCTAAAGCTGGAATTCGGTAAGATTTTAGCTAATGAAGGCTTGAAAATTAGGTTTGAGTTGGGGCATCAAAAGTTTTCAAGTTGCATGGAGGGTAAGACTAGAGCCAGGGATGCACCACACCCAGTGACCATTCATAAGTCCACCCCTCCCAGGATTAACAACTGAACTCTCAGTGATGTCTTATCTTATAAGGCTCTAGTCTTTTCCTCCATGCAATGTGAAACCTTTTGAAGTTCTCCAAGGATCCTCCTAGGTCCGACAGTCGTCTTGGGCTTTTCTTGGGGCAGCGCTGGTCTTTCTCCCCCGTATTCCTGCCTGTAGCATGAGGCCGGGCACACGGGGTCAGTGCTGACTGCTGAATGAATGGTTGATGACATCATCATCAACCATTGGCCATCATCACGTGGCCTTTGCACAGCCAGTTCCTTCTGCCTGAGACATTTATGCCTTTTCCCTTAGCTTAATTAACTCTCTCTGAATGGGTCAAATTCCCCTGGCATATGCTCTCAGAGGACCTCGGTGTACTATCTCTTCAGAGGGTTTATCACTGGTTAAAACGTTAGATTTATTTGTCACTTATTTGTGTGATTACCAGATGGTCTTTCTTCTGTTCTAAACTTCATGAGGGCAGGAATCATGGCTGTTTTCTCATCATTGTATCTTTAGCACTTAACGCAATGGCTAATTGTTGAATGCAGGTGGTTTTTATGGTAGGCGAGAGTAGCTAGATTCAGAAACTAGTTTAACCCTAACCCTCACCCTAATCAGCAGTCATAGTAGCTAATTCACAACGCACTATTTCAATATGCTGTATAGGAAATTAACCTCCAAATGTGCTACCAGACAAATTATTCTGGAGGTGATAGAATAGAAAGATCAAGTTAAGATACTTGAATCACACAGATTGTCGAATACCTTTTAAACACACAGGGAGAAGCAAGAAGAAAAAGATGGGGTAGGTTAACACATATACCACAGAAGCAGGTGGTAAGTCCCCTTCCTGAATCCTGGGGCATTTAATAAGCAATGTTCACATGTTTCTCTCTCCCTCCCACCCATATTAACTTTCTCTCTTAATGATGTGGTTACAAGGACCATAATTGAGGGTGAGTGAATGAACCAACAGAAAGAAGGTGCCCAAGGCAACGATACACCCTTTTGCTATTGGAGAGCCAGGGGCAAGTTCTCCTGGCCACAGCAGGAGCATCCATTAGCCTCCTGAACAGCTCTCTCTGTTTATCTGTGCTTCTTGGGCAGAACACAACTGGGACCATAATGGGTGTCACTGATGGATGAGTGGCTGATTTTGGCAATCAGATAGCTGCCAGCCCTGAAGTAGCATGAATGTATCTTACAACTTGGTCTCTTAATGTCTCTCCATTGGTCCATAGCACTCTGGTTGGTTCTATCATATGTTCCACTTACTGTATCTGTCTTCAACATCTCTCACAGGTTATTGATTTACTCATTATCCATGTGAATTCTGTGAATTCATCCTGAGTCTCACAGCTCCATCTTATTCATCCCCTCTTCTACTTAACACATCCTATGAATTTTGTTTCTATCTTGTAATCTACTGACTTGCTTGCTCTCCACATCTCATACTTATTATGAATGTATCCATTTGTTTTTCTTACCTTCTGAAGATTCCCAAATAAAACAGTACACAGGCATTACACAACAAATTTATTAAATGCCTACCGTGTGCTAAGCATTATACTAGGTGTCTGTAATCCTGACAGGATTCCTCTGAAACTTTCCATCTAGTGGAAAGACAGTTAAATAATCCCCCCAGTCCTGTGAAATGATCCACTGTGTCAAGTGCTAGGAAGGGCTGGGGGAGGTCCCTGCTGTCCCAAGAATGTGGAGGTGGGCAGTCTAGGAGAGCTTCCTTGAGGATGTGGCATCTGAGGTCTGAGATCTGAAAGGTGAGCTCTAGAGTCCTAGGGTTTCATAAATCCCTAATAAACAAACATCAAGGCAAAGTGCACTTTTGTTTGCCCTATCTTAGTTTTGAGTCATATTTTGCCTATTTCTTGTCCAACTTTGCCAGAGAACACTAACGTGTTCTAGTCCCCCAAAAGCACAAATGTTATGTTTTATACAACGATCGAAATGAAACACACCTATTGGCAAAAGATGCTGCAGAACAGTGTTTAGGCTTACAAATGGTTCTAATGGGGATCAACAGCCTATAATTAGAATTTAACAATCCAAGAGAGGAGTAATATGCACCCTGCGGGACAGATTGGAGTCTTTTTCTTTAGTTCTGCAGGTTTGGTGGGCAGACTGGCTCCCGACTTCCCTTCTACAATAACTGTCCTACTGAGGTAAATATGTCACAAACAAGAACAATGAGATCACCAATAATATAACACTAATACCATAAACAAAAGAAACACCACCTTCGGCTCTGGTGGAACGAAAAACACAATGTAGACCAACTAACAGAACTATTTAAAAAGCAAATTACTCACAGCCATGCCGTCATAGCTCTCCAAATGCAATTTTCCAGGAAGCTCGGTAACAAGCAGAAATTTTTCCTGAGACATACTTGCTTTTGCTGGTTTGGTTACAGATCTGAGGTGTTGGACAAAAAAGAAAATGCCCCACATAAACCCACCTTCACACTTATTCTCCTGGATTCCACATTTTTCTCCCATCATGAGACATTTCTAGTCACAGGTTACTGTAAATGGAGAGTCTTGCCAGCATCTCTTCATCAATGACTTTTTCCTAAAACCTCAGGCTTTGCACAAATGCCAAAACCCTTGTCCTTGATAAGGCCATTTTTCTTTTTTCTTTTTTTTAAAAACGCACACAAGAATAACAGAATGTGAGCACTGTGGTGGATTTTTTTTTTTTTTTTTTTTTTTTTTTTTTTTTAAACAGAGTCTCACTCTGTCTGCAGGCTGGAGTGCAGTGGTGGGATCTCCGCTCACTGCAATCTCCGTCTCCTGGGTTCAAGTAATTCTCCTGCCTCAGCCTCCCAAGTAGCTGGGATTACAGGTGTGCACCACCACGCCCAGCTAATTTTTATATTTTTAGTAGAGACAGGGTTTCACCATGTTGGCCAGGCTGGTCTGGAACTGCCCTTCCAACCAGAACCAAGCCAGACTGTGACCACAAACATCAGAGGAGTCTCAGCCCTGTTCCTCAGTGCCCCTCTTCCCCAAGCTGCCCTGTGAAATAGGGATGCTGGGGAAGGCAGAGGCAATAGCATGAAGTCTCTAGGCTATTTCAGAGGAGGCACTAGCTGACATAAGGATGAAAATCACCGATGAAGGGGCTGATCATCCCTGACCAAAACCCTGAGTGTGCGCCATCTTGGACAGTCTGCGTTTTTGACCATGCATGAGAAGAAAGAGAACGCAAGCGCTGTCTTCATTCATGGAGTTTTGAATCCAGATGCCTCAGAGGGCGCCTTCCACCCATCTCAGCTACGAGTCATGAATGGCAAATGAGATCTGAGCAGGGGAGGCCTGGGGGACAGCAGCAGCTCCCTGTTGGTCCTGTCGTCCCTCTTTTTTTTTTTTTTTTTTTTTTTTGAGACGGAGTCTCGCTCTGTTGCCGAGGCTGGAGTGCAGTGGCGCAATCTCGGCTCACTGCAAGCTCTGCCTTCTGGGTTCACGCCATTCTCCTGCCTCAGCCTCCCGAGTAGCTGGGACTACAGGCGCCTGCCACCACGTCCAGCTAATTTGTGTATTTTTAGTAGAGATGCTGTTTCTCCTTGTTGGCCAGGATGGTCTGGATCTCCTGACTTCGTGATCCTCCCGCCTCGGCCTCTCAAAGTGCTGGGATTACAGGCGTGAGCCACCGCGTCCGGCCCCTGTCATCCCTCTCGAAGGTGCCTGCTAGTGCAGGCCAGGGCGGAGGCTGCAGCCATCTCTCGGTAGAGGGCAGGAGGAGCTCAGGTTGGCCTGCCCTCTGAAGCCTTTCCAGACATCACCAGGAAAGAACGGCTGCTGTTATGCAGTGGTCACCCACGCCTCAGATACATTGTTTTGCTTTCTTTTATCCTCTCCTCTCCCTCTCCTCTCCCTCTCTTCTCCCTCTCCTCTCCCTCTCCTCTCCCTCCCCTCCCCTCCCCTCCTCTCCTTTCTTTTCTTCTCTTCTGAGGCTCTGTTAGCCCAGGCTGGAATGCAGTGGTGCAATCTCGGCTCACTGCAACCTCCTCCAGGTTCAAGCAATTCTCCTGCCTGAACCTCTGAGTAGCTGGGATTACAAACATGTGCCACTATGCCCAGCTAATTTTTGTATTTTTAGTGGAGACGGGGTTTCATCATGTTGGCCAGGCTGGTCTCGAACTCCTGACATCAGGTTATCCACCTGCCTTGGCCTCTCACAGTGCTGGGATTACAGGCGTGAGCCACTGTGCCCAGCCAGATGCATAGTTTTTCTCATGCTTGTCCTTGCACATCTCCTGGGTGCAGGAATGTCTGGAGCCCACAACAGTGATCTGTGCTGAACCCCAAAACCTGAAAGGGCCAATTCCCTCTGCCTCCCCCACTAGGTGGGGTCTCAGGTTTTGCTCAGAAAGGCCCACGAGCCCATGGGTTCTCCCCTCTTTACAACTGCCTCCAAACATAAAGAAGGAAATTGCTGGATGAGTAAAATAACCCCCAGAAGAAGGAACAAGTGCTAGTGACATCTTCACATGATGGAAAACTCATGAATTCAGACTATTCTAAGCTACCGGTCATCTCAGCGGGCTTTGTCATGCTTTTGGACTTGACTGCTGCATCTCCTTCTAGGAGAATTGAGCCACTTCATCCTGGCAGCAAAACACACTGCCCACATCCCCATCCCAAACCGAGATGAGGGTCTGCAGTAAGAAGTGGCACGTGGAATCTATAGCTGGAGTGGTTCTGACTTTATTTCAGTGCCTGGAGAACACAGTCACGGCTCTTATCACCGTTCACAGGGCAGTTTGGGGAAGAGGGGGCACTCAGGAAGGGGGCTGGGACTCCTCTGATGTTCGAGGTGACAGTCTGGGCTCTGTTCTGGTTGGAAGGGCAGTTCCTGAGGCTGTAAAGCCTGGCAGGGGAGGGGAGGGAAGGGAGGATGCTGGGATTCAGTCCTCTGGAGAGAACAGTACAGACTGAATGCAGAGGCAGGAGTTCTACTTTGGAGATCATTTGGGTCTGGAGTATTTGAGTCTGAAATGAGGCAAACTCACGGTGGAGGACAGCTATTCTGTCATTCTGCAGATCCAGCACTATTCCATCATATGCTTTTCATGAATTAGTAGTGAAGTTACAATCTTGGGCGTTTTAAGCTCATCTTTGCACCTGCTGGTAGCAGAGAACAGCATTTCCCCCGCCCCCGACTTCCTTTATGAGCTGGGAGGAAGCAAAATCCAGCTCTATCGTTGGCGCTCCCTCTGGTGGCAGTTTCGGAAAACGATCCAGCCCTGAGGATTTTGCGGAAGGTAGGCAACACCGAGGCATCCTGAGCATTCGGTAGGAAGCAATGGGAGGAAAGATCCTCCGCCCTTTCAGAGACGGGGCGAAGGGTCAGCTGTCCCCTCTGCCAGATGGCAGATACAGGAGAGTTGGAATTCCTCCGGAGTCGGCCCTGTCAACATGCGCACGTGTCCTGGGGGTGAATGATTTGTGCAGACGACTTGGAAATCCGCTGCGTGCCTCCCAGGCGCGTGCATCTTTGCTTACCCTTTCCTAGATTGAGTCTCAGCCCCGCAGGCAGATTCGCAGCTTCTCGGGCGCTGGGACGGCGTCTCAGCCAGCTTTGCAGGGCGCCCCCTCCCGCCTTCCCGCTAGCATCTGGCAGGGACTGGAGCGCTTCCTGGAGACCCGTAGGCCGGGGACAGGTCACCAGGTGAAGCAGTGCGCCTCGGAAGCTGATGCTGGGTGACCGACTGCGTCCGCCACTTCTCCTGCCCGCCTGCCCGTATTGTGTGCGTCCTCATAGGTCTTGACAGATGGTGGCGACTTTGACAGTTCGTCAGCCCCGCGTGGACGCTTGTCCCCAGTCACTGCTCTGGGACCGCCAGCTCTGCTTGGGAGAAAGGGCGCAGCTGGGGTGGGAATTTGGAGGCAGGGGTCAAGTTCCTACTGTGCTGTAGGAACAACAATGACACGTGCTCATGTCAACCTGCAGGTATGGCTTGTGCTGAACGCTGGAGAAAGGCTCAGGAGAGCAGGAGGCTGCAGCACCCAGAGCATGGGACGTGAATATACGAGACCTGGGTCCCAGACCTGGCTCCGCGGCTCTGGGCCAGTCACTGCCCTCTCTCAACCCAGTTTCTGTATAATAACCCTGGTTGGACATGCTGTTTTCGAAAGATCTTTTTCCAGATCTAGCATTTTCTTTAATATACGTACATATTTTCTAAATGGCTGTTGGCTTGTTAAGTGGCCTGGGGATAATTGCTACCACTTTCAACGAGAGAAACTCGAGAATCTGAAACTCAGTATTTCTACGAATTTGCGCAACATAGGAGGTCATCGCCTGGACACCACTGCCCCCTTGCGGCAGCTCATCTAAATTTGCAAGTGGTGACAAGGAATTCAAGGGCCTGAGGGTTCAGGCCTTATAAACCTGGGTTTATAAAGGGGTTGGATAATATCCCCAAAGCTTTATTCATCCCTGAAAGGAACTGTAACTAGATCAGAGGCTTTATCTGCTTAATGCCATAATGCCTTTCCCCTACCCTCAAGACAGCTATTTATAGGCAACCTCTAAGTGGATCTAGAGCCAGATTACCCAAATCCACTTGCAAATTAACTCAGATTAAAATTTGCAAGCTTCTTGGGAGCGGAGTGAGGCGGTTAAGAAAAAAAAGAATAAAATTTGCAAGCTTCTGAGACCTGGTATGCTCCTACTCCAGAGCGGATTCATTGATAGAGGAGATGACACTAAGCCCATGTGGTATTTCTGGTTATTAAACACCCCATTGTATGGACATAATCTTTTCTTGTTTTTATTGAGGTAAAGTTTACATAACACAAAATTAACCATTTTAGGTGAATAATTCAGTGGCATATAGTACATTGACTATGTTATGTAAACCATCACCTCTATCTAGGTTCAAAATATATAGAGATATATATATATCTTTTGAGAAAGAGTTTCGCTCTTGTTGCCCAGGCTGGAGTGCAGTGGCGTGATCTCAGCTCACCACAACCTCCGCCTCCCGGGTTCAAGCGATTTTCCTGCCTCAGCCTCCCGAGTAGCTGGGATTATAGGCACACGCCACCACGCCCGGCTAATTTTTTTTGTATTTTTAGTAGAGATGGGGTTTCTCCATGTTGGTCAGGCTGGTCTCGAGCTGTCAGCCTCAGGTGATCCATTTGTCTTGGTCTCCCAAAGTGCTGGGATTACAGACGTGAGCCACCACGCCTGGCCAAATATATTTTTTTTCTTTTTTTTGAGACGGAGTCTCTCTCTGCCGCCCAGGCTGGAGTGCAGTGGCCGGATCCCAGCTCACTGCAAGCTCCGCCTCCCAGGTTCACGCCATTCTCCTGCCTCAGCCTCCCGAGTAGCCGGGACTACAGGCGCCCACCACCGCGCCCGGCTAGTTTTTGTATTTTTTTAGTAGAGATGGGGTTTCACCGTGTTAGCCAGGATGGTCTCGATCTCCTGACCTCGTGATCCGCCCGTCTCGGCCTCCCAAAGTGCTGGGATTACAGGCTTGAGCCACCGCGCCTGGCCAATATTTTTTATCATTCCAGAATAAAACCCTGTACCCAGGATGCAGGTAGACCCCATTCCCAATTCTTCATGCACCTGGCAGACACCAATTTGCTTTCTGTCTGTATGGGTTTACCTATTTTGGGTATGTAATAGGAATACATATACTTTCTGTCCATTTGTGTTTGTTTTCTGTCGCTTAATATAAGGCTTTTGAGGTTCATACACATCGTGACATGTAACTTCATTCCTTTTTATGGTTGAATAATCTGTTATGTCCACATTTTGTTTTTCCATTCGTCCATTGATGGACATTTGGGTTGTTTCTACCTTTTGGCAATTGTGAACAATACTGCTACGAACATTCATATACAAATATTTGAGTTCCTGTTCTCAATTCTTGTGGGTATGTATCTAGGAGTGGAATTTCTGGGTCATATTGGAGTTCTCTCCAGGCTGGAGTTCAGTGGCGCCATCTTGGCTCACTGCAGCCTCTGCCCCCAGGCCCAAGTGATCCTCCCCTCCTCAGCCTCCTGAGTAGCTGGGACTACAGAGGCACACGCCACCACCATGTCCAGGTTTTTTTTTTTTTTTTTTTTTTGTATTTTTAGTTAAGATGGGGTCTCGCTACGTTGACCAGGCTGGTCTTGAACTCCTGAGCTCAAGTGATCAGCCTCCCAAAGTGCTGGGGTTAGAGGCATGAGACACCTTGCCTGGCTGACAGTGCTCTTTAGAGTGAAGGGTCATTAAGAGGGGATGGATGACAATGTCCTCCAGGATCTGCCAATTCCTAACACCCTGTGTTAGGCCATTCTTGTATTGCTATTATTAAGAATACCCGAGACTGGGTAACTTAGAAAGAAAAGAGGTTTAATTGACTCTTGGATCTGCAGAATGTACGGGAGACATGGTACTGGCATCTGCTTCTGGAGAGGGCCCTGGGAAGCCTCCAAGTATGGCGGAAGGCAAAGGAGGGTTATGTGTATCACATGGCAAAAGTGGAAGCAAGAGAACGAGGGAGGAGGCCCCACGCAGTTTTAAACAACCAGATCTCATGGGGAGTAACAGCAAGAACTCCCTCATCATCAAGGAGATGGTGCTAAACCATTCAGGAGGGATTGAGAATCACACCAACATGAGATTTGAGAGGGACAAACATCCAAACCACATCACACCTCCTTGTTGGTTCTCCCGTATCTGCCACAGGTTTGTGGGCCGGCTGGTTTGGCTTTGCTTCAGATGGGGTTCCTGGGGCCTCTGGGCACCAAGTGTCTAGGGCCAACAGTTCCCAGAAAATGCTCTTCTTATGGTGCATAAAGAAACTCGAGAGGCTAAATCAATCCATGCGAACACATTCAAAACCTCAGCTGGCATCACAGCTGCTACTATTTTACTGGCTAAAACAAGATACATGACCAAACCAAATTTTAATGGAGAGGCGTTGTTTATACTGTGAAAGAAAAGTATCTTGGGCCCCCAAAGTCACTAAGCTAAAAGAAAAACTCAAGCTGGAAACTGCTTAGGGCACACCTGCCTCCCATTCTATTCAAAGTTATCCCTCTGCTCACTGAGATAGATGCATATCTGATTGCCTCCTTTGGAAAGGCTCATGGGAGACTCAGAAGAATGCCACCATTTGCTCTCGTCTACCTATGACCTGTAAGCCTCCTTCCTGCTTCAAGTCTTCCTGCCTTTGTTTCCAATTGTCCCACCTTTCCAAACTGAACCAATGTGCTTCTTACGTATATTGATTCATGTCTCATATGTCCCCAAAATGTATAACACCAAGTTGTGCCCCGACCACCTTGCGCGCATGTCATCAGGACTTCCTGAGACTGTCACGGGCACACCCTCAACCTTGGCAAAATAAACTTTCCAAATTAACTGAGACCTGTCTCAGATTTTCTGGGTTTATAATACCAGCTCCATCAGGCAGTGCTGCAGTCACATGGCAGAGGGTGTGGCCGTATCATCCTCTTACAGGCAAGGATTAAAGGATTGGGGACAGTGATCTCCCCCTACCACTCCTAACGAGGTTTCTTAGCTGTAATTTAAATGCTTAATTTACCTTTTCTCTGACATATTTACATTTTATCAAAGACATTCATGATGTTCATACAAAAGATTTTGCACTGTGGGATATTTTTAGATAGCGATCCCCCACACCCAAGTGTGGAGCAGCCAAGCATCTGCAAGAAATGCCTTCAGGGAAGCTGGGCTCCCACTCAGTGGAAACCTTCAGTCTCCTTTAACCTCAGCCTTTTAAGGACCATGAATCAATAAGTAGCATAAATTATTCACCTTATGGAGCATTCTCAGAAATGGACAGCAGACTGGAGAAATCGCCAGCAGGAGATGCGTTCTTTGCAGTGTTAGGGCCTCTGCTCACTTTCTGAATGGCTGGAACTTTCTATTAAAAATTCAGATTTCAGAGAAGAATGAATCTAAGTTGTGCAGAGATTTCAATGAGACTCCATGTTTCCTTTTCAGACGCAGCTAACTGGTCTATGGGGCCTCTGCTGCAGGATCGAAGGAGAGCGTGTGTGTGCAGTCTCACTCAGTGTCGGGAGCACCTGGCTGCCTCCCTGATGCGATCTCAGACCTGGCGAAAGGACCTGGCCTCTGCTCAGAAAGGTCTTTTCTCCTTGTGAACAGAGACATCAGAAGTTCATTACATCTCTGACAGGTGCAGTGGCTCACACCTGTAATCCCAGCACTTTGGGAGGCTGAGGCAGGCGGATCACTGAGGTCAGAAGTTCGAGACCAACCTGGTCAACATGGTGAAACCCTGTCTCTACTAAAAAAAAAAAAAAAAATACAAAAATTAGCCGGGTGTGGTGGCACGTGCCTGTAATCCCAGCTACTCGGGAGGCTGAGGCAGGAGAATCGCTTGAACCCTGGAGGAGGAGGTTGCAGTGAGCCGAGATGGGGCCATTGCACTCCAGCCTGGGTGACAGAGGGAGTCTCTGCCAAAGAAAGAAAGAGAGGGAGAGAGGGAGAGGGAGAGAGAGAGAGAGAGAGAGAGAGAGAGAAAGAAAAGAAATTTGTTCCATCTCTAAAAACCATTCTGAAAGCTGAAAGCTCTGCTTCTTTGAAAGATGCCTTTCAGGATGCAAAGACTTTGGAAAGGAGGGAAGGTAAACTAGCATTTATCAAACACCAAGCACCCACCCACTTTAAACATTTACTTCTCTCTTGTCCTCTCTGTCCTGGTAATCCTAGATGTCTGGCTTTCTTCAGATTCTCAGCTCATTCTTCTCAACTCAGGGAACCCACCCAGCTCTGCCATGGTTCCCCATCCCTGTGCCATACCTGGAAACTGAAGGCAGTAAGCTGGACAACCTCAGGGTTTCCCCTCGTCTCAGGGGTCACTGGCCTTTGTTACTTGATGCCCAGTTTTGTTTTTTTTTTTTTAAAAACATTGCTTTATATAACTTTTTTTTTTCATGTGGGAGGATAAATCTGATTTTTGTTTCTTCATCTTGGCTGAGCCAAATGACTGTCTTTGAGTTCATTAATTTTGCCTTCTGTTGTGTTCAGTCTTCAGTCAAACCAATCCAGTAAGCTATTTTTTAAAAATGAGACTTCATTTTTAAAGAGCAGTTTTAGGTTCCCAGCAAAGTTGAGCAGAAAGCACAGAGTTCACATATACCCATACCTCAATGCATGCAAAACTTCCCCACTATCGACATTCCATGCTTGAGTGGGACATTTGTTCAATCAATGAACCTACATTGACATCATTATCATTCAACGTCTGCAGTTTACATTGAAGTTCACTCTTGGTGTTGCAGATTCTATGAGTGTACATAAATGTGTAATGACATGTACCCACCATGATAATATCATATAGAGTAGTTTCATTGCCCTAAAAGTTCTCTGTGCTGTGCATATTTATCTCCACCCCCATCCCCACTAACTCCTGGAAATCACTGATATATTTACTGTCTCCATAGTTTTGCCTTTTCTAGAATGTCGTATAGTTGGTATCATGTAGTAAGTAGCCTTTTGGATTGGCTACTAGGAACATTCATTTATGTTTCCTTCATGTCTTTTTATGGCTTGATGGCTCATTTCTTTTTAATGCTAAATAATATTCCATTGTCTAGATGTACCACAGCTTATTTATTCATTCACCTGCTGAGAGACACTTTGGTTGCTTTCAAGTTTTGGCAATTATGCACAAAGTTGCTACAAATACCTATGTGCAGGTTTGTGTGTGGACATGTCTTCAACTCATTTGAGTAAATACTGAGGAGCATGCCAGGCACTGTGGCTCATGCCTATAATCCCAGCACTTTGGGAGGCCGAGGCGGGTGGATCACTTCAGGTCAAGAGTTCGAGATCAGCCTGAACAACATGGTGAAACCCCGTCTCTATTAAAAATACAAAAATTAGCCAGGTGTGGTGGCACATGCCTGCAGTCCCAGCTACTTGGGAGGCTGAGGCACAAGAATTGCTGGAACCCAGGAGGTGGAGGTTGCAGTGAGTCGAGATCATGCCACTGTGCTACAGCATGGACCACAGAGAGAGACTCCATCTCACAAAAGGAAAAAAAAAAAAAAAAAAAAAAAAGCATGACTGTTGGATTATACAGTTAAGAGTATATGTAGTTTTGTAAGAAACTGCCGGCCAGGCACAGTGGCTCACGCCTGTAATCCCAGCACTCTGGGAGGCCGAGGAGGGTGGATCCCCTAAGGTCAGGAGTTCAATACCATCCCGGCCAACATGGTGAAACCCCGTCTCTAACAAAAATACAAAAATTAGCTGGGTGTGGTGGCGGGCACATGTAATCCCAGCTACTCAGGAGGCTGAGACAGGAGAATCGCTTGAACCCAAGAGGCAGAGGTTGCGGTGAGCCGAGATCATTCCACTGCACTCCAGACTGTGTGACAGAGCGAGGCTCCATCTCAAAAAAAAAAAAAAAAAAAAAAAAAAAAAAAAAAAAAAAAAAAAAAATTCTTGCAGGACCTAACCATAGAGGAATAATTAATTGGACTTTAAATCAACCGCTGGCTGAAAATCAGCCTCTGGCTCCTATTTCTTGTCCAGACAATCACTCAGGGTGCTGGATGGGGCAAAAGGGAAGTTTCTTTCACAAAGAGGACCAAAATATATATATGCTTTCACAAAGAGGAATATATATATATATAATATATATATCAGCCATATATATATCAGCATATATATATATATGGTGGGGTAGCCAGCGTTCTTCAGAAAAACAGAACCAATGGGATATATAAAGCCATAGAAGAGGATATTTATTGTGGGGGTTAGCTCACTTGATTATGGGGACTAGAAGTCCCCCAATATGCTGTCTGCAAGCTGGAGACCCAGAAAAGCCAATGGTATAATTCAGTCTGCGTCCAAAGGCTGGAAACCAGAGCCACTGGTGATGTAACTCTCAGTTTGAGGCTGATGGCCTCAGAGACCCGGGGACCACTGGTGTAAGTCCCACCGTCTTTAGACCCAAGAACTCAGAGTTCCGATGCTCCAGGGTTCTGAAGCAGAAGAAGGATGCCCCGGCTCAAAAAGAGAGCGAGTTTGCCCTTCTGCCACTTTTTAATTCTATGCAGGTCCTCAATAGATTGGATGATGCCCACCTGCATTGGTGAGAGCAGACCTTCTTTACTCAATCTACTGATTCCAATGCTAATCTCTTCCAGAAACATACACACAGACACTCCCAGAAATAATGCGGTGCCAGCTATCTGGACATCCTATGGTTCAGTCAAGTTGACACATAAAATTAACCATCGCAAGTGGCTTAAAAGAAATAGAAGTTGATTGGTTTCTTACTGATGTCCAAAAGCAGCAGTTCCAGTTTGGGGGCAGCTCTGCTGCACTCAGCCATTAAGTCCAGGGTCTTCCATTTGTTTCCCTTTCATGTTCCAGGGCAGTGGTTTTCAAAGTGTGGTCCCTGGACCAATAGCATGAACATCATCTTGGAACTTGTCAGAAATGGAAGTTCCCAGGCCCCATGCCAAACCTACTGAATTGGAAACACTAGGAGTGGGACACAGCTATCTGACCAAGACTTCCAGGTGAGTCTCAGGCATTATCTTCATCTGTGTGGGTAAGACTGCGATCTCAGGCGCACCTCTCTTCTAGCTCAAGGAAAAGCGAAAGAGAGGAAGTCCAGTCCAATCAATTTTCTTTTAGGCCAGTGACGTGTAAATGGCAAACACCGCTTCTGCTTATATCCAGTTGGTGACCAAGTTGTCATAGCCACACCCAGCCACAAAGTCAGCTGCCAACTGTAGCCTCTAGCAGGTGTCCATTGCACAGGAAGAAGGGAAGAACTGATTTTGAAGGCACAACTGACCATAATCCCGCTAAAGGAAACAGGACATCCTAAGACGGCTGCTGAAATCACTACCCTTGCTGATGGAAACTCACACCTCCGAGCCTTTGGCAAGGGCTTTAATAAAATCTCCTTTTAGAAATGACTTCTTATAGCCTGCTATTAATTATCCTGGTTGGAGGAGAACAGAGTGAGGAGAGCTTAAAGATAAAATACATGTAAAATGCCTTAGGAACTTGAAAGCACTAAGTCCAAAGGGTACCACCCTTCTTGCTCTTGCGGTGGTGGCTATTTTTATTCTAGAATTTTGAGGTTTGGAGAGTCCCATCCCTTCCCTCCTACAGGTTCCACACCAATTGGGAAATAGACACGCAAGTCGGAGAGGGGCCCTACATCAGCTTTATTGCTGATAAAGTTGGATCTGAGGAAGTGATTTGAACTTGAGGCCAAAATCGATGTTCAGTGACTTCCGCCAGCCATTGAATGGATTTGCTCATTCACTCAGGGCAAAGATGACCTGTGTCCTAGTCTCAGAATCCATTTCCTCCTCTCTAAAATGGGAATAACAATGGCATCTGTGGCACTACTGACTTACTCAAGATGCATACCACTCTTTTTCCAGCAAAGGCTGCAAATTTAAGTACTATATTTCCCAGTCTCCTTAGCTGTTAGGATTCTGGATACAAATTAGATTAGATTCTAGACAACAAATGCAATTAGGTTTTGGATTCAAAGTAGATGTCTTTCCGCAAGATTTGGAAAGCAGAAGTGTAGTAAAGATGTTTTCCCATCCCTTTGGGACGTTTCTCTGCTGGCAAGCAGGGTCACAGAGGTAAGGTGCTTGTTCAGGGCTGTGCTCCAAGACACAAGACATGTTCTCCAGCCTCCTGACTGTCCAGAAGAAATTTCAGGGCAGGTGGCTTCTTGACTCTGGCTTTCTGATCTCTGGATCTCAGCTGCTGCTGCTGCTGCTGCTGCATGTCCTCATAAACTCAGTGTTTCCAGTGCCAGCCTCTGAGGTAGCAGCTCCCCTGGAGAACCAGGTCTGCAGTGTCTGGGTGTCAAGCCTGCAGGACCAGCTGAGAACCTGCTCCTTTGGGCTTTGCAGTGTTTGAAAGCATGTAGTATCCCATATTAAACCCCTTCCTGCTGAAACACCCAGAGTAAACTATTTCCTCTACTGAGGTCTGGTGCATTCAGTTCTCCATTTACTGTGAAGATTAAATGAGATAATGCATGTGGAGCATTAGCATATCTCCTGGCACCCTGTATGTGTTCAGTAAGTGGTAACTGTGGCTTGTACTGGTCATGGTAATAAATTGGTTACTTGTGACCTAAATTATTAAAATCATGTCAGGGTTTTCAGGCAACCAGCAAACCTCTTTGAACCATATTGTGACAGAACTGTACCTACTCAGTTTTTTCTTAGAATACTTTTGAAACACAACCAACAAACACATAATGAGTGCTGGCCACCACGCTAGCAAAACTAATGAATGAGCAATCATGTATTTGGACTTCGGATGTGCTAGTCCTTGTGCTAAGCAAGTTAAGACAAGCTTTTGAGATGGGTATCATCATAGCCATTTTACAGAAAGAGATACAAGCTCAGAGAGGCTGAGCAATTTGCCCAAGGCTGCACAGCTAGGTAGTGGCAGAGCCTGGTCTTTCTTGGATGCCAGGTCTTCTTTCTTCTCATTCCACAACAGCCTTTTGGAGTTTTTGCGTGGGTTGTTTTGGTTTTTGGTTTGGTTTTTGGATAAAAATCAAGTGTCATTGTTCAGGGCCTATGCAGGCATCCCAGATTTCCATCTTATGAATGGCCCAGAGGAGCCTGTCCATTGCAGCCTTGTCTTCCTCCCAAATGGTGAAGACAGAGAGGCTTGAGCAGCACTGTGCTCAATCTGGTAACAGACTGTGGTCAAGGCTGGACTTTCTCCCCTGGGAAATCTGAGGGACCGATGAGCCCTTGAAGCAGGCCCAGTGCTGGCCCTGGGCCTGGCCTGAGGGTAGCCACCGTCACAGAGGAGGCAGTTCCACAGCTTACACAGGATCAAAATACTTATTTTGAGACGGAGTCTCACTCTGTCACCTAGGCTGGAGTGCAGTCATGCAATCTCGGCTCACTGCAACCTCCACCTCCTAGGTTCGGATATTCTCCCATTCAGCCCCCGAGTAGCCGGGACTACTCCTGGCTCGCTTGCTTATCTATCTATCTATCTATCTATCTATCTATCTATCTATCTATCTATCTAATCTATTTGAGATGGAGTCTCGCTCTGTCGCCCAGGCTGGAGTGCAGTGGCACGATCTCGGCTCACTGCAAGCTCTGCCTCCTGGGTTCACGCCATTCTCCTGCCTCAGCCTCCCGAGTAGCTGGGACTACAGGCACCCACCACCACACCTGGCTAATTTTTTGTATTTTTAGTAGAGACGGGGTTTCACCGTGTTAGCCAGGATGGTCTTGATCTCCTGACTTTGTGATCTGCCTGCCTCGACCTCCCAAAGTCCTGGGATTACAGGTGTGAACAACCATGCCTGGCTGGTGAGAAGCACCTTACCTCTGTGACCCTGCTTGCCAGCAGAGAAACGTCCCAAAGGGATGGGAAAAGCATCTTTACTGCTCTTCTGCTTTCCAAATCTTGCGGAAAGACATCTACTTTGAATCCAAAACCTAATTGCATTTGTTGTCTAGAATCTAACCTAATTTGTATCCAGAATCCTAACAGCTAAGGAGACTGGGAAATACAGTACTTAAATTTGCAGCCTCTGCTGGAAAAAGAGTGGTATCCATCTTGAACTTTCTAACTTCTCCCTAATAAACACAGGCAGGGTTCTGGAGCAGTGGTTCCCAACTCCCAGGCAATGGACACTGTTAGGAACAGGGCACAGGAGGTGAGCAGCGGGTGAGCAAGCGAAGCTTTGTCTCCATTTACAGCAGCTCCCCATTGCTCATATTACTGCCTGAGCTCTGCCTCCCGTCAGGTCAGAGGTAGCATTAGATTCTCATAGGAGCACAAACCCTATTGTGAACTGCGCATGTGAGGGATCTAGGTTGCATGCTCCTTGTGAGAATGTAATGCGTGATGATCTGTCACTATCTCCCATCACCCTCAGATGGGACTGTCTAGTTGCAGGAAAACAAGCTCAGGGCTCCCACTGATTCTACATTATGATAAGTTGTATAATTATTTCATCATATATTACAATGTAATTTAATAGAAATAAAGGGCACAATGAATGTAACATGCTTGAATCATCACCAAACCATTACCTCTGTGGCCCATGGAAAAATTGTCTTCCACAAAACTGGTCCCTGGTACCAAAAAGGTTGGGAGCCACTGTTTGGGAGGACAAGTCAGAACCTGGGTCTACGAAAGGTAACAATTGATCAACTGATTTGATCTGGGGCCTTTGTGTTACTTTCACTGAGGGGTATTAGAAGACTAGGGGTTTCCTGGAAAATCTTGGCTTGGGACCAACCAACTTCTTGGTACAAAATGATCTTTTAAGCTAAGTCAGATCAAGGAGGGACTGTACAGCCTTGAGTAAGTAGGATGTTGGGAAGAGAGAAAAGAACAGAGTTTCTGGGTAATCTCCCCAGCGTACGTTTCTGCTGTTTACTGGCCAAGGGACCTTGGGCAAGTTACTTAGCCTCTCTGAGCCTCAATCTCTTCATCAGTAAAATGGAAATAATAACCTCCTTAGCAAGGTAGAAAATTAGATTATACATGTAAAGTGTTTAGCCTAGAACACTCACAAAATGTGCTAGGAATAAAATTGGTGGATTATGGTTTCAGCCAAGGAACCCACTGGACCAGTGGTTCTCATCCTTGGCTACTCATCAAAGCCACCTTAGGAAGCCTCAAAGGCTACCAGAGCCAGGTGCCCACATGGACCAAATTAAATCAGTGACTGCAACATTAGTCACTGCCGATGACTTAATGAGTCCTGATGGTGGTAGTAAACTTGTTGAGGGTGGCAAAACAATAGAATGAATGTGGTTTGCATGAAGCAGAGCCAGTTGGCCAGGCCTGGGCCACTTACCAGACTGTGAAAAAAGAATAGCATTCTTATTATTTCGATCAATGTTATGGCAGCTGAAAAGTTATCCTTGGTAATATGTAGCATATTTTTTTTTTTGCTATGATAGCATCCTATACTTCTTCATACCCAGCTCATCAAAAATTTATTACTTGCTTTCTATGTGTTAGGACACCTTATACACTTTAAATCATGTAATTGCTTTTAATACATATTTAATTAATCTTCATCTCCTCCATTAAATTGTGAACTCCTTAAGAGTAGAGACTGTATCTGCTTTATTCACCTTTCTAGCTTTAGCACTTATCACATTTCTGAAATCAAGATGCATTTTATAATCTGCACCTGCCAGGCAGCAGCAAGGACTTTGTCATCCCTTCCCATGTGCACAAATTGGGTCACAGTTGTTCACACTTTGTCATTTCGTTTGAGTTATGTCCACTGTTGATAATACAGGCCAGAAAATATAGGTGACATGAGGAGAAGTTGCTAATACTCTCAGAACAAAGGAAAGAAATTTCAACTTAAAAGAGTCTGGTGTGACCAATTTATGTGTTGTGTTGGGTTAACAGTTAGGATGCTAAACTTCAATTTGTCATAAATTTCTTGCTGTCTTGAAACAGAAGCTGAGGAACTTCCAGTAAAATTTGATTTTGATTCAATTGAAGAAAAAAATGAAAGAATTTAGTCAAATTCTTATCAAAATTTGTAGAGTGTGTCTGCAGCATGGCAAAAAACCTAGAAACCACAGTAGAGCACTCTTTAAGACATACTATGGCACAGATAATCTTCATGATCCAGAGAATGAGATTGTGTAGAAAGACATAGGCATCTGTGACTCTGATGCAGAAGCTGACTCATGAACTTGTGCTCTGGTAGCCAGGAGAAAGTAGCAAGAAGCCAGCACTCCTGCTGCAGCAACTTAAAAAAAAAAAAAGACAAATAGCAAAAATCCCATTTTAAAAAAGCATAAGAGAGTTCTGGAAACAAGAAGATAAAATTTCCAGAGTGGAAAGAGCCTTCCCTAGGTAAGCTGGTGGGCACCAGGCATCTTCTGCCCTTTGGGTATTTGGTCATCTGGTCATGGCTGCAGGATTGGGACATGGCCTATGCAGGGACTTTGCTTGGGGAAAGAGAAAACAAGAGAGGTTTCAGTGGTTATTTTGGGGCTAGCACAACAAATTAGAAACTAAAGGACACCAAACATGAGGCTGATTTTCCCATATGGAAAACGATATATTTTAGGGTGATGTGACAGACTGAGAAGCTGGGCTGGATAGAAAGGTACAGTAAAATCCCACTGTGCTTAGGAGATGACGTCTTGCTAGAGAGAAGAGTTCTATCTCAAATATACGGAAAGTCTCCCCCTGAAGATGTTTGCCATATGTTGAGTCTATGTGTGGCAAGAGACTAAGGGCTAAGAGATCCTCTAAAAAGAAAATCTTTCATAACTGAGAAGACCGACAACTGCCGATCTCTCACCCAAAATACTATTCAAAGGGATAATGCTTGAGGGGCCAGAAAAATTGCAAAGATAATAGGACTTAATAAAATTGCAACTTCCCCCAGTTCAATCTATAATTGAGGTCATCAGTGCTTCACCTTATCTTCCAATAACAGGAAGGAGGGACTTTAACTGATTAAAGATGTCATCTGTCTGGGCATGATGGCTCACACCTGTAATCCCAACACTTTCGGAGGCCAAGGTGGGCAGATGACCTGAAGTCAGGAGTTCAAGACCAGCCTGGCCAACATGGTGAAATCCCATCTCTACTAAAAATATAAAAACGTTAGCTCGGTGTGGTGGTGGGTGCCAGTAATCCCAACTACTTGAGAGGCTGAGGCATAAGAATTGCTTGAACCCAGGAGGTGGAAGTTGCAGGAAGCCAAGATTGCGCCACTGCACTCCAGCCTGGGGGATAGAGCAAGACCCTGTCTCAAAAAAAAAAAAAAAAAAAAGAAGGAGAGAGAGAGAATCAAAAGTATATTCTAGATTTCAAAATTAAAATACATGAAATTTAAAGCTTATTAGATTCAAGAGAATAAGGTAAATCACAGACTAAGAGAAAATATGTGCAAAGACATATGTGATAAAGGACTGTTATCCAGAATACACAAATAACTCTTAAATTTCAACAATAAGAAAAATTTCAATAAATATACACACCTACTATGTATTCATAAAAATTAAAAAAAGAAAAAAATAACCCAATTTAAAAATGGGCAAAAATCCTGAATAAATGCCTCATGAAAAAAAATATACAGCTGGCAAATAAGCATATAAAAAGTTATTCAACATCATATGTCACTGGGGAATTGCAAATTAAAATGACAATGAAATATTCTATATCTCTATTAGAATAGCCAAAATGCAAAACACTAGTAACAGGAACTCTCATTCATCAATGGTGGGAAAGCAAAATAATACACCCACTTCATAAGACAGCTTGGCAGTTTCTTTCTTTCCTTTCTTGCTCTTTTCTTCTTCTTTTTTTTTTTTTTGAGATGGAGTTTTGCTCTTGTTGCCCAGGCTGGAGTGCAATGGCATGATCTCCACTCACTGAAACCTCCGCCTCCCGGGTTCAAACGATTCTCCTGCCTCAGCCTCCGGAGTAGATGGGATTACAGGTGCCCGCCACCATGCCCAGCTAATTTTTATATTTTTGGTAGGCATGGGGTTTCACCATGTTGGCCAGGCAAATCTCGAACTCCTGACCTCAGGTGATCTACCCGCCTCACCCTCCCAAACTGCTGGGATTACAGGTGTGAGCCACCACGGCCAGCTGTGCAAGACCATCTTTTTCTGAAAGAATTGTCCTTTGCCCATAGCCCCTACATAGCAGACCACATGACTCTTGCCAGAGCAAAGCCAGTGGGGCCAGAGGTGGAGCCCCTACCCAAGAGGTGCCCATCTGGGGGCCGAGTGTGTGGGCTGGGTCAAATAAACAAGCTTTGGAGGCTGGCTTTCACTCCTGCTCTCTCTACCAACTTTTTTTTTTCAGACTTTATTTCTTCAATTCCCACAGTCTCTCCTAAAGTGATTAAACCTGTAGGCCATGAATAGCAAGCTGGCCATACAACTGGATTGTAACACAGCAATTGGATTTTAGGTACCAATGCTGTGTTCATGTAGGAGTGTAATTGGCTTCTCATTATTCTTAAAAGAGTTGGTGGGTACTTTGTGACTAAGTAGCCCACCTCCGAATGCCAGAGAGAGAGAGAGAGAGAGAGAGAGAGAGAGAGAGAGAGAGAGAGCAGGTGTCCATCAGTCAAGCAGCCAACAAGCACTTCCAAGGCCTGCTGGAAGCCAGATGATGTGAGGGTACTAAAGGTCCCCCACAGTTCCATGGAAGGAAAGGATGTAGATAGATGAATTGCTATACTTAAATATGGGTGCAGGATGAATTACAAAGTAAGATACAAACTCTCTGTGCCTTGCGGAGTCAGAAGAAAGATGCCATGAGCCAGCACAGCCCATGCAGGGCTCATAAAAAAAAAGGAGCTCACAAGATGGCAAAGAGAAGTAGAATAATGGCCAGCTGAGAGCGGATCAGTGCTAACAGGTCTCGCTGAGAGCGGATCAGCGCTAACAGGTCTCGCTAAGGGCACACTTTCTAGTTCCTGAGGGTGGAGTGGCTGGACCTCACGGTCCTGACTTTATCTACAATATTTCCCTTCTCTTGTGGGTTCTCACCCATTCTGGCTACCATCATCACATTGGCCCAACATGGAACTCCAAAGTGATCTGAGTTCCTTTTGTTTTTAGGAGGGAGGAATTTGTTAACAGTCCCATAGTTTACCCAGCCCCTTTTCCTTGGGAGGAAGGCGGATGGGTTAGGTAGAGGCCTCTTTGTGAAGCCTACATCCCTCTATGAATGAGGCAGCAGGTAGCCATCAGTCAAGCTGCCAACGAGCACTTCCAAGGCCTGCTGGGAGCCAGATGTGACAATGGAGCTCACACTGGTTGCTGCTGCTGCTGCAGCACCTGGGGAGGCCGTGCTTTCCCTGCCTGTCACAGTCACCTGTGCTGTTATAACAAAATGCCCCAGACTGGGTAATTGATAAAGAACAGAACTTTGTTGCTCGCAGTAGTTCTGGAGGCTGGAAGTCCAGGTGCAATGTGCCGCCAGTGTTGGGTGAGGACTTTCTCCACCGATGGCACCCTCTTGTGGCAGCATCTTCCCATGGCAGAAGGCAGAAGGCAGAAGGCAGAAGGGCAAAAAAGTCCTGGCTAGTTCTCTCCAGCCCTTTTATAAAGGCACTAATTCTATTCATGAGGGCTCCACCCTCATGATTTAATCACCTCCCAAACGTCCCATTTCCTTTTTTATTTTTATTTTTTTGAGACAGAGTCTGGCTCTGTCGCCCAGGCTGGAGTGCAGTGGCCGGATCTCAGCTCACTGCAAGCTCCGTCTCCCGGGTTCACGCCATTCTCCTGCCTCAGCCTCCTGAGTAGCTGGGACTACAGGCGCCCGCCACCGCGCCCGGCTAGTTTTTTGTATTTTTTTAGTAGAGACGGGGTTTCACCGTGTTAGCCAGGATGGTCTCGATCTCCTGACCTCATGATCCGCCCGTCTCGGCCTCCCAAAGTGCTAGGATTATAGGCTTGAGCCACTGTGCCCGGCCCCATTTCTTAATACTAAACATTGGGTCTCAGATTCTAATATATGAATTTTGAGGGGACACATACATTCATACCGTAGCACTCCCCTAATCCTGGATTAGATGGATTCATCTTTGGCTGACAGAACATTACCGGCTTTCTCCACTGTGTGCACTGTACCTGCCTGGAGTGAGGTACCCCATTAGGTCTCAGGCCACAGGAGGTGGCTGTGTTAGTCTGTTTTCATACTGCTATAAAGAACTGCTCGAAACTGGGTAATTCAGAAAGGGAAGAGGTTTAATTGACTCACAGTTCCACATGACTGGGGAAGCCTCAGGAAACTTACGATCATGGTGGAAGGTGAAGGGGAAGCAAGGACATTCTTCACAAGGCGGCAGGAGGGAGAACGAACACAGGAGAAACTACCAAACACTATAAAAGCATCAGATCTCATGAGAACTCACTCACTATCACGAGAACAGCACGGGGGAACCATCCCCACGATTCAATCACCTCCACCTGGTCTCTCCTTTGACACGTGGGGATGATGGGGTTATGGGGATTATGATCCAAGATGAAACTTTGGGTGGGGACACAGCCAAACTGTATCAGTGGCTTTAAAGCTTGATTTTATCTTATCTGCACCTTGTGCAACCCGTGTGCTCTGCAAAAGGATGGCTCATATAGAGGGGAAAAAACTTGTTATCATTTCCATCCTCAGGAACTAGAAAGTATGCCCTTAGTGAGACCTGTTAGCACTGGTCCGCTCTCAGCTGGCCATTATTCTACTTCTCTTTGCCATCCTGTGAGCTCCTTTTTTAATGAGCCCTGTATGGGCTGTGCTGGCTCATGGCATCTTTCTTCTGACTCCACAAGACACAGAGAGTTGGCATCTTACTTTGTCATTCATCCTGCACCCATATTTAAGTATAGCAATTCATCTATCTACATCCTTTCCTTCCATGGAACTGTGGGGGACCTTTAGTACCCTCACATCATCTGGCTTCCAGCAGGCCTTGGAAGTGCTTGTTGGCTGCTTGACTGATGGCCACCTGCTCCCTCTCTCTCTCTCTGACAGGCATGTAGTGCGGAGGAGTGGCTGGACCTCACGGTCCTGACTTTATCCACAATATTTCCCTTCTCTTGTGGGTTCTTGCCCATTCTTGCCACCATCATTACATTGGCCCAAATGTGGCCAAATGACTCTTGTATACTTGAGACAAGACTGGAATGTTTCAATAAAAACTGAAACTGGGAAATAGACACACGGAGTTACACACAACTAGATAATCTGGCTAGTAATGTGCTGGAGTTCACTTACCTTCAGCTTGTGGCTCATCAGTGTCCCTCCCTCCCAGTTCCCTGTTGGTTTCTAGATGATGCATGACATTGTGATACCCACCATCAAGGAGGATGGAGACACAGGGGTCTGTGAAGTCGTTCTGTACACTATTCTAGATACTCGAAGTATTTTTGAAAAGACTTAAAATAAGGAGTAAAAATACATTTTCAGACTTTCACCATCTAACACTTTTCTCCATTAACACTGACCTCACATGCATTAAATAACACTTAGAATGCCTTACCTAAAAAGTAACAAATAACTTGACTACTTGCTCTTTTTTGTTTTTTAGATGGAGTCTCACTCTGTCGCCCAGGCTGGGGTGCAGTGGTGCGATCTTAGCTCACTGCAAGCTCCGCCTCCTGGGTTCACATCCTTCTCCTGCCTCAGCCTCCAGAGTAGCTGGGACTACAGGCACCCGCCAGCATGCCTGGCTAATTTTGTATTTTTAGTAGAGATGGGGTTTCACCGTGTTAGCCAGGATGATCTCGATCTCCTGACCTTGTGATCTACCCGCCTCGGCCTCCCAAAATTCTGGGATTACAGGCATTAGCCACCACGCCCGGCCACTCATTCTTATATTTAAACTTTTTCTTTTCTTTTTTTTGAGACAAAGTCTTGCTCTGTCACCCAGGCTGGAGGGCAGTGGCACGATT
Organism: Macaca thibetana thibetana; assembly: GCF_024542745.1. Lineage (NCBI taxonomy): Eukaryota > Metazoa > Chordata > Mammalia > Primates > Cercopithecidae > Macaca > Macaca thibetana. The sequence continues at coordinate 113,274,234 of NC_065586.1, forward strand.
TCAGCTTACTGAAACGTCTACCTTCCAGGTTCAAATGATTTTCATGCCTCAGCCTCCCGAGTAGCTGGGATTACAGGTATGTGCCACCAATTGTTTGTATTTTTAGTAGCCAATTTCTTTGTATTTTTAGTGGAGACGGGGTTTCACCATGTTGGTCAGGCTGGTCTCAAGCTACTGGCCTCAAGCAATCTGCCCACCTCGGCCTCCCAAACTGCTGTAATTACAGGCATGAGCCACTGCACCTGGCCCTAAAAATTAATTCTTGCCTTGAATCAAGAATCATGGGAGCACACTAAGCTGTTTTTCAAAAGTAATGGCCAGGAAAGACATACCGCATTTATGGATTGAAAGATTCAACACAGTAAAGATGTTGCATCTGCCCATATTGATCTCTAGATTTCATGTAATCCCTATCAAAATCTCAGCAAGGTTTTATGTATACATAGATAAGATGATTTTTAAATTTATAGGGAAAAGCCTTAAAAACAGTTAAAACAATCTTGAAAAGAGAATAAGGCAGGAGAAATCACTCTATCTGACATTAAGACCTACTACACAGCTACAGGAATTAGAAAGTGTGCTATTGGTGAAGGGCTATGTGCTATTGATGCATCGGTCAATGGAACAGAATAGAAAACCCAGAAACAGACCCACACAAATATGTTCAACAGATTTTCCAGAAAGGTGAGAAACAAATTCAATGCAGTGAAGACAACCTTCTCAACAAATGAAGCCCGAACAATACAGGCATCCATAGGGTAAAAACGTGAAGCTTAACCTCACACTTTACCAGAAATTAACTCAGAATGGATCACTGACTGAAATGGAAAACACAAAACCATAGAACTTTTGAGAAGATAGCAGAAAACCTTGGGCATTCAGGGCTAGGCAAAGAATTTTTACACTTGACTCATCTGGGAGGCTGGATACAGATGGAGTGTGGGAGCAGGACGTGCCGGGAGACTGGTTTGCTCAAGGCTTGGAGATCTTGCCTTCTCTTTCTTCAGGGTGGTACAGGTGCAATGAAGCATTTGCCCTTTTCTGGAAAATTATGCAACTACATGTCGTCTTCACTTTTTCCCATCTCCAGAACTCTAGGCTCTGCAGTGTTAGAATTCTTGGTCCCCAAGGGGGACACACTCATCTGGAAACCCAGCAAGGGGTGCATTGAATACACCTTATGACTGCTCCCTGGGCACTTTGAGATCCTTGTGTCCAGGAACCAGCAGGTAAGAAAATGGGTGGCCATCTTGTCAGGGGCTGATATGTTTTGACTGTGTTCCACCCAAATCTCCTCTTGAATTGTAAGTCCCATAACCCCCATGTGTCATGGGAGGGACCAGATGGAGACAACTGAATCATGGGGTCGTTTCCCCCATCCTGTTCTCACGATAGTTTGTTCTTACAAGATCTGATGGTTTTATGGGGGCTTCCCCCTTCGCTGGGCACTCACTCATTCTCCTTCCTGCCACCCTGTGAAGAAGGATGTGTTTGCCTCCCCTTCCGCCATGATTGTGAGTTTCCTGAGGCCTCCCCTGCCATGCTGAACTGTGAGTCAATTAAACCTCTTTCCTTTATAAATTACCCAGTCTTGGGTAGTATCCTTGCAGCAACATGAGGACGGACTAATACAGGGGCAATTGACCTGGTCAGCAGGAGGCAGGGCTGCTTTCACACAAGGAGGGCAGAGAATAATATAGGTGGAGCTCAGGTGACTCACTTAGGTACCTCTTGGTACTTCTTACCCAACTGTCTGTAAGTGGACAAGCACAAGCAGCCCCAACCGGAAAAGGATGTGGTTACCAAGGGCTCAGACCCCCCCAGGGATGAGGATTAGGATCATTCCATCGGGTAAGCCATTGAGACCAGTAGAAGAGGTAGCAGAGGGCAAGGAAAAGTTAGAATGAATAGTGAAGGAAGGAGATGATGAGTGTCAGTTGCAGCCTTGAGACTGGTGGCAGTAACAGGGGCTGTTTGTTCTATGAACTTCCTTCTTCTCAGCTTGCCTGCAGGGGGTCAGTGCAACTTCATAATAGCCATCCAAACTTATTGATCTTGTGTTTATCATTCCTTCAATGTTTCAAATGCGAATCATTGCACTAGTCAACATGCCATCCCAGCTCACTGCTGGTGACAAGTTTAATAGTTGGGCAGCCACCTTGCACCAAAGGCTACCTATATATCATCTCCTTACCACTTCAGTATTGAGGGACCCAGTCCTCAAACCCCATCTTAGCTTTTTTTTTTTTTTTTTTTTTTTTGAGACAGTCTCACTCTGTTGTTCATGCTGGAGTGCAGTGGTGTGATCTCAGCTCATTTCAACCTCTGCCTCCCAGGTTCAAACAATTCTTGTGCCTCAGCCTCCCAACATAACTGGAATTACAGGTGTGCACCACCACACCTGATTTTTGCATTTTTAGTAGAGATGGGGTTTTGCCATGTTGGCCAGGCTGGTCTTGAACTCCCGGCCTCAAGCAATCGCTCTCCTCGGCCTCCCAAAGTGCTGGGATTACAGGTGCAAGCCACTGTGCCCGGCCCCCATCTTAGCTTTTTGAGCAGGCTTTCTCAGACCACTTCTGGTGCCAACTACTGTTGGATCCTCTGGGAAGCAGACACCAAGACAGAGTCATGATTGCAAAAGCTTTATTGGGAAGACTGGTAAAATGAAAACGAAGGAAGTAGATGGAACAGGGAAAGTCTCTGGATCATAACGCAGACTAACAAGGTCTCTGTAGACCAACGGGCCACTCTGGAACAAAGACTGCAGGTTGGAGGAGTCCTGTATTGGGCAGAAATGAATAGGCCCTTGGGTCCCCGCCTTGTTTAGTCAGTAGGCACAGGCTTCTCCAAGAAGAGGGCTTGAAACCAGTAGCAAACCCTTAGAGAACGAAAGGGGCTGTCACGAACCATGCTCTTCAGAGCTGCACAGCGAGTCCTTTCTGGAAGAGGGATCTAAACCTGCCTGCATCTCCACAGCTGCCATCTGAGGCACTTTTTACCCCCACTGGTTGTCAAACGATCCTTTATTGAAGTATTTTCCTTTGTGCTTAACAAGCTGGGCATTCCGCTGTATCATTGTTGATGTCATGAGGGTGGTGACCATCAACATGGCAGCCCACAGACAGTGCAGTCCCCAGGATCTCTTTAATTGTTCCAGAGAGTTCCCTAACTAAATATCGGAGCTGCATCTGTCAGGCAATGTTGACATTCTCATGAAATGATATTTTCATTGTGCTTAATGTTTTTCTGTTTCTTTCTGTCTCTTGGCGGTTCCTTGAGGGCTTTGATGATCAAGGCAGAGGCAGAAGGTACTACCTTAACCTGTGCCTGTCTGTTCTGAATGGTCAGTTTCACTGTCATCCTCAGATCCTTCAAGTCACTGGTTGCCCTAACAATGTCATTACCAATGTGTTTTGGAGACACAGGGGGTTGATCTTAGGGGCCAGCACAGACATGGCACCAACATCATTCCCAGTGTACCTCAGACTTTAGTCTCGTTGGGGTCAAACTTAGGGTGCGGGGTGGAGGTAGCTGGTGTTGGATGAACCTGGATTCAGGACGACCAAAAAAAGTTGCACGCTGGCCTACTCTGAACTGAAAATTGAAAGCTGGGGCACCTTTTCTCATGGCAGACAAAGGCATAGCTGAGGAAGTCCAAATGCACAAGCACAGGCCTCGCCCCTGCTTGCATCACATCTGCTAATGCCCAGCTGGCTGGAACAACTGAGATGACCTGCTGTAAAGCCAAGTTCAAGGAAGTACTCTGCCCACCGTGAGGCCACGGCAAGAGGGGGTATGCAGCAGGGCAGTGAAGCATGGGGACCAGTAATTAGATCCACACAGGATAAAGGTCCTTTGGAAACTACTGAGCTCTGGCCGCATTAGTTACTCTCGTTACTGTTACTATTATTAGTTACTACTATTATCACCTGTCCAGGAGACCAGGTACCCTAAGCCAAGTGGTGTCACGGGCAGCTCTCAGGAAAGAATCACTTGACTAAATGCCAAAGATCAGGTTTGGGATCTGCAATTCAAAACTGCAGTTCGGGGACAGAAAAGATTAAACGAAGCACAAAACCACCACCACCACACTATCCTCCCAAAGCCCCTTCCAGGCAGCTCCAGGGCCGGCCCAGCGGATCAATAGCAATCTGGGGTGCTAGGGAGGGCGCCATCTGAGTAGTTCGGATGAACTGAACATGATGAGTTGCCGGCTGCTTCCCGAGTCCTTGGGGAAGCACACGCACCATCCACTTAGTGCTGGAGCCTGGCTGTTCTCCGGGCACTCCTACCCCATCTTCCTGGCGGGGCTTAGATGCTCCTGCCTCTTCCACCAGCAACTCTTCCCCTGCATGCTCCAGGGAGGATGGAGGCCTCCGGGCACCCCCAGGCCAGGAGATGCTGCCCAGAGGCCCTGGGAAAGCTCTTTCCTGGCTTCTGCTTCCTCTGCTTTCTGGTGACCTACGCCCTGGTGGGTGCTGTGCTCTTCTCTGCCATTGAGGATGGCCAGGTCCTGGTGGCAGCAGATGATGGAGAATTTGAGAAGTTCTTGGAGGAGCTCTGCAGAATCTTGAACTGCAGTGAAACGGGTAGGTGCCTCACCGGGACAGGGTGGGCCTTTTCTCCGTGGTGGCATCAGTCCCCTGAGAGCAGAGGGCTGCCTTCCAGGAGGCTGGGTCTGGGAGCTGCCTGCCTGGATCCTCCTCATGCCTGGGCACTCTAGGCGAGTAACTGCTTTCTGAACCTCTGTTTTCTTCTTTGAAAAGTGGGGAGACTAACCACCTTTTGGGGTTGCTGCGAAGAATGCAGGAAAGGCCCTGAGCACCCAGGAGGTGCTCGGGAAAGACCAGCTCCCCTTCCTGTGTCTCAGCTCCCAGCCCCATCCAGACCAGCAGCCTCAGGGGAGGGTGGATTACTGGGAATTGGGTGGGGTGGGGTAGGGTGTGTGGGTGAGCAAATCTGGGCCTGGGGTTGGGGGGCTAAGCTGCTTCTCAGGACTATGTCTGCCTGACCCAGGATTCAGTTTGCAGGGGTGAGAAGTTAGGGAACAACCCAAATTGGGTTTGAATCCCAGCAGGAGCACCAGCTCCCCACACCCCCACTTCCTGTTTTAAAGTCCTTTTCTGCTGTCTGGCTCAGGTGAGTGGGGAGGTGCTGTGAGAAGACCTGGGGGAGGGGCGGGGGTCCTGGCTTTTGTCCCGGCTGCTCTCCCAGCTTGCTCCGCAATCTGTGGAGGCAAAGCTTTGTTCTCTTTGGGCCTCAGTCTGCGGGAGAGAAGGGGATCCCCAATCTCAGGCCTGGCGGTCACAGGGACCCTGTGAGAAGCAGAAGAGACAAGGAACATTCTGGCTCTTGGAAGACAGAAGGCACTTTATAGTGTCCTTATTGCATTTTCTTTGTATTTATCACTTGTTTCTACTCTGTGTTCCACAAAGGAAGCTTGTTATTATATTCAACAGAGCAAGATAAAACAAGGGAGAGTAGATAAATGAAAGACAAATGAAACCAGACTCAAAGTCAGCAGAAGAACAGGGTGCAGGGAGCTCCTCCCCTCCCACTCTGGTGTGGGGGCTCCTTCAACATCCCCGACCTTGCTCTGGGAACAGGTGTGGCTCCCAGGGACAAGAGGCTGGTCCAGGGAGGCAGAGTACCCTGTCTGTGGAGGGTCCTACTCCCTGCATCCTTGCCAGACGGGAGCCAGCCTGCTCAGTGAACCTGGGAAACTGCTATCAAAGGGACACTGTACCATCTCAGGGTCTAGACTACCAGCAAGTTCAAGGCTCTCCAAGCCAGCAACACATCAGAATCACCCAGGGAGACTGCCTAGAGTACACATTCCCAGGCTCTTCTCCAAACCCACTTAATCAGGATCTCCAGGGCTGGGTTGGGCGTCTTAAAGTTTCCAGGATAAGCACCGTGGCTCACGCCAATAATCCTAGCATTTTGGGAGGCCAAGGTGGGAGAATCAGGCCTGCGCAACAAGGCGAGACCCTGTCTCTACAAAATGTTTAAAAATTTAGCCAGATGAAGTGGTATGCACTTGTAGTCCCAGCTACTTGGGAGGCTGAGGTAGGAGGATCGCTTGAGCCTGCGAGTTTGAGGCTACAGTGAGCTGTGATTGTGCCATTGCACTCCAGCCTGGATGACAGAGCCAGTCATGTCTCAAAAGTAAATAAGTAAAAATAAAGTTTATCGGGTGATTCCAATGCACAGCAGGGTATGGGAACGCAGAGCTGGTCCCACTCCATTTGGTACCGATTTTCACTGGAGATTAAAATGTTCCATAAGGGTTAGTTGCATGTAGACCCTGTGGCAAACACTTCACACGTTCTCTCACCTAATCCTCACACGAAGCCTATATGTTGGGTAGAAGTTGTCCCTTTTTTACAGATTAGGAAATTGAGGCCTTGGGAGGTTAAGCAATTTGTCTAAGTTCGCAAACTAGAAAAATGGACCCAGGGACTTAACCCCATGTATTTGGATTCCAGAGCCTGAACCTTTCACCACCATCTCAGGCTGTCTCTCTGATGGGGAAACTGAGGCTCAGAAAGCAGCCTCTTGTCCACAGTTACAGAACTTGTCAAGGTCAGAGCTGGGTCTGGAATTGAGGTGCGTAGACTCCCAGGCTGGTGCCAGTTAAAAGGAATAGTGACTTCCTGCTGCATGCCAGGCTCAGTGCCATTCTCTTCAGGCTGAACTAGTCTAGCAGGTGGCCTCTGGGGTCCCAAAGTCCACTGGCTGCCCAGGCCAATTGAGCCATTCAGGAACCTCTCTGGGAAACCAGGATTCCCAACCCTGCTATTAGCCCTGGAACCCAGGTTTAGGAAGTCAAGTTTTCCCAGCCCTGGAGGAGACACTCACAGGTAGCTGGTGCCCAAAGATCACAGTATGATGGTATGATGATCAAACTCCATCAAGTTTTTATTTTTATTTTTCTAGACACAGACTTGCTCTGTCACCCAGGCTGGAGTGCAGTGGCGCTATCTCAGCTCACTGCAACCTCCACTCCCCAGGTTCAAGCGATTCTCCTGCCTCAGCCTCCCAAGTAGCTAGGACCACAGGGTGTGCCACTAAGCCTGGCTAATTTTTGCATTTTTAGTCGAGACAGGGTCTCACCATGTTGAAAGACTGGACTTGAACTCCTGACCTCAAATGATCCGCCCACCTTAGCCCTCCAAAGTGTTGGAATTACAGGCGTGAGCCATCATGCCCGGCAAACTCCATCAAGTGTCATAACCTCCAGGAGTGGGAATGATTTGCATCTGTGTAACAGCTTGCTTTTCCTAAAAGCCTTTTGCTTTTAGTACTTGAGAACCCTGTGTGAGAGGCAGAGCAGAAGTTATCTTCCTTTGAAAGATGAAAGAGGCGGGGCGCGGTGGCTCACACCTGTAATCCCAGCACTTTGGGAGGCCGAGGCAGGTGGATCACGAGGTCAAGAGATTGAGACCATCCTGGCCAACATGGTGAAATTCCGTCCCAACTAAAAATACAAAAATTAGCTGGGCAGGGGTGTGGTGGTGCACCCCTGTAGTCCCAGCTACTTGGGAGGCTGAGGCAGGAGAATTGCTGGAACCAGGGAAGCAGTGGTTGCAGCGAGCCAAGATCACACCACTGCACTCCAGCCTGGCAACAGAGCAAGACTCTTGTCTCAAAAAAAAAAAAAAAGAAAGAAAGAAATGGAGGTTCAGAAAAGTAAAAGGCAAAGACTACATAGCCCCCCATGGGCCTCTCTGTTAGGTGCTTTTCTCACAGGGCTAAGTGGCCTCCTTATCTCCATGGGGACCAAAGGCAGGACCCAGGCTGCAGAAATATTTTAAAGGAGGGCTTCAATCACCAAGCTTTGGTGTTGATACTGACCACAAGGCGAGGGGGCTGCTGGTCCTTGGGGAAGACTATCCCCCTTTCACCGGGGCGGGGCTTGTCTTTACCAGCAGAACCTTTCCCTCAAACTCTTGGTCGTGTCTTTCTCCAGTGGTGGAAGATAGGAAACAGGATCTCCAGGGGCATCTGCAGAAGGTGAAGCCTCAGTGGTTTAACAGGACCACAAACTGGTCCTTCCTGAGCTCGCTCTTTTTCTGCTGCACAGTGTTCAGCACCGTGGGTAAGTGCAAAGCCACAGGCCCCCTCACGGTGGCCCTGTGAAGGGTGGGCTTCTGGGTGGCAAAGGACACTGGAATTGGGGTGTGGAGATGGCCCTCCTCTCCCTCTCTTCTTCCCTCCCTTCCTCAAATCTATATTGCACACCTACAAATAGCAGCTGCACTGGCCGACACTTTTGCACTGAAGATGCACCAGGCCCTGTTATAAGACCTTTATGCTGATTAGCTCCTCTAGTCCTCACCATGAGGTGGGTGCTGTTATTGTTCCCATACTCCAGCAGGTCTGTCAATTTCAAAAAGTCACACAGTTCACGTGCGTTTGAACCCAGCCACTTGGGTCTAGACCCAGCACCCTGCTCCCTCTCTGTATGCATAACTTTCTATGCACCTGGCACATAGAAACTGGGGGGGACATGCTTCCCCACCCTTATGGGCAAAATGTTGGTTTAGTGGCCCCTTTGAGGACATGACCATTGTGGCTGGAGGGCAGAGAATGGTCAGGAGAGTGGTGGGGGATGCTGCAGCAGAGCTAGGCCTCCTGGGCTGGGGGTGTGATGCCGCTGGGTCAGCAGTTAACTAAGGTCCCTCTGGTGATTAAGGGCTCACTCTGAGCTGGCTGGCCCAGCCCCAGCTTCCCTTCTGATGGGGCAGCAGTGGGGCCAGGTTGCAGGGGCCAAACCAGGCCTGGCAGGAGCCTCCCCTGCCTGGGCAGGGGTCACAGGAGGTGATGGAGCTGCCCTCAGCCACAGGGCCGGAGCCCTTGGGTCAGAGTCCCCACCAGGAGCACGGCCCATCACTCAGCCCGTGCCCTTCTCGGCTGGCAAAAGGGACTGCGGGCCTTCTCCTCCTTCAGGAGAGCAAGTGCTCATCCCTAGGAGGGCCTGGCCCACAGGGGTTGCAGAGAATGGATGGGGCCCCTCATGCTGAAGGTCAGGGTGGAGCACAGCGGCCAGCCTGGGTCGAAGCTGTGTAATCTCCAGCAAGGGACGTCGCCCCTCTGAGCCTTTTACTGGGACCCGTAAGCACTTCTAGACCTGCCTCTCAGGGTTGGCTGATGGCTATGCATGTAAGTGGCAGCCAGGATGCCTTCAGCAGTGACGAACAGAAAACCCAACTCAGCTGGCTTAAACTGCAAGGAGAATGTCGCCTTCCAAGTCAGAAGTCCAGTGTGAGGATGGCTCTAGGCTGATACGCAGCTCATGTCCAGTGCCCATTTGCAGTCACGGCACTGGGCATCAGGTTTTCTCCATCCTTCTGCCCACTGGGCCACATGAGGCCACCAAGGTCCACATCCCATCCGAGCATCACTGTGTCTTATACAGAAAGGGGGGCTGCTGTCTCTCTGCATGGTTCATCAGCAGCAACGATGTCTTCCCGGGAGTCTCCCACTGGGCCTCCCATCCACCTCTATGCTGGTCCCAGGCAGGGGGATTGGAGCACCAGGATGACTAAGACTAATCGGATCTGCTCCTAAATCAGCTGGGGGAGCAGTGGGTCTGCAGGGAAGAAAGGAGGGAATGGCTGCTGGGTGGGCAACTGGGCACCCAGCTTCAGAAGTAGCCCCCATGTGGTTTCTCCCGTTCGCCTGAATGCTTTTTTTTTTTTTTTTTTTTTTTTTTTTTTGAGGTGGAGCCTTTTTCTGTCACCCAGACTGGAGTGCAGTGGCACAATCTCGGCTCACTGCAACCTCCACTTCCCTGGTTCAAGTGATTCTCATGTCTCAGCCCCCAAGTAGCTGGGATTACAGGTGTGCACCACCACACTCAGCTAATTTTAATATTTTTTACTAGAGATGGGGTTTCACCATGTTGGTCAGGCTGGTCTCGAACTCCTGACCTCAGGTGATCTGCCATACTTGGCCTCCCAAAATGCTGAGGTGCTGTACAAAGGGGCTAGAAGCTATTAAGTTTACTTTATCTTTTTGTTTTCCTTAAGCTTTTTTTTTTGTTTTGAGACAGAGTCTTGCTCTGTCGCCCAGGCTGGAGTGCAATGGTGCCATCTCTGCTCACTACCACCTCAGGCTCCCAGGTTCAAGCAATTCTCTTGCCTCAGTCTCCCAAGTAGCTCGGATTACAGGCACCTGCCATCATGCCTGGAATTTTTTTTTTTTTTTTTTTTTGAGACAGAGTTTTGCTCTTGTTGCCCAGGCTGGAGTGCGATGGCGCGATCTCGGCTCACTGCAATCTCTACCTCCCGAGTTCAAGCAATTTTGCTGTCTCAGTCTTCCGAGTAGCTGACTATGCCATGCACGGCTAATTTTTGTATTTTTAGTAGAGATGGGGTTTCATCATATCCATCAGTGTGGTCTTGAACTCCTGACATCAGGTGATCCGTCCGCCTTGGCCTTCCAAAGTGCTGGGATTACAGGCATGAGCCACCACACCAGGCCATGCCTGGCTAATTTTTGCATTTTTGTAGAAACAGGGTTTCACCATGTTGGCCAGGCTGGTCTTGAACTCCTGACCTCAGGTGATCCACCTGCCTCGGCCTCTCAAAGCACTGGGATTATAGGCGTGCTCCACCGTGCCCAGCCTCCTTAAGAATTTAGATTGGTCCAGGTGCCCTGGCTTATGCCTATAATCCCAGCACTTTGGGAGGATGAGGTGAGAGTTGGAGACCAGTCTGGGAAATACAATGAGACCTCGTCTCTACAAAAAATTAAAAAATCAGTTGGGAGTGGTGACGTTCACCTGTAGTCCCTGCTACTCAGGAGGCTGAGGTGGGAGCATCACTTGAGCCCTGGAGGTTGAGGCTGCAGTGAGCCATGATCATGCCACTGCATTCCAGCCTGGGAGGCAAGAGTTGGCCTGGATGGCAGAGTCTGTCTCTGGCAGAGTCTGTCTCAAACAAGCAAACAAACCCGAAAAAACCTTAGATGCATCTGAGGCAGGATTTCTCAACCTCAGCACTATCAGCCTCTTGCATGGGATAATTCTCTGTGGAGGAGGCTCCTGTGCAATGTAGGATGTTGAGCAGCATCTCTGGCCTCCACCCACCAGATGCAATAGCACTTTCCCCACTGTCCCCACCCATTATGGCAGCCACAAGTCTCCAGGCATTGCCAAATTTCCCTTGGGGGACAAAATTGCCCCCGTTGAGAACTGATCTATTGCAATCGTTGTCAAAATGTGGTCCCTGAGTAACATCGATATCACTGGGAAACTTGTTAGAAATGCAAATTAATTCTCAGGAGCCATTCTAGACCTACTGAGCCAGACACCATGGTTGTGGGGCCCAGCAATCTGTAGTTTAGAAAGTCCTCCATGTGATTCGGATGTGTGCTAATGTTTGAGAAGCATGCCCTGGCTGCATGTCAGAGTCACCTGCAGAGCTTTTGCAAGCTCCCATGTGCGGACTCTGCCCTAGACCAAACAATTAGAATCCCTAGGGACCAGGCCCAGGCATCAGTATTTTCCAGGACCCTCCAGGTGATTCTAGTGGAAGTCTAGGCTGTGAGTCACTGATCTAATGGAAATGCATTAGCTTGGCTTAAATTCCAAGAAGGCCATGCTACTGCCCATTGTACAAGTCAATTAGGACATCATGCCGCCCAGAAATTACAACTGGAAGAGGATGTTGGGGAATGTTCCGCACTGTCCAAAATCAATAATGGTGTTTGAAAGTCCCTCTGGTAATACTGCTTCCTGCCCTGCATCTCTGGATCATCTGAAATGCACCTGGCCTTAATGCTAAGAACAGGATACCTGACAGGTGTGAGGTCAGTCAATCCCCAGTCATTCCCAACTGGGTCAGCCGTCTTGGATTAGAAAGGAAAGTGCATGGGCTATTAAGTACTTACAGGCTAAGTACAGTGAACTGATTGTATCAAAATATATGAATGCATTCTAAGAAATAGAGTTCCATTATGCATTTCGGCATTCAGTAATTAGGATAGTTAATACATTCCATTTGTAGGGGTTGTGTGCTCTCTGAGACCTGCTTCCTTGAAACATTTTCAGGAATGTGACATATTGCATATTTTGGATTACAAAAGTATCTCACCCAGAGGCAGCCAAAAAGGCTTTGTTTATAATCCTGTAAACCCACCTTCACCAACGACAGCAGTGGATTCCGGTGGATTCACAGTGCCTGCTCTGTGCTCAAATCCCAGCTCCTTTCAGACACTCCAATCCAAACCATCCTCCTGTCTTGAGATTTCTGCCAAAATTGTCTAGCCAGTCTCTACAGGTCTCTCCTCTCAGCTCCTGCCTTAGCCAAAGTCCCCTTCATCTCTCACCTGGGCAGGAACCATAGCCTCCCCACTTATCTTCCTGTGTCCATCTGAAGCCCTCCAGTATACTGTCTGTGATGCAGTCAGGATGATCTTTTCAAGATGCAAACCAAGTCAGGAGTGGTGGCTCACTCCTGTAGTAAGCCCAGCACTTTGCAGGGCTGAGGTGGGCAGATCACTTGAGGTCAGGAGTTCAAGACCAGCCTGGCCAACATGGTGAAACCTTATCTCTACTAAAAATCCAAAAATTAGCCAGGCATGGTGGTACGCCTGTAGTCCCAGCTACTCAGGAGGTTGAGGCAGGAGAATTGCTTGAACCCAGGAGGTGGAGGTTGCAGTGAGTCAAGGTCACGCCTCTTCACTCCAGCCAGGGTAAAAGAGCAAGATCCCATCTTAAAAAAAAAAAAAGATGCAAACTTGATTTTGTTTCCTGTGGCTGCTGTAATAAATTTCCACAAACTCGGTGGCTTGAAGCAATAGAAATTTATTCTGTCAAGATCTGGAGGCCAGAAGTTTGAAATCAGTTTTACTGATTTCAAAAATCAAGGTATTGGCAGAGCCATGCTCCCTCTGAGGCTCTAGGGGAGGACCCTTCCTTGGCAGCTTCTGGTGGCTGCCAGCATTCCCTGGCTTGTGGCCACATCACTCTGGTCTCTGCCTCTGAGGTCATATTACCTCCTTTTCTCTGTGTGTAAAATATCTTGCTCAGGCTCTCCCTTATCAGGACACTTGTAATGATACCTAGGGCCACACACACAATCCAGGATAACTTCCTTATCTCGAGATCCTTAATCATGTCTACAAAGACTCACTTTCCAAATACGGCAGCACTGACAGATTCCAGGAATTAAGACTTGGCTATATTTGGGGGCTGTCATTTTTCAGCCTTCCACACTGATCAAGGCGCTCCCCCATCTGCCATGGAAGCCGTTAGATGCTGCCTACCTCCCGGCCTCACCTTGCTCCCCTCCCCTACCTCCCTGTACACTGGCCACACTGGCCTTCTCTTGGTTCCTTAAACCTGGGTGACAGCTATACTCAGAGTGACATCTTGGTGAAAAATTAGAAAACCATATCCCTTGCTAGGCAGACACAGCCCAGTGCCGCGAGCCCTGAGCTCGGTAAGTGCACAGAGGCTAGGTTTCAGCTCCCAGTCACCCCCTTGGTATATGTGCAGTACACAAGTTGCCCCACTGTCGCTGTATGGATAGCCCTTTGTCAAACCTGCCATAGGGTCTTTGCACAGGCTGCTTCCTCTCTCTTCACCTGGGTAGTTCTTGGCCCCCTGCCAACATCAGCTCAAAAATCCCCTCACAGGGAAAATCTTTCCTGGGCCCAAATCCAGGATGGATGCCTTGCGGTTGTTTTTTGTTTTCTTTTGAGCCAGGGTCTTGCCCTGTCACCCCAGCTGGAGTGCAGTAGCACAATCTCAGCTCACTGCAACCTCTGCCTCCTGGGTTCAAGTGATTCTCGTGCCTCAGCCTCCCAAGTAAGCTGGGATTACAGGTATGCACCATCACACCTGGCCAATTTTTGTATTTTTAGTAGACACAGGGTTTCACCATGTTGGCCAGGCTGGTCTTGAACTCCTGACCTCAAATGATCAGGAGCCTTGGCCCCCAAAGTGCTGGGATTACAGGCATGAGCCATCGCGCCCAGCCCAGGATAGGTGCCTTTGTTCTAATCATTCATGGTCTGCTTTTCCACTTCCTGTTATTGATCTCCATTTGTAATTCCATACCCATTAGTGTGATTTTTAAAATTAATGTCTGCCTCTCTTACCAAACCAGAGGCTCAGAGGGGTCATATCCCATATCCATTTTGCTCAGCGCTATGCCCCCAGTGCATGCAGTAAGCACTCAATAATGAATGAATGAATGGATGCATGCAAATACAGTTAACCGACACTGCCATCGAATGGTACCTAGTGGAACCAGCCAGAGTGGCATGGAGTGCTCTGGGATGGATGCAAACTGATGAGACTGTTTCAGGGCCACAGCTCCCTCCCGTACTTGGGACTCTGGTGAGGGTGGACAACCTGAATACCCACCTGCTCTTGGACGGCAGAGCCCGAGGCCAAAGTGTGCCACAGGGAGCTGCACTTCTGGAGGAAGTTGGGGCTTAGCCAGCTGAGGAGTTGCCTTCAGATTAATTTACATAATTGGGCTGGGTTTTTCTGTATTAATCATCCTTTATGACATCAAAATTAAACACAGGCATTAAATATAAAAGTTTTGTCCTCTGCTTGTTGAAGTCATTGATGCTTGCCTGCTCCAGCATATCTAGCCACCCGTGCTGTGGGGTTTGAGGTCTGTCTGCTCCCGCCCATCTGTCGGTGCAAGGGGAGGGGAGGGGCTCCCAACGGGGATGGAGACCTCAGCTCATCCCTTCCTTTGTTTTGCTGCCGGGTTCTCTCTGATTGAATGGTCCTGCCCCTGGATGCTCCTGAGGGTGACAGCACTGGTTGGGGACCTGAGAGTCCTGTGGATTTGACCCCAACTCCACTGCGTATCACGTGTATGCTCACAGACAAGCTACTTCGTTTCTCTGTGCTTCAGTTTCCCCACCTGTGAATGGTGATAACAATACCTCCCTATGAAGGCTGACTGACGCCCAGCCCACAGGAAGTGCTCACTAGGCAGCTAAGGTCTGGAGGGTGAAGACACCAGTTATCAGTTGTGCACTGTGTGTCAAGCACGGGCCTCATGTAATCCTCCCAGCTAGTCAATATGCAAAGTAGGCATTGTCATCCCCATCTTACAGATGAAACCTGAAAATGTGAGCAGTCAAGTAATTTTTTTTTTTTTGGGAGACAGAGTCTCGCTCTGTATTTTTTAGTAGAGATGGGGTTTCACCGTGTTAGCCAGGATGGTCTCGATCTCCTGACTTTGTGATCCACCCGTCTCGGCCTCCCAAAGTGCTGGAATTACAGACTTGAGCCACCGTGCCCCGCCGCAGTCAAGTAATATTATCATAAATAGTAGAGCTGGGATTCAAAGCAAGGTCAGTCAGAACCTAGATGCTGGGAGGCTAATTGCTTCATTAGGAACATGTTTGTCTAATCTGCTAGGCAACAAATAGCTCTGAGGGCAATTGTATTTTACTCATCTTCCATCTTTCTGTTTTTCCTAATACTATACACACTGCTGAGCACACCGTGGGGACACAATAAGTGCCTCTTACGTAGAAACAAATAGCCCAGTCCTCTTATGGAGGACAGGAGTGGCTTTTTTTTTTTTTTTTTTTTTTTTAAGATGGAGTCTTGCTCTCATTCTCCAGGCTGGAGTGCAATGGCACAATCTCGGCTCATTGCAACCTCCACCTCCTGGCTTCAAACGATTCTCCTGCCTCAACCTCCTGAGTAGATGGGACTACAGGCGCCCGCCACCACGCCTAATTTTTGTATTTTTAGTAGAGACGGGGTTTCACCATATTGGCCAGACTGGTCTCCAACTCCTGACCTCAGGTAATCTGCCCACCTTGGCCTCCCAAAGTGCTGGGATTACAGGCACGAACCACCACACCCGGCCAAGGGCGGCTTCTTAAAAGCCAGCACCTTCACAGAGAATAAAAGTGGCGTTGGATATGATTACAAAGCCATCCATCCTCTCTCACTTGTATTCATCCTGTCCTTCCAGGTCAGCTGAGGCCTTCCTTCAGGGGGTGCTCAGAAATGGCCAGAGCAGAATCAAAGGCAATCTGTCCACCCCAAACCTGTGCTGGTCCCCTGCCAAGGACATTTCAAGTCAAAGACCTGGATATCAGTTGCTCCTCATCCTAAAGGGAAGCTGGGTTTCACTCCTTTCCCTCCCAGCAAAGCAGGCCTAATGCCAGACCAGTGGCTGAATGATTTGAGATGAGTATTTTCAAAAACATTGTGTAACATGTCATGCCAAGGAGGGGAAATGGCAGAAGGTCTCTTTAAAGCTTTTTGCGGGGGAAAAGGGAAGGGGCCAGATGCAAACTCTAAGTCCATCTTCTTTTTCAGGCTATGGCTACATCTACCCTGTCACCAGGCTTGGCAAGTACTTGTGCATGCTCTATGCTCTCTTTGGTATCCCCCTGATGTTCCTCGTTCTCACGGACACAGGTGACATCCTGGCAACCATCTTATCCACATCTTATAATTGGTTCCGAAAATTCCCTTTCTTTACCCGCCCCCTCTCCAAGTGGTGCCCCAAATCTCTCTTCAAGAAAAAACCAGAACCCAAGCCCGCAGATGAAGCTGTCCCTCAGATCATCATCGGTGCTGAAGAGCTTCCAGGCCCCAAACTTGGCAAATGTCCTTCACGCCCAAGCTGCAGCATGGAGCTGTTTGAGAGATCTCATGCGCGAGAGAAACAGAACACACTGCAACTTCCCCCACAAGCCATGGAGAGGAGTAACTCGTGTCCTGAACTGGTGTTGGGGAGACTCTCATACTCCATCATCAGCAACCTGGATGAAGTTGGACAGCAGGTGGAGAGGCTGGACATCCCTCTCCCTATCATTGCCTTTATTGTTTTTGCCTACATTTCCTGTGCAGCCGCCATCCTCCCCTTCTGGGAGACACAGTTGGATTTTGAGAATGCCTTCTATTTCTGCTTTGTCACGCTGACCACCATTGGGTTTGGGGATACTGTTTTAGAACACCCTAACTTCTTCCTGTTCTTCTCCATTTATATCATCATTGGAATGGAGATTGTGTTCATTGCTTTCAAGTTGGTGCAAAACAGGCTGATTGACATATACAAAAATGTTATGCTATTCTTTGCAAAAGGGAAGTTTTACCACCTTGTTAAAAAGTGAAGGGTTCATTATCTCTCAGATGACAGACACTGGCTGAGCTGGTTTTCTTGTGTTGTCTTTCAGGGTCAGGTAGCCTGTCACCTGAGACCCTGAGTCTTGGAGGCAAATCCCTTATGAGAGCCGAGTTCACTCTTGAGGCCCTGCAGAAATTTGGCCAATGCCCTTTGTGTCAGGGCATTAGGAAAAAAACTATCACCATTCCCCAAAGTCCAATTAATGTATCTGTCCTCCTTTTTTAAATGCACCACCTCATGTAGATGAAGCAACCTTATGGATGCCACTGCTTTTCTTGAAATATGAGAAACAAAACACCTTTATTCTTGGAAGTTGTACTTTCAGTTAAATTAAAATCTTCCTGAGCTGTTCTTTGTTACCCAAAAAAGAACTAGTGTGAACATTCTCTTTTCTTGAATGACTGCATGAGTGCATGTAAGACCAGCCCAATCCCAGCCCCTGTAAAATACACAGATGTTGGGTGTCACCAAAATGGTAAAGTAGAAGCAATCTGGCTTCACTGCCCCCCATAGAAAACCAACAACAACGATCTAGTGCCAAGATGATAAACACCAATATCCCAGAACTCAAAACTGAGGCTTTGACAAATCCTGGGGCCACAGAAAAGTGAAAAACTGTGAGCAGAAGGTAGTGAAATGGACTCCTCTGTAACATCCCTTCCCCAAACCGTAAGTCACCATGCAGAAAAGTTCCCTGGACATTTCTACACTGGAAAAAGTAAGATCAAGGCAGCCAGCCAACTTCATCATCTTGACTACCTACTCAGGAAAGTATTCCTGCCTCAACCCACAGGAAGAATCATGAATACCTGTAGGGTGAGGGACCCCTGAAAGCCTCTGGAGTCACATAGACAGTGGAGGTGGGGCTAGCAGCCTAGTGCGTGAAACTCTGGGGCTACTATTCATCTCAGACAAATAAGACCCTGAATCAGAGAGGTGGTTCAGCAGCATCACATTGTAAGAGGCACTCTCCACAGGCCCTCTGGTCATGAACCCCTAGCCAGCCTCCCCACACAGCTGTAGAATCCCCTTTGATGCCCTTTATCTGTGAAAAGGCAGAGCTTTGAACTTTTGCAAGAGTCATGACAAACCTGGGCGTAGGGTGCTATTTAGTGCTGAAAAGGAGGCAGTGATCTAGAGCTAAAGGAATCAGTAGACAAAGTGCACAGAACATCTAAACACACATATGCTAAATAGACCAAACTAACCCAGGCAGCAAAGACTGGAATAAATAATCTTCAATGTGAAGACATATGTGTACATGCATAAGAAACTGCTAACATCAGGAACCATGACTTCTTCAAATGGACAAAGCAAGGAGCCAGTGAGTGATTGACCCAAACAAGATGGCAATCTGTGAGCTCACGAATCAGGAATTCAAAATAGCAGTCTTGAGGAAACTCAGCAAACTCCAAGGTAACACAGAAAAGCAATTCAGAAACTTATCAGAGGAATTTAACAAAGAGATTAAAATAATTTTAAAAATATCAAACAAAAATCTTGGAACTGAGAAGTACATTAGCTGAACTAAAAAACACATCACAAGGTCTCAACAACAGAACAGACCAAGCAGAAGAAATAATGAACTCAAAGACAGGCTATTTGAAAATACACAGTCAGAGGAGAGAAAAGAAAACAGAATGAAAGGAATAAAGAATGCCTACAAAATCTAGAAAAGAGCCTCAGAAAAGCAAATCTAGGAGTACTGGCTTTCAAGAGGGAATTAGAGCAAGGGGGTGGAAAGCGTATTCAAAGAAATAATAACAGTCACCTTTCCAAGTCTAGAGAAAAAATATAAATATGCCAGGTACAGGAAAGTTGAGAATCACCAAACAGATTTAACCCAAATAAAACTACCTCGAAGCATAGAATAATCATACTCTCAAAGGTCAAGGACAAAGAGAAAATGCTAAAAGCAGCAAGAGAAAGCTAACATATAAAGGAGCTCTGATTCATCTCACAACAGACTTCTCAGCAGAAAACATACACACCCAGCATGGGTAGGATGACATATTCAAAGTGCTGAAGGTAAAAAAGACCTGTCAACTGAGAATACTGTACCCAGCAAAACTGTCCTTCAAACATGAGAAAGATTTTGTTAGACAAAAGATGAGGAAATTCATCATCACCACAACTGTCTTACAGAATTGCTAAAGGGAGTTCTTTAATCTGGAAAAAAAGAACATTAATGTGCAACAAAGACAACATCTGAAGGTACAAAACTCACTGATAAAAGTAAATACACAGACAAATTCAGAATACACTTATACCGTAATTGTGGTGTGTCAACCACTCATTTCTCTAGTATGAAGACTAAAAGACAAATATATCAAAAATAACTAGAACAATTTAAGAGATAAACAATATAAAAATATGTAAATTAAGACAATAAAAAGTAATAATACAGGGGAATGCAGTTAAAGTGGAGAGGTTTTTAGTTTTTTCCTTTCTTCGTGACCAAAATTGTCATCTATTCAAATAACTTGTTAACTATAAGATGTTTTTTATAAACCTCATGGTAACCACAAAGCAACCACAAAACCTAACAGATACACTAAAAATAAAAAGGAATTAAAACATACTACCAGGGAAAATCACTTCAAATACACTGATGCTACAGAGTGGAATTGACACCTGTGTTCACAGAAGCCTGAGATATTTCCAGTGGCCACATTCTGTGTACATCACTTTTCTCACTAATTGGCATATGAATGGTGCCTCTGGAATGAGTTGGCCTCTGAAAAAGATGCCTACATGAATGGATTAGCACACGGGAATGCTGGCACTTGTTAGGCAGACACCCTCCTAGGCTGTTCATGGATGGGTTGGCATGTGAATGGGCTGGTCTGTGTAGTAGATGCTGCAGGTGCCCTACCCATGTCTTGGCACTCCAACTCCCTTTTACCTGATCATTTTCTCTGGCCATGAAAGCATGGGCACGTGCAGGGGTAACTAGAAGTGCCAAGGAGTTAATGCTTCTGGGAGCAGCCCTCAATCAATGACTGATGGGAGCTGGTGGATATATGGTGCCCAGTTCCCTTGGCCCTCCTATGGAATAACTCTGTGGCATGTTCACTACTGATACTGTCTCCCCAAGTTCCCCAGTGGACCTGAGCCCCAGTTGCTCATCAGCACACCCTGTATTGACCCCCCCCTTCATCTCCCTGTCTCACTTCTTCACTGCTTTACTGGGGCTTCATGAGAGCACCTCCAAAAGAACCACTCACTCATATCCTTGTCTCAGGGTCACTCCTGGGGACCCCAGACTGGGAGAGGATGTAAACAAGTCAGTATGTGAACTGGTTGGCACACACATGGAATAGCACAAGTCTTTTACTATTTCCCTTGTTGGTTATTAGAAATTTTGTTTTGTTTGCTTTGAGATGGAGTCTCGCTCTGTCACCCAGGCTGGGTGCAATGGTGCAATCTCGGCTCACTGTAACCTCCCCCTCCCAGGTTCAAGCAATTCTCCTTGCCTCAGCCTCCCAAGTAGCTGGGATTACAGGTGTGTGCCACCACACCCGGCTAATTTGTGTATGTGTGTATATATGTGTGTGTGTATTTACATATATATGCATATATTTATATATATATTCATATATTCACATATATATGTGCATATATATATTTTTTGAGACAAAGTCTCACTCTTGTCCCCCAGGCTGGAGTGCAAATGGCACGATCTCAGCTCACTGCAACCTCCACCTCCCGGGTTCAAGCAATTCTCCTGCCTCAGCCTCCCGAGTAGCTGCGATTACAGGCACCTGCCACCACACCCGGCTAATTTTTATATTTTTAGTAGAGATGGGGTTTCACCATGCTGGCCAGGCTGGTCTCAAAGTCTTGACCTCAGGCTATCAGCCCACCTTGGCCTCTCAAAGTGCTGGGATTACAGGCATGAGCCACCCACCACGTCCGGCCTAATTTTTGTATTTTTAGTAGAGGTTTCACCATGTTGGCCAGCCTGGTCTCAAACTACTGACCTCAGATGATCTGCCTGCTTCAGCCTCCCAAAGTGCTGGGATTATAGGCATGAACCACTGCGCCCAGCCTAGAAATGTTTTATGATCTTGCTTGGAAGAATCTTGCAAAAATCACTCTGTGTTCTATGATTAGCAAAATCAATCAGTTCCTGGGTAAATGGTGAACACTGCTACAGGGCATAGCACACAAATTGCAAGAACCAAGAAAATGCCAGGAGGTTCCCATTTGAAAATAAAATAATACTTGTCTTTTAAGTCTTCTTTATTTGTCTTAGGTCTTGGCCAATGCCAAGGCTATCTCTCAGAGGGGTCTTTGTGGATCTTCCCCCTCTTCCCTACAACTAGCAGGCTTTCTGCCCCTCCAACCCTTGAAGACCTACGTCTGACAATGGAATTGACAAGGTATAGGCAGGAACCAGTGAAAGACACAAAGCACCAACAGTGGGATTTCAGGGAGTAGTCATAGGCACTAGGGTTTCTGTAGAGTTTCTCGACATCCCTCAGACCACATTAGCCCAATTAAGGTACAGAAAAAACTTGAACCCAAATGCAATCAACACTGGTCACTCAAGTAGGAGCCCATGATCACACTGATGGGCTGTTCTTTCAGTTCAAACATTCACTGAATACTGGCTATTTTCCAGGCTGAGTGTCCGAAGATGAATCAGCAGCATCCTCAGAAACACAGAGGTAAATTCATTACAAGTTGTACTGGACCTCTCAGCCACTCCCTTCTTGAGGCAATAGCAAGTGCTGTTCAAATGCAAACATGGTGGTTGTCAGGGGTCCACATTATGCAAATTAAAGGTCATGATTATTTGCTTATTTGCTAGTTGGAATTCTTCCATGGTTCTGAGGAAACGGTCCACTGTGTCCCCCTGCCCCTTGTTTCTTGCCCCTGCTTGAGCTATTTACTTCTGGGCCCCTGTGCAGACATATGAATTTGTTCCTTCAAGCCTTTGCTCAGTGGTTCTCAACCTTGCCTGCACACTGACACCTGGGGAGTGTCAGACATTTCATGGCATTCCCCTCCCTGCCATCTCAGTGAGTGCAGGCTGCTCTAACAAATTACCATAGACTGGGTGACTTCAAAAACTACAATGTATTCCTCATGGTTCTGGGGACTGGAAGTCTGAGGTCAGAAAGCAAGAATAGTTGGATTATTGGTGAGGGTCCTCTTCCTGGGACAAGCACAGAGAGAGAGTGAGACAGAAAGAGGGAAAAAGAGACGCAGAGAGGCGGAGGGGGAGACAGGCGGAGACAGGCGGAGACAGGCGGAGACAGGCGGAGACAGGCGGAGACAGGCGGAGACAGGCGGAGACAGGCGGAGACAGGCGGAGACAGGCGGAGACAGGCGGAGACAGGCGGAGACAGGCGGAGACAGGCGGAGACAGGCGGAGAAGGCAGATCTTGTGGCTCGTTCTCTTTTTATAAGGGCATTAATCCTATTATGAGGGTTCCAACCTCATGACCTCATCTACAGCTAATCATCTCCCAAAAGTCCTACCTTCTCATACCATCACATTGGGGTTAGGGTTTTAACATAAATTTTGGGGAGACAGACATTTAGCCCAAAGCACCCTCCAGGATTCAGACATTCTTCATCTGGGGTGCCGCTTGGACACTGGGGTTTTAAAAGCTCTCCCAGGTGACCCAACATGTGGTCAGAATTGAGAACCAGGGCACTAGTGGCTCTCCCAGCCTGAGGTATCCTTCTCCCTTCTGGAATGAATGAAGTCGTACCTTCCAGGCTCGGTTCACATGTCACCTCCACTAGGTGGCATCCCCTGACTCCTGAAAGCAGTCACCCTTGTGTGCTCCATGCTCCCACTCCATCCCCTGCTACCCCTTCCTGTTACAGGATAACAAGGTTCTCACCTGTCCTCTCCTCTCCAGACTCTGAGCTGCCCAAATAAAATGATCGTGCGTTTTTCATCCTTATTGCTTTTTTTTCCCTTTTATTCCTCAAATCTCTACTCTGAAGCATCTCCCACGTAGAGAAGGACCCTGGGTGGGACTTAGGTGCACAGAAAAACCAAGGAGAGCAGCCAGCGTTTGCTGCACACCTACTTTGCACCAGGCCCTGGGCTGAGTCCTGCGTGTGCCTCTCATCCAATGCTCCCTGCAGCCTCCCTGTGGGGACAGTTTGTGAGGACAGCAGCCTGGGGGAGGCATGAGGGCTTGGGTCCTGGGCAGGGATGCTGAAGCGGGTAAGGTCCTCCAGCCAGCGAGGCCTCCCTCACACTGGAACTGATCCTGTCTTAATAAGAGGTAGTATTTCGTCTTCTCCAAACTCAGGGTTTCTTTTGGTGATCCCAGGAGGCTGCTTCTGGACTCCACTTGGGGGATCACCGTCAACTGTTCAGCAGCACCCGGCTCCATGGGAGGGCCTGCGGGGTCTCAGGTTGGCTAAAGTCCACCTCCGGAAATTGGGGGTCCTGGAAATTGCCCTGGAAGCTCCCGGACTCAGGAGGGGAGGGGATTTTGACGGTCACGAGCTGCATCTCCTACTCACGGGTGCAGAAGTGCCCTGCCCCATTTGCACATCTCATCTCCAGCCTCCCGGTACCTGGACCAAAGCCTTCGGTGCGACTCACCCGGCCGCTGTGGTGGTCGTCCCGTTCAGTGGTCCGCCAGCCCTGCATGCCGTATTGTTAGTGCCCTCCCCCACCTTTAAAATGCGAAGAAACTGAAGATCAGGGCCGGTAAGAGATTTTGTTCAAGATGACACAGCCAAAGAGATGCGGCGGGGGCGGTAGAGGAGGAAGAGGGGTCCCTCGGGGGAGGCCCAATCCCCAGGGACCATAGGAGCTGCGAGAGTGGGCGCTGCCAGAAGAGGGGCAGCTAGTCCAGGCCAGGCGCCCCAGGATGAGGTCGTGACTCGAAGGTCGCGGGGTGCTGGAGCTGATGGAGGAACCCTTCTGCACACGCCCGCGGCCCCTCTGCTCAAGCGGCCCAGGAGGGGTCGTGAGGCCGGGCTGCGCTTTCCCAAGCGGCCACCAGGTGGCGCGGCCAGACCGTGCGGGCCCTGAGCTTTTCGCCAGCAGGTGGCGCGTCCCACACTCCCCGCCTTCGCCGCCCAAGACACGAAGAAGGGTCTTCCCGGGAGAGGACATCTCCTGCCGCGGTCCCCGGGGAGGGCTCCCTCCTCCGACTCCAACCTTCCACCGTGGACCCCTGAGAGGGGACGCCTCGGACTCTTGTTCTCACCTCCGTCCCCGGGAGGGGCGCTTCCCACCGCTGTCTCCCCAAGCACAACTCCTGCCAAACTCGTCGCAGCACCCCCACTAGCTTCACCCTGGCCGCCTCCTTCGCGACCCCCCAGCCTCTCTGCGGGCCTGCGGGCAGACGGGGTGCAGCTCGCAAGCGACACCTGGGAGCTCCTCGTGTCCGGATGTCGCGTCCCACCTGGAGCCCCCTGCCTCAGGCGGTCAGGAGCCAGGTCTAAGAATGGCCGGGATGCTGGGACCGGGGCTTTGCTTCCCGTCTCCAGCACTGCGGTGATTCTCAGCTGGGGTCGAGAACCCCTGCCTTCACCGGAGCGCTAGGGCCAGGCGAGCCCAGACAGGAAGGGGACTGGAAGGGCCTTGCGCTTCCTAAGAGGGCCAGTGAGAGAGGAGTCACTCGGACGCAGGAGACCTGGCCGTGCCCCTGCCCTGCTGGGTAAACCTCACACAAGTGGAGCCTGCTTCAGGGTCTGTCCGGGGATGGGGAGGGGATGGGCCAAGGCAGTCCGTATGGTCCTGCCTTGTCACCAAAGGGCAGCTGCTACTTTCATGGGTGGGAAGTAGGTGTGTGGCCTGTCCTTCTAGGGCACTGGCATGTGGGCTGCTGAATGCACTGCTCTGTGCTGGGCGCTGCCTCTGGGTAGCAGGGTGCCCGGCAAATGGGAGGACGGGAAGGAAGCCAACATTTAATGAGCAACTAATATGTGCAGGCTGTGTACCCACGTCACACATTTAAACCTTCTCAGCTGTGTCCGTGTGGTTCTCAGTGCTCTGCCCCTCGCTCTGGCACCGTGCTGGCATGCGGGGGGGGGGGGGCACTCGGTCAACAACGGTGCACGAATGAATCCCCGTCACCAATCTCTGGAGTAGGTTAATATTGCTGCCTGGGTCAGAGGCTTTGCCCCTGAAGGCTTGTGCTGGAGCCCTGCTCAGAACTGCGGGAAACTTTCCTGACACTGTCCCTTCCCCAGTTCAGGTGGGCCAGGCTAAACTCCTGAAGGTGGTGCTTTAGAGAGCCCCTGTGGTCCTGCCTGGTCACCAAAAGAGTAGCTGTTACTTTCATGGGTGGGAAGTAGGGGGTGATCTGACCTTCCAGGGCAGAGACGTCCATTGACTCCCAGCAAGGGAGCTGTTAAGGGCAGAGATTATTTCTGATTACTGGGAAGCTGAGGCAGCTTAAGCTCCGAGTTCCTTGCTTACTTGAAACCTCATGACCGGGAGAAGCCCTGGCAACACGCTCGCGTGATTGTATGTTTCTGTATTTGTTGGCATTGTGAAGTGTGTAATTTGTTATTTCTCATTCTAAATGAATATTAATGTTCATACCTAATTTTGAATGGACAACTTCATAGTTTCTTTTTTTCCTTAAAGAGAGCCCCTCACATTGCATAGGCGGCCACCAGACCTGACCCACTCCCAGCCAAGAGGCATTAAACAGGAAGAAATGCTGTCCCAGGGACAGTCCCTTAAGCCAGCTTCCTGTTGCCTTTTCCAACGTCCTCCCCAGATGGAGGTCCAGCCACATTTCCATCGGGCACCAGGCCCCCTCCTGCCACATCAGCCCATCCCCACCTGGTAGAATTAATTTTAGTGTTACCGGATGGAGAGGCTTGACTGAGTTGTCCAGGTTCTTAGTGCGTCCAACAAAGCAACAAGGGAAGGAAGCAGCCAAGGCGCAGGGAGCAAGCTGGAGCAAGCGGCTCAAGATCCCTGATTATGATGGTTGTTAGGGTTTTTATTAAGCTAGAAGAATTTGGTAACACCCCTACCTGCCCCTTAGAGGTTTCCAATTGGTTACACCCTGTGAAGGATTGGCCCTCGACCAATCAGAGGCTGAAGTGAAGACTTCAGCCTTGTTATCAGAGTGAGCACGTGGCCTGGATGCTGCCTAATCTTGCCCAGAACTGGCTGCACCTGCTCTTCTCTTGTTTCTGCCTTAACCCTTGGTTACCTTAATTCCCTATTCTCCTGCCTTATTAGCATGGAGTCACAAACTAACAAGGGCTAGAAAGTGGGCTTGACAGGGATACAGCAAAACTCCATGCCCTGGTTTCTACCATGGGCACAGCTGCCCCCTGTCCAGAGGTGTCCAGAGCGCAGGTACCTGGTGGATGGGTCAAGCGGAAGGAAGTCAATGGCCAGTCCAGAAGCTTCTCCCAGAGCATCCCTTCATGTTGTGCTGACCGGGAAGTGGTGTTGTGCCCTGGTGGTCAAGACCTTTGCCTGTGGAGACAGGCTGCCTGGCCAGCCTCGATGCTGGGCAGGTTTCTTGACCGAGACGTAAGTGAAGTAGATAGTACCTACCTCAAAGGGTGGTTGTGAGGCCCAAATGAGGTAATACATGTAAATCCTGTGGCATTGAGCCCAGCTGTGCAAGATCTTAAAAAACAAACAAAAAAAAACAAGCCATCCCCATTATTATGTTTTTGTTTGTTTTTGAAACTGGGTCTCACTCTGTCACCAGGCTGGAGTGCAGTGGTGTGATCATGGCTTACTGCAGCCTTGTTCTCCTGGGCTCAGACGATCCTCCTGCCTCAGCCTCCTCAGTAGCTGGGACTAAAGGCATGCCTAGCTAATTTTTTAAATTTTTTGTAGAGACAGGGTCCCATTATGTTGCCCAGGCTGATCTAAAACTCCTGGGTGCAAGGGATCCTCCCACCTCAGCCTCCCTAGTAGCTGGGAATACAGGTGTGCACCACCATGTCTGGCTAATGTTTGCATTTTTTGTAGAGATGGAGGTCTCGTTATGTTGCCCAGGCTGGTCTTGAACTCCTGGGTTCAAGTGATCCTCTTGCCTCGGCCTTCCAAAGTGCTGGGATTACAGGTGTGAGCCACTGCACCTGGCCCCCATTACTGTTTAGGAGGCAGATAATGGGACGGCTTAGCTTTCTCCAGTACTCAGCTCATTGCCTGTGACAGGGGAAGAAGAGGTAAATTTCAAGGTAAGAACCTCAGGCCTGGTGTACTTAGGAGTGGTTCGCGAGATACTCTCAGTGTGGCCCCCACTGAGGCCCCAGTCTTTGGGAACAGGTAGTCTAGGCAGCCCCCACCCAGGTGGGGCATGCACAGCAACCGGCAGTCACCACATGTTGGATGGGAGACTTTCTTCTGCAGCTTTCGCCTCGATGCTCTGGGCGCGACTCTTTCTTCCCCAGCCTGCGCTTGTCACGTTCTCCTGGCTTTCCAGGCACCACATTTGTCTGGTGCTCACTCTCATCTCCCTCACCTGCCCCTCCTTGTTGGCCCGTGTGTTCCACGGCTTATACCTTGGACACTCGGTCTCTTGCGTCTCCCTACCCAAATCTCATCTTGAATTGTAGCTCCCATAATTCCCACGTGCTGTAGCAGGGACCCAGTGGGAGATGATTGAATCATGGGGCCGGTTTCCCCCATACTGTTCTAGTGATAGCGAATAAGTCTCACAAGATCAGATGGTTTTATAAGGAGAAACCTGGCTGGGCACGGTGGCTCACACCTGTAATCCCAGCACTTTGGGAGGCCGAGGTGGGCAGATCATGAGGTCAGGATATTGAGACCATCCTGGCTAACACGGTGAAACCCTGTCTCTACTAAAAGTACAAAAAATTAGCCAGGCCTAGTGGCGGGTGCCTGTAGTCCCAGCTACTCAGGAGGCTGAGGCAGGAGAATGGTGTGAACCTGGGAGGCAGAGCTTGCAGTGAGCTGAGATCGCACCACTGCACTCCAGCCTGAGTGACAGAGTGAGATTCTGTCTCAAAAAAAAAAGGAGGAACCCCTTTCGCTTGGTTCTTATTCTCTGTCTTGCCTTCTGCCGTGATTGCGAGGCCTTCCCAGCCACTTAGACCTGTGAGTCCATTAAACATGTTTTTCTTTACAAATTACCCAGTCTCGGGTATGTCTTTATCAGCAGTGTGAAAATGGACCAATACATCTGTCTCCACACCCTCACCATGGTCTTATCACTCTGGTGGATAAAAAGGCTGCCTCCCTCCCTGAGTTCTCTCTAGAACTCTGGACTCCCAAATGCCTCCTGGGCACCTCTAACCCGACACATCGCAAACCGAGCGCCCTTCCTGCCATCTCTGTGAGTGGCAGCTCCAGCAGCCCCACCCGGACTGTCTCCCTCCAGCTTTCTCCTCCTGCTCTAACTTGAGGAGCACGTGTGCACCTGTAGCCCCGCAGTCGTTCCTGTACCTCCCAGAGATGCTGATGCAGCCAGTTTCAGGTGGTGGAGCTGGGCATTTGTTTATTTTAGAAGCTCCCAGGGGACTCTGCTTATGATTTCATTCATTGACTCATTCACAAGCCTTTGTTCAGCGACAACTAGTGCCAGGCACTAGAGTGTATCTCTAAGGAGTGACCCGATGCACAGGCCCCCTGTGGCTACTAATGCGTGTTTGCAGGATGACAGTGCAGCCAATCAAGGTGCTGACCCAGACCCCTCTCCCCGCAGACAGAGAGCCAATAAGACATACTGGATGAAGGCTGGCCAGGCTGAGTAGCGGCCCCTGTGTTCTCTGCCCCACCCAGCTCTCCAAAAGCCAGGCACATGCTGTGGCTGGCAGAGGGCTGGCTAGGGTCGAGTGGCCTGGGCAGATTGGTGGTTGCCATGGTGACTGATATGCATCTCCGTGCAGCAGAAAACTTTGAAGTTGACTTGGATGTGGGACAACAAAGGGCACTTCCATCTTGGATGCAAATTGTGGCTCCTTTTCATCCTCCCCGGCCCTTTACTCCTCTGCTTTTATTCTTGCCATTAGACCAGGGAATTAAAACCTTTCAAATGCTGTACATTCCAAACATAGGCAATTACAGACCCTGTCTCAGAGGCAAGTCCCTCCTTTAGTCTCTTCAAAAAGTAGTTGCATTTGTAAAAAAACAGAGATGACTGTGCAAAGGCCATCAGCATTGCCTGTGTGTCTCTTCCAACAAATATCATTTATCCAAAAAATATATGTTGATCCAACAAATCTGTATCTGTCCAACAAATATTTATTGAGCATCTATTATGTGCCAGGACTGACTGAGGTGGATGCTGGGGATTTGGTGTGCTGTAAGACCAACCAGGTCTTTGCTCTCTTGTAGCGTATGGTCAGGACTGTCTCTCTGTGCCTCAGTTTCTCCAGTGTACAAGCCAGTGGAAGTAGCCCAGGCATTTTCATGTGGCATTTTCCGAAACCCATGTGCAGATTGGACTCTCTTATCCCTGATTTGGTCTGAGTAGCTTTGCCTTGCTATGTTTTATATTTGGCTTCCTATAATGTTTTGTTTGAAAAAAGAAGTCCATAATTAAAGACAGAAAGGGTGGGGTAGAACTGAATACCACTGACCAAGGGTTCCCTAAAGTTTTTCCAGGTGGAATGTTCTGTGATGTTGCCAGCTGAGGGGACTGTAGGTTCTCCGGGCTGTTAGGCCACAACACAGGGGCCGATAATGGGACCGGGTCAGTTGCATTTAGGATGTAAACCTGCTTGAGATGATTGACATCTGCCTTCACTTTAAATAATTCAACAAGAGAGCAAATACTGCCATGTTTCTCACTGAGGTGACCAAGGGCTTCATTTCCAAAGGCATCTGCCTTCTCACGTTCTGGATCCTACCTGGGCCTCAAGGCCCCACCATCACCCCTTCCTCCCAGAGCTCCTTCAGGACCCGCAGCCTTCAGGGACAGTGCCCTTTTCCGGGATGCCCCCGCCCCAGCTGCTCTTGATGCACCTGCTCTGTGATGACGTGGGGTCCTGGCCTCTCTCTCCAGCTGGGCTGCGTGTTCTTCAAGCGTGGTGCTTGTTGAAGGGATGTTAGGTGAGGTACCGGATGGTCTTCCTTACTCCCTGAATTGCAGGTGGGAGAGGCTAGTGGCAGCCCACCGGACCAACCCTCTGCCTCCTTTCCCTCCCTTCTCAGCATCCTCCCTCCTTCCTGCTCAACAGGTGACTGAGGGACACCAGGCTCTGATGACAAAGGCATCCTGACTCTTTTCCAAAAGCCGCATACACTGTCTGGGTGGGGAAACAAGAAGTGGGACCGTGCATTTTGTGGATGATCTTTGGTTTTGAAAGCTTCAGCAAAGCTCTTATTGACACAGGCAAATCAGACAACTGTCATGTGTGGCCTGCCATTGCTGCCTGGGCCTGCTCCAGGTCCCAGCTGTCACTGTCCCCTAGGCTGAGCCGTCTTGTGTTTGTTTCTTTGGGATGCACATTCCTTCTCTCCCTGAAGGCCAAATTCATGCAGAGAGCAAGGAAAGCTTCGGGGCTGCAGAGCAGCTTGTATCAAAACAGCCTGAGCTGTCTGAAGCCTCCCTCTGGTCGTCATGGGGCCCACACAGAGATCAGAGGCACCTTGGGAGCCAAGGCTGTGTCTTCCACTGCCTTCCACAAGGCCCTTCAGGCCCTCTGTAACTCGCCCATCTAAGAGGTGAACGGCCCCCATTCTCCAGAATCATGGAGGAATCCCGGCTGACAGTGAGGACCACACACAGATGGCCTTCCAGGGGTCTGGACAGCTGGGCTCACTGCAAGGTGGCTGGTTGCTGGCCTTCTGAGGTGGGCAGCTACCGATGTCCCCGGCCTTCAAGTGGCGTGAAGATGCCAGCCCCATTTCGCTCAGAACCCGAGGCCTCAAAATTCCCTCTTTGCACCCCTCCTTTGAGTCCACTCCCATCGTCTTTGAGCCTGAGCTGTTTTGTCTGAGCTCTGTTTCTCCCTCTTCAGCTCCAACCCACCTACCCCTGCCAGGTGATGCAGCCCTCCATGGCTTTAATGTCCCACCCCCCACATGGAGGCCTCCGTCTTGCCCCCAGAGTATGGCGGAGCTCTGTGGACTTGAACGAGCGATTTTTCCAGCTCTAATTGCATGTTGATTAGTACCCAGTCCCCATGCAGTGTTAGCTCCACGAGGCAGGATGACTGATTGACTCACCACTGTGACCTCAGAGCCTAGCACAACTCCTGGCACATAATAGGTGATCAACAAAAATGAATGCATGAACAGCAGATGGCTCAAAATGAGCCTTAATTATGTGGTAGGACTACAGGATATAGAAGGCCTTCTAGAGCCCCCTGGTGCTGGGCTGGAAAGCTGAGCCTGGGTCTGATTCTGAAAGGACTCACCATTCACCTGGGTAAAGACCTGGGCAAGGTGGAGCCTGGAGGAGAGAGGAGATGAGTCAGAACAGCCTTCGCTCTGTGTTAGTCACTTTGCTATGGTCCTTACATCAAGGGAGGTGCTGTTATGATCCCCAGGACTGAGAGGTGAAGTGACTTGCCCGGAGTTCCCTGGTCAATAAGTGGTAAAACCAGAAAGGGATCCAAATGAGGAAGTTTTCCTCCAGAGCTTGGCTCTTACTTGACCACCCGTCACATGCACTGTGCAGTCTTCAGGTGACCCTTGGTTTTGGCTGCTGTCATACCAAGAAGGGGCTGAACACCTGTCTCCTTACAGTGGGCAATGGATATGTCTGTCATTGCCGTGTTACTGTTGCCTCCTTTCAGAAATAAAGAAAAGTGTTCTTGGCCGGGTGTGCTGGCTCATGCCTGTAATCCCAGCACTTTGAGAGGCTGAGGCAAGCAGATTATCTGAGGTCAGGAGTTAAAGACCAGCCTGGCCAACATGGTGAAACCCCATCTCTACAAAAAGTATAAAAATTAGCCAAGTGTGGGGGCATGCACCTGTAATCCTAGCTACTCGGGAGGCTGAGGCAGGAGAATCGCTTGAACCTGGGAGGCAGAGGTTGCAGTGGGCCGAGATCGCGCCACTGCACTCCATTCTGGGTGACAGAGTGAGACTCCGTCTCAAAAAAAAAAAAAAGGTTCTTGCTGGCTCAACTGCACATGCCACTGGGCTCTTGCCTGGCTAGAGTGTCAACCCCATATGGGCAGGGCCATGGCCTGCACTATCGCTGCCCATAGCGACAGGCACCAAGGCCAGCACATGGTAGGCCCTAAGTTAAGATTTGCTGATGGAGACTCAGCCTCCCTAGAAGTTAGAGGGACTGGAAATGCTCTTTCCCCACCTGTTGACATCCCCACCTGCTGCCTGGGGACCAGCAGGATCCTGCCATGAGTACAGGGATCAGAGGCCTAGGTTGGTTGGCACCCACCAACCCTACTCTGGCCAGGCTTTGAGGGTGTGTTGAAGCGGGCCTCCTGGCATCGTGCTGGTGTGAAATGGAGCACTGGTGTGAAAAAGCATCTCTTCCCCTGCTCACTCCCTCAGCATTCTCTCCCCACTGTAGGTTTCAAACTAGCCAAAATGAAAGTGTGCCCTGGGGACCAGATCAATGTAAGTGTGCTATTGTTTTCTGTCCTCAACAGGATAAGGTGCTTGCACCTGAACATCAGTCAGTTATATCCCCAAGCACACTGTTTAGTGCAGCAGGCAGTTTTTTTGGTAGCAAGGCTTTCTTGATGAAGAATGCAGTGCGTTAACAATTGTTAAAGAAAAAGTTATTCTGACCCTTGTTCAAACAGCAAGGAAGACTTTATTCTGGACTATGCTGATAGGTGTCAAGACTAGCACAATAGGGGAGTGAGATCAAGCTCAACTCAGAATACAGCAAAGACAGCTGGGGACTTCAGAATCTTGCTGAAGGCAGGTCAGGGAGATCAGATAACAAGAGTGGAGAGAGACTCTCAATAAGCTGACTTAGGAGAATTCTTGCTACAACTGAACTAGGGAGGCTGAAGACAGGGCCCCAGGGTGACACCTAGTCAGAAACAGGGCTCCCAGGGGCCAGTCTAAAGTTTGCTCAAAGAGAGTCTTTGCTAAGCTCTCTATCCCATCATGTGCCTAGAATGAGCAGCTGGCCAACTGGCCACTTTGAGGAGTGTTATGGTTCGAATGTCCAAAGTCATGCTGAAATTTAATTGCCATTTTGATGGTATTAAGAGGTGAAACCTTTAAGAAATGATTAGGTCTTGAGAGAGCTCCTCTCATGAATGGATTAATGCTGTTATCACAGGACTGGGTTGTTATCTGGGAGTCTGGCCTCCTTTTACATTGCCACATGTGCCTGCTCACCACGTGATGCCTTCCATCTTCAAACATGGAATGTCTCTTGCCAGAAGCTGGGGCCATGATCTGGGACTTCCCAGCCTCCGTAACTGTGAGCTACCTAAACTTCTATTCTTGATAAATTATCCAGTCTGTGGTGTTGTTATAGCAGCAGAAAACGGACTAAGACGAGTAACAGTGCTCTGAACAATCTCATCCTCATTTATTTCTTCAAAAGTTTTCTTCCCTTGGTTTGCCTAGAGAAACTTCTAGAAGAATATTGGAAGCTGTTTAATTGGAGCAAGATTCAATGGACAATAGTAAAGAAAAACACAGATTTCTGCCTGAGAATAACAAGACTGAATTAAAACCTTTTTTTTTTTTTAAGATCGAGTCTCATTATGTTGCTTAGGCTGGCTATGAAGTCCTGGGTTCAAGCGATCCTCCTGCCTCAGCCTTCTGAGTATCTGGGACCACAGGCGCAGGCTACTACACCCAGCTAAGACTGAATTTTAAAAAGGAAGAAGAGTTATTTCCTAGGGAAACAAGGGTGTTCAGGACCAGGAGCTGAGCCTGTGAGGCACACTGGACATGCTCCCTGGGGGTTCTTTTGTACACCCTTGGCAGGTTATGGTGTTGGAGACATGACCGGGTGGGAGAGGAGAGACAAGAAGTGGACGGAGGAGAATTCTACATCTACAGTTTCTATTTACCCAGTGTTCTTCTAGAATCTTCAAGGCTATGCTGACCAAGACTCTGGCCAGGATGAACCCAAGGCAGGAACCACCCCTACAGCTGTGAGGCTCCCAGGGCTTCTCCATTCATTGTACCATGTGAGGCAGGAGGGGTGAGAGTCATCTCTTCAGTGGAGGAAACCCTGAAGCTCAGGGGATGAAGGGGGATGACCCTGGTCTTACAACCAATGAAGGGAAGAAGGGATTCCAGCCAGCATTTCCCCAAACACCCCCAGCCACTGGGCTGTGCTGCTCTCTAGAAGAAAACAGTCATGAAATATGGGGAAACAGGTTTTTGAAATGGGCTCTGTCCACAATGGAAAATTTCCCACTCTTCATCCAACTGTGCCACCACTGGGAATTTCCAAAGGTGATCATTGCATAGGTGTGAAAGATGTGATCATAGAGATTGTTCCCTGTGGCATTATTCATCATGGACAATGGCATTATTCATCATGGACAATAGCATTATTTATCAAACACAAACAAGGCAGATGTCCACTGAAAAAGAACAATTCGATAAAATCTTGTGCATTCACATGCTGAGCTCCTTTGAATGACTGAAAGCAAAGCTTAATTGCAATCTACATAGTTTTGTAGTAAGGCAATCATACAATAAAAGATATATATTTTTTAATTATTGGAATAGTTTGCCAGAAAAGGATATCATTATCAAAAGTAAACTCAATGAGCAATAATTGTGCACAGCTTCGTTTGTGTGCAAAGCCTTGTGCTTAGGTCTGTGGAGGGATCAACATTTAGTGACACCCAATCTTGTCCTCTGAGGATTCACATTTGGAGAGAGCCAGAACAGGGCTCTTCCTCTCACCTGGGAGAGGCAGTGCAAAGCCTTCTGGGGAAAAGCAAGGGTTCACGTGGGCTTGGGTTCAAGTTCTTAGGTAGGGGGAGATCAAGGTAAAAACCAAGGCCATACAGTGTACCAGTTGCAGGGATGTCGGTGTCTTCGGTCTGTTCAGGCTGCTGTAACAAAGCAGCATGGCCTGTGTGCCTGAGAAATGGCAGACATTGCTCACCTGCCTGGAGGCAGGAAGTCCAAGATTAGTACGCCAGGAGGGTCAGGTTCTGGTGAGAGCCCTCTTCTGGAGAGTAAATGGTTAGCTCCTCACTGTATCCTAACATGATGGAAAGAGGACTAGAGAGCTCTCTGGGGTCCCTTTAATAAGGGCATGAATCTCATTCATGAGGGCTCCACCCTCATGACCTGACTGCTCTTGAAGGCCCCACCTTCTAATACCATCACACTGGGGTTAGGATTTTAACATACGAACAGGGGGAACTCAAATATTCAGTCCATTCAGTATAGAGGGTGCACGCAGGGGAGGAGAAGTCAGTGGTGGTGATGTTACTTGAATAAGGGCTTCTTCCCTCTCTTCCTTCCCTCCCTCTTTCCCTTCCTCCCTTCCTTCCTCCTTCCCTTCCTTCCTTCCTCGCTCCCTCCCCCTTTCCTTCCCTTCCTTCCTCCCTCCTTCCTTCCCTTCCTCTCCATCTTCCTCCCTCTCTCCCTCCTTCCCTTCTTCCTCCTTCCCTCTCTTCTTCCCTTCCTCCCTCCCTCCTTCTCCCCTTCCTTTTCTCCCTCTCTTCCCTCTTTCTCTCCTTCCCTTCCTCCCTCCCTCTCTCTCTCCTTCCTTTCCTATTTCCTTTCCTCTATCCTTCACTCCCTTCCTTCCTCCCTCTGTCTTTCCCTTCCTCACTCAGGAAGCCAAAGAACCTGGAGTCTGATGTCTAAAGGCAGGAGGAGAAAAGAAGCCTGCTCCAAAAGGGAGAGAGGAAGTAGAGAGAGTGAACCCCCTCCTCCACCTGCTTTTTTTTGAGACGGAGTCTCACTCTGTTCCCCAGGCTGGAGTGCAGTGGCATGATCAGAGCTCACTGCAGCCTCGACCTCCCAGGCTCAGGCCATCCTCCCACCTCAGCTTCCTGAGTAGATGGGGCTACAGGCGTGCACCACCATGCCAGGCTAATTTATTATTATTATTATTATTTTTTATAGAGACAAGCTCTCACTATATTGCCCAGGCTGGTCTTGAACTCCTGATCTCACAATCTTCTCCCCTCAGCTTCCCAAAGTGCTGGGATTATTTTACTTCTGGCTGGGCTCCCCCAGCCAGGGGCAGGAACGACATCCTAGGAAGACAATCTGTCTAAGCAAACCCTCAGCATCAGGAATGAGCAGAGGTTGGGGCATGGGGGGGATGGCCACAGGGAATGCTGGGGAAGGAGGGGACATAAATGATTCTATTATTGTAGCTTTAATGAGCAGAGACAGCATTCCCTTGTTGCATCATAAATTGCCTGGGTTTCATGGTCACCCAGTAATTAATGGTGGGGAAAATGTTTTCCAAGCCCAGCCCCTCTAGGTGGAGGTCTTTGTCCCAGCTGGGCCCCAGCTGATTGAATGGTGGCCCCCACATTGAAGACAGGTCTTCCTCCCTCAGTCCACTGATTCACATGCTAATCTCCCTTGGAAACACCTCACAGACACCCAGTGCTCCATCAGCCATCCAGGCCTCCAGCCATGCAGTCAAGTCGAAGTGTAAAATTAACCATCACAGAACTTGTGGCAGATAAAACTTCAAAAAAATCTGGGTGGGCATACGTTTACAACTGGGAAGTGAAAAATCTTCACCCTGGTAAAATCCCCCCTCCCCGTGATTTTTATTCCCTGGAACTAATTCTTGTCAACACCATGGTGGGTTGAACAACTTCCATTCAGAACTGGTCTGTCAGCATTTGGCCCGGACACATGTATTACAGTCTTTTGAAGGAATTTATTTGTTTACCTAAATTGGATCATCCCAGACATGCTGTTCTGTGAGCTTTGGTTTCACTGAAGAATAATATGTCTTCCATATTTTCCCATGGTAAACACTGAGTTAATGTTCTCCAGTGGTCACGTGGTGTTCCACTGTTTAGGTGGATGTCGCTTAGCTTTGCAGGTCCCTGTGGGCAGGATTCTGGAGGTTTACCAGGTTTTTCCCATTGCAATTCTGAAGGCTACTCAGGAGGCTGAGGGAGGAGAATCACTTGCACCTGGGAGGCAGAAGTTGTAGTGAGCTGAGACTGCACCATCACACTCCAGCCTGGGCAACAGAGTGAGACTCCATTTCAAAAAAAAAAAAAAAAAAAAAATGACTTGATATTTGATATGGATTGACTCTGTGTCCCCATCCAAATCTCATCTTGTAGCTCCCATAATTCCCCTGTGTTGTGGCACAGTCCTGCTGGGAGATAATTGGATCATGGGTGCAGGTCTTTCCCATGGTGTTCTTGTGATAGTGAATAAGTCTCACGAGATCTGATGGTTTTAAAAATGGGAGTTTCCCTGCACAAGCTCTCTCTTTGCCTGCCACCATCCATGTAAGCTGTGACTTGCTCCGCCTTGCCTTCCACCATTATTGTGAGGCTTCCTCAGCTATGTCGAACTGTGAGTCCAATTAAACCTCTTTCTTTTGTAAATTGCCCAGCCTTGGGTATGTCTTTATCAGCAGCATGAAAACGGACTAATACAACATTCAAATATCTTAACTAGTTGTTGAAAGGTTTCTCACCCTGAAGTATTTTCTCCCATTCGGGGTGGGGATTGTCAAATGCCTGAAGTTGGAGGAGGCATTCAGTCCCTCCATGCTGCCTTTGAAAGAGATTCATGCTCTGCTTTGCCCATCTAGAACTTCAAAAGTGAGACCCAGGAAATCACCCTGTCAATCACATCTCAGGCCGCCTGTGAGAAAAGTGTAAACCAGAACCTTCCCAAAAGTCTCCTAGGAAAGAAAAAAACCTGTGTGTCTCTCTGTGTGTGTTTCCCTGTGGTATTCAAACAACAGTTTTGCAGGGATTCAATATCTTCTACATCAAGCCAACAGTCAATACAAATCCAATTGGATCTAATGACTGGATTTCTCTCCCCTCTCAGCAATGGTGACAGTGATTTCTCAGACGCCTTTTAGTTACAGACAAGTTTCTGAACAACATAATTAGGTTTGGGTCTTTGCAGCCTGCCCTATCAGACTATTGATTATCCACTAAAATCTTCTGCCCTGCGGATGTCTGGATGTGCAGTCGGCATGGCAAGTGGGCAAGGACAGCTTTGAGCAGGGGGGTGTGGGAGCCTCCACAGGGCTGTGTTCCGAGTCTGTGGTCCCTTCCAATGTCCTCTGCTGTGAAGGACCACCTGTGGGTGCCCACCTATCAGCCCCCACAGTGTCAGACATCATCTGCCCCCAAACCACCAAGGTCCAAGAAGCAGAGTTCCAATTCTCACCACCGTGCCCTTACACGTGTATGACCTTGGGCAAGGTGCTGTCCCTCTCTGGGTCTGCTTTTCTGTGTGTCAAAGGCAGCCACTAGACTTAACAGCCTCAAAGACCCCTTGTAGCATATAGTTCTACCTGGTGCCATCTCACACAAATAGTTAATTTACAACTTTCTCTCAGCCACATTTTAAAAAGCACAAACAAACAAACAGATACAAAACCCAGATGAAATTAGTTTAGTTGAGCCCAGGAGGTCAAGGCTGCAGTGAGTTGTGATCATGCCACTGCATTCCAGTCTGGGCAATAGAGCTATTCCCTTTCTCTTAAAAAAAAAAAAAAAAAGAAGAAGAAGAAAGCCCAGATGAACCTACTGGAACATGGGCACGGCAGAGGCCTGTAAATACTTTCTCAGGGCTTTATGTGTTCTTATAGGTCGAAGCCCAGGAAGGCTGTGATGACCATGTAAAGCTCAACATTTGCAGCAGACAGAGGACTTGAGTTGGGCTCTGGGCTAGGAATAGGATTGGGAACGGTGGAGGGATGAGGCAAATAGCATGACTGGTAACTGTTTCTGGGGCATGGAGGGGCTGGTGTGATTCAAGCAGAGGTAGGAGTGAGGGGTGGGGTGGGGTGGGTTGTGGATGATCTTGGGAGCCAGGCGGGAGAGTGTAGATGTTTGGTATCAGGGAGCTACCTTAGGCACCTGAACAGAGAAGGGGTTTGTTGGAAGAAAGTGGTGGTTCATGGAGATCTACAGAGTCACAGATAGACTGGAGGCAGCACATGCTGCCGGGTGGGGCAGAGAGGAGGCTTCTGGGGTAGGAGTTGGTGGCGGGGACAGGAGTGGGGATGAAGAGGGAACAGGAACCATTCAATAGAGAATTGGAGGGTGCCTGTGCCGTGCTGTGGGCCTTCAGCTTTGATGGCACAGCTGGGATCATGGGATGACATCTGGGCATTTTGCTTCTGGCTAGGCTCCCCAGGCTGGGGCAGGAACGACATCCTAGGAAAACGATCTGCCTAAGCAAAGACTCAGCATCAGGGATGAGCAGAGGTTGGGGCACGGGGGGATGGCCACAGGGAATGCTGGGGAAGGAGGGGACATAAATGATTCTATTGACGTTAATGAGCAGAGACAGCATTCCCTTTGTTGCATCATAAATTGCCTGGGTTTCACGGTCACTCAGTAATTGACGGTGGGGAAGAGTTTTCCAAGCCAAACCAGGTAGGAAGAGGTGAGGGCTTGGATAGGTAGAAGAAAGGGAGTGGATGTTCCAGGTGGAGGAAGTTACTTAGGCAAAGGCATGGAAGCTGGCCTGAGCAACAGCAGATCACTGGACCCACAAGGAGACAGCCAGCGAGGGCCGAGCCTCCTGCGTAGTGGGTGCCTGATGGCATTGGTGAGTTGCCTGGGATGGTGAACTCACTTCATAAGTGATCAGGGAACTTGGATCAGCCACAGCATTTACTGAACTCTTACTCTGTGCCAGGCTCTGGGGACGCAGGGGTGAATAAGACACTGAAGCCCCTGACCTCACTGAGCTCCCAGGGAGAGGGACCCAGAAGCCCAACATTAATGACAGTCATATTAGTAACTTTGTGATTATGATGAGAAATACCAGGACTGGAAGGTTTTGGGATCTATCAATATGGCACAGAGGACATATGCTCTGGTGTCAGGGAAGGCTTCCCTGGGAAGAAATACCTTCCCATCCATTGACTTTCAACCTACCTGTGTTTTGACCTAGGATGTAAAGGCCAAGGGAGAATTAATGAGATGAAGGTAGAAGAGGAAAGGACATTTTGGGCAGTAGGAATGGCCTGAGCAAAGGCCCTGGGGTAGGAGGGAACATTGGGTATATGAGCAGATGAGAGGCTAGGAATGCAAACAAGATAATCAGATGAAAAGGGAGAAGAGCTCCCCAGGCAGAAGGAACAGAGAGC
Source organism: Macaca thibetana thibetana (assembly GCF_024542745.1). Taxonomy (NCBI): domain Eukaryota; kingdom Metazoa; phylum Chordata; class Mammalia; order Primates; family Cercopithecidae; genus Macaca; species Macaca thibetana. The sequence goes on from NC_065586.1 coordinate 113,314,495, forward strand.
AGAAAGGCCCTGAGGCAGAGTGCACTTACTGAAAAGAGCCCAGTGTAGCTGGGTGGGGAAACGGAGAGCAAGAGGGAAGGCCATGGGCAAGTGGTATAAGAGGAGGAGAGGAGCTCCCAGGCCAGTGCTTCTCAGGCTGGAATTCTAGGGCCCTGGAGATACACAAAGACATCTGAAGCCATGCAAGAGCCCAGAGAATCATAAGGGAATCTGATCTGAGATAGACAGCAAGGACAAATGTGGCAAATTAAGATGGAAAGAGTGGGCAGGGCTAGACCAGTCGTGTCCCATTGGGCCACATGGAAAACTCTGGACATTATCCCAAGTGAGAGGCCATTGAAGAGTTTTAGACAAGGAAGTGGTGTGACCATGTTGGTTTTTTGCAGCTGTCTCTGGCTGGGGAGGAAGGTAGACTGTATGAGGCCTGGGGATGCTGGGAGCCGACATGGGGGTAGGAGTGGGAGGGGGGATTGCAATAGTCTAAATGAGAGTGGAGGATCAAGGCATGAAGCGAATGAAAACCTGCTCTTTACAGCCAGCTGGCTCCTCTGCAGCCTTCAATGACAGCAAATGTCCTCAGACAGGTTAGTGATTCTATTAAAGTAGCCAAACCTGGAGACCCTCATTTACAGATAATGCCACATGAAGCCAGTTAATTCAGTGATTGAATTATTAAGTTAGAGCATCTATGACCTAATGTCATTGGCAGTCAGGGAGGCATCCTTCAAGTAAATTGACATTTGCCTTCCCATTCCCTCTTAAAATCAGAAGAGTCGATTTGGTTAAATTTTATACAGAAAACGTTCTTTTGCAGCTGCCTACGCAGAAAACCTCAGAAATGCGTGAGAATGAAATACATTCTTTTTCTAATCATAGTCTCATCATTTACCTGTATGCTAAACAACTGACTGAGTTGGCGTCACGTGAAAAACAACCCTCCACCTGAATGAGACAGATCTTGGAGGAGACTTTCCATGTACTCTTGAAAACAATGTGAAGTCTGCTGCTGTTTGGTGTAAATAAATACCAATTAAGCCAAGGTGGCCGCTGCTATTGTTTTGATCTTCTATGGCTGGTGATTTTTTTGTTCAGCTGTTCTATCAATTGTTGAGAAAGGGTGTTCAATTTCCCCACTTTGATTATAGAAATGTCTATTTCTCCCTTTCATTCTGTCCATTTTTGTTTCATAGATTTGGGGCCTTATCATTGGATGCATATGCATTACGACTTCTATATCTTCCTGTTGACTGACTCCTTTTCTCATAATGAAAGCACCTTTTAAATCTCTGTTTCAAGTTTTGTTTTTGAAATCTATTTTATCTGAAATTAATACACTCACTTCAGCCTTCTTAGGCTTACAGTTTATATGCATTGTATTTTTTTCATTCATTTACTTTCAACTGATCTGTGTCTTTATATTTAAAGAGTGTCTCTTATAGACAACATAGAGTTGAGACTCTTTTTAAAATCATTTCTGACAATGACTTTCTTTTATTTGTAGTGTTTATTAATGTTTAACATAATTTTTGATTTAGCTCGATTTCCTCTATCATTTTCTTTTTGTTTTCTGCCTGACTCCTCTGGTTTTTGTTCATCTGTTCCTCCTTCCCCTTCTTTCAAAATGACTTGAATACTTTTTCTTAGAATGCATTTAGTTTTAATTTTTCTGTTAGCTGTTTAGCGATTCTTTGCATTATTTTTGACAGTGGTTGTCCTAGGATTCCATCATACATCCTTAACTTTTTACAGTCCATTTACAGTTAATCACAGGTCCTTCACATAAAGTATGGAAATATGGTCTCATTATAGCCCCAGAACCACCCCCATCCCTTAATAACAGTTGTTGTAAGTAATACATCTGCTTATGTCATGAATCCCTCAAGATGATGTTATAATTTTAATTTTAAACAGTTAAAGGTTTATAAAGGAAGTTAGAGGGAAAAGGCCAAAAACAAAACCACAAAACAAAAAAGAATCCATCCAAGAGTCTTTTGCCTTGAGCCAGACATAGCCCTTTTCCGATGTTTTGCCATTGTTTTCTGGGGAAGGAGGTTTCCATCTGCTATCACTGCCCTTCAGTCTGGCTTGAGACAGCACATGGCCCTGCCTGCTCCCCGGGAGGCATCTCCCTGCATGGCCTGTGTGTTCAGGCAGCCAACGCTACATTGAAAGTGTTTGCCTTTTCTAAGTGTCTATGGTGACAGCCACTTTATCACCAACACATCCTTTTGGCAGGGGTGGCAGTGGTGGGGTACCTTATGTACAGAGAGGTGAGTTGATCCTCTGCCCAGTTCTGAGCAGACTGTGGTGCCCGTTTCTTGGTTTCTTTTCACTTATTTCCACTTCATCCTAGATCCCCACTCCTGGCCCCCTCCCGGAGAAGGGGATCCACTTCCAATGTGCTTGATTCATACCCTTGGATGGGAATGAAGCCTCCAAAAATGTAATGGTGTCCATGTGCTTGTCATGTACCCACTTGAAATTATGCTATAGAACTTACTCTCCTCCTCCTCCCAAGACCCAAGGCCTCCTAAAATCTGCCTGTGGAGATGTGTGCAATGCAGTGCACGGCTTCCATGGCTCCATGGTACTCTACAGTCACGTCCTCCACATTTCACCTACATCTTCCCTAGTGAGGGAAACCCAGGTTGCCTCAATTCCCCACTGCTGCACACAACATGGCAATGACCATCCTTGTCCATGCCCCTTAGGTTCTGAGTAGGGATTTCTCAGAGACGAACAGGATAGAGAGAGACACACACAGAGAGAGAGAGAGAGAGAGAGAGAGAGAGAGAGAGAGACTACAGCCTACCTTCAGGTCCCTGTTCTGGGCCCTCTCACTTCCTATTCTCCAGCCACAGCGTGGGGAGCAGCCAGACCCTCCCTTAAGCCACGTGGTAATCCTCCCACTAGCACCTTGTCTTTGCTCTCCTAGGAGGAGATTGGCAAGGAGCTCTTGAGGGTCTTGCCCAAAAGACACTTGCTCTATCCAGTCTGAAGATGACGCAAACAAATCATGTCTAGATGGAGCCCTCCTAGGAAAGTTCAGTTGAAGCTGCTAGCCCTGGAGATTCAGGGGACTGAGATACAGGCCATGGGAGACACCTGGGGCTATGTACAAATGGGATGGAATTTCCCACAAAGCGCAGTGGTAACTGTCTCAGCGACTTCCCTGGTGTGCCCTGAAACCTACAATGTATCCTACATTTACCCAGGCTCTTCCTGGGAGCAGCTCTTTGTGCAGGGGCTCTTCTGTGGGTAGCCTCTGGGGGGCTTTTACATCTGGCTTCTTGGTTTGAACAGAAGATGGCAGAGAGAGCACTCTGGATCAGAGGGTGGGCACTTACTTAATTCCACCAAAAAGTTCCTGATTGCTCTCCAGAAAGGCTGTACCAGTCCCCATGCACCCCAAGGAAAGTACCCTTGTTTCCCTATATTTTCACCAACAAATGGCCTCACCCAACTTCCTATTGTTGCCAGTGCTCCGGGTGTAGGGCTGCATCTCGACCTCATTTTAATAGGCATTTCTCTGATTACTAGTGTGTGAGTGTCTCTTCATGAGCTTGGTAGCTATTTGGGCTCCCCCTTCTGTGACCTATCTGTTCCAATCCTGTGCCAGCTTGCTGGCTCCTGCCTGGCTACTCTACTCTCCCTTCCTTCCCTGTCGGTGTGATAATAGTACGCCAGGTTGGGCTAGCCTAGGAACCATTGAGTCTCTTGGGATGGCCTTGTTCGTTTCTGCTCTGACCCATTATTTGCATGTCACAGCTTAATGCCCAGGAGTTGAGGGTATCGTCCTTGTTTCCAAGTTCTCTGGTGGGGGAGCACCTGAGGATTTTTCCCCCAGGAAACACCTACACCTTCCCTGTATCCAGCACTTCCCATTTTCCAGTAACAGAGAACACCTAATGGATGTCAGGTACTAGGCAAGGCCCATCCCACTTTCTCTCTATAACTACGCTGGGAGGGAGGGACTGTTAACCTGCTGGAGAGACAGATAAGAAACTGAGATGTGTAAAAGTCAAGCAGCATGACCAAGGTCATGTAACTTGTAAGGGACCCCCACTAGGATGCTGTCTACAGCTTAAACTCCTGTTAGTGTATCTCCAGTAATGTCTATTTCAAATAACTGCTATGTCCCAGGTGGCTACTTCCTAAATAGAATTTAGAAATTATCATTCCCAAATATTGAAATGTAATGAAAAAGTCAATCCTGGTACCACCTTTGTACCTCCTCAGTCTCCAGTGTCTAAAAAAGGTGCAAGTGAGTGGAGGGAGAGGAGGGAGAGTTACTTCCCTCTAGAGAGGAAGTGACTCTAGAGGAAGAAATGCTTCTTTGAGGGTTACTCAAAGGAGGAAGTGAAGTAAAAAGAAGTAACACCTTCATGAGGGTTTGTAAGGGAGGGGCCTGTCTCATGCTGGACCGCATGCTTTCCTCCAGGAAGCGATGCTGGGACTGAGAGAGGAAATAACTAGAAAAGAAGAGGAAGAGGAAGGAAAATGTGCAAAGACCCTGCAGCAGAGAAATGCTGAGAGGAACCACTGTGGCCAGAGGGGGAAGGCAAGGGCTGAGAAGTATCAGAAGTGGCTGTGGAGGCTCTTCAGCCTGGAATGGCAGGACACTGAGTGTATATGAAGATGTCCCAAGCTTTTGAGACCCTCAGTTTTCATGTCTTCCATTTTAAAGCTCATCTGGCTGAGATGGACCTGCGTGGGGACATGCACATGCTCCTGCATGGCCTCCCCTCTCCACAGTCTCCCATCTTCCCCTGGGCAAAGAAAGGCTCCCTTCCTGTCTAACCTGAGTCTGACCCCCTTCCTATATACAGTGTCCTGAGGCACAAAAACATCCTTGGCACCAAACAGAGACTTTTGGTGTCTCTTTCATCAAGGCTCCAAAAATCCCCTCCCTATGCGTCTCTTAAGTAATGTACTTTTAATACAATTTTCCTTTTTATGTTTAATAATTATTTATCAAAATGCATATTTGTGTATGATGTCTTGATCATTTAAATACCATTAATCAATGGTATAATCAGATAATCCTAAAGAGAATTTTAGGGCCTTATGGCCATAAGAAAATATTTATTTATTTATTTATTTATTTATTTATTTATTTTTGAGGTAGGGTCTTGCTTTGTTGCCCAGGCTAGAGTGCAGTGGTGTGATCATGGCTTACTGCAGCCTTGACTTCCTGGGCTCAAGTGGTCCTCCCAACCCAGCCTTCCAAGTAACTGGGACCACAGTTGTGTACCCACGCTCGACTAATTCTTAATTTTTTTTGTAGAGGGTCTCACTATCTTGCCCAGGTTGGTCTCGAACGCCTGGCCTCAAGAGATCCTCCCACCTCAGCCTCCCAAAATGCTGGGATTACAGGCATGAGTCACTGTGCCTACACTTTTTTTTATAGTTTCAACTTTTGTTTGGGGATTCAGTGGGTACATGTGCAGGGTTGTTACATGGGTGTATTGAGTGATGCTGAGGTTTGGGGTATGATCGATCCTGTACCCCTGGTAGTGAGTATAGTACCCAAGAGTTAGTTTTTCAACCTTTTCTCCCCTCCCTCCCTCTCCCCTTTAGTAGTCTTCAGTGTCTATTGTTGCCATATTTATGTCCATATGTAGAAAATTTTGAAAAGCTAATGCATAGTCACATATTTGTCGTAGTTCACATAATAGATAATGTGATGAATACAGAATTTAAACGATAAAAGCATTACAGTAGGATAAAAATATGCTGGAAACAGAATGGAAACATACTTTAAAGGGGTAAAGGACACAATGTAAATATTTTGACTATTAAAGGGATGCTTGTTTATATTTTTAAGTATAACATGGCACTTTTGTGTTCTTATATAAATTCCTTTGGGTATATTTAAAAGAGAGATATAATAGTTTTATATATAAAGGTCAATAAATACAATATGCCCTATTTAAATATATGATTAAAAAACTCATTGTAGATGCCAACTTGAAAATGTATAAGGCAAACATATTGTTAAACATTTTTTAGAGGGTTTCAACAAAAAGTCTGAAGACCCTGTTATAGGCCATACTGTTCTAGGGGTGTTGGCAGTGATCGGGAGGTGGGAATGCCAGGCTGGCACTGTCCTTGGAGCCATCTACATCCAGCTATCTGGGCTGGAGTTTGGTGTGGCTTCCAGTGTTCACTGCTATGATGCTGCTATCAGCTCAGAATGTCAGCAGGGATTTGTCTGGACTTTTACTGTCTCCCCAGCATTAACCACAGTGCCTGGCACACAGTAAGAACTCAACACATATTCACCACATGAATGAGGGGCCGGCACTTACAGAGCTCTCACTTTGTGCCAGGCACTGTGCTAAGAGCTGCCTATGCATTCCCGTGGAATTCTCACAACCACGCTGCAGTAGGTCTGGTGAGTATCTCCATTCCAGAGATGGTGAAACTAAGCCACGAAGAGGATACATAACTAGCCCAAGGCCACCAGTCAAGAAGTAGCAGACTGGGACCTGGGCATGTTGGTAGGCACCCTTTACCATAATGGTTCTCTGTCCCCATGGTCCCTGGGGTAAAGTCTGCATCTTAGGTTCTGAAACTCCAGAGCAAGCACTCTGGGGCACTCCGTGAGTGATACCCTCCTGCCATCTTAAATGGCTCTCTGCCATCTGCTTCCTCCTCCTAAGTGGTTTTCCTTCTGTCCTCCCTGTTTAATATTTAAGTTGCGTACATCCTGCGACATCCTGGAGACCCATGTTCCTGACCTACTTACCTGTTCAACCATCTCTTCTCACACTCGGGGTAGCAATGGGAAGCACAGGGGGTCTCTGCAAGGGAGTAGGGAGGCGGAGAGAGCGGGGACAGCCACACACCACACTGCTGTTCTCAGTGGCCTCCTGCTGACAACAAGCTAACATTAATAAAACAAGGCCACTCTTCTGCTAAGAGACTGTGACAGGGTGACATTTATTCTAGGTGGTTTTCCAAGAAAACAGCTCCTGCTCCCATGGTCCCCTCGGAGGGGCCTGCAGAGCTCCAGCGATGTCAGAGGGCATCTGTTTGTTTCTCCTTTGCTTCTATAAGGGACCTGTAAATCAAAGGCAGGCCCTTAGCCCTTGGCAGTGAGGATGACAGCTCTGCACCAGCTACACACAGGCCCCTGGCTCTAGGAACTACCTCTCACCCAGACGCCCAGGCACAGGACCGAGGGGCGAGAGTACAGGACACAGGGCCTAAGCCTGCTGCCCCACCCACAACCCACCCCCTAGCCCTTTCTCAGAGGCCAGGGGCACTCACCTAGCCTCCAGGGTCCCCTGCTCAAGTGGCCCCAGAGGCCCAAACTCACTGCTCTCACTTTCTGAGACCTGGGACCCTCACCTCCTCAGCTCCCACCGTAGGGCGACACTGAAAGGTATCCCCTTTTTCCCCGGTCACCAACTTGAGGATGCCCAGGACTCAAAGGCTCCTCCGAGTGGCACCCCCGCATCGCGGCTGCAGAGGAAGGAGAGGGGAGGGAATGGTGGGTGCAAAGCGTGGCTTTCTCAGGAAAGAGAAGCCTGTCCCTGGCTCCCAGCACCTGTCACCGCTGGCGATCTTACCCAACGGCCATCATTCCCGTCCTCAAGGCCCATTTCAGGGACACTGAGGCTCAAAGAGCCACCTGATTTATTCAAAGCAGCTCGTGCCACTACTTGGACCCACAAGAAAGCCTTGTCTCCTCGCCTTGGTCCCTGGCCCTTCACCCTTCGTCCAGGGTCTCTGACCTCTTTCCCTCTGCGCCCCTGCCGCTTCCCCAGGCCCGAGTCCCCAAGGCACTCGGCCACGCGCAGGGTCCGGAGAAGAGGCGCGGCCGCGGTCGAGGCGGGGACAGGGAGGCGGCCCCTCCTGCGCAGCGACGGCGCGGGCGGGCGGAGACCGGGGCGCCCCAGCCCCCCGCCCCCACTCCCTCCGGCCGTGACGTCAGAGTCGGAAGGGGTAAACTGAGCGGCGGCGGAGGGGCGCTGGGGCGGAGACTGCGACCCGGAGCCGCCCGGACTGACGGAGCCCACTGCGCTGCGGGCGGTGGCGCGGGCGCGGAGGACTCGGGCACGCATAGCAGGCGACCCCGAGGTAACGCGGCCCCGGCTCCCTGCTCGCAGGGCGCGGAGCCGGAGGGGAGCGGGGCCGGGGGAGGCAGGAGGCAGGGAGGCCCCCAGAGCTACGCGAGCGGGGCTACAGGGACCCCGGGGCAGCCGGGGCGCAGGGTGCAAGGTGCATGGGGCCGAGCGTGCAGTTTGGGAAGTGGCACAGTTGGGGGCGGCGGGGATCGGGGCAGCGTCCTGGGGGTTCCAGGTTGGGTCCCCAGATTGGGTCTCCGACGGCGCTCGCGGGCGCTCTTTCCAGGGAGCGCAGGCGCTCGTGGGGACGTGCTCGAGGCAGGTGAGCCCAGGCTGGGGCGCCCGGGGGTGTCCCCGGATGCTGGTGCGCGCGGCTCCCTGACTCTCCCTTCCGCGGCCTGGGGGGCGGGAGAATGGGGGTCCCCGGCCGCCTTGGGTCCTCACCGCGCGCCGCGCCCGCAGCGGAGCCCCGGAGACATGGCCCTGAGCGAGCTGGCGCTGGTCCGCTGGCTGCAGGAGAGCCGCCGCTCGCGGAAGCTCATCCTGTTCATCGTGTTCCTGGCGCTGCTGCTGGACAACATGCTGCTCACTGTCGTGGGTACGTGCGGACAGGGCACCCCTGCCCCGGCACCCCAGTCCCGGCGCCCCTTCCCCGGCACTTCGCTTACCCCAGCGCGGTCCCGGAGCTCCGCCAAGCCCCGGGAAAGTTGGAGAACTCGCTTTGCAAAAAAGACATCCCCTCTAGGCTGCCGCCCCCGGGCTAGGAGGAGCCGCTTTGGTGGCTTCGCTTTCCTGATGCTCGGGTCAAAAACTGTGACATCCGATAAGACCCAGAACTTATGTTTCCCCCTGATAATTTCCCGCATCCTCTTGCCTGCTTTCACTGCGATGAAAAAGATTTCTGTTCCAGAAGAGAAATTCCTAAAGTTCAAAATTACGTGTTAGAATAATTATTGGGCTACTCGAAAATGCAGGTTAATAATTTGGTGTAGTACCTAAAAGAGCAAGTTTCGATCCCTTACTCCAAAAAAAAAAAAAAAAAAAAAAAAGACATTCAGGTATATTGTATTAGTGAATGACTTGAGATGGAAATATTTCAGGAACCATTGCAAGAGCGATTTGAACAATGTTGGTTTTATTCTTTTTCCTATAATGGAATTTTGAAAAATTAAGTAATTGAAATTCAGATCTCTTAATTAGGCCCATTAACAGAGAAGGATTTGGTATGCATTTCCTTAAAAAAAAAAATCCCAGTTTTTAACGAATGAAAAAAAATCACGACTCATTTAGACTGTAAGTGGTGGGAGCTGTTTCCTTTCTCTCCATTTGCAGGTTTTCTCACAGCGGTTTTCAGAGCATCTGATAGGTTTCATCTCAAGGAGTTATCAGAGCCGTGGAGCTCATCCCTGTTCAGTACCAAGGGTATTAGTTCTGCTTAGGCTGGAATGCTCCATTGGACACATGTGCTTACAGCTTCGATTATATGTTTCACAATTTAATTTGTATTTTTTTTGTTGTTGCTTTTTGTTTTGTTTTTTGTTTGTTTTTTGAAACGGAGCCTCACTCTGTTGCCCAGGCTGGAGGGCAGTGGCGCAATCTTGGCTCACTGCAACCTCCACCTCCCGGGTTCAGGTGATTCTCCTGCCTTAGCGTCCCGAGTAGCTGGGTTACAGGCCTGCGCCACCAAAGCTGTCTAATTTTTGTATTTTTATTAGAGACAGGGTTTTGCCATGTTGGCCAGGCTGGTCTTGCACTTCTGACCTCAGGTGATCTACCCGCCTCGACCTCCCAAAGTGCTGGGATTTCAGGCGTGAGCCACCAAGCCTGGTCTGTGTCACAGTTTTGCTTTTTCCTTGTGAAAGTCTCAGGAATTCTTAAATCTTACAAGTTGTAGGAAAAATTGCAGATTCCTACTCACACAATGGAAGGATGAAGTGGGCTTGTTGCAGAATTTCCAAGTTATTACTTCCTGCAGGTTAATTTTTTTCTAAGACACATAATGAAATGTAGTTTTCTGTTTCCTTGATTCATTCATTTGAAAGTCTTTTGAGCCTCTCTTTCTTAGAAGCACCGGTTGACCCCAGGTCAGCACTGTGTTGACATCAGACCACATTTTGCTTTTCTGAAATATTCCTTGAAGGAACAATGTGGAAGAAACCCACAAACGACAGAATCTGTGGGAGCAGTCAGTTCAGCACAGCAGCTGCCTTTGAGAGGAGATAGTCTTCAGGGCCGCTGGGGGCTTGGTTCTTTCTAGTGAGCTAAGGAAAGTGAACTTGCTGCAATGTCATTGTAGACATCTGGCACAGGGCTCCTGTTTTTGGGGTAGACCTGCAACCTCTCTGGATCTCTTCTGGCATTTGACACAACCATAGTTTTGTTGTTGTTGTTGTTGTTTTGTTTGTTTGTTTGAGACAGAGTCTCACTCTGTCGCCCAGGCTGGAGTGCAGTGGTGCGATCTTGGCTCACTGCAACGTCCACCTCCCAGGTTCAAGCGATCCTCCTGCCTCAGCCTCCCAAGGAGCTGGGATTACAGGCGGGTGCCACCATGCCCAGCTAATTTTTGTATTTTTAGTAGAGAGAGGGGTTCTCCATGTTGGCCAGGCTGGTCTCGATCTCCTGACCTCAGGTGATCCACCCGTCTCAGCCTCCCAAAGACCTGGAATTACAGGTGTGAGCCACTGCTCCTGGCCGATGCAACCATAGTTTTTTGCTGATTTTTTTTCCTGGAGAGGGTTTCAGTGTGATCACCACCTTGCCACTCTGCTCTCATCCCCAGTCCCCATCATCCCAAGTTATCTGTACAGCATTAAGCATGAGAAGAATGCTACAGAAATCCAGACGGCCAGGCCAGTGCACACGGCCTCCAGCTCAGACAGCTTCCGGAGCATCTTCTCCTATTATGACAACTCGACCATGGTCACTGGGAACGCTACCAGAGACCTGCAGGAAGGGCCGCTTCATCAGACCACCACACAGCACATGGTGACCAACGCATCCGCTGTCCCTTCCGACTGTCCCAGTGAAGACAAAGACCTCCTGAATGAAAACGTGCAAGTCGGTCTGTTGTTTGCCTCGAAAGCCACCGTCCAGCTCATCACCAACCCTTTCATAGGACTGCTGACCAACAGGTAGGGCAGACGACTTTAGTCAAAGAGTTTGATATTTGTATCAGTCCTAGCTTATGTCCTTCCTGGAATTCTGCCTCTTATTCATTGGTGGGAGTCTGGAAAATCCATGGTGGGTGAGCTGGGGAAAATCCAGTCCTCCCTATGTCTCTGTTCCCAGGTAACCACAATTTCCTATTCTATTCTCCCTTCTGTTGCTCAACAAGTAAGAGAATATTAAAGAAGACAGAATAAAGAGAACCTCTTTTACCGAGTGGGAGGACTTTGGCCTGTCTAAATGCCAGGTTTCATAAGTGCGTTTGTCAGAATTGCCCTTGGCAGCAAGGAACTCTATAGTCGCCATGGCTGTCATCCTATTTTAGGAGCCATGTGGCCTCCTCTTGCCTTCTACCTCAGGCCATGAACTTCTTTGTAGAGAGTCAAGGTGTCTTCTTTTGGAGCTGGCATGTTAAAGGCTCTCATAGATACCAGGTAGGGAGTGTGGGAAAAGGTCGGACGCACTGCTGCATAGTTTGGGCTCCAAGCTGATGCCAAGGTCATGGGCTGTGTTCTTCCCTTCTGGTGGTTACCTAGCCATGTCCACGTGCATGAAAGGAAGAGAAATGAGGCTATTGTCTGGATAATCCAAGCTGCCTAAACTAGCTTCAGATGAATCAGGCTGTTCTAGATTTTTTTGAACCCACATTGTTTGGAATAACTGTTTACTTCTCCACTGTTGGTGAAGTGTTTGTTCTACAGCTGAGGTGGACCAGTTCTGCCTGGTCTGTGGGCGCTCAAAGCTCAGGACAAGGGCCTTGCAGCTGAGAGGAGGAGGCAGGCCCCCAAGGTGTCAGTGCAAGGAGCGGGAGCTGGTACAGTTGAGTGTTGGTGGTGGGCTGCCAAGTGTACAGTGTAGCTACCTAGGTGGAAATGATACGTGTGAGGCATACCTATTGTTAAACGTCAGAAATGGTGGGGAGGGGCGTGCCCAGAGTCCTACCTGCAGACCAGGCCCAGAAGCGAGAACAAAGACTAGACTAGAAATGGAGGAGATAGTGGTGGGGAGAGGGCGGAACTAAGGAGACAGGGGAAACCAGGGCTGGGCTAGGCTGTAAGAGGCCCCAAGTGCTGGGCTGAGAAAGGAGTGGGATTCTGTGTGGGGCAGTTGGGAGCCATTACAGATACCAAAGCCAAAGAGAATGAGTGAATCAAGCACAATGTTAAGCAGGGTAAGGGAGCAGGGAGAACTTCGCATTTCCTCTGCCTTTGGCATGGGGAGTGGGGCGCGGACTGGCTACATAATTTGTGGGGTTTAGTGCAAAATGAAAATGTGTGCCCCACATTCAAATATTACGAAACACTTCAAGGTGGCAACAGAGCGTTAAAGCAACCAAGCTCTGAGAGCAGATCCCTGTGCGACTCTAGGGTTAGGGGCACTGGGAGCTGAGGAAACCTTGGGTGGTGGCTGGGGCTCAGGGAGGGGACGGCAGATCTGGCCTTCCACCAGCACAAGTTGCCCTTGGACACATGGAGCTTGAGTCAGACAGGAGCACTTTCTCAACATCTGCAGTTTGATTTTCTGGAACGAAGGGTGCCATTGAATTGATTTCAACAATCTCAAGCCACGTCCAGCCCTCCAGTCTGTGCAGAGCAGTATTCTAAGGTTGCTACATAAAATATGCTAAGCAAATTAACCCAGCGAAGGGCTGACTGTGAGCCCATTAAGAAGGTGACATTCAGTGGCTCCTCTGTTCTCAGGAGAAAAACCAAACAGACCTCAGTAGTTGCAGGATTGTTTTCTTTCCTTTTTTCAAGACTAAGAACGCTTCTTAAAATGCATCTGGTATAATTACAGAAAATAGCTCAGGGTTTTGTATTCTGAGAAAGCAAACAGCTCAAATACTGTATGTGAAAATTGAGGACATTATCGTAATAATGCCTTGCCAATCACTTGGGTGGAACGTTGCTAGCTGTAGAGTGTAATACTTAGAAATTCGGCTGAAATGATGCCTGTGAGTACTCCAATCTTCCAAACGCAAATGGCAAATGAAAAGCTTTTTTTAAAAATCCCATTCTTATTTTTAATGCATTGCTTAAAATGTCATGCATTAAAAATGCATGGGGAAGAAGCTTGTCTAAAAGCAGTGAGCCCTTTCCCCTGTTAAATACTCCAAAGGCTTTGAGGCTGTAGCCACACCAGGCTCATGTTCGGGACTTTAAAAACATTGTCTTCCATTTTGTGACTTGTGAAATTTAGTCTATTCTCATGGTGAGTAATCCACTTTGAAAGTTATCTGGAGCAAAATTGTAATCCTCAACTGTTTTGCCCAGCTACCCAGCAAATTTGAAAATGATTTTCTAGTACTGCCTGGTAATATGGAAGGGCAATTTTTTTTTTCTTTTCTTTTGAGATAGAGTCTTGCTCTGTCACCCAGGCTGGAGTGCAGTGGTGTGATCTTGGCTCACTGCCACCTCCTGGGTTCAAGCAATTCACATGTCTCAGCCTCTTGAGTAGCTGGGATTACAGGCGTGCACCACCATGCCTGGCTATTTTTTGTATTTTTTGGTAGAGATGAGGTTTCACCATGTTGGTCAGGCTGGTGTCGAACTCCTGACCTCAGGTGATCTGCCCACCTTGGCCTCCCAAAGTGCTGGGATTACAGACATGAGCCACTGTGACCAGCGAGCAAACACATTTTCATATTGTGATCCTGATTTGTGATTTGTCTCATAATTTCCAAGCCCGATAGCTATGAATTTGGGGACTGGGCAGCTCTTCTGGACACTCCTAGATTCTACTTCCCACCACAGTTCAGATGGAAGCAGAGAAGGGACAAATGCATTCCATTTGCCTTTAATAGTCTCCAAGGAGTTAACCTGTGAGCCATTGCAAACAGTCTTTCGGTGTAAACTGTGCCAATCACATCCTCCATGAGCAAGATGTATGACTCAAGTCTTCAGTGTTGTAAACAAATGTGTTTAAAAGCTTTTTAAAATTGGTTAATATGTTTCTGATTAAAGAGTAGTTTGAAATATGGAGCATCAGCGCTTGCAGAGACTTTTCCCGAAAGCTTTTGGGCCAGTCCTAGCATTTTATAGGCAAAGGAGTTTGCAGTTGAGGAGGAGAAAGCATTTACCACGACAGTGGCGGGACTGCAGCCACATGTCGTGACTGTCCGGTTTCAAGCTTTGTTCTTCCCCACTTCCTGTTCTTCCCACCTGCTTACAATTATACAGCTTGTACTTTTAGCTACTAGAAATAAAGAATGCAGCTCAAAATCCGTCTTTCTTGCACTGACTTGGGCTCTTCCTGGTTGTACCAGGCAGAACTGCTGAAGACCCAGTGAGTTGCTGATTGCTATTTTTAATCAATGAGCAGAGAGTTTAGAAAAGATCAGCCTGATTCCTGTGGACATGGACCCTCCCTGGTCCCGGAAATTTTCAGTCTTTTTCCAGTCCCTGGTGTGAACTGGTCCAGCCTTGTGCATCCCTAAAGATGTGTGGGAAAGCTGCCTGTAGCCAGGCTGGGCAGAGCTATTCTTTTCCAAAGCTGCTTGTTTCAGAAGTGGGACCCACTCTGAATCGAGACGTTCTACAGCGCACCACACCATACTTGGACTCCCCTATTCACAGTCATGATGGTGCCATGTGAGTGGCTTTTGTGGGTAGGAGACACAAAAGGTAGGCTGCCTGTCTGTTTGTTTATTTATTTATTGAGACAGACTCTCGCTCTGTTGCCCAGGCTGGAGTGCAGTGGGGCTATCTCGGCTCACTGCAACCACTGCCTCCCAGGTTCAAGCAATCCTCCTGCTTCAGCCTCCCGAGTAGCTGAGACTACAGGTGCATGCCACCACGCCTGGCTAATTTTTTTTGTATTTTAGTATAGAGATGGGGTTTCTATATAAACCATTTGGCCAGGCTTGTCTCGAACTCCTGACCTCAAGTGATCCTCCCGCCTCAGCCTCCCAAAGTGCTGAGATTACAGGCGTCAGCCACCACGCCTGGCCACATCTGTTGTTTTTAAATATTTGATAAGTTCTCACACCAAACCTTGAAAATACAGAGTAACAATTTTTGGGTTCATTTAGCTGCTAATGGGATGCACATTCTTCCTGTTTCATTTGTTATTCAGATACTATATTTCTACTGAAAATATATGACCAGATAGGTGGCAAAAAACCTTTGAGATGGGTGTGTGTAGTGATCACCTGGCCAATAGCACACTTTCCAACAAAGCCTGAGGATGCTGGGTTGACCTGATTTCCATGTTGGAGCCTCTTGCCTCTCATTTTATAATTCTGGCTGAACTATTCATTTCATGAGTACAGTTGTGTGCAGGTGGTAGCAGAAATTATACTAGTGATGCTTGGTCATCATTTGGTCTAAGAAGCAAATTTTAGATATATATGTACATAAGAGGAATGTTCCAGGCAAATGAACAATGGAACAACACGTTTACATTTCTCTCTTCCCTCAGTCAGGTAATGAAGTGACGTTGTGGTCTTGCTTAGCATAAGGTTTAAATAAGAGTTGCATCTTCACAACCGAAAGATATTCCACACCAAACGACTGGCTTGGGAAAGAGTTAACTTCATTGCTGGGGACCGTTTCCCTTGGCTTCCTCCTTAGCTTGTCATTGTCTCGGTGGTCTGCTTTTTATCAAGCCAGCGTCAGTGGCTTAATTTATTTCCATAGTTACTTAGTATATTTGAAAGCAGTTCTTTTTCCTTGCAAATCTTAGCTAACATCTGAACGACAAGGAGGAAGCCACAGGGCATGAAATCTCACGAAATCTATGGTTTTATTTTATTTTTTTTGCTAGCTTCAGCCAGTGGGTCTGAAGTGGGCTTTGTAGGAATAAGCAGTGACCTTTTCAGCTTCTCTGTGGATAGGGAAACCAGCGGTTCCGAGAAGGGATCTCCCATCCTGGATGTGGTTAGGATGGTAGGCAGGGTTTGATGAGTCTTTGCTTCTGAAATCAGAGGAAACTGGCTGTGGAATTAGAACATTCCTAGGAGAAGCAAAGCCTCTGTTAAGCTGTGTGTCAGAGAACAGGGCTCACGCCCAGGAAAGAGAGAAGTATGTGCCCCCTGGAACTCTCTGGTAGCTGAAAAAGACAAGCAGGACCTAAGAATTTTGACAAGCGAAACGAAAGAATTTTGTTTTATCTACTAAATGATTGACACATCTCCTACTATATCCAGGCAGATTGAAAATATCAGTCCATTTACTGACATTCATTTACTGCACACCTTTTAGGAGTGTGTAGGGATCACCGGAAGGGAGCTGTTGTCTCTCGTTGCATCTGGTGATAGTTTGCACCCTTCGGGGCTCCGTAGTCTGTATCCTTTTTGTAATTTACCATGGTAGAGGAAACTATGGTTTTAACAATCGTGAGAAGAGAGCTTGCATTAGTCTCCATGGCAAGGATAAGCTAATTATTAACACTAGAGAAGTATTGTCCTCACTGACCATTTCGGGACAGACGGGGTTTCTGCACTAAGTATATATAATTAACATAACTTTTATTGTTTTACATGTTGTTCTAGGGATTCAATATATGATTTTTAGTCTTACTCAAATTGGATTAACTGCTTCGTGATTCTCTGTAGAGGATGACCGTGGGCCAGGATGACATTTGGCTAAAGGTTTGCCGAATCAGATCTAGCTCTGCTTAGCAATACTTTAATTGAGATGGCCCTGAATTGAGACAAGGGGGGCAACTCAGACACAGATTGTGACTATTGTCAGTTGAGTTTCTGTCTGTTTAGGAGATACTGTGGGGAAGCAGAAAGGGTTTGGTCCTTCTGCCCACCACTCAATGACTAGGGGCACTGGACGACCCTCCTTCTATGGTGGGTGCTCGAGGGGCCAGAAGAGTTTGAGGGTGGAGACCCAGGAGCTTCCCAGGGTGTCTTCTTTGCCTTGAAGCTGAGCTCTGGGGAAACATGATGCCCAGCGCTTACCACTGAGCAGCCCCTGCAGTGGCTTGGCCTGTGTTGAAAGTGCAGGCACAGGTGTGTCCGGTACTGAGAAGGCGGCAACATGAGCCTGGTTGTATCTGAAGCCATCGGCTTGCTCTGCAGCCAAGGGCGAGCCACTCTGTCTCTGAACCTCAGCTTTCTCATCTAAGGTGAGGGTTTGGACTGGCTAGCCCCTGAGTTTCCTTCTAGCTTTGATGTTCGTTTATTCCATACATGCATTGTTAAAATCCCAAAGAAAATTAGAAAGAAAAACAGTAACTGCAGTGTTTCTAAAGAAAACACAGCACCTCAGATGGTAAAAAAAACCCTCTGTGGGCACAAACCCTGTGGTTTTCAGTGAAACTGTGCACCCTCCATCCCACGTGCTCTGGTGTCCCCACCCAGGTGCACATCAGCAGGGCCCAGCACATGTTACCACACTCAAGGTATGCCCGTAGCCTTGGATTTGGGGTAAGTAATTCACCTCCCCGAGCCTCAGTGTTGATCATCTGAAAAATGGATAAAACCAGCTACCCTCCCTTGGAATCTCAGGCCACCCAGCATGTTGGTTGGTTCCCTGCTTACAGTCGTGGGAACGTCTGAGTCTTCAGGTAGGGAGGGACCTCAGTAGCTTCCAGCCCACCCCAGCTGTGCCCTGATGGGTTACCTGGCTGGATTGAACAGTGGGCACAGTATGGCTGGTGGTTTGGAGGTCACAGACAGGGGCTGTCACATTTTATTGAGTTTTGTCCTGAAACCACCCATTGCTTCTGCCTACAGTCTGGGAAAGGGCCACAGATGCCTTATTTGGCTTCAGGGATGTCCCTGCAGTCTGAAAGGTTCCATATTAGAGCCTTAAAAATAGCCAAAATGAAGAACTGGTGAAAGAAGAGTGAGGCCCCTAATTCCAACAACTTTGACACGTATTGGTACTTCAATGACTAGATTTTCCAAATGTATGTTGAACGGTGGGAGAAGCCTGTGTTTATTCCAGGACAGTCAAGAAGATGGTCATATGCCTGTTCTTTCATGGGACAAACTGCAGTTGCTGAAATAAACTGCCTGTGAGTTCTCCTCTCTGCGCCTCCTGGACATTTCCTGATTCAGTATCCCACAGTGCCATGTGAGCCCCCGGCGCTGGGTTTCTTTTGTCCACATAAATAAGGGGCACAGAGAATCAGCTCTGGGTGGGCTGAGACAGGAGAAGCTGCCACCCAATGGCCATCTGAACTGCAGGTCAGAATCCTGGCATCTTCTCTGGTTTACCCAATTTGCTTGGAGCCCCACTTTGTGAATTACAAGCTCACCTCTGTTCACAGCAGGGGAATCTTTGCATGGTTTGTGGGAGGGGCCTGACTCTCTGGGAATCTGTCATGCTTGTGAGTTACTCTCTGTATTTTTGGTATTTGGTTTCTGGATACAGGTGAAGCAGTTAAAAAATATTTCAGTATGGTCAAGAAAACTTTTGGAAAGATTCTATTTAATGCCGTTTGGGTACCAGAGGAAGTGGTAAAGTTTACAAGGAAAAGCCATGTGGGAATGGCCCAAGTGAAATTAGTCTGATGACATCTGATAAGTAATGACAGATGTCATGATGTCATGCCTCAGTTTCCTCATCTGTAACATAGGGAGGTGAAATAGGGCCCTTATTAAATCATGACTAAATCTGGCGGGTGTAAGTGCTGGGATAACTGAGTTTAAACTTTAAATGAAGGCGATATGATTATGATTTTTTTTTTTTTTTTTTCCGAGACAGAATCTCACTCTGTCACCCAGGCTGGAGTGCAGTGGTGCGATCTCAGCTCACTATGACCTCCCCTTCCTAGGTTCAAGCAATTTTCATGCCTTAGCCTCCCAAGTAGTTGGGATTGCAGGTGTGCACCACCATGTCTACTCATTTTTTTGTATTATTATTTTTTTAGTAGAGACAGGGTTTTGCCATGTTGCCCAGGCTGGTCTGGAACTCCTGAGCTCAGGTGATCCACCCACCTTGGCCTCCCAAAGTGCTAGGATTACAGGCATGAGCCATCATGCTCAGCCGATTACAATTTTTTTTTGTTAAAGCCTAGAATGGAAGAACCCTTCCAGGCTGTGCCCGGAGCTCAGGATGCTTGGCTCTTCTGCCTTCCTGGATTCATTTGATTCCTCTCCAGGTTCCTGAGGGTCCAGAGCTAGAGACAGAAGAGACTTAGAGATGTCAGGCTCTTCTGGGTTGGAGCAAACCTGCAATTGGACAAGAGCTCAGCCACCGTTGGCTTCCTCTCAAGGCAGAGGGGCTGGGAAGCTGCCGGTACCCTCATGCCCCACCCACAGAGCAGGGACCCAGCTGTCTGCTTGATTCAGCAGAAACAGAGGACAAAGAAGGAAGAGAATGAGGGAGGAGATGACATTTCTTAGGCACCTTCTATGCTGTAGGCACTGGTGTTAACAGTTTAACATCCATATCTCTTTCCGTACTCTAGTCCTGGGAGGTGGGCGGTGGTCTCTCCGAGGGGCTGAGAGGAGACCTCCCTAGATTAAGTGGCAGGGTCACGTGTCCAGCCAGACATGGCATAGGGAAATGCCAGGGTCTTTCCACTGGCCCTGTTGAGCTGGCGCCAGAGCCCTAGGTGAGCAGTGGTCTTGTGGAGCAATTTGGAGTTTGAAATTTTGCACAGAAAATGAGACTTTGTCTTTGTAGGTTGGCCTCATGGGGTCAACAGGAAGGAAGATCTTAACATCTTGCTTCCTAATGCCTCTTAGACATACTGCAGTCTGCCAGTTGAATCACTTGATGGCCTTTTACCCGAATCATTTGATTGCAGTGGCTCCTTTGGGAGAGCTCTAGCAAAGACTATAATTAAAGGAATCATTTTTTAAAAATGACAGAAATAGGGGCCGTGTATTTTGGATGTGTTCTGGGTTACTTGCCAATATTGTGTTAACATTTATTCCGGAGAAATTTCTGTTCACAGTGGCAGTCCATAAATGTATTCACGTTCTAAGACAAATACAAAAAGGTCACATAGGAAGCACCGAGTATATGAATTTTCAGAAAAGTCCACCAAACACTTATCTGTCTAATCCCAAAGGGTAGCCAGGAGAAAATCAATATAAAGCCTTAAAAAAATAGCCTGCAGTCACCAGATTTGTGTGATGTTTGTGTTTTGCAGAATTGGCTATCCAATTCCCATATTTGCGGGATTCTGCATTATGTTTGTCTCAACAATTAGTAAGTGTCTGGTGTTTTCCTTCTGAGTGTGGGTCTCATCAGGGTGGGCATGGATGCCCATGAGCCGGGAATTAAGAATACAACCTGGGGATGGGGTGCGATTGGCTCATGCCTGTAATCCCAGCACTTTGGGAGGCGGAGGCGGGCGGATCACCTGAGGTCAGGACTTAGAGACAAGCCTGGCCAACATGGCAAAACCCCGTCTGTACTAAAAATACAAAAAGTAGCTGGGTGTGGTGGCATGCACCTATAGTCCCAGCTACTGGGGAGGCTGAGGCAGGAGAATCACTTGAACCCAGAAGACGGAGGTTGTAGTGAGCCGAGATTGCACCACTGCACTGCAGCCTGGGCGACAGAGCAAGACTCCGTCTCAAAAAAAAGAATATGGCCTGGGAGGTTTGTGTACTGGCAACAATTGCAGAAAGAAATTGATAGAGAGCTTTTTATGGAACAAAAGCACAAGGTGGCTAACATGCAAATGCTCCACCGGGTTAAGGGGGGCTCCTGAAATGTCCCTGTTTGGGACGGTTGCGTCCTAGTAGCACTGATGTGTGGTCTTGGACCCCTTCTCTCGGCAGTGTTTGCCTTCTCCAGCAGCTATGCCTTCCTGCTGATCGCCAGGTCGCTGCAGGGCATCGGCTCGTCCTGCTCCTCTGTGGCTGGTAGGTGTGGAACGCCTGAGTGAGTTCGTGAGGGGCCCCTTGCAGAGTGAGCTGGACTCATTCAGGGAATTCAGGTATTGGTGGTGGTTGGAGTGCTGGGGATTCTTGGAGAAGGTACCCACTTTCCTCTTGGGTTTTGCTTGGTCTTACATTTTAGTGAATCTGACAGGTTTGGGAAGATCACAAGGCTGGCTGGAGAGGGAAGGCAAGTCACGCATTATTCTTTTGCTGTTCCCCGGAGCTGGCCTGTTGACCATTTCTTTCCATGTGTAGGGATGGGCATGCTTGCCAGCGTCTACACAGATGATGAAGAGAGAGGCAACGTCATGGGAATCGCCTTGGGAGGCCTGGCCATGGGGGTCTTAGGTGGGTAAAGCCCCTGTGTAGGCGAACTGGCAAGAGGGGCCTGCCTGGTGCTGGACAGCGGCAGTCCTCATCCCATGACCCTGTCGAAATTTGCACTGACACAGAAATTCCCTTTTTATTTCTTCCTTTCCTGCTTTCATGAAGACTTTGAAAAATGGTAGGAAGAGCCCTGAGCTGGGGGTGGAGGGGATCAGGATTACCGCTACCTCTGCCCCAAACCTCCCTGGGCGCAGATGGAAAACCAAAGGTTGAACAGGATGGTCTGCCAGACCCTTTCCTCGGGAACATTCAGTGAGTTGTAATCAGGGAGAACTTGCCTTCTGGGTCTGCCTCCCCCACCTGCCCTGGCTGACTTCCCAGACCAGGGGGCAAACATCTTCCCTGAGAGGGATTCAGAGCCTTTCCCTTCCTCTCCCGATTGCCTGCGCTGTATGAGGAGTGAAGTCCCTGTTTACACATTTTCTTGTGCAGAAAGAGTGCGGTGGAAGCCTCCCAGCCCTGGGCCTGGATCTTGTTTCTCTCGGGCCTTTGCTTTCAGGGTGACCTTTATAGACTCTTGCCCATTTCTTAGGAAAAGTCACTTGGAGGAAGTTACCAAGACAACTGAACTCTAACTGAACAGAACAATAGGGCAGACACCCCAAAACCTTATTGGAACAAAGTAGAGAGAGAAACACAAGAGTCAAATAGATGGTTCTAGTACGGGCAGAGGGCGTGTGTCCCAGGGGCGGTGTCCCCACTTTCTCTCCCTGCAGTGGGCCCCCCCTTCGGGAGTGTGCTGTATGAGTTTGTGGGGAAGACGGCTCCGTTCCTGGTGCTGGCTGCCTTGGTGCTCTTGGATGGAGGTGAGTGAGTCCATGTGGGCACCTTGCCATGACCTTGGCATCCGTGCTGGCACGCGCTTGGGCCACACCTGCTTTCTGAAGAGGGGCTTGTCTTTTTTATTTTTATTTTTTAGCTATTCAGCTCTTTGTGCTCCAGCCGTCTCGGGTGCAGCCAGAGGTGAGCGGCCGGGAATGAGGGCCCTGGGGGAGGAGGCATGGTGATGCTTCTGACGTGTGTTTTTTTCTTGACAGAGTCAGAAGGGGACACCCCTAACCACGCTGCTGAAGGACCCGTACATCCTCATTGCTGCAGGTGGGGCTCTGTGGGTTTTCTCCGTCAGGGCAATGCGAGGTGATGGCCGCATGCTGGAGGCAGGGGTGGATGGCCGGGGCTGATTTTCGTTTTGCTGCTAGAAATGTTGGGCCATAGAAAAACAGAAAAGGCAAAGAGGCTACAAGTCAAAGGAAATGGTTTTCTTCCACCATTGCTTTCTGACACTCAGCCAAGGCCCTTTTTGTCTTATTTGGGGAAAATCGAAATGGTGTATGCTGGGCTCTGCAGAGCTGCCTGGCTCCCCGGGGATGCCTGGCTGGGTTTGTTTGGAGCTAAGCTTGCCTACTGTGTTTGCATCATTGTTTGACCTTGAACCTTCTGGAAGGAGTCCTTGGCCTCATGGCAAGGGTCCCAGGTGGGCAGTCTGACTCACCTTGGTGTGTATGAATAGAAACTGACAGCAGAGCCCCTCAGGGACCAGAGGGGCTCCCTTCTAGCAGAGAGCATCCCTGCCGAGCAAGCAGGGAGGCCGCTCAAACACCCTTTGGCTAAAGGACATGCTTCAGCCTAGAGGGGCTAAAAGAAAGCACTGGGGTTTTGTGACTCTTGGGAAGGATAATGGTCTGCATCTATCCAAGGGACTATTCCCCAAGACTGTCCCAGTGGCAGGAGGCTGCCTGCTTTGGCAGGCCCTGGGCTGCCTAACCAGGGACCAGCCTTGTGAAGGTGCTGCTGGGCCTGAGTACCGAGGTAAGCAGACCCTTGGGGTCAGGCCAGGAGAAAGTCTGGCCGCATGCTGACGTGTTGGTTTCCGGGGCAGCCTGCACTATAGCACTGGACCCAGTTAGGGTTAGATGTGTCTAAGCAGGGCTCCCTAACACAGGTAGGCTGGATGGTGCCTGGGAGAACTGGGCACCAGTAGTTAAGTTCAGCCTTTGTCAACCCTCAGGCTGGTTGTGTTTAACCCTTCTGCTGCTGGATTTGATTAGGGCAGCAGGTATGTAACCCTGGCCAAGACTATCATGCTTGTTGGCCAAAGGGATATGGAGCTGGCATGGTGACTTCTTCATGCAGTGAAGTCTGCAAGATGCAGGGGCATCCCAGAGCTCAGATGCTTCTGGAACCCTGGCATCCAAGGTAGGGACGAGGAGGTATGATAAGGGATGGGGGCTCCAGAAATGTGACTCCCTGAACCTTGGGCACATCTGGGCAGGGCTTTGCAGCCCGGGCCTGTCCTGTCTTGGGCTTCGCTGGAACCTCACTGTCTAGTCCTTGCTCACAGGAGACACGAAGATGCTACGCAGCACTCCTGGACTGTCACCAACACTTCCAGGCAGCCTCGACTGGGGGAGGGAGTTGAGAGCCAAACTCCCTCCCCCAGTGTGTGGGAGGGGAGTCCTGCCATCGATACGCTCTGCCTTTAAATGTCACATCGAATGAACAGATCTTTCTTCATTATATGTGCACCTTCATCATGATTGCACAATATTCTTTGAATTTGTTGTAGCAAATTAGAGGTTCCAAGAGGCACAACACAGGAAGTTCCCAGAACGATGGAGAACAGTTCTATGGGTCTTTTTCCAGATAGTTCTATATTTACAAAGGGTTCTGGTTAACAGAGTGATCACGAATATTTGTGTAGATACCATTATATACAGCTGACTTTTGAAAAATCCCCCGATGGCATGCCTATACTGAATGCACCTGATCCTGCTTCGAAAAATCCCCTGACAGCATGCCTGGACTGAATCCACCTGATCTTGCTTGGATTTTCTGGCATTTCAGGGTATCATTAGAAATGCCCATGTTTATTGCACAGTAAAACACAGATGTGAGAGCCTCAGGTTGCCCCTAGACTGTGTGTGGTCTGGAAGTGGCCTGGCTGCTGGGTGGCCCCAAGCAAGCTACTTCATTAATAAACTGTGCTCCCTTTCTTCATTGATAAAACCATAATTGGGTAGGTTAAACCAAAGGATCTCTAGGGCTGCCTCCAGTCCAAACTTTGTCTCTGGGATTCTAGCTGTTTTAAATAAGGATGACGACGATGATGATGATAATTATGATTAACAGCCTTTGCTGTCCTCTTGATATGCGATTTATCCTTTACTTAATGGAAGTAGGAGTTGCGGTTATCTGAGCTGTAGGTGCATGGAGTCTAACTGTGTCTGGAAACAAGAGAGGAGGCAGAAGCCACTACAAAGCCCTTCCCTCCCTTACAGGCTCCATCTGCTTTGCAAACATGGGCATCGCCATGCTGGAGCCGGCCCTGCCCATCTGGATGATGGAGACCATGTGTTCCCGAAAGTGGCAGCTGGGTAAGGACTGGGGTGGGCTCTTCTGATTCAAAAGTGTTTGTCCCCAGGGCATCCCTGCTGAGTTGCCCTTATGGGGATGATAAAGTGATTGCTTCTGTTTGACTCTTAATGGGGTCATTGCTTAGGGCAGCCTTGGGGTCTGTTTGTTCTCTGGTTTATCCATCATCCCTGAGGGGTGCAGAACTCACACAGACACATCAGATCTGGGCAGAAATGAGACGAAAAGTACAGTTGGCATCTTCCCCTGTTTTGGAACTGGACTAACTGTACAGCCATAAAATTTATGTGAAAAGACTAACAACAAACCAATTGTTTAAAGGATTAATTCCTAAAAAGTGTTTTTAATTTTGAAAGTAATACATGCTTATTATAACAAAATCAAAGTATGCTGATTGAGGAAGTAAAACATTTTTAAATTTCATACTCATCTTTCCCCCTCCCCCAACCCATCCCCCGTGATATTCATTGTTAACAGTTCTATGTCTTTTTCTAGATGGTTCTGTGTTTACCACCCTATTGCATGAAATGCCTAAAAATCCAACCAAGTGAATTTTGCCATTTACATCACTGTGTGACCTCTTGTTTTTCCTTCATGCAATTTTGTGGCTGTGTTTCTATGTCAGAACACGTAGATTTACTTTTTAAAATTAGTTAAATTTTATTTTTTTTATCAAAGTTACACATGTACATAATTGTAAGTCAAAGATAAAATAATTATAAGGAAAAACAGCTGTCTTTTTCCCACGCTTCTTGATCCCCAAAGCCCTTCAGATTCCATCACCTTCAACTCTTTTAGATCTTTCTTCTGCTGATGCCATTATGTCTCTTAATAATATGTGTACACCCCTGACTTTTTTTTTTTTTTTTGAGACAGAGTCTCACTCTGTCGCCCAGGCTGGAGTGCAGTGGCACGATCTCCACTCACTGCAACCTCCGTCTCCCGGGTTCAAGTGATTCTCCTGCCTCAGCCTCCCGAGTAGCTGGGATTACAGGGACCCGCCACCACACCTGGCTAATTACACCCCCTTTAAAAAATTTTTCCAATTTCTGACATTGTCCACCAGCTTCCTAATAGAGTAGATGGGGATTATTTAATGCCGTTGCAGCGCCATATGAAAATATCAAACAACCAGCTCACACATTTTCCCACCTTCTGTCCTCCCCGAATAATTCGAATAATTGCATTACAGCTTCTTGGTAGACTGGCATTCAGCACTGACATTAGTGTGACTGGGTAATTATTGTTCACAGGTGACTGAGCTATTTAGGGGACTGTGATTAATTTCCTTTCTTTTTGCAAATTTAATTTTCCTGGAGTTAGTTGTTGCCTTGTCCTTTCATTTTCTTAATGTTTTATGTAGTGTTTATGAATATATCCACCAAAGTTTCTGGCAAAGATGAAAAGTTCTCCAAATGCAGTCAAGTGTTGGCAAACCTGACCTTTCTGTGTATTGGCTCGTTTGTAGATGTCTGTCCTAGGTCTTCGGTCTAGACTTTCCTTTCCCATCACCCCAGCATCTTCTGTGCCTCTCTTCTGTTTCCCGTATTCCTTGCCCTTGACTGACTTCCTCATTATTGTAGAGCACAGCCTCCCACAGCTTCCTGAGAGAGTGCGTGGCAGGTGAAGATCTCTGAGACCCTGCATAGTTGCAGATATTTTACCCTCATCCTACACTTGGTTGACTTTGTCTGCATGTATAATTCTTAGTTGGAAATCATTTTCCTTGGGAGTTTTCGGGCCACTGTTCTGTTGTCTTCTAGCATCCAGGGTTGCTGTGGGGGAGGCCAGTGTTGCCCTCATTCCTGAGCCTCTGTAGGATCCCGAGGGACCTTTACTTCTCTAGGTTATAAAAGTCCACGTTGGTGATTCGCAGTGGGGTCTGTTTTCCTCCTCTGGGCTGAATACTTGCTTAATCAGCCCTTTCACTTGGGGAACCCCATGTTACAATGCCAGGGAGACTCTTTGTATTATTACTTTCATGAATCCCCCTATTTTCTCTCCTCTTTTACTCCAGTTGGCTGAATGTTAGACTCCCTACTTTTATTCTTGTAATTTCTTGTCTTTCCCCCTTTCCATTGAGTTATTCCTCTTCATCTTTTAAACTGCCTATTGAGTTTCTAAAATTGGTGCTATCATATCTTAAATTTAAAGAGCCGCTTGTGTATACCCTGAGTGTTTGGGGGGTTTTTTGGTGAGGATGTTGTTATTGCAATAACACCCTCACACCACTTTCCTGTTTCAGCCTCTTTTGTTGCCCCTGGTTGTCATGCTGCCTGGGGTCCCTGAACCATTCTGGTTAATTTCTCTAGAGAAACTGTCTCCTGCCAGGGTGAAGGCTGGAGTGCTGGGGGTCCCGCTGCTCTTAACACAACCTCTCCTCCTGCTTTTGTGTTGACAGCCCCTTCTCTCAGCCCCACCTTCACAGTACCTGAAGCTTCAGTTCCTTTCTGGCCGTGAGGCACAAAGGCTCTTGCCTTTTTCTGGCCTCACCATGTGCAGATGGAAGATTCCAGCATTCTCTGTGGTGGTCTCTGCTCGCTTCTTCCTCGTACTGTCCCTTCTCCTCTCCCACACTGTTTGTCCTCAGGAAGGTTTGTCCGCGGGAGGAGGGTGGGCTGTGTGTCTAGAATTTTCTTCTATTTCTTTGCTAGCATTTAAATGGACTTTGGGGTGGGAGTGGAGAAAAACCTATAGATTCAATCTGCCGTGTTTAACTGGAAACCCTTTATTCTTTTTAATGGTTGCATATTGTTTTATTGTTAAAATAGAACAACATATAACTATTGAAATCCTGAGTCAGTCCCTATTATTGGGCATTTGGGCTCATTCTGTTGCCAGAAAAGGGGTCTCAATCCAGACCCCAAGATAAAGTTTTTGGAAATCACTCAGGAAGGAATTCAAGGCATGTCACAGAACACAGTAAAAGAGACAAGTTTATTAGTAACAACTCTGTTAGAGCAGGGCGTCTTCAGAAAGCACATCTGGACTTTCTGCTGTCGTAGGAGAGTGTCCTTGTACATTATCTTTAGGCCGTTTACTTAACCTCTAAACATCTCATGACTATGGGTCATAACTGGCAAGGAGTGTGCTTTGCTAGTTGTAAGATTCAGCTGAGCTTAAAATGGCGTAACTTCTGCTTCCCTAACAGTTCCAGTTTTTGCTATTAGAAACCATATGGCAGGCTGGGTGCGGTGGCTTACGCCTGTCCCAAAGCGCTGGGATTATAGGCGTGAGCCACCGTACCCAGCCCTCACTTTAATTTATTTTTACAAATTCTTTTTTTTTTTTTTTTTTTGAGACAGAGTCTCACTTTCTCGCCCAGGCTGGAGTGCAGTAGTGCGATGTCGGTTCACTGCAACCTCCGCCTCCTGGGTTCAAGCGATTCTCGTGGCCTCAGCTTCCCCAGTAGCTAGAACTATAGGTGCGTGCCACCACACCCGGCTAATTTTTGTATTTTTAGTAGATATGGGGTTTTGCCATGTTGGCCAGGGTAGTCTCAAGCTCCTGACCTCAGGTGATCTACCTGCCTTGGCCTCCCAAATTGTTGGGAATACAGGTGTGAGCCACCACGCCCAGCCACAAATTCTTTATGAGTGAAATCGAGCATGTTTTCATATGTGTATTAGCCATGTGTATTTCTTTTACTATGAATTTCTTATGAATATACTCTGCCCATTTTTCTATGGAGTTATTTGTCCTTACTGATTTTATGTGTTCTTTATGTATTAAGATAATAATCTATTACCACATGTTTTATAGATATTGCCCTCATATTGTTCTATGTCTTTTGACTTTACGGATTTTTCTTGAATGGATTTTTTTTTTTTTTAGCCACTCAAATATTTAAAATGCCACTAGTCAGGTTTAGCAGGCTTCCCTTTAATGTCATTGTCATATCAAGTCAAGCTCAGAAAGGCCTTTCCCATGCCAAGCTTATTTTTTTAATCGCCCATGTTTTCCCTTAATACATTTCTGATTTGTTTTTCACATTAAAATCTTGAACGTATATGGAATTTATTTTGTCCCAAGACATGTGTAGGAACCTAGTAGTTTTGTTCCCTGTATGGCCAGCCAGTTGTCCTAGGACCATTTCTGAAGTAGTGGATCTGATTCTTCCCATTCTCATCATTTTCTCAAGGACCACAAGTTCTTGGCTCTCTTTCTGGATTTCCTCTTTCATCCCATTGATTCATTTGCCATTCCTGTTTAGTTACTGTAGCTTTAGAATGTGGTTGCATAGCTGGAGGGCTAGTCCTCCCCGACACACCTTTTTCTTTAAGAATTTATTGACAGTCCTTCCTAGAGATTTATGTTCTTTTTATAGTTCTTTCAAGGTACGTGTGGATAGCTTCAGATGGAGACTCTCAGTTCTGAATCAAGCAGACATTTTCAGTGTCCCCAACCCTTCTTCAGGTGACCTTATTCTCTCACAGGCATCCAGCCCTGGGGAAGGGTGGTGTCTTGCCAGAAGCTGCCCCCTGGCTTAGACTTTCCCTGTTCTGCCTGCCTCTCTGCAGTTGACCTGGCCTGAGTACCAGTGTCTTTGGGTTCTGCATTGAGTTGCTATGCTCTTTCATTGAACAATACCTAAAAAGTTCCAAATGGCCGGGGGAGAGGGGGCGAGGATGCAGAGAAACTGCTAATGGGGTGTGAGGTTTCTTTGTGGGATGGTGACAATGTTCTGTAATCAGATGGTGATGATGGTTGCACAACTCTGTGAATACACTAAACATCACTGAACAGTGCACTGTCAAAAGTTGAATTTTTCTTTTTTTTTTTTTTTTTTTGAGATGGAGTCTCAGTCTGTTGCCCAGCCTGGAGTGCAGTGGCACGATCTCAGCTCACTGCAACCTCTGCTGCCCGGGTTCAAGCAATTCTCCTGCCTCAGCCTCCCGAGTAGCTGGGATTACAAGTGCCTGCCAGTGCACCCAGCTAATTTTGTGTTTTTAGTAGAGTCGGGGTTTCACCATCTTGGCCAGGCTGGTCTTGAACTCCTGACTTCATGATCCACCTGCCTCGGCCTCCCAAAGTGCTGGGATTATAGGCATGAGCCACTGCATCCAGCCCAAAGGCTGAATTTTTAAACCATGTGAATTGTGTCGTAAAACAAAACCCAAACCAAGCCTGATATCAGAAGAGGTATTCAGTGAAGGAGGAAGGATTCTTGGAACTAAACGAGAATGTTTCTTAGGCAGAAAATTTAGCTCTGAACTCCCTAGCAGCCAAGATAAAAGAGGAAGCCCAAAGACCTTCAGAGCTCCTAAAGAAGGCCTGCTGCTCAGCAGGAGGGGTGGACCTGGATCTGACACCGAGTCAGCAAATAGCAGATGAGAAGACACCCTCCGGCCTTGTTGCTCATACCCACGGCTGACGCTGGAGAGACCGTTTCCCGGCTTTTCTTCCCTCTGGTCCTTGACGTGATATGGGTCTCTCGGTGTTTTCAGGAGGTGCCCGCTGTCCAGGTGGGGTGTGCACTGCTGAGTTGAGCTGCTGTGTTGACTTTGCGTGCACTCTTGAGCTGAGAAGCTCTTATTTGTTCATTTATTTTTAGAGATAGGGTCTCGTCCTGTCGCCCAGGCTGGAGTGCACTGGTGTAATCATGGCTCACTGTAGCCTCGACCTCCTGGGCTCAAGCTGTCCTCCTGCCTCAGCCTCCCAAAATGTGGGGATTACAGGCGTGAACTGGGTCTCTCAGTCACCTAGCTGAATTCTCATCCTC
This sequence comes from Macaca thibetana thibetana, assembly GCF_024542745.1. Taxonomy (NCBI): domain Eukaryota; kingdom Metazoa; phylum Chordata; class Mammalia; order Primates; family Cercopithecidae; genus Macaca; species Macaca thibetana. The sequence continues at coordinate 113,345,012 of NC_065586.1, forward strand.
TTTGAATGTGTCCTGGCCATGTGCAGGACACTTAAGATGTTTTGTGCTCATCCTCTTCAGACAAAGCCTGAGGCTTTCTTTATAAAATCTTTAAAGTCAGCCAGAAGCTGTGGGCCATCAGGGGCAGATAGCAGAGTGCAGGCTGCCTGGATCTCATCAGATTGCTGTGTGGGGCTTATCACCGGTGCCAGACGTCCACTCAACCAGCTTGCTGCACATTTCCACCACCGAGGTTCCTCCTTTCATTGGCCCCAGAGATAGACATGTCTGTCTTCAAGAGAATCGGGTTTCTCTACCTGCCTCCTGTGTCAGCACCAGCAGGAGGGAAATACTCCATCTTCCCTAGGTCTCTGTAGCTTCCATCTCATGGCTCCCTGAGCCTGGGGATGGGCTACTGTGAGCGACGCAGTGCAGAGGACCCAGTGCTGAGGGCGGGGAGCTGCCCCTGCAGCCCAGCCTCTGGTGTTCAGGAATCTTCTGTGAGCCCACTCCAGTCCAGGGTGAAAGGGAGGCTGTTCTGCCTTTATGCTTCCCCTCACTGTTTCTGGAGAAAAACTATGATATTTGAAGTCAGGGCAAACAATCTTATTAGCTGCACGGGTGACGCAGGATTACTCTTGCCGAAGGCATTGTTTTTGGCCACATTTTTTAGGGGCGGTAAAGATGGCAGCCCACCCATCTTCCATGTGGCTGCCTTGCCAGCCTGCCCCCCCAGTTCCTCATCTGCCACTTGAGGGGAAGCCCTGGGCGTGAGTGGGTAGAGAAAGAATAATTTCATGGTGTTTTCTCTATACCTGAGTTCTAGGTCAGATGGCCTCTCCGGACACCTTGAGACTTAGGGACTTAGAGTTCGGGCTGAGGCCTACAAGCCCCCAGAGGGAAGCTGAGGCCCTGGGCACAGGCCTCAGACAAGGATGGAGCCACACTCTTGTCTTCTGGTTCTTCCAGCCCCTTTGTCTTTAGTGAGCTGTGGGGATGCGAAGCGGGATGGAGGGTAGGAAACAGGCCTGTACCAGAAGACAAGAGGGAATGCCAGCCTTTGGTGGCTGTGGGATGCGAGGACTCAGGATCCTCCTAAGCCTGCCATAGGACATGGAAGACCATTGCCCCTATTCTGGTTCTAGGCCGAGCCCTTGGCCTTCATTCAGGGACGGGTCATCTGGAGCTTGGAGGAAACCCAAGGACTCATTTTCACCTTCGCTTCCGGGGCTGGATGGCCAGCTCAGCTCCCCGCAGGCTTCGTGATGACCAGAGCCTCTCCCTCACTGGCTGGCCAAGGCCGTGACTGAAGCCAGGTTGTACCAAAATCACAAGGGGTGGTAGAAGCTCTCCCTTCGGTGAACTTTCTGGTGTGAGCAGAGATACGCGAAGAGCATTGCCCCGCAGAAGGGAGGGTTCCTGCCATGGCCCAGGGCACTGTTGCAGGCCAGTCCCAGCCAACACTTTTCTCACTGAGTCGGGAGAAGCCCTAGAAAGAATTCTTGCTCAGGCTGGGTGCGTGGATCATGCCTGTAATCCTAGCACTTTGGGGAGGCTGAGGCAGGTGGATCACTTGAGCCCAAGAAGCGGAGGTCGCAGTGAACCAAGATCGTGCCATTGCACTCCAGCCTAGGCAACAGAGCCACTGACATTCAGCCTCCATTGAGACTCCATCTTAAAAAACCAACAGGATCTTCCAGTACTGGAACTGTAGTCCCTCAAGGGAGTGAATGGCCACAGAGAGTGGCGTCTGCCTTCTAGATGGAGTCTGGGCCGTCTGGGTCGCCACAGACCTCTCTTCCCTCCATTTTCCTTTTCTTTCTCTGACACTGAGGCTGAATGTCAGTGGCTCTTTATCATGGTATCTGCACTGTTATTTTTGCTTGCAATTTGCTTGTTTTATTCATTTATACTTACCTGGCCCTCAGGGATTCTTATCATGAGACAAAGGTTGTCATGATATCTTACTATCCAGACTAACAGTCTCTAGAGCTGGTAGGAAGTACTACGACACAGCTTTTGAGGCCAGGTTTAAATACCATCTGCTCTGCGGAGCTTGGCCAGACGCAGTTCCAGGTCCCCAGAGCATGGCACCTGTGTTTTTGTTATGTGCCTTACTTGGCCAGGTCATAGTTTAAACGTCATCTGCTTCTTTCCTTCAAAACACTTGCGTCAGGATGAGAATCACGTTGTCATTGTCTTTGCTGCAGGCCAGTGCTGTGCTGGGCACATGGCTGTCAGTAAATGTTTGCTCAATCAGATTACACTGAACAATTATTTGACCACCATATATTGCTAAACATGACAGAAATAATTCCCTGGAAAATGAAATGAGATTGCTCTTTATTAGTGTTTCCCAGAACCCCCATGTCTAGAATGATCTGGTTTTGGATTTAGCTCATGGAGCCGTTTATTTGGAAGTCCCTGCTGTGTTGGAAGACTCAGCCTGTTTCTGGGTTTGATGGTAGACAGTCATGCTTTATCCTAAAGAGACAAGATCATACTTGCTCGTGAGTGTGTGGCCAGCTGCTGGGATGAGAAGGACCTCCAGGCCCCATGCATTTTGGGTGTAGCAGGCACTCCGTCGTCTGATATCTACCTGCATGTCTCACTTATGCAGTCCTCTGACTGAGAACAAAGTAAGTTTTACTATGTGTGAGCAAGGCTTGGAATCAAGTCTAGTATATCTGATTTCAAGGAAAAAATACTAAAATCACTAGGAGTTTGAAAAGCAGTCTCTTATAAAGAGATTGTCCTGTGGTTCTAATAATGGATGAGGATCAGACAGAGCTGATGTGGACAATTCTCCTGGTAGCCAAGCTGGGTCTGATATGGCTAGAACTTTCTGTTCAATGCGGAGGACATGTTCAAGGCCACTGCTGCCACCACCAGCAGGAAATCACCCTGGGCACATCAGAACCTGGGGGATGCAGGTGCCCTCTATGGGGAGAGCATTAAAACTTGGATAGGAGGCCAGGCGTGGAGGCTCATGCCTGTAATCCCAGCACTTTGGGAGGCTGAGGCTGGTGGATCACCTGAGGTCAGGAGTTTGAGACCAGCCTGGCCAACATGTTGAAACTCAGTCTCTACTAAAAATACAAAAATTAACCAGGCATGGTGGTGCGTACCTGTCATCCCAGCTACTCGGGAGGCTGAGGCAGGAGAGTCACTTGAACCTGGGAGGCAGAGGTTGCCAAGATCGTGCCACTACACTCCAGCCTGAGCGACAGAGCGAGACTCCGTCTCAAAAAAAAAAAGTCTGACTTAACCACAAAAAATGACCAGGTAGACATTTATGTTTCTGACATAGAAAAATGTTTGTAAAGCTAAGTGAAACAAGCAGGATAGAGTATAATCCCTTTTTTTAAAAAAAATCAAAACACACATAAATATGTTTGTATATGTAAATAAACTGACAGGGGAAAATGACTGTGGTGATTAGCTGAGTAATGGATGGGGTTTGGGGTAATTTTAACTTTTTTCTTTTTGCTTATCTCATGGTTCCCTAATTCTTTCAATAACTGCGTCTTACTTCTGTCGGATGAAATCACACATAAGGTTGCAGGTGCTGAGCTCCCAGGCAGGAGCTGTTCGTATCGGCCCACATGTGAAGCCAGAGATGGAGGCAAGATGAAGGAGTTGATAGAGAAAGGACTTTCATTTCTGGAGTGTCTCAGCAGCTTTGTGTGGAGGAGAAGCCACGTGGGTCGAGACCGGATCCGGCAGGCGCCGGATATTAGCTGCTGGGGTGTGGGCCCCGGAGCTTCATTTCATCTGCTCTAATCAACGTTGTGGTGTCTACAGTTATTAGTTTTTCTAACATATGACTGATATCAGCACTGATAAGCTCTCCTTTTCATAAATTTACAGGCGTTGCTTTCTTGCCAGCTAGTATCTCTTATCTCATTGGAACCAATATTTTTGGGATACTTGCACACAAAATGGGGAGGTAAGATGATATGAAAACAACACTCATTCTGTTATAATAATGTAGTTCTTTCCAAAAATTCTAAGTTGTTTCTGCCTTCGCTGTTACAAGTAATTGTTTTGATTTCCACTGAAAATTTGGACTGGAAAAAAATCAAATGATCATTTCTTGATGGTGCTTTTTCTTTTGATAGGTGGCTTTGTGCTCTTCTAGGAATGATAATTGTGGGAGTCAGCATTTTATGTGTGAGTAAAAGATGGCATTCGACAAGTGGGAACAATCCGTGAATAAAACTTGGGCTTTAGGCAGGAATCACCAAGAAACATTTTATGTTTGAGTTTGTTGATATTTTATTATAGCTTTCATTTTATTCTAATTTTGTATCATCTTAAAAATGTTTGGACAAGACTTTCCAAGGAGTGTATTTTCATTTTATGTCAGAAATTATTTAAAATGTTTTATTTTACATTTTATGTTTAACTTTCCCCTGCATCATCTTCAGCTTGACAGTGTCTTAAACACTTCAGGGCAACCAACCTGAAACAATAGCAAAAAAAAGATGTTTTTCTAGAATAAAATCTCTTCCACCAATAGCCAATATCAGTCCCTCATGAGGCCTACTTGTTCTTGTCAAAACTTGAGGGTGGAGTAGGCTGATCATTCACATATACCGGTGACAAGTTTTTCATGGTGGCCATAAAACTTGTCTCAAGCTTTGACTTTTAAAGATTTGGAGGGTCCGGTTCTTCACAAACCCCACCCCTCTTCCTCCTCTTTTCTTCAGAAGGGAACAGGCGTACTATGCCCAGAGAAAATTCAAGTTCAGGACTTTCTGAGATGATTTAGAGTTGGAACTCTTGTTATTTTAGCGTAACATTTATTTTCTCTTACAGATTCCATTTGCGAAAAACATTTATGGACTCATAGCTCCGAACTTTGGAGTTGGTTTTGCAATTGGTAAGTCACACGAACCTTGTGCCTACATTGAAAACCGCTTTTCCACTGGGAAGGGTTCTTCTTCCTCTGGTAGACTGTAGCTCCTCAACCTAAATTTCTAGAATCTTGGAAGGAGGCTGCAGGCAGCTTAGCTAAATTACAGCCTGTTGATTCTCCGTGTAAAGACATCTGCTTCTACGCACTGGTCATTTATTTCCTGAAAACCAGTATTTTTTAAAAGCTGATATTACAGAAGGAAACTGATGCTCCACTGCTGGGGCTGGGCAAACAAGTGAATCCCTTGCACAGAGCTCATTTGTGTGGACTCCTCCCTATGAGCAGGTCTTCTCATGAGACTGGGGGCAAAGGCTTCATATATATAATTTGAAGAGGTTTTAGTACAGACAAGTAGCAGACTAATGTGTTGATGACCACCTGTGCTGCAGGAATTTCCATAGGCAAGGAGATGGGCTTTTGTAATGTTAAGAACGGTAATATGTTAGGAAAAACCTTGTCACTATTTTGAGTGAATGGTATACTTTTATCTCTTATTTATAATATACCAATTGATCATGATAAAAGTAAGTGCTCAGTCCACTCCTGTAGAGGCAGGAATGTAACCTTTGAGTGGTACAGTGGCACAGCACAGCTTTCACTGAGGACAGATGGTAGAAGGCTGCCGAGGCTGGGGTAGAACCCAGTATGGTACTCCAGGTCCTTCTCAGGTGACTGTTTGCCTGTCTTCTGCCTTGCCTCCCCTTGTCCTCCACTGTCTGGATGGCCCATCTTTTTGGGGAGGGTGCCTAGTCCTTTGGCAGCTCCCCTTGCCATTCTGCAGGCCTGGCAGAATGGGCCCCTGGCCTGCGTCTTTTGGTGCTTTCCTGCTTTGCTGTTTTCTGGTTCACTTGTCCCTCGCCACTAAGCACACCTGCATGCCTGACCCACCTCCTGCCGGTCACACCTGGGCCACATACTTAGACTGTGGGTGTTTCTAAGGTGGAGAATAATAGGGGGGACCAGAACGCCCCAGAAGTCCAAGGAGTCTGAGAGATCATCTGGCACTGATCAGAAGTTATATGTGTGTATGTGTGTTTATGTGGGGCTGTATGTGTATATGTGTGTGTATGCATGTGTGTCTGTGTCTGTGTTGTATGAGTGTGTATGTGTGTGTTGTGTATGTGTGTGAACTGAAAGAAGCTAAAACACACATACACACACATACAACACACACATACACATTCATACAACACACACACACTGACACAGTCATACACACATACATACAACCCCACATAAACATACACATACACACAAATATACATGCACACATAGGCATGCATACATACACACACACAGATACACATACACCCACCCACATACACATACACACACACCTACATGCATACATACACATACACACAGACACACATACACAAATACAAGTACATACACACATACACACATACACATACATACACAGATACATATATACACATAAACACATACACATAGACATGCAAACACATACATACATACATATATACATATACATACATACACATAAATACACACACACACACACACACATACACACAGACATATACCCTAGCAACAATCACGACCAGCATTAGAAGCTCATCTCTTGAATAGTAGGGAGCAGGTAGTGTAAAGAGGGTGTGTGTTCAGAGTTCCTGGCTCACACTCCCCAGGATCAGTGAGTGTGGTCAAGCCTCACCTGTCTGAATATTGGTTTCCTCATCTGTAAAATGGGGATGCTCATGATTGGCTGCTGTGAGCCAGTGTCTGTGAACACACTGGCAGGGACTCAGAGGTTGGTGCCCTCCCCTCCACATGTGTCAGTGGCAGGCAGATGAGGAAAATTTCTTTCATTGAAATGGTGCTTGCTGCTTCCTAATATGTACAAGTGCTGGGGATATGGGTGAACAAAACCAACAGAAGAGTTAGGCATTTAGCAAAGAATTGAAGAATGAATGACAATTGAGATGACGCTGTGAGAGAACATCTGTGTGCGAGGGGAACCTGACCTCCTCTGGGGGGTCAGAAAAGGCTTCCTTTGTTCTTTCTACTCAAAGATTAGTATCACCCCAAGACTTGCAGGTGGCGATGACAGAAGGGGAAGAGCTGGCAGGGTTGTGAGTTTAAGGCACAGTTCCTGATATTCAGCCCATTTCGGGTTTACATCTGTTTGCTATACACTGTGTTCCCTGACTGTCCTCAGGAATGGTGGATTCGTCAATGATGCCCATCATGGGCTACCTCGTCGACCTGCGGCACGTGTCCGTCTATGGGAGTGTGTATGCCATTGCAGATGTGGCATTTTGTATGGGGTATGCTATAGGTAAGGACATTGACTTTTCATAACAACCTTTTCCCTCAATACACAACGGATAATGTCTACTAAAATTATTTAAATCTTTGCATCTTTCAGTCTACAAGACATTTGGAAAGAACTTTATCTAATTCTCTGTTTTCTGAAAGGTCCTTCTGCTGGTGGTGCTATTGCAAAGGCAATTGGATTTCCATGGCTCATGACAATTATTGGGATCATTGATATTCTTTTTGCCCCTCTCTGCTTTTTTCTTCGAAGTCCACCTGCCAAAGAAGAAAAAATGGTAAGAAAAATGTAGGATGCAGTGAGCATTTCTTGGTAATTTTAGCATGGCTTTCCTGATAGCTTCCTCGTGGTTTCATTCTAAAGCCTCCAAACAAAAATGGTGAGAATTCCTTTTTAGTTTGTACCACATAGAGCAGTTACTTCTTTTATTTTGTTATTACTGTGAGAGTTATTTCTTTCAAGCTTATGTTTATAAACTGGGAGAATGAAATTATTTTTGTACATAGATGAGCATCAGTGTTGCTCTTTTGTTGACCAAGCATAAACCTAGAATCATTCAATTTGATTTTCTATGGTTCTTGAACATCTTGGACACAATCTTTCTGCCTCCTGTACTCATGCCCAGGGTTAGCCATTTGTGGTGCTGTTGCTTTTCTCATAACCCTTACAGCATTCAGTAATAGTTGCTGTCTTGTCTTTACTGTATGTAGGATTTTGGAGATGATTTTACGATTTTTATGGAAAAATCATTGTGTGTGCACTTTGGGGTATATGTGAACACACAGAACCATTTAATTTATAACTTTTATGACCAAAATTACAGCCATAGGCAAGATGTAGAGTATAAAGCATCCCTCTTTTGAAAAAGTTCAAATTAATTGATTCAAAATTTGAATTTTGAAATGCGTGAGTCATTTTAACCTTTCTAAGGTATTTACCTTACCCAGCAAGGAGAAGCTCAGTGTTTCTGATCATCTTTCTTATCTGGCGTTGCCAGTTTTTAAAACAGCAAATGCTGATAGGTACTTGTCCAGGGGAAAGGAGAGTGTCTTGGATTAAGGATGAATGAGGTGAACAAGAGGACATGCATTTTTGTGTTTGTGAATAGATGTGAGGTTTGTTTGTAATGTTCTCTTGGAAGTACATCAGAAAGTCTTTCTGACAGTGGAACTGAATGCATCTTAATGCTTTGGCATTTCCTGAACTGCCCTTTGATGGTTTTCCCCAAAAGGAGATTTAAAGACAAACCTTAAAATAAGGTTATGTGCAGCCTGTGTTTGTCTTGGGTGTTTTTTTACATTCGTTAATTCATTCCACATATTTTAAAGTATATCAAGCACTGGGCACTGGCCTTGTGCCCTTTATTTTAAATAGGATTTAACTAGACACTTTTGAGTAATGCGTGGCCCATCTGACTCATGGAAAAGGTATGGAAGGTGCTGTGGAAATAACTCAGGAGCCATCCCCTTGTCCTTCCTTCCGCTTGCTTAGATGCTTCCCCAGCTCTGAAAGCCACATCACTTTCTCAGACCTGTCTTAGAAAACACCTGCTTTCCAGCTTGGGTGTGTAAATTCTAGATGCATCTTTGCTTGGCTGACCCTAGCACAATACCTTGCTCAAATGGAGTCAGAAAATTCTCAGCACAACTGCAAACTGCCATTCTGTTGCCACGGTATCAGTTTAAGGTTGAATGGAGGTTACGCTCAATGTTTTTGACCAAAAAAAAAGTAGATATGTGTGTGTATGTGTGTGTGCGTGCGTGTATAAAATCACCTACAAATCCTACTGTAGCCCAGGAGACTGAAGACTCCTGGGAGATAGTTAGGGCTAGCGTGGACCTGGGAGCCAAACTGGCCCCACCATGTAGAGGCTTATGAGTCTTGGTTTCCTTCTCTGTTGCATGGAAAAATGATAACGTCTACCTCATAGGATTGTGAGGATTAAATGGAAGAATCCCAACAGAGTGATTGGCCCTGTGGCTCAAAAAGTGTGTTCCTATTTCCAATATCACCCAAATCTTTCCTGCTTATCTGACTCTCTGGCTTCCCCTGTCAGTCCAGCAATACCTGAATTTTCTCTCTTTTTCCTCCTCTGTGATGTGAGAGTTTCCTTTTGCTATACAGACCCCAAAACAGATGAATGGGCTCCCCTTTTCAAGCCTGCCAACATCAGTGGCTGTTGTGATGTCTGTTTGCGAACGGCAGCCTGATGGCTTATCTGTGGCCTTGGGAAATGAATGAGGTCAGAGGACGAGCAGGGAAGGTGCTTGCCCAGCCACTGTGTTCCGCAGAAGGACTAGCAGAAGGCAGGCCTCAATACCCCTCCTCTTTCCCAATTTAAACGAATACTTTAGTTCATTTTTTAAAAAAATGCTGAAGGAAGTGGAAGAGACGGTCCTGAAAGGCAAAACAGTAAGAATTATAGGTTTCCAGAAAGCCACTTTCACTGCAAGATGTTACAATCCTTAATAAGCACCTAGCAAGATAAATCATTAAAAACTTGAGAAGGCTTGCGTCTCGCTGCCCATCAATGATGCCCGTAATTGAAGGCATCACGTCGGATGCCATTCGACTGGCCTAATGGTGACATTTGAGAGTGGTGACTAGCAGCTGCTGCCTACTCATTGTGTAAGCAGAGCAGGAAGCCAGCGGTGGCGGCCGACAGCACCTAATGATAAGGGGGCATGCAGGCAGGACAGCAGTGTGTGAGGGAGGCGGAAGAATCAATGACCATGCAGTTGAGAAACCCCAGAGCAGACAAGTGCTGGCATTCAGGATGAGCAGTTGCCAAATGCTGGGGGATGTGAGGGCCAGAAGGCATATGACCCTTAGCAAATCATTCTTCCATTAGACAGCATCCTTATAACAAGGTGTTTGGACTTAAGCTGTTTTATATTGTAAGGTATAATGCTGTTTTAATGGATCACCAGGGATAGAATCGTGAACTAGTTTATGAGCATGTGAGTTTGTCTTCCATTTGGTTTACTAGATTTCCATTTTTTATAATCAGCATTATCAGTATAGGTGGAGAAAAAAACCTGTTACTCAAGTCCCTCTGCATACAGGAAATATCAACATTACCATTTGAGGAAAATTGTGTTATAAGACAGTTACATGGTAGCGCTTCACTCTCAAAGTTCCCAGTTGAGAAGAGCTGTGTTGTGGATTTTTTTTTTTTCCAGGTTGAAGAATTATTTTTAAAGACAAGGCACGCTTCTTAATTTTACTCTTGAAGTTTCTAATTGTTGCTAAGACAAGAAATTAGGTGGTTTGAGGAGTGCAGCTTTCTTTTCCTGGATGGCTCTGATAGTTGTTCCATAAAGCCCTTCCAGCAACAGCTCTGTTTTCTGGATGCCATGGGTGGGGCAAGGATGGGGTAGCCGGAGGCTGCTGAGATAGACCACATTCTGCATGTTATAAGTTGTTTATAGAATTTGGCCCTTTGCAGGCATTTAAATAGTGGGTGCAAAACCATCATTGCTTTTCTAGTTATGTTAAAGAGAATAAAACTTGCCTACTCAGAAGGCCCGGTACCTATCAAAATCTCAAAGACTGGCACTCTTTTAATGCTTTTATGGGTTCACTACCCCAGCTTTGTATTACTTTTACTTTTCATTTGGTCCACCATGTTTGTTTGTTTGTTTGTTTTTACCACTTAGGAGATCCTAACTCATGAAAGGGGCATTTGGAGGGGCTGGGGCTCACCTCTCAGTAAGTGGGCTTTGTTCTGAATTCAAATGCCAATCCCCTCCTATTGATTTTCTCTTCGGTTGCGAGTCAAACACACCTTCCTCACCACAGCAGTGTGTGGAGAGCAGGTTTAATTTACCTGCCTGCATTGCGGCCACCCTGCTTGTTCCCCGGGCACCTGACTGACCCGCTTGATGCTGTTCATGCCTTTCTTCATGGCACTTTTGAAACATTACATGCCACCTGGCTTATTTGTGTATACTTTTTTTTAAAAGTACAATTATTGCACAATAAATCTTTCAAGAGAGGTTTGGAAGCCAGCGAGCTAGGTTTTAAAGGCTACAGAACGTTTAAAGGAAGAAAACTTTACCTGAAACAGGCTGTTAATATGGTTTGGGTGAATTGACAAATGCTGGTCAGTTAAGTCTGCATGATGCCAAATAATTGGTCTGACTGAACTGCTTTTCCTGCAGTGCAGTTTTTTTGTTGTGTTCATATCATGTGCCCAGTCCTAGGTTCCGGGGTCCTTAAAATGACATATTTATACATTCAGGTCTAATGTGGATGAGACAAGAGATGGAAGGCAATTAGGAATAAGGTAGTGATGACCATTCTTTATAAGGTGACCTGCCTGCCTGGGGGCCATGCAAGGATCGAGGCCCCATGCCCTGCATTCCAGTTGGGTGTCCCAACTGGTATCTCACGGTGCCTCCTCAGCAGACGTCTGTGGTGGCCAGGGTGGCTTGCTTAGTGTCCTGCTTGGTAAATAACTCATGTTTTACTCATTGCCACCTCCCTTGCTGTCCAAATCTTTTCCATCTTTCAAAGTTTACCTCAACTCCCGCCTCTACAGGATAGCTTTCCCTGGGCACTGAATCAGAAGTGAGCACTCCACCTGGGACCCTGGAGTCCCTGTTCTTGCCCGTGCAGGGAGGTAACTAAGATGCTGGGATAGGACCTTAAGGGCACTGACATGCAACACCTCATAGGTGTTCCGTCAGCTGCTGTCAGCCAGATGACAGTGCTATAGTCTTAGATAATGCCATGTAACTAGGGCAGTGTTTCTCAAAGTTTGTTGACACCATTGTCACGAGAGGACCATTGTCAAATTTCATGTTTTAACCTGCTCCATCTCTCTACCCCTACATTTCCTCGAGAATCATTAATCTTGGGGTGATGAGACATCTATTGTTAGGGGGGTTAAACCTTTGTGTTACGTGGGGAGAACGGTCCTGGTGTACCAAGTCTAGTGCCGCCATTATTTTAAAAATTGAGCTCTTTATTGAATACAAGTATCAATTCACTTGGCAAGCAGCATAAAAAGAAACAGTTAAGTTAGAAGCTGACAGGTTGAGCTGGCAGCCTAACTTAGAGGGTCAAGGAAGTCCTTATCTTCACATGTTACACAGATCACTGGAGAATGTCTGGGAAATGATAAATGGGTTAAGCACTGAGTGGAGTCTTATCTGGGGACAAGAGCTGGGAGTAATAGCTAACAGACAAGATGGGTTGCAATAGGCCAACATCAGATACATTTTTATCTATTTAGATTTGCAAACTGCAAAAAGAAAATATTGGGGGAGTAGTTCACATGGAGAGAAACTCAAGACATACCTGATAATTCATTTTAGTTGCACATGACGCCCCCTTGCTGTCCTCTGTGCTCGTCTAACTACCATGGAGTGCTGCGACTCCCGTCTGCCCCATCCTAGCTGTACACCCCTCGGTCAAATTCTTTCACTGCTCCGTGCCTGTTTTCTCACCTCCCACAGAGGGTTATTGTGATGCATTTTCTCTAAAATGCTTAGCATGCTCTTGGCATGATAAATGCCAGCTGTGTTATCAAATATAAGCAAATACTTATTTGACAATCTGGTTTGAAAGCAGAGCAGCACGTTTTTGTCACAGTTTTTAAATTTTCAGTAACAGTAAAGGAGGGCATGAGAGTTTCATGCTCATAAGAAGAGGATTTTTAAAAAATCATATATTTAAGCTAGAGGACAGCTAGGATTGGGGAGAGGTGGTCTGAAAATCACATGTGTGAAAAAAGAATAGCTCTAGCATGTTTTGCCTGAGAAAAAATCTAACGGGCCATGATAATATGGTCTTAAAAGACTGGGGGCCAGGCATGGTCACTTGCACCTGTAATCCTACCACTTTGGGAAGTTGAGGCAGGAAGATCACTTGAGCCCAGGAGTTTGAGCAACCTGGGCAATATAGTGAGATCTCATCCCTACCAAAAAAAAAAAAAAAAAAAAAAAATTGAAAATTAGCCAGGCTTGGTGGCATATGCATGTAGTCACAGCTACTCAGGAGTCTGAGGTGGAAAGATGGCTTGAGTCCGGGAAGCAGCAGTGAGCTGAGATTGCACCAGTGCACTATGGCATGAGTGAGACTCTGTCTCAAAACAACAACAAAAGATTGTAAGGGCAGCCTGTGAACATATCAGAACTGGCCGGGTGCAGTGGCTCATGTCTGTAGTCCCAGCACTTTGGGAGGCTGAGGAGGGGGATCACTTGAAGTCAGGAGTCTAAGACCAGCCTGGCCAACATGGTGAAACCCTGTCTCTACTAGAAATACAAAAAAAGTAGCTGGGCGTGATGGTGCACACCTGTAATATCAGCTACTTAGGAGGCTGAGGTGGGAGGATTGCTTGAACCCAGGAGGTGGAGGTTGCAGTGAGCCAAGATCATAACACCACGATCCAGCCTGGCTGATGAAGCAAGACTTCGTTTCAAACAAAAAAAGAAAAAAAAGAAAAAGATAACAGAACCAGATTCATGAATGCAAACAATGGAAACGGGTTGTAGTCCAGACTTAGGTACATTTCTCACACGTGAGGGCTTCTTTCATTAAGGAGAGAGCAAATCTTTTCAAGGTGTGTTGCCACAATGATGTCTGTAAACAGAAGTTGGACTGGGTGACCTCCAGGATCCCCATTCCCCAATTCCAAGATTCTAAGTATAACAAACCTAACCTGCCTATCCCTTGCTTCATGGAGTATAAGTTCCCACAGTGGACTTATGGCCCCTGACAGATATAATGAAAATACTGCAGGGACCACTTCTGCTGTCTCCAATTGCCTGGAATTTTTAGAGTGTAGAACTACAGGTCTTTTAGGTCAGGCGTCTGGCGATTGCTCCAAATGACTGGTTAATAGCAAGTAATACTACATAGCTTTCAAATTAATAATCCTTAAAAACAGTAGGTTAAAACCATCTTATCTTTATGAAACAAGAAGTTAATATACTTGCACTTTGCTCTCTTTTAGGCTATTCTCATGGATCACAACTGCCCTATTAAAACAAAAATGTACACTCAGAATAATATCCAGTCCTATCCAATAGGTGATGATGAAGAATCTGAAAGTGACTGAGACCCTCAAAAATCGTCCAAGTGTTTAATTGTATAAAACAGTGTTTCCAGTGACACGACTCATCCAGAACTGTCTTAGTCATACCATCCATCCCTGGTGAAAGAGTAAAACCAAAGGTTATTATTTCTTTTCCATGGTTATGGTCGATTGCCAACAGCCTTATAAAGAAAAAGAAGCTTTTCTAGGGGTTTGTATAAATAGTGTTGAAACTTTATTTTATGTATTTGATTTTATTAAATATCATACAATATATTTTGATGAAATAGGTATTGTGTAAATCTATAAATATTTGAATCCAAACCAAATATAATTTTTTAACTTACATTAGCAAACATTTGGGCAAAAATCATATTGGTAATGAGTGTTTAAAATTAAAGCACACATTATCTCTGAGACTCTTCTAACAAAGAGAAACTAGAATGAAGTCTGAAAAACAGAATCAAGTAAGACAGCAAGTTATATAGTGACACTGCATGAGTGTTATTTAACTTGTAGTTACTATCAATATATTTATGAGTTACAGAGCTAGTTCTCTCAAGTGTAGAGGACAAGAACTTGTGTCAGTTATCTTTTGAATCCATAAATCTTAGCTGGCGTTAGTTTCCTATGTAATCACCTACCTAGAAGAGTTGTAAATTGTATGTTAACACGTTATCTGGTTGGCAGCAGACACTAAAGCCAATAAGGGAAAAATAGTAAATGTTCTGAAAGCAGAGAAAAGCAACCAAACATATTGTTATGAACTAAAAGCTTTCCCTTTAAGATGCATACTTGATTGTCTTACTGGATGAAAGAAAACTGAGGGTACATGTACCTTACACTGTCAAGGTTGTTTAAACATGATAAGGTTAATCGCCATCTACTTCAAGTTTTAGAAAAAGAAACAAGAGGCTAAAAACAGATGCTCTGACTTCAATATCTGACTATATCTTTGATCTGTTTGCAGATCATTCAAGTGTTTTCTAGGAATATGTTTATTTTAGGTTGTCTGAAACTATGATTTTTTAGATTCCTGAAAGTTGTTCACATCAATGTGAAGACAAGTTTTAAATGAAAATGAGGAATGAAATTATGTCTTGAATCATATATTAAGAAGTAAAAATAATAGTGATCAGGCAGAAAAGAAAAATGGAACATCTAAAAATGTATGTGCTAACTACATCATCCAGTGTTCAGTGTCGTGTATTTTTCTAAGCATGACAACATTGATGTGCCTTTTCAGTGTAACAGCAAATACTGTTAGTGAACATTGTCAATTTATGTCGTTTTGTTAAGAGATACGACTGGAGTGTGCAGTGTGGAATGTCTCTAATAATAGTTGTTAATCCTGCAGTTCTATAATCATAAACAAAAATTACTTAGTTTTGTTAAGCTAAGATTGTGTTTGTGTTAACTTGGACATCAAGGAGCAAAGAACTTTAGAACAAAGACTCCTCAATCTTGTGACTTTCTTATTCTCTAGGAAAGTAACACTTCCTTTGTTTCATGAAGCTTTTCTGTGGGGCTTAGATTATTTCAAGTCTGGTTTCCAACTGCAGTGCGTTTGAAGCAAACAAACTTCCAAGTCACTTATTTGGCATTGGTCAACTTGGCCAAGTCTGCTACTTTGGAAGATGGCTCTGGAGGAAATTCTCATGTGGCTAAAAAGGCAGGCTAGTTTTTTACTTCTACAGGGGTAGAGCCTTAAAAAAGAACGTGTTACAAATTGGTTCTCTTTGAGGGTTTCTGGTTCTCCCTGCCCCCAATACCGTATACTTTATTGCAATTTTATTTTTGCCTTCATGGCTCTGTGTCTTTCTGCAAGAAGGCCTGGCAAAGGTATGCCTGCTGTTGGTCCTTCAAGATAAGATAAAATATAAATAAAACCTTCAGAACTGCTTTGGGAGCAAAAGATAGGTTGTACTTGGGGAAAAAAATTATAAGTCATAGAATAGAATATGACTAATATTCTTGGTTAGCAAGACTGAAAAGTTTTTTTTTTTTTTAAATGTACGTACAAGAACAAATAACATACAGTTCTCTGAACATTTATTTTTTGAAGAGAGGTTTTTATGTTCGTACCTGGTAATACAGATACAAAAACCTGAATGAGGTAGCAATGAATATTCAGCTGTTTGACTGCTAAGTGCATCTGTCCATATTTTACCAAGTTTACTTAATAAATCTTCTGAATCATGTTTTGTGCCTGTTTGTATTCCTTTATAAACCAAATGTTGTTGGAATAAAATACATAAGGTATCATTTTGACTGTGGATATTTAATTAGAAACTATTCTTCTGTGCTTGTAGGAATGAGGTAAAAGCCACTCCGGGTTAGCTTGACCATACTTTTTTGGCTTCCCACAATTTATTTTAAATTGAGATATGTAATTAGACACATTCAATGTGGAAAAAAACCAGTAAGTTATCCTTGCATCTATAAACACTGTTGTCCTGTTGGTTGTCAACAAATAACCATACCTGATGAAAATAGCTGTAATATCCACCCATTTGACATAAACCCAGGGGAGTTCCGTAAAACCCTTGAAATCTGATACATTTTGAATGGTGTGCCAATGGGTATCTTCCTGTGGTGAAAGTCCACATCTTTAATCAGATCTTAAAAGGGGATCTATGGCCCAAAAGGAATTAGGGGAACCTCTCCCTTTTTTTTTGGTAAGAAAAGCTGTTATGTCAATTTGGAAGTTAAGGAATATTTTTAAAAGTAGGTATTTAAAATTTATTCACTTTTAGGGAACTTAAGATTTTATTATTTATCTTATTAGTAAGAGCCAAATATTTCCAAATTGCTTTAAAAAAATTAAGCTATACATTTAGAACTTGATAGTACCCCTCAAAATTTTTAGGTTTGTGTTTTCTCCTCCCAGCATCACAAAATAGCCACTTATTTCAAGTACTTCTGATATTGAATGTAAAGCTTGATATGAAGAAATATAGCCTATTATGATTGCTATGCTAAAATGTTGCTCAGTTTGTCTAAACCATTCATTCAGCTAACACTAACGTAGAAAATGTTTAAAGTCTAATTACTAATACATAGCCAAAGAAAACCCATAAACTTGATAATCCATAAGGAAACAATAGTAAAAAAATGTTTTGGGGCAGTCTGCAAAACAGCAATTTTGTTTAGGAAAAGTGGACTTGGTTATGCTTTTCTGCATGGCCAAATTATACCATAAGATAATT
The DNA here is from genome assembly GCF_024542745.1 of Macaca thibetana thibetana. NCBI lineage: Eukaryota > Metazoa > Chordata > Mammalia > Primates > Cercopithecidae > Macaca > Macaca thibetana. The sequence goes on from NC_065586.1 coordinate 113,362,462, forward strand.
CCATAGAGATGCAGCAATCACCTTTTTTAAAGATGTCATTAAATGAAGATATTCTTGTTTTCTGTGGTAGTCTTTATTATTATTTTTTAGCTATTGATACATAGCATGGCAGCAAGATTACATCAGTAATGTAATATAATACAGCTTTTTTCATTGAAGCTTTATACCTTACTATACTCTAGGCTATTTGGAGTGTTCCCCCGCTTGCACTAAAGTACAACTATGATGTCTCTACTGCCTCTCCCAGTGAAATATAAAAATATTGCACTACATTACAGATATAGTTTACAAACGTCATTAGCAGCATTACTGAGCTTTCTATAATTGTGGTCTACGTAGTTAAATACTTTTAAAACATGAGTAGATTCTTATAAAACCAAAGTTCTGCATTATTTCAACAGCTCTTTCAAATGCATCAGTTTCAGCAACATGCTTGGGTATCATGAAAACTTCCATGGTTTAATCAGTAGACACCAGCCACTTACAAGTAGTCCACCTTCCAGGTTATCAATGGTAAGTTATTTTTTATAAAATCAGTTGTGGTTACACACTGAGCAGACTGCTTCAAGTGTAAGTTACAGAACAATACTTTAGCTTTCAGGGAATCTGGTGTATAAATTCTTCTATAGCAGTGTTCTTTTAAAATAAGATCATGTGGCCGGGCGCAGTGGCTCACGCCTGTAATCCCAGCACTTTGGGAGGCCGAGGTGGGTGGATTACGAGGTCAGGAGATCGAGACCATCCTGGCTAACACGGTGAAACCCCGTCTCTACTAAAAATACAAAAAATTAGCCGCAACTGTAGTCCCAGCCACTCGGGAGGCTGAGGCAGGAGAATGGCGTGAACCCGGGAGGCGGAGCTTGCAGTGAGCCGAGATCATGCCACTGCACTCCAGCCTGGGAGACAGAGAGACTCCATCTCAAAAAAAAAAAAAAAAAAAAAAAAAAAAAAAAAAAAAAAAAAGAAAAAGAGATCACGCTTAAATAAGTAATGAAGTATACTGGATGTTTTTGTTATAAACTTGGCTAAGAAAGGTATTTAGTACCTGAAATCTTTACTTCCTAAAGTAACAAAAGGCATAAGACTTGGCTATTGATTTTTAAAGTGGAATAACTTTTCTACCCTCAAAAATGTCTTTCTCACTCATATAAATAATGCCTTTTACTTGTATATCTTTTTACTGTTCAAAGCACTTTTGCAGTTATGCTATTGTTTTCCTCACAACAATACTGTGAGGGAGGGAAAGTATTATTATTCCCATTTTAGAGATGGGTAAACTGTGGGATGGAGTCCTTTTGTAACTGCCTATGTTTGCACAGTTCGTTAATGGAAGGGCTTGAACTTAAACTCTTTTATGGAGTCCTGGACTCTAGACCTGGGCCCCAATCCTTAATATTACACCATGCTTTTTCCTGCCAGCAATAAAAGCTGCTCCATCTAGTTTTAAACTCATGTCAGTTTCACTATATAGCAATCATCATAGCAGTTACCTACACAAGGAACAAACATATACTTGTCTATTTTATAGATATATAACAGACCCAAACTATTAAGGTACCCCAACAGCAGTCAAGCCTACTTGTTTTCCCTCAGTCATGTGTTACTGGAATCCATAAAATGGACCCAGTATGAGTATATCTTCATTTTTAGAGAACTGGTCCCAATTCCTATGTATGAATACTGTCTGTTTTTCTCATTCTTTTCTTAATGAATACTTACTACAGAAGTATTCAGAATGATCACTATTCCTTTACAACTGTGAGATGCCAAAGCAATAAGTATATTTTGCATGATTCCTTTCCTTCACAGAATACTCCTACATTAAAATGTTTCTAAAACAAAACCAGCCCAAACTAGTTATCAACACAGTCATTTTAAAAAGAGTCCTACAAAACTTTAAATACCCTTTCACATGCTTTATTTCCTATGGGAGAACTGATAAGGAAAATTATCATAGATGTTTAAACTTTTAATCATAAAATTTAAATTTCCACTTAAAAGGAAAGCATCAATATTTTAAAAGATTATATTTCAAAATGCTATGTTACTGTTTTTCAGTAATTAAGTCTTGTTATCCTCTACAAAATTCTTGACCAACTGCATTCTACATATATTTCCTATTACATTGTCTTTCAGTGTAAGCTCTTCAAATTAATCACCATGTTTACCATACAGCTGCACAAAAGCTTTAGAAAAAAATTTCACAGGAGTATTGAAAGCAAGCAATATATGTAAAAAAGTTTTTTTTTTTTTTTTAACTAAATCAGCATAACAGACTAAAGCTGCAGCATCTGCTTTCATGTTATGTTTGGCAAAAACAAAACAAAAAGCACCCCCAAACCCCCAATATAACAAAAATCTCAAGCAAGTAGAGACGATAAACTTCCTAACACAAAAGAAAGATTCAAAAACCTGTTCCCTCAATGATTGCTGTTGTCAATTTGGGCATGCAGCAAATTTGTTATAACCATGATGGAAATGAAAATATTTTAAGAATCTAGACAGTATTCTATTTAACACTAATTCAAAAACCAAGAGGAAGGAAAATAACACAAGGGGACACTATACATACATAAACATGAAAAGTCAGCTTATATAATTACATAATTAGAAAAGTTAAAAATAAATTAGTAAAAATAAATTCCCAGTATAAACCCAAAAAAGCATAGCTATAAATGCAATCCGAAACAACCAATTAGTAAGCTGGTCATGTTTTTACTGGAAAACAACCTTTTTCATTTTTGTTCTTACACAAGCAGATAACTGGAGAAGCAGGCCAGAGTGCATAAGAGGATTTAAACATGGTTGTATCTGTGGTACTTTAGATGCAACTTTACCCCGTTCATTTGAAAGTTTAAATAGACCTGTCTGCTACACAGACTCGGATGGGCCAAATAAGTCATCTGATATGCTGCTGAATGGCTGAGAGTCTATTAGTTGGCTTATTTCATTATCAAGGTCTTCTTCTGTATCATCTGTGTACTTGCTTATTTTTTTGGAGTGCTGGTCTAAAGACAGACTTTCTAAAGTTTCTATATCTTCAATGCCTGCTCTGTAGTGGATCATAAGAAGTGTTAGAGCTTGTAGCCTTTCACCTGATTTTGCTAAGGCAGCAGAAAGAAGTGATTTTTTCCTTGTATCAGTTGTCTCTTTTTCTTCTCTAACGAGGGAATTATTGTGTTCCAACTCCTGATCAATTTCATTCTGTAGCTTATCCAACATGAACTCTAGTTTCTGGATCCTTTCCTCTGTAGGCAAGCCCCTGTACAGATCACGACCAATTTCTTTAACTGCAATGAAAACACTGTCATCCAGACCACCCTCTTTTCTCACTAACTTTATTCCTGTGCTGTTTCCCCGTTTAGAAGGACTGTTTGGACCACAGACCTCCGTGTCACTGCCTTCGTTGTCTGACGTGTTGGGTGTGTGTTTTGGTGAAGGTTCTACGAGATCAGTTCCTGGTTCAGAAAGGCGAGTTTTAGAGACTTGACGCAAATTTAATAAACGAGAACTAGTATTGATAATATGCCTTGTCAAACCTGTTGTTTTATTGACTGACTTGCTAGCTTCAGCATCAACACGAGGAGGCAGGCCTAAGAGGGTTTCCTGTCCTTCAAGCCTAAGGTTTTTCAGGGTCCTGTCTATTCGCCTATCAGTTGCTCCACAAACAGAAGTCTCAGCTAGACACTTTTCTTGACATTTTTTATGGCAAACATAAGCACAAAACATACACTGGGAAGCTGCTTTAGTCCAAACTTTTTTCTTACAGTAGTCACACCATGTTGGGTTCTGGAACTGAGTATCCTGGAAACTGTGTTTGTTTTCTGTTAAACCCATCTGTCCAACAAATTGCTCCTCTTTAGGGAGAACAGAAACTTCTTCAACCAAATGGGGTTCTTTTTCTTTCTCTACGTTAGTAACTACATGGTGGTCTGATTCTCCTTCTTTCAAATATTTGAAGTGAATAGTAATGTCACCATAGCAAAATTTGTCATTGAATCCCTTTTGCATACTCAGATTTCGCAGAGCAGTTCTAGTGACTATTGCCTTAGGTGAGGGGGCTTCCAGTCTCAATTTGGAAAGGTATTCCATGTTTGATGTAGCTAGGCATCCTAAAGCCACATCTTCAAGTTTTAAACTAACATGCCCCAAACAGATGAGACCTCCCAACTTAAAAGGATCCCTGCACCACAATGCAATGTTTAGGTACCTGTGACAGGCTTCTATGTCAAACAAACAGGATGCTCTGGTTCTTGTCCATTTTCCTAGCTTATTACGATAAAGAATTTCTGATGATTCCCATGTTTGATGGTCGTCCGAACTGTCCTTAGTAGGGCAGGAAGTTTCTGAAGTGACATCTTTGGCCACTTCTTGCTTTGCTAAAAATTGCTTAGATGCAGCTGCATCATCTATGGGATCCACATTTTTTGCTTGCTTTTCAGCAGATTTATCTACAAGAGGAGGCGGCGGCACCTTCTCTGGCTTTTCAACAAGAACATCTGGTTCTGCCTGATTTGAAGCATCAGTGGAAGGCAAAGGAACTTTCACTTGTGGTCGTGGTGGCACGGGTGGTTTGAAAGTGGATCCTTGGGTGGGTTTTGACACTTGTGCTGGGTCTGTTATCTCAGAAGTTTTTAGGGGTGGAGGTTTATTTCCATCTTTGGACTGAATTTTTGGTGGTAGTGGGTGACTTCCTACAGCTAATTTACGGTTTAAAACTGGTGATATAGCTCCAAGGGGTTTAATAGAAAGTGTTGTTGGAGTACGTTTGGGACTGTGACTTAATGATTGTGCCTCATCTTTGAACTCATTTTGTGCTCTGACATCACTTGCCAAGTCTTCAAATTCAGAATCCAGCTCTCTGCTTTCAGTATCTACTGTCAACCCGGCAGCTTCCTCTTCGTAACCTGATTGGCATGAGCTTGACAAAAAGTTTTCTTCCAACTGGCCAAAGTTATCTTGCAGCACTGCACCTTGATTACTCTGGCCAACAGGCCTTTCATAGTACACCAGGACTCGGTCACCAGCCTGCTTGATAAGTTTCAATACTTGCAGTGTTGATGTAATTTTCACACCTGGTTTAAGATTTTAAAAGGGAAAACACGTAAATTACTGCAATAGAAATTACATTTGTTAAATATATTTAATTAAATATATATAATTGCCATTACCTCTGGTTATTTAACTAATAGAAGAGTAATAGGAAAACCTCAACAATATCTTATTTGGCTTTTTGATGAATTGGTGTGCTAATTCTCAAACCCTGAATGTGCTGATATCCTGGAGATGTTTATCTTTTCAAACCAGATGATGACATAGGATCCTTAAAAGAGTGCCACGATGCTAATTCCTAATTGCTTTTTATCTCTTCATAGGTTAGATGACATCTCTCAGTTTGAACTGAAGAAGTGAACAGAGGGAGATCTATTTAAAGGCTTCTATTAATGGCTATATCAGACTTAGGGAAAGCTGTGATTCCACTGAAGGAAATTCTAAAATACTCCAGGGATTACAAGACATATGATGAATGATTCAAATTAAGAGACCAGTGCTTGAAAATAATGTAGCAAAATACTATACTCTGAATAACACTTTTACAGATTCTTTTTATCAACTCTATCCATCACATTCATCTTTTTCAAAACCAGAAAGAACAAGTAAGGGATAAACTGCTTTGAAGTTAAACAAGTTGGTTACTATCTGCATCTGTAATATCTATGTTAAGTTTTGATTTTTCTAATTTTTTAATTGTTACATGTAGTTTAAAATTCGAAAGGTATAAAAAGATGTACAGTAAAAAATATTCTTTCCACTTCTATCTCCCAGACATACTGTCCCTTCCCTGACCTTAGTAGCTTCTAGTGTATTCTTCTATAGATATTCTAGGTGTGTTAGCACTGAAAGGTGCTACTTGTTTCCTGTCACTATTCCCACACTCTCTAAAACAGCACTTGCCCAAGCTATCCCTTTATGTAGAACTTAGAGAAAGAATAAGAAGGCTCTTTGTTTTCCAAAGATCTTAGGGCCACCCTAAATAAATCTAAGTAATACCACCCCCTTCTCATAACTTGACTTCAGGGTTCCTCAACTTGTGTCCTCTTACATTAGCTGTCTGGGAAGATCAGCCTTTAGACTCGGTCATCACTTGGAACTTGTCCACATCAAAGATCTTTCATTTTCAATTACTCTCTGATCACAATCTCCTATTTTTCACCTCTTACAATCCTGTCTGCTTACTACTTCTAGGCAACTTCCCGGCCCAATCATTCCTCTTTTCTTCTCATGGTCCTGTTGGTCTCCTGATACCACTTGCTCTTCTATCCAACCCTATGTCTCAAGATTACAGTGATATTCTTACCAATATTTTATTGTCTTGTCCTCGTGTTTTTTGATCCCTAGCTTTACTAGCCCCACTATTGCCCTTTCCTGCTGTTGAGCTTGCCACCTAGATCTGCATGAAGTTAGCCATCCATCTTTGGCAAGGTGTTCAGGGCTGCTTAGCATTCTTTTGATTGGTCTCTAAACAACTAAGTCTCTCAAATATCAGCTGCAAACCTTTCCTGTTTCCCTAGAGTCTACTCTCCCTACTCTCTTTTACTCTGTGGATGATATCACCTTATTTGCCAAAAAGATCAATATGAAGCTACCTTTTTTCCCTACCAATCATTTTTAGTATTATCTTCAGAGGAGAAAGTATCCCTCTATTTGTATACTTACTTTGGATCCAATCCTATCTCCTTCCTGACTTTGCTCCATCAATTATCCTTATACTTTTTCTTCCTTCCTGCTTTTTCTTTAAAATTTTTCTTTTTGTTTCCACAACACTTTACACAATTGGTTCTGATCATCTCTCCTCTAGTTTCTTTTTCTCCACCTATACCACGTGCACCTTATATGCAACTGTTACCAAAGTTTGGCACTAGTTCTCTCACCCTTTTTTGCTTTCTCCCTGGTAAATTACAGCTACTCCAGTAGTTTCAAAAACTATCAACTTTTTCTTTGGTTTCCCTTCTTCACTCTAGTTCTACATTCCCAACTACTGGACTTCACCACCTGGACGTTCCTTTGGGACTAAATTTTCAGCAGAGCTAAAACCTTTCTTTGACTGTCTCTCTGTCCTCACTACTATCAATCAACTTGCCACTCCCAGTTAACTTAATCTGAATCCTAGGGATAGCTGACTCCCTAGAAACATTCAGCTGTCAACTCAAACTTGTGATTTCAGGCCATTTTCCTTCCCTGTTCAGATCCTCCTGATAACTGGCCTTCACTTTAGCAATAAACAGCCCTTTACTGCAATCTCTCACTCAGACCTTCCCTACTTTAAACAACAAACATATTGCTACCAAATTTTCCTAAAGTTTTTGCCCCTTTAGCCTACAAACTTATCACATGGAAATTCAGAGCTTTCTAATATGGTGCTTCATTATTTATCTAGCGTTAAGTTCTACTATGTCCTTCTAACCACACTATGTCTCAGCAAAATTATAGTTTGACATATGCATAAATGAAAAATGAGTCCATCTAATGATCTACAGTAGGCAAAAACTTCAACTCAATCTGAACTCATTTTTTATGATTAAAAATCTGCCCTCGTCTCATCTATTCCTCAGTCATCAGGTGTTTTGTGGAGATGGCGATTGTAACTCTCTCTCAGGAATACACCATTCAAGTCTGGATTTTTCTTTTGGAATATTTCAAACATACTCAAAAGTTGAGGAAACAGTAAAATGAATTCCATTTTGAGTTTCAAATATAATATTCTGCCAATCTTATTTCAATTATCACCAATTATATACCCATATAAATGAATCAAAGCTATATAAAAATCTTTTGAAAAATATCTGTTGACATGGGCAAAGTTTACAACACGCTGAAAGAAAGAAAGACTATTACAAAAATGCAGTTTAGAAATTTGTTTCCTAAACAAAAACTGGGAAAGGCATATATTTATGTACAGAAAAAAACAAAAAAACAAGAGACACATACAAAAGTTTTTCTGTTATGTCCCAAGGTTTCAAAAAAAAAAAAATGTGTATTGTATCTGCCCTTCATCTTAATAAATATTATTATTATTATTATTTGAGATGGAGTTTCACTCTGGTTGCCCAGGCTGGAGTGCTGCAATGGTATGATCTCAGCTCACTGTAACCTCTGCCTTCCAGGTTCAAGCAATTCTCCTGCCTCAGCCTCCTGAGTAGCTGGGATTACAGGCACCCACCACCACACCCAGCTAATTTTTGTATTTTCAGTAGAGACAGGTTTCACCATGTTGGCCAGGCTGGTCTCGAACTCCTGACCTCAGGTGATCCGCCCGCCTCAGCCTCTCAAAGTGCTGGGATTACAGGCGTGAGCCACCGAGCCCAGCCTATTGTTATCATTATTAACAAATGTTAGATGTCAAGGGATGACTTTTGCTTTTTCATTCTGTATACATTTATATCGCTTAGGTTAATTAATTTATTTTTGATAATAGGTATTTACTACTTGTGTAATTGAAACACAACCACCAAAAAAGACCAAAAAAATTAGTTCCATCCTGTAGGTAAAACCAAAATATTAAATATTAGTATAATGAATGATGTCTATTTTATGCCTCCCTAAGTGTTTATGCATGAGCATCATTTGGGAGGAGTTTGTGAGAAATGCAGAATCTTGGGCCCCACTACAGGTCTCCTGATTCAGAATGCACATTTTAACATCAGGTCTGGGTGACTGGCATACATGGGAAAGTTTGAGAAGCACTGCTTATGCCATGATCAGAGAGATTCCATGTGAAAATATTAATTGGGCTCCCAGGTATGCAACTAAATAATTTTCATTATTTTATTGTCAAGATGGATTTGAATCAAAGGCAGAGTTTCTTTGACATGTAACCAAGGACAACTGCACCTTGATTTGGGAACTATTCTAACTTATTTATTGTCTAAGCTGTGAAAAAAAATATCACATTGCCCTGAGAAGATCAACTGTGACCAACCATATGTTCAAGAAATCTCTCAACAAGCCTAGAATAGATGGGACAGGTACTACAAAGGTTGAAAAGGCTTGGACTTTTCCCTCCACTGCTGTGCACAGTGAGTCCTACTGCTTAGACATTTATATACAAACAAATAATCTGCTAACTTCGGAGAGTTTTTACTGTTAACAATCCAAGTGATAGGAAGGCATGTAAGTGACACATTTTTCCACCAGTGATTTGGGCTGAATTCTGAGCAACAACATATTAACAAATGGCTGGCCATTCAGATGACACAGGGTCACAGGACAGTTCAGATGTGCCCTCCTGGAAAAGGAATGTTAGTTCCTCTGCTGCTCATTATCTAGTGCTAAGTGATGGGGGCAGTAGTGCTAATATGACCAATTTTAGGTTCAGAGTAGCAATGGTGGTAGTCATACAGAAAGATAACCTAACTGTTTATTTGTCCTTACTTTCACATTCAAGAAAAAATAAATAGAGTAGTAGAAGGTGGGAAGGGAAGGAATAGAGTGGTTATATAAAAGTGGTCTAAATAAAGTATTTTAAAGATTTATACATTAGAACTAAAATGGCATGTATGTTTTAAATGTATTTTGAAGGCCTCCTTCGAATGTTTATTTATAATAAAGTTTATTACTTTATTTCATTATAAAAGTAATATATGCATATTATAGAAACAAGGAAAAAGGAAGGGAGGAAAAACCTCACACCTACTTTGCAGTTTATCTGTAAAGGTAAAGTATAAATATGCATATTAGCATAATTACCTCCAATGGCAATAAGTCGATCTCCCCGCTGAAGATCTGCAATTGCAGCAGGTGAGTTTGGAGCCACAGTTTCAATGATGACGTGCCCAGCATACCCATCAGTTGACTGGACGAGACGAAGTGTAAGTCCAACACTTTGTAAATTCCCTTTTATTAATTCAACCTTTGATAAAGGGGAAAAAACGAAAACGGATTCAATGGATTCCTAGTAATAGAGGAAGAAAACAGTAACAGACTGTTCTGTGCAGAGAGCACCATGGCTGGATGCTGACTTTTGTATCATGGTGAGTATTATTAAAGACAAATAAAGGAGAAAATCTTTACTGTAACAATATAAATTAACTATCCTTAGACTACACATTTAAATCATATAAAAAAAATTAAACACTTTATCTTCAATGTGTTTTATTATTACTCCTTGCTCCATGCTCGTTGTAGAAAATTGGGAAATAAACAGAAAGGCAAAATAAAAAGAAAACCATTCCTAATGATACAATCTAGAACTATTCTATATATTTTCTAATATATATTTAACACAAAATTGAGACTTGTCTCAATAAAACTGAGACATGAATCATGAATATAATTCTGAATCTTGCTTTTTTCAAATATAATGAAAATGATCTATGCCATTCATTATATGTGCTTTGGAAAATCCATTTTTTATGCTGTATCCTTTTCTTTTTTTCTTTCTTTTTTTTGAGACAGGGTCTCACTCTCTCACCTAGGCTGGAATGCAGTGTTACAACCCTGGCTCACTGCAACCTCCACCTCCAAGGCGCAAGCGATTCTCTCACCTCAGCCTCCCAAGCAGCTGGGACTACAGTTGTGCACAACTACGCCCGGCAAATTTTTGTATTTTTTGTGTAGAGATGGGGTTTTGCCATTGTTGCCCATGCTGGTCTCAAAACTCCTGGGCTCAAGTGATCCGCCCACCTCAGCCTCCCAAAGTGCCAGGATTAAAGGCGTGAGCCACCACCCCTGGCCAGTGTATTCTTAAAGTTTCTTTTTTGGGAAGAGGCAAAGGAAAAGAGTTTACATTTATAATTTAATAAGAGTTATCGGCCGGGCGTGGTGGTTCATGCAGGTAATCCCAGGACTTGGGAAGCTGAGGTGGGCAGATCACGAGGTCAGGAGATTGAGACCATCCTGGCTAACATCAATCAGGAGATTGAGATTGAAACCCTGTCTCTACTAAAAATACAAAAAATTAGCCAGGTGTGGTGGCAGTGTCTGTAGTCCCAGCTACTCGGGAGGCTGAGGCAGGAGAATGGCATGAACCCAGGAGGCGGAGGTTGGAGTGAGCCGAGATTGCACCACTGCACTCCAGCCTGGGTAACAAAGTGAGACTCCACCTCAGAAAAAAAAAAAAAAGGAGTTATCATGTGGTGGGGATGGTGGTGCACACCTGTAATCCCAGCTACTCAGGAGGGCTCAGGTGGGAGGACCATTTGAGCCCAGGAGTTCAAGACCAACCTGGGCAACACAGTGAGACCCCATCTTTAATTAAAAAAAAAAAGTTACATTGTTAATGAGATGTCCTGTTCTAACCCATCAAGATCATTTTGTTTTCTAAATAAACCTGCCATCCAATTTTCAGGAATGTGGATACCAGATTAACATCATCTGTGAATTAACGTCATCATCATCATACTATTTGTCCTCATTCAAACAACTGATTTAAAAAAAAAAAACAGGCAGCGTGCTACATCCCAGCTGATGACAAGAATTCAATTAGTGTTTATGGCGCTCAATTACAAATCAGTCTAATTGTATTATTCTGCAGTCCACATTTCTTAAGTCCTGTTCTTCAAGGATATCTCATGAGGGACTTTGCCAAATACCCTAACATCCAAATATATCACTGGCTGTATTGCTTTAATATATAGATCCCACTTGGACAGAAATTCAATTTTCCTACCTAATGATACTGGCTGGTAAAAGAACCCTCACTGGAAGTTGTTCTTTAATTTGGGTGTTAACAAATTTTGTAAAGTTGTTATTTTAAGGAAAATCTTAATCATACTGTGCTCAAGAAATGCGATAGGTGGTCAAATTCTGAATTACCTAAAGGTTTACAAAACACAAAGCCCCTCCAAAACACGTAATTTGTGTTTAAATCTCCCAAGACATTTGTCCAATCCCTGCCTTATGACACAGCAATTAATCACCTTACAATGTAAAGTGCTGTACACGATTAAGGCTTTTAACAAAACCCTTAAGAACATATTCTCTCAAATCCAGGAAAATAAATACATTCCTAATATACAGATTGCCAAAGCTGAAATTTGGAATGTAAGTTTTTCTAACTGCAGGAAGCTAATGATAGCAAATGGGTACAAAACCTAAACAGTGTAAGTCTGAGTACTGTAAAGTTTAAAAATTAACACCTGCATTTGGAATGTGTTTGTGATTTACTCTGCTTTTAAAAGTACAATGGAGATTCAGGGGGTAGGGTTAGGAAGTGAATTGAGGCTAGTGTAAGGTATTAGTGTAATTTAGTTTCTTAATTTATTTTCTATCTATAAATCATAGCTTTCCCTTTGGTTTTCTTAATTCAAATGATACCTGCAGTAAACATTCTAGATGCAAAAAAAAAAAAAAAAAAAAAAAAAAAAAAAAGATAGGGTTTTCAGTAGGAATAATTAGGGCCAATATTACATTACCTCACTTTCTCCCCAATTTTTACTCATTATTAGTAAATACTCTTAATTTCAAGTATATATAGGGAACAGAACATTAAGACACTGTTTCTTTTACTTCTTGTTTGTTAAAAGCTGGTTTTTGTTTCCTTTTAAGCCTGCACACCACTGACCTAATTTTAGATTGTAATTTCAGGATTCCCTGAAATGAAAATTATCACCTTAATTTAAGTTCTGACATGATTCAGGAGTTTCAGAATATAAAAACACCTCTTAATTAAAAACCTGACAAAACAAAGCATTTAAAAATAAGTATTGCATAAAAACATAATTTAAGATAAGGTTCAAGACCATCCAATGATACATAACTTTTGGAATAAAACTGATTTTCCATGAGGGTAAAACTACTAGTTTAAAACCAGAATAGTAAAATAACATATAATACATAATTCTCTCCCATATGTATGCATCTATATTTTAAAATTATTTATGACTATTGGATATGCCTTGCCCTACAAAACATATGCCAAAATAGAACTTTTAAAATGACAATGTAAAAAATAAACATAAATAGAAATCCTAAATATTTTTCCTGTATACGGTGAAGCATGCTGTGGCTTCAACATGCATTCCCTGGAATATAATATCACCTGAGAAGGTTTGGTTTTTAAGATTTTATTACAGAAAATTTCTAATATATACAAAAGTACAGAGAACAGTAAAATGAACTTAGTGGTAGACCATAAAACATGGTAACAAATTCTTCCTATCCTTATAAGCGTTATCTCTTTGCAATGTAACTTTACTAAAGCTGCTGCTAGAGGTATAACTTGCTTTCTTCATCCCTCTCTCAGCAACCAATATAACCAGAAAAAATAAGTGGAGGCACAGGCAAACTCAACATCATCAACCTTGATTTAACTGACACTTATAGAACATTATACTCAACTATGGTAAACTACATTCTTTTCAGGTATACATGATTATATCAATTATATAGATTAAATTCATAATTATAAGCCTTGCTTCCCAAGACACAAAAACCTCCCTCTCCCAGTTGGGAACTAGGTTGCTTCACTGGTGAATTCTGAAAGAAAAAAATAAAACAAGGCAAACATAAAACAAGAAAATAGAAGTACAGACTAATCTCTCTAATGTTCAAAAAGATACAAAATTTAACAAAATTTTAGGAAATTCAACCCAGCAATATATTAAAAAAGACAATAATCATAACGAAGTGAATCAATGTAATTTATCATATTAACAAAACAATGGAGAAAGCCATATTTCAATAACTGCAAAAAAATTAACAAAATCCAATATTCATTAATGGTAAAAGCCCTCAACAAACTAGAAGTATAAGAGAACTTCCTAAACCTGATTAGACATCTACAAAAATCTACAAATAACACAAAACTCAAAGATGAAAGATTTTGTTTTATAACTCAGATCAGTAACAAGGCAAGGATTTCTGCTCTTACCACTTCAACACTGTACTAGAAGTTAAAATCAGTGTAATGAAAAAAAAAAGGAAAGTGTAAAGATCAGAAGGCAGGAAAAAACTGTCTTTATTTGCAGATACTATGATCCTATACATAGAAAATTCCAAGATATCTACAAAACAACTATTAGAGCTATTAAGTGAAATTAAGTCACAGACTACAAGGTCAATATTCGAAAGTCAAATGAGTGTCTATGTATCAGAAAATTATTACAATTACAATTATAAATTATAGAATATATGGAATTATAAATAGAAAAATTAAAAAACCCCCAATCTATTACAATAGTATTAAAAATATTTAAGATTAAGTTTAGTGAAAGATGTCTAAGACCTATATGCTGCATATTACAATATACTGCATTATCATGAGAATTTTAAGGGAAATTAAAGAAGACTTAAATAAATGGAGAAGATACCATAGTTCATATATAAGATTCATTATTGTAAATATGCCAGTTCTTCCCAAATTTATCTACAGATTCAAAACAATCCCAGTCAAAATCCTTGCAGGCATTTAGAGAAGAAATGGACCAAGAACAGCCAAAACACTCCTTAAATATAACAAGGTTGGAGGTCTTACACTACCTGATTTCAAGGCTTGCTATATGTTAGATAAATCAAGACAGCGTGGTATTGGTCTAATGACAGACACATGAAATAATGGAATGATAGTCCACAAACAGAACAACACTTATATGGTCAATTTATGTTTGACACAGGTGCTAGATTAATTAATAGGGAAAAAGGTATGAGACAAGTGGATGTCTGAATAGGGAAAAAAGTGAACCTCAACTCACACACTATATAAAAATTCATGAGAAAAGGAAAATGAACCTAAACTTAAGGACTAAAACGATTAAATTTTTTTTTTTTTTTGAGACGGAGTCTCGCTCTGTCGCCCAGGCTGGAGTGCAGTGGCCGGATTTCAGCTGACTGCAAGCTCCGCCTCCCGGGTTTACGCTATTCTCCTGCCTCAGCCTCCTGAGTAGCTGGGACTACAGGCACCTGCCACCTCGCCCAGCTAGTTTTTTGTATATTTTTTAGTAGAGACGGGGTTTCACCGTGTTAGCCAGGATGGTCTCGATCTCCTGACCTCGTGATCTGCCCGTCTCGGCCTCCCAAAGTGCTGGGGTTACAGGCTTGAGCCACCGCGCCCAGCCAACTATTAAATTTATAGATGAAAATACAGGAGAAAATCTTTATGACATTGAGTTGGGCAAAGATTTCTTAAACAGGACACAAACAGTATAAATCTATATAAGAAAAAAGTTATAAAATGGATTTCATAAAATTAATGACTTTTGCTCTCTGAAAGACGGTTAAGAAAATGAAATGATAAGCCACAGATTAGGAGAAAATATTTGAAAAACATTCATCTGAGAAAGGACCTTGATCCATGAATATATAACTCTTACAACTAAACAAGAAAAAGCCCAATAAAAAGTGGGCAAAATATTTGAATAGATACTTCACAAAAGAAGATACACGAATGGCCAACAAGCATATTAAAAGATGTTCAATTACTCATTAGGAAAATACAAATTCAAATCATGAGATATTACATACCTACTAGAATGACTAAATTAAAGGTGGACAATACCAAGTGTTGCTGAGGATGTGAAGCAACTGAAACTCTCCGATGTTGCTGGTGGGAATATAAAATGGTACAGCTACTTTGGAAAGCAGTTTGGCGTTTTCAAGTTAAACATACACTCACCATATGACCCAGCAATCCTACTTTTAGATATTTACCAAAGAGAAATGAAAACATGTCCACACACAGACTTGCATGCCAATATTCACAGAGCATCATTGGTAAGAGCCAAGAACTGGTCAAATGATGAGGTGAACTCTAACACAAGTAGCAGATGGTCCCTGACTTATGAGGGTTAGACTTACGATTTTTTGACTTTACGACGTGGGAAAGCAATACACTTTCATGTGCTCCTCAATTTATTACGGGGGATACATCCGGATAAGCCCATAAGTTGAAAATATTGTTAAGTAAAAAACACACTATTTTCAATTTACAACAATGGGTTTATCTGGATGTAACCCCAATGTAAGTTGAGGAACATCTGTAATGGATGAGGTGATAAAATCATTCTCTATCTTGACTAAGGTATAGGTTACATGATTGTATACAATTACGAAAATTCACTGTACTCTTAGTAAATTTTATTGTTTAAATTACACCTCAAAATAAAGCTACTAAAAGTAAAGCAAAAACAAAACCTTAAATATGCCAATTTTTGTCCTAAGATGCTTAAATATGCAAATCACTAATTCAGATAACCTTTAGTTTTCCAATTTACCTAATTTAATAAAAGACAACTTGGTATGAATTTAGATGACCCTTAAGTTAATAAGGAAGAAACGCAATATATATGTTTTTTTTCATTCAGCTTATGTCAATCAAATGCATACTGACTCTGACCTACACATAGCTGGAATTACTGGGCTGTATATACAGAATGAAACCAGATATAAGAAGAACAGTGTGTCTGAAAGAAAAAAAAAATGTAACTCAAGTTTTTATTGCTATTAAAAAGAATCAGAACTTGTAATTATCAAATATAGAAAAATAATGTAAGAGCAATAGTCCTGTCTCCTCAAGTCCCCGTTACCCCATCCTCACACCATAGCAATTGCTTTTAAACTCTTTGATTTTAGTCGTTTTGGGGGTTACCTTTTTTCTCTAGATAATATGCATATAGTCATTTCTTAATATACCAAATTTTAGACAATGTTGTCTAAATATAATACACCAACTTTTAGAAAAAAGTTGACTTCCTACTATTACAGACAAGGAGGCTACTCATCTTTCCCCCAAATTATAGGAATTACAGCACTGTTTTTAGTTCTTCCACATAACTTCTTTGTAACTATCATCAATACAGTTATACCCCTATATTTCTTATTTATCAACTACAGACAATATCTATTTGATATCAGGACTTTATATTCTTCCCTCCTTCTCTCCTCCTTATACTTCTACCTTCTAAACTCTACTATCAAAGTTGACAACTATTACATTCCTTTTGTAACTATAGTGAAGCTACAAGGTTGACTGGTTCCAAAACTAAAAATCAGCATATAATGTTTACGATATTGTGACTACATATTGTTTACTGCAAAGCTGGGCATCATTACATTCTGTCTTGAACAGCCTTTTTCTTGAAAGTTTCTTTCCTTTCAACATAGCTTTAACAGTCGGCCCTCCATATCCACAAGGGTTCCAGGACCCCACTCGAGGATAACAAAATCGGTGTAC
Source organism: Macaca thibetana thibetana (assembly GCF_024542745.1). NCBI lineage: Eukaryota > Metazoa > Chordata > Mammalia > Primates > Cercopithecidae > Macaca > Macaca thibetana. The sequence continues at coordinate 113,379,629 of NC_065586.1, forward strand.
GTTCAGATACATATGCAATGAGGCATATAATGAGGCCTTATACAAAATGAGGCAGTACAATCAGCCCTCTGTATCCATCACAGTCCTCACGGTCCTAATCCACAGCTACTGGGTTTCAGTCCATAGTTGGCTGAATCCTGAGATGTAAATCTGGGTGCTTCCCTATTCCAAAAGATAACCCACAATTAAGAAAAAGTTAACATCTATACAAGTTTTCACTCAAAATCTTTATAGATGGTGAAAGTTTGCCACCATTTACAAATTTAGTAGTTTTAGTTCTCTTTCAGAAAACAAAGAAAATCTGATCCTTCACCATCCACAGTTGGGTTTCAATCCACAGTTGACTGAATCTGGGGATATAAATCCATGGATACAGAGGGCTGACTGTACTTTAATTGTAGAATTTATATATAAGTACTGCTTTCGTGATTAGCTAGTAAATGAATCTATTCATTCATCACATATTATTTAGCACCCAGTTGAAGGGAAGTTTTACTTCACCTCTACTCCTGCTACAAAGAAGCCATTTAACAAATGCAGAAGGAATGATCAGATAAGAATAATTAGTACACCCCACCCCTCCCAAAAGGTAAAGGGATTATGTATTTTAGATTTTAAAAAACACAAGATGTAATAATTCAAGGTAACTTTTTTTTTTTTTTTTTTAAAGACAGAGAGTCTCATTGCCAGGCTGCAGTGCAGTGGCACGATCTTGGCTCACTGCAACCTCCGCCTCCTAAGTTCAAGTGATTCTCCTACCTCAGCCTCCCAAGTAGCTGGGGTTACAGGCATGCGCCACCATGCCTGGCTAATTTTTTGTATTTTTAGTAGAGATGGGGTTTCACCATGTTGGCCAGGCTGGTCTCGAAGTCCTGACCTTGAGTGATCCACCCGCCTTGGCTTCCCAATGTGCCGGGATAACAGGTATGAGCCACTGCGCCCCAGCAGGTAACATATGAATCCTGATCATATCCTAGTTTTTTTTTTTTTTAGTACAAAAACATTTATAGGACATTTTAAAATGGCTGAAAATGAGGTGAAATTAGGGAATTATCAGCTTTTTTGTCTTGTAATTGTTATTGTGGGTATGTAAAATGTTTTTATTTTCAGAAGCTTCAAACTGAAATACTCAGGGTAAGATATCATGATGTCTATAAGAATGCTTACCTATGACTTTAGGCAAATGTTAACCTCTCTGAACTTCATTTATGAAATGGAATAATACCTATCTCAGATGGGGAGGCTATGAAAAGGCTCAGTACTTATTATTACTGTTATTAGTACAACTTATCACTACTAGTAAACAATGGGACTGCAAAAGGAAATTTTTTAAAAAACCAGTCTGCTGTGAATAAATGATCTGGCTGTGGAAACAAGGCAAACATATTATGAAATGGACATCAATGCAAGACATTAGAATTTTCAGACTGTGTTATAGTATTCAAAGATTATTTTTATAGGTTCAAGATTCCAAAACTAAAACAATTTTACAATTATTTGATTTTTAAAAATCTGTCTTATTAGAAGAGACAAAGATGGTGACTTAAATGTCAACATTTAATAAGCGGAAAACAACCCATTCAAACCCACTAGAAATAATTATTTCCAAAAAGCAGAAATTACACCGATCATAGTAGATATCTACTTTTTCAGAAAGTTGTAACTTTCATCCCATCGAAAAGTTCCTTCTATGCAGGAGACTAAAGAAATATCATATTTAGATATAAACGAAAGAAAGAAGGGGGAAAAGGAATAGCAGGAAGAAAAAATTCTATTTCTTACAGCCATTTATCCAAATAAAAATAGAGGGAAGAAAAAATGAACACGGAACAATATAATACTGTCCTTTAAACTGCTGATCAGAATATCTTTATTTAAAAAGAGCAAAGGCGGTGAACGTATAGAGAAAGTATCTGTGATATTATTACAAATACAGATTATGGAAGAGACCCTTGATCAATTCCAACAATGATCAGTAATAGCTTTTCCTTTCTTATGGGAAGCCAACTGGCTGTTTCTAAGTTCTATAAAAATCTGGGTGCTCCTCTATTCCAAAAGATAAGCTACAATTAAGGAAAAGTTAACATCTATAGAACTTCTCACTCAAAATCTTTATAGCTGGTAAAAGTTTGCTTTCTGTGTTTCTTTCAGAAAACAAAGAAAACCTGATCCCTCACAGTCAAGATTCCTGTGATGAGGGAGGTAATAAATGGGGTCATGGCACTTCTCCCCTTTGAATAGTCATCTGGTTACATCCATGGAATTTGTCTGGAAGTTTCAGGCCAAACCCTGCAAGTCCGAATCTGTGGTGATGTAACCCATATAAACTCCAAGGTCCTGAGGCTGTTCAGATCACAAAGACCCTATCTTTTGAGACCAATATCTAAATATTGGTTACCAAGATTTTAGAAAGTATCTAAGCTATACTCTAAGACTAAAGCTTATCGTGCCACGAGACATGTATGGATAAGGTACAATAGGAATTCAGGAGAGGCAAACACTGCCTCTGGGTGAGTGGTCTGGGAAAGCCTTCCTGTAAGGGTATGACATTTAGGTTATGTCTTAAAGCATGAGAAAAATTTGAACAAACAGTCTAGGAGTTGGGGTGGGACATGTGGGATGACTTGAGAGAGGCTATCATTCTGGGCCACAGTAGCATTGTTAGAGCAAAGAGATGGAGGAACATCAAGAAATTAAGGCTGTTCATGGTTTAATGTCAGAGCTTTAGGAAGCTGAGGTCGGAGGGGTGTGGTTCGAGACCAGCCTGGCCAATATAGCAAGGCCTTGTCCCCCCCCCCACACACAAATTTAGTTGGGTGTGGTGGCATGTGCCTGAAGTCCCAGCTACTTGGGAGGCTGAGGTGGGAGGATAGCTTGAGTCTAGGAGGAGTCTGAGGCTGCAGTGAGTTATGATCACACCACTGTACTCCCACCACTGTACTCCAGCCTGGACAACAGAGTGAAACCCCATCTCAAAAAAAAAAAAAAAGAAAAAGAAAGAAAAAAAGAAATTAAAACCATCCTGATGATATCAAGTGAGATTTAACAGAAAACTCCTACCCTAGTTAGAACATGTTTTACTAAGAAAAAGCAGCAGCATTTCATGTAACATATCATAAAATCCTACATATTCTGATTATCTAATAAAGGTCCTATGCTATCTTGCAATAAATATGTATGGAATTTACAAGACCTATTAATATCTATTTGCTAAAATACGTTCTTGAAACCTGTACTTTGTGGCATAATACTTTGTAAGAAAAAGAGGAAATAAAATTAACCATGCTTATTAAATATTTACTATATGCTCAAGTAAAATATACACCAATGTTTGCCAAGCCCTTCCCCAGCTTTGGGACTATTTCTGCAACCCTCTAATTCCATATATGGTAATAGTAGGAACAGCCAGGCTTATATAACATGGTTCCATTGCCCTGCCTCATTAGATAGTCCAGGGGTACACACTAGACCCAAGCAGGACCAGATTTCCTTCCTGGATGTTTGAAATTCAGACTCAGAGCTTCCTTGAATCGAATAAACATACTGTAGCTGAGCTGTCTTGTGTGTGTATTCAGGGACTGGGAAATGGAGAGTGCCAGTCTCCAGAGTGAAGAATAAAGCACACAAACAGCCAGGAGCAGAGAGGAAACAGAGGGACTAGCCTAACAGTGGTTTAGTTTCTCATTCTAGATTGTTTCTAAGGCCTGGCTGTACTACTGCTTAAAGTTGTGCAGAGGCTAACCCACACAACCATGAATAGTGGCCCTGATGCCTGCCTGCCCTTGGGGTCCAGGAAACAACCTAATATTCTTAGAATAAGTACCTTTTTTTGGCTTAACTTTAGTGAGTATCTGTTTCTCTCTAACATGTTCTAGCTTACCAGGCATTGTGTTAAAGACACAAATATATTATAATCAATATCTCATTAAGCTCAAAGTGCTATATATATATTACAAATACATTATAAAGGTAGGTTGTACTTTCTGTGGTTTATCTTGTACCAATAGGCTTCAATTTTGTTGAAATCAAAAAGATTTCTGTGGGAAGAGAAATACTGTTTCTACGACATAAAAAAGTTTTTATCAATTGTCAACAATTGCCGACAAGCCAGGTATGGTGGCACATGCCTACAGTCCCAGCTGCTTGGGAGGCTGAGGTGGGAGGAATGGTTGAGCCCAAGAGTTCGAGGCCAGCCTGGGTAACAGAGTGACACCATTTCAAAAAGAAAGGAAAAGAAAAAGAATTGCTGACACATGCTAACAGCAATTACATGAGTTGAATCACAGGGGTCAATACCTACAAGATTACAGACAGCCTGCATTTAACTTCACCAATAGTGTCAGTCACAGGTTAAAAAATTCTAGCCGTATGTGCATCTCTCTTGTAGACAGCAATTTACTAACAACATCAGGATAGTCTTTAAGAGCTCTCACACTCTGACATCCTTTCAGCCCTTTGTAGACCCAGCTGAGGCACATTTTCTCCTGGGGGAAAAAATACTGATTTTTTAATCCCTTCCTAACATGGACATAATTTTATGTAATAGAGAAGAACAAGTTATATTTAAATAACATCAATATAAGTCATTTATTTTACAAACTGTTCTTTCCTACACACGGTTCTAACATTGAGTAAAACCCCCAAATCCGAAAGTAAAAAGATCACTAAGTGAAGATCCTAAATTACTGTGACAGGTATATTTTGAACATTCTTCCATCAGCTGGTTTTCTGAAAAAGACATAATGATAACTAGTTCTAGCTTTTTTTGTTTTTTGTAGGGTTGTGGGGCAGGGAAGAGAGAAATGTGACATAAGACACAATAATCAGCACATGTATGTACAAGATACCAATATAAAATTGATTTTTGCGTGTGTGTGTGTGTGTGTGTGTGTGTGTGTGTGACAAAGTCTTGCTTTATTGCCCAGGCTGGAGTGTAGTGGTATAATCCTGGCTCACTGCAAGCTCTGCCTCCTGGGCTCAAGCCATCCTTTCACCTCAGCCTCCTGAGTAGCTGGGAATGCAGGCATGTGCCACTATGCCTGGCTAATTTTTTTGTAGTTTTTGGAGAGACAGGGTATCCCTATGTTGCCCAGGCTGGTTTCAAATTCCTGGGCTCAAGCGATCCACCTGCCTTGGCCTCTCAAGTGCTGGGATTAGAGAGAGACGTGAGCCACGACGCCCAGCCTAACACTGAACTTTTACAGCAGGCTTTAAATGGAGATAACCATTCACAGTCCTGGCCCATACTGTAAACCAATATCTATTCTAAGAGAATTCTCACTCTATTACAATTTAAAAAAAGATGTCCATGATATTCAGAAATATCAGTGTATTATTCTGTAACGGTCTGTCTTCTAAGTGGAAATAGTGGTAATTATTTTCTACTTAGAAAAATCACTAATGTTGACCTAAGAAACACATGTTTAACAAAACCTTTAGCAAAGCTACTAAGGAAGAAAAGCAATGGAAAGAAATGCACTAGTTGGAAGATGGTGGATAGGAGACAGGGCTAACATGTAGCTCCCATATGCATGGACAAAACAACGTGAAGAGACTCACACTGTGATCTTTTGCTTCAAGAACCACCATGGGAACGTACCGGCAAAACCGAAAGAGTTCACAGATCCTTTGAAAGAAGTGGGCATGCCACTGCAAATTCCTCAAAGCAGGTAAAAAACTATGAGTTCTCAAAGTGTGAGGGGGGAAAACCTACCTCGGAACACACATCCCTACTGGGGAATCTGAAAATCCAGATGACAGGAGAAGGATTTAACCTTCCCTAGGGCTGAAATGGGTTTAGGAAGTCATGAGAAATATAAAAGTACAAGTAGCAGTGGGAAGTGCCTTGAAAGCAATCTCAGTCTCCAGCTTGAGCCCTGGGAAGCCATCTGTGACTATATCTCACAGGGTCCCTCAGGGAAGGCAGCTAGATGAACTGGGGAGGGGTCATGGGGCAAAGGAAGCTCTCAACTGAAATTCGTAGTGGTTTCAACGGGGCACAAATTTTCTTAGAGTCTGGAGGACAAGCAGGAGCTGCTGTGGATACAAGTGAGTAAGCGAGGGCAGAACACACGAGCCCCCACCGACCCAGCGGGCAGATGGGGAGGGGTGAGGTCCAAAAGCCGTAGCAGGGTAGCTCACGGCCTGTGGCAAGGTTTGAGCAGTGAGACTGGCTTCGCCAACTGCCTGAGAGCTGGGTGAAGCCTCTCACTACTATCTGCCACTTCCCTGGCAAACTATATAACACAGTAGAGGCAGTGAAGATCCCCTCTGGAACATAATCCCATTGGCCTGAGAACCACCACCTGCCCCCTACAGTGGCTGTGGCAAGCCCCACCCAAGGAGAGTCTGAGCCCAGACCCACCTAAACCAAACCCATCTGATAGTATTTCCCTACCCACCCTGGTAGCCAAACACAAACACAGAAACTCTTGGGAACTTTATGGCCCCACCCATCACTGGAGAAACCAAAATACTTACCCTGGCCATCTCAGCACAAGGCTTGGAGCCACCTACTAGTACCAAAGCTGACGCTGTCCTGAAAGTGCCACTTCCTGGCTGGAGGCCAACCAACTCAGGCCATTACAGCAACCCAGGACAGAATAACCCTGATCCCAAGAAGGAGAAGACAATACCTAATTCCACTGTCTGCAACATCCTGGCTAACCAGAGGTCCTGAGGGTGTCCAAGTGACAACTTCATTGCTAGCATAACCAGCATTCAAGAAAGCTAGCACACTAAACATACCTACAACCAAGGACTCTTACAGAGTCTACTTTACTTCTCTGCCACCTCTCCCAGAGCAGGTGCTGGTATCCATGGCTGGGAGACCTAAAGATGGATTACATCACTGGATTCTTTGCAGACATCCCCCAGCGCTAGCTTGGAGCCTGGTAGCCCCACCAGGTGGCTAGACTCAGAAGAGCAATAACAATCACTGCAGTCCAGCTTCAGGAAGCCCCAACAATCCCCCCTGGGGAAGGAGGAGAGTGCCAAATCAAAGGATCGCCCCATCGGACAAGAGTTTCAGACCTCTCAATTAGTCTACCCAAATGAGAAGGAACCAGAAAAGTAATTCTGGTGATATGACAAAAGAGGGTTCCACAACACCCCCAAAAGATCACACCAGCAATAGATCCAAACCAAGAAGAAATCTCTGAATTGCCAGATAAAGAATTGAGGTTGATATTAAGCTATTCAAGGAATACCAAAGAAAGGTGAAAATCAACTAAAAGAAATTAGAAAAAAAATAGGATATGGATGAAAAATTCTCCAGAGAGATAGATATCATAAAGAAAAAGCAACCACAATTTCTGGAAATGAAAGACACACTTAGATAAATACAAAATGCAGGGGAAAGGTTCAACAACAGACTACAACAAGTAGAAGAAAGAACTTCAGAGTTGGAAGACAAGGCTTTTGAATTAATCCGATCAGAAAAAGACAAAGAAAAAAGAATAAAACAAATAAACAAAGCTTCTAAGAAATTTGGTATTATGTTGAATGGAAAAACCTACAAATCACTGGTGTCCCTGAGGAAGAAGAGAAATCTACAAGTCTGGAAAACTTATTTGAGGGAATAACTGAGGAAAACTTCCCTGGCCTTGCTAGAGATTTAGGCATCCAAATAAAAGAAGTTCAAAGAACATCCGGGTAATTCTTTGCAAAAAGATCATTACCTAGGCACATAGCCATCAGGTAATCTAAAGGCAAGATGAGGGAAAGAATCTGAGGAGCTATAACAAGAAAGCTTACTGCAGGAGGGTTCTTTTTTGAGAAGTATGGTGATAAAAGATGGCGGACGAAGGGCATCTGGCTGTAGAAGAGGGGGAACCTTGAGGAAGAATTTCTTTTAGTTGATTTTCACCTTTCTTTGGTATCTCCTTGAATAGCTTAATAATCAGCCCCCATCTGGAATTCAAAGATTTCTTCTTGGTTTGGATCGATTGCTGGTGTGATCTTTTGGGGGTTTATAGAACTTTGAGGAAGATATTTCTTACTCAGTGCAGGACTCCTGTTTTATTCAATTACTATTGCACTTGTGTGCAGTGATCTTGTTGCCTACATTTTAAAAATAACAGAACCATCTCTTCTTTCAGCTATTACATGGGTTTTTGTAGACTGGCCAGGGAACCTATATGTTAGCACAGGTTATATGAGAAACCCCACCATGTTTCTGTCAAATCAACACCTCTACCCTCTCCTCCTGCAGGTCTCTTTTCAGTACCAGGCCAGTTCTCTAATTTCACCTGTTTTCTCACAGGTTAAAAAAATTTGGCCTGCTTTTGCCTCATTTTAAAAAGCTGCCACCAGTTAGGGTTTGTTCTGGCTTCCTAATTCCTATTATTCCAGAAAAATGCAATATTTTTGTTTCATGGCCCTCTGGCTGGATAAACATCCTAAATAAGCAGGAGTAGAATTAGACTAATAAGTACACAGACTCTTAACAAATTTGCTTATATAAATCAAAGTTTTGGAAAACATGTCTGAAAGTAAAAATATTTGTTAATGCCAATCAAATACTCTGAATATTCTGGGATTATTCAAATTTTAAAATGGTCTTCAAAAGCCATTCTATAATGTAGCATCCAAACATTTCTGTCACAAAGTCTCTTAAGTTTATAAAATTTAGTCCTTCTGCTCATGAGAATATAAAAAAGCTCCTTTGGTAGAAGGAACCAAAACTCTACATGCTACAAATCTTCCAAAGGCGATTGCTATGAACTGAATATACGTGTTCCCCCATCCCCAACCTTCTACCAATTTATATGTGAAATCCCAACCCCCCCAACATGATTGTGTTAGGAGCTGGGGTCTTCGGGAGATGATTAGGTCATGAGGGTGGAGCCCTCTTTTATTAGTACCCTTATAAAAGAAGCCTGAGAGAACACCCTTGTCCCTTCTGCCACGTGATGACATAGGGAAAAGATAGCCAGCTATGAATCAAGAAGCCAGCAGACAGTGAATCTGCTGGTGCCCTGATCTTGGACTTCCCAGCCTCCCAAACTGTGAGGAATACATTTCTGTTGTTTACGAGCCACTCCGTTTGTTATTTTTGTTACAGCAGTCCAAAGGGACTAAGGCAGCGACTAAAAAATCATCCTTTTTTTTTTCTTTTTTTGAGGCAGTCTTGCTCTGTCATCTAGGCTGGAGTGCAGTGGCACAATCTTGGCTCACTGCAACCTCTGCCTCCCAGGTTCAAAGAATTCTCATACCTCAGCCATCAGAGTAGCTGGGATTACAGGCACGTGCCACCACACCTGGCTAATTTTTGTATTTTTAGTAGAGACAGGGTTTCACCATGTTGGCCAGGCTGGTCTTGAATTGGCCTCAAGTAATCCGCCCACCTCAGCCTCCCAAAGTGCTGGGATTACAGGTGTGAGCCACTGCGCCTGGCCAAAAAAATCATCATTTTTGAGGGACCAGTGTACAAATCACCTTTGTTTGGCTTGCTTTTGGCACTTGGCAATTGAATTCTGAATATCAGGAACCTGGGCCATTATGATTAAAGTATCAGAGAATTATTTCCAAATTTTCAATTACAATTGAGAGGTCAAGATTTCTAAAACTAAAACAATTTTTATATTAAATAAGTTACTCAGCTGTTTACAAGGTGAACTTCTATGTACAACATATTTGGCAGAAAATATGTTAGAAATGTAACTTTGGTTACATTTTCTGAATGAGCAACTCTGGTTATTTCAGTAAATACCAGATGTCAGATTAATTTGTTTATGGTTAAAGGACACAATTTACTGCCAGGTGAGGGACTACCAGCTTACTGTCCACCCCAATTAGAAGCAGCAAGAAAGCTGTTGAATATCTAGGGCTAAATTTCCTATTATACCAACCATCACCTTTAAAAATCACAACCATAATTGACGATCCCAACTAACTCCATTAGTATTAGGCTAAACAGAAAGAGACACACATATGTTCTTGTTCATTTTTCGTTCTCTCCTCCCTCCCTTTTTCCTCTCATACCCTCTTCTCTACTTCCCCTGACAGCCCCCACAAACACCCTTGAGTCTAAGGTAACTCAAGTAACATTTGGTTCAATTTAGAAGTGACTAAGTTAGAACTAGAGTACTATTACTCAATTTCTGTTTATAAAGCATATTTCAGTAAACTGTAATTCTGAAAAGTTAATAAAACAATTTCTAGGTTCTAGAATAAAACAAAGAAAACACATGAAAAGAAATAAAACGCTGAGCTTCTGAAGGGTCCTTCTGGTATCAATCTAATTTACTTCTAAGCCAGGCAGTTTTAACAGCACAAAAGATATAAACTGAAATACTTCATGGGACCCTCAACTACTTGGAAACGATATACCTTGTTCCAAGGAACCCACTATATTCTCAATCATTTTCCACTTAGTTCCATCACTTTAACAGAAAAAAAAGGAGATACCACATTTACCAGGTGTCATCTTTGAAACTGTCTTACCAGCAAAGAGGATTCACAATTTGGATGCACACAATCACACCATCTTTTTCAAAGTAAGTATAACTCTTTGCAACAGACATATGGCAAATGCCTTGTTTTTATCTCTCGGCATAAAAATTACTATCAACTCCCACAGAACTTTTCAAAAGACCTGTCACTATATTTAAACAATTCATAAAGGTATAAAATCAGAAAAGTTCTTAAACTCATAAGCCAGATAAATGGAAAAGAATCTATCAACTAAGGAGAAATGCTGTATCTCAATTATGACAAAAATTATATATACAGTTGTGCCTTGGTATCTGATATGGTTTGGCTGTGTCCCCACCCAAATCTCAACATGAATTGTATATCCCAGAATTCCCATGTGTTGTGGGAGGGACCCAGGGGGATGTAACTGAATCATGAGGGCCAGTCTTTCCTGTGCTATTCTCGTGATAGTGAATTAAGTCTCATGAGATCCGATGGGTTTATCAGGGGTTTCTGCTTTTGCTTCTTCCTCATTTTTCTCTTGCTGCTGCCATGTAAGAAGCGCCTTTTGCCTCCCGCCATGATTCTGAGGCCTCCCCAGCCATGTGGAACTGTAAGTCCCATTAAACCTCTTTCTTTTGTAAAACGCCCAGTCTCAGGTATGTCTTTATCAGAAGCATGAAAATGGACTAACACAGTAAGTTGGTACCAGTAGAGTGGGGCGTTGCCGAAAAGATACCTGAAAATGTGGAAGCGACTTTGGAACTGGGTAACAGGCAGAGGCTGGAACAGTTTGGAGGGCTCAAAAGAAGACAAGAAAATGTGGGAAAGTTTGGAACTTCCTAGAAACTTGTCGAATGGCTTTGCCCAAAATGCTGACAGCGACATGGACAATAAGGTCCAGGCCTAGGTGGTCTCAGATGGAGAGGAACTTGCTGGGAACTAGAGTAAAGATGACTCTTCTTATATTTTAGCAAAGAGACTGGCGGCATTTTACCCCTGCCCTAGAGATCTGTGGAACTTTGAACTTGAGAAAGATGATTTAGGGTATCGGTAAAAGAAATTTCTAAGCAGCAAAGCATTCAAGAGGTGACCTGGGTGCTGTTAAAAACATTTGGTTTCATAAGGGAAGCAGAGCATAAAAGTTTGGAAAATTTGCAGCCTGACTATGCGTCAGAAAGAAAAACCCATTCTCTGGGGAGAAATTCAAGCCGGCTGCAGAAATTTGCATAAGTAGCAAGGAGCCTAATGTTAAATCCCAAGACCATGGGAAAAATGTCTCCAAGCCATATTGAGACCTTCAAGGCAGCCCCTCCCATCACATGCCTAGAGGCCCAGGAAGAAAAAGCGGTTTTGTGGGCTGGGTACAGGGTCCCTTTGCTGTGTGTGGCCTAGGGACTTGGTGCCCTGTGTCCCAGCCACTCCAGCTGTGGCTAAAAGAGGCCATCGTACAGCTTGGGCTGTGGCTTTAGAGGGTGGAAGCCCCCAAGCCTTGTTGAGCCTGTGGGTGCATAGATGTCAAGAATTGAGGTTTGAGAACATGCGCCTAGATTTCATAAAACATAAGGAAATGCCTAGATGCCCAGGCAAAAGATGATTGGAGGGTTGGGGCCCTCATGGAGAACCTCTGCTAGGGCAGTGTCAAAGGTAAATGTGGGGTCAGAGTCCCCCACACAGAGTCTCTACTGGGGCACTGCCTAGTGGAGCTGTGAGAAGAGGGCCACCATCCTCCAGACCTCAGAATGGTAGACCCACCGACAGCTTGTACCATAAGCCTGGAAAAGCTTTAGACACTCAATGCCAGCCCGTGAAAACAGCCGGGAGGGAGACTGTACCCTGTAAAGCCACAGGGGTGGAGCTAAGACCATGGGAACCCAGTTCTTGTATCAGTGTGACCTGGATGTGAGACCTGGAGTCAAAGGAAATCATTTTGGAGCTTTAAAATTTGACTGCCCTTCTGGATTTCGGACTTGCATGGGCCCTGTAACCCTTTGTTTTGGCCAACTTCTCTTATTTGGAATGGTTGTGTTTACCCAATACCTGTACCCCCATTGTATCTAGGAAGTAACTAGCTTGCTTTTGATTTTACAGGCTCATAGGTGGAAGGGACTTACTTGCCTTGTCTCAGATGAGGACTTTGGATTGTGGGCTTTTGGGTTAATGCTGAAATGAGTTAAGACTTTTGGGGGACTGTTGGGAAGGCATGATTGGTTTTGAAATGTGAGGACATGAGATTTGGAGGGGCCAGGGGCGAATGATATGGTTTGGCTGTGCTTCCACCCAATTCTCATCTTGAATTGTATCTCCAAGAATTCCCATGTGTTGTGGGAGGGACCCAGGGGGAGGTAATTGAATCATGGGGGCTGGTCTTTCCCATGCTATTCTCATGATAGCAAATTGTCTCAAGAGATCTGATGGGTTTATCAGGGGTTTCTTCTTTTGCTTCTTCCTCATTTTTCTCTTGCTGCCGCCATGTAAGAAGTGCCTTTCACCTCTTGCCACCTCTTGCCATGATTCTGAGGCCTCCCCAGCCATGTGGAATTGTAAGACCAAATAAACCTCTTTTTGTTCCCAGTTTCAGGTATGTCTTTATCAGCAGTGTGAAAACAGACTAATACAGTATCTGTAGAAAACTGATTCCAGGACCCCTGTGGACACTGGGTCTGCTGATGCTCAAGTCTTACAGTCAGCCCTATGGAACTCATAGATACAAAAAGTCATCCATGTCTGTCGGTTCTGTATCTGACAAATACTGTATTTTTCATCAGCTGTTGATAGAATACAAAGATGCAGAACTCTCAGATATAGGGCACCAACTGTATATTTTAAAAAATATTCTTGGCTGGGCGTGGTGGCTCATGCCTGTAATCCCAGCATTTTGGGAGGCCGAGGTGGGCAGATCACGTGAGGTCAGGAGTTCGAGACCAGCCTGGCCAACATAATGAAACCCTGTCTCTACTAAAAATACAAAAATTAGCCAGCATGGTGGCATGTGACCATAATCCCACCTATTTGGGAGGCTGAGGCACGAGAACTGCTTGAACCCGGGAGGCAAGAGGATGCAGTGAGCAGAGATTGCACCACTGCACTCCAGCCTAGGCAACAGAGCAAGACTCTGTCTCAAAAACAAACAAAAAACAAAACAAAACAAACATAAACACACATATATACACACACACACACATATATAGAGAGAGAGAAAGAGAAAGAGACAGAGAGAGAGAGAGAAATTCTTAAATGGGTTCATTTGAATAGTACAAGGAATGAATCCTAAATTATCTCACATGTTGAAGATCCCAAATCTGGAAATCTGAAATCTGAAATATTACAATGAACATTTCCTTTAAGTGTCATGTCGGTGAGAAGAAGTTTCAGATTTCAGAGCGTTTCAGATTTTTGGATTTGGAATGCTCAACTTGTATAATGCCTACATTTTCAGAAATTAACATTTAATGGAAAGCTAAGAAGCCACTGAAGTCAACCTCTCATAAGAACTAGGGCAGATTTAAAATTAGTTTTTGAAGAAAAACTTCAATGTCATCTAGCATGGCTTTGTTCTAAGAGTTGGGTTTGAGTTCTGGCTCTAACATTTACTAGTTTTGTCACCTTAGGCAAGTGATTTAGCCCCTGTGAGTCTTAACCATACAACGGCGACACCTGATATCTACCACACTGGGTTGTTTTCAACATTAAATGAAACTGTTGGCATAAACATCTGGCGCAATCTAGGTACAGGTACTTCTGTTATCTCTGCTCATATTTCTTTCTGGATGAAAATACAAGTGACCCCCCTCAGTCTTCAAAATAGAATGCCAGCTTGGCCATTGGATAACTTGGTTTCTAAAGCAACTGGATGGTAAATCAGGAATGCATCCATTGGTCACCTCATCTACGAGACAACAAAGATTTAGAAGTATAATATGAAAAAGTAAACTCTATTATACAAATATAACCGATCTAAGAGATCTAAGGAATAAAAATGATCCTCTGCTCAGGTTCAAAAGGCTGTTAGGAAAATAATTACATCCTACTGATTACCTTGCAATATACTTAAGGTTTCTTCTTTTCTCTCTCTTTTAAAATGATTGATGTTTTGATTGGAAATAAATTTAAATTTTATAAAACCATTCCAGTAAAATAAAAAGTTCAGAAAAACATGCAAAGGCCGCCGGGCGCGGTGGCTCAAGCCTGTAATCCCAGCACTTTGGGAGGCCGAGACGGGTGGTTCACGAGGTCAGGAGATAGAGACCATCCTGGCTAACACGGTGAAACCCCGTCTCTACTAAAAAAATACAAAAAACTAGCCGGGCGAGGTGGTGGGCGCCTATAGTCCCAGCTACTCGGGAGGCTGAGGCAGGAGAATGGCGTGAACCCGGGAGGCGGAGCTTGCAGTGAGCTGAGATCCGGCCACTGCACTCCAGCCCGGGCAACAGAGCAAGACTCCGTCTCAAAAAGAAAAAAAAAAAAAAAAAAAAAAAAAACAACACATGCAAAGGCCGAGGTTGTCAGGTGAACAATAGAGTAGAACGCTCTTGTCCTTTTTAATTCCTCTGTTAAATAGTATCACTCTACTTCTGCAGGTGACTTACATCTTGCTAAGGAAGTTGTGAGAGCCTTAGGTACAGATAGGGTTTTTTGTTTTTTTGTTTTTTTTTATTAATTAAGTTTTTTAAAATAACTTTTTTATCTTGAAATAATTTCAACCTTACAGAAACGCTGCAAAACTAGTAAAGAATTCTCATTTATCCTAAACCCAGATTTTCCAATTATTAACATTTTGCCACATTTGTTTCTCTCTGCATATTATTTTTCTGAACTATTTGAAAATAAGTTACACATATGATGTCATTAACTTCTAAATACTTAAGTGTGTATTTCCTAACAAGGACATTCTCTCACATAACCACAGTACAATTACCAGAGTTAGAAAGCTAACATTGGGATAATACTATAATCTACAGACCTTATTCCAGCTGAAATATAATTTGAAATATGAATCAATAGCCTTTTATTTTTGCATAATCTTTGACCAAGGGATTACTTACATAAGTAGTAAACGATTGCCTGTTGGCTACTTATGCTTTAAGAACACACAAGCATATTTGTATGTGAATAATGGATGTATGTGTATGTTTATAAAGTTTTTCTAAAAAGTTATAACAGTGATCTCTCTGGGTAGTGGAATTATGGTTGACTTTTGTAGTCTTCTTTATAGGTTTCTAATTTTTTTTAAATGGGGGAAAATTGCCCATACCAATTTCTAAACATATATAACTTATCTTACACAGGTTGATTTTGTTAAAATATGCAAGTTTCTGCACACAAATCAGTGTATCATCAGAAAAATTAAAAATCCGCTTCATACTTCCTTTTGCTCAATGGCTTCCTACTTAAACTTCTGACAACACTCTCAGTATTGATCAACTTACAAAAGATAATTCACACATCATTCATTTAGGAAAAAAGTAATCTGTCCATACTCTAAGAATTACCAGATAATTCTTTAAAAATACTTTAAAAATAAATAAAAATACTTTTAAAAAATACAATGAATTATCCAGAAGTAGTCTTATTTACAGTGGTTAATAAAACATCCTTATCTCTTCCAGCATAGGGTATATTGTTTATATATAAACAACTTTCAAATATAACCACCTATTTCTCTAGTACAATCCAATATCAATGTAAACCAACATGCTTACAAATGGGAAACACAGCTGTTCCCAAATTGACTTTAAACTCTACTCATGTTCAATATTTAAGTTGAGAAATACATAACCTATGAAAATACTACAAAGACAGGTTTAACAAGACATACAAATTAAGTGTTGCTGTTGCCACCCCTTTCCACTTACCTGTTTGAAGGCGAAAACAAAAATTTTAACCTAGTTTTACTTTTAGCTTATTCATTTTAAAGTACCTTCATTTAGTACATTATAGAACTTTACATTTAAAGAAAATGCAAACAGGTGAAAGCTAGAGATCTCAAACAGTGTAGTATCATGAACTACTTCCTAAAGGTTTTAAAACTTTCTGTTATTAATTACAAATATCTGGAAGCACTAACACCCATGCTATGATATTAATATTCTTTATTCCTAAAAAGTTCTTAATCTCTTATCTTAAATATTCCTGATGAAATATAAATGTTTGCCCATATTTTATCCTCAGTTGAGATGGGCAGCAGCTATTGATCTCCATCCTCCTTATAACAGCTCTTAATAAACTTGCTGATATTCTCAAGTCATTATTTGAGAACACAATCTTCAACAACAACAACAACAACACCACGATCTCATGACTGAGGAGGATACTCTCCCTGCCCTCCTCACATTGTTACAGGAAGGATTTAAAAGGGTCTTATAAACTTGTACAAGAAAAAATAAATAAATAAAATAAAAGGGAGTCTGTGTAGGGGACTTATAAGGACATACAAAATATATCCACTAAAACCACAGGAACAAAAGAGGTCAATCAGATCAAGTTCAATAATAATACATATTAAGTGCCAGGTATTACACTAAGTGTTTTACATATATTTAACCCTTACATCCTATAAGGCAGTTACTATTACCTCTACCGTAGAGAGTATGAAATACCTTGCTCATAGTCACAGAACTAGAGTGGAAAAAGCTAGATCTGAACCCAGGCCTATAGGACACCATTTGTGGAAATGATATAGTACTAGTTAAGAACATCAGCTGTGGAATCATACTGCCTGGGTTTGCAGACTGTTTTTACGGCCAGCAAACTGGGTGATTTGGATAAATTACTTCTGTCTTTGCATCTCGATTTCCTCATATATAAAATAGAGATAATAATAGTGCCTATTATCATGGTATTATTAAATGAGGATTAAATGGCTAATGCATGTAAAATCTTAAAACTGTGACTGGCACAGAAAAATTGCAGAAACATTGTAATTGCTGACTACTACTGGACTGAATATATGTGGACAGGGAGTTGAATGCTACTGCCAGATCTCTCATATACTTTCCTAAAGTATTTCCCATCTCTCTAATACTTTCCTAAAGTGTTTATGTCCTAGTTCTGCATCCGTGTATGGCTCAGAAGATCAGTTATTTGGCTAAGTGGATTTTTACAGGAAGGTGCTACTGTGCCCTGAAAAGGATGTTTTAGCTAGTGAGAATGCATGGACTGTGTGAATCAGGTTTATTTGAATCACAGTAAACTGCAGGATTCTGAGAAACAGAACCTAAAAATAATGTTTAAATTTTATGACTGTTACCTCCTTTAACTTGCTCTTAAAAAAAAAAAATTTAGATTCTTACTATAATACTGTGAAACTACTTTGCTTTTCTTTATCCTATATATTAAAAAAGAGAGCTTAAAAATTAATTCAAGATGGATTAGAGACTTAAATGTTAGACCTAATACCATAAAAATCCTAGAGGAAAACCTGTAGTACCATTCAGGACATAGGCATGGGCAAAGATTTCATGTCTAAATCCAAAAGCAACGGCAGCAAAAAAAAATTGACAAATGGGATCTCATTAAACTAAAGAGCTTCTGCACAGCAAAAAGACATACCATCAGAGTGCAAACCTACCATCAGAGTGAACAGGCAACCTACAGAATGGGAGAAAATTTTTGCAATCTACTCATCTGACAAAGGGCTAATATCCAGAACCTACAAAGAACTCAAACAAATTTACAAGAAAAAAACAAACAACCCCATCAAAAAGTGGGCAAAGGACATGAACAGACATTTCTCAAAAGAAGACATTCATACAGCCAACAGACACATGAAAAAATGCTCATCATCACTGGCCATCAGAGAAATGCAAATCAAAACCACAATGAGATACCATCTCACACCAGTTAGAATGGCAATCATTAAAAAGTCAGGAAACAACAGGTGCTGGAGAGGATGTGGAGAAATAGGAACACTTTTACACTGTTGGTGGGATTGTAAACTAGTTCAACCATTATGGAAAACAGTATGGCGATTCCTCAAGGATCTAGAACTAGATGTACCATATGACCCAGCCATCCCATTACTGGGTATATACCCAAAGGATTATAAATTATGCTGCTATAAAGACACATGCACACGTATGTTTATTGCAGCACTATTCACAATAGCAAAGACTTGGAATCAACCCAAATGTCCATCAGTGACAGATTGGATTAAGAAAATGTGGCACATATACACCATGGAATACTATGCAGCCATAAAAAAGGATGAGTTTGAGTCCTTTGTAGGGACTTGGATGCAGCTGGAATCCATCATTCTTAGCAAACTATCACAAGAACAGAAAACCAAACACCGCATGTTCTCACTCATAGGTGGGAACTGAACAATGAGATCACTCGGACTCAGGAAGGGGAACATCACACACCGGGACCTATCATGGGGAGGGGGGGGAGGGGGGAGGGATTGCATTGGGAGTTATACCTGATGTAAATGACGAGTTGATGGGTGCAGCACAGCAACATGGCACAAGTATACATATGTAACAAACCTGCACGTTATGCACATGTACCCTACAACTTAAAGTATAATAATAAATAAATAAATTAAAAAAAAAAAAAAAAAAAAAAAAAAAAAAAGAGAGCTTAAAAACATAGCATAAACCCCAAATAAAGCATTCAACTTACTAGTTAAAATACTAAAAGTTAAAATAACAGCAGTGAAAATTAAAAAAAAAAAAAAAAACCCAAAAAACATATCTACACGAAAAACATTCCATCTCTAGCCTGGCCTTTGATAGTCACTATACCTCAAACAGCTTGTACAGAATGAGATCCTCTTTCTCCTTTTCCTTCTCCCTCCTCATAGCTCATCTTTCTGGCTTCCTTGCTCACTCCAAAACCCCCTCCATTCCCAGTGGTATCCAAGCCACACAGACTCTATTTTCCATTTCCACTGCTACCTTTCTAGTTCAGACTTTCATTACCCTTCACCTCTTCTTTTTCAGGTCTTTACCCTATCAAATCATCCTTGATTTTATCCATTGCTGCCAGATTCAATAAACATATTATTGACGACTATGTGCTAAATACTGTGCTAGACATTTTAATATATATAATCTCAATTAACCCTCATACAACCATATGAAGCATCAGTCCCATTTTATAGAATAAAGTACTTGTGGATGAAATGGGTTTGGGGACTCTTGACTAAGGTCATGTTGGAAAAAGTGGCCTAGCTGAGACTCAAATCCAACTCTAAGTCTGCCTGAAGAAAGATTCTGATATCACTTGCATTCTAAAAGCCTCCACAGGTCCAACAGTCTTGGAAAGTAACAGCCAAACTTCTTAGTGTGGTATTTAAAGTACTCTATAATGTGGTCCATTCTTTTTATTCTTGTTTTGCATAACTTCCTATGCTACCATATTCTGTAGCCAACTTGAACAACTCACTCTATCTCAAAGATACTCAAATAGTCTCACTCTTAACTGGCGATTTTGTTATGTCCTCTTCTTGAAATGGCCTCTCTGCCATCTCAAAATCCTATATATACTATGAGGTTTGGTTCAAATGTCACTGCCTTAATACATTCTTTTCTTGTTTTCCCAAAAGAATGTTACTTCTCTCTCATTGGAACCTCACAGTACTACTGATACTCATAGTACTGTTGATCTTATTTCCCTACTACTTATTTTCCTTGAAGGGAAAGATGATACAAGGCCTTAACACCTCATATGCAGTTTCCTGTTCTCATACTCATAGTGCCTTCCACTGATTTGATATGGAGAGTTTATGTTTGTATATTTTAACATAACTTCCTATTCTTTTCCCAGCATCTTAGAATCATAGTAAACATACTTAGAAAATCTAAGATAGAGAACTACATCCCTCATTTTTAATCAAGATGAACTTTAAGAGAAGAAATGTTCCATAGGATTTACTTTTAAAGCTCAAAGGCATTTAGTTTATTTAAAGAAGCCAAACTATAGAACATTATATATGGTTAAAATTTCATTGAGTCCCTACTGTATTCATAAGTATTATCAAACTGAACTAAACCTGAGTTTTCATAAAAACTGACATTTTGAAAAAGGCTTTATTTGCTTTAATCTTTCTCATCCTTTTGATAAGATTAAGACTGTAAATGGCAAATGGTTAAATAGGAGCGCCAAAATGCTATCTGCAAGGCATCTGGCCTTAAAAAACACACCAAATGCCAACTCTGAGACATCTGGCCTAACATTATTTGTAAGTTTGTCTATTTCAAATGTTCTTACTTGAGATCACAGTTCTTTAGGAAGCTCTTTTATACTCTTTGTATGTACATTTAACAATACATGATAGAGCTGGACTTTGTAGATGCATTCAATTTCATTCAGCAAGACTTCTAAAACTCTCCAAAACTGAAGGGAAGTATGGCAAGTAAAATTTTAGATTATACCTAGACATTTTATTTAGGCTACATTAAACTGTACACAGAGTAAGAAATGTTTTTGATGTTTTCAGTAATGCCAGAAATAAAATACTATTAGCACCACATCTGTAAACGAAAATCCTCACTCTAAAAATCAGGCTTTTCACAAAATTAATATTGAGCAATAAATCTCTCATTTTGTGGAGTTCTTTACCCTCAACATTTTTATTTGGTTAAAACATACATCAGGAATAGTCTTGAAGATGGAAAGGAAACAGAAGTGTGACTAAAAGTCACGCTAAAACTTTGAAGGTCTGGAAGAAGGGTTGAGGTTGAATGAAGGCTCATGGTCAGACAGCCAGTCTTAGTCATACCAAAAACATTTACTGAATACCCACTGAATGCCACGTGCTAAGAGCAAAACAATCATGGTACCTGCTGATACGGAAGATTGGTGGAGACAATACTGATCACATTACCATAGAAATATAAATGCAAAATCCCAACTGTGATAAGCATTACCAAAGAGTTTCATGATAGTTAGGAAAGGTTTCCAGAGGAAATGATGATTACTGTTTTATTAATAGGCTCTAAGAAAACAGAAAACTGAGTATTTAATACGGAAGGCCTTTAAACCAGAGAATGGCTACTTGGTGACAGAAGAACTGAGTACCAAACAGGAGACAGTGAGGAAACTCAGATACGAGTAACAGTTCTAAGAAATTACTATCAACCTTTGGCTGGAAGGAAGAGGGGTGGGGAGGAAGAGTTGGTATTAGTAGAGGCCAGAGACTACAGTATCAAGCAGAAGCTGGAAGTATGGTGGGCCTGTCCTGCCAGAAGCATGGCACCACGAAGGAGAAAGAACGGCTGTCAGACACATTGTCCAATGCAGAGGGGAAGAGGAAGAAAACTCTGGCTTTCCCAGTTCACTCCCATTTCCCATCGGTGCTTTACATTGGTCAAACCTAGCTGAAATACAGCCTGCAAAGGTCAGCCCTCTCATGGCATACAGCAGGGAAGGGCCCAAGAATGTATCTGAGGGCAAACAAGCTAAGGTCTAACACAAGCACAGATCTGACGTATGGGTTAACCAAGGTTTGTATGGGGAGAAATGAGTTGGGGGAAGGGTGCACATGTACCATGGCCGTGTAGAGGACAGAGAGTATGGCAAGTATGGAGGAGTGAAAGATGGCCAGTGTGGTTAAACTGGAGAATGGCAGGGGAGAACGGAGGGCTAGAGAAATAGATAGGGACCAGGCCTGTGAGGGCTGGAATTTGTCATCCTACAATATGCAATCAGAAACCACTGAGGCAGGCAACTGATAAAATCAGATTTGTATCTCAAAAGTTCATCTTCCCCTTTTCCTCCCAGGGCATTCACTAAACTGCAACAAGCCAGAAATTCTACTAGGTGCAGGATACACAGCATAAATACAATACAGCATGTTTGCGCTCTGTGAAGTCTACCAGCAAGTGTTTAGCATGCTGGATTATCGAAGACCTTTTAAGTATTATTTTAGCATGAATCATCTGATTATCATCAGGAACATGAGATTTATCTTCATTGCTCCACAGATTTAGTTCCAGTAAAGTTGCTGATTATCCTTATTGTTTACTTTTTGTATTTATATGCTTCTATTAGTCATTTACCCACCTTTGTCTTTTCGGCTGAAGAACACTAATTTTTTTTCCCATCCATTTATCCTTATATGGCTGTCTCATTTCCATATTAATTTTAATTATTTGTTCTTGCCCTATCCAGTTCTGCTTTAAATTCCTTGTATTATAGCAACCATAAATGCACAAATAATTTATTCCCAGAGAATTTCAGTTTTAAAATAAGTATATAAAAAGATTTCACTTTGTGACATTGCTCATGAAAAGTCAAATTTCTTGTTTTGGAAGCACAGTGACATATTGACTACTTCTTTTAAGAATCCTAGATCTCATATTTTAAAGTAGAGTTTGGATTTCTTTCTTACATACTTGTCCTGAGAGCTCTTCTTTCATATTCCACCTCTTAACTTGGCACTTCTTAGCTTAGTGCCATGTGTAAATCTGAAGATTATACTGTACATTCCTTCTTCTAGATCTGTGCTGTCCAATATGGTACCCACTAGTCATATGCAACTTCTTAGCACTTGGAATGTAGCTGAAATTTAACCTATGCTATAATTATAAAATATATACCAGATTTAAAAGACTTTGTGTAAGGAAAGAAAGTAAAATATCTCATTGATTTTTATGTTGATTACATGTCAAAATGACCAGATTTGGGATATATGGGTCAAATAAAACATTACTAAAATTAATTTCACCTGCTTGTTTTTTACGTGTCCACTAGAAAATCTAAAATTACGTAAGAGCCACATGTTATATTTCTATTAATGCTGTTTTAAATCATTTATGAAAATTGATCAAAGTCTCGGACTCAATCATTCAGGACACTTATACCTGATCATCCTTACCCTGTTTCTCACATCTTTGAGCCAGATCTAATTGTGACAAAATATTCTCCTAGGAATTAGATGTTGGGAAACTTTGGTATGGATCTTCATCAAAAGCTTTCTGAAAGTTGAAAATGCATTTACTGTTTTCATTTCTTCTATATGCTCCTTTAGCATCTTCATATTAGATAGGAATGATTTCCCTAAATACTGTTTTCTCTCCCAACTGATTACTTTTCCTTCACACTAAGTCTTTCCTGTATTCAACTGCCCTAATCATTACTCTGGAAGTAAACAAAGACTCACTGGGCTCTATATTAAGCCAGACTGTCTCTGAATCAGGCTTAATCTTACGCAAGTGAACATGGCTGATCGTATTCTGAAAGCCCTTGTATTCAAATCCCATCTCCCCATACTTTCAGATCTCTTCTTAACTCTATTCTAAAATGATTCCATTATCATCACTAATTTTTTGAATACCATTCACAGTCCAGTTTTTGTTAGAGGTAGTGGGATTTAATCAAACAAGTAGCGATCTAATAGTCAGAAGACTTTAGCTCTTTATATATGGGAAAACTATTTCATAGATTCTAAAGTGCTACATATGTTAGATATTTTGCTTGCATATCTTGTTTCTTACCCTGGCAGGTCTTAGAAAATAGGTATCATCTCCTCAAATATCTCTTTAATTGTATGAGTATGTTTAAAAATTGATGGGAGCCTGATATCATGATTTACCTTATCAGATTAGGCTTTGATGAGAAAACAATAGCTTTCTTTTCTAAAGAGAAGAAAAAATACCACTCAAGTCAAACAGAAAGAAAAAGTCCAAAATCTAGGAGGTGAATTCTTCAGGCTTCCCAATTTTAGATAAGGCTGACCTATCTAAAGCCCTTCTTATAACGGTTGCCAGTTAATACCATGAAACACTCAGAAAGAGTACACTGTTCTGATTAAGAACTCCCATATATCACTTACAGATTCTCCCCAACTGTTAGCTGAATGCTTTTTCAGGGATGCATCACTTCTTGCTTTTTAGGTAGATCTGAAGTAGCATGTCATCTCCTAATGCCTTTAGCACAGTTCTCTCTGGTACCTGCATACTGGGCTACAAAAGGTATGAAGTATTTCTACTCTTTTATTTATATTGAACAAATGATTGTTCTCTTTCCTGCCCATCTACTCTAAATAAGGAGACCCAAAAGCTTCTTGTATAATTTCCTCTCCATTTCAAAACAGGAAAAAATTCATATTCATCTTTCCTTTCTGATAGTGACACATTTATATACCAATATTGTTTGGATTTTCAACCTCGTGTCTCTAATTGCAAAAGGAAATACTTGGTCTCTTATGAAAGGCAACTGCTGTCAAGTACCTGAATGCAGAGTGTGGTAGGTTGAAGGAAGATGGAGAGTAGGGTTAGCATCAGAAAATGTACATAAAAGCTTGTTTCTAAAAATCAGAACTCTTTATATGCTTTTATTCAGAATGAAAGAATAGGTGGGCGTTTGTACTAGCCCCTACTGCCTTTTCCTCTACACCAGAATTGCCAGATTCAGAAGTCCCAGAGCCCATTTCCATGGTGCCTTCTCTTTTCCCAGTGGCCTCAAACATTCCAAGTTGGAAGAATAGAGTTGGAATAGAACAACCTATTTGAAGAATCAAGTAAGTCAGTGTGGATAAATGATGAAGAGATGATACAGAAGGCACAGGCAGACTAGCTAAAATAGGGAGAGAGAGGGAAAGAGAACAAAATTTTTATTAATAATCTATTTTGTGTCTGAGGTTGGGCACAGTGGCTTATGCCCATAATTCAAGCACTTTGGGGGGCCGAGGCAGGTGGATCACCTGAGACCAGGAGTTCGAGACCAACCTGGCCAACATGGCAAAACCCCATCTCTACTAAAGATACGACGATTAGCTGGGTGCAGTGGTGTACGCCCGTAGTCCCAGCTACTCAGGAGGCTGAGGCAGGAGAATTGCTCCGGGAGGCAGAGGTTGCAGTGAGTTGAGACTGCACCACTGCACTCCAGTCTGGGTGACAGAGCTAGACTCTGCCTCAAAAACAAAAACAATAATCTATTTTGTGTCTGGAACTAGGGGTAAAGCAACTGGGTGGTCAGTGGCAAGAAAACTCCAATTCTGGGAGGGTAAAACTTAGGGTCTCTCTCTTTCAAACAATGTGTGCTAATGTGACATTTATGTGTTCTGTGGCGCTAACCAGGCACATAATAATGATTCACATGTGCTTTAATGTATGTCACATTAATTTATTGTGAATTTTATTTGTAAGCACTATATATTCCATAGATATTTATAGATCGTTTTTATAGTTTATTACTAAAATATCATGGCCTGAAACTTTTTAAAATCTGAAAACTCCTTAAATTTCTTTCTTGGTGAAAGTTAAGTAAAGTATGATCACCAAACCTGAATACTGCAATGGACCCGAAATAAATCACAAATTGCATTGTCTCTTTCTGGTGTGGTAAAGAAATTTTTAGTATTTTCTCTGTCATCTCTTGTAAGATAATCCCCTAATTTTTGTTTAAGCCTAATATCTAATTTACTTATACCTCAGCTATCTTGGCTCATAGGATTCTCAAGAGGAATCTTTACTATTTTCAAAGAACAAACACAACCACAAGGTACCTAATTTATCCTGTGAGTTCTTTTATTGTATGAATGAGCTAAGCAGGGCACTGGTCTGAATGAGTTTGCTCCAAACTTTTCTTGGATTTCTAATAAGGTATTTCTAAAATAGGCTTTATGTAGGCTATTTGCTAAATTATTCTTTGTAATTTCTCCCTTATATCCCAATTTATTAAAAATTCCCTTAAAAATAACAAGTCGGCCGGGCGCGGTGGCTCAAGCCTGTAATCCCAGCACTTTGGGAGGCCGAGACGGGCGGATCACGAGGTCAGGAGATCATCCTGGCTAACACAGTGAAACCCCGTCTCTACTAAAAAATACAAAAAACTAGCCGGGCGAGGTGGCGGGCGCCTGTAGTCCCAGCTACTCGGGAGGCTGAGACAGGAGAATGGCGTAAACCCGGGAGGCGGAGCTTGCAGTGAGCCGAGATCGCGCCACTGCACTCCAGCCTGGGTGACAGAGCCAGACTCCGTCTCAAAAAAAAAAAAAAAAAAAAAAAAAAAAAAAAATAACAAGTCATGGCCAGGTGTGACAGCTAGTCCCTTTAATCCCAGCACTTTGGGAGGCTAAAGTGGGAGGACTGCTTGAGGACAGGAGTTCAAGATCAGCCTGGCTAAGACAGAAAGACCCTGTCTTTACCAAAAAATAAAAAATAAAAATAAATAGATGAGTGTAGTGGTGCACACCTGCAGTCCCAGCTACTCGGGAGGTGAAAGCTGATGTGGGAGGATAACTTGATCCCAGGAGCTGGAGGCTGCAGTGAGCCATGATTGTGCCACTGCACTCTAGCCTGGGTGACAGAGCGAGACTGTCTCTAAAAAAAAAAAAAAAAAAAAAAAAATCAAAAGGTCATCAAATAGATTTGAGTTGTTTTCTTGTGGACTGGCTACATAAAAGCCATTCATAACTCCTGTTTCTCCCCTTGCCTTCTACTTCTAAAAAGGCAGAAAAATTAAAATGGCTTCTCATACTGTACTTTCTTGCTGCTGAGGAGGCCATATGACTCACTTCTGGCCGACGAGATATAAGTAGAAATCCCTGGGAGGAACTTCCAGGAAAGTTTTAAAAAGGACATGGCTGACATGTGCTTTTGGCCAGCTTTGGACCACACCCTTTTTCTTGAAAGGTAAAATCCTAAGGATGCATTAGACATCTTGCAACCATGAGGGCAAAAATCCCATGCTAAGGAAGATGAAGGAGGAAGCTATGTTCCTAGATTACAGTGTTATACTCCTTTAAAAACTCAAGGCACATTAAAAGTATGACAGGAATTAAGTTTCTTTTATTCTGCATATTCATTATAATTAGTGACTAACTTCACTGAACAAATTTCAACATTAAATACTGTTTTAAACCTAGATTGTATTTACACAAAGACAGCATCCTAAACTCATCAAATAATTTAGCGTAATTGTTTTTAATGATGTTCTAGTTTCTACTCATATTTGTAATGTATTACAAATTATCGAATCCTACTCCCTGATGTTTTATATTTTCTTAAAGAACATAATAATTCTCCTCCCTAGGAATATTAAATTCAGACATTCATAATTTAATGCCTGTAGACACTGTTGCTGACATTTTCAACATCAGATATAATTAATAACCTAGAATTCTTTCCTCAAAACTACTTATGACATATGCTAAGATCTAAAATAATGACAAGATTAAAGTCTTAACAACTTTTGCTATAAAATATTAGAACTGTCTAATCTCATATCTTTGCAAATATAATAAAGGATATTGAAAACGCCAATAGCAATGGCAAGTTATGACCAATTCAAAGTAAAGGCAAAAATTTAGCTGGACAAAACAATAATGCTTCTTCAGGTAGTTATGTATTTCAAAACAAATTCTAATGCTACTTCCTTCATTCTTCTGAGGAATTGCTTCAAATTGTTTGAGATATAACTTAAAGAAGGTTGGGGCAAGAACAGCCACCAAAGAAAGGGGAAACCTTCCATGAAACCTCTATTTTGACCATGTCATTACCATGCTCAAAATCTTCAACAGCTCCCCACTGCTTTCATAACTCCAAACTCTGTGGGCCAACCATCCTCCTTTTCCAGTTTTACTTGTCTCTCCTTCTCCATTCTGATCAAAATTACCACTCTTTCTTCCAAAATAATTTCATACTGCCTAATTTTTATATAAGGATGTTCACAACAGTTAATACATAAATAAATCAGAAACAATTTAAAAGTCAAAGGAATATCCATAAAAATACTACATAGTTATCCATTAAAGACTTAGCAGGATTTCGACTGTTAAGCCCTGTAGTACTGGTTACATGCTTCTACTAAAATAATTATTCACTGTTTATCTGAAATTTAGATTTAACTGGGTGTCCTCTATTTTCTCTGGTAAGCCTGCTCCAGTGTCATCTCTTTAGAGTCCTATTATCAACAGATGTAAAGAGTCTCCTTTATCATAACTTACAATTTCTCTGTCATATGCCTATTTTCTTCATAGCACCTGTGAATCTTTGGGAATAGCTTCGTTCACTTTTTCTGTTTACCATTTGTTACTGTATTCTATCTTTACCCTATAAAACGTAGATCACCTCCTCCCTCTTCCAATCCCCACACCACAAATCTACCCCATGTTAGTATCACAAGAATAGGGGCTTTTATTGTCTTGAACAGTTTCTCTTGAATCTAAAACAGTGCCCAGCACAAAGTAAGTGCTCATAAAATATCTGTCCAATGAATGAATAATGAATACTCTGATTTCACATGTACTTGAAGGTGTTTAGTTAAAATTAGTTCCTTCTAATTTTATAATTGAAGCAATCTAAACGTTCTGAAAGGAACGCTAGTCAGATTAGGTTTCTTATGCAGGTAACATGAATACTAACTATAGTTTCATGTGATTTACTTTATCAGTGTGGTTGTATTGTAACAAGACAAATAAATAAGAACTGTTCATAGCTATTTGCACATGACCAAAAATAACTCTGGGAATATAGAAATAGTAATAAACGCATGCTTATAAAATAGAACTTTATACAGATATAAATCACTACAAATCCATTTTACCGTCTTAATAGAACTCCTCTGTTTTTCTTCCCAAACACTACTGCTTAACTCAAGTGTGCAATGAACATTTGCCTCTCTGTCATAGGATCCAAAAATGAGTAACCTGCAGAATAAAACAAAACAAGGGAGAGTATCATACCTGTTATGTTCATTAAAATTTTTATTTCTGATTATTACAAGAAACAGTACATTACTCCATTACTATCATAGCTTTAGTAACAGAAAAAAAATTAAGTCAAATATTTTATACACCCTCTAGTGGAAACATGAAGTAAAGCTATATTTGGTGAGATTCCAGGATATGCTGTTTTTCAGTGGCTAAGTCAAACAAACACAAAGTATTATCTACTCATTAGGTAAAGAAATTGACCAAATATTTATATGTAGCAGCAAGAGCTATACATCTTCAAAACAGACTGTTGAATTTAAAAACAAACAAGATGCAGAATAATGCTAGTATACCATCAACTCTGTAAAACACACACACATACAAAAGTGCAATATAATTGCTTATAAACACACACACACACACACACACCATCTACTAATGTGACCTCAGGCAAATTATTTAACTTCTCTAAGCCAAGCCCATCTCCTCCTCTGGAAACTCTGGGCAAAAATAGTACTTACCTCTGAGAACTGTTGTGAGTAAAAGGCAATGTACATGAGGCATTTAGCACAATGCTTGCAAACACTAAGTGCTCAATAAATGTTATTTCTATTATTGTCTTGAAAACAACTGTCAAGGAATATTGGCATCATGTAATTTTACTATTTAATATTTAGATCTAAAAAAGACATATGAGGTCCAATCATGAGATTATATAATATAGTTTTTAATGCTGAAGAAAAAAGGTTACTCATGTGTCCAACTTCTGTATTATCTATCCTCAAAATCAGAATGTAAATCTGCCAACTTGTTTCAGGAGTAAGTTTGAGAACAGCTTTAACACTAACGAACATGTTGACTGTTACTCTATTACTTTACCTCCCTATGAAGATCATGAGGTAGTAGTGAATACTGAAAAAGTGGATAAAACACATAAGAGAAATTTTTAAAAAACTGTGTCTGCAAGTTAAAGACCTCAAGCAAATCATGTCCATACTCCACAAACTAGACTCACAAACAGAAGCCTGAACAAACTCATGGTGAAAAATCAAACCAAAACAAACAAAAATAAACCCCTAAAATTCTAAGCTCTAAACAATTCTTAAATACTCTTAAAAGGAACGTTAAACTTAGTGCCTAACAACCTATTATCAAAAAGAAGGCAGTCCAAATACATACAGGATTCTTAAAACATAAAATACTAAGTTTAGGGGAAAAAATGAGAATCTACATTCATTAAAGCTCTGCTGCCACCAACTGTTCAAAGAGTAAACTACCTAAGGGCCTTTACTATCATGCAGAGAAAAATGTACCAGCTAGTGTCCCCAAATTCCTGACAGGTATTAATCTTCAGAACTCAGGAATGAAAAAGCAAAATTCTCAGTAATTCTCCCCTGTAATCATAAGTTATTCCATATTTTTCACAGCACTTTAAAAATGCTTTCAGAAAGAGTAATAAAAAATTTAACAAAAATTAACTCAAAATGGGTCACAAACCTGAATATAAAAGCTAAAACTATAAAATCCTTAGAAGAAAACATAAAAGCAAATCTTTTTGACCTTGGACTAGGCAATGGTTTCTTAAATCCAACACCAAAAGCATAAGTACCAAAAGAAAAGTAGATAAATAGGACTTCACCGAAGTTAAAAATTTTTTAAAGTAAATGAAAAGACAACCCACAGAATGGGAGAAAATGTTTGCAAATCCAGTAATTGATAAGGGCCTAGTATCCAGAAAACATATGAATTCTTTACAGCTCAACAATAAAAAGACAAATAATGCAATTTTAAAATGGGCAAGAAATTCGAATAGGCACATCTCCAAAGATGCACAAATGGTCAACAAGCATATGAAAAGATGCTCAACATCATTAGCCATTGAAGAAGGGCAAATCAAAATGACTTTTTATCCACTAGATTGGCTAGAATAAAAGAGACAATAACAAGTATTGGTGAGGATATGGAGAAATTAGAATCCTCATACATCATTGATGGGAATGTAAAATGATATAGTCACTTTGGAAAACAATTTGACAGTTACCTAAAAAATTAACACAGAGTTAACACAAAGTTCAGTAATTTCACTCCTAGGTGTGTAAGCAAGAGAAATGAAAGCATATATTGACACAACATGCATGCAAATGTTCACAGCAGCATTATTCATACTTAATAGCCAAAAAGTGGAAACAAGCCAAATATCCATCAAATGATGAGTGGGAGAAATAAAATGTGTCATATCCATATAATGAGTATTATTCTACAATAAATGAAAGGAAGTATTAATACATGCTACATACACTATGAATGAACCTTGAAAAAATTCTAAGTGAAATAAGCCAGTCATAAAAGACTTTATATTGTATGATTCCATTCATATAAAATATCTTGAAAAGGCAAATTTATACAGACAGAAAGTTATTTAGGGTTGCAGGAGGAGTACTAGAGGAAAATGGGGATTACTGATAATGGATAAAGAATTTCTTTGAGGGGGATGAAAATATTCTAAAATTAAACTCTGACGGTGGTTATACAGTCCTGTAAATATATTAAAAAAGTTACTTGTATACTTTAAATGGGTGAATTGCATGGTATATTAATTACATCTCAATAAAACAATTTAAAGAAAAAATGAATGATCATAACAATAAATAATGAATCATTTTTCTGTGGAAAAGATGTAATAATAAATGATTGGTTTATTATGGTTATAAGTCAATATATTGTGACAAGATTATAAACTTCAATAAAATGTAAAACTGCTCTTTATTTGATACAGATATTTGATAACAGAAAACATAAAAAGGGTACTTTAAAACCAAATAAATTCAAAAAAATTATTAATTGTGAAAAATAACCATATATATTAATACTATTCTTAACAATAAAAATTTAAAGCATATAAAGCATTATTTGCCCTATTCAAACTCTTCATTTTTGTTTTGTGACAAATATCACAGAAAAAGTTTTTGTTTTGAATTGTTATTGATTCATTCAATTGTAATGAGTATTTCCAAAATCATCTCCAGGTTGGGTACACTAAACAAACATTATGGGAGGCCATTATACTGAGCTCCTGCACTAGATCCTAGTAAGAACAAACCAAATAAGAGGCCCAAACAGACTTATAACTGAATTTGTTGTAGTTTTGTCTTTTGACAGTTCTGGTGGCCCTATGAAGGGACATGAAGGAGATTTCTGATGACCCATGACCCAGAGACCTCTTGAGGAACATGGAAAAGGTGCTGCTGAGCCCCCTTTTGGGTCCTCTGTCTTCCTCAGGGAGCCCTGAAAATTGTTAAGTTTCTCACAAGCTTTGCTTTCTTTTGCCCTGAGTTCCCTGATCTCTGTGGTTTGGGGTTAATCTGTGCTGTGAGAAGGCACTTGACTTTTGGATTTGCAATAGCTGAGGACTCACTGGCAAGAGCTGCAGTTTTAAAGGTAACTGACAGTGGTTGAACTAAGTGGTTATTACTGCAGGGGGCACGAACTCTAGTTTTCAGAATTTGCAGTTACGTTGGTTCTATATTCTTCATTTTTCTTGTACACTCAGGTAATAGAGGCCTCAGGTGTCTGGTTCACAGAGAAATGGGAAAATCATTGGCTAGGTTGATCAGTGGAATGTCAGAGCCAAAGCCATAACCTGACTGGTGGACATGGGTGAGGCACATAAGAGCTATTAGAGCAACCCATCACTAAAAAATAAGACTACCATGAGAAGATAAGCGTGGTCAGGGAATGGGTCAGTTAACATAAAGTTGCCCAGCAGCCACAAGAAAATATCCATGCAATGAAGCACACTGTAGAAGCATTACAGGACTCAAACTCATGGCATATCCCTCTTAGGTTTTTATCTTGGCTCTGGGAGACCCAAGACTCAATGTAAAAATAGGATCCTTAATTTCTGAAGAGCTGAGTACTCGGTCTTCTGGCTACACCCGACTTTCACATGTATGAGTATTAAGCCTGAAAGCTGCATATACTTACAGAAGTGGCAAAATCTTATTAAAGATAATTCAGAATTACAATGGTCATATGAAGACCGTTCCAGAAGAACAAGACCGTTCATCTAAGAAATGTACTTGAATCCCAAGCCTCCCAATTAATTGGTAGAGAGAATGGGATTCTCCTTTTAATTGGTATTCAGAAGCCTTAAAGAAACAACAGGATTCAAAAATAGCTTTTACAAAAGATTCACTGCAAAAAGCTAATGAAAAGCTAAAAATGCAAGATAATCCTCATATACCAAGGACAGTAAGACTGGCCTGACTACTATTGCTCCCCTCTATCCTACTTTGCCTGGATATTAAGTCTACTAACAGTTTGAACTACATTTCTTTTCTGAAAAAGCAGTTAAACAGCTTTTTTATAAAATAAAACCCCCTGAAAATTCCAAAATGATCCCCCAGTAACTTATACCTCCTGGACAAAAGCATAGAGAATTTTCTAAATCCAGGGAAGAACTTCAAAATTTTTCTGAAGAATTCATGGTCTTAATTGGAACCTATGACCTGTTATTACTAACCTCTACCAACTAATACACTTTGTCGAAAGGGACCTGAGGAAGCACAAAAATGAATGTAAGAGGCAGAACAGTATTCTCCTGAGAATGGTATCAGTGGCCCAACAAGCCCTACCTGGATCTACTTACGGGCAACGCAGAGCCCCCAAAACTGCAAATGACTTTCTGAAAGCCATTCCTAAAGTGTTTCCCCATTTGCACTATGTGGTCTATCGTCCAGACCTGCATGCTAAAGAAATATGAAGCTGTTACTGACTTAAAAATTCACTTGGAAGCCCTTTTGGTAAGGCATTCCAGCTTCCCCCAACTTGATGCAGGCTCATAAAAAAGACAAAAGACAGGCTGGGAGCAGTAGCTCTCACCTGTAATCCCAGCACTTTGGGAGGCCAAGACGGGTGGATCACTTGAGCCCAGGAGTTTGAGACCAGCCTGGCCAACGTGGTGAAACCCTGTCTCTACTAAAAATACAAAAATTAGCCGGATGTGGTGGCGCACACCTGTAATCTAAGCTACTCAGGAGGCTGAGACAGGAGAACTGCTTGAATGCGGGAGGCTGAGGTTGCAGTGAGCCAAGATAGCCCTGCGTAAGCAAGATTCCATCTCAAAAAAAAAAAAAGACAAGAGGCTACAGGACTGAGCTAAACTAGTAATCACAGCAGAACATTTCAAGAGGACCTTAGAGCAAAATAAGAAACAAATGACTTCCAAATTACGGCCTTCCAATTACAGGAGCAACCAACAACCCAGAATGACCTTTGGGCCTGTCCGTAGGGTGCTTCTACAATAAAGGAACCCTACTGTCGCAGTTTCCAAAGAAACATTGCCACTTGTGCAAACAACCAAGACAGTATAAAAAGCGTTGCCCAAAAAAATTTCTAGGGAAGTCCCTAAGAACAAGCTTCTGAATTTTCTCCTAGGTTCATCTGTGTACTTCCTTGTAAAATTCTATAGTGAATTACTATAATTCACCATCTACATCTCATCTACCTGACACACCTGAATCAGTCTAGGTTCTCCTAGAGAGTGTCTATTTTGAAAAGCCTGTCAGGGTAGGGCTAGAGTTCAGCACCACTCTCTAGAGAGAAATCTCAAGAAAAAATCAGAGGAAAATGAAACAAATTCAGTTTTGGCAGATATATACTTTGTTCATCCAGATGAGACTTGGAGATACTCAGATTTAAAATGTAGTTCATCTGACAAATCGACCTCTGATAACAGGCAACATGCTGTAAGCTCATTCTTATAAAAATTTGCATTCTTTCTCCATGCCTCTGAGATAAAAAAATTTCTATAATGTTTTACCTAAGAATCATCCCTTGGAAGTGCAAATTTAGGGTTGCCAGGTTAACAACTGCTTAGGGGAATGGAACAGGTAACTGAAAGACTGATAGTTTACAGGGGAAAAAAAAACCATGTGGAAATTGTCAAATGAAAAATTTTGAAAGCTGTAGAATCTGCAAGAAGCAAGCAATATGTGTTTTTGGTAAGAAAAGTTATAGAATTTTCTTGGAGGACTGATCTGTTCTTAACAGGAAATAGTGAAAGATTTTTCTTTGCTTTTTAAATAATTGCCTAGCAAACAAAGATTTTGTGTTTTATCAAGATAATTGTTAGTGCTTCATGTTATCTTTTACTAGGTATTTATTTACTTGAGTCTTCTCAATATTAAAAGAGTTAAGTTTTTGTTGACAACTGTATAACCCGTACTTGTCTTTAAAATCTTTCTCGATTAAATACATAACAAGATCATATTTAGTTAAGGTTTAAAACATTTTGATATTTTTGACAAACTTACCAAAATCAAATTCTAAATTAAGCCTCTTTGACCTTAACTTAATTTTGGAATTCCCTAGTTGGGCCCCTGAAAACCCAAAGACTGTGTTTCTCACCTTGTGAAAGAGAGATAACTAATTAGGCTTATGTGATGAAATTATATGGGAAGCATTGTCAAATAATAAGTGATACTAAACTTTCTTTATATTATGTTAACGGGTATGTTATTGATACGAGTATTCCAAAATTTGTATGAGATTACTAGAAATCTAATAGTTATCAGTCATAATTTTTGATTATGTTAAATGTTACAATGCTATAGCAATAACCAAATTTGTCAATTGCTGATTATAATGAACTCTCATCAGATTTTTAGCCATGGCCATTCTAACTCTCGATCATCCACAGACAACGGTTTTGGTTCTTCCCTAAAGCATGTGCAGTCAGTTACAGTCCAAAATTGCTTATTCGTCAAGATTCATTACAAGTACTCTGGAATACAAGTTTCTGATAACTTTAAGATCATACCATTGGCCTGGATAAGAATTTATAAAACTCTAATGAAGAAACTGATGGCTTCATGAAACTGCTACCAAGATCTGGCAGAATAAGAATAAATTACACGGAACTGAATAAACTGATGAGAATTTTTAAAATGATTTTTTAATTTTAAATATTGCTGATTCTTCAGTGTTTTGTTTTCCAGATTTAAAGAAACTGTTTTTTTCTTTTAATCTATAGCTTATAGCAGTGTGGTAAAGTTCGCTTTTGTGAGCAAAATTTGAAACCTTTACTTTTTCATCCCATTTGATCCCTCCAGATTTTGGAAACTATTAGTGAGTATTCTTAATTTTATGGCAATATAATCATTTACATATGTTTCTTAAGAATCTGTTCTCCTTGTAAAAGGACACAGTTGGCAATGGTACCAAGCTTTGACTGGAATCTCATATTTTCAGATATGACCAGACAACTCCAAGGAATTAAAGTTGACTTTATGGCACAATTAACACCTCTGTCACCCCTCTCCCCAACTGCCACCATGGAAAAACTGGTCTGGTACCTTGAATACAACAGCTCAGCTGGTGGTCTTACAGGGGGGATGAAGAATGTCGCTTCCTGACAGGCCCAGGAAACTCAGGATATTTTTGGGACCTCAAGGAGACACCATAATCTATTAAGTACTATAGGTGACATTTAATGGTGAGTCCTGGGTTTGGCTTCACAGCCTTCAGAGTCTTGTAAGTCTTACTTGAAATTACCTATAAAAAGTTCCAGAAAAGCAAACTTTTTTTTTTTTTTGAGACAGAGTCTAGCTCTGTCACCTAAGCTGGAGTGCAGTGGTGCAATCTCAGCTCACTAGAACCTCCACCTCCTGGGTTCAAGCAATTCTTGTGCCTGAGCCTCCCAAGTAGCTGGGATTATAGGCACATGCCACCATGCCTGGCTAACTTTTGTATTTTTAGTAGAGATGGGGTTCCACCATATTGGCCAGGCTGGTCTCAAACTCCTGGCCTCAAGCGATCTGCCCGTCTCAGCCTCCCAAAGTGCTGAGATTACAGGTGTGAGCCACCATGCCCAGCCAAAACTATGAAAAAAAAGCCACACTTTATCTGTTAGATTGTAGCTCAGTTCATTTGTAAGTTTTTATTATCTTCCTATAGACTGAACTAGATCCTGGATTCTTCTAGTTTCCTCCTGATATGGTTTGGCTCTGTCTCCCCACCCAAATCTCACCTTGAACTGTAATCCCTATAATCCCTATGTGTCAAGGGTGGGACCAGGTGAAGGTAATTGGATCGTGGGGATGGTTTCCTTCATGCTGTTCTTGTGACAATGAGTGAGACTCATGAGATGTGATGGTTTTATAAGTGTCTGGCATTTCCCCTGCTCGCACTCAATCTCACTCCTGCCACCTTGTGAAGAAGGTGCCTGCTTCTTCTTCCCCTTCTGCCATGATTGTAAGTATCCTGAGGCCTCCCTAGCCATGCAGAACTGTGAGTCAATTAAACCTCTTTTCTTTATAAATTACCCAGTCTTGGGTATTTCTTCATAGCAGCATGAGAACAGACTAATAAACCTCCAATATCTGGCTCCATACAACTCTCCAACTAAGAATAATAACTGCTCTGTTCTTTAATCCCTATACGGTGAAGCTAGACAAATCAATATAAATTTCAAGAGACAAGTTTCATACCTAATGTGTGGGCCACACAGAGTTCAGCAAATCACCCTATGCCATAACCAGAGACATTACAAAAGTGAACCAGGACAAGAAGTTGATAGTTCTGTGCTGTGGACAGCTTTTCCCAAGACTTTGGAACAAGCCTCCTTATCATGAGACTCTTACCTCTCTTAATGCCTTGCTTAAGCTTTCTTCTTTTGCTTGGTGCAGGATAATGCTGTAATCAAAATTCCACAATCAAACAGCTTCTGTGGGTAACTTGATGAAGAGATGGATCTGTTACGTCAAACCCAAATCTTTACATGACCTAAGAGATCCATTAATATACCTAGTGGTTATCTTTAGCAACATCTCTAATACAACTGCTTGTTCAAATTGAACTAGCGGTCCCTTGCATAGAGTTAGACTTCTAGAACCACTTGTTCTCACTCTTTGTTTTAAATTAGCACAGTCATAGAAAGCTGGATAGTAGAATTTCTACCTACTAACTGAACAAGGAGGAATCTGTGCAGTTGCAGACACTTCTTGTTACACACAGAAATATACATCTGGTATTATAAAGACTGAGGTACAAAAAATTAACAAAAGGCAACTTGGTTAAAATGGGTAGACTTCTAATATAGCTCATTCTTTGATCCATCTGATTTGACTGGTTCGGTTCATGGGGACCTTGGTTAGGGAACATACTCCAAACTCTGCATACTATCCTTCTGATAGTAGTAGTCTCCCTATGCACTGTATTCTCTCAAATGCTTTGAATGTTTATATGCAGCCATCGGTCAAACATCAAATGGTCTCTCTTGGCTGGAACAACAAAAACTCAAAGAAATGAGTGACCATGAGGACACTGTAATCTATGAATGGCATGTTGAAACTGGCAATGCAGAATGATAGAAACTGCAAGTAGCACTAATGCCCTAAGTTTTGGTCACACTCTCACCTAGGGGTACTAACGGATCTCACCTAGGTGAGAGTGTGACCAAATGAGGGGAATTGTTAAACAAAAATTATGGGAGGCCAGTGTTTTGGACCAAGCTCCTGCATTAAGCCCTAACAAAACAGACCAAACCAAAATAGAGTCATTTTAATGCTAAATGTCATACAAGCAAATAATTCCAAAAACAGACTAGTTTTTCCTCAAAATAGGTGATTCCAGTCTACCTGAGTTAGCATAAGTCAGTCCCCTGTGCTTTAACCTTTACCAAGAAGTAACTTATGTTAACCAATCAGGTTTTTTTTCTATTGTTCTGTTTCCTTGTTTCCACCTTACCAAACCTACTATTCTTTCTGCCATTGTCCAGTGGAAGTTTTCATTCTATTTGCAGAACAGAGGCTGTCCTGATGGATGAATCATGAATAAAAGCCAATTCGATCTATAAGTAAATGTTTATAATTGTCTTTTGACAGGCGTCAGGGTACACGTTGCTTCACGTATGTTTACTTTTTTCCATGAAAATATTTTGTCCAATTTTTCTGAATTTGGTTTTACCTTTGAAATGGATATGGCTTTTACTAATTCTGATTTTTAGATTACTTTTTTATTCCGTCACAGAATTATGCAACATTCACATCTTCTCTTTACATTTCTTCTGTTGAAGTATATATAAAGAGCTGTAGCTTTAAGTGGATATTCAAATACTGGAAAACACCAACAAACACTATCATCACTCTAATAAAATTAGAGTGTCTCCTACAAAGGTTAGCTTCACTACAGAGAAGCATCTGTCAAATCTGCCAATTTAAGGATTTGTTTTGCTTCAAAACTTATTTCTTGGGAATAAAAAAAAAAAAGGATTATTTCTTAGGATTAATATAAAGTATAATATGTGCACAAACTTAATTATTTTATTTGCAAGAATGATTCCCATTACCAAAGTTATACTCAAGATTAACTGTTCAGAATGTGATTGCTTCTCTCCTACAAGTTCCAGATTTGGTTTCTGGGACCTAATTCCCTATGTCAGTGCTTTCGGTGCCTGCTTTTGACCTGACATCAATGGATTCCTTCAACCAGCAGTGTTTCTATGTTGACTGCCAAGCTTTAATTCTCAGAAGAATTACAATATTCCCTCCTCCCCTGCATTTTCCTGATTTTTTAAGATCACTCTTTTTTTTTTGGACACAGGGTCTTGCTCTGTTGCCCAGGCTAGAGCGCAGCAGTGTGATCATGGCTCACTGCCACCTTGACTTCCCAGGATTAAGCAATCCTCTCACCTCAGCCTCTGGAATAACTGGGACTACAGGCACAAGCCACCATGCCCAGCTAATTTTTTTTTCTATGTTTTTGTAGAGAGAAGGTCTCACTATGTTGCGTCAAACTCTCTTCACCAAAAAGTAACTTATGTTAACCAATCAGTTCTTTTTTTTTTCTATTGTTCTGTTTCCTTGTTTCTACCCTACCAAACCCACAGTTTTGCCATTGCCCAGTGGGAGTTTTCATTCTATTTGCAGAACAGAAGCTATCTTAATTCATGAATCATGAATAAAAGCCAATTAGATCTATAATTAAATATAATCCTCCCTCCTCAGCCTCCCAAAGTGTTGGGATTATAGGGTGGGCCACAGCACCAGGCCTTGACTGATATCTCCTCCTGATATTTGAAAAATATGGAAATTTCTGAAGAAATGCCAGAAAGGAGTTTCCACTGGAAACGTGAGTACCAGCCAGTTAGGTGA
This sequence comes from Macaca thibetana thibetana, assembly GCF_024542745.1. Classification (NCBI taxonomy): domain Eukaryota; kingdom Metazoa; phylum Chordata; class Mammalia; order Primates; family Cercopithecidae; genus Macaca; species Macaca thibetana. The sequence goes on from NC_065586.1 coordinate 113,419,796, forward strand.
ATATAGAAGACATTTGCTTTAGCTTAAGATGAACTATAATCTCTACATTTAAACAAAAGGGTCAATTTTCATTTCACGTTTCTTACAGTTCAATCTTAAACAAAGATAGGCTTTCCATTCAAATTATATAATGACCAGAAGCAAGTAGTAACAATCACTGGCTAATAAATATTTTGCATAAATATAAACAATCAACATGTGTTAAATAAGCAAGAAATGAGTATAAATAAATGTCTACTATTACTACTTCCAAAGGGAAGTCAGTACTATTAAACAAAAAAGCAAAAGAAATTGCCTTTTATCTCCTCTAAATTGCCCTCTATCTCCTGAAACAGCTATTACCTCTGTGAAATTTCTTAGCAAGTTCAAAGTATTCTTTTAAAGGCAAAGGTATGCTGAAACCTTCCAGTAAGCACAAATACAAACACCACCTAGAAACACATTAAGATTGTTTATGTGATTAACCCATTTATACTGGAGGTTGCAAAATTTTTTTGTGAAAAATCAGACCTTGGCGATGACGTTGAGTAGTAGGATATAAATAACTCCCACAAGCTTAGAGGTCCAATAATGGAAGACTAGGTATAAATGGATTAAAGATCAAACCACTGAGAAAACGAAAGTAATTCCCAATGCTCCTGCTATAAGAAAGTCATTTCTACAAAGAAAAGTACAAAATGGTGGGGCATGGTGGCTCGTGCCTGGAATCCCAGCACTTTGGGAGGCCAAAGTAAGTGAATACCTTGAGGCCAGGAATTCAAGACTAGCCTGGGCAACATGGCAAAACTCCGTCTCTACAAAAAATATAAAAAGGAGTTGGGCATGGTGGTGTATGCCTGTAGTCCCAGCTACTCGGGAGGCTGAGGTGGGAGGATTGCTTGAGCCTGGCAGGTGGAGGTTGCAGTGAGGCAAGACCAAGACACTGCACTCCAGTCTGGGTGACAGAATGAGACCCTGTCTCAAGAAAGGAAGAGGGAGGGAGGGAAGGAAGAAACGAAGGAAGGGAGGGAGGGAGGGAAAAACTGTTTTTTCTTTTTTTTTCCCTTTGGTGACTAAATTTAATTTGAAAGGAAAACCCTGCACCTGAAGGGGATCAAATACCACTTCACCTGTTGTTAAAAGAGTCAGGCTTCGTTGACCTTTTATACTTGCTCACCTCCTCTCTATTCCCCACCCCCCTCAGAAACATCCTCATGCAGAACTCAATTTTCCTCAATTTTCACGACTTCCAAATCTAATCTACAGTCCTCATTTTCCCCCTGCTACCTCTAAAACCCCAAGAGTTTGCAGAACACTCCTACAGGGAAATCTAACCACACCTTACTACTTAAGATATGTAAAATCAAATTCATCTGCTTTTGAAATGAGTACCTCTATTTCCCCCTCCAGTCCTGGAAGGCAACTGTGTCTTGTTCTTTCTATCCTACAACATGCAGAAAATGATCAGTACTTGCTGAGCAAATCAATATCAATGGATACATAACTCTCCTACACTCAGATCCTTAGAGTTCCTTTGCCTCCCCTGCCTATCAACTCAACCATATATTCAGTCACTCACTAAACCCTGTCCTAGTTATCCCATGTGTCCCTTCCTTCCTGTTCCTATTAACACGTATCTATGAGGCATGTACCTCCTCACCTTTAACCCACAACACCTCTTAAATTTGTCTCTGGGGCTTCAATCTCTATATATACAATCTACTCCATAAATATGCAGATTTTTCTTAATATCACCTTCAATAACTTTTCTCTGATTAAAGGATCACCATTGTAACTTCTTTTGCCAGTAAATTTGGTCCTGAGACATCTACACTTCATTCAGACAAGACGTGGAAAATACTTTACAATTTTAATTCTCTTTTATGGCTCTTTTTCCAATTACCTAAAATCTACAATCCATCTATCTTCCTGTATCTTATCCATGAAGTTTTGCATGGTAGTCTCAATTCAAAAATACTTCTTCCTTGCACTAAGTTTCTATACTACCTATCACTTAAGCCTCAATTCAAATTAGACAGCCTCATATAGTTGACTTATTTATGCATTTGCTTTTGTCTGTTAGTTCTAACTACATTTTAAGTTTCTAGAGGGCAGACACTGAGCTCCAGATTTTTTGTATTCATCATAGTACTTGGACAAAATGCATTCACTGTTGATGTTGGAATGACTAGTGGTAGTGGCGGAAGCAGTAGTGGTGGTGGTAGCAGCAGTAATAGTTGAAGCAGTTAACATTTACTGTAGGGACAATTCTAAGAGCTTTACATTTATTACTTCATTTAATTTTCACAATTACTCAAGGAAATAGGTAATATTACCCCTAATTTACACATTAGAAAACTGAACACAGAGAGGTTGAGTAACATGTCAGACATTCCATAGCTAATAAATGAAAAGTCTGGACTATATAAGTTGAGACAAATGAGTTGAAAAAATTTTGACAGAGAAAATAAAGGCAGCTATCTTTTGGTTAAAATCATAAATGCTACCTGCAAATAAAATACATTAAAAGCACTGATTATCAAAGACACAATCCTCTTTTAAATTATTTTCTGACCACAGTTCATTTTTCCTGAAGGTATTATATGAGTGTGTAGCATACCAATACAGCATTTAAAACATTTTGGAGTATGGCATTTTAAAAAAGAGCACTGGTGTTATGTCAGCTGTATTCGTACTTAGTTTTCTCACATTATTTTACAATTCAGACATCAGAAGAATTAAGGTGCCATATTTGGTAATATGAAACAGTACTGGATGTATACAATTACAAAAGAAACAAGGCTATTTTCTAGCATCACGACCTTAGGGAAAAGGATATGGGGAAGAAAAGAGAACCTACATAAACATAGGAGGGAGAAATTCCAAATTCGGAATCTTTTGAAAAGTCTGCATCCAGTTAAAAGCAACCTAATTATACGGAAGATTCTTTGTATCTGAGAGAAATTTATAAAAACTAACGGAAAACATCACTCAACTTTTATTTAAATGCATACAGGATGTCAAGTAAATAATAAATGCAAACATAGTCTCAAAATCTTTACAGGAACTTGGTTCATCTAGTAGAGTTATGTCTAAATTTACACAGACTTACATAGCTTTAAAGACTTGGAGGAAATAAATGGTGCGGGGAAAACTGGCTAGCCATAAGTAGAAAGCTGAAACTGGATCCTTTCCTTACTCCTTATACGAAAATTAATTCAAGATGGATTAGAGACTTAAATGTTAGACCTAATACCATAAAAACCCTAGAAGAAAACCTAGGTAATACCATTCAGGACATAGGCATAGGCAAGGACTTCATGTCTAAAACACCAAAAGCAACGGCAACAAAAGCCAAAATTGACAAATGGGATCTAATTAAACTAAAGAGCCTCTGCACAGCAAAAGAAACTACCATCAGAGTGAACAGGCAACCTACAGAACAGGAGAAAATTTTTGCAATCTATTCATCTGACAAAGGGCTAACATCCAGAACCTACAAAAAACTCAAACAAATTTACAAGAAACAAACAAACAACCCCATCAAAAAGTGGGCAAAGGATTTGAACAGACATTTCTCAAAAGAAGACATGCATACAGCCAACAGACACAGGAAAAAATGCTCGTCATCGCTGGCCATCAGAGAAATGCAAATCAAAACCACAATGAGATACCATCTCACACCAGTTAGAATGGCAATCATTCAAAAGTCAGGAAACAATAGGTGCTGGAGAGGATGTGGAGAAATAGGAACACTCTTACAATGTTGGTGGGACTGTAAACTAGTTCAACCATTGTGGAAAACAGCATGGCGATTCCTCAAGGATCTAGAACTAGAAATACCATATGACCCAGCCATCCCATTACTGGGTATATACCCAAAGGATTATAAATCATGCTGCTATAAAGACACATGCACACATTATTCACAATAGCAAAGACTTGGAATCAGCCCAAATGTCCATCAGTGACAGACTGGATTAAGAAAATGTGGCACATATACACCATGGAATACTATGCAGCCATAAAAAAGGATGAGTTTGTGTCCTTTGTAGGGATGCAGCTGGAAACCATCACTCTCAGCAAACTATCGCAAGAACAGAAAACCAAACACCGCATGTTCTCACTCATAGGTGGGAATTGAACAATGAGATCACTTGGACGTGGGAAGCGGAACAACACACACCAGGACCTATTATGGGGAGGGGGGAAGAGGAAGGGATGGCATTGGAAGTTACACCTGACATGTAAATGATGAGATGATGGGTGCTGACGAGTTGATGGGTGCAGCACACCAACATGGCACAAGTATACATATGTAACAAACCTGCACGTTGTGCACATGTACCCTAGAACTTAAAGTATAATAATAAAATTAAAAAAAAAAAAAAAACTGGAGGAATAATATTCAGCAACAATTCCAAGTAATTCCTTCTGATTTTCAAAAGCATTCATTTTGGGTTCAACTTTTCCTTTATACAAATTTAAATGCCTTATGCTTGAGCTAATTTCCTCTTATCGCTTCCTCCAAGAAAACAAAACAAAACAAAACAGAACTTCAGCCTTCAACTAAAAAGTACTTCATTATTATGCACTCTGCATCCCTGGATCTTTCTGAAAAGGTAATTTATTTTAAAAATAATGCGCTGCCCTAAAAAATGTTAAAAATTTCCAAAACCTACACTTCTAACATACTATAAAAGTTTTCAGAACCAAAATAATTTTTATTCTGTAAGTTTTTTTTTGAGACGGAGTTCTGCTCTTGTTGCCCAGGCTGGAGTGCAATGGCGCCATCTTGGCTCACCTCAACCTCCGCCTCCTGGGTTCAAGAGATTATCCTGCCTCAGCCTCCCGAGTAACTGGAATTACAAGACATGCGCCACCACGCCCGGCTCAGTTTTGTATTTTTAGTAGAGACGGGGTTTCTCCATGTTGATCAGGCTGGTCTCAACTCCCGACATCAGGTGATGTCAGCCTCCCAAAGTTCTGGGATTACAGGCGTGAATCACCGCACCTGGCCTCTCTGTAAGGTTTTTTTTTGAAAAAGGATATGGGCCAGGCGTGGTGGCTCACGCCTGTAATCCCAGCACTTTGTGGGGCCAACGCAGGCAGATCACTTGAGGTCAGGAGTTTGAGACCAGCCTGGCCAACATGATGAAACCCCCGTCTCTACTAAAAATACAAAAATTAGGTGGGTGGCCAGTGCCTGTAATCCCAGCTATTTGAGCCCTGAGGCAGGGGAATCACTTGAACTCGGGAGGCAGAGGTTGTGGTGGGCGGAGATTGCACCATTGCACTCCAGCCTGGGCAGCAGGGCGGACTCTATCTCAAAAAAAAAAAAAAAAAAAAAAAAAAAAAAGGATATGGAGGCAGAATAAGATTACAGAAAGACTGAGGAACTCTGGAGTTAGACTAGATTCAAATTCCAGTGGTACTGAGCAAGGAACTTGTGGATCTCAGTTCATCCATAAAATGGATATAATAACACTAATCTTGTAAAGATGCTTTGAGAGCTGGAATTAATAAATGCAGTAAAGTATCTACATATTGCAGATAATAAATAAGTACAACTAATAATACAATTATTTGTAGAGCCATGCCCCAAATATCTTCAGATTTAAATAGATATTTTTCCTTAAAAAATGTCAAAACATTAAAATAAAGGCAGGTAATAAAAGAAGCACCCACATACCAACTACTCAGGAAAAAAGCAAATATATTATTTAGCCTTATTTGCTTCAGATGGATTTTTTTAAGTTATACTCAAGCCAAAATAACCAAATTAATCAAACTCAATGCTAAAATAAACGGGATTCACAGACAAATGCAAACTGGAAATATTTTGAAGTTATAACTCCTAAAACAGCTCCTCTTGTAAATGAATTTCAAAAGTTCATAATATTAACAGCCTCCCCTACAGAACTAAACATTTCACTTTAAAATATGAACATAATGCTATTTAAAGGATTAATTCCCTATTTCTCTCTTCTGTCAAACTTCTACCTTGAAAATGCTTCACACCTAATATGTGAATCAAGACCAGGTGACAACACTAAAAAAGAATTTAATCACATAATTAAATGATTTTCTTTGCCTTAAAAGGTCAATGTAAAACTATGTATTTCGGGTTCTAGAATGATGTCAAGAGTGGTGGCACCGTTTTAAGTCTCCCCAAAACCCCCCCATAAAAGGACAAAAAGCAATGAGGAAAACAAAAGCAAAATTCAACAACATGTACAACAAAATGAGATGGCCAACACTTTAACAGTAGTGAAGTAGTCACTCAAATTCTCCCACAGATTGTAATTATAAAAACTGGATAAAAAATTTTTTTAATCACATTTAAAGACAATGAAAACCTTCCAAATGTAGACAGAAGCCTGCTTTAAGATTAATATTTCAATTATCAAAAAACTGCAGCTGCAGGCAGGGCACAGGGTTTCATGCCTGTAATCCCAGCACTTTGGAAGGTTGAGGCAGGTGGGCTGCTTCAACCCAGGAGTTTGTGACTAGCCTAAGCAACAGGATGAAACCCTTTCTCTACTAAAAATACAAAAAATTAGCCAGGTGTTGGTGGCACATGCTGTGTTCCCAGCTACTTAGGAGGCTGAGGCAGGAGGATCACTTGAGCCCAGGAGGTCAAGGCTGTGGTAAGGCTGTGGTGAGAGGCATGATCACGTAACTGCACTCCAGCCTGGGTGGCAAAGCAAGATCCTGTCTCAAAACAAAACAAAACAGACTCCTGATGTGCTCAGATGTTAGATTTAGCAGATCGAGGCTTCAATGCAGCAATTATACATATATATAAAAACTGACAGAACATTTGTTCAAAGAATTAAAGGAAAACATGAGTGAACAGATACGAAATATCAACATAGAAATGAGAACTATACAAAACAGAAATTCTAGAGCCAAAATGTATAATAAACGAGATTAAAAATTCACTAGATGAGCTCAACAGAAAACTGGAGACCTAGGAGAAGACTCAGTGAACTTGAAATAAGATCACGTGAATTACTCAAGCCAAAGTATACAGAGAAAAAGAATTTAAAGAAACAAATAAACAAGCAAACAAACCAAACCTCAGGGGACCTATGGGAAAATGAAACAGCCCAACATAATATGTAATCTAGAATAAGAGAGGTGGAAAAAAAGGCCAAAACAATTGAAAAAATAAGAATAGCTCAAGCCCCCAAATTTGGTTGTAAACATTAATTCATATGTCCAAGAAGCTAACTGAAATGGAAGCAGGAAAAAACACAAAGAAAGCTCCCCTAGACATGGTCTAAGTGCTGAAAGCCAAACATAAAGTAAAACGTTGGAAAGCAGCCAGAGAAAAACAACATGTTACATATGGAGGAAGAATAAAACAAGTTGCTAACTTCTCATCAGAATATGGGATTGAGATAGTCAAAGTGCTGAAGGAACAGATGAAAGGAAAGTAAATTTCCAGGTAAGCAAAAAATGAGACAATTTGTTGCCAGCAGACCTACATAACAAGAAGTGCTAAAGGAAGTTCTGCAGGGTAAAGGGAAGGAATGCCAGATGACAATTTTGATACAAAAGAAGAAATAAAAGGCAACAGAAATGGTAAATATACAGTAAATGTAAAAAAAACCCACCACTACCAAAGTTTGTTCTTCTTTTAATTTCTTTAAAGGACAGATAACAGTTGAAGGCAAAAATAACACCACTGATGGTTTAATAACCTATATACCATCTGTATATCTTTTTGTATAGTTCTGGGTTTGGAGAAGCATGTTAATACTCTACATATTTAAAAGCAAAAATCAGGAAGGATGAAGAAAAGCAGGAGTGGGGGGAGACTAAATCTGAAACGAATAAACCCAACTATATTTTAAATGAACATGATAATCACACCAAAAAGGAAAAAAGAAATCTAAATAATTTAAGAACACAGTACTTGACCTCACATTCCCTCAATCTTGGGCAGCGTCAGGGAGAATTACAAAGGAATCCTGAACTCCTTGCAGTATGTTTTTTGTACTTGCATGAACGCAATTCTGAAACTAATTAAGATTATTATAGGACTGAGCAAATGAATAAAAGTGCTGATGTTGTTGAGTGCCATGAAGTAAGAATTGGGGGAAGAACCAAAGCAAGGAATAATTCCATAAGGATGAACTAGAATTAGAGGTACAGGTTTGAGCATTCTTTATCCAAAATGCTTAGGACCAGCAGTGTTTCAGATTTTGGAATATTTGCTTATATTTAATGAGATATCTTGAAGATGAGACCCAAATCTAAACACAAAATTAATTTGTTTCATATATACTTTATAGCCTGAAGATAATTTTATACAAAAATATTGTTTCCTGCATGAAACCAAGTTTGTGTACAGTGAACCATCAGAAAGCAAAGGTGTCAGGTGTGTATTTTCCACTTGTGGCATCATGTCAGCACTGAAAAACACTCAGATTCTGGAGCATTTTGGAGTTCAAATTTTTCAGATTAAGGTTGCTCAACCTGTATTGGGTGAACTCATGACTTCTAAATTACGTGTGTGTATGCATGTATAAGTACTGATACATGAATGTATTTCCTAACTGTCCTCTGAAGAGGTCTATGAATATATAAAGTAGCAATAAACACACCCAACATTCAGATCTTGGTTTCTATTAATAATACCATCCTTTACTAAAATGAACTAGGCAGCTAGTCATGGTGGTACATGCCTGTAGTCTCAGCTAAAAATAAAAAGAATTGGGGTTCTTTGGAAAAATAGTTGGTTCTGGGACCGTGCCAGAGAAGACAGAAGATAAATGCAGAACAGCTTGTTAAATCAGAAAATAATGAATTCTCAAAAAAAAAAAAAAAAAAAAGATGGGGTCACATCACACACAGGATCCATCTTCAGGGGGTTCCTACTGGCCAAATCTGAGACAATTTAGACACCAAAATAATTAAGGACAGTAAAGAATTATAACTATTGAGAAAAATAAAAATTCATGGGTCAATGGGGACAATAAACTAAGAATAAGGGAAGACTCTTGGTAACAGAATTGAATGTCAACTGCTGTGGTTTTCTGTGTTTGTGTTATATTTAACATTTAAAATTAAAAAAAAAAAAAAAAAAAAGATGTAATTTTGAAATCCAGTGAGACAAAACACCCTAGAAGCTGTTGAGAAAATGTAGGCTTTACAACAGCATGAGTGTAACTCAGTAAAGAAATAACTAATTAGAATCTCCTTCTACTTATAATAAGTACAAGCTAGACTAAATGTACTGCTTTGGAGTATACACAACAAAATTTTATAGCCCTTGCCTTCGCTGACTATAATCTTATTTGTTTTTTTAAACTGTAACTGGTTGATAATATTAGCTCCCAAAAAATTATTCACTACATTATTCAATGTCTTTTACATAAAGATCCATGAAAAATCCCTCTTAGAATTTGGAGCCAGAATTTTTCTCCTAAAGAACATGCACAGTTTATCAGAAAATAAGACCTAAGTGTATGTGAGGTGATGCATATGTTAATTAGCTTGATTTAGCCATTTTACAATGTATGCATATTTTCAAAATATGTATATTTTGTAAACTTTAAGTTTTTAAAACAAATCAATTGTTTCAGAAATGAAAGTAAGATCTGGCCAGGGGCGGTGGCTCATGCCTGTAATCCCAGCACTTTCAGAGGCCGAAGTGGGCGGATCACGAGGTCAGGAGATTGAGGCCATCCTGGCTAACACGGTGAAACCCCTTCTCTACTAAAAATACAAAGAATTAGCCAGGCATGGTGGCGGGCACCTGTAGTCCCAGCTACTTGGGACGCTGAGGCAGAAGAAAGGCATGAACCCAGGAGGCGGAGCTTGCAGTGAGCCAAGACTGTGCCACTGCACTCCAGCCTGGGCTACAGTGAGACTCCATCTCAAAAAAAAAAAAAAAAAAAAAAGAAAGAAAGATCTAACTAATCCATCAAGTTTCCTTTGTTGCCTTAGCTGCCAGAAAATTGATCTCTTTTCCATGTTTTTGATCTAATATATCTTCTGCTTAAGTACACATGGTTACATGTTTTCTTTGCAAAATACCTCAAATATCTTCTATCCTTTAAGATATAAGATAGACTATAAATTATAAATTTAAAAATAATCATCTTAACAATATGATTGCAATACTAATGTGAAATAATTTCACCTAATAGCAGTACCACAAACAGCCACTGCATTCATCTGTGGTTAAAAAAAATCAGCTTTCATCAACTCAAAAAAACATGCGATTGTTCAGAATTGCTTTTTAAAAAATACTTGACAAAAGCAAAATGTGAAAACCAATGTTTACACACAATACTGCCTTTCCACCCTCAAGCTATTGCTTGGGAAATGCAAAACAGTATTTCAGATAATTAGGAAAGAACCTCCTTTACAAAATGAGACCTTTTTAAAATAATAAAATTCAAATTCCAATTCTCACAAACAAATATGCAAGAAAAAAATGCCGTTGTTTAAATATTTTTTCTTCACAGACACTGCAATGATTATCTTGAGACATAATAATAGAAGCTACATCTACTGTAGGCGTCCTATGTGGTAGGCACTGTGGGTAGTTACCTATCTCTGATTACAATTACCAGCAAGGTAGCTCCCTTGCCCATTTTACAGATGTGTAACTTGCCTAGTGACACTACATAAGGGCATATGGCTAGACTGAATTCAGTGCTTTCTATAACTCAAAAGTCTATGTTATTCCACTTTAAATGAAGTAATAAGCATTTTTTTTGGTCCTTTTTCCAAAAAGAAAGCACTGTTATGTGTACTTTCATTTTCTCTAGTGCTTCTTTTTGCTTCAGGAATTAGAATAAAACACACAAGCTGAATTTATATTCAAATGAGATTAACAATTGAAATAAAAATGCTTAGGTTACAGTAATATGTTCTCTTTAGTTTGAATCCTATAAACTTAAAATCTACCTGAACAGAGTTTTCTATTTTTATACTAAGAAAAAAGTTTACAAGAAAAATAATAATAATGTAAGTTTTTAACGGAAAGAATGTTAGGACTTAATACGAAGCCAAAAATCCAGGAATGAGTTGAGACTTATTCTCTCCTTCATAAACAAATAATCCTTAAACTATGTAAACAATAACACAGCGCCATAACACTGAGTAACTTTTACATGCTTGGATTTGTAAAAATGGTGCAAGGAAATCTCTTTAGATAGTGGACTTGTTCCCGAGATGAATCTATCACTTGGGGAAAGGTGCTGGCTATATAACCTAAGCCGATAGTTATATAACTTAAGAACAGACATTAAAAAAACTATTTTTCCATGTTTTTCCCTTCAGCCTAATTATGTACTCTCTAAAAATACTGGACCTTAATTTTTGACCAGGTGATAAGTAAAACAACATAAACAAGTTTATAGGGAATAGTTGGGCTATCACCTTGACCCCTGTCTATCATCATCAACCCAGTTCCTTCCCTGTATACCCTATAAAACTTCTTATTGGTTCCTCATTTATCCTTTCAGAGATTTATTATACAGTTCCTTATTAAAATAAAGTTGGTTACAGGTACTTCACACATTCTAATGGTTTTCTTTTCATTTATCTCAATTTAACATGACCTAAAGAATGTCTGGCTATACTTTCTCAATGCTTTATATGCAGTCTTTGACTCCTGTAGCAAGGCTTTAAGTGAGCAGTACTGCAGGTAAAGCAAAAATGTGGTGAGCAAAGCTGACACCAAAGCTTGTGGTTAAACAGCTACAAGCTAACAGACATATAATCAAAACCTAACCTTACCAGCAACATTAAGGCAAATGAATTAGTATTTTCTAAATACCTAGCATAGTACCTATTATATCTATTTTACTATACAGTGCAGTTCCTTTTACAAAATAGACAACATATTTAGTCTTTTTAAAAATTTTTTTTAAAAAGGGATTTTTTGTCTACCAGGCTTTCTAACATAATGATACACAATCCTGAGTCACCCTGCACTTAACAACAATAACAAAAAAGATTAAGTATATTATTAGTATATTAAAAACTAACCTATTACCAAGGATACAAATGTATTAGATATAAAATATAACCTGCGTTCTCAAGTACTTAATTGTATTATGGGTTGGAAATAAAAATAAAAGTCATATGTAACAAGTAAGTGGTACAAACAAGTGTCATAAAAATATAGCCCGAGGATAGTATACTTGTACTTGGAATGATCAGGAGAGACATTAAGAAGGTAGCTTTTGAGTCAAACCAAGAAAGGTTGGCTTCATGGAGCAGAGAAGGGGGCCAAGAAAGCAGCAGCTAGTCAACGCAATGGGCTTGGTGCTTTAAAATATTTAAGTAGGGAATGGTAAACTACAGCTCATGGTCTAAATTCAGTCCACTGCCTGTTCGGTATAACCTGTGGGCTACCAGTGGTTTTTATGTTTTTAAATGGTTGAAAAGTATCAAAAGAATATTTTATACCATATGAAAATTATGAAATTCATATACAAAGTTTTACTGGCACGCAGCCACATTCATTCATTTACACATTATCTGTGACTGCTTCTGTACTGCAAGGCAGAGTTGTATAGTTGCAACAGAGACCACGTGAATCACAGCCTAAAATGTACTATCTGGCCCCTTAGAGAAAAAGTCTGCCAACACCTTGCCTTGGGAAGGCCTATGTAGCTGAAGCATTATGAGTGAGGGGCTGGGTGGAGGATGGTGAGACTGAAGCTGGAAGAGCTAAGAGGAACCTGTGTGTCATGGTGAGGATTTGGGTTCACATCCTAAGAATAATGAGGAAGCTGTTAAAAAGTTTTAAGTAGGAGACTGACAATCAGATTTGCATTTTGAAAAGATCATGCTGGTTGTTATTCTGGGGACCAGCGGACTAGGAGATATGAAGGCTAGTATAGTAAGTAGTTCAAGCAAGATATGAATATAGCTTAAACTTTGGTGCTGGCAAAGTAAAACAAGGAGGCTAGGCAAGATTATTTCTGAGATCTCTTCCAGTTCTAAAACGCTAAAAAGCCACAGTGGTTCAAAGTCTAGTTTTGCAGCTTTCCTGAGTGTTTCCAATTATCACGAACAATTCTCAAAACTGTTTTGCTAGGTGACAAAGATTCTTTGCCAGGCCAAACTTTGTTGAGGTTTTTGAATCTTCTGCTAGGCCCATCTGTCCAGTTTTAGCAAAGAACTCTGCTAAGTCAGTTTAGCAAGAAAGCCCTATTCTTTATATCTGATTGTCCTTTACCATCCTCCATGATGTCTGATCACCCTGGACTGTTTTTAGCAAGAATCCTGCTAGGTTGGTTTAGCCAGAATCCCCTTTACCCTTGATGTTTCCTCTTAGTAAGTTTCAATCCACTGATCCCACATTGCTTCTTGGCTATAAATTTCCACCTGCCCATGCTGTATTCAGAGTTGAGCCCAATCTGTCACCTACTTCAAGATCTCACTGCAGTGGCTGCTATACTTATCATGACGGTCCTGAATAAAGACTTCCTTACTGTGCTTTAACAAGTATCATTGAGTAATTTTCTCTTTAACATAGGAACAGCTCCCCAGTAGGTAGAATAAGTTAAAAATAAGCCAACAGAGCATTATGCATCTAAAGAGTGTTGGAATGACTACAGAATAAATGCCCCTCCCTCCATTAAAGCACTTTCTAAAATACGATTTATATTTGTTAAAGTTAGAAAGAACTACCTTTTTTTTTTTTTTTTTTTTTTTTTTTTTTTTTTTTTTTAATGAGACGGAGTCTCACTCTGTCGCCCAGGCTGGAGTGCAGTGGCCAGATCTCAGCTCACTGCAAGCTCTGCCTCCTGAGTTTACACCATTCTCCTGCCTCAAGTCTCCCGAGTAGCTGGGACTACAGGCGCCCACCACCTCGCCCGGCTAGTTTTTTGTATTTTTTAGTAGAGACGGGGTTTCACCGTGTTAGCCAGGATGGTCTTGATCTCCTGACCTCATGATCCGCCCGTCTTGGCCTCCCAAAGTGCTGGGACTACAGGCTTGAGCCACTGCGCCCAGCCAGGACTACTTTTATGATATTAAATTTACAGTTAAAGAATTGACAGGTAAATAATACAATTTAAATGAACACACAACACAAATACTGCTTAGGAACATTTTCACTGCACTGTTTTCCCCACAACTTAGTAATGACAAAACAAAGAACATACCTGCTACATTCTAACAATGTAACTTTAAGACGGCCTTCAGTAAGTGCCCATTGTTGTATATGGATATGCTCTTCATCTTCTTCAAATCCTTGCAAGGTCTGGTATGGAAAAAACGGCTTAAACCTGACAAAAGTAAAGATAAGTCTAAATGTCTGAATAATAAACACCACAGTTTAAAGCATAACAAAACCCACCCATAAAAAAACACAAAGCAAAATGAACACCTAATACTACAATTGCTCTACAAAACCAAAGCTTACCACACTCCCCCATAACTGGCAGCAAATGGTGCCTTTGCTATGGCACCCATAAGTCTTGGTTTTTTGGTATGCTCCCATTGATAAGGCAAGAGAGAACAAAGAAAAGAAAAATCTAGAGGCAGCAAGTGGGCCATGAAGTTTAGGTGAGGCAGGAGAGAGACTGTTTGTGAACCAGATGGATAGTGTTCCTACAGTACAAGATCAAAATTCAGAATGCATGTTTCATGGAAATAATATACAGTCCCCTTGGTATCCATGGAGGACTGGTTCCAGTACTTCCCAAGGATACCAAAATCCAAGGATGCTCAAGTCTCTCATATAAAATGGCCCAGTATATGTATTATGCACATTCTCCAATATGTTTTGAATCATCTCTAGATTACCTATAATACCTAATGCAATGTAAATGCTATGTAAATAGTTAAGACTATATTGTTCAGAGAATAATGACAAGGAAAAAAGTCTGTACATGTTCAGTGCAGATGAAATTTTTAAAAAATATTTTCAATCCACAGTTGTTTGAATCCATGGATGTGGAACCCATGAATGTGGAGCCCACGAATACAGAGAGCTGACTGTAATAGATAGTGATTAGTACATGATAAAGATGAGTGTAATAGCAACATTAACAACAATTAACACAGCAGAGGTATTCATCAGAGATGTTTACTATTTGCCAGGCAGTATGCTAAGTGCTTTATACATGCATTATCTTATTTAATGCTCACAACCCTGAAGAGGGCAATGTTATTGGCTCCTCTCGCCAGATGAAAAGAATGAAGCTTAGGAAGGTTAACAAGTTTGTTCAATTTTACAAAGTGAATGGCAAAACCAGAATTCAAGCTAGTCTGATTCCAAAGTCCAACTACATAACACCTCAGTTACTTACGAATTATTCAGGTATTCATATGCTCATTGCTAATACTGTTGTTTTTATGGAGAAGCTTGTGCTGAGTTATAAACTGTAGGTTTTAAAAAACTTGTAATTTCAAACACAAATCATACTCCTCCATTAAAGCTAAAGAAAAAGAAAATGAAAGAAAATTGGGCTTAAAGCCCTGTGGTTTTCAATTCACCCTACACATTGTCACTTGCCATGGTATCTACTTGCTCAGAAAGTTTTAGTGACTTCTTACTGACCACACACACAGATACAGACACACACACGGTCAAAAGTTCTTGGTTTTACATTTAAGGTCCACCACAATTAATCTTCCTTTTTTTATTTTTATTTTTTCTTGAGACAGGGTCTTGCTCTGTCGCCCAAGCTGGAGTGCAGTGGCACGGTCTTGGCTCACTGCAACCTCTGCCTCCTTGGTTCAAGGTATTCTCTTGCCTCAGCCTCCCAAGTGGCTGGGATTACAGGCATGCACCACTACACCTGGATGATTTTTGTATTTTTAGTAGAAATGGGGTTTTGCCATGTTGGCCAGACCAGTCTTGAACTCCTGACCTCAAGAGATCTGCCCGCCTCGGCCTCCCACATGGCCTTCCAAAGTGCTGGGATTACAGGCCTGAGCCACCACACCCAGCCCACAATTAATCTTTCTAATCACATATTCCCTTAATATAAACATTCCAATCTAGAAAGTCACCTCATATGCCCAGAAGACACTATGAATATTCCTGCCTTCAGGCCTTTCATACCAACTGGAGGTTGTCCCAGATTCCTCAAAGCCTCTCCAAATCCTCCCCTCTTTCACACTCTGCCATACATGCTGCTTTCTTCTCTATCTTGCAGTCTTCTAAACTGCTGTGCATTTATGCCTTAAAATGTCAAATATGACTTAGTCTCACAATTCTCTGCATCCATCACATACCTGACAGGATGTTTCACACGTTATCAGGATTTGAGTATGTGTTGCACTGATTTACAAACAGTTAACACTAAAAGTGAAATAAACACTTAGAAAATATCAATAGCCTACTATAGTTTATACGGAAAGATAGTAATAGAGGGGGTTAAATGCTGTTTTATGTTTTCCCAGTAAATAAGGTTAAAGAAAAAAAATTTTTAAGGAAACGTTAAGTAGGGACACAGGTAATGCTCAGTGCTTTTCTCCTGTTTCTAAACTAGTATGGAAAGCAGAAAGCCCCCTCAGTTTCTCCCAACTAAAACGCTAATTTGCATTTGAAGTCATTTGATTCAGACAGACTGGCACCAAATTTTTAGAGGGAAAAAAAATCGTAGCTAAATTTATATCAATATCATGTTGTAGCTGGGTGCTTTTAACACAGTCCTTATGACTCCTGAAAAACATATAACTCTGTTACTTTGCAAAAAATTATAATCATCATATATACTAGAAACTTGGAATTTAATAATCCAAGTTAGCTAAATCACAACTGCTCTAAGAACCAGCTTTTCTTGTCAAATATAAAGTCAAAATTCAATTAAAAAATTTCTCACAGGAGTATGAGTTGAATGTTATATGGAATAAAGTCTAACAGGGGGTTTTGCTAAGAGTGTTTATGCACAAAAATAATTTGAAATCAGAACAATGTATTCCATTTTAAATGAATATACTAAACGGTGGGATAAAGCATGAACATGTTTGGCAAGCCAATAAATAGAATCCACACGTTAAAATTCTCTAAGAACATTTGGTTTTCAGAACTTTTAAGTCCAAGTCTTTAAGTATCCCAAACCCATAAAGAATCCAAACAATGAAGCGGGCTACCTCTATCACTTTCTTTTATCTTCCTATTCCATCATATGATCTTTCTTCAAAATCCATTAGTGTTTATTTCCTAATTAACCTATTAACTCAAAAATGTCAGTTTTTTCACTCAGGCTTCCCCCCAAAATAGTCTTAACAAACTACCTGTACTTCTTCCTGTAGAAAACTTAAAAATCCAAACTAGGAAGATCAACTTTAAGGATGACAGTATGAAGAGCCCTGCTGATCTGTTCCCCAGTGAAACTGGTGAAAATTATTTTAAACCAAAACATGTACAGTCTCTGGAAATGGTCTTAAGAGCAAACAGCAAATTTTTTAAATCTACTTAAGAAAATCTACGAACATTTGGTAAGAAAGTCAAGTCTGTGGTGTTTGAACCCTGTTTCCCCAACAAGCTCAGGGTGGCAGAGACTACACGCTAGACTTATTTTTTATTTTTTATTTTTAGTTTTTGAGATGGAGTCTTGATCTGTCGCCCAGGCTGGAGTGCAGTGGCATGATCTCGGCTCACTGCAAGCTCTGCCTCCCAGGTTCAAGCCATTCTCCTGCCTCAGCCTCCCGAGTAGCTGGGACTACAGGCGCCCGCCACCACACCCAGCTATTTTTTTGTATTTTTAGTAGAGACGGGGTTTCACCATGTTAGCCAGGATGGTCTCAATCTCCTGACCTTGTGATCCGCCTGCGTCGGTCTCCCAAAGTGCTGGGATTACAGGTGTGAGCCACCGCGCCAGGCCACTCCATGCTAGACTTCTACTGCCATGAACACAGGGCTCCCTCATCCCACAGCTCTCATTTGGTGGGCTTTCTCCCTGGGAGGAGGAGGAGGAGGATAGGAACACTTCTCATCCAGCCTCCAGTCACCTGTTACTTCCAGGCAAGTTCGGTCAACAGGAGGGGGCTTCCTTCATTGACCCAGCCCCCACTCATGGAATGGAGGGTCTACCTTGGGCACAGAACACTGAGAATACTGGAGCCCTGACTATCTTGCCCTGGCTCATGAGGAAGTGGTTCCATAGTGGAAAAGGCAAGCCAAGAGGACCTCAGGCCAATCCATCCCCAATCTAGCACTCAGCTCCTAGAGTTGTGGTATCACCCAGAGAGAAGCCTACGGCCGTCTTCACCCCTACCTCCAGAGACCTGGTTCTGATTATTTTGCTAAGGGGAAAAGGAGAGGGAGAGGCAGGTCAGAAAACAGATTCTCCCAATCTCTTCCCAAAGGAATTAATTTCATTTACAATAGTCTGTGAAGAAGCTCAAACCTAAAGATACTATCAAGAACAATGGAGGTTGTGGTGAAAAGCACATGTCTTCCTTCAAGGATTTAAGGAAGACATATCCTAGGCTGCAGGCTGCTGTGCTCCTAGTAGAGAAACAGGAAATAAGATAGCTGGGAGGAGCCCTCCTGGGGTGAGAGCAAGTATCAAACACTTAACCAAGGTAACTATTCCTGAAGGAGGCACAATTTGATTGGAACAGTTTGTAGAACAAGTTACACCCCTGGGTGCTATTAAAAGCAACAAGAGAGTGAACACTAGTGGTGGGGAGGGGGTGAGTGGGGTAGGTGTACTGTACTAAAATAATCCAGCCAGCCAACCTAAAAACAGATAAGCAAATATCAAGCTCTGGGTAAGGGTAGACCAGTATCTAAGGTTGCCACAATATATTATCTAAAGTGTTTGGTTTCCAAGAAAAAGTTATGAGACATACAAAGAAACAGAAAAGTACGACCCATACAGCAAAAAACAAAAACAAAACAAAACATAACACACACACACACACTACCTGTGAGAGGGACCAGATGTTAGATTTAACAGAAAAAGATTCAAAATTTTTGGAGACCAAAGTTCTTATTTACAGAGGAACCCTTCAGGTAGTAGGCTTCAGAGAGAATAGGTTGTAAAACGTTTCTTATCAGACTTAAAGTCTGTGTTGATGTTAAATATGTCTCCATACATATGTTCATGGAACAAGACGTGATTAAAGAACTACAGGGGTTCGGCTATTGGGGTTCGGCCAGGCGTGGTGGCTCATGCCTGTAATCCCAGCACTTTGGGAGGCCAAGGCAGGCAGATCACCTGAGGTCAGGAGTTCGAGACCAACCTGACCAATATGATGAAATCCTGTCTCTACTAAAAATATAAAAATTAACCCGAGCGTGGTGTCACATGCCTGTAATCCCAGATACTCGGGAGGCTGAGATAGGAGAATCGCTTGAACCTGGGAGGCGGAGGTAGAAGTGAGCTGAGATCGCACTCCAGCCCGGGCAACAAGCGCGAAACTCTGTCCAAAAAAAAAAAAAAAAAACAAAAACACTATAGGGAGGTATTATGACAATGTTACATTAAATAGAGCATAACAATAAAGAGACAGGAATTGTAAAAAAAGAAACTATGAACCAAAAATAAAATTCTAAGGCCCCCCCAAACCATCCGATTGGACTTCCTCCTCAGCCAGGGCACTCTTAAAATTTAATCTAAATGAATGGTTCAAGCCATGATGGCAAATGGGGGTCGGACATGCCAGAGATGCCTCATTATACCCCTCCGGCGTTAATAATACAGAAGTTATTCATAAGTAATTTTTAGGCAGTTAGAAAGGGTGAAAATTCTTGGTGGAATTTTCCTTTAATAAAAAGCAGCCCCCAAACCATTGCTTCTCTAACAGAGAGCAGCCACAGAAGTCAGGTATAATATACAAACTAGGAGCTTTTATATGTAAATGCAGCTGTACCTGGAAGCCAGGTACATTCAACATGGTGTTTCCTGCCCTCTTTTCCTTCTCTCCTGCCCTCTTTTCCTTGTCACCACTTTTAGGGTCTCATGGCAGCCTCCTGGTAAAACCATGTACAGGCATCATGGCTGCCGCCAGGTGGAGGCCTCATTTGTATAATAAAAGACTAGGGTGGGAGGGTCAGTCTTTTTGGGACTAGGTAAGTAGCACACCTGGTCAACCCAATCCCCTGAGCCCTATGTAAATCAATCACCGCCCCCTCAAGCCTCTGTACAAAACTAATTGCTTTCCACCGAAAATCAGAGACCCTCTTTTGGGTGACCCACTTTCTCAGCATAAGGAAGCTTTTTCTCTCTCTTTTCTTTTTCTATTAAACTTTCCTCTTCTAAACCCACCCCTCGTGTGTGTCCGTGTCCTGAGTTCTTTCTCCACCAGACCAAGAACCAGGGTATATACCCCAGACAATGGAGCCGTTTCATTAACATCAACACAGACAGGACAGGCCTCATCATACCCCTCCAGCATTAACATGGACACAGACTTTAAGTCTGATAAGAAACGTTTTACAACCTATTCTCTCTGAAGCCTACTACATGAAGGCTTCCTCTGCAATAAATAAGAACGTTGGTCTCCACAATTCTTGATCTTAATCCAGACATTCCTTTCTATTGATCCCAGGTTTTAGATAAACTCAACCTTCAACTAGAAAATTTTAAAATCTACCTGTAAGCTGGAAGATGCCTCCCTCGAGTTGTCCTGCCTTTCTGGATCAAATTAATATATTTCTTAAATGTATTTGATTGAAGTCTCATGTCTCCCTGAAATGTATAAAACCAAGCTGCACCCCTGATCACCTTGAGCACATGTTCACAAGACCTCCTGAGGGCTGTGTCGAAGGCCACATCACTCCTATTTGGCTCAGAATAAGTATCTTCAAATATTTTAGAGTTTGACTCTTTTTGTGGACCAAAAAAAAAAAAAAAGAAAATTCTATAGTCAACAAGTACAATAAGTGAAATTAAAAAATTACAGAGGGACTCATAACAGTAGGTACGAACTGGAATAAGAACTAGTAAAACACATAATGGGAGAACCAGAAGGAAAGAGTCAAGGGAGTAGAAAAAAATATTCCAAGAAATAAAACACGCAGCCAGTATGTCCTGAAGCCACAAGGGTCAGATATTATATGATTCCATTCATATGAAAATCCAGAATAGAAAAATTTATAAAGTACATGAGGCGTTATTTAGGCCTGGGGGTAGGTGAGGGATTAGGAGGTAGCCAAAGGTTATGGGTTTTCTTTCTCAGGTGATAAAAATGTTCTAAAACTGACTGTGGTGATGGCTGCACATATATGTGAATATACTAAAAGCCAATTAAATTGTAAGCTTAAACAGGTGAACTGTACGGCATATGAATTACATTTCAACATAGCTGCTAAAACGAAAACCAACAACCCTGCTACCCAGAAATAATTTTTCTTGTCACTGCTTTGATGTATAAATGTTTGGTTAGAATTATCTGATAAAATAATAAAATCATAAAGTGGCACAGCTCCATTAAAACAAATTATAGTCCCTTTTAATGCTTATGAAAAACAAACATTTATTGAATGGCTACCAAACCAGATACTGACTGTATAAAGTACTTTATTTGCTCACTTAATCCTTACAACCTCCAAACTAGGTATCAGCACACTGTATATAAGGAAATAATCTTGAGATCTCACACCTAATAAATAAATGCTAGAGCAAAAACTGGAACTTGCGTTAATCTGCGATGGCTTCCATAACAGAACTCTGAGTGGCTCTGGAGGCTGGAAGTCGAAGATCAGGGTACAGACAGGGTTGGGTTTTGGTGAGGCCTTTCTCCTTGGCTTGGCGATGGCTGCCTTCTCACTGTGTCTTCTCACAGCCTTTTCTCCATGTGCATATTCCTGTTCTCTCTCCCTCTTCTTATAAGGAAACCAGTTTTATCGGATTACTGCTCATCTTTACGGTCTCATTTAATTAACCCCGATTACCTCGCTAAAAGCCCTATCCCAAATAGAGTTGCATTGAGGGTTGGGCCTTCAACATATTTTATTAATTTTTGAGGGGAGCACAATTCAGTCCACAGCAAAACTCATATGTAACTCCAGAGCCTGATCTACAGTCCCTTGACTGACTTATCACCCTGTTTTCTGCTGGAATACAAGTTCTAAACCAAGTCTGAAGGAGCCCGACAAAGGAGGCTCACAGTTTTACATACATTACTATATTTGATCCCCACAATAACATGTTAAGGCAAGAATCTTAAATCATTTTCTCATTTCACATAGTTCAGGGAGAACAAAAAGCTTGCTGAAGACTACATCCTTTTATTCAAAAGTTACATGAAGATACATGCCCACAAAATAAGGGCATAAAGCAAGACTGAAGAAAGTGATCCAAAAACAGTGAATCTAAGTCAAGAGAGCAATGATGTCCTAAACCCAGATGACTGGTGTGTGACAAGCCAAGAGAAAACCCATTTGGGGCAGGTGATGAAAGCTCCAGGAAAGAAATCTCCGAGAAATAAGAGGAAATAAATAGGAGAGGCAGAAGGAATGAGAAAGGAAAGGAATACTCTGAAAATCTGAGTAAGGCAATTTGGTAAGAGAAAAAAATATTGCTTTGAATGGCACTAAGGTTACGAAACTGGAATACAGAGAAGGAAACATAATCTGCATATAAGACAGTTCTGTAGATAAACAGTACTTATATAGACATCATAATGTAAAAACACAGACCAAGGAAGACTTAACTATGAACAGAACATGTTATCAATTATATAAAAATAAGAAAATAAGGATGGCCAGGTGTGGTGGCTCATGCCTGTAAATCCCAACACTTTGGGAGGCTGAGACAGGCGACCTGCTTGAGCTCAGGAGTTCGTGACCAGCCTGGGCAACATAGCCAAACCCCATTTCTACAAAAAAATACAAAAATCAGCTGGGCATGGTGGTGTGCCCCTGTAGTTCCAGCTACACTGGAGGCTGAGGCAGGAGGATCACTTGAGCCTGGGAGATTGAGGCTGCTGTGAGCTGAGATCACAACTCTGCACTTCACCCTGAGTGACAGAGTAAGACTCACTCTCAAATGAAAAAAAAAAAAGATGTAGGTCAGTGAATGAATGGAAAATAGTAATAAAACTATATCCAAAAAAAGGCAAAAGAGAAGGTGAGAGAGGATATTACTTAGCGAAATCCTTTATCGTCTGAAGCCAATCAATAGTCACTGTCTAAAGCTTCTGACTCAAGAAGAGCTATATGATACTGTTTAGTAATACAGAGTAATACTAATAATAATACTAATAATAATAATACCATTATTATTAGTATAGCTAACACTTATTACATACTTAGCATGTGAAAGGCATTATATTAACTTAATTCCCAAAACAATTCTATGAGATAGGCACTATAATAAACCCCATTTTGCAGATGAGGGAACTAAGATGCAGAAAGGTTAAGTAACTTGCTCAGGGAAACACAGCTAGCAAGTTGTAGAACCAAAATAAGAATCTAGGTAGTCTAGCAGTCTAGCTCCAGAATCTGTGTTTTTTCTTTTTTTTCTTTTGAGACGGAGTCTTGCTCTGTCCCAGGCTGGAGTGCAATGGCATGATCTTAGCTCACTGCAACCTCCGCTTCCCAGATTCAAGCTATTCTCCTGCCTCAGCCTCCCAAGTAGCTGGGATTACAGGCGCCCGCCACCACGCTCAGTTAATTTTTGTATTTTTAGTAGAGACGGGGTTTCACTATGTTGGCCAGGCTGGTATTGAACCCCTGACCTCATGATCCACCTTCCTCGGCCTCCCAAAGTGCTGGGATTACAGGTGTGAGCCACTGCGCCCGGCCCCAGAATCTATGCTCTTAACCAATGACTCTTAAAAGTTGTTAAAAATAGAAATATATAGGCCGGGCGCAGTGGCTCATGCCTGTAATCCCAGAACTTTGGGAGGCCGAGGCGGGCAGATCACAAGGTTAGGAGATCAATACCATCCTGGCTAACACAGTGGAACCCCGTCTCTACTAAAAACACAAAAAAAATTAGCCGGGCACAGTGGCAGGCGCCTGTAGTCCCAGCTACTCGGGAGGCTGAGGCAGGAGAATGGCACGAACCTGGGAGGCAGAGCTTGCAGTGAGCAGAGACTGTGCCACTGCACTCCAGCCTGGATGACAAAGCGAGAATATATAGTTAGAAACGATTGCTTCTGAACAGTCTAGTTTAGGGCAGAAAAGTAAAGGGTTTAGGGAGGCAAGTGCTGATTTTCATTATAACTTCTTCTGTTTTGATTTTTAAGTTATATGCATTAAGTAAAATGAAAGGACAAACAATGCCAAATGTTGGAGAGGATGTGAAACTGCTGGTTTCAACTATTAAAGCTACTTTGAAAATTGTAGTAATATCTACGAAGGCTGTAGAGATCCACCCTATGACTCTGCAATCCTACTCCTTGATATACCCAAGAGAAATGTGCACAAATGTTCACCAAAAGGCATATATAAGAATATTCATAACAACACTGCCCATCAACAAAAATGGACAGACTGAAATACATTCACACAGTGGAATACTCCAGAGCAAATATAATGAACAAAGTGTATCTATATGCAACAACATGGATTAATCTCACAAACTACTCTTGAGCTAAAGACAATAAAAATGAGTATATACGGTATGACTCAATTTATACAAAGTTCAAAATCAGGCAAAAAACAAACACAAAAAAATCTAAAAATAGTGTTAGAAATCAGGATAGTAGTTACTTTTAGGCAGAGGAGGGGAAGGTAGTGACTAGGTAGCATATAAGGAACTTTTTGGTTGCTGGTGATACTCTATTGCTTGTTTTGAATGCTGATTTGACGAGTTTGTTCACTTTGTAGACATTCATGGAGCTGAATTTTCTGATTAGTACACTTTTCAGGTGGTGAATTATATTTTAATAAAAGTTTAAAGAAAAAACATGTTTTTTTCTTTTTTTGAAGACGGGGTCTTACTCTGTTGCCCAGGCTGGAATGCAGTGGTGTGATCATGGCTCACTACAGCCTTGACCTCCTGGGCTCAAGCAATCCTTCTGCCTCAGCATCCCAAGCAGCTGGCACTACAAATGCAGGCCACCACACCCAGTTATTTTTTGTAGAGGTGGGGTCTTGCTATATTGCTCAGGCTGGTCTTGAATTCCTGGGTCCAAGCAATCCTCCTGCTTTGGCCTCCCAAAGTGCTGGGATTCTAGGAGTGAGCCACTACACTTGGCGTGTTTAATTTTTAAATGTGCATTACTTTACTAACACTTAAAATACATATTTAAATTCTCCTGTGTAGATCTGAGAGAACCTTTTGTAACATCTAAAATATGTTTTACTTTAAGATGTCTCTTCAAGTTTGCTCTATAAGCATGTTGAATACCAGCTGGTGACATCTCCATCACATGGCAGCAGTAAAACTGTTTGCAAACACTGTGATCTTTAGAGAGAAAGGTTTTACTACAAACCCAATGTAAAAATATGCAGAGGTCTAGATCTACTGTTAACTGTAGTTGAGCTTTCATGTTCTTGCTCAAGTGATAAATCTGCTAGAGTTTTCAGATCAATACGAGAAAACTTTGTAACAATTAGAGCTAGTGAAAAAAGAACATGGCTTTCTCAATATGAAGTAGCAAGCCTCTATCTCTAGAAATACTCAGGCAAAGGTTAGATGAGGATTTGTCAAGGAGACAAAAAAGAACACAAAAAAGAAGACAAAAGAACACAAAACTTAGAATCATATATAAATATAGATTGTTGTCCCAACTTCATCACTGATAAAGCAGGTGATATTGGAAAAGTCTTTTATCTCCTTAAACTTCATTTTCTTGTTCAAAAAGGGAGGAGGGGAATAATACATGCTTTTTGTTACCTATGAGAGGGTGAAGTAAAACTAATTCATGTGCCAGCATCTCTTAAACTACAAGGTATTGTAACCACCTGAGGGGTTCTTCCTGCCCACGGCATAAAGACAGACCATGGTGGCATTGTAGTAGAGAAAGGGTTTAATAGACACAAGGCTGGCCACAACACAGGGGAGATAAAATGTGTACCCAAATCACTTCATTCAAAGCTCGCAGGTGAGGGGTTTTTCAAAGGCAGTTTGGGGGAAGGAGTGGGGTGGCCGGGTAATAGGTGCTTGCTGCTGATTGGTTGGGGCAGAGATGAACTCATAGGGGGTTGAAGCTGTCCTCCGTGTGCCAAATTGCTTCTGGGTGGAGCCACAGGAGTGGAGTTGTAATAAGTCCTAATACAATGCCACTTTTACTAAAACACATTTCCTAATCTGCATTGTAAAGCTGTATAATTTCTATAAAATCACAGTATCTCACTTTTAATGGTTTACAGAAAGTAAATGCTAGTGTTAATCATGGGCTCTCTATTAAGTTTCCTTTAGATATCTAAAACAGTACCTCTTGTCTTCCAAACTATTTTGTCTAGGTTATGATGCTGAGTAAAATATAAAGAACTCAATAAAATTGTTCAGCAATTCTATTAATACTGACTTGGAGTCCTAGAGAGAGTGGAAATCAATAATAATGGGAATGACCTTCCCAGTGCAGTTGGATGGCTCTCAAACTTTCTCATCCTAGTCCTCCAAGAAAGACCCGTATTAGTCACAATATTTCAGAAGGAAGGGGTAAACAAGTCCACGTGGTTATCTCTCTCTGTTCTAATAAAAATCCATGCTAGTTTATTGTAAGGAACACTATGAAATAGTCATTTCTGAGAATCTACACCTTGATGTTTTCTAATTTGGGGATATAAAAAAATGATCCTAAGCTAGACGTTAAAGAATTATTACTTTTTAAAGCTTTGATAGTGGGATTATACTTTTTTAAAAAAGACATATTGATGTTACACATAAATTTTGTTTCGAAATAATCGGGGGAGAGGTGTGTGGCAAGATATAGATGAACAACAGTGGCCCTAAGTTAATTACTGGCTACAAAGCAGGATGAGGGAGGGGGTGAAGGGGTGGGGAGCGGCATTTACTGAACTATTTTCTTGACTCTTAAGTGAAATTTTCCAGAATGAAGAATTAGAAAAATTGTTCTGTATACTAAAACAACGTGGTTTCTGTCTTCCTGTTTCCTTTCTCTAACTTCCCTGAGCAACATCACTTGCTGTTGCTTTTATCACAGTTCATATATTGGTACCTAAAAATGAATTAAACACTCTTTCTTCAAACTTGTACCCTCCTCTCCTGCTTTCTCTTACTGGCACCACCAATTTCAAAGAGATTTGGAAACGTGGAGGTTACCTTTTACTCCTCCTCACAACCAATTAGTTCTATCCCCGTTCCCCTCCATCCATTTACCGTTAAAATGTCTCTTCTGTTGTTCTGTGTTCCTCATTGGCCTGGTTTAGGTTTTCATTGATTGCTGAGAATGTTGGGATTTTTGAAATTGTTTCCTTTTCTTAAAAAGAGTACTTTCTTAAACCAAAAACAAAGCCTCTACTTTTTGTTGTTGTAAATAAAAAGCTACCTCACAGGACTATTACAAAGATTTAGAGTTCACACATGTGATACACCTAGTCAAGTTCGTGGCTGTTATAAGCACACAAATTCTGGTTTTCTTCTCTTCTTTATGCCCAAGTATTATTATTTCAAACTGGCTTCCTCACTGAATCCCTGAAGATCCTACAAGACCCTCATTCTGTTCCTTTGTGATTTCTCCTACCCACAGTATGCTCCTCTCCCATCTCCCTATGTCTAAAGCTAAACTATTCTTTAACAGTTACCTCAAATACCATCTCATCTGTTTAACAAATAGGCTTACTTGATAATAGAGAGACCAGTCAAAGTTAGATACTCAGATACTGCAGTCATATTTCAGGCTCAGGAATACACACAACACTATATCCTTTCTAAGGGAGAGAGTGGAACGAGCAGCTATAAACCGGCAATTGAAAGTCCTATATGGTTTATGCTTTCAGTCGGAAAGTTTCGGCTCTATCACATCAGGAACTAGCAAACATAAATGTTCTCTTCAAATTCTCCTACACCAAATATATAAACTAGATAACTCAGTGAGTGATCATTTTCAAAATGTTTCTTCATTTATTATGCTTCAGAGCCAGTACTCCTTCAAACAATGAATTCCCCCTGCTGCATTAAAAGTATAATTTTCAAAACCTCAATTAGTCATAACTTTTATGGCATACATTATCATGCAAACTATTGCACACTAATACAAAACTAAGTATAAGCCAGAAAGAAAACAAAGTACAATGGTTCAAAATACTCTTCATTTTCTGTATTGGTAAATTATGAATCTAAATTTCGAATTTTCAATTTTACTTAGACACTTCAATTGATATTACATTAAAAGGACAATTCATACACAAGACTCCTCTCTGTTCACCAAGGTTAGTACTACCGTATTATTTCTCCTGAGAAACTGTACCTGCTAAACACTCTGATGCCATACGTAGTCTAGCCCTACGTGGTAAGCTTTTCACTCCTGAAGTTCTACTTCAGTCACCTCCTCTCTGTAACCTGTCCCTGTCCTCTACCATCTGGTAATTGTTTCCTCACCTGTGTTCTAAAAACACTTTATATACGCTCTGTTTTGCTACTAGCCATACTATTTATGTATCTGTCTCCACCTTTCTAGTTCTCCTGAAAGATCCCCTCCTCCCAACTAAATTGTGAGTTGCCTGAGAAAAGAAAGCTTACATTTATCAGCCATATAGAATAGAGATTAAGAACAGACTCTGGAGCCAGATAGCTTGGCTTGGAATCCTACTGTGCCACTTCCCAGCAATATAACCTTGAGCAAACTTCTGACCTTGACCAAAATCTGAGCCTCGGTTTCCTCAGAGGCAAAAGGAGGATAATAGTTACACCTACCTCACAGTGCTGTTACAAGAATTGCATTGAATAATGAAAAGCACTTAGTACCATGCCAGCAAACACTCAATAGACATTAGTTATTATTACTGTTCAGCTTAAATTCCTGGTATTTAACAAAATGCCTGGCACATAAACTGGCACTTAGTATATCTCCACTGAAATAAAGAACCTATTTAATGACATGAAATATACTTTAAAATGGCATACTTTTAATTATACTACAATACTTAAATTTTTCTGAAAAATTTCAGAAGTTTCTAGAAGAAATACTATTAAGGTGTTGTTAGTCTGTTCTATTACAATCATATTCTATTTTTAAAAATTCTTATTTATTTATTTATTTTTTTTTTGAGACGGAGTCTCGCTCTGTCGCCCAGGCTGGAGTGCAGTGGCCGGATCTCAGCTCACTGCAAGCTCCGCCTCCCAGGTTCACGCCATTCTCCTGCCTCAGCCTCCCGAGTAGCTGGGACTACAGGCGCCCGCCACCTTGCCCGGCTAGTTTTTTGTATTTTTTAGTGGAGACGGGGTTTCACCGTGTTAGCCAGGATGGTATCGATCTCCTGACCTCGTGATCCACCCGTCTCGGCCTCCCAAAGTGCTGGGATTACAGGCTTGAGCCACCGCTCCCGGCCTCTTAAGTTATTATATGCTCATTTTTCTCTTTTCTAAGACCACAGGAGCCTTAAGTCTTAGAAAAGATAGTATCTGGATCTCATTAATCTTTAAGTCATTATAATGAATAGCTCCAGATCTCAGTCTAATTTGTAAACTATCAACTGGTTGATTCCATCTTCAATCCTTTTTTCTTCTGTGAACTGAGAGTTTCCTGCAGATTCTATTTTTAGAGACAACTGTATTAAATCTAAAATTGCCTAACATTTAACATAATTTTCTTAATATCATTTAATAAGTTAAAAAGAGATGCTGAGACATTTATGACATAAAAAAGAAAAATAAGAAATATTTAAAAAGGAAAAACTCAATTTGAAGATTACCATTAAAATTTGAAAATAACTAAAGCAAAACACACACGAATACTAATTTATTCCACAGGATGAAAGGTAATTCCACAGACACCCAAATATTTAAATCCTTTCATTTTACTCATGAGAAATAATCTAATTACACCTGAGTCTAAAAACATGGGTATACTCACACCCAGGTCCATGCTCTTTTAGGAATAAAGTTATATTTAAATGTTCCCGACTAACAATGTTAACCATATTTGGCAGAAGTTATGTTATTGTTATTCCTAACTGCATTTACAAAAGCTAAATTAGGCTGGTGTGATAAGAGAATAATATGTACTTTACTATTAATCTATCATTAAGGTAAGCATCCTAATCTGGGACTGGGGAAAGGGAAGTAATCAACGACGAACAAATGAGAAAAAGAAAAATTAAAAATAACCCAGATAGCTTATAAGTCGGGGTAATTACTGAGATTACTGTCTCTTTGGAAAATGAGTTCATGTTGGCCTCATCTAAGGTTTTGGAGTACTCCCTGCCCCACCTTTTCATGATATAGAATCTTCTTTCAAAAAAAAAGGTATTTTAAAATATAGCATGTTATTAAACTTACAACTTTTCATAGAGACAACTTTTTTTCCCAGTAAAAGCAATAAAGCAGTGAAATGTTTAAAGATAATAAAAGAATGCATTCAAGTCTAAATTAATTTACAAAGTTGAAATAAAATATAAGATAATGCTTATGTTAAACTGCTATTTAGAAAATCAGGTCCGGACATGGTGGCTTATGCCTGTAATCCCAGAACTTTGGAAGGCCACAGAAGGTGGATCACTTAAGGTCAGGAGTTCGAGACCAGTCTGGCCAACACAGTGAAACCCCCATCTCTACCAAAAAATACAAAAATTAGACAGGTGTGGTGGCATGCACCTGTAGTCTCAGCTACTTGGGAGGCTGAGGCACTAGAATCACTTGAACCTGGAAGGTGGAAGTTGCAGTGAGCCAAGACTGCACCACTGCACTCCAGCCTGGGTGACACAGTGAGACCCTGTCTCAAAAAAAAAAGAAAATCAGGATACATTGTTGAACCGAGCATGATCACTGTTATGTAAAGCAAACCAAAAGTCTGTGATTAAAAAAGCCTACAGGGGCCAGGTGCAGTGGCTCACGCCTGTAATCCCAGCATTCTGGGAGGCCGAGGTGGGCAGATCACTTGAGGTCAGGAGTTTGAGACCAGCCTGGCCAATGTGGCGAAACCCTGTCTCTACTAAAAATACAAAAATTAGCTGGGCATGGTGACACATGTAATCCCAGCTACTCAGGAGGCTGAGACAGGAGAATCACTTGAACCCGGGAGGCAGAGGTTGCAGTGAACCCCAATCATGCCACAGCACTCCAGTCTGGGCAACAGAGCAAGACTTCATCTCGGGGGAAAAAAAAAAAAAGCCTACACGATCAGGAAAATGTGAACGCTACTTCGATATTTAATGACATTAGGTATTACTGTTAAAATTTATTTTATAGTTGATAAAAAATATGAGAGCTACATACTTAGTATTTATGGATAAAATACATGGCATTTGCTTCAAAATAATCTATGGGATTAAGGAGGAAAGGGAGTTAGAGATAAACAGGATTGGCCGTGAGTTGGCAACTGTTGAAGATGAGTGACAGATTATGAGTGTTCATCTTACTATTCTTTCTACCTTAGAACTATATTTGAAATTTTTCATAATAAAAGGTCAAATAAAAAAGTTCCCTGTTTCTTAAACTGTACACTGGATATCATATAAAAGCATGAGTTCTGCAATCTTAGAGACCTGAGTTTCAATTTGAGCAACTCGTTTAACCTTTTGAATCTGCACTTATTCATTTATAAGTGAAATATCACTATTATGGTTTTACTGTGGGGATTCAATGGATAATATGTATATAAAAGTATAGTATCATCCCAGACCAAAATAGTAGTTCACTAAATTTATTAGGGTGGTACAAATATAATTGCAGGTTTTGCCATGTAAAAGTAATGGCAAAACCACAATTACTTTTGCACCAACCTATAGTCATCTTTCTTTCCCCTCCATCTCCCGTCTCTTCTTTCATGGACTCTTGCTTTTTTACTGATTGCTAACCCTTAATTCTCACTGCTGCATTCCACACCTATTTTTACTACCCACCATCCCTTATCTTTCTCTTCCCTCTGATTTTCTTCTCCTGGGTTTTCATTTATTTATTCCTCACTTTCAGCTTCTTTTTGACAAGGCAGTTTAAAGTATTAAATCAATACTTGGTCTTGAATTTTGGTTCTAATACTTACTAGCCTTGACACCTTGGGCTAGTTACTTGGAACTCTGAGACCCCCAGTTTCTTCACCTATGAAAGAATAGTAATAATAGCACCTATTTTATAGAGTTACGTAAGGAGGTGAGAAATTTCTCATAAGGCATTTGGCCCAGTGAGGTGCTCTAGAAATATTTCCTATCAAACCTTCTATTTATCTATATTAAGGATGAACTCCTATAGACATGTCAGGTAGCAAACTTCTTCTCTTCCACAAGGAACCACTTCAGGATTCAGCATTCACCATGTATGATGGTCCCAGTTCATGGCTGTTTGTCTTCCTTGGGCTTCAGATTCCACGTGGTGATGATTTCAGTCCCATGCTAATTGATTTTTTTTTTCTTAATTGTGTGCTTTGTGATAATATCATTTGTTAAGTGCAAGAGAACAAATTAACAATAGTCAGGGCCAGGTGTGGTGGCTGACGCCTGTAATCTCAGCACTTTGGGAGGCCAAGGTAGATGGATAGACTGAGCCCAGGAGTTCGAGACCAGCCTGGGCAACATGGCAAAACCCCATCTCTACAAAAAATACAAAAATTAGCTGGGCGTGGTGGAGCATGCCTGTAGTCCCAGCTACTGGGGAGACTGCGGTGGGAGGATCACTTGAGCTGGGCAGTTGAGGTTGCACTAAGCCATGAGTGTGCCACTACACTCCAGCCTGGGTGACAGAGCAAGACCCCATTTCAAAAACAACAGTAGGCCGGGTGCGGTGGTTCACGCCTGTAATCCCAGCACTTTGGGAGGCCAAGGTGGGCGATCACTTGAGGTCAGGAGTTTGAGACCAGCCTGGCCAACATGATGAAACCCCATCTCTACTAAAAATACAAAACATCAGCTGGGCATGGTGGTGCGCGCCTATACTTCCAACTACTCGAGAGGCTGAAGTGGGATAACTGCTTGAGCCCAGGAGGCGGAGGTTGCAGTAAGCCGAGGTCGCACCACTACATTCCAGCCTGGGTGACAGAGTGAGACTCCGTCTCAAAAACAAAAACAACAAACAAAAAGTCAGCATGCCTCCCTACCTTAGTTATTGCCTTTGTATTTCTGCATCAAGTTTTATAACTAAGCTTATATTAAACTGAATATATTAATAAACTGACTTCAGGAAACCCACAGAAAATTGTTCTATTTATGAAATTCCTTGAAGTGTACTATACTATTCTTGGGGAAATCATTTTAATTTCTGCATTCCTACAGAGAAAAAAAGTATTCCTGAATAGTTATGAAATTAATAAGAACAAGGATAACAAATACTGTTACAAAAAAAAATTTCTCCTGCTCATCCATATACCCTCTACCTAATATAAAATGCTCACTTTTAGCCAAGTTCCTATTTCTGCATAGAATGATCAAGGTCCAAAAT
The DNA here is from genome assembly GCF_024542745.1 of Macaca thibetana thibetana. Classification (NCBI taxonomy): domain Eukaryota; kingdom Metazoa; phylum Chordata; class Mammalia; order Primates; family Cercopithecidae; genus Macaca; species Macaca thibetana. Next base: position 113,453,167 of record NC_065586.1, read on the forward strand.
GCCTCACAATTTTCTAAAGCAGTTTTATATATATGCTGAACAAAAGAGTGATAATCAAGGCTGCAGGTCCCTCATAATAGAATTCAAAGAGCTGGTGACTAAAAGATGAGTCAATGTTAACTGATAGCCTATGCACCAGAGAGGCAAGTTATCAAATGAGACGAGTTGTTCAGGGAACCAAAGTAATTCTCTTGACTATGTCTGGCAAATCTCGTATAGTCTTATGTTCATCACAACCCACAATGTAAGGGTCCCTTACCATGGCCTATGATCAATTAAATCAAAATTCGCAGCTCTCACATAGCTTAAAAAAATGGGCAAATCCAAACTCCTATCCTTTTCTGTTCTTCTCTACTAGCCCCCCAACACACACCATTGAATAAGAGAACACAAAAATGACCACTTTGTATATTTCTAGCACTTCTGTAAATTATGCAACTCTGATATATGTCCTTGATTCTCACAACTCATAACAAGGTACAGTATTATAAATACTATTTTACAAAAGAGGAAGCTAAGGCAGCTTGTCTGTGATCACATAGTAAATGGTGTAGTCAAAACTGTAACAAATCCACTCAACCTTGTGTCTTACAATACCAATGTGTACAAGCAATACTAGATAGCAACTGAAAATAATGTATATATTTAATATTTATTAAAGCTCACTGAGAAAGTGAGGCAACAGAGGTGGCTCCTTTACATATGGTAAAAATAAATAAACTTCAGGTCAGACTAGCAGTTCTTACACATTTTGTTCTTAGGACCCCTATAAACTTTTAAAAACTATTGAGGATCCCAAAGAGCTGCTGTTCATGTAGATTATGTCTATTAACATTTCGCATATCAGAAATTACAAATGATAAAAATTTTAAACATAAGAATATACAAAGCTCACATTCCATTAGCTGTGAGGGTGATGGTGTCATCACATATTTAATTTCTGTAAAACTTCACCATATGTTTGTGAGAGAACAAGGGTGAGAAAGGCAGATAACATTTTTGTATTATTATGAAAACAACTGACTTGACTTCGTAGACCTGCCAACCCCTCAAAGGTCTGGACGATCCAAATCACACTGTGAAAACCACTGAGTCAGACTGTAACGACTCTGAGTCGGGGCAATTTTTTAAAAAATTCTAAGTTGTAACCCATTACTTTACTTTAAGTATACTTTCTCACTACTAGATTTTTAAAAATACCTTGAAAGGACTGTGTTAATTTACTCCCTGTTAGCACTAACTCTCTCTGCAGTATGTTGCTCTCTGGACAAAGATGGTGTTAAACATTTACTGAATAAATTGAATCTCTTCTGAAGTCTTGTGCACTCTGGACAAAGATGGTGTTAAACATTTACTAAATAAAACTGAATCTCTTCCGAAGTCTTGTGGACTGAAAAAGAGAAAATGCTTTAAAGCAAAATTACTACCTCCCTACTATGGTAAAGACATGAACAATGAAGTTTATGAAACAGAAATCTGGTGTTCTTTAGCTAGTCAGATGTATCAAACAGACAAAAATTCCTTTCCAAACATGAAGGAACAACAAAAAATCTGAATAAGACAAATAAGAGGACGTTAACATAGTCAGCCCTCCACGTCTATGGGTTCTGCATCTTCGGACTCAATTAACCCCAGATTAAAAAAAAAAAAAAGACTGTTGCGACTGTACTGAACTTGATGCAAAGATCTTTTGTTCTTATCATTATTCCCTAAACAATACAGTATAAGAACTATTTATATAGCATTTACATTGTATTAGGCATTATAAGTAATCCAGAGATGATTTAAAGTATACAGGTGGATATGCTTAGGTTATATACAAACACTATGCCATTTTATATCAGGGACTAGAGCATCTGTGGATTTTGGTATCCTGGTGGAACAGGGAGGGTCCTGGGACCAATCCCCCCATGGATACTGAGGAATGATTATGTTTTAAGGTTATAATTGTCCAGCTTTCTCCTAATTTTTCCCTATCCAAATAAAAGTAAAACATCTTCTAAAGTACATAAATGATTGTAATACTATCTGTATCTCTGCATCTGTTAGTTTATAAGTACCTAACTCAAGTTAGAACTTATTAAAGGAAAATATTTATAAGATAAACAGCTTGTATATCCTTATTTGAGAGAAATCCCTACATTAAACCTATGCCAGGATAAGATGCAGCCTGCAGAAATAATAGCAAAGTGAATAATAAATAATGCCATCTTATATTTACAAAATTATTTTATCTAAGAACTTTTAAAACTTTAGATTTTCATTTCATTTAGTCTCAAAAACAAGTTGCATGACTTGTCCAAGGATATACTAAACCAACAAATCAGTAGTAATTTCAGAAATAAAACAGGAATTCCTCATCTTCTAATCCTGTTTCAGGGCAAGAGGCCAAGTTACTTTCAAGAGAAATCATAAGAGCACCGATATTCTCTAGACTCTAACAATTATTACTAAGAGTCTGGTTCAATAAATGCTTGTTGAGTGGCATGATTCTCAGAATTATTGAGTCCAAATCCTAACTCTGTAGTATTAAAAAGTTCAAATATGTTGAGTAAGGAACTTACTCAAATATTTTAAGTAGATAATTTACTCACTTTAAGTAAGCAATTTACCTAAAATGGGCTGTAATTTAGATATACTGTATTCATTGACTTTATTTTACAGACTAAGACTGTCAAGAATTTTCTCTTTACATTTCATTAATCTCAAAATATCTGAAGTAAATTCAGTTTGTACTACCTACCACTCCAGCATTAGTAAACAAAAGGACACGTATTTTACTACAAATATTTAGTTAAATTCTTCCCATGGCATGAGTTTTCCATTCTGGTCCTGATCAAAATCCAAAGAGTTAAACATTAAGAACTAACAAGATTTCCAAATACTGAAATACATCAGCTATCACCTGTCCTAAACTTTACAGAAAACAATATTATACTTAGTAATGGTGAGAACAAAACAAGATTTTCAGTGCATTATAAAAATAATTACCATACAAATGAAATTTGCTATAACAGAATGGCTCTTATTTCAGCCACAGCAGGTTTCAGAGAACAAAAAGCTTTGAATTATTTATTTGCATGACCAAATGACTAAGGTAGTCAGCAACCACATCCTTACCAATAAGTGTTAGTATAATCCAGTATGTATGAAAGACTATTGTGTAAAAAGGGCAAAAAATTAGCATACAACACAAACACCAGATGCACTATTCAGAAGATATTGATGTCTCCATGAAAGTTGTATCTGAGAACAGAACATAATCATTTTTCAAAATAGAGATTCTTGTAGCCAGCTACTAAACAGAAACTGTATCTCCCTATCACTACTACTTAAGATTTCACAGCAAAAAATAATAGTCACTTATAATTGTAGATTATACAGGTAGGATATTATAGAGTTCATCCTAGGAGAAACGCCATTTCTAAAAAGTAGTTAGGTTGCAAGTATCTGTTTAACTGGTACCTTACCAATGACCCAAGTATACATAATAGGTACTTAATACAAAAGAATAAACCCAATGAGGATATTTTTACTATGCTATTCAAGCATTTTTGTTTTTAAATACATAGCAACAAGAACTATTAATGCTGGGAAGTGAAAAATTTTCTAGCTTTTCTATCAAAGTTATGCAAATCAAAGCCCATTCAGTACCCCACCCACCATATCATCAGCTCCATTCTCCCTACAATACATGAAGAATTCACAGGCAGAAATACTCAATGTGCTGATTACAGAATAAAGAGAAATGTGTTCTAAAACATTCTGATTTCATTAAAATTGGCAATTACATACCAGACTAGTAAAAGCAAGCTTGTTATTCTATATCAATCCAAGAAAAGTATAGTCTACAGTTCATCAATATTGACCTTTCTAAAAAGTGAAATGAAAAACCAAGTCTTCTGGAGCGTCAGAGAAGGTTGCAAACACATCTGTGTTTAGTATTTTGTTTGTGTGTGGGAATGAGAGAAGGATATTGTGCCAGTATGGTGCCTGGATAGACCTTGAATTCAACATGGTTAATTGCTGGAGATCACAATCAACATAATTTATAGAGGGGGGGTGGTGTGTGAGTTTGTGTGTGTGTGTGTCTGTCTATAAAGAAGGCACTCTCCTTCAATACTGATTTCACAATAGTATTGGGTTACATGTCATCAGCCTGTGTTTATAATGACAAAGTTTAACCATAAAAAAAGTTAAAATATGTTCCATAGATTATGTTTAAGAAACCCAGAAAATACAGGTATTCTTTAGAGAGACTGAATTCAAAATCACAGCACTCAGATAAGTGTTTGAGTTCACTTTGTGAAAAATTCATCCCTGTACATTTAGGAGTGGGACAGTTTCTGTACACACACAGACACACACACACACTCACACATACAGTATTTCCATAAGAAGTTTGAGCAAAACAAAACAAAATTCCAGCATTTAAAGGGTTAACCCCCCCTTTTTTTTTTTTTTTTTTTTTTTTTTTTTTTTTTTTTTAAATATAATATGTTGAAAGGTGATATTTAAGAGGGACCTAAAAAATGTTGGCGTGAGCTCTTTGGCTGTATGTGGGAAAAAACTCCAGAAGAAGGAATAGCAAAGGCCCTGTGGTGGGAGCATGCCTGGGGTATGAGAACAGCCAAGGAGGCATGAACAGATTATGTGAGAAGCAGTGATGAAAGATAAGGTCAGAGGCAGAGAGAACGGCTGAGAGTAGAGCAAAGCAGTAAGTGAGTTGGATTTATACCTATTATCTGAAGGGACATCCATGTTACACATCACAAAACAATTTGCAGGGTCACATTCATACTATACTCTCATTTTACTAAGGGCAGAAGGAAGGAGGGAGTGAAAGTGGGGGCAGGAGGGAGGGAGACGGAAGAAGGTAAAAAGAGGAAGGGAGAGAGGCACCTCCTCAATATATATAAGTGGCTTGTATATGTATGTTTGAGCATACAGTTAGGTTTAGACCTCAAACTTAACATGGGTATATCAGAAGATGAAATCAAAATGGAGAGGAGTAGATTTTTAACCTCTTTATGCTCCTCAATACTATATAAATATATGCCAAAAAAAAAGGGCCAACACCCAACCCCCAAAATAAAAAAAACAACAAAATCTACTATGTACACAGAGATACAGGTAGAAGGATGTTTGTGGTGCCATTATTTACATTAGTGAGAAACTGAAAAATCAACAAGGAATTGGTTAACTTATGGTACTAACGGCCAATGTAATTATAAGCATCTGTTAGAACAAATGAAGTAGGTATATATAGAAAACCCAAGATACAATAAGTTTAAAAAAGAAAAAAAAAGATGCTAACAATGAAGTATTGAGTATGATTCTGCCTTTATAAATAACAAATTATAATACATTTAGAAAAATATGGAATAGTTCCCAGATTTAACAATAGTTTTAAGAAAAGATATTACAGAAGATTTTCACTTTGATACTACATATTTTCTAACAGCTTGAATTTTTAAAGTGAGTTTGTCACTCATTTGAAAGGGAAAAGAATGTAATGTGTCACCTAGAAAATATCTGATATATATCTAGTAAAATTACTACTACTCATCTAAAGGTAAATAATTAACATGCATACCACATTTTTCCCTAGTACAAATACAGGAAGTATACAGTTTTATGCCAGTCTTAGCAATCTGGCTAAGAGAGATTTTGAAACTACTCTGTAAAACACCTGCTAATGACCAGGTAGTTGGCTTTAAAACTTTCCAATTAAGTGTGATGTGCTCTGATGCTGTGTCAAAAAAGTGTCAGTACATCCTATGACTCCGAGGTAAGAACAAAGTCATTTAATAATACTTGTTTCCTGGTGACACTGTTTTGAGAAAATAGAGAGTATCATGGGAAGAAATGTTGAATCAGTATTTAACTTTTAAACAAGGTATTTAGTGATAAGAACTCTAACTTGAAATTTCATATATTCTTATTAAACTACTGATCTAGAGAGTGCCTCAGCCTGCTATAGGGAATCTTAAGAGGAAAAAAAAAAAGAAAGAATCAAAAAGACATGATATATTTCACAGGATAGAGAGAGGGATTACTCCCTCCTCCAGCATTTTTAGAAACACCTGAGTCATATGAATCCTATATACATTTTAAGAAGGTAAGCAAAATAATGAAGTGGTTAATATTTATTTTAGCATGTTAGTTTTAGTTATGTTTATGGTAACAAAGTTGTATACTTCTGTCTGTGTTTATTTTTCAACCTAGAGTCTAAGGACCCTAAAAAAGCTCCAAGGGAACTATGAAATTGAATGAATTTTTTTTTAATGCAGAAAATTTGCTTTCTGCAGAAATTTTCTGCAGGTTTCCAAAGGACAGGACCCTTTAATGTACACATATATAGCTTCTTTTTTTGGTAAACATTAAAACAGGTTGTGGGGGGTGTATTTTGAGGGTTTTTTTTTAAAGTTCAGAGCAGGGATCAGTGAATCTTTTCTGTAAAAGGCCAGATAGTATTCGTGGGTACATAAGGTCTGTCACCACCACCACCACCACCACCACCACATAAGGTCTGTCACCACCACCACCACCACCACTTCTTTTAACAACTTCAAATATAAAGTTGAAGAATGTAAAAACCATTCTTAACACAGGGCCCTAATAGCAGCTAGTTTGCAGACCCCTGGTTTAGAGTAACAGTTGGTTTATCTCTGAAGAAATAACAGAGCATGAGATCTGGAAGTCCAGGACCTTTCAAGTTCAGGACTTTATGTCACTAATCCTCTGAAAATCTCATATGTCCACATCTGTAAAACTGAGATACTAACCTCTCCCACATAGGAGTTTTAACTATTGAGGTTGCAACTGCATGGAAACGCCCACACAGTGCCTAATGAATACTTAGCAAACAATGTTTTATTACCCCCACCCTGCTCATATGATACATTGTTAGTAATACTTGTAAATTAACATTTAGTGTTTGATCAGGCATGTTCCTTCAACACAATCTACTTTATAATAATCTGCTTTGGCTATTTCCAGAAGACACTGTGGCTTTTACTGATTTGAATTTATAGCCTCCCGGCAGGGCATGAATCACACCTGTAATCCCAGCATTTTGGGAGTCTGAGGCGGGCGGATCACTAGAATCCAGGAGTTGGAGACCAGCCTGGCCAACATGGTGAAACCGCGTCTGTACTAAATATATGAAAATTAGCCAGGAGTGGTGGCATTCGCCTGTAATCTTAGCTACCTGGGAGGCTGAGGCAGGAGAACTGCTTCAACCTGGGAGGTGGAGGTTGCAGTGAGCCAATATTGCGCCACTGCACTCCAGCCTGGGCAAGAGTGAGACTCCATCTCAAAAAAAACAAAACCAAAACAAACAAACAAAAAAAACTATAGCCTCCTCAAAATGATTACTCTCCCCTCAATGAGTAAATCAAATTTCTAGAGCAAATATTTGTAATGTATCAACACATTATTCTCCATCTAAAGTGTTTTAAAAGCTGAAATTAAAATAATTCAAAGCAGCTTGAGGAAATCCAACGTGCAAGAAGTAAAATCAGCACTAAACTGGGTATTTACGTGGAGTACACTTAGGTGTGCTAAGAAAGCTAATGCGGTATCTCACGCCTGTAATCCCAGCACTTTGGGAGGCCAAGGCAGGCAGAGCACCTTAAGTTAGAAGTTCAAGACCAGCCTGCCCAACATGGCAAAACCCTGTATCTACTAAAAATAAAAAAATTAGCTGGGCATTGTGGTACACACTTGTGGGAGGCTGAGGCAGGAGAACTGCTTGAAGCTGGGAGGCGGAGGTTGCAGTGGGCCGAGATCATGCGCCTGCACTCCAGCCTGGGCAACGAGGGAAAAAAAAAAAAGCTAAGGTCACAATGTATTATATACAGTACCACAGTAATCAGGTGTTTGCCTTAGCAGAGCAGAGATATTGATCTCTCCTGTTTCAGTTTCTCACAAAACTGAAGGTCTTAAATACTTCCAATGCCACTAAAATGAGCTTTACATGTTCTTTGTTTTCCCTAGAAAGACTAACCCTGTAAGAGCATGAATTAGTTTATAACCATTTTTATCACTTTTACTATACTCACCACAACACTAGGTAGTATGCACTAAACACTTACTGAAAATCAACGACTATTTTTAAAATCACGTAATTATTCATCTCCAAGAGACAATGATCTGCAATTTAACTTATATAGAGATATGACAAGAAATATAGAGATATGAGCAACAGCACAAGAAAAAGCACAATAGGTTAAAAATTAGCTATTACAAGATTATTCCAGCATAGCTAGAGTAATGCACAATGTCATTGTCTATTCTCCCCAAGTATTAAAGGTTAGTTAGAATTCCTATCAACATTAGTAAGTAAAACTATCATTATTATAACCACCAAGGAATTTTAGTAGCTATTTTAAAGTATTTTCCAATGTGTAACATAAAGGAAAAAAGTATGAAAAAGTAAATAAATACAACATATTACACTTGACTTTACAAATGATTTTGTCAGTTTTCAGTTAATTTACTTTGAAAGATTTTGAGATATGGATTACTCAGTTCATTAAATTCAAATATACTGTCAATAAGTTGATGCCCCCCTTTTTGGAGATCAGTGAAGTAAATGCTTATCTAGTTATTAATGACCCATCCCACTAAAGCAAACTATCCACCAAACTCGAACAAAAAGGAGCCGCTATCTATTTACTATCACTACATGGTAGAAAAATGGATTGCATTTCAAGGCATTTTTTTTTTTCTGGCAGAATGACTTTTTAAAATTCAACATTATATTGACAATAGTGTTTTTTTTTTTTGAGACAGTCTCACTCTGTTGCCCAGACTGGAGTGCAGTGGCACGATCTTGGCTCACTGCAACCTCCGCCTCCTGGGTTCAAGCAATTCTCATGTCTCAGTATTCCCGGCAGCTGGGACTGCAGGTGCGTGCCATTTTTAGTAGAAGCCGGGTTTCACCATGTTGGCCAGGCTGGTCTCGAACTCCTGACCTCAGGTGATCCACCCACCTTGGCCTCCCAAAGTGCTGAGATTACAGGCATGAGCCACCACACCAGGCCTGACAATGTCTTTTATTTATTTATTTATTTTTACTTTTTGAGATAGAGTCTTGCTCTGTTGCCCAGGCTGGAGTGCAGTGGTGTGATCTCGGCTTGCAGCAATCTCTGCCTCTCTGGATTCAAGCGATTCTCCTGCCTCAGCCTCCTGAGTAGCTGGAATTACAGGCATGTGCCACCATGCCCAGCTAATTTTTGTATTTTTAGTAGAGATGGGGTTTTGCCATGTTGGCCAAGCTAGTCTCGAACTCCTGACCTTAAGTGGTCCGGCTGCCTTGCCCTCCCAAAGTGCTGGGATTACAGGAGTGAGCCACCGCATCTGGCCAACAATGTCTTTTAAAAAATAAAATTGCTCAATAACAGTCCCTTCAAAAACGTAATTAAAAGAAGGATAAAAATGATCACCCTCCCTCTCCACTCCAGCTATTAAGTCTTCCCATTTTCACTAATTAGCAACAGTAATGCTCCTTATTTACTCCTCCAGTAAGAGTCTCAAATTCATATTATTCCAGGCCAGGCAAGTACCATCAGTTAAGCACAGCAAATAAGGGGAGACTATATTTGCTGCCCACCTAGGAGCTTACACACTGAGTTCCAACCCCAAAGCTGCTACTACAGTCCATCTCTCCATCCTGTTATTGCTCTGAGAAATGCAGAACTGGCGCTACAAGATATTCCAATTTTTCCTAACAGAAGCCACAAATCCAAATCACACAGAATCTTCCATTTTTTAAACAGCGCAGGCCAAATAAAAAGTACCTGCAAACTGAATCTGCTCATCTGCATACAGTAATACTCCAGGAACAGAAGCATCAGTAAGAATCTCAAATATCTGAATCCTAAACCCTAAACACAGCTCCCCACCCAGAGACTATTACTCAGACTTCATGTTGAATATGAATTATCCATGTAGTAAAAGAACATTAGTGGTAATCTTTCTCCCTTGAGGATGGATTCTGAGGTTCATATTTTTTAAAATATTACTATTATAATATACTAAAGTATTTTAATAAAAAAATCAAAACAATTAACACTGAGGTGGATGAATGAAATTCCAAACTTGAATAAATCTGTAAACATATTGTCTACATATTATAATTCATTTTGTAAAATAAAATGTTTTACAAACATTATAAGTTTGTTAATTTGGGTAAAATGAAGTGTCAATCAGCTGGGTCCTTAGAAAGCAACCACTTGAGCAACTTAGCATCTCTAGGTGAAACATCAGGAACTGGCAGTCCAGACAGGCTGCTTCACTTTAGCAACACGAAAAAGGCAAAATAAATAAAGGGGGAAAGAAGTAACAACAATGTTAACTGGCAAGATATTTCTGTTACGTAATGATTACAAATGCCAAAGGATCCTAAGACTCCATACAATTCTCTTTACTGCTTTAGCTCTACTAAGAAGATTAGACAGCTAAAAAAGAATAAACTAGGCCGGTCACAGTGGCTCACACATGTAATCCCAGCACTTTGGGAGGCCAAGGTGGGCAGACTGCCTGAAGTCAGGAGTTTGAAACCAGCCTGAACAACATGGTGAAACCCTTCTCTACTAAAGATACAAAAATTAGCCGGGTGTGGTAGCACACGCCTGTAATCCCAGCTACTCAGGAGGCTGAGGCAGGAGAATTGCTTGAACCTAGGAGGTGGAGGTTGCAGTGAGCCAAGATTGTGCCACTGCACTCCAGCCTGGGTGACACAACGAGACTCCATCTCAAATAAAAAAACAAAAACAAACAAAAAAACACTAAGAAGGATAAAATAGCAAGACCTTCTATTTGGAAACACAATCTGCTCAATTAAAAAAGAAATGCTATGTGGGACAGTACCCAAAGAGCCTCATGATTTACTTTTAAAAGGATCCTCTAAAATGACCAATTTAAGAAAAAAATCAGCTTTATAGTCATACTCTTCTCAAGAGTTCTAGGTTAGTTTGGAAAGATATCCCACATATTTATTATATCGATGGCACGCTTTAAAAAAGAATCACTTAAAAACAATGGTTTGTGTGTTTGTGTGTGTGTGTGTGTGTTTTTAAAGGTGGCCTGGCCTTATCAGAGCTGGGTTTCGCCACTTGAAAGCTGTGTGACTTTAAGCAAGTTATTTAACTACTCTGAGCTCCATTTCCTCATCTGCAAAAAAAGATGAACACTAGCTAGTTTAATTTTCCCTATGAGAAGTATGCTGTATCTTAGATGTATTGTAATTCATTCTCTTATCTGAAACTTGAATCAGTCCCACACCATCACCTGTTTGTTTATTTATTTACTTATTTATTTTGGAGACGGTGTCTCACTCTGTTGCCCAGGCTGGAGTGCAGTGGTGCCAACTCGGCTCACTGCAACCTCTGCTCCCAGGTTCAGGCCATTCTCCTGCCTCAGCCTCCAGAGTAGCTGGGATTACAGGCGCCCGCCACCATGCCCAGCTAACTTTTGTATTTTTACTAGAGACGGGATTTCACCATGTTGGCTAGGCTGGTCTCACACTCTTGACCTCAAGTTATCTGCCTGTCTCAGCCTCGCAAAGTGCTGGGATTACAGGTGTGAGCCACTGCACCTGGCCCATCACCAGTTTAAAACACTGGACAGAACAGCCACACAGACAAGAAGTCAACACTTGCTGAGGCAGCCCTTATCATCGTCATACTTGTTATGTTCTTCTACTAAGCTAAAACCAGCTTCCTAGTTACTTCAATCCCACTCTAGTTTAAATCTTACAAAGGGCTGGGCAAGGTGGCTCACACCTGTAATCCCAGCACTTTGAGAGGCTGAGGTGGGAGGATCAGTTAAATGAACCCAGGAGTTCCAGACTAGCCTGGGCAACAAAGCAAGACCCATCTCTACAAAAAAAAAATTTTTTTAATAAGCCAGGCGTGGTGATGCACACCTGTGGTCCCAACTACTTGGAAGGTTGAGATGGGAGGATTGCTTGAGCTCAGGAGGTCGAAGCTGCTGTGAACTGCGATCCTGCCACTGTACTCCAGCTCTGGGCAACAGAACAAAATCCTGTCTCAACAAACAAACAAAAAACACAAAAAAATTACTAAGTATAGCTAATTCAATTCTCACTAGACTCTAAGCTTCTTGAGGGCTGAGTTCAAGTATTGTTCAGTACTGAAATCCCAGCACCTACAAGAAGGAAAAGCATATAGCAGGTGTACAATAAACATTTACAGATTGAGTGATACGCTCTGTGCAGCTGACTGAGCATTGAGATGCCATCTAGTATAAATAGCACAGATGTGTGTACTTCTGGAAATTATCATTTAATGCTTCACGTTTAGAAGCTGAAATATCATAACCAAATTCATGCTGTGCTTTTAAAAAAACCCCTTCAGATATAAGTGAAAAGCAGTTTTGACATACTTTTAAATGACTGTTACTCAATGATACAGATCATAGTTTTTCAAAGTAATAAACTTCTCAATGCCTCTGTAACTCTTATTCATAACTTATTTCAGATTTACCTAAATTCCAAGTCTACATTAAAAAAAAACCTCAAAATGATATGTAACCTCACTGTCACTGGCTATTCCACAAATTTCAAAATAATAATCTAGTCAAATTGTATTAACTGAAAGCTACCAGAAAACAGCATAATTGAAGTTGTGATAGAATACCAAAATCTCTAGCAACTTTTTCTCACGACTTTTTTGGTAACACACTGCTATAAACAAACATCTCTCGCTGCTTAAACACTAGAACCCAGTTATAATTTAGTCACTGATATTCCAGAGGTTAAAAGGTTTCATAAAGTATGTTCTACTTCATAGAACCAGAAATCAACCACAGTGAACAACCAGTTCACCACCCTCCATAAATCTATGGAAATATTTCCATTACAAAGTAAATTTCTCCTGCCACCCAAGTTTTAAGCTGTCACTCTGTGCTGTTAGCCTAAACAAAACGTAATTGGTAAGGTACATCTGCCACAAACACAAGCCAATAATCCATTCCAAACCCAAAATATTTCTGGACTATCTTGCTCCTGAAAATTGACACTGGTAGAAAATTGGTGATCCAGAAATAGGCAACTTCCACTAAAAGGCAAATAAAATTAGGTAAGTAAAATACAAGACTGACTTAATTTTATAACAAAGGGCAAAATTTTAAAGGCTCAAATGTCTTAGTGAATACAAAATTAAAGGAGTACAGAAAGAGAAATTAAAAATTCAGCTTTTTACAAAAGAGCCAAACAGCACCTTCCACTCCGCCTCTAGCCCTAAAAAAGTCTTTCCCCTTCCACTCCTACAATATTAAAACAAAATTTATATACTACTCAAAACTGTATACTACAAACTTTAAGCCATCAGATGCCGGAGGGCTTAAAAAAAATTAAAATCACTACCCAGCATTAAAATACAATTTGCACAGTGATTTCAGGTCCTTTGAGAGAGGAACTTACAGTCACAGAGAGTAAATGCTTGATGGGCCGAGTCTGGATCTGTGTTCTACAATCTACCCCAAATGGGCAAATGACATTAATACAAAATGTAAAGTACACTATGTACCGGCTCCCAACTCCTTTCCCATCTGCTATGGAAAGTATTCCTGGGCCGGGCGCGGTGGCTCACTCCTGTAATCCTAACACTTTGGGAGGCCGAAGCGGGCGGATTACTTGAGGTCAGGAGTTCGAAACCAGCCTGGCCCCATCTCTACTAAAAACACACACACACACACACACACACACACACACACACACACACTTCCTTCAGCCGGGCGTGGTGCCATGCGCCTGCAACCCCAGCTACTTGGGAGGCCGAGGCAGGAGAATCGCTTGAACCAGGGAGGCAGAGGTTGCAGTGAGCTGAGATTGCGCCACTGCACTCCAGCCTGCCGCGAGACTGTCTCAAAAACAAAAACAAACAAAAAAACCACAAAAGGATTCCTTTGCAAGAGCTACCACCTCTGCCTTGAAAGGTGTCAAACCATCAAAGCCAAAGTGGCTTGCAATGGCAAATGAGCACAGACCTGGGCTATAAGCACACCCTTCACGCGTGTACTGTGTCCAGGAACAATTTCTCAACGCGGCCAAGGTGATGCTGCAAAGCCAGTGACGCGGCTGCCCTCAATGCAGCAACCACAGAGAGGGAGAGTTTCTCAACAGTCCCAGAAGCGACTCCTGGGGATTAGGGCAGGCTTCCCTTCCATTTCCAATATGCTGCTCATAAAAGGGGACGATTCTGCCCGCGTTGACAGCACCTTGAGTCCCCATGAACACGCGAAAAGGTTTCTACCTCCTATCAGTGCCGTTCGGAAGCAAAGTAAGTGTTCACTACTCGCCTTGATCTGGAGCCCTGTCCAGGGCGGGAAGACCCCAGAAGCAGGCGCCAGGACAGAAAAGAGCCTTTGCCCTTCCCAATCCACGCAGCCAGCAGCGTCCCGCCCAGGCCGGGGTTCCCGGCAGCCAGGCCCCCTCCCCGACCTCGCGCTCACCTGATCTTGTAGCTCGGCAGGGTGTGCTTGCGCTTGATGATCTTCTTGAGCTGGTTGACGATGATGGAGGTGAGCTGGGGCATGGGCCGCCCTTCAAACTGGGAGCGCACCTCGAAGTCGATCAGCGGGTCCTCCACGAAGGAGAAGAACCAGTGGGTGAAGGGCACGCGCGTGAAGACCAAGCGCAGCCTCCCCACCACGCGGGACAGCTTGACAAACAAGTAGGCGGACTTGCCAAAGACCAGGTCCACGTCGATGGCCAGGTGGAAGCCCCCGTTGTACTCCACCTCCGCCTCGAAGGCCAGCTCCTCGGGGCAGGCGGCGGGCAGCGCCTCCCCTTCGGGGCCGTCGGGCTCCCCGGTGGCCGAGGGCACGACGGGCCGGATGAGCCGGATGGTCTTGATGAAGGGCACCGTCTCGCCCAGGAACACGTCCCGCAGGCTCAGCCCCTCCAGCAGGCGCCCGGCCGTCTTGGTCTGCAGCAGCTCCTCGAACTCCACCTTGATCTTCTTGGTGACCCAGCGGCGGGTCAGCGCGGTGTCCCGCAACTCCCGGAACAGGAATAGGATAGTGGCGTTGAGGAAGTAGCAAGTCTCCCGCGTCGGCGGGGCGGGGGTCTCTGGGGCCGCGGTGGGGGTCGCGCCGCCCTCAGGGGCCGCTCCGGAGGGCTCCTCATCCCGGCCGCCGCCATAAAGGTACTCCCTCAGGAGCAGGCCCGGCACTGGCTTGATGTAGCGGAAGCCCTCGCCCGCGCGGGCGGCCTCGTCCGCCGGCGGCTCGGGCTGTCTGCGGTACAGCAGGAGGAACTGAGCGAGGAGCGTGAGGAAGGAACCCAGCACGGCCGACGCCAGGATCATGAGCAGCAGCCCCATCCCGCCACCGCCTCCGCCTGGGCCCCTGCTCCCGCGCCCACAGCGCCGCTTTCTTCACGCCGCCGCCCCCGCTGCCTCCATCTTGAGGACATCGGGCGGCTGGGTCGGGACAAGCGGCTCCGTGGGCCTCGTCCAGAGGCTCGGGCCGGCGCGGTGCGGCGCCCGAGCCCGCAGCGGCCCGCGCCTCCTCAGACGCTCCCGAAGGGCCGGTGTGGCGGCGGCGGCGGCGGGGCGGGGACCGGCGCCTCCCTCAGGCCTCCGCTCATTGGACGAGCGGCGCGTGACGTCCGAGGCGTGCTCGCTCCCGGCGGCGTCGCCCAGCAGTCGGCGCCCGGGCGCGCGGACGCGGACCCTCCTTCACCTCTCTGCGGCCCTTCCAGCCTCGCCCCCCCAACGCCAACATTCCAGCCCCCGTGGCGCGCTCCGCCACCCACGTGGCCGTCGCTTCTGAAGCTGCGGTCGGGATCTGGGAGGACGGCTGGGGACGCGGGCTGGTAAGGAGGTCCAGCGGAGCGGGCCTGACGCGTTCCGGTTGCCGGCCATCCCGTTATCCTCTGCTGCACCCATCCCCCGTCCCTGGCCGCAGTCCCCGCGGTTACCTCCGCAGCGGCGTCGCTCATCCTGCGGTGTACTTCCACTCGCGCCCGTGACAGCTCGGCTGGCGGCGGCGCTTTCCCTCCGAGCAGCACCGCAGAAGATCTGAGCGGGCCTTTCGGACCCTTCCCAAGCCCACGGAGAGAGGGGACCAACTACCTCAAAGGCCGCCATCGCGGACCGGCCGTCCCCCCGGCAGACGCTCTGCGTCCGCGGAGGGTGGGCCCTGGGAAGGAGGGACGCAGGGAAAGGGCGCGCCACACGGAATGACTTTCCCACCGAGGTGGATCTTCGAAATTTCAGGGAGGAGGAAGTTGAAAGGACAGCCGGGAGGAGAGATGCGGAGTGAAACGAGTTTGCCAAGTGATTGGAAGATTAATATGCGACTCGCCGTCAGTCTCTGGTTAAATCGGTAGTCCGTCTATGAGGCAGTTATTCACTGTTATCCCCCACCCACTTGACAGATGCCAACACTGGTGCAGACAGCCTGGGGAGGTTGCGTGGGGTCGCAGAGTGGACCCTGGTTTATCTAACACTAAACCCTAAGCTCTTGGTCACTACTCGCTACCGTAACACAGAAACTGCAGTTATAAGGAGGCCGGTGGGTTCCCTGGTGTTCAGGAAGGGAGAACTGGGGAGGCGGATTAGGGAAGACGTCAAGGAATTTTGCATAGAGTAGTACCTTAACCAAAGCCACAGAGCTAAGCCAGGTTGCCCAGCAACAGCGTTACTCCTCATGCCCTCTGACTACTTAGTGGTTACATCATAGATGCTTATCCCTCCAAGCACGTGGAGATCCAGTCCTGTGGGAGTCAGATATCCGTACGTTAAACGCCGATTCTGGCTGTACCTAAGGAGCCAGAGCAGGGCTCCTCTCTAGCCCTTGAAAACCTTCAAGCCAGCCGGGCGCGGTGGCTCAGGCCTGTAATCCCAGCACTTTGGGAGTCCGAGGCGGGCGGATCACGAGGTCAAGAGATCGAGACCAGCCTGGCCAACATGGTGAAACCCGCCTCTACTAAAAATACAAAAATAACCGGGTGTGGTGGTGTGCGCCTGTAGTCCCAGCTACTCAGGAGACTGAGGCAGGAGAATTACTTGAACCCGGCAGGCGGGGGTTGCAGTGAGCCAAGATCATGCCATTGCACTCCATCCTGGGCGACAGAGCAAGACCCTGTCTCAAAACAAAACAAAACAAAACAAAACAAAAAAACGAAAAGAAAAAGAAAGAGAAACCTCCAAGCCAGGGTTCTCTTTACTGTAGGTGATTCTACCATAAAAACAGACCTGACCCAGCTGGGGCAGGTACAGAACTTTGGAACCAGGCCTATCATGCCCAGGTATGAAACCAGAATGGCTTCCATTACTATGAAGACATAAGATAGGTGTCTGCTGAGGAACCATGCTCAAACCATGGCTGAGATTTTTCGGAGATCTTGGCAACTTCTGTTCTCTGGTCACCTCTGGTTCCTGACCTCTGCTTCTGGGCGGCCCCCTGGGGTCTACACTGTTTCAACTCAAATGAGAAATGTAGACCCTTCTATGATATCCACCATAAACCGATTCATAACATTCATGCACCATTGCATATTATAAATGTTACAGAAGCTGGAGGTAGGGTGGCATGAAAGAGAAGTTACTCACATTCCTGAGATATAAAACCTTCAAACTGTATATTGATCCATCCCAAGTTGTAAAATATTCTTCACCCATCTTGCTCCTCAACAAGGAAAGTTTGTGGTCTTCATGGGAATGAGTCCTCAGTTTCTTCATCTTGCAGACTCCTTTCTTTTCTCTCCTCCTGTCACTTCTGTACTCCTCAGAATACCTGTGAGAATCTCAAATCTTCTCAGTTAGTTTTACAGAGTCAGAGTCGTTGCATTCCCCAGGAAAACTTGTCCCTTTAGGGACACACTTCAAATCCATGAAGGAGCTCAGCAAACCTTTTGGGAAGGTAAAAATATTCTCCCTTGTGTGAAAAGTGACTAACATTGATTAAACACTAATAATAGTAATACAGAGAATTGACCACGTGCCAAGCACCATGTTAAGCATGCTATTTAGAAATGTTTAAATATTTTAAACATTAGAAATCAAAATGTCATGAGTTTTTAAAAAAATCTAATGTGCAGTCGTGTACCACCTACGGATGTTTTTGTTAATGACAGACTGCCTATAGGGTGGTGGCCCCATAGGATTATAATACCGTATTTTTACCATGCCATTTCTATATTTAGAGATGTTTTGATACACAGATACCATTGTGTAATGGTTGCCTGCAGTATTCAGTACAGTAACATGCTGTACAGATTTGTAGCCTAGGGACAATAGGCTATTATACCATATGGCCTAGATATGTAATAGGGTTTCCCATCTAGGTTTGTGTAAGGACACTCTGTGATATTCGCACAATGATGAAACTGCCTGAAGATTCACAACTTATATCTGTTGTTAAGCCACACTTGACTGCATTTGATGCTTAAATTAGGGGATAATGCTCTTGATAATATTGGTGTTAACATGCCCTTTATTTTATGAAATTATACTATGTTAATAGAAACATTTGTTTTAATGCTGTTTTCTGGAAGAGGATAAATTCAGCAACCCTTCCCTTTTTTTCTTATATTAATGCTGGTTCATAGAAACTCAAAAGCCTGAGAACCACTGGCCCCAGCTCTGAAGATCGATGATTCTGAATAGGTTTTTAAAGGAAGCAGTTGTGCTTAGCCTGCCTGCTGACTTTGTAATGTGTTTTAAATGACATCATTGAAATTAAGCTGCCCCAACAGCCTTCATGGAAGTATCTATTTCAAGGTTAAAGTCAGTTGAATACTGGAAGATGAGTTGCATATAAGACATTCTCACCAACTAGAGGGATGCATGGACCACTGGTTAACTATGAATTATTCCTGGTGACCGCCAAAAATAATGAGAAAGCCAAACCATGTAAATGTACAAAGTTTGTGAGTAGCATGAAAGCAAATTTGATTTTTTGAAAGATGTAAAATAATGCAAATACAGTAAAATATGGAGGGAAACATAGAGTTTATAAGGTTTGCCTAACGAATGATACATCATCAAACCATTTTGTGAACTTGGAGAGTTCAAATTCAACAACTATTTTTTGAGCGTCCAACAAGTACTAGGCTCCAGAGATACTGAATGAATAGGGGCGCTGTTCCCCAGGTGGAAGCAGACACACATCTGCATAACTCTGATGAGAGGAGATAATGCTCTAGTAGAGGCACATGGAAGATACTATGGGAACAGAGCCTTCTGGTTTAGGGGCAGTGACAATTGATTGCAAGGAACAGCAACTACCTCGGGCTAACTTATAACTAAAACTGGATTCATGTTAAGGATGCTGGAATATCTCCAGGAACTCAGCTGCAAGATGTTCATAGAAACCCCAGAGTGAGAAAACTGTCTCTCACTCTTATTTCCTCTGCCCCACCCCCACCCAGTACCTTATTTCTGCATCTCCCTGCAGGTCTGTGCCATTTTACTCTAGAAGGCTCTTTGGTTTCTACTCCCCGATTACCCTCAGCACACAGGTGCTTTGGAAGGCACCAGCTCTCTATCCAGATCTAGAGGGTCCTATGTCTCTGATGGCTAATGCAGCCTGCGAGCTCAATCTCAAATCCTGGCAGAGAAATCTCCAATTGGCTCTGCTACTCCAATAATTGATGACCAAGGAGCTTGCCTCTTCTGGGCTGCTGGTGGGTGGGGCAACTTCTTCAAGGAGTGGGAGAGGATTGAGAAGACATAATGGGCAATGCTAGCTCAGTACGTGATGAGAGATTCTTGCTGGGGAAGGTGGGAGGCTTTTGGGGCAAATGGAATTTGCATTGGCATTTAATGATTAGAAGGGTATTCTAATCAGAAGGAGATAAAAACTCACAAGTTGGAAATCCAACAGTTGGAGAAATTGAGACCAGGATGATTGGAAGAAGGTGGTATGAATAGGTTGGTGCATCAAGGAGAGAAGGGAGATGGAGGTAGCATAATAAAGTAGACACAAACCAAATTATGGAGGGATTAAATCTCAGGGCAAGTTTTTATTCTATTTTGCAGTTTTTGTGAAGTCTTCAAAGGTCTTTAAGCTAGAGAATGGCATTAACACTTTTCCTTCCATCTACACCTGCAAAACCTCAACCCCAAATGAATCCAACTATCTACCTCCTCCCCTCTACATCTATAATGGTCTTCATTCTTATTAAGGCCCTCAAGGCAACCCAGACATTTTTCTCCTACCACCTTTATCCATTTTCTCTCCATTACCAGCATCGTCTTCCATTTCCCATAACAATGCTATTAAACCTCAACCAGGCTCAGCTCTTTGATCATGCTCAGGGGAGGACCCTCCTCCCACTTCAGGGAGAAAAAACAGGCCCTTAGGCTGGCCTTTCCTCCGCTGCTTGCTTCCCTGGTTGAAGCTCACCTGCATGACACTCCCATATTTTCATGCTTCTCTTCTGTGGCAAAAAGCAACCATAAAACAAAGCAAAAACTTTTTTGTCCAAGGGTAATCCTGGTAATCCCCCTACTTGTGCTGTGGATTCCATTCCTCTCCAGGGTCAATCTCCTCTCCCTCAACACATAAACCAGATTCACTCTCCCCATCTTAAAAAATGAAAACAGAACAAATCCAAAGACCATCTTCCCTTAAGCCTTCCAACTTCCACTTTTCTCTTTCTTGCCCACAGAGTCAAGCTGTTTAAAAAAAGTAGACAATTCTGTCTGATTGCTTACTTCCATTTACTCCTTAACCCTCCATAAGTTGACTTCTGCCTGAACACCTCCCCATCTTGCCAAAGGCCAGCAAGTACTGTATGGCCACAACCAATAGAGTTTTTTGGTTCTTATCAGAGTTCTGAGGAACATCTGACAATATGAGCCGTTCCTTCCTTTTTGAACTCCTACCCATTCACACTGAAGAGTATCCAATCAGGTCAAACTTTAAACACATTCTTCCCTTTTTCGTTGTTAGCAAGAGAAATTACCACTCTAAAGTTGCCTGCCACTTCTGTGTCTAGAGCTAGTGATGTGAAGTTGCCTTGGAGAAAATCTGTGAAGAAACCTCTGGGTATAGGGTGACCAACTGTTCCAGTTTGCATGAAGAGGGTTTCTGGGAGCAAGACTTTCAATGCTAAAATTAGAAGTCCTAGGAAAACTAGGACAAGTTGGCCCCCCTACATGGATGGTATCTTTAGGAATGAAAATAATAGGCGAGTTGCTTCTTACCCTTCTGGGGAAAGAAAGTAGGCCATGCCGGCCCATACCCTCATATGCGTAAGAGCCAAGGGACCTCCTGGAATTAAGGAGATCAAGACCCTGACTCCTATCTTTTTGCTTTTTTGCTTTTTAAAATAACAGCTTTATTGATATATAATTCATATATATATATACACACATATACATATATATATACCCATTTAAAGTGTAGAGTTCAGTGGTTTTTAGTACGTTTACAGAGTTCTGCACCCATTGCTACAATCAGTTTTAGAACATGTTCCCCACCTCAAAAAGAAACCTTATATTCATTAGAGTCATGCCCTTTTCCTCCCTCCAAAACCCCTCAGCCCTAAGCAGCTGAATTTACATTCCATCTCCATGGATTTGCCTTTTCTGACATTCCACATAAAGGGAATCATACAATATATGGTATTCTGTGACTGTTCTTTCACTTAATGTAATGTTTTCAAAATTCATCTATGTTGTAACATGTATTAGTATTTCATTGCTTTTTATAACTGAATAATGTTAAATTGTATGAATATAACACAGTTTGTTTATTCATTAATTGGTGGACATATGGGTTCTCATTTTTTGGCTATTATGGATAATGTTGCTATGAACATTTGCTTACAAGTTTTTGTGTGGACATATGTTTTCATTTCTCTTGGGCATATACCTAGGGATTAAATGCTGGGTTCTATGGTAACAGTAATTCTTAGGTTTTGAGGAACTGTTAAATTATTTTCCAATAGTTTGTGTGGGTTTTGTGGGTTTATGTGAGTTTATGTGGGTTTTGTAGTTTATGTGAGTTTTGTAGTTTTGTAGTTTATGTGGCTTTTGATTTTTCCACATCCTCACCAACACTTGCTGGTATCTTTTTTATAATAGTCAGCCTAGTAAGCATAAAGTGGTATCCCATTATGATTAATATTTGCATTTCCCTGATGGCTAATGATGTTGAGCATCTTTTCATGGGTTTATTAGCTGTTTGTATTTCTTTGGAGAAATGTTCATTTAAGTCCTTTGCCTATATATATATATATATTTTTTTTTTTTTTTTGAGGCAGGGTCTTGCTCTGTTGCCCAGGCTGGAGTGCAGTGGCATGATCTTGACTTACTGCAGCCTCTACCTCCTGGGCTCAAGCAATTCTTCCACCTCAGCTGCCTGAGTAGCTGGGACTACAGGTGCATACCACTGTGGCCCACTTGGCCTGTTTTTTAATTGGGTTATTTTTCTTCTTCATTATTGAACTGTAAGCATTCTTTATATGTTTTAAATACAAATCCCTTATCAGATATATGATTTGCAAATTTTTTTTCCATTCTATGGGTTTTCACTTTCTTGATGTCCTTTGAAGCAAAAAGGTTTTTAATTGTGATGACCAATAAAGCAGAAAGATTTTTAATTATGATGACCAATTCATTATTATTATTATTATTTTGCTGCACTTTTGGTGTTGTATCTAACAAACCATTGTCTAACTTAAGGTCATGAGGATTTATGCCTATGTTTTCTTCTAATAATTTTGTCATTTTAGCCCTTATATTGTGATCTTTGACCTATTTTCAGTTAATTTTGGTGTCTGGTATGAGGTGGGGTCCAACTCTACCTTTTGCATGTGGCTGTCAAGTTGTCTTGCACACTTGTTGAAGACTATTCTTTCCCCATTTAAATGTCTTGGCACTTTTGTCTAAAAATCAATGGACTGTAAGTGTGAGGGTTTTTTCCTGGACTCTAAACTCTATTCCATTGACTTATGTGTCCAGCCTTCTGCCAGTATCACAGTCTTAATTACACTATAGCTTTTTAGTGCGTTTTGAGATCAGGAAGCGTGAGGCCTCCAACAATTTTCCAAAATTGTTTTTGGCTCTTCTGACTCCTCCCTTTTGAGACTCAACATTATTGACACGTCACTTATGAGTAGAAGTGGTCACTAAGGGCCAATGAAAGACTCAATAAATATTTGCTTAATGTCTGAAGAAAGACTCCGACCTGGGGATCCCGGTTCAATAGTGTGCCTTGATTGCTTTGTAGGGAGGCTGGTTCAGGGTACTGGGTATGGCTAACACTGGGCCCTCCTTCTGGCCTAGTCATCCTGACACTCTCTGTGTGTGTACATGTGTGTTTGTATGTGTGTATATGTGTGTATAGTATGAGAAAGCCCAGCCAGTTCTAGGGTACAGTAAAGAAAACATGAGATATGCCATGAGGTTAGGGGAACATTATGAAATCCTACAGCCTTAAGGAAGAACAATCAGTTCAAACTTCACTGGCAAATCCTGAACAAGAACTGGCTCTTGGGAAAGGTCAGGTAATAGCAACACCCTACAGCACTAGCAGCAGAGAATGGATGCCTGCACGAGATGTCTGACTTTGTTGGTAGCAATAAAAGCATAACAGCAATGATGAGCTCCAAGCATCTGGTAGCAAACTGTGTAGCCCTCCAACCTCAAGGGATCTTAGAAGAGTCTTGGCTTCTGTGATAAAAGGAGAGCAAACAGGACCCAATGACTAAATTCAGTTAGCTCCTGAAATTCATCCTGGAATAACAGGATGGGTGCTCAGAATGATAAGAATTATAATATTAAAGGTTATGTACCATATTTGTATGAGGTGGTGGGGGCACCATTATTTCCTACTTTTCATGTTTCTAAGTGAAAGGACCTCAATCGACAATAACACTTCTATCGTTTCTCCACTGCGTTGATCTGACTTATCTGATTGGTGGGTTTAGGAGAAAATCCAGGCATAAGTGTCTCCACCCCTTCTGAGTTCTCCTTGAGACACTCTGTCTGCAGGAGGCATGTGTTCTACTCAGCGGTGCCATGTGAAAAGGGTGGCTGTGCCTATGGTTGTTTAGCTTGGCCTGTGCCTGTGCCTGTGAATTTAATTCCAATGTGCATTTTTAAGCTACCTCTGCCAATCAGCCTTAAACTAGTAATAAAGCTAACATTTTGAGCTCCCTCTACTTGATGCCCATGCTCACTCTTAATCGGTTCAGAACTCAGCTCAGGAAGAGGAACACTACTCATCGATTGATCACTAAAACTATTTACATTATTTTATACCCTTAAGTGATTAAACATTACTAAAACTCCTGTCTGTTTTGATTTGGTTTCATGGCTTCTATTCCTCTACTAGCCCGTAAAGCATTAAGTGATTCTATGATCCTCAACTAAGCCATCTTCTTTTTTTTTTATTATTTTTTTGAGACGCAGTCTCGCTGTGTCGCCTAGGCTGATGTGCAGTGGCACAATCGTGGCTCACTGGAACCTCCACCTCCCGGGTTCAAGCAATTCTCCTGCCTCACCCTCCCAAGTAGCTGGGATTACAGGCACATGCCACCAAGCCCAGCTAATTTTTTTTTTTTTTGAGACACAGTCCTGTTCTGTCCCCCAGGCTGGAGTGCTGTGATGCGGTCTTGGTTCACTGCAACCTCCACCTCCTGGGTTCAAGCAGTTCTCCTGCCTCAGCCTCCTGAGTAGCTGGGATTACAGGTGCATGCCACCATGCCCGGCTAATTTTTGTATTTTTAGTAGAGATGGGGTTTCACCATGTTGGCCAGCCTGGTCTCGAACTCCTGATCCCAAGTGATCCTCCCACCTCGGCCTCCAAAGTGCTGGGATTACAGGAGTGAGCCACCGCACCTGGCCAGCCGTCTTCTTTTTTTACTCTACATCCTTTACCTGGATGATGACATCTTCTCCAAAGGCTTCAACTCACACTTCTCCAGCCACTTCTTTCTCCTGCCTATTCCCAAAACATCTCCAACTCAACCTGACTGTTTTGAAGTGGGCAGGTCTATGCAAAGCTACTCCCAAAGTCTGAGAAAGCTGAGAAGCCAAAGAAAGAGGCTGACATATCCAGTTCCTTAGAAAAAAACATTTACTAGGGTCTTCAAACAGAAGCCATATCTGTGCCTCAAGACAAGATAGTGGATCTCAGTGCTATTACCACTCCCATCTTCCCACCGCCAG
This sequence comes from Macaca thibetana thibetana, assembly GCF_024542745.1. Lineage (NCBI taxonomy): Eukaryota > Metazoa > Chordata > Mammalia > Primates > Cercopithecidae > Macaca > Macaca thibetana. The sequence continues at coordinate 113,478,330 of NC_065586.1, forward strand.
GGTTTATATTCCATAGTAAAAGGGTGATTCGGAAGGGATGAGTAGGAAAAGGTAAATACAATAACATCAAGGTTGTTTGACCTAAGGGCAGGATTTACTGTAAGTACTTGTTCCTCAACAAAGAAGAATAGATAAATGGGAAATCTTAGAGGTCTTTCTGGAACTGGAGTTAATCAGAAGCCAAAATGGTGGATTCAAATCTAAGATGGAGTTGCTTTAGTCTCCACACTGCCCAAAAAAGAAGTCTCCCTTCTGGCAGAGACCACTAGTTGCCTGCCCAGTGTCCATTCGCCCCTCCTTTTTTAGTAGCAGAACTCCCAATTTATCATAAATGCCAATGCACCTAGCTAAGAGACTCATTCCTCAAACTCCCTTACAACTAGATATGTCCATGGGACTGGTTTCTGATCTGTAAGAAGTGTTGTGGAGGGCCTTCTGGAAGTCTCTTAAAGGGAATTGACTCAGCTGGAAGCTATACCGTTTTGCTCTTCCCTTTTGTTCCTCCTTCCAGCTGTCAGGAATACAGTCAGGATTTTGGGAGCTCCAGCAGCTATTTTAGACTATGAGGTAACTTTATGATGGAAACCATATGCTAAAGATGGCAGAGCGGAAAGATGGATGGCTGGATCCCTGATGACTTCTTGGAACTATCATAGCACCCCGGATTTTCTGTTTTTTTCAGACACAATCTGAATTGTTTCACCCTGTAACCATCCCTCCCAAGCTGTCTCCTCCTCTGTGTTTTCTGTTTTCACTGATGGTCGCACCATTCACCCAACTGTTCAAGCCTTAATTGTCCTCCTTACTCCTCCACATCGTTTTAATTCTGTCTCATTAGGATATCTCAAATTTGTCCCCATTTCTCTAACCCCATCACTAGAGCCTGATTTCAGGCTCTTTTCTCTTGCAATGAACTTTACTTCTTTAGTTGTATCTTAACTGTTATTCTGCCTGTCTTGCTTTCCATACTGTTACCAGAGTGGCCTTTCTTTAGTGCAAATCTGATCAAGTTACTTCACTGCTAAAACTCCTCCAATGACTCCCCACAGTCGTATTAATAATAATGGCCATCAAACAAGAGCACAGTGAATTGGAAATACTGTGCTAAGCATATTAGAAGTGTTTATATTTTCATAATTGCCCTTTTGGGTGAGTATTAACATCTCTATTTTATGGATGAGGAAATATGTACTCACGTGGACAAATAACCGCCAAAGATCACTAAGGTAGTAAGTGGAGGAGCAGAGTCTTGAATAGCTCTAACCACAGAGCTTCTTATTTTAGGGCCATATTCCTTGAGGATATAGTCCAAAGTCATTAGCATAGCAAAATAGACCCTTTGCAATCTGACCTCTGCTTCCACTTCTACCTTCTCTCTCACCACTCCAGAAGCAGATTTTAAAGCTGTTATTGATGAATTTCCTTCCATTAAAGTTAGGAAAATGAAATTATAATAAACTCTGGTTTTGGTACAAATAAAATATTTAACTTTAAAATAATGTGAATATACCAACTTTTAAATTTTCAATATATTGTCAACTACTTTAATGTTCTGAAAAAATAAGCCATTAAAATGCATAAAGGAGTACACATTTTTCCTTTTGTCTCAGGCTCCAATATTCCCTGACATGGCACTATCAGATCCTGTCTATATTTTTCATGGATTTCTTATTTTTATTTAAGTATTTAAGACGTTGCCTTAAATACGCTTTATCCTGATGACTGAGTTTTTTGGTGCCCTCTTAAATTTCGTGCCCAAGGTGAGTGCCTCACTCTTCTCACCCAATCCTGGTCCTGCTTATCAGCCAAAGGACTCATTTGCAGCCCCTCTCTCCAACACACAATGATCTGTCTTATCTTCCTTTTGCCATTCTTGCCTAGCGTATCGTAGGTACTTCATACGTATTTGTGGACACATGAATGAATGCTGTTTCTTTCTACCACAACAGCCATTGGTCACCCACTCCACTGCCTATTGCCCAAACAACTCTTACTTGGCATTTTTCAAGATTGAATTTGAGTGTCACCTCCACCAGGAAGCTTTCCCTGATTGCCTAGGCCTCCTTCTCTCCTGACCTCCTGTAAGTCTGCATAATGAGCTGCTCCGTTGTACTCAGTGCACCCTGAACGCACTTAGGAAATAACAGTCTTTACCATGTTCTGAGGTTCCCTGTTAGTTGCTATGAACCACAAGTCTTTTTGTGAGCTCCTCAAGAACAAAGTTGGGGGTTTCTCATCTCCATATTCCAGCCTCGATACCTTCTAGGGAGTATGTTCATAGGATGGGTGGATAAATGTATGTATGTATGGGTGGATGGATGGGTGAATGGATGGAAAAGTAAGATCTGTTTCATGATATAACTGGTAGTAGACTGCAAGGGAAGTCTGTACTGAAGGGGAATGAGACTCATGTGGAATCTTTGCTAGAATCCAAGTAAGAGTCAATCAGGGCATCAACCCGAAATAACAGAAAGGATCCCAATCCAGTTTTAGAGAGTTTATTCAAACACAAAGCTGAGAATACCCATTCAGGTAACACAGACTCCAAAGGAATGGGATCAGTGCTCCAAAGTTACAAGTTAAAGTCTTGCTTATACAGGTAGAAAACAAAGAAATTAGTAGGATTACAACATTTTGTACATGAGGCTGGTTTATGAGTTGCAATAAATTGGTTACTTACAGTTTGTTTTCTTTTCCATATGGCTTGTTTTCATTTCCTCTCTAATTTAAAATAATATATTTAACATTCCATCTCAAGACAATGTGATAGTCATAAAATATTTGTGTGAAGGGAAGAAGGAAGTTAATCTATAATGATGATCAATAGAGAAGAGGGAAGAGGTATTCCCTGGCACTCTTTAGTCATTTGCAACATTTTATGAAACAACATAGGTAAGGAAGAAGGCTAATCTATAATCAGAGAAACGAAGGTTACAGCTGCCTTCCTTAAAGCTGCCTGTCACATGGCTCGGACCCCATAATCACATTCCTTTAAGGTTCAAAATGACTTAAAGTTCCAACAGCTCAGATTTTGAATTACTTATTTTCACAGAGCCCAGACTAAGGCCGTGGCAGTAGGCTGGATATAAGAGACATTTTAGAGGAAGAATCAATAGAATTTGGCTGGGAATAAAGTGGATGGAGAAGGATTCAAAGGCAACTGAGATTTTGCAACTGAGTAGGAAGATGAGGGTTCCCTTATCAAAGACGGTCAATGTAGGAGGAGCAGACCTATCTCTTGCACATGGACACTAACCCAGAGAATGGGGATGATCTTGGCAAGGAAACCCAGAGAGATGATGTGACCTCTCTTAAGCTACCCAGCAAGACAGTGTCACAGACTGGATCAAAACCCTGGGGTCCTAACTCCTGGTGTCATTTTTTCTTCCTGTCCTCATACTTTTTCCATGCTTGCTTCACAAAATATTGGTTATTTTCTCTTTCTCAATGGAAGTAAAAAAACTGCCTCTAATAATACTTTCTAACAATAGCTGTAAATTCTATCTGCTTTACACTTTAATACTGTTACTCACCAGTCTCAAAACTGCTTATCTGTCATTTGAGGCTGTTTGCTAATTTCCACTCTCCACTACAATTCAGAACCTGAACTAACCCTGGAGTGGTAAGGCTTCTCAGAAGGTCATTTTGATGGGTCCCCTTCCTGGGACAACTCTAATCAAATGCTTTTTAGATAGATGAGGCCTTAATCAGCATTTATATTCCTCCTAAATTGTTCTGCAAGCCAGTCCACTTCTTTCCAACCCCGGAACTAGCCTACCCTGGTCTCAAACCCCAGACCGGCCAGGCAGGTCTCAAACTCCTGACCTCAAGTGATCTGCCCGGCTCGGTCTCCCAAAGTGCTGGGATTACAGATGTGAGCCACCGCGCTGGGCCAACATTCCTTTCTTTTGAAAACTTCCCTCTCCCCTTCTAGGCTGTTCTGAAGTTCTCAATTCCAGGCCCATCCCTTGGCCTTAAGGATAGGCATATGACCCAGGTCTGGCCAATTTATAGCACCAGATCCCTCTGAGAACAATGATTGTTCTAGAGAGGGTGGGCATGTGACCTGAGCGGAGCCACTCACAATCTAACCCCAAGATGAATGTACAGGCTGGGGAAAGGAGACACTCTCTTTCTGCTGGGGAGCCTAAACTGGGAAAATATGAACCTGGGTTTACTCAGTGGAGCATGTCTGTTTGTGCAGGAAGCCAAGCAGGATTAAGCAAAGATGAGAGGCAAATGGAGAGATGGTTCTCCATACAGTGAGTTCCTGGGCCAAGGGTTATGGACTCTTTTTTCTGTTGCTCTTTCTTGGCTTCTCTGAATCACCTACTGCCCTTCCCGGCTATGTGAACCAACACATTTTCTTCCTGCTATATAGCTGGTTTATGTTGTCTTCTGTTATTTGCTCCCAAAGGATTTTGACCAATATAGGGTCTTAGGTAGGAAGAAACTGACTAGTGCCACTTGCCACAGGCAAGAAAGACTTAGAACCCATTTATGAGGAGATTAATGCCACAATTCCCTTATAGGGATCTTTGGAAGGACTGGCCTGGCCTGGGACATCCTGACAATCTAAGTACATATTCAACTCCTGAATGTTCCTCATGAAATCCGATCCTGTTATTCCCTGTCCCCTTCAGTCTTAAAGCACTCTGATGGTTTCCCATAGCTGTTAAGACAAAAGTCACAGTCATCAATGGGCCTGCAAGGTCTGACTTCCACTGTCTGGATCAGGGGTCTGCAAACTTTTTATTTAAAAAAAAAACAACAAAAAAACAACTATTTTATGTATTTTTTTCTTTTCTTTTTGTAATTTTTTTTTTTTTTTTTTTGAGACAGGGTCTCACTCTGTTGCTCAGGTTTGGAGTGCAGTGGTATGATCACAGCTCATTGCAGCCTCGACCTCCCAGGCTCAAGTGATCCTCCCATCTCAGCCTCCTGAGTAGCTGGGACTACAGGCTCATGCCACCACGCCCAGCTAATTTTTTTATTTTTTATTTTTTAGTAGGGATAAGGTCTCTCTATGTTGCCTAGGCTGGTCTCGAACTCCTGAGATTAGAGATCTTCCCACCTTAGCCTCCCAAAGTGCTGGGATTGCAGGTCTGAAACACCCCCCTGGCTGCAAACTTTTTCTATAAAAGGCAGAGAGTAATATTCTAGGCTTTGTAGGTCATAATGTCTCTGTTGCAACTATCAGCTCTATCATTGTAGCTGAATTCAGCCCATGGGCCACAATTTGTTGACCTCTGGTCAGGAATGGTCGGAACCTTTCCTCCAAACACACATCCAGCCTCACTGGCCTTTTCTCAGAATCTTCGTGTTCCCACCCATAGGCTCCCTCTCCTCATGGGGCCTCTGTTCAAACTATTTTCTCAGCTTGGCTATTCTCCCAAACCTGTGTGTGGTTAACCTTACTTATCACCTGGATCTAATGACAGTTTTCCAGGGAAGTCTTTCCTGACACTCTGAGACTGGGCCAGATTCCCCTGGCACATAAACACCTTCCCAGCATTCTCTCTCTCTCCTTTATGGCATTTACCGTAGTTGTAATCTTTAGGATTTTCATGTTGGTTTGCCCTCTGTCTTCCCACTCTGTGGGGAGCCCCATAATGATTAGGCACTGTCTTTTTTGTTTATTACCTAGCAGAATGCTTAGTACATAGTAGGAGCTCAATATATATGTGATTGAAGAAAGAAAGAGAGGGAGAGAAGAAAATAGGGAGAGAAAGAAGGAGAAAGAAAGATGGAGGGAGGGATAAAGAAGGAAAGAAGGAATTAGCCCTTTGAATTTACCTGTTAAATGACTGAGGATGAGCATTCAAAGTAATAAAAGTAAATGGAATTTTTTTTTCTTTTGCTCACCTCTTGCTGAAATCAGAAGAACATGAAGAATTGGTAAAAACTGGCACTGCCTCCTACCCATCCAGATACTTGGTAGCTTTTGGTGCTTGGGTGATGTTTCCTGGAGGTGACATCAGATCTCTAGTCAGACTAGAATCAGGAGGCCTTCTCCCCGCCACCCTTCCTCCCAACACCTGTTCCTCCCAGTTGCCATCATGTGTCCAAGTTCCCCATCAAGGTCACCTCTCCCAAAGTGCCTTTTCCCGAAATTACTCAGGCCTCCTGGGGTCAGATCCCAGCTCCAGGGCTTAGGGGTTGTGTGACCATGAGCGAGTCATGGAAACTCTCCAGGCTTATGGTTCCTCTCCATCAAGTGGGGATACCATTAAAAAATGGGCTAAGGATATGAACAGACACTTCTCCAAAGAAGACATACATGTAACCAATAAGCATATTAAAAACGCTCAACATCGCCAATCATTAGAGAAATGCAAATCAAAACCACAATGAGATACCACCTCACACCAGTCAGAATGGCTATTACTAAAAAGTAAAAAAAATAACAGATGCTGGTGAGGTTGTAGAGAAAAGGATATGCTTATATACTACTGGTGGGAATGAACATTAGTTCAGCCATTGTGGAAAGCAGTTTGGCGATTTCTCAAAAACTTAGAACTACCATTCAACCCAGCAATCCCATTATTGGATGTGTACCCAAAGGGATAGAAATTGCTCTACCACAAAGGCACAGGCATATGTATGTTCATCACAACACTATTCACAATGGCAAAGACATGGAATCAACCTAAATGCCCATCGTGGTAGACTGGATAAAGAAAATGTGGTACATATATGCCACGGACTACTACACAGTCATAAAAATAGATTAAGATCATGTCCTTTGCAGTAACATGGATGGAGCTGGAGGTTATTATCCTACACGAATTAGTGCAGGAACAGAAAACCAAATACCATATGTACTCACATGTGGGAGATAAGCTCTCACAAGTAGGAGATAAACACTGAGTACACATGGACACAAAGAAGGCATCAATAGACAACACAGCTTACTTGAGGGTGGAGGGTAGGAGGAGGGTGAGGATAAAAAAACTACCTATGCTTATTCCCTGGGTGCTATGCTTATTACCTGGGTAATGAAATAATCTGTACACCAAACCCCTGTGACACGCAATTTACCTATATAACAAACCTGCACATATATCGCAGAACCTAAAATAAAAGCTAAAAAAATAAAAAATAAATAAAGTGGGAATAACGACATAGGGTTATTGGGAGGATTTAATGTGATAATATGCAGACAGTACTTAACACAGGGCCTGGAACATATTTAGTGCCAATAAGTTAACTGTTATTAGTTAAATTTTTTAAAAAAGACTATCTGATTATCTGATTATAGCAGTCAGGCTCATCTTTAACATATATGGGGCCAGGGCTAGAGTACAAATGGTCTAAATATTTAAAATTATAACTAAGTGGCATGCGTTGTAGTCCCAGCTATTTGGGAGACTGAGGCGGGAGGATCACTTGAGCTAAGGAACTTCAGGCCAGCCTTGGCAACATAGGAACCCTGTCTCTACAAAAAAAAAAAAAAAAAAAAAAAAAAAAAAAAATTAGCTGGGCCTATTGGCTCATGCCTATAGTTTTAGTTACTTGGGAGGCTGAAGTAGGAGGATTGCTTGAACCCAGGAGTTCAAGGCTGCTCTGATTGCACCACTGCACTGCAGCCTGGGTAACAGAGTGAGACTCTGTCTCTAAAAAAAAAAAAAATTAAGAAATAAAATAATAATAACAAAATAGAAAACTATAAATCAAGCTGTAAAATAATTTTTTTCTCCCGCTACATTGACAAATGTGACTTCATAATGGAAATTTTCCTTTTAAGTTGGAAAACTATAGGTTTTATCTGACTGAAAGCCTACAAAACATCAAGAGCAACTGAATTCAGTTATTACTGTGTATGTGCTATTGATGGCCCAGAGATATTTGAATGAGTGATAAAATAAAGACATATTTCATGAATCATTACATATTTCATAAATTTTTTTTCTTTCATAGCAGGAAAAAGACTAATTATATAATTGTAATCAAAGTATACAAATAATTTACATTCCATTGATATGATCCAAAGGATTAAAACACATAATTATATTCAAAAAGTATCAAATTTAAATATATTTCCACCAAAAATGTAAAATGAAAGTAAATGTAAAAGTTAAAATTCAGTATTTTTGAAAAAAATTTTTAAAGCATGAAAAATATTTACATTAAAAAGCAAAGTAGAGTGTCAGGCGTGGTGACTCACGTCTGTAATCCCAGCACTTTGGGAGGCTGAGGTGGGCAGATCAAGAGGTCAAGAGATCGAGACCATCCTGGCCAACATGGTGAAACCCTGTCTCTACTAAAAATACAAAAATTAGCTGGGCTTGGTGGTGTGCACCTGTAGTCCCAGCTATTCAGGAGCCTGAGGCAGGAAAATCACTTGAACCCAGGGGGCGGAGGTTGCAGTGAGCCGAGATCGTGCCACTGCACTCCGGCCTTGCTACAGAGCAAGACTCCATTTCAAAAGAAAAATGCTGGGTGAGGTGGCTAATGTCTGTAATCCCAGCACTTTGGGAGGCTGAGGCAGGCAGTTCGCCTGAGGTCAGGAATTTGAAACCAGGCTGGCCAGCATGGTGAAACCCCGGCTCTACTAAAAATACAAAAATTAGCTAGGCATGGTGGCAGGTGCCTATAATCCCAGTTAATTGGGAAGCTGAGGCAGGAGAATCTCTTGAACTCAGGAGGCAGAAGTTGCAGTAAGCCGAGATTGTGAGATTGCACTTCAGCCTGGTCAACAGAGCGAGACTCCGTTTCAAAAAAAAAAAAAAAAAAAAAAAAGGCAAAGTAGAAATTATAATTAATGAATGTAAAAATTATAAATGAAATATTTCAATAAAGCTACTTTTTTTTGTTTAAAAATTTAACAGTGGAGTTAAATCATAATAAATACTTTTACAAAAATAAATTATTCAGTATTCTAGCATTCACCCTTTTAACTTAGTTGCCAATACAAATAATCAGTATTACATGCCACTCATTTCATACCTAAAATTACAAATATACTTAAGAGTAATATGAATGGTTTAATATTATAGTATGTCTCTCAGCCACCCATATGCATTTTTTTGTGATTGTGCTAATTCATGAAGAGTTTAGGAACAACGAATGAAAGAAATAAAAGGAAAAAATAAGTTCAGCATGACAGGGAATGATACTATGCTAAACAAAAATCTATTTTATTCATGCTCTCTGAGAGAAAGAAATTGACAGGTTAATTAATTTGCCTTTTCTCTTCCTAATGGTCCCTACCACTAAAATGCTGTCTGCCCTCTGAAACTGTGTCCATCTCTGATGTTGGCAGCAGCAATCCATAAACCTTTATGACATTCAGGACAGGTAGCCTTTGTTTTGAGGATAAAAGGTAAGAAATATGGAAAAGTGTTCCCTAGGGCTTGAGCAGCATTGGTGCCAGGAGCAGATGTTTAGGATTGGGGTAGTGATATGCCAGTGCTGAGCACCAGGTCCCATGTGACAAAGGAACACACATGTTCTTTAAGAAGGGTGTATATGTGTGTATTAGTCTGTTCTCATGCTTCTATAAGGAACTACCAAGAGGTCTAATTGACTCACAGTTCTGCAGGCTGTACAGGAAGCATGGCTGGAAGGCCTCAGGAACTTATCACAGCAGAAGGTGAAGGGGAAACAAGCATGTGTTACCATGGCATAGCAAGAGAGAGAAAGAATAAACGGGGAAGCCCTACACACTTTTAAAACCAGATCTCATGAAAACTCATTTACTATCACGAGAACAGCAAGGGGGAAGTCTGCCCCCATGATCCAATCACCTCCCACCAGACCCCTCCTCCAACATGTGGGGATTACAATTTGACCTGCCATTTGGGTGGGGACACAGTGCCAAACCATATCAGTGTGTGTGTGATATTAGGGTGATATTAGTCACCCTTCTCTTTCCCAGGTCTGAGGGCAATATGGAAAGGAACACCCTGGATAATTGATGGATTGATAGGTCATTTGGGGTATTTGCATTGTAAATAAGCACTTCTGCTTAGTCCCCAAAGAAGCCCTGGGATGAAGGGGGCCTTAGAAGGTGGTTTTGAACTGAGTTCTTGCCTACACTGGCCCTTTCTGCCCGCCACACATCAGAAGAATGGGGTTCAGCAGCTGGGCATCTCATTCTGAGCCTGTACTCCGTACACTTTTGCTAAGGAACAGTAGAGTCACATTTGTTAAGAAAATACATAGTAATCAAGTGTCTTAATTCTTTTTTTTTTTTTTTTTTTGAGATGGAGTTTTGCTCTTGTTGCCCAGGCTGGAGTGCAATGGCTGATCTCGGCTCACCGCAACCTCCGCCTCCCGGGTTCAAGCAATTCTCCTGCCTCAGCCTCCCAAGTAGCTGGGATTACAGGCCCACGGCATCACGCCCAGCTGATTTTGTATTTTTAGTAGAGACAATGTTTCTCGATGTTGGTCAGGCTGGTCTCGAACTCCTGACTTCAGGTGATCTGCCTGCCTTGGCCTCCCTAAGTGCTGGGATTACAGGCGTGAGCCACCATGACTGGCCTAAGTGTCTTAATTCTTGATTACCTAATAGCAGAATTTCAGGAGAGTACTTTGACAAATAACTTAATATTAAACATATCAGAATGAAACAACTGATAGAAAAAGATAAGATCCTGATCTTCAGAAAATGCCAACCCCTTTTTTTTTTTCTAAGTCATGAAAGAAATCATGAAGATATACTGCTCATAAAGTGCCTACACATAAAGGTACCATTTATGGGCACAATACAACAGGCTAAGCCCTCTGATAAAAACTGAAGGGAGTGTAGAATTTTCATTTTATAGAGAAGGAAATGGAGGCACAGAGAGGTTAACTGGCTTGCACAAGGTCATACAGCTGCTAAGTGGCACGGGCAGTATTCCAAGCCAGCCATGTCCAGATTCTGACCGTGTAACCACCATGGCACACCAGCCCTTTGCTCTCTTCCACCATGTATCCAAAGGAATCAGATAGTCAACATTAGCAAAGAAAAATTCAGTGGGACCCCTAGCTGACCATCTTTCTTCTGTGCACCCTTCAGTTTCCCCCAAAAGACAAAGAAGTCTTTTTAACACCATGTAAACATTTAATAAGCGTGCGTTAATTTTTCAGTTACAAAGTGTAAAGCAACATTTGGGGACCTACTTTCCTGTTGGGTAAAAACTTGACCACTGAACCTTGGACTACCTCTTCCCTCTAATTGCAAAATGCTGACTTACTTCATTTTTTGAAGACCAATGATCTTTGCAAGGTATGTTAAAAAAAAAAAAAAAGTGCCTTCAGGGCCTTGAGTCATAAGATGGGAAAACATGTTGTAGTGCTACAAAAATATTTACAGAATCTCTATGATTTTTCAGTATCTTTATGATTAATGAGATTTTAGGGCTGGACACGGTGGCTCATGCCTGTAATCCTAGCACTTTGGGAGGCCAAGGTGGACAGATTGCCTGAGCTCAGGAGTTCGAGACCAGTATCCTGAGCAACATAGTGAAACCCTGCCTCTACTGAAATACAAAACAAAAAAAAGAAAAAAGAAAAATTAGCTGGGCATGGCAGTGTGTGTCTGTAGTCCTAGCTACTGGGGAGGCTGAGGCATGAGAATTGCTTGAACCCAGGAGGTAGAGGGTGCAGTGAGCCGAGATCACACCACTGCACTCCAGCATCTGTCTCCAAATAAAACAAAACAAAAAACCAAGATTAATGAGAACAAGATTAATGAGATTTTAAATAGCTTTATTGAGATATTTTTCACATACCTTAAAATTCACCCATTTAAAGTGTATAGTTCATTAGTTTTTAATATATTCAGAGTTGGGTTACCATCACCACAATCTAACTTTAGAACATTTTCAACGCCCTAAAGAGAAACCCATATCCATCAGTAATCACGCCCTATTTCTTCCCAACCCAGCAACCACAAATCACCTTCTGTCTCTATGGATTTACTTAATTTGAATATTTCATGTGAAAGGAGTCAAACAATATATGGTCTATTGTTATTGGCTTCTTTCACTTTGCATAATGTTTTAAGGTTCATCTGGTTGTAGCAGTTATCAGTACTTGATTTTTCTTATGGTCAAATAATATTCTGTTATATGGAATTGTTGTTTATGCTTTCATCTGTTAAATGTTTAGGTTGTTTCCACTTTTTGTCTATTATGAATAATACTGCTATGAACATTTGTGTACAAGTTTTTGTGTGGACGTGGGTTTTTATTTCTCTTGGATATATACCAAGGAGTACAATCCCTGGATCATATGACTTTATAGTAGCTCTATGTTTAACCTTTTGAGAAACTGCTAGACTGTTTTTCAAAGTAGCTGTACCATGTTACTTTCCCACCAGGAGAGTATGAGGATTCCAATTTCTCCACTTGTTTGCCATCACTTGTCTTGATTTTAGCCATCCTAATGCATGTGAGGTAGTATCTGATTATGGTTTTGATGTGTATTTCCTTAAAGTCTAATGGTGCTCTTCTTTGGAGAAATGTGTATTCAAATCTTTTGCTCATTTTTAAATTGGGCTATTTATCTTTTTATTACTAAGTTGCATGGGTTCTTTATAAATTCTGGGTACGATTTCTTTCTCAGATATATGCTTTGCAAAAATATCCTCAATTTTATAAGTTGTCATTTCTTACTTTGATGGTGCTCTTTGAAGCATAAATGTTTTTAATTTTTTTTTTTAGTGACACAGGGTCTCACTCTGTTGCCCAGGTTGGAGTGCAGTGGCATGATCATAGCTCAAATGATCCTCCCACCTCAGCCTCCCAAGTAGCTGGGACTACAGGTGTGTGCCATCATGCCTGGCTAATGTTTTGTATTTTTTGTACAGATGGGGTTTCACCATGTTGCCCAGGCTGGTCTCAAACTCCTGGGCTCAAGTGATCTGCCTGCCTTGGTCTCCCAAAGTACTGGGATTACAGGTGTAAACCACTGCTTCTGGCCAATGTTTTTAATTTTGATAAAGTCAAATTTATCTATTTTTTTTTTCTGTTTCTTATGCTTTTGGTGTCATACCTAAGAAGCCATTACCTAACCCAAGGTGACAAAGATTTACTCCTGTGTTCTTCTAGGAATTTTATAATTTTAGCTCATACATTTAGATCTACAACACACTTTGAATTAATTTTTGTGTATGGTGTGAGAGAGGGGTTCAACTATTCTTTTGCATATGGGTGTTCAGTTGTCCCAGAACCATTTGTTGAAAAGGCTGCTTTTCTTTTTTGAATTGTCTTGGTATCATTTCAAAAACCAATTGGCCATAAATGTGAGGTTTTGTTTCTGAACTTTCAATTCTATTCTGTTGATTTCTACATTCATACTTCTAGCAGTACCATGCTTTTTTTTTTTTTTTTTTTTTTTGAGACAGAGTCTAGTTCTATTGCCCAGGCTGGAGTGCAGAGGCATGATCTCAGCTCACTGCAACCTTTGCCTCCCGGGTTCAAGCAGTTCTCTTGTCTCAGCCTCCCAAGTAGCTGGGATTACAGGTATGTGCCACCACACCTGGCTAATTTTTGTATTTTTCAGTAGAGATGGGGTTTCACCACATTGGTCAAGCTGCTCTCAAACTCCCGACTTCAGGTGATCCACCCACCTCGGCCTCCCAAAGTGCTGGGATTACAGGCATGAGCCACCAAGCCCAGCCCCTTCTTTATTCTTGAATATGTTCTGTCCTCTCTCCAGGCATTCTGACCATCCCTTCCTTTGGACCTCACTGTTCTCAGTACACATTCCTACGCTGCCTCTGTCACTCCACTGGTTCCTTAAATTTGCTGATATTCCTGTCACTCCAACTAGATTGTGCTCCTTGAGAGCAAGGACTATAATCTTACCTGTCTTTATAACTCCAGGCCCAGGAATTCAAAGTGTGTTGAGTGAATGAACTGGATACATTTGGTTTATATGAACTCCTGTGGGTAAAAGAGCACACTCTTGGGAGGCTGAGGCAGGAAGATTGCTTCTTTAGCCCAGGAGGCAGAGGTTGCAGTGAGCTAAGATGGTACCATGGCACTACAGCCTGGATGACAGAGCGAAACCCTTCACAAAACAGAACAAAACAAAACAAAACAAGAAAAAGGAGCGCACACTCAAATTTTACAACTGTTAACCCTGCAAGGCATGTCTGCGGGCATGTTTTTCTTTTGCAAACTGAGGAGAAGCTTTGATCATTACTGGATTTGTTGATAGGTACTGGTTTATTAACAGTCTTGTTGGGCTTTGTACATACCTAGTTAAAATAAGTTTATTTCAGGACCTGAATTTTCTCAAATGCTTGAATACATTGATTAAATAAACCCATGACTGTCAAAACTCCTCTTTTCCTGGAACTCTATAGAAATTGACCTAGACTCTCATTGAATCCCCAGCAAATTTTGTTCTCATTTGCGCAAAAGCCACTTTTCTCAAACCACGCTTGGGCTCTTTATATCCTCTGATACCTTTGGACGAATAGATGGAAGATGCTTGTGTGTTTCAGATGTTTTTACCCTTATTGTCTCACTTCCTGGCTCAGACCAAAATATCTTTGGAATGAAGACAGACCAAGAGCTGACTTAAGAACGTCGATCCTGCCCATTTTAGACCACATGGCTTTTTATAGTCATCTCCATCAGCATGAGCATAATTAAGAGCATCCCTAGACTGAAGAGTGTTTTGTTCTTTCCACAAAATTGCTTAGCTGGGCAGACCTTTTTTCTTCCATGTTCTTCAATTGCCTCAAAAGACTATGGGGGTGGGGTTGGGGGGTAGATCCCTTTCTTAAGAGGAGCAAGACTATCTTTTTGATCAAGGATGATTTCTCACGACAGCATTTAATATGCAATTCACTGATTCTAATGAACAAAACTGACACATATTTCCAATGTAATATGAAGACTAGGAATCATCTACTTGAAACTGTTTTACATGTCTCTGTTTTGCAAAGGACCCTTCATATCACTTTTTTTTTTTTTTTTTTTTTGAGACAGAGTCTCACCCTGTCACCCAGACTGGAGCGCAGTGGCCGGATCTCAGCTCACTGCAAGCTCTGCCTCCTGGGTTCATGCCATTCTCCTGCCTCAGCCTCCTGAGTAGCTGGGACTACAGGCGCCCGTCACCTTGCCCGGCTAGTTTTTTGTATTTTTTAGTAGAGACGGGGTTTCACCGTGTTAGCCAGGATGGTCTCGATCTCCTGACCTTGTGATTCACCCGTTTCGGCCTCCATATCACTTTTAACCACAAAGCCACTGCAGAAGACCTTGCGTGCCCTCCCCGCCCCTGCACCCTTGTTTCAGAGTCCAGAAGTCATACGCAAAGCATTTCGTTTGTGAAATCAAAAATTCTCTTTCCCTCTACTTTAGACATAAACTTTTTATTTTATTTATTTATTTTTTTTGAGACAGAGTCTTGCTCTGTCGCTCAGGCTGGAGTGAAGTGGCATGGTCTCGACTCTGCAACCTCCGCCTCCCGGGTTCAGGTGATTCCCCTGCCTTAGCCTCCTGAGTAGCTGGGATTACAGTCACCTTCCACCATGCCTGGCTAATTTTCGTATTTTTAGTAGAGGCAGCGTTTCACCATGTTGCTCAGGCTGGTCTCGAGCTCCTGACCTCAGGTGATCTGCCCGTCTTGGCCTCTCAAAGTGCTGGGATTACAGGCATAAGTCACCACACCCGGTTCTACTTTCGTCATAAACTTTTTGTATTAAAGGATCCCTAATTGGGCTGGGCGCGGTGGCTCATGCCTGTAATCCCAGCACTTTGGGAGGCCGAGGTGGGTGGATTACCTAAAGTCAGGAGTTCAAGACCATCCTGGCTAACACAGTGAAATCCTGTCTCTACTAAAAATACAAAAAAAAATCAGCCGGGCATGTTGGCGGGTTCCTGTAGTCCCAGCTACTCCAGAGGCTGACGCAGGAGAATGGTGTGAACTCCGGAGGTGGAGCTTGCAGTGAGCTGAGATCGCACCACTGCACTCCAGCCTGGGCAACAGAGCGAGACTCCATCTCAAAAAAAAAAAAGCATTCCTAAGTGCTCATTCTGCTGTCAAAATCGTTGCGGGGTCAAAAGAGAAAAATTTCAGGAGAGAATTTAGAGGTACAGCCTGTAAGAAACAGCAAAAAAATGAAAACCAAAGACCCACTTAGGAAGACCCTCGTTGAAGAGATGGGGAGGAAGGACTTGAGCCCCTACTCCATTCCACAGTCATGTAAGTCATTCTTCTTTCTCTTGCCATGGAGACAGAGCGAGGCCAGCAGCCTTACTCTGATATCGCTTATTTCCCATAGAAACATAAAAAGACTCACCACTCCCCAAAGCACTGTTTTTTTTTTGAGATGGAGTTTTGCTCTTGTTGCCCAGGCTGGAGTGCAATGGCGCGTTCTCAGCTCACCGCAACCTCCGCCTCCCGAGTTCAAGTGATTCTCCTGCCTCAGCCTCTTGAGTAGCTGGGATTATAGGCATGTGCCACCACGCCTGGCTAATTTTGTATTTTTGGTAGAGATGGGGTTTCTCCATGTTGGTCAGGCTTGTTGCGAACTCCCAACCTCAGGTGATCCACCCGCCTCGAACTCCCAAACTGCTGGGATTACAGGTGTGAACCACTGTGCCCGGCCCAAAGTACTTTTAGTCAGATAACGTTGGGAAACAAGGGTCAACGTTTAATAAGCAAGGTCAGTCTGATTTCCTCATTGCAGACCAGGGAGACTCTAATTTGCTTATGTGCATTGTGATTCTCGAGGGAGAACATGGTGTGTGGTTTTCTTTAAAGGCATTTGGCCATGGAGCATTTTCTTCCCAGATCAGCTCTTCTCGAGGTTAGTGTTCCAAGGCACAAGCTTTGAGAAATGCTGCCTGACAACTTTTACAAAAGTCTAAGCCCTGGGTTTGCATGTTAATTCATATTTCTCTATCCACACCTGGGAACCCACCTCTCAAAGCACAGTCACTGCCAAGAAGAGGAATGTCTGTGCTGTGCAGGGCATCTGTGGTTTAATTCAGGGAACTGTCACCGTGCTATTTGGCCAAAGCTAAGCCACATCCTCTAATATAGCTTTCTCAGTAATAAAGATGAGATTTTTATTTCCATCTGTCTAAACCCTTTGTCCTCAATTTGTTCAAAACTCAGGCAGAATTTCTTTTCTGGGCCCATCAAAATTCTAACAGGGTCCAGGCGTGGTGGCTCACGCCTGTAATCCCAGCACTTTGAGAGGCTGAGGCAGACGGATCACTTGAGGTTGGGAGATCAAGACCAGCCTGGCCAACATGGTGAAACCTCGTCTCTATTAAAAATACAAAAATCAGCTTGGTGTGGTGGTGCATGCCTGTAATCCCAGCTACTCCAGAGGCTGAGGCAGGAGAATCGCCTGAACTCAGGAGGTGGAGGCTGCAGTTGAGCCAAGATCGCGCCACTGCACTCCAGCCTGTGTAACAGAGTGAGACTCCGTTAAAAAAAAAAAAAAAAAAAAAAAAAAAATCCAACAGGAACCATTAAGCTGGGGTTCCTCTGGACACATTTTGAAAACCACTGCTGGAGGCTTATGCAATGCCAGAATGGAGATTTTTGCCATTTGCAGGTAGAGGAAGCTGCTTGAGGCTTCCTGCCAGGTCTCTGACCCCATGTGTAGGTAAAAGAAAATAATGCAAACAAAAGCAAAGGAACAACAAGATCAAATTAAGAACTGATGGAGGGCTGGGGGTAGTGGCTTACACCTGTAATCCCAGCACTTTGGAAGGTTGAGGCAGGCAGATCACTTGAGGCCAGGAGTTCAAGATCAGCCTGGCCAACATGGTGAAACCTTGTCTCTACTAAAAATACAAAAATTAGTCAGGCGTGGTGGCGTGTGCTTGTAATCACAGTCACTCAGGTGGCCGAGGCACAAGAATCACTTGAACCCGGGAGGCAGAGGTTGTAGTGAGCCGAGATTGTGCCACTGCACTCCAGCCTGGGCGACAGAGTGAGACTGCATCTCAAAAAAAAAAAAAAAAAAAAAAAAAGGAAAAAAGAAAACAGGCCAGTGCGGTGGCTCACTCCTGTACTCCCAGCACTTTGGGAGGCCGAGGCGGGTGGATCACGAGGTCAGGAGATAGAGACCATCCTGGCTAACATGGTGAAACCCTATCTCTACTAAAAATACAAAAAATTAGCCAGGCATGGTGGTGGGTGCCTGTAGTCCCAGCTACTCGGGAGGCTGAGGCAGGAGAATGGCGTGAACCCGGGAGGCGAAACTTGCAGTGAGCCGAGGTTGCACCATTGCACTCCAGCCTGGGAGACAGAGCAAGACTCCGTCTCAAAAAAACAAAAACAAAAACAAGCAAACAAACAAACAAAAACAAAAAACAAAAAACCCCAAAGAACTGATGGAGGCAGAGAGACCTGACGAAGTCCAGGAGAGAGATGCTGGGGACTTAATCCAGGGCAATGAGGGCTAGGGAGAGGGGAAGTCACTGAGAGGCAGATAGGTAGGCAGGACTTGATGCCCGATGGCTCTGGGGCAGAGGGCCGAGCGGAGCTGAGGGAGACGTCCAGGTGGCTGACTTGGATGACTGTGTGGATGGAGCTACGCGAGGAGGAATGGAGGGGGAAGGAAAGTTGTGATTTTGATCTGAACTCCGTGTCCTCAACTCTTAGGGAGAGAGGAGGAGGGGAAGCAGTACTATTGGCAATTAGAAGGAAGAGGGAAATTATGAGTACAGCGTGAGGCTTTTGAAAGGAAATCCTCTCCTGGGGTTGGGCTGGGAAATTACTAAGGTGAAAAACTTGCCTAGAGAAGTTTTAAACTTTCTCTCTTGGGCTCGCCCTTGGGGGCTGCTTTACTTTACTTCCCTTCCAGATCACAGCTTGGGAGGTGAGATTGGCAGCTTCTCAAGTAAGAAGAACATTCCAATTCAAGGGGTGTTTGTCACCTTCAGTTTCCAATTGCCATTCTCTTGTCCACATGTGTCATGTTTCTTTAAGTTATTGTGAGTAGCTCTGTAGGGGCTGATCCCCCTGGGCCCACAGGAGCTGGAATATCTGAGACTTTGTCTCACTGACTTCAGCAGGTTATGTCCGTGAGAAGCCTTGGTTAGTGGGATCGGCCTTCCTCTATTTTCTGCACTGCCTCCCTCAAGGAGAAACTGTAAAGATCACGTGAGATAACAAACATAGTGCACCAAATGTATTGACTGGCACTTGGCAGGTGCTGCCCGCATTAGATCTTTTAATATCCATAGCCCGCAAAGTGCCAGATCTTGAAAAAGGCCATCCTGGTGGCTTAAAGCACTGACCTACTTGGGTGTGACTCATGGGGATAATAATCCCACCATCAAAAGATCATGGTAAAGATTCGAAGTGAGATGCCATATAAAGAGCTAAGTACAGGCCAGGCAAAGTGGCTCACATCTGTAATGCCAGCACTTTGGGAGGTCAAGGTGGGCAGATCACCTGAGGTCAGGAGTTCGAGACCAGCCTGGCCAACATGGTGACACCGCATCTCCACTAAAAATACAATTAGCTGGGTGTGGTGGCGCATGCCTGTAGTCCCAGCTACTTAGGAGGCTGAGGCAGGAGAATCGCTTGAACCCTGGAGGCAGAAGTTGCAGTGAGCCGAGATCCTGCCACTGCACTACAGCCTGGGCAACAGAGCAAGACTCTGACTAAAAAAAAAAAAAAACAAAAAAAAAAGGTCAAGTACAGCAGCTAGCATCTAGCAGTATATCACAGTGGCCATTACACTACAATTATTCTCATCAATCCAAAAGAGACTGGGGAAGATGGGACTTCAGATGTAACAGACCAAGGCTTCACTCCATCCGAGAATATTCAAAAACAAAATGCCACAAAACACTTTTCCCATTAAAAAAACTCCAATTGCCTTATTCACATATCATCCTTTAGAATCTATAAACAGTTTATGTTGTGGGCTGTGCATCAGCTGATCGCTCATACTCTGCGAGGCTGCTCAGGAATATTTGGTAAACTCATCTTACGGCCCAGTGGGCTGCAAGGTATAGTGAGTTGAATGGTGGCCTCCAAAAAGATATGTCCAACTCCTAACTTCTGGTCCCTATAAATGTGACATTATTTGGAAAAAGGGTCTTTGCAGATATAGTTAAGGATCTAGGTCGTTCTGGATTAAATAGGTGACAAGCGACAAGAGAGAGGAGAGGAGAAGACATAGGGACAAGAGGAGACGGTCATGTGAAGATGGAGGCAGGACTGGAGTTGTGCAACTGCTAGCCAAGGACTATCTGGAGCCAGCAGAAGCTGGAGGAAGCAAAGAATAATCTTCCCCCAGAGGCTTAGGAAGGAGCATGGCCTTCTGATGCTTTGATTTCAGGTTTCTGGCCTCCAGAGGTGTGAGAGAATAAGTTTCTGTTGGTCAAAGCCACCCAGTTGGTGGCAGTTTGTTACAACAGCCACAGTTAGCTAATTTACAAGGAACAGAAACACTTCAACTAACTTTGACAACCAAAAATGTGGAGGAAGGGCACTTTCTAGGAGGACTCGAGGGAATATTATGAATTCCAAGGACGGGAAGTTCAGGCTGGCCTCATAACAGACAAGGCTCAGAACCTAGACAATTGGGAATGGGGTGGCCATCTTGACAACTGACCGTTCCTCATTTGTCATTTCTCTCTCTCTGCCTGCAGGCTGGCTCTCTTTGGTTCTTCACTCATGGGGCCAGTCCAGGCACCTTGAACCTGACCTATCTTCACATCCCATTTCAAGTGCCTAAGAGAAAGGCATATGGCTCTGTGGCCTGATTCCAAATTCCAGGGAGAGAAACTCACTCAACCTTGGACCAACCAACTCTTGCTAAGGGATGAGATCTTGTGTCTGGGGGTCTTTGTCCAAGGGTATCTGACAGCAGCAGATACCCTTGGAAGTTCCTACTTGAAGGCCAAAGATAATTTTGAAGGGCAGACTACCAGCCAGGTAAGTTCCTTTCAGCCACCAACTTGACAGGTCAGGGAGATTCTAACCTTCTTTTCAAACCTTCCTTCCTGCTTTAGAAAATGTCCTTAGCCTTCTAATTTTCTGTCTCTGCCAACTCTTCCCTTTGGTATAACCAAATCAGGTTACTGAGAAGGAAAAAGCAGAAAAGCCATCCATTTAGATTCTCTTTCTGTTCTAAGCATGAAGTTAATCTACTGGAACAAAAACATTATTGATTTTTACCTATTATAATCTTCTCTCTGAAACAACAAATATGTACTACTATTGGTATAACATTTGGCTTATTTTGGATGCAGACCTTAATAAAAATTAAGGTTCATTATTTTGTCATAGTGCCTTTGCATGCCTCCTTTAGACCCAGTGGCACATGACATGTTTGGAAGTTGAAAGACTTTATATTTGACTATAACGCTTTTGATCAACAAGGCAAAGCCTGAAACCAAACAGAAAGCCAAACCAGGCAGGAGTGTGGGGACAACAAGAGAAACAGGTTCTGGGGAGAGTCTTGTTCCTTGATGTTCATTCAAAAATCAGTGAGAGTTTGTTGAGTACATAACTAAGTTCTGGGCATTTAGCTAAAGCTAGGATTACAGAGGTGAAAAAGCTGGACTTCTATTTCCCACATGGAGCTTATAGCCAAGGGAGAGGCAGGCAGAGATAAAGGAAAATGATGCAAATAAACGCGTATTTTCAAGCTTTAACAAAGGCCTTGGAGGAACAGTGCTTTGGCACAATGAGCGTGAGTATGAGCAACTCGGGCAACCAGCCTGAGGGGGCGGGGAAGGCTTCCCTGAGGAAGGTTATTTCCTTGAGATCTGAAGGGTGAGTAGGTGTTTAAGTGGGTGAAGTTGAGAGGTAGAGGCTGGGAGGTGGGGCATCTTCCAGACAAAAGGAACTTTGAGTATAGATATTCATTATGCCATTCCTGTAGAAACCCATAACATGTAAATGTATACGCGCGCACACACACACACACACACACGCGCAGACCCACAGGATCATGGAGGAGTGAGCCATCGGGCAGTTGTGCTCAGCTTTTTTTTTTTGCCATCTGCAGGTAGAAGAGGCTGCTTGAGACTCTCTGCCAGGCCTCTGACCCCATGTGGATCTCCCTAGATCATTTTAAGAGGATCCTGAAATCCTTGGTCCTGTGGAAGCCCCCCAGGGCTCTCTCTGTGTCAGCCTCAACTACAGTGTATCAAGGAGCTCTCAAAGGAGCCTCAGCAAACAGAAAACAGGACACTTTATCAGAAAGAAAATTAATTTGGAGCTATCTTTAGTTTTCTTTTACAGTGTCTCTAAAGGGAGAGGATGGGATTCTTTGGGCATAAGGAGATGTCCACCCGGGATCTTCCCATCTGCACTCTGTCCATTGAGGTCTGCTCATCTGAGAGCTGTTCACTGAGGTCTGCCCATCTGAAAGCTGCCCATGGAGGTCTGCTCATCTGCCAGCCCAGCTGAGGGTTGCCCATCAAGATCTGCATATCTGAAATCTGCCCATCTGAGGTCTGCCAGCCCTTCTGGGAAGGCCACCTGGAGGAATATGTTTATCATCCCAGGAGCAGGAATCAACGTGGGGTAAAATAGAGGGCATGAGCAGAGGGCACCTGGCTTCTCCCCAGGACACCTTTTTGGCTGTTTCTAATGAACTGTTCCTTCCTGTGTGTCACAGGGGCTGGGGTGCACCTCTCTGTTACAGCCTGCTATATAATGCTTTACCCACCTGTCTGTCTCCCCAACTAGTTGCTGGGTTCCTTGAGGGACTGTCTCTTTTTCAGTTTCTGTTCCATGCCTACTGTCTGGCATCTACATGATCAGCATTCAATCAATATTTCTTAAAGGGATTAACACATGAATTATTAAATTTTACTCTGCTATCAGTCCCCAAGCATTTTGGGGCTGAACAGTGTTACTTAAAAATAGGTAAACGGGATTAAATTAATGGTATTCTTCACATGGCCTTGCACATAACTCAATCATGACATGTCGAATGGTGGTTATCAATGTCTCTGTGTTAATCCTCTGGAACTTACATGTAGCACAATTTATTTCTTAATGGCATTGATTTTGTAACAAGGCAGCATTTTTGGGGAGCATTCACATATCCCTAAGCTGCTTATTTCAGTGAGGCAGAGATCTCTTCAATTACCATTCTCTTTGTACATAAGCGTCTATATTTCTGCCCTCTCATTAAAGAGAGGATGTTGGTCCTTTGGCTGGCACCAACCCTTGTAGGTCAGGACAATTTTTCATTTTTATTTTTTGTATTCAGGAAACAAAGGCTAAAAGTCCTTCAGCAATGGCAGTTGAGGTTTCTGTATCTCCTCCTTACATAGTGAGTCCTGCCAGTTAGGACTGCACGAGGGTGGGAGGAGGTGGAAGCTAGCCAGGACGGCCTGTGGCATTTTGATAAACAGACATCAATATTTATCAGAGCTGCTCTGGTGTGCTTCCTTGGCTGCAGGAACAGGGAGCCCTCCCTGGACTTGTATATTGTTTTCTCTGTATGAGATAAATGTTTGGGGCCATTAAAGAAAAAAGAAATGTTTGTACTCTGCTCCCCAGTTACCTAGGCTAATTTACCTCACTAGGAGGTCTTGTAGTTCATTAATAATATACAAATACAAATCAAGGGAAGAAATTGCCTTGTTAATTGACTTTTGCGATGGTAATCTAAGACTCATTGACTTTAAACATTGCCCAACAACTGTGTTTATACCACACTGGAAGGATCAACTTTGGAGAATGCAGAAAGTTACCCAAAGCAGATACTTGAAATCGTTGCTGCTCGGCTTTGTAAACAGACACCCATCTCCATTTGTTCTCTTTAGGCACCTGGAGGCAGAAGACAGAAAAGAGACTAAGAGTGGGGAATAGACTCAACCATTCTAGAATACAGCCCAGATGTGTTACAAGTTCCTGCCTTGGAGTCCTTGCGCAATCAATGTTTGTGCTGTGCTGGGCTGTGCTGTGCTGGGCTGTGCTGGGCTGGGCTGGGCTGGGCTGGGTTGTGCTAGGCGGTGCTAGGTGTTGCTAGGCTCCTGCCCCATCCCAAATGGTTGCAATAAGATTGATTAGAAAGAGTACCATTAGATTCAGCTGACTGGTTCAATTAGGAGCAAGGTTCATCACTCTTAATAAATCAAATCTCTCACTATGTCAGTCTTTCACTGACATCAGGGGCTGGACTTCTGTCTCCTCTTCTCTTCTCTGATCATTGCCTGTGGAGAAGACATGGAACTTTTGTCTGTTCATTAATAGAGTCCAGTGGTAAGTTTTCCCAGGCCATGCCTGGCGGTCAGATGGCTCTGGATTCGATGCCTACCCATTGTCTCCTCACCCTGCAACCACCAGTCCCCCATTCCTACAAGTCTGGAGGTGGTTTCAAGTTCATGAATGTGATCTAGACAGTAGCAACCTCCCAGCCTCTGGTGTAACCCGTGTTCTCTTTGAGTCTGCTTGGGCCACTTGGATAACAAATCTGGCTCCTTCTTGAAGCAGCCACTCACCCATCAGCATGGGGAGCCATGCAGATTTTCCTGCAGATTTCACAGGGGAGACAAAGAGGAGTTTGTAAGTTGTATGCTTCACAGCACACAGCCTTAATCCTCTTGTTTCATTTTTAAAATTCTCCCCAAGGTCCTCCTTGATTGCTTTGCCTCTGGGACTCTTCCTTTCTGATCTGGCCGTTTGACATGTTTTAATTCCCCTCATTCATGTCTTTCTTGGTTAAAATAATAAGAGAAAAAAAGGTGGATCTGGAGTGCGAAGCTTGAGATTCATTTTTCTGTTCTGTAAAATGGGGATGATAATAATTCCTACCTCATAAGGTGATAAGGGGAATTAAATGAGAATTAAGTAAATATAAACTCTAATGTTTTGCAAATATGACCCATAAAATCAGTTAAATGGGTTGCTACCTGCATTAACATGAAGTAAAATAGAATAGAAAATATCAGTGTGTATTGCATGTAGTAAGCATACGTTTTGTGAATCTTTTCTTCTGATTTTGTATGTGTATATGCATGTGTGTGTATGTGTGTGTGACCACTGGCAATGTAAAATGGACTCTTTGCTGTGAGTTACGGTAAAAAAAAAAAGTTTCAAAAGACATTTCTCTAAGAGTTACATGGTTTAGGTATTTGTCGTTAAAATTTGTCTTCAGCTTTGAAGTTGAAAGATCAATGTTGAAAAGATCAGAGATCCTCATTTACCCCCATTTAGGAGATGACATGACCTCACACAAAAAACATAATCTGGCAGCCTGGGGACCTAATTCTGTTCAGGCAATTTTTATTAGGCTCACAAGCATTTATTTTAAAAATTTGATCATGCCTGTAATCCCCGCACTTTGAGGGCCAAGGCAAGCAGATCACGAGGTCAGCAGATCAAGACCATCCTGGCCAACATGGTGAAACTTTGTTTCTACTAAAAATACAAAAATTAGCTGGGCGTGGTGGCATGTGCCTGTAATTCCAGCTACTCGGGAGGTTGAGGCAGGAGTATAGCTTGAAACAGAGAGTCAGAGGTTGCAGTGAGCAGGGATCACACCACCGCACTCCAGCCTGGCAACAGAGTGAGACTCCGTCTCAAAAAAAAAAAAAAAAAAAAAAAAAAAAAATTGAATTAATTAGTATCATTTGAAAACCAGGAGGTTGGACATAAGCATCTAGATTTTCCATTTCTCATGAAAATTTGGAGATTTGGCCACATCACATATCTTTCCTCATTTATCTCCTGCCTAGGCTCTGGAAACTTCCCAGGCTTTGACTCTTGGATGACTGTATGGGGCACATTTCCTGCTCCTTCCTTGCCCTGGAGTCTTTCCCAATCAATGTTTGTTTTAAAGAACCACAAAGCTGGAACGTCCCTACAGGTTCTTTGGGTTCAAACCCTCATTTGTCAGTGGAGGAAAGAGGCCTAGGGAGGAGGAAGTGACTTACCCAAGGTCGTGTGGATCACCAGTGATGTGGGTGGGAAAAGAACCCAGGTCTTCTTCCTTCTGGTTTAGTGCTCCTGTTCAGCCCTTGGGAACAAGTGGCTGTCATCCTCCTAAAAATTGAGACCTTCTTAAGAGATGTGTTTGATTCACCTCAAAGGTCATCAGCCCTTACTTTTGTTTCCTGTCTCAGCCAAAGCAAATGTTTATCTTGCAAAAGTGAAATTAGATCTAGAGTGGTTCCTCTTGGCTTCCAAGGTATTTAAATATCTCTGTTTTTGTCCTCTGTGACTTTTCCTCATGGCCTTGCTGTGGTTGCAGCTGTTTAAAGAGATGCCTACACAAAGTCATTCACCTAAGTGGGAGTTCAGAAAGGACACTTATCTTCAATTTTGGCTGGCTGCTTTTTTTAAGTCTTTTAGCTCGAGGTCAGAGAAAAACAGCTTGGGGTGCATTTTTTGTCAAGCATGGTCACAGATAATACCAGCATGAACAGCGTGACATATGTGTAATCCCTTGACTGTCCCAGAGGAAAGATGCAGGGTAGCAGCCATGAGCCATTTGCAGAGGGGGATGCCACACTGCACTGGGCACTGGGCCAGGAGCTTAGCCGATATTTTCAATTGTTTTAATTTTTTAAAATTTCTTTTGCATTAGAAAATAGCCGAGCATAGGCCGGGTGCGGTGGCTCACACCTGTAATCCCAGCACTTTGTGAGGCCGAGGCGGGTGGATTATCTGAGGTCAGGGGTTCGAGACTAGCTTGACCAACATGAAAAAACCCTGTTTCTACTAAAAATACAAAATTACCCATGCATGATGGCACATGCCTGTAATCCCAGCTACTCGGGAGGCTGAGGCAGGAGAATTGCTTGAACCCGGGAGGCAGAGGTTGCAGTGAGCTGAGATCGTGCCATTGCACTCCAGCCTGGGCAACAAGAGCAAAACTCCATCTCAAAAAAAAAAAAAAAAAAAAAAAAAAGGAAAAAGAAAATAGCCAAGCACACGCAAAAGTAGAAAAGATGGTAAAATGAACCTCCATACATCTCTCACTCAGACTCAGCATTTATCAAGATTTTGCTACATTTGCTTTCTAGTCTGGTTTTTAACTTTTTCTTTGACGTATAATTTGTACACAGTAAAATTCATCAACCAGTTTAAAGCGTATAGTTTGATGAGTTTTTAAACTTTTATTATTTTGAAATAATTCATACTTACAGAAAGTTGTAAAATAATACAAAGAATTTCCATATACCCTTGACTGGAACTCCCTGAGTGTTAACATTTTATCATACTTGTTTTTATCATTACTTATCAAACTTTATCCACATATCCAATTGTTAATATTTTTCTGAATACACTTACTGTTAAAGAAACAATTATGCCAGGTGCATGGCTCACACTTGTTATCCCAATAGTTTGGGAGGCTAAGGTGGGAGGATCACTTGAGCACAGGAGTTCAAAACCAGCTGAGGCAACATAGTGAGACCTTGTCTCTACTGAAAAAGAAAAATTAGCCAGGCGTGGAGGCTGAAGTGGGAGGATTATTTGAGCCTGGGTGACGGAGGCTGCAGTAAGCTACGATCGTGCCACTTCACTCTAGCGTGGGCATCAGAGTGAGACCTTGTCTAAAAAAAAAAAAAAAAAAAAAAAAAAGGGTCACTGTAACAGGGTCTTGCAGTGAGGGAGAGAGATTGAACTTAATTCTGAATACAACATGGGCAGGTGGGAATTTACAGCCAAGAAACACTGTGGGGTCAATGGATGGAAAATTACTAAGAGGAAACAGCAAGGGTAAGGGAGATTCTAGCTAAACGAACCTAACACTATTCTTGCTAAAGATAGGCCAACTTGATCAGACATCACCTGGGGAATGCTGGAGGTTGGTCACATGTCAAGGATAGGGGTTTCCTGCTAAACTGACTTAATGGGGTTCTTTGCTAAAACTGGACCTTGTAGGAAGCACACAGATGGGCCTAGGAGGAGATTCAGAAGCCTGAATAAAGTTTGGCTAAGCAAAGATTCTTTGCCAACATGCTATTATTATTTTTCTGAACCATTTGCAGGTTAATTAATTTTTTTTTCTTTTTTTTTTTTTTTGAGACGGAGTCTCTCTCTGTTGCCCAGGCTGGAGTGCAGTGGTGTGACCTCCACTCACTGCAAGCTTCGCCTCCCGGGTTCACGCCATTTTCCTGCCTCAGCCTCCCGTGTAGCTGGGACTATAGGCGCCTGCCACTGCGCCTGGCTAATTTTTGTATTTTTAGTAGAGACGGAGTTTCACCATGTCAGCCAGGATGGTCTCCATCTCCTGACCTCATGATCCGCCCGTCTAAGCCTCCCAAACTGCTGGGATTACAGGTGTGAGCCACCGCGCCCGGCTGGTTAATGAATTTTAACAAATGTTTATGTCTGTGTTATTAGCAGTCAAATCAAGTTGTAGAACATTTCCAGTACTCCAGAAAGTTCCCTGATGCCCTTTTCCAAAGGCAATCAATGATCTTTTTTTAAAAATCATTATAGATTAGTTGTGCCTCTTCTTGACCTGAATGTAAATGGAATAATTCCTGTCTTTATATTTGCTGAATTACTTTAAAGCCCATCCTAGGCCTCATGTTATTTCATCTCTACATGCTTAGTAAGGATTTCTAGAAGTTATAGGCATTTTCTTAAGTAATCATGATGCCATTGTGGTTATATAAAATGTCTTCATAACAAATGCCTATGATTATTTCCTTTTTTTTTGAGACAGAGTCTCGCTCTGTCACTCAAGCTGGAGTGCAGTGGTGTGATCTTGGCCCACTGCAACTTCTGCCTCCTGGGCTGAAGCCATTCTCCTGTCTCAGCCTCTGGAGTAGCTGGTATTACAGGCATGCGTCAGCATGCCCGGCTAATTTTTGTATTTTTAGTAGAGATGGGGTTTCACCATGTTGGCCAGGCTGGTCTCTAACTCCTGACCTCAGGTGATCCGCCCACCTTGGCCTCCCAAAGTGCTGGGATTACAGGCGTGAAACACCGCACCTGGCCGATTATTTCCATTTTACAGTTGAGTACACGAGCTCAAGGAGGTGGTAAAATGTGCTCAGGGTCACCCAGGAAGTGACTGCGGAAGCAGGCAATCTCCCTGCAGAGCCTTACCTGACACTGCTTAGTCTCTGCTGCTGTCCTCAGTGCAGGCTCCTGGCAGAGGTTTGGCTGCCTGGGGGACCAAGGAGAGGCTGACATCTCTGACGACCCTGTCTTGCGCTTTGTGTGGTCCCTCTCAGCTGGGCCCCTATAACACATGACAATCTATAAATGCACTCACAGTGGCCCTTTGAGCCCCCCAGCCTACAGGCACACTCACTTATGACACTATTTTTAGAGATGCCGCCTGCTGCCTCTCTAAAGACCAAAGAAACGAAACAACCCTGCAGTGGCCAAACAGATGGAGACCTGGTGGATGTGTTTGAAGGCTACTGAGAGCTTCGCATTCCCACAGTCTAGACTTCAGAAAGGTGCCGAGACAAGTTAAGCCATCAAAATGCAGAAAAGACATATTCGTTTAATATTTTAGATCATAGTTGCAAATGTGTCCTAATAACACACAAATCCCCATTTGTACAAAACACAAAAGTAAAACTGACAGTAACCTGTTCTTCCAGGAGAGAGTTAGGTAGAAATAAGCCTAAAAGGGTATATTTTTCCCCCCTTGGGAGCCCAGCACAGAACTCACCAGGAACAAGTAAATAATTATGAGCCTGAGTCAACTGCTAGTAATCACAATTTTATTCTGTCTTATAAATTGTAAGGTCCATGTAGCAACCAGGTAAGTCAAAGACTTAAATGTATTCACAAATCAAATCTTACACACTTCCCAGAGGATGTATTTGTTTGATAAAAGCATCCTTAATGCTTGTTTCTAAAACAGAGCTGGAGAAGCTGTTTGAATGGAAATGGATTTTGAGCAAAAGTATATTTCCCAATTACTTAGAAATAGCTTCTCTGCCCTCCACATGACAGGCCTGTTGACTATTACAAGGTTTTCAAGTGTTTTCTTTCTTGGCACAGTGGTCAAAAGGAGGACCTTTGGACTAGGGGGTCAGAGAGGGGAGATAAAGGGGAATGGTTGGGACTATAGCATCTCTTCCTTTTTCCTTCCCTCCCTCCCAATAAGCTACCTGGCTCCTTTTTAATCTGTTTTATGGACTGAACTTCGGTGTAAGATGACCTTTGGAAAATGACTGGCTTCATTTATCTCTTCTTTCTGTAGCACGTGAGACGCTAAGAAAGGTAACAGGAAGGTGGGTAATTCCTACATTGTCAGCACCCCGAGGGCCTAGGGAGTGGCCTTGGGTCCAATTGTCGATTCTGGTCTGATGCCTGGGGACTTGTCACTGTGTTGTTCCTCCTTCCCCCTCTCCACTTACTTCTTGGTATCCAGAGAGGAAAAAATCGTGATTTTAAATGGGAACAGAGGGCTGAGAGGACGTTAGAAATTCTTTTTCTCCTCTTCTTCCTCCTCCCTATTATTATTGTTATTACTGTTACAGGTTGAGCCTTCCTAATCCAAATCCAAAATCTGCAACTTTTTGAGTGCCCACATGACAACCACAAGTGGAAACTTCCACACCTGACCTCATGGGGTGTCTTGCAGTCAAAATTTTGTTTCATGTACAAAATTATTTAAAATATTGTATAAACGTACCTTCAGGTTATACACATATGGTGTATATAAAACATAAACAAATTTCATGTTTAGACTTGTGTCCCATCCCTAAGATATCTCATTATGTATATGCAAATATTCCCAAATCTGACAAAGTCTGGAAACACTTCTGGTCCCAAGCATTTTGGTTAAGGGTTACCCAACTTACGTAAAGCTACATGTTCACTGAAAAATTAATAAAGTACAGAAGAGTAGGGAGAAGTAAAAAAACACAAACAGAAAAACCCCTTCGTCATCTATTTCCTAGAGACAAGAAGGTGTATTTCTGACTTAGAATTTTTTAGGTGTATTTTAACAACATAGCTCAGATAGTAGGCACAACTTTTTACCCTGCTTTTTGTCACAGATCCTTTTCAACACAAGTGTTTGACTTAGTGTTTAATATCTCGCTAGGGGATGTCTACAAGATTTCTATCCAAGTGTGGCTTGAAGGAGGAATTTTACTCTTTATTTATTTCTGTTCTATGACATTCTCTTTAAATTTCTCCTGACGTCTCACCAGGGAGCTCACTCTTCCCTCTCTCTATGGGATGAAGTAAAGAGTGCTTCATTGTGCACAGAGCCTGTGCTCTGGGTGATAGAGAAGTCAGCCAGCTAAGAATGGGCTTCACATAGATTCTAACGCAAAGACTCTTGGCATGGAGCACAGTGTGGGGGACGATGAGGTCCACGGCCCAGAAGAGTGCCCTGGAATTCTCCCTGTTAGTGGTGCAAGAGCTTTTCTGTCCTCCTGCAGCAAATCACGTCCTTGGAGCAGTTTCAGGAAAGCTTACTGCCCTCTCTTCTCATGAGTACTCGGTGTGCTTCAGGCCCCCGAAGTCTTTCCCAAACCTTTATTAGTCCCTCCAAAGAACCCAGAAAAGACCAGTTGCGGTGGTTCACATTTGTAATCCCAGCACTTTTGGGGGTCGAGGCGAGGGGATCACTTGAGGTCAGGAGTTCGAGACTAGCCTAGCCAACATGGTGAAACCCCATCTCTACTAAAAATACAAAAATTAGCCGGGATACATGCACCAATAATCCCAGCTACTCAGGAGGCTGAGGTAGGAGAATCGCTTGAACCTCGGAGGCAGAGGTTGCAGTGAGCCCAGATTGCACCATTACACTCTAGCCTGGGTGACAGAGTGAGTCTCCGTCTCAAACAAACAAACAAACAAACAAACAACCAGAAAAAAAGACCCTCATCTTCCCTCCACCATCAGAAGCCAGGCTCTACGATCTAGCACTATAGAATGTAATGTCCAAAAAGGAACCACCAAAATATTTGCTGGATGTTGTCTTTGCACCAGTCATTGAGCCAAGGAATTATACATCTGAGATTTCATTTCCTCCTCATGGCCACCTCATGAGGCAGGAAATGTTCCTTCCACCTCGCAAATGAGGAAAAGTGAGACTGACTCACAGAGAGCTTGAATCACTTGCTCAAGGCCACCAGATGGCAGGGACAGAACTGGGACTGAGACCCATCTCCCTACCTTGAATCCCTTATCCTGGAACCCAGCCTTGTGGCCATGGTTTCCGTTGCATGGCTTTTTTAGCTTTAGTCAGTCAGGGATCTCTGCCTCCATTCTCACCTGGATGCTGTCCCCATTAGAGGAAGGAAGGACTTTTCTCTGCCTGCCTCTGGCTGGAGGAGCCAGCTTGCCTTCTCCTAACCCTTCCTAGCACCAAAGACAGAGAAGCACCTTTCACCTCATAAAAAGGCCTTATGATCTTCCTAGAACCTGATGGTTTTCAGAAAAATGGGGCAGAAAGAACCCTCTGGAGACAGGGCCTTTTTATTTTATTTCATTTCACAAACACAGTGAAAAAAAATCTTGCTAATAGGATTGCCAACTCAGCAGGCCTAGGCAAGCAATTCCAAGCAAATAGAAAGCATCCTGGCACACCTTGAGATTGATTACAAGTCAGGAACAATGACGGGCAACCAGAAACTAATCAGGAGAGTTGCCTTTTACTAAAGGGAGGGGTTGGAGAGAGAGAGAGAGAGAGTGCCAGGGCGCAGCCATTACGACCAAGTCCTATTGATTTTGTGCTGGTTTCCCAGGGACCTCCGTGGCTCCCAGGAAGCACAGGTAGCAGCCAAGTGGTTCTCTGGGCTGCCTGGCTGCGTGCAGCTCTGATGATATACCAACCTCTGGTTGTGCTGGCAGCCAAGGAGGGGCTTCCTCTGGTCCAGGTATAATAAACCTGGTCCTGTCCCTTACTCCACTGGCCTCACCAGAATGGTGCAGTGCCTTCTCGGCCAAAAGTGACCCTGCCTTTCTAACCTTGGCCTGGCACCAGCAGCTCTAACTTGGGGTTGATGGCCTTGAAACTGCTACCTGCCATCTCCCCAGCTGGGCTGATCGCACCTGGATCTTCCACCTTGTGCCCTTCCTGGGTCTGATCGCTCACCTCTGTCAGGCAGCTTTCTGCTGTTAAGGGAGCTGGCCAGAAAGCAGGCTAGGGTCTGATGGGGGAGGCAGCTGCCCTGAGGGAAGGCAGAGAGATGCAGACCTGGCTGTGCCCTGGGGCCTGAGTGGCTCACAGCCCCTCCTCTTCCAGGTCACAGGTGCCTCCCTGGAAAGTGATCTGTGGTTGCTCAATTCTTACAGGTGTAGTCTAAACTCATCGGATGACATTCAGGGCTGTCGTGAACTTGCTCTTGACCTCACCTTCTCTTTTTCTTTCCTTCCACACCCTTCTCCCTACCCCAGCCATTTAGTGTCTAATTACTACTCCTTCCTCAAGTCCTAGGTCATTTCACCTCCTCCCTGGCTTTTGGGAGGCCTTCCCGCGTGTAATTCCCACTTGCTCTGTTGGCCCTATAAATATCAGGTAACTGTCATCCACCTACTGCTATATACTTTTTTTTTTTTTTTTTTGAGATGGAGTCTTGCTCTGTTGCCAGGCTGGAGTGCAGTGGCGTCATCTTGGCTCACTTGAACCACCTCCCGGGTTCAAGAGATTTCTGTGCCTCAGCCTCCTGAGTAGCTGGGATTACAGGCATGCGCCATCACATCCAGTTACTTTTTTTGTATTTTTAGTAGAGATGGGGTTTCACCATGTTGGCCAGGCTGGTCTCGAACTCCTGACCTCAGGTGATCCTGCCTATCTTGGCCTCCCAAAGTGCTGGGATTACAGGCTACTGCTATATACTTTTAAACCCAGTTCAGTGCCATACACCAAAGAAAGAAAGGCCTGATATAGGTATTTTGGGCGTCCCTTGGGGGAATACAGGCAAATCTTACGGGTAGCAAGCACTGGATCCGTATTGAATCTCAAATCTTGTTACAGAGGCGCCACTGTGTTTCAATTTTCTTTTGTTATTTTAAAGGTCTCCCTGAGCCTCGAGACCATCATTAGAAACACTTGGCTTCATTCATTTATCTTCATTTTATGACCCAGCAGTCACTACTAAAAGTATTGACCCCTGTTGATGGGAAGCATCAACTACTTCCTTAATTTTCACTGTCTCCATTCCTCCTAGCAAAGGGCAGGACTGCGGTGTTGGAACGGTCTTTTGCATGTTTGGCTTTCACCGCTGCATTTGTAGTCCAATAGTTTCCCCCTGTTGGTCACAATGCAACCGAATTCATCCTCTCCAGCCACGGTTCTTCTTCAGACCCATTGTGCTCTCTGGGCACCTATCTTTCTGGATGGTGAGGAAAGAGCAGAGGAATGCCCAGGTTTGGGAAGAACAGTGAGACCTGTAGAGAA
Source organism: Macaca thibetana thibetana (assembly GCF_024542745.1). NCBI lineage: Eukaryota > Metazoa > Chordata > Mammalia > Primates > Cercopithecidae > Macaca > Macaca thibetana. The sequence continues at coordinate 113,512,555 of NC_065586.1, forward strand.
ATCGCCATACAGAAACTATGGAAGGGTAGGAGTTGGAGGCTCTTGAGAAGTCAATCAGCTCATTTCTGTCTTACCACTTAATAATGCTGAGAGGTTGTAGGAGTTTGTATTGTTTTAATTTATGAAGAGCAGGAACCTCTTAGTGCTATGGAAGTAATTGAAGCGGCAACATGGCTATGAAAATTATCAGGCACCAAACAGCAGTGATATTGATGGGGTGAATGCCTGCAATTGTCCCTTTGCAGGAGGAGGCTCAGATACACAGGAGCAGGACTGAGTCTGGGATATGTGACCCCACCCCTGTGCCACACCCATGCACGTGAGTGGTCCAGTGGTGGGCATTTGACCCAAGCAGAGCCAATCAGTGTTCATCCCTGAGAATTTTCCAGATTGAAACCATTTGGAGGTAGGAGGCATTAGGATGTGAGACAGAAGCTGTGAGTTGGCATGTTCTTAATCGTGCAGAGAAAACTGGGCTGTAGTGAGACAGTGTAAAATCCACAGGCAGAGGAAGTCAGCTTTTGAGTCCCCGGTTTCATAGTTCCTGTGACTCAGCTGCGGCTCTCCCCTTCTTTTTGGTTTGAGCTAGTTTGAGATGCATTTCTGTTACTTGTGACCAAAGTATCCTGACTCACAGAAACCAAACTATATCAAGCATCTGACATGGCAGGAGCTCTTTGTCCTTAAAACCCCACACCTGCACCTTAAGAAAGACCATTGCTTCTACAAGAGAAGATGTCATGAGAGAGTGCAGCAACTTCAAAGTGACTGAATCGAAGTTACATTAGGCCCGCAGGGAGAGTTTTACAACTACATAAGTGCAACATTTGGGTTTCCCCAACCGCTTCTGTTCTCTAAGCTTCCTCATTGCTGCTTCTGTTCTGCTATTCTTCATCTGGCCTTGGCAAGTGTGTGCTGAGATGGAGGAGTGCTGGACTGCGCGTCCTGATTCTGCCCTTCCCAAGTCACATGATGTCAGTCTAACCATGGACCTCTCTGAGAGTTTGTTTTCTCATCTATAAAATAAGGTTAATAGTAACACCCAACTCATGACTTTATTGGGAGGCCCACAAGGCAGTGAAGTTTCAAATTCAAGGCTGTGACTTTCTCTTGTAAAACAAAAAGCAGATCACATGGCCTTACGGCTCTTTGATCATTCCATTCCATCCCATTCCATCGCATTCCATTCCATTCCATTCCATTCCATCTAATAAATATTGCTGAGTGGCCGCCATATGCCAGCTCCGTTGAGAGCTGGAGCTCTTGTAATAGCAGGACAGATGAGGGCTGTCTTCATGCAGCTGACATTCTAATGGGGACAGCAGAAAATAAACAGGTAAACCAAGAAACGAGCAACTCAGACAATTTTGAATGTAGAGAAGCCCAAGGAATAAAACAAAATGGGATGTACAGTGAGTGGGGTATGTGCTTGAGAGGAGAGCAGGGCAGGCTATTTCAAACTGGGACAGTTTTAGAAACTCTGGAGTATGTGTTGACCATGGATATAAGCTGTCTCATTAGGTCCTATGCCCATTATGCAGGTGTTGGGCCCAGGGTCAATGAAGGATGTGTGTGAATGGCTGAAGGACTCCACAAGCACACTGCCTTGCCAACTTTGGACTCTGCAACCTAGATAATTGTCCGGAGCTGCACGCCCCGGCCATAGCGAATAATAACTGACGATTAAAAACGCCTGAGCTATATTCATTTCCACCCCACACCTTCTCCCTATCTTTGCCTTTTTTTCCTGTATTAATACCTCATAAAAGATGGCGCTCTTCCTGCTTCTTCTTCACCCATTTTTCCCGCGTCCGCGAAAATTACTACCTGACAGCGCAGGTGCAACATGACGTTCGACCAGAGAAACCAATACCTATCTGGCCACGCCTCCACTATGAGATCATTTTCGCCTTGGCCCAACCCCTTCCCCTCCAAGTGTATATAAGGCACTGCATTACCGCCATTAAAAGAGACTTGATCAGAGCACTATCTTGTCTCCATTTCTCGTATCTCTTGTTCCCCAAATTCCCACCCCCTCCTCCAGGGCCTGCTTCGACTATCCCGCGGGCCGGGATAGATAATTGATATCCAGACTCAACATTTGTTGAGCCCTAAAAAAAAAAATGCTAGCTGAACAATTGGCTTGAGCAGGGGAAAAACGCTCACTTTGGGCTCATATTTTCTTCACTTATTTCACTTGGTATTTCTTTGCTATGGATAATATCCTTTTCTTTCTTTCTTTTTCTTCTTCTTTTTTTTTTTTTTTTTTTTTTTTTGGACAATATCTTGAAAACCATCCAGGTCAAGGTTAACTTGACATCAGCTCTTTCCTTGGACAATTAGGCCTTGCTAAGTCTGGGGGCCCAGCAGTTTGGAGTTTCCTGCTGCTGACTGCTGCTGACATCTTCAGAAAAGACTTCCACTATGAGGTTTAAAATTTTTCTTCCATAACAAGTCTAAATGGGAGGAATGTGCCCTAGACATTGTACTAGGCATGTTATATCATGTAATTCTTAAAGAATTGAACTTGTGGAGTTTTTAAGAATTGACCCAGGACATCAAGCAAGTTACAAGCTGATCACACCTGCCTCTAAGTCCTGCCTGGGTTCACTCCACAAAGATCATTCACAAATTACAGCAAACATTGCATAGTGTGCTTTAAACAAAGCCACCTTACAGGAGCTCTTTTGCACCCATTGTCAACGGATCTGCACAACAGCTCTGTGAGGTGTTGTGGACGCTTTTATTATGACTTACTTGTCAGTACCTCTTACCCTCTTTCTCAGCTTCGCTCTCCCCCTCAAGGAATAGCACTTTCCTCATTTCAGCGAATTGGTTCTAGGGCTATGGCGGTATCTTGCTCCTCTGGCTGCAGTGATTGGCCCAACAATGTACTTGTGGCCCACACAGGGTCAATCAGAGTCGTTCTTTGGGTTCTTATACTTTGAGCTAGAGGAGTATACTCTTCTTCCTGGGCAGCCACTGCATACGAGAGCCTGAGGGTAGCCGTGTTGTTCCAGCTTTGCACAGAAAGCAGGTCTGGGAGAATGAAGCCACAGGCCAAGGAGAGAATGCAGAATTCTGAAGTGTTGAAGGCCCTTGTTTTGATTCCGCCTGTACTCCAGTTTGAGTTCAATTTCTAGGACATGGATTCGAAGAACTCTCACTGAGAGGCCCGCAGGAATTAGTTTCTGAGGCGGCAACTAGGGGCAGCAGTTGCACACGGGTTTTTTTTTTTTTTTTTTTTTGAGGCTATAGAAGAGGAAAGCCTCTGTGGGCGATATGCAGAAAGGTGTTTTTCTCTGTGCCAGACCTCTTTATGATGCAAATGGCAGAACATCCCAGCTTACACTGGTTTAGACAATAAAGCAAGTTTAAAAGCTAATGTAGGGCCAGGCGCGGTGGCTCACTCCTGTGATCCCAGCACTTTGGGAGGCCAAGGCAGGTGGATCACTTGAGGTGAGGAGTTCGCCAACATGGTGAAACCCTGTGTCTACTAAAAATACAAAAATTAGCTGGGTTTGGTGGCAGGCGCCTGTAGTCCCAGCTATTTGGGAGGCTGAGGGATGAGAACTGCTTGAACCTGAGAGAGAGAGGTTGCCGTGAGCCGAGACTGCACTACTGCACTCCAGCCTAGGCGATAGAATGAGACTGTCTCAAAAAAAAAAAAAAAAGCTAATGTAATTTAGAAGTCTAGAGACAATCTACCTTCAGGTGATGCTTGACCCAGGCTCTAATGGTGTCCCTGAAGGAGTTTGTTCACCTCTCTAATCTGCCTTCCTCAGTTTTCGCAGAATGGCCCTGAGAAACTTTAGGCTTCCCTTATCACATCAGCATGCCTCAGTTTCAGATCTTCAGAGAAAAAGGGTTTCCCACCACCACGGATTTTGCACAGTGCAGAGATTTGCTTTTCCTTATTGACCGAGGCCGGGGCAGATGCCCACTTTTGATTAAAACACTGGCTGGGGGAGGGTGCTGTATTGCAACGAGGGTGCTAAGCAATCCTGTCCCAATTCCATGGCAGAGAAGGGAGGAGAGAGGATTCTCTAAAGACAAATCAGAATACTGTTGGGGAGAGAAGCAGGAAATGGAGGTAGCAGATGTAGTGGTGTGGCAGGTCAGGTCTCACTAACGCAGGCCTCCCTGACAACTGTTTCGTACTGACTAAGTAGTTAAGTTAAATATTAAAAGTGGAAGGAGTCAGCGTCCTTATACAAAGACTGGAATGTAACAAAAGCCCACCAAGAGTTTGGCCTAGGTCTTTCCTGGGCCTTAAAACATGACAAAATAACAAGAGAATTCTTAACAGGACCCATTTAGGATTCAACAAGTTTTATTGAGGGTCTGAAGAAACTCCCCAGGCTTCCACAAACAAGTTTACTGGGGATGTAAAGGGACTCTCCAAACATTTATGATTTAGCAGGAGACAAGATAAGGATAATCACCTCAGCACCTGGACCCATTTAGCTTAATTAAATTTACTGAGGCTCCAGAGGAAGGTCTTCAGGACTCAGACCTTAGTTATACATTAAAAAGTTAATCACTGCATCTTTAGATGAATGCACACTTACATGTAGACATGTAGCTTAGAAGGTATATAAGCTCTGGAAAATGTAATTTTGAGTTGGTCTGGCAATAATTTCCAGGCCTTCTCCCTGTAACCCGTTGCAGAAATAAAAACTCTCTTCCTCGCCAGTTCATCTGCATCTTGTTATTGGGCCACAAGAAATAGCAACCTGACCCTCAGTTTGGTCCAGGAACAGTGGCACATGGCCACTGCAGCTCTTATTGCTAAGGTCACTGTGTATCCAGGTGAAGGCTGGGATTGGCTGAGATGCTGGAGGAATGAGGGCAACTCAATTTGTATAGACAAACTGAAGTGAAGGTTTTAAACACGGCTGCAGGCTGCGATGGTGGCTCACACCTGTAAAGCCAGCACTTTGGGAGGTTGAGGTGGGTGGATCACTTGAGGCCAGGAGTTCTAGACCAACCTGGCCAACATGGTGAAACCCCATCTCCGCTAAAAATACAAAAATTAGCCGGGCATGGTGGCACACGCCTGTAATCCCAGTTACTTGGGAGGCTGAGACACGAATTGCTTGAACTCAGGAGGCGGAGGTTGCGGTGAGTCGAGATCATGCCACTGTACTCCAGCCTGGGTGACAGAGCAAGACTGTCTCAAAAAAACAAAACAAAACAAAACAAAACAACCAGCTGCAGATGAAACACACTTTGGGGTGATCTGTAGCACACTTTGCCAAACAGCTCCCTTCATCTGGGGACCTAGCAGATGATGTGTGACACAGTCTTCCTGCTGCCTCCCCCATGTGGCAAAGTGGGATTTTTAACCCTAGCTATCTGACACCCCTGGAATCCACTGCCCATCAGGGTCAAAGCCGTGTCCTCTCTCCTGCTCTCCTGGCCCTTTTTGCTTCACCTCCTTGGCCCAAAGGCTGACTAGCTGTGTACTTGCAGAACAGGACCCTGTCTGCTTTTTGCAAAGGGCAGGCCCCTTAGGGATAGAACTTGGGACGGGGGGAGGGGCGTTTTTGAAACCATCATGCGGACAACTGAGGCTCCATCAATGTCTGCTGCATCAACATCTTTAGGGCTTAGGCTATTGTTTTTTTTTTTTTTTTTGTCTTAAAAAGCTGTCTAAATGGATCCTCCTGACTGCGTGCTAATTAGAAAGATACTGCTTCAAAATGCGGTGCAGATTTTTCACTTCTAAACATCTGACCTTTCCAAATGCCTGAACAGCTGTTTCTTTTGCATTATGCATAATAGGGAATAATTAGAGATGACCTCAGTGTCCATCAGGTAGGGCATCTCTCCGATAGGACACTTAGCAGCTCTTTTTAAAAATGAGCTAGTCACATGTCCTCCCACGGAAAGATGTCCAGGATATGTATTCAAGTGACAAAACAAATTGCAGAACAACATGTAGTCCAACCACCCCCTTTCCCTGGCAAACAATGTACAAAAATTACTGAGAGGCTATACTCCAAATTGTTAATAGTGATTCTCATTGGAGAACTGGATTGAGGTAGTAAAACATTCATGTTTCACTTCATTTCCTATCTTTTATTTATTATTTATTTATTTATTTTGAGACGGAGTCTTGCTCCGCCACCCAGGCTGGAGTGCAGTGGTGCGATCTCAGCTCACTGCAAGCTCTGCCTCCTGAGTTCATACTATTCTCCTGCCTCAGCCTCCCAAGTAGCTGGGATTACAGGCACGTGCCACCATGCTCGGCTAATTTTTTTTTGTATTTTTAGTAGAGAAGGGGTTTCACTGTATTAGCCAGGATGGTCTCTATCTCCTGACCTCATGATCTGCCCGCCTCGGCCTCCCAAAGTGTTGGAATTACAGGCATGAGCCACGGCGCCTGGCCGTTTTTGGTTATCTTTAACAGTTAGGCAGCCAGGCACCCTTAGATAAGATTTGGAAGGTGTAAGCTGACAAGCTTTGCTTGGAGGGGTTGGGCTTTATTGGGGCTGTGTTAGCAGAGGTCTCCTGTCTGATTACTGACTTTGTGGGGAGGTTGCAGAGCACCATTTGCTAGTTTGCATTAGAGCAGCTGTGATGTGGTTCTGCAACCACTTCAGCGGGAAGCTTTTCAGTTTAGCAGGTAGCTTTCTGATGGTTAAAGAGCTAGTTACTCTCTTGTAGCCTGATTTTGCTACTGGATTCTGTGGCTGGAAATTGTACTTTTATTCAGCCATTCCTATAATTCTATAGACTATTTGTGATAAACCTCTTTTGTTTAAACTAGCTAGAGTGGATTTTTTTTTCTTTACAGACACACTGATATGGAAATCTGGAAAAAGCAGCATAATATTTCTTTGTGTTCAAAGCTGTTTGATCTCTTAAAAAGCGTGAGAGAATTGCTTTTTTGTTTCTTTTAAATTAAGCTCAACTAGGAAGACTAAACTTCTTAAAGATCCACCCCCTGCTCCAAGTAGTTTATGAAATCTGTTGGCACAAATTGAAAGAGTCAGAAGTGTGGTCTCTAAGCCTCCAAAATCATCTGTCTACATTTCCTCTGTGTGCACACACCATTTCTCTATCTCTGGTCATCCTATAATTTCATTTAGAACCGCTTTGCAAAACTAGCTTTCCTAGACCAGATGCTAGACCAAATACCAATAGAAACACAATAAAAAAATTATGAGGGAGTGAAAAGTGCGTAGTCTATTCCAATTGATATTAACAATAGCTTTCTTTAACATAGAATGAATGATGACTCACATTTTTCCTTCGGGATAGGATTCTATTCTTTTTTGAGACAGAGTCTTGCTCTGTCACCCAGGCTGGAGGGCAGCGGCATGATCTTGGCTCACTGCAACGTCCGCCTCCCAGGTTCAAGTGATTCTCCTGCTTCAGCCTCCCGAGTAGCTGGGATTAAAGGCACTTGCCACCATGCGCTGCTAACAGGATTCTATTTTTAAAAACCTGTTTGATATGCAATTTTCAAAGTTAAGTGGCCTTTGAAGTTACTTACCAACGTTTATGTCAGAGATTTGAGTTCAGAGAAAAATGAGGAATGCCCTTCTCTGATGAGGTCATCCTGACAGTCCACGACAGAATCTCTGAGGCTTGAGAGAAATTGGAAACCAGAAGTGTAATTTGTCATCTGGTCATGCCTCCATCTGGCCATAGTACCTCCAAGTACCTCCTCACTAGTTCCACTTTGCCCTATCCTATCCATCAACACCCGCATCCCGGCAGCCCCAGCTGTGCAGCACTGTACAGTTTACAAAACTCTTTTGCATATGCATTCCCATTTGGCATCACCACAACCCTATGAGGCTGGCAGAGCAGTGGCATTAACCTCACTTCAAAGAGGACGAAGCTCCCGTGCAGAGAGCTTAAGGGACTTGCTGCAGGTGACACAGAAGCAACACCAGGTCTTGAGTCAAGGTTTCTAACTCAAAACTCAGTATGTTTTCTAGAAGGCTATGGGGCCACTTGTGTTTTATTCTTTTTTGAAATTTATTTTTATTTTTTATATTTTTAGAGACATCATCTTATTCTGTCACCCAGGCTGGAGTGCAGTGACGTGATCACAGCTCACTACAGCCTAGAAGTCCTGGGCTCAAGGGGTCTTCCCACCTCAGGCTCCCGAGTAGCTAGGACTACAGGTGCACATCACCATGCCCAGCTAATTTTGTTTTATTATACTTTAAGTTCTGGGATACATGTGTAGAATGTGCAGGTTTGTTACATAGGTATATATGTGCCATGGTGGTTTGCTGCACCCATCAACCTGTCGTCTACATTAGGTATTTCTCCTAATGCTATCCCTCGCCTAGCCCTCCAACCCTTGACAGATCCCAGTGTGTTATGTTCCTCTCCCTGTGTCCACGTGTTCTCAGTGTTCAACTCCCACTTATGAGTGAGAACATGCGGTGTTTGATTTTCTGATCTTGCAATAGTTTGCCGAGAATGATGGTTTCCAGCTTCATCCATGTCCCAGCAAAGGACATGAACTCATCCTTTTTTGTGACTGCATAGTATTCCATGGTGTATATGTGCCACATTTTCTTAATCTATCTATCATTGATGGGCATTTGGGTTGGTTCCAAGTCTTTGCTACTATAAATAGTGCCACAATAAACATACGTGTGCAGGTGTCTTTATAGTAGAGTGATTTATAATCCTTTGGGTATGTACCCAGTAATGGGATTGATGCCCAGCTAATTATTTTTATTTTAATTTTTTGTAGAGATGAGGTCTCACTGTGTTGCCCAGGCTGGTTTTGAATTCCTGGTCTTAAGCGATTTCCCTGCCTTGGCTTCCCAAAGCACTGGGATTACAGGTGTGAGCCACCATGCCTGGTGTGTTTTGTTCTTTATGGTCGTACCCCCTTACGAGGATGGCCCTCATTTCTCCTCCTGGCTCTTGGGTCAGCATTCAAATAACCATGGACATCTTGCAAACTGGCAAGGCCTTGACCTGAGTTACTTGGTATCTGACTGCAAGTTGCACAGTTCTCCAAAGTTAACAGCATTGGTAGCTGTCATTTTTCGCTACTCCTTTCTCTGTGTGAATGCCCATTCATTTTTGGGAACAGAAAAATGAAGAGCTTCAGGCAGATAATTCTCTGTGACCACTGGATGTCAGTACTGATCTATGCTTGATAAGTGATCCTCTTCCCAGGCCAGCCAGAGCCATCAGCACTTGGGTTTATGATGAAGCAGGCGCTGTACATTGACTAAAACCAAAATGTACAGTGACTACATATTTTAAATAAACAGCTGGATTCCTCCTGCTGCCTCTCTGACAGGCTGCTGTTCTTGGATTCTTCCTCTAAATTGCTTGATTGAGCTGTTCTGGACCCACTCTCACCAGAGTGAGGGAAGAAACAGCTTTGCAAACACAAGCTTAGATCATCTGTGTTGTCTGATTAATTCCCTTTCCGAGAATGGCACAACTTCTAGAGAGCCTAAGTGGTCCTTTGAGATGGGGAAAATTGGAGCAGGAGCCTTGTAGAACTATGTGATTCATTACACTATGGGAATGTGTAGCTTTAAAAATAGAAACATAGAAGTGTGATAAAACGGCTACTAAATGGGGAAGGAAGAAAAAGGAAGAGTAGGAAGGAAGGGCTTATGGATTGGACACAGTGGCATTGGGTGTGAGGATTTTGGGGACCCTGGACTAGAAGCTCTTGTTGCATTAACTCACTCATTCCTCCTTTAGTTCTATAGCAAGCCCATGAGGTGCTACTAGATGAGGAATTGAGGTTTAAAGAGGTTAAGTCCAAGAAGCCAGTGAGTGGTGGGACTGGGCTTCAAACCCAGTCCTCTATGATTCCAGAACTCATGCTCCTGACCGCAGTTATCCTGTCTCCTTACACCTTCACCCACGTGTTGGTGACTTGTCTAACATCACACAATGTTTGGGGATACAGGAAGTGGAGTGGGGCAGAGACTAAGTGTTGGGGTTTCCTGATGGTCTCATATGTTCTTCCCATGGCCTCACTGGGCAGAGTCCAAATGTCTGCATCAGAAAAGAGGTAAGGTGAGACCAAGGACCCCGCTCCATGATTGAGTCTTGGGGAGAGGCCAGATGACTGTGGCAGCCATTTCGGAGAGGGAAGTCAGGCTCAACGCCTGCCCCCCTACCCCCACCCCGCACCCACCAAGCACAGCTCTGAGCAGCCCAGTGGGTAACTCACAACTCCTGGGACCCTCCGGCCTTTCCTCAAATAACTTGCCCAATCCCCCGACCCTGGACTTATTATGATATTCCCAAACTGGCAGGTGACCCCCGTCTCCCCTATCCCTCCACGTCTGCTCCTGGGAGCTGATATTAGTTCAAGGCAGCCTTCCAGGCCTCTAATCTCCACACATTGTAGGCACATTGTCAGGGGCCTCTTTCTTGTAGACTGAAGCCTAGCGACAGGGTCTGCACATCAAGTACGTACCCTGGTGACTGGCAGCTAATCCAGTCACCCTGGGACACTGGAAGGTTTCCAGACTGACCCTGGAAGATTTCTTCAGACTGCTTGGTGGTTCAAGTCAGGGGACTCAAAGGGAAGAGAAGCCCCTCAATCCCCCATTAGTGACAGGCAGAAGCCCCAGACTCTTCATTGTCAAATGGCAGGGCAGAGCTGAGGGAACCTCCATGGCCGTCAGCTCTAAAGTTCCGTGTTTCCAAGGTAAGTTGAGTTTGGAGCATGGCCTGAGCAGTCTCATTGGGCTGATGTCATTCATGATGACAGAGGTGGGCAGAGTCTCGGCTCATCCTCGACAGTGGGTGAGAGTGATTCTGTGGTCTCAGATGGCAGATGGGTGAGGTCTGGGGAGTAGAAAGGTGATTTTTATCTTTAATGAAATGAAAGTTCCTACCCACGTGACAGTTTTGGTTTAGGGGGTGAGAAGGCACCCTTGAGGTGATGACAAGATTGATAGGGAGGTTGGGTACCCTTCTAAATTCATTGCTGTCTCAAGGGAGGCTCCTAGGAACTGGCAAGAGGACTTGATAGGAACCTCATCATGGTGGAAACAGATGTGGCTGAGTGTCACAGTGATTTGTGAAACGGATGGTATTGTGGGAGAGTTGTAGGAATAAGCCCCACGCGTTGAGAAAGACATAACAGGACATTTAATACCACAGTGTGTGCACGTGTGTGTGTGTGTGTGTGTGTGTTTTAAACTATTATAGTTCCTGGTTTAACACACACACACATACACATGCATGCGGTGGCGTTAAATGTCCTTTCTGTCTCAGCTGCCCAGCTGGTCTCTCAGGAAGACACCCGTCTTCCTTTCTGCACAGACCGAACAGCCTAATGCTCTGTTTTCAACTCATTACTCCCAGATCTTCTGGGACGAGCTTCCTACCTGCTCAGACTTCAGGCCTCCCATCCCTGGCTGCAGCCTTCCAGCCACCTTTGTTCTTTCCTGCTTCCCATCAGCGCCCTACCTCCCACCAAGGATTCACGCTCACACGGATCTCACACGTTTTTACCCACCGGCGATTCTCTCCACATTCTTCCCCATCAACCTATCCACATTCTCCCCTTTTGAAAATAGCTTTATTGAGACATAATTGACACACCATATAATTCATCCATTTAAAGTGTAAGATTCAGTGGTTTTTGGTTTTGGTATATTTACAGATATGTTCATTCTTCACCACAGTCAATTTTAGAATATTCTCATCATCTCAAAAATTAACCCTATACCCCTCAGCTATCACCTCCCAGGTCCCCCAGCCCCATGCTGGTGCCCCAGGCAAGCACTAATCTACTGCGGGTCTCTACAGATTTCCGTGTTCTGGACATTTCATATGCACAGAATCATACTTGTGGTATTTTGTGTCTGGCTTCTTTTGCTTAGCATAATGGTTTCAAAGTTCATCCATGTTGTAGCTCTGTTGATACTTCATTCCTCTTTATGGCAAATATTCTAATTTCCCCATCTTTCAAGGGTCAGCTTAATCCTCATGTCCTCCAGGATGCTTTCGTTAACTCCTTGGGCACTCTCGATGGCTCCCCCAGGGATATTTACAGTGTGGTATGGGGTTGTCTGCATCCTCTGTGAAAACCTTTCTTCCCCACTAGACTGTGTCCCAGGACAGTTCCCTGGGAAGCAAGTTCTGAGAAGGAGATCTGTGTTCAAGAAGATTCTTGAGGATAACGCTTGGGGCCTACATCATGGGGGAGTGACCGATGCAGCAGAGGGCAGAGGGAGAAGCTGAGCTGCAATGCAATCCCAACAAAGGTCTCAGCCACCCTCCAAGTGATCTGGAGCTGGAATGGCCCTCAGAGTTGAGTGAGGGCTAGGTTGTAATACACCCGTATCAACAGTCAACAGTCATTGGATGCAGCTGCTTCAGGAAGGTTGTGTCCTTGGGTTGGTCATCTCATTGCAGCCAAGGACAAGCCCTGGCGGCACTCCCAGCAGCCTGGAGAATGTAGACACCATGGCATTCACTGTGGGCTAGAAGACCCTTGAGGACAGGGGCCATGTCATCCCTCCTGCTTGCCTCTCCCCTTCCCTAGCACCTGCATTTTGCTTGAATTCAGGCCTTGAGGTCAAACAAATGTGAATTCAAATCCTAGCTCTGCCACATATTAACTGAGGAACCATAGAAAGTTACCAGATCTTGTGGGTCACACCTGTAATCCCAGCACTTTGGGAATCTGAGGTGGGCGGATGATTTGAGGTCAGGAGTTCAAGACCAGCCTGGCCAACATGATGAAACCCCATCTTTACTAAAAATACAAAATTAGCTGGGCATGGTGGCAGGCACCTGTAATCCCCGCAACTGGTGCGGCTGAGGCACGAGAATCGCTTGAATCCCGGAGGCAGAGGTTGCAGTGAACTGAGATCGCGCCACTGCACTCTAGCCTGGGTGATAGAGTGAGACTCTGTCTCAAAAAAAAAAAAAAAAAAAAAAAAAAAAGTTTCCATGTCTCTTTAAGCCTTAGTTTCCTTATCTGCAACATGGAGATGATAATAGTCCTCGCCTTATAGAGTTACTGTGAATATGAGGGAATCAATGTATGTAATGCATTTAACAGTGTTTAGTACATACTAAGCTCTCAATAAAGATTAGCTTTTGTTATTCTTAGTAGAGTCTGGAGGCCATCTGATAAATGACTGATTTAAAGGGGTGGAAGCTAATATAAAGTTAGCCTTGGAAAATTATTTTTCAAATCAAAAAATATTGCAGACATAGAGAAAGACATAAAGAGTGATTTACTGAACACCCATGTTTCTACCATCCAACTGGATTTTTAAAAATACAAATATATTAGAAAACTTCTGTGCATCCCTCCCCTGCTTCTGAGGTGAATTACAAAGGTGATGTTCATCATTCCCAGGAATATCTTGATGCCGTTGCTGTTTGTGTATGAATCTCTAGGTAATACATAATCTTTTATATGTTTTAAAACTTTGTGGGCTGGGCAAGATGACTTATGCCTGTAATCTCAGCACTTTGGGTGGCTGAGGCAGGAGGATCACTTGAGCCCAGGGGTTAGAGACAAGCCTGGGCAATATAGTGAGACCCTGTTTCTACAAAAATAAAAAATTTGCTGCATGTGGTGGTACATGCCTGTAGTCCCAGCTACTTGGGAAGCTGGGGTGGGAGAATCACTTGAGCCTGGGAAGTTGAGGCTGCAGTGAGCTGTGAGTGCCACGGCATTCCAGCCTGGGGGACAGAGCAAGACTCTGTCCAAAAAAATTTTTTGGGGTATGTAAATAACATCATAGTGTATCATTCTTTTGCTTTTTCACTCAACACAATGCTCGATGTCAAATGTGAGATTTGCATGTTTTCACCTGCAACTCAAGTTCATTTATCTCCCTGCAGTGTAAGGCTGAAAATCCTACTCCCAAAATGTAAGAAGTGGAGGGAGAGAGGCTCTTTGTGACTGAACTGCTTGCCCTTGCTTCTTTCCAGCCATCCTCATCTTCTGGAGAGGCAGCGTAGCCTAATGGTGAAAGCCTCTAGAACCGGTTTCTTTGGGCTTGAGTCCCAAATCTGCCCCTGGCTGGCTGGGAAACCTTAGGTAAGCTACTTACCCTCTCTGTGCCTCAGTTTCCTTGTCTGTAACACGAGAACAGTAATGCCTTCTACCTACTTCATAGCATTGTTTGTAAAACACTTAGTGCAGTTGCTGGTTTGTAGTGCAGTATCGGTATCGGTAAGGTTAGCTATTACTCTTTTATTTGAGTTGTTTACAAGCAGATGGTATGGAACACAGCTCCATGAAGTGTGGTCCCAATCTCTAGGGCCTGATCCCTGCCTTGCAGGGAAGGGCAGCTACACAGCCTGGGATTCTCCACATTTGAGAAAACTGGGAAGCTGACATTAGGAAAGCTGGTTGTTCAGTTGTTCTGTTTGATATTTTGCCAGTGGCTTCTGGCGCAGCCATGAAGAGAGGGTTCCCAGTTTCTCATCTATCACCATCTTTGGTCTACCCGGCTCCCTCAATGCCATCTTTATTATTGTTCCCATCACACAGATGAGTAAATGGGCTCAGAGATGTGAGGTGACCTGCCAATAATAGGTGGCATCCCTGAGACTTGAACCAAGTCTGCTCATTCTTAATCCTGGGGCCTTTAGCCCTAGAGTGGGCCTCTCCAACTGCTACTGATTGTGTTCAGCCTGCTGTTTTCTTGCTTGAGGTCAGGGACAGGACCCTGGAGCTCAGAAAGGAAGAGAAGCACTTTTCAGGGCCTCTCACCCTGTCACAAGTATGATCTGCTGTTGGCCTTGCGTCCCCACCGATCAGATGGCAGAGAGCCAGTTTAGAACTAGAGGGAGCCGGGCACCGTGGCTCACGCCTGTAATCCCAGCACTTTAGGAGGCCGAGACGGGCGGATCACGAGGTCAGGAGATCGAGACTATCCTGGCTAATACAGTGAAACCCCATCTCTACTAAAGGTGCAAGGAATTAGCCAGGTGTGGTGGTGGGCACCTGTAGTCCTAGCTACTCGGGAGGCTGAGGCAGGAGAATGGCGTGAACCTGGGAGGCGGAGCTTGTAGTGAGCCGATATCATGGCACTGCACTGCAGCCTGGGTGACAGAGCGAGACTCTGTATCAAAAAAAAAAAAAAAAAAAAAAAGAGAGGGGGGTTTTATATGTGCTTTTTTTCTCTTTCCTTGAACATTTTAGTCGAGTGGTTTAAGTGTACCTTCTGGCCAGGCGGGTGGCTCATGCCTGTAATCCCAGCACTTTGAGAGGCTGAGGTGGGCGGATCATGAGGTCAGGAGATCAAGACCATCCTGGCCAACATGGTGAAACCAGGTCTCTACTAAAATACAAAAAATTAGCCGGCCGTGGTGGTGCGCACCTGTAGTCCCAGCTACTTGGGAGGCTGAGGCAGAGGAATTGCTTGAACCCAGGAGGTGGAGGTTTCAGCGAGCTGAGATCGTGCCACTGCACTCCAGTCTGGGTGACAGAGCGAGACTCTGTCTCACAAAAAAAAAAAAAAAAAGTGTACCTTCCAAATTCCTAACAAGCTGCATGGCAAGCAGGGCAGGTGTCAGGGGAATCTGTGGGTAGGTAACGACCGTGGAGGCGGATGGTGGTCAGCCCATGCGGCTTTCATTCATCCAGACATGCAAGTTTCGGCTTGCCTCACCTTGAGCTGGAATTTTCATGGAGGAAAATATGTCAAGGTAGACAGATTCTCTCCTTTATGAGATGTCATATGACCATTCTTGCATGCAGTTATTTCTTTTAAAGTAATTCATAATGGCAGAGCTCACCACCATAATCAGTTTCTGTTTCCATTATAAATCCAATTTTGGAGGGTAATGGTGTCTGCCATTTCATCTTGCTTAGGGCTTCAGATTTATTTTCTCTCTCTCTCTCTCCTCTCTCTCTTAAAGGAAGCAGTTGTGTGCATGTTTAAAGAAACTAAAAGCTTGGGCATTTTGAGGATGGTTTAGCAACAGGATTTTAGGCAGGAACAAGGATAACAAATAGGTATCCTTGTGGACTTTAATCGGTTAGTAGTCAATGACTGGAGTGTTGTGTTGAGAAGGATTCTGAGGCCATATCCAGCATCAGTGCAAAAGAGCTGTGACTGACAAGTGATGTCTGTGATGAATCCCTACAAGTGGGAGTGGAGAGTAGTGGAGAGAACCCTGCAAACAGTCATCCATAAACCAGAGGAAGCACATTAAATTTTCTCTTAATAGCAGCTCCTTACCTCTTTACAGCGTTGAATAGTTTCAAAATGTGCTTTGTTTTCATTTAACCATTGCATCACCTGGGTGAACTCAGTAGGGCTAATCTGTCTTCATATTAATTTATCTGTTAAATGCTTATTGAACAATTACTGTAGTAGGCTGTGGGTGACAATCTCGAAGAATGACTGCCGCCAGTTTCTTCCCTTCTTGTTGGTGAATGCCACCTCTCATTTAGAAGTGGAGTCTAATTCCCTTCCTCTTTTCCTTTTTTTTTTTTTTTTGAGACAGGATCTCGCTCTGCTGCCAAGGTTGGAGTGCAGTGGTGGGATACAACTCACTGCAACCTTGACCTCCTGGGCTCAAGCGATCCTCCTGCCTTAGCCTTTTGAGTAGCTGAGACTACAGGCACATGCCACCATGCCTGGCTAATTTTTTTTTTTTTTTTTTTTTTTTTTTTTGTAGAGATGGGGTTTTGCCATGTTGCCCAGGCTTGTCTCGAACTCCTGGGCTCAAGCGATCCTCCTGCCTCAGCCTCCCAAAGTGCTGGGATTACAAGAGTGAGCCACTGCGTGCCTGGCCCCCTTCTTCTTAAAGTTGGGTTGTTCTTAGTGACTTTCTTGGTGAACGGGATAAAGCTGAAACAATGTTCTGGGACTTCCAGTTTAAGGTCTTAAGAAGGCTTTCTGTTTTAGCCTTGGTTTCCTTTAAACATTTGCTTTTGGGGCCCTAATCTGCCACATTCAAAACATGACTGCCCATTTGAAAAGATCACATGGAGAGGCTGTGAGGCCAGAGAGAGGGGCCTGGCTGAGCCTGGACTTCCAGTTGCTCACTAAGGCTCCAGTTGTGTGAGAAGACATGTTGGACCTCTCAGCCAAGCCTGGTGGCCAGATGAATACCCCTGAGTCACCCCTGTGGAGGCTGTGTGGAACAGAAGAATCACCAAGCCAAGTCCTGCTGAAATTCCAGATTCACAAAATCAGGAGGTGAAAAGATTGTTACTTGAAGTGACTAAGCTTTGGGATGATTTTCTGGGCAGCATGTTATGTAGCAATAGTGTGTTATGTAACCAGAACATTGACACTGGGCTTTCAGGGATGAGTAAGACCCAGTTTCACTCCATAGAGAACTTCAAGTCTCCTGGGAGAGATGGACAGATGAACAAACAAATCAGAATTCAGTGAAAACAAACATGTGCAAGAAAAAATGATAGCCCAAAGAGCAGATGGAGCAGGAAAGGCTTCCTGAGGGAGGTGACGTCTGTCTGGCCCCTGGCCCCATTGTTCTTGGGACACATGGCCCACAGAAAGTCATTTTTTTTTCTGGGGACATCCCCAACATGAGAAAAGGGTCCCCAGTGGCCAAGTTTATATTAGGTAACTCTGTTTTCCTGGCCATAGCTGATAGATCTGAAGGTGGATGAGTACTCAAGATGGGCCAATCAAGTTTTCTCTCCCAGTAAACTGAAATCTGGAATGGAGAGTTTCGGAGGCTGGGCGTCATTGGAACTAAATCATGGTGATGGAAGCTCTCTAGAGCAGGGTTTCTTAACCTTAGCACTATTGACATTTGGGCTGGCTCATTCTTTGCTGGGGTGAAGGGCACTGTCCTGTACAGTACAGAATGTTGAGCAGCATCCCTGGCCTCCACCCAGTAGATGCCTGTAGCATCCCACTCCTAGTCACGTCTCCATTGCCAAATATCCCCTGGAGGACAAAATCACCCCTAGTTGAGAACTACTTCTCTAGAGTGACAGCTCCAAAATGTGTGAGTGGTCCTATCTCTGCCCTCGCTGGGATGTGGCAATTCAACTCTTATACCCGTGAGGCATCCCAGAGCCTTCTGATCATCTAGAGTCAGTTTCTATATCATGCAACCAAAATAACCCTAGTTCATATGGTATTGAAGGTTGGAATGGAGTTTGTTACACAGTTGGGTCTTGGAAGGGCATCCAGGGGAGTAGAAACTGTTTGTAGGGAGCAGGAAACAGCAGTATGATGCTGTTGGGTGTGACTGGAGGGCTGCAGGGGCACAAGGGCCAGCCCATGCTTGGCAGACCACACTTACGTCTGCAGACCAGGGGGTGGTTACTCTGGGGACTGCCATAATGTACCCAAGTCTGTACTCTCCATAGAAGCAAAGGCCTCCCACCATCTCCCATTGTCTCAAGTGGAAGGAAGGTTCTTCTTCTTCTTCACTTTTAAATTTTTTGATATAGGGTCTTGCTCTGTCCCCCTGGCAGGAATGCAGTGGTGTGATCATGGATCACTGCAACCTCAAACTCCTGGGCTCAAGCAATTCTCCTCCGGAGTAGCTGGGAGTAGCCTCCGGAGTAGCTGGGACTACACAGGTGAACTGCCATGGCTGGCTAATTTTCATATTTGTTTTTTAGAAATGGCGGGGGGGAGTCTTGGTATGTTGCCCAGGCTGGTCTCGAATTCCTGGACTCAAGCCATCCTCCTGCCTTGACCTCCCAAAGTGTTGGGATTATAGGTGGGAGCCACTGCATCTGGCAGGAAGGTTCTTAAATGGCTAGCCTTCTAGAGTTTCGGACTCTAGAGGATGATGTTCCACCCATAATATTTCTCCTTGATGAAGAATCAATTGCTGTTAGATTTTATTTTATTGTATTTTATTTTTGGAGATGGAGTCTCAATTAGTCGCCCAGGCTGGAGTGTAGTGGTGTGATCTTGGCTCACTGCAACTTCTGCCTCCTGGGTTCAAGGGATTCTCCTGCCTCAGCCTCCTGAGTAGCTGGGACTACAGGTACCTGCCACCACACTGCAGTAATTTTTTGTTGTTGTTGAATTTTTAGTACAGATGGAGTTTCACCAAGTTGGCCAGGCAGGTCTTGAACTCCTGACCTCAAGTGATCTTCCCACTTCTGCCTCCCAAAATGCTGGGATTATGGGCGTGAGCCACCGCGCCCGACTGCTGTTAGATTTTAACCCTGTTCATGTTTCATAGACAAACTAAAGTGAGTAACTGAAGACATTAAAACAGATTAGGCTGGATCTCCCATATCTCCTCAGTGTGAGGCAAAAGTGGAGTCCTTTAGGCTTGAGTCAGTCAGATAAGTGTCCGATCGCCTCCTTGGCTATGAGTGCACGCGTTTGGATGTGTGACAGGGATATTTTGGGTCTCCAAGAACGGAGACAAATTCAGATGATTTCCAGCTACAGGGCACATTAAGAAGCACCCCTCATTCCTGCCAGCAGCCACGCCACAGCCACCTCATCCTTTCCTCTGCAAATTTAGCTCTTCAGCTTTGGTTTCCACTGTTCTTGCTACTACCTGGTAACAGATTTTATGCAAGTCTCAAGTTTAAGATCTCTGGGAGAAAGTCTCGTTGGTTTCAGCCCTAATCTAGGACAGAGTTTGGCTCTTGGCCAACTATAAACCACTGCTGTTGGCGGCTGTGTCTACCCTTGGTTGAACCAGATACAAAACCTGGCGGGCCCTTTGTGGAAGGAGAGTCTCAGAAGAGGGTTTTGAGGAAGTGAGACCTCTCAGCTGCCCCGGAAAGGGAAATGTCCTTGCCAGGCACCATCCTGTGTGCCTGAGTTATGGCTGAGCACTATCAGTCCCCCTTGTAAATTACACGCTATGGTTCTAGACCCAGAATTCCTGGTTTCTGACCAATCGGCCAAATCCAGGAGCCCTCGACAAGGTGCACCCAGGGGAGGGCACTTCTCAGGAGTGAGCTTCCAGGAATAAATTCCCTTGGGAAACTGCAGGCAGCTTAAACCTCAAGAAAGTGACTCATTAGGAGCTTGGGGAGCTGTTAATTGCCCTGTCCAGCCAAGATCCAGTGCCGCTGTGCCAGTCTGCTGAAAAATAATGAAGTCACTAGAAGTTCCAGCTCAGTCCCTGTCTGCCCAACTGTCTCCTGTTTCCTCTTCTTCCTCTCATCCCAGACACTGTGTCCCCCTGCTGCTCCACTGCCCAGAGACCCTGACTGTGATGTTGAAACAGAACTGCCCTCTGAGGGACCTATCACTGAGGCAATCACATTCTCAGAAAGAACATCCAGGAAAACAGAACCTGGCAAAGGCTTGTTTTGCTGAACTGTAAATATATTCATTGGAAAGCTGTGTTTACCAAGGTATAAGGACTAAATCACATAGAGCTACTACTTATCCCTTCTTAGAAAAATGTGAAAGCTCAAGAAATTCATCTAGTCTTTGAAAAGCTGTGACTTCTGGTCGCCATGGCAATGCCACGTCTTCCGACTGTGGGTGCTACACTGTCATAGGCCAGTCGCAGGCAGGAGGACATTGGCTGGGGCAGGGAGACCACTGGAGGGGCAGCTGGGAGGCCTGTGTGCAGCCCTGGCGCCAATACTAACCGGCCCTTCTGTGCTTCTGGATCGTTGAGTGTTGAACTAGTAGGTTTCAAAAGTCTTTTCTAGAAGGAACATTCCACAGTAAATTATCTGAGTGCAGGGAACCTTAGACCCTTTTAAGGGACCTAGCACGTGAAACCACTTGGTACTAGGGCGCATTATTCCACAGAGTGGGTTAGAGTGGGAAGGGCCCTCCAGCTGCTGGAGGAAGTGAGAGTGGATTGGGACCGAGGCGGTCTCTGTGCTCTCGGCCACCAGGGGGCAGCACCTAACCTATGCTCCGGCAACTGACGCTTTCTCCTGGTACTTTCAATCCTGAGCGTGACCCAAAGAGGTGAGCTCAGGTAGAGGCTATTCAGGGCAGCAGCTGAGGTGCCAATGCAGTGACCGGGGTGGGGAGCCGTGCCAACAGTGTTGCCTCAATCACGCTTTTCCTGTGTCATGAACGTGACTGTTCTCACTGTTAATTTCTACGGTCTTGCCTCTTTTGTCTGCTTCTTGTCAAATTTTGTAAGCAACTCAACGTTTTCAACAGGGATTTAGTGTTTTCTCTTTAGTTGGCCAGGGGTGATTTCTATTGTCTGAAATCAGGAATCTCCTCCAGAACCTTGATGAACTAATTAACCCAGAGTTTGCTATTTATGATTGAAAGAATTTTAAGGTCTCACCTAATCCCAAAGGTGCTTATGGCTTCAAGGAGGTTGCTGGTGTCAGCAATATCTCAACCCGAGGCTGCCATATAGACACCACCTCACCTGCCAGTCCTGCTCAGTTGGCAGTGGCTTTGTGGGGCACTGTGTTGAGGAGGATTCTGAAGCCAAAACTCATTAACAATGTCAGCCAGTGGGAGACAGTTGGCAGAGCCCCTCCTAACTTTCAGGGGGTTGGGAAGATATATGTTGATTTGTTTTGGCTCTGTGTCGCCACCCAAATCTCATGTTGAGTTGTAATCCCCATGTGTCAGGGAGGGGCCTGGTGGGAGGTGGTTGGATCATGGCGGCAGATTTCCCCCTTGCTGTTCTCATGCTAGTGAGTGCATTCTCATGAGATCTGATGGTTTAAAAGTGTGTGGCTTTTTCCGCTCTCTCTCTCTCTCTCTTGCTCCACCATGGTAAAGTGCTGGCTTTCCCTTTGCCTTCTAACATGATTGTAAGTTTCCTGAGGCCTCTGAGCCATGCTTCCTGTTAAACTTGTGGAACTGTGAGTCAATTAAACCTCTTTTCTTCATAAATTACCCAGTCCCAGGTAGTTCTTTTTTTAATTTATTTTTTTTAATTTTTGAGGTGGAGTCTAGCTCTGTCGCTCAGGCTGGAGTGCAGTGGTGTGATCTTGGCTCACTGCAACCTCCACCTCCCAGGTTCAAGTGATTCTCCTGCCTCAGCCTCTCAAGTAGCTAAGATTACAGTGTGCACCACGATGCCCAACTAATTTTGTATTTTTTGTAGAGACGGGGTTTCACCACGTTGGCCAGGCTGGTCTTGCACTCCTGACCTCAAGTGATCCGTCCACCTTGGCCTCTGAGAGTGCTGGGATTATAGAGGTGAGCCACTGGGCCTGGCCTCAGCTAGTTCTTCACAGCAGTGTGAAAATGGACTAATACATATATTATGAGGATGGTGATAGTGGGGTATCCTGGATCCTCTTTACCCTGCTGCCTCTGTGGAAGGCAGCTGAGTGTCCTTTGCCATCATCCTTCAGTAGGGCAGCCTCTCTGACAAACCAAAACAATCAGGTCAGCCTCCCTATGGACCCTGGCAGAGGCAGACCCAGCATATGCTATTCCAATGACTGCAGCTGCAAAGCCCGAGGAACCAGAGCATCAGAGCTGGTGGATCCCTTAGAGGTCATCGCACCAATGCTCCTATTTCACAGGTGGGAAAACTGAGGCCCAGCAAGGGGAGGGCTGACTTGCCTATGACTGTGCAGTTAAGTTAGTGGTAGTTGGGGTTTCACACATCATTTGACTTTGAGGCCAATGTTCTGCCTACATCGCCGCCATCTCATAGCCACCAGCTTCCTCCTGATATTTAGTCATCCCTATCTTTAGAACATCCCAATGTATTGGTTGCCTATCGCTGTTGTAACAAATGACCAAAAATGTAGTGGCTTAAGGCAGCACAGACTTATCTTAGAGTTCTGCAGGTCAGATGTCTGACATGCATCTCACGGGGCTGAAGTCAAGGTGTCTACAGTGTTGCTTTTTCTTCTGGAGGCCCTGGGGTCAAGTCCATTTCCTTGCCTTTTCCGGCTTCTAGAGGCTGTCCACATTCCTCAGCCTGTGACTCCCTTCCTTCATCAGTAAGGCCAGGCTTGGCCAGTTGAGTTTTTCTCAAATCTCACCTCCTGACGTCGACTGTTCTGCCTCCTAGTCATACCTGTAAGGCCCATTGTGATTACACAGGGCCCCCTAGATAACCAGGGATCATCTCCCTATGCTAAGGTCAGCTGATCAGCGCCCTTATTTCCACCTGCAATCTGAGGTCCACTTTGCCATGTAAGGTAATATATTCACAGGTTCTAGGCATTAGGACAGGGACATCTTTGGTGCTACCATTCTGTCCACCACACCTACCTTCTCTCTGAGGTCAGGGTTTCTCATCCTAAAAATTCATTTCCTTGATCTTACTGTTTCCCTCCAGGTATCACCCAGCGCTCCTTTTGGATCCTCTGCCAAGCACCTCCATGGAGGCTCTATTCTTGCTGCTTCCCTTCTACCAGCCCCCACTTGCTTTTGAAACTGAGATCATATTTACATAACGTAATATTTCCCCTTTAAAATGTATACTTTAAGCCGGGCACGATGGCTCATGCCTGTAATCCTGGCACTTTGGGAGGCCAATGTGGTCAGATCACCTGAGGTCAGAAGTTCGAGACCAACCTGGCCAACATGGTGAAACCCTGTGTCTCCTAAAAATACAAAATTTAGCCAGGTGTGGTGCTGGGTGCCTGTAATCCCAGCTGCTTGGGAGGGTGAGGCAGGAGAATCACTTGAACCCAGGAGGTACAGGCTGCAGTGAGCCCAGATCTTGTCATTGCACTCCAGCCTGGGTGACAGAACAAGACCCTATTTCCAAAAGCAACAACGACAACAACAAAACAACAAAGTACACTTTAGTGGTTTTTAGTGTGCTTGCTGTGTTGTGCAGCCACCACCACTATCTCATTCATCACCCTGAAAAGAAATTTTGTACCTGTTAAGCAGTCACTCCTGATTCCCCCTTCCTCAGCCTCTGGCAATCTGTTTCCTGCCTCTGTGGATTTCCCTATTTGATCCTGGATACCTCATATAAATGTCATCATAGAATATGTGGCCCCTATATCTGGCCTCTTTCACTTAGCATAATGTTTTAAAGATTCACTCCTTCTTAGGAACCCTCCCTGCAACCTGGCTTCTGTGAGCTGCCTCACGCCTTCTTTGCTGAGCTCGCCAAAACATCCATTATGCAGTTCCCAAATTCCACAGCCTTTATGAATGCACTGGTGGGAACTTCCTCTGAGCATCCTTCTTCCTTGGTTTCCACCATGCTGCCCCTTCTTGATTCTCCTTCCATTTATATGATCTTTTCATTCTGCCTCTGGCCCTAGTCTTTCTCTTCTTGTCTCCTGAAAATGACCTGTCTCCCAAGGATCAGCCCAAGTCTCCCTGCTGTTTCCTGTGTCCCAGAGGTTCCAGTATTCCATGACTGGGCTCTTTGATGAGATTCCCCCACCTTGAACTTGTAGACAACCTTTCCTGCATCCATCCATAGCTTTCCATCAGCTTCTGAAATGTGTATATGGATAGTAAAGTGTTCAAAATCAGCTATGCAATCTTTCTGCCTTTGAGAGCTGAGTTAGCTAAGATTCTTTGGAGTGCAAGTGATAGAAACCCAATTCAAGCTGACTTGAAAAGAGAGAATTTAATGACTCTCATGCCTGCAGTAGCTCAACGAACTGAAGGAAGTGCTGTGGAAAGCACAGAAGCTTTGGGAGTTTTTGAGACTGGAATCAGGAACACGTTGCAGTCAGGATTCTCCTCCTCTCTATTTCTCAGCTCTGCTTCCTCTGATTGGCTTTATTCTCTCCAGCAAATTAGCTTCTTCATATTCCACAGAAGATGGCCCCTGGCATGTCTCAATTCCTTCCCACTCGAGGATGCAAAAGACAAAGCCCCTTCTTTAATTCCAAATTGAAAAATCCCCAGGAAGGACTCTGAGTGTCCCATGCTGAGTCATATCTTCCCCACTACAGCAATCACATGGCCAAGGGAGCTGCCTGCTGGGATGACCAGGGGTCCAGGCTTCTTATCTCCCCTTGCATTTTATGGAGACTGTCAGTCCTGCAAACACTCATGACGGCAATGGAGGAGGAGCAGTTGTTTGAAGGTGTATGTTATGTTGGACAGTCAAAAATGGCATGTGTCTCCTACCAGACCTCACCCATGCCCATCGTGTCTTCAACGACCACCTGTGGATGACTCCCACAGTCTCCAGCTGCCAGGTGCCTACTGATGACTACCTGGTTGGCCCACTGGTCTCCCAAACAGATTATCTTTGGTGTCCCCAGTGGTTGTCAATGGCATCACTGCCCACCAAGTCTCCCAAGCTTCTCCCAGTTCCTTGCCTTCATGAATGGTGATACCCCACCCCTCTGCAGGGAGCTGCCAAGTCCCATTGATCTTAGCACTTTGGCATCTTTCCCAGCCATTGTTCTCATCTGCAATATTTCATTAGTGCTCCTGGCCTAAGCCACTCTCCCAGTCTCTTAGTGGATCTCTCTGCCTCCAAGGCAGATTCAGTCACTGGCTGTGGAATCCCATGTAAAAAAAATCCTCATCACAGTTACATGAGTGGGATAGTGTTAGCACCACTTTACAAGTTAGGAAAGTGAGCCTCAATAAATTAAGGACTTGCTGAAGAATGAGAGGTGGTGGAAGGATTTGAACTTGGGTCTCTAATTCCAAGTGTAGCATCTATTCTGGTTCTCCTCCATGCCTTAAAATAGTTGCTGAATGAATTTATGAAAGCCGGTTTTATGGCGATTTTTTCTTTTGCATCACACAGCTGTTCTGAAGCCTTTGGAGTTTACAAATAAGAGTCTTCAAGCAGTCTTGGGCCTTGCCCAGTGCTCACGAAGTGAAGGGCTGCTAAGCTCACCCTGGTATCTGGGCTCCTCTGAGAGACTTTTCAGCCCTTGTCTCATTGTGGGCACCTGAGGGTAGGGGGAAAAGCCTGTTTCCAAAAGGAGTTCAGCAGAAGAATCCGAGCCAAACGCTTAACACTGAGCCTGGCCCCTGATAATCACTGAACACTCTGAGAGGCCCCATGAGTTCGTCATAGCTGGAAAGCAGAGCCCTGGGGTTGGGATGGGGTGGGGCTGAGGGTAGGGGGGCTCGCATTGTCCCGGCTGCCCCATGGAGGGGGTGCAGTGTGACCTCCTCTGGGCTGCTTCTCCAGCTGAGGACAACTCTGTCACAGGCTCCCTTCTCTGTCCACTCATTTACATGCTCATTCTCGGGCTCTCTATGCTCCCCTCAAAAAATCTCCAAGCGAGGACCCTGCCTGTTTTCTTCTGCACCAGTGCTGGATACATGAGTAGCTGCTCAAGAAATAATTGTGGAGTGGGTGGGTGGATGGATGGATGGATGGATGGATGGATGGATGGATGGATAGAATGGAGGGATGAGGAAAAGAGTTTCTAGTGAAAGTCCTGGAATGAGATATTCTGAATTATTATAACATCTAGTTATTCCACTCAAGTGGTGACGTATTTTCTACCAAGTTGACCAATGTGCCCACATAGGGCAAATCCACAAGGACGGGCTCTGTAAACACTTACTGAAGGCTCCATGATAAAGGCCCTCCCCAGGCCCCTCCCACAGTTAAACTTCCTGCTACAGAACACTGGGCTGCTCTAATTGACCTTGAATGAGATGGTGTTTACAGCTGCGACTTAGCAGCCATTGATCTTGAATTGATTAAGCGAGCATTTTGCAAAGGAGAACTACAAGAACAGGGACAAAGAGCCCCATGCATTGAGGATTTCATGCCACCCATTCGCCCCCTTTGCTTCACACATCTAATGTGTGTGTGCTTTAAAAAAAAATAAACAAACAATGAATGAATTACTATAAAGACAGAAGAGGAACCGGGTCCAACTTTCTCTCAGCAGGAGGGCAAATTGGCTGCCCAGGGCCCTGAAAGGGCATTCCCAGCCCTCATTAGTTTTAACCGGAGGGGCCCTGTCCAATTCCCCTAAGAGCAGGCAGCCCATCAGAGCTTGGTGGGTTGGGACTTCGTCAGCGATTGTAAACTCTTTGGATCGGCTTTTTTTGTGTGTGGCAGTTCCAGCACTTGGCAGGGCCCCCGGAAAGAGCAGAAAACTTGGGTTCTCCTCTTGGCTTTGCCTGGCTGAGCTTGACTGGCAAGACGTTTTGGGGGCCTCAGATCACTCATCTGTAAAATGAGGGGGTTGGACAAAAAAAGTGATTTCCAAACCTTTTATTTTTTTTGTCCTGAAATCTGTTCTTTCCGCAAAGCCTAACTGGGCCACCTCTCCCGCTACAGTAAGTTAAAACAAACTTGGAAAAAAGATGAGGTGGGGAGAGGCAGCATGGTCCTTCTCCTCCCATCCCTGATCTCCAGTCTGAGAGGGGGCTTCATAGGATCCCTCAGCTCCTGCAGAATGCAGTTTACAAACCACTTCGGGATCTTATCCAGCTCTGATCGGAGCTGCTCCCCATCAGGAAACTACGCTTGCAGCAGTTAGGAATTGCGCATAGCTGCTAATAGGAACCTGACAAGTGGGGGCTTACATAGATTACGGGGTTATTTATTCATTTGTTTGGTTACAAGAAGTCCAAAGGCAGGCAGCCCAGGGCTGGTACGGCAGCTGCACAGCGCCATCTGGGAGGAAAGACTCAGGTTCCTTTTCTCTTTCTCTCTCATCATCCTGGGCACATGACTACCATTCTCAAATTGGGCTCATGGTCCAAATGTGGCTGCTGAAGCTCCAGACATCACATTCACATTCTAAACAGGAAAAAGGAGGAAGGGGAGAAAGGCAGGCAGGAACATGGCAATTCAGTCTGCTCCCTTTACAAAGCTTTTCTGGGTGCACTACTCATGATTCCAGCTGTCATCTCCCTGGCAAGAGCTGTGTCACATGACTTGTTTTGGCTGCAAGGGAAGGCAGAAAAAGCTATTATTTTAAAACTCAGGTTATATTGGAATCCAGCATAAAACAAGGGTTCTGCCAATAATAATGATGAAAAGGATGGAGACTGGGTACACCCAGGAAAAAACACAACAACAAGCTAAAATCTGTCAAGCACTTACCATGTCCCAGGCAGCATGCTAAGAACTTGGTGTGAATGAGCTTATTTAATTCTCATAACTGCCTAGTAAGGTAAACTCTCATTCCCATTTTACAGCTGAGGATGTTGGGACACAGAGAACTCATGTAACTTGGCCAAGATTCCACAACAAATAAGTGACCAAGCCAGGATTTTAACTCAGACATTCAGATGCTACAGCCCAGACCCTTCACCACCAGATTACTCCTTCATTGTGAGGACCATAAAGTAAATTATGCCCTGGACCTTTCAATGCTGTTTCAGCATCTTAATTTAATTATAATTTTATTTTGTTTTGAGATGGAGTTTCGCTCTTGTCTCCCAGACTGGAGTGTGATAGTGCCATCTTGGCTCACTGCAACCTCCGCCTCCTGGTTCAAGTGATTCTCCTGCCTCAGCCTCCTGAGTAGCTGGGATTACAGGTATGCACCACCTCACCTGGCTGATTTTTGTATTTTTAGTAGAGCTGCAGTTTCACCATGTTGGCCAGGCTGGTCTCGAACTCCTGATTTCAAGTGATCTGCCTGCCTTGGCCTCCCAAAGTGCTAGGATTACTAGTGCGTGAGCCATCGCGCCCAGCCATCAGCATCTTTAAAAGAAAGGGGATACAAAGCACCCCACATGGAGTGCCAGAGCCTGCACCCCAGTTTCCTTATTGTCTTTCTCCTGGCACTAAGGCAGCAGTGACAGGCCAAACTGTCCACGTTGCATTTATGAGGAGGTAAGTGTTTCAAATACTGTTTGGAGGGATTTCAGGGCAAACATTTTCAGGGACTTGACTTACAGGAATGATTTAAGAAGAAAGATGAAAAGAGCTAAATATATATGGGCTGGCAAGTATGAAAAGAGCAAGAAAGGAAGGGAGGAAGGCAGCATAAATTAAAACATGCAGACAGCCTGAGTGTTCCAGAAATCCAGGGGAGGAGGGCCGCAATGGGAGGCAAAAGGAGGCATGACTCAGATCCAGTTGTAAAAGGAAACACAGCAAGCCCTTGGCTCCATCCATGGAATGTGTCTCAGTGCTCACTCCATCATCAGCTCAGGGATGGGAGGTGGGGATGACCTCTGCCTTCATGGCGCTTAGGAGCCAGGAGGCAAGCTCAGTGGAAAGACACACTGTGTAGGTAGAACTCCGTCAAACACTTGGCCTCCTAAGGGGAAGGAAGCAATGTCTACACCGGGCTTTACATTTATTTATTTATTTATTTATTTATTTATTTTTGAGATGGAGTTTCACTCTTGTTGCCCAGGCTGGAGTGCAGTGGCACAATCTCAGCTCACTGCAACCTCTGCCTCCCGGGTTCAAGAGATTCTCCTGCCTCAGCCTCCGGAGTAGCTGGGATTACAGGCGTGCACCACCACACCCAACTAATTTTGCATTTTTAGTAGAGACGAGGTTTTACCTTGTTGGTCAGGCTGGTCTTGAACTCCTGACCTCAGGTGATCCACCCAACTTGGCCTCCCAAAGGGCTGGGATTACAGACATGAGCCACTGTGCCCGGCCCGAGCTTTATATTTATAGACCATGTTGGCAACATTTTCCTCTTTTAATCATCACTATATTATCCCCATTTGGCAGATGAGAAAACGAAGGCAGAGCCAGCTTAAGTGACTTCAGGTTCAAGTGACATCACACAGCCCTAGTCAGTGACAGATCCAGGAATGGGGACAGCAGTGTTTCCACTGGTTGTATTTTCAAAAGCAGCATCTTCATTTGGCACAGAAGCTGACACAATAGGCGCACAATAAATGCCATCCCTCTTTATTTCATGGTGCTTGTAACTAAATGCATGATATGACCCCCTGTGGGTTGTGATTTTTCTAAAGGGAAATTCACTTTCAGTTTCAGCTCGTTCATCAAGAGAAACACATACCAGTATTACCAGAAACTGGAAACGTAGTCCTCTAAGAACAAGGAGTGATGCAAACTAAATTCTCATGAACCAACATAGAATGAAACAGCTCCTAAGCTGGGATTTTATTTTCTAATCAGACTCTTGTTTGGCATGAGGTGGCCTTTCTGGGGTGTTGGTTACAGTCTATATCATGATTCATTTATGAGATTTCACTGAGCCCTATCATCTATATCCTTTTTTTTTTTTGCATATACTAAAAGTTTCTTTTAAAAAAGCAACATCTGGTTGGGCGTGATGGCTCATGCCCGTAATCCCAGCACTTTGGGAGGCCAAGGCGGGCGGATCACCTGAGGTCAGGAGTTTGAGACCAGACTGGCCAACATGGTGAAACTCTGTCTCTACTAAAAATACAAAATTAGCCGGGCATGGTGGTGCATGCCTGTAATCCCAGCTACTCAGGAGGCTGAGGCAGGAGAATCGCTTGAAACAAGGAGGTGGAGGTTGCAGTGAGCCAAGATCACGCCATTGCACTCCAGCCTGGATGACAAGCATGAAACTCCATCTCAAATAAATAAATAAATAAAATTAAAAAAAATTAAAAGGCAACATCTTCAGCAATTTAGTGTCCTAAGCCAGCATGTTGGTTAAGACTATGATGTGGCAGAGACCACTAGGGGTCTCCCAATTTCGTTCTCCTTTTCACATAGCCCGTTGGAATAAAAATGACATCTTCTAGCTTCTCCCACAACTGGGTGTGGCCTTGTGACAAGTTCTGGCCAATAGGATGTAAGGGAAGCATAGTGTACAACTTTCAATAAGTCACCTTAAGGCAGGTGACATGCCCTTCTTTCCTTCATTTCTCCTTTTTTGCTGGCTTGAAGTAGATGAGATGGCTGGAGCATGGTAGCTCTCTTGGTCCAGGAGGTAGAAATGGTGCTGCAGGTGGCAGCTTGGAGATGGCTGGTCCTGGGGACTGTGGAGCTCCCATAGAAGCCCTGAACTGCTTCCCTCCAGCTCTCTTGTACCAAGGGTCAGTAAACTTCTAGCTCTCTTGAGTAACTATTTTGGGTTTTCTGTTATTTGTAGTCAAACTTAATACATGTGATAGGCACAAGAGTCAGCTGATTTTGAGGAGGGGGAAGAGAGAATGGATCAGCTTCAACTCCACTGGTAAATGATTTGTTTCTTAAGCTGAATGGTGGGCATGAAGGTATGAATTATGTTATATTTTATGCCTCTTTTGCATATCTAAGAATCACTTATTAGATCTTTTAAAAAGGCAATGGTAGAAGCAGTGTTAGAGCAAGACCATGAGTAGCACAGAAAAGAATCAAATAGTGGCAACTTTTGGCTTCACCCAGGCTCTGCTCTCAGACTGACTTTGGAGTTAGGGTCGGAATATATCCTCTGAATAAGCCTCACGGACAGAAGAAACTAGACTTGAAAGGACAAGGGTGGGTGTAGTCGTCCGTTTTAATGCTGTTGATAAAGACATACCCATGACTGGCCCAATTTACAAAAGAAAGAGGTTTAATTGGACTTACAGCTCCATGTGGCCAGGGAAGCCTTACAATCAGGGCAGAAGGCAACAAGGAGCAAGTCACATCTTACATGGATGGCAGCAGGCAAAGAGAGAGCTTGTGCAGGGAAACTCCCCCTTATAATAACCATCAGATCTCATGAGACTTATTCACTATCATGAGAATAGCACAGGAAAGACCTGCCCCCATGATTCAATTACCTCCCACCAGGTCCTTCCCACAACACATGGGAATTCAGGATGAGATTTGGGCGGGGACACAGCCAAACCATATCGGTGGGTTCAGCCTGTGGGTACCAAAGCCAGGGTTTAGAAGCAAGAAGGGACAGGGAAACAACCCAAGAACTGGGCACCACTCTTTCTTCTACCTGCCTCACACAGGATGTTCTTGCTGTAGGCAAGTCCTGGAAGTCTCTTTTGACCCCACCCTCCCACCCCATCCTGTTCTCCACCAATCGCCACCTTCATTTTAAGGGAAAAACAGTATTTCAAAGAACACATTTTCATTGCAACCAGGTCAGCCAGATGTGATTAAAGTAAAACATGGACATACCTCCTGGGCTCGAATCCTACCTCTCAGAGCCAGTCACAGTGAGCAGTAGAGCAAGCATGAGGCCAAATCAAAGGCTGGAACCCTAGAGGGACCAGGCAGATGTCTCCAGCCACTGGTATCCTCTGCTGGGATCTGCCTCAGATGCCAGAGGCTGCACTGGCTGGGGAATGGGCTTCAGCTGTAGTACTAGGGGAAGTACTAGGAACTCCTTGAACCTGTGACTCTGCTAATCTCTGGGATCAGGACATTTCGGGGAGGCTGACCTACCTCTTGCCTTGCCAATCAAGATTCCTTCCTGGGGCCGGGGCTAGGACTGGGGCCCAGGCTGCTGTGGAACACACAGTCCTTGTTTCCTGAACAGAAGGGGAGTTCTATTCAGCAAGAAAGAGTGTAGAGGCATGGACTGGGGAAGGGGATGGCTGTTGGGTAGGCAGCCAACAACATCTGCTACTCCTTACCTCTCCCTGCTCACGGAGGCAGGGGTTCTGGTGGAGTCAGCACAGTTAGGAAATTTCTTCCTTCCTGGCTTATTATGACAGCTTCAATGATGCAATAACTAGCCAGGGTCACACAGGAAAGGAGAAAGTGAGAGAGGGAGGAAATGGCTCCTTCGCTTCAACACTTTTGTGGCTAATGTGCGACATTTCTGTTTTCTCAAAGTGTGGTCTCTGACCATCTGGGCACCTTAAAAATGTCAATTCTTGAGCTCCACACTGACCTACAGAGCTAACACATCTGGAGGTGAGACCTGAAAATGGCATTTAACAAACACAAGTGATTCTTAATATACCCTCGAGCCTAAGAACAATGGAATGAGATGCAACAAAAATGAAGAAATGTGCTCCAAGTTTTCCATTTCTCCAGCAGGGTGAATTTAGTTTTCTTATCATTTTCTTTTGGATCCTAGAGATTTGGGAAGATGGAAAATGCTGGCTTCAAAGTTAGCTCATGGGGCTAAAAAGAAGCAACTCTGCACATGAGTATTCTGTTGCCTGTGGAGCTGCCTGGAGGTGTCCTCACTGGAGGTGTCCTCAGCAAGGCCCTGAATCACCATCTGGGGAAGCTGTATGTGCTGGGCCAAGAGAGGTGGCCTGGGACACCCAGTCTGAGGAAGGTGCAGGGCTGGTGTATGGGGTCACTGTGTGGCTCTGTGCATAAGTGCATGAGCGTGCCTGTGTGTATAGATGTTTGTGTGTGGGGGAGGATGCGGGGGTGGTCTTTTAAGGTTCTCTTGCAATACTGTAAGAAATATTAATTGGTCTCTACTCCTCGATAAGTGGATTTTTACTCTGGAACAAGTGACATGAAAACAGGCAGCCGAACACGGTGACTTTCCAGGCCAGGCCGGCTCCAGCCACTGCGCTCCAGCCTCGGGGCCTCAGCCTCCCCTCTGGTTCGTGCTGCACGAGTGATGAGTCTGATTGTGTCCTGTCCCTGAGTCCCGGCCTCCCCACGGGCTAAAATACCCACAAGTCCTCTGGGATCTGCTCCCCTGAGTGCTCTGGCTAGTTGCTCATCTGCCTGCCCCTCTGCTCGGCCACACGGAGTATCTCGTAGTTTCCCAAATGTGTGTCATGCCTCTGTGCCACTGCTGACACTGCTTCCTCACCCTGAACTCATCCTCCAGTTCTTAAAATAGGGGCTTCTATCTCAGAAGCCAGTCCTGACCTTC
Source organism: Macaca thibetana thibetana (assembly GCF_024542745.1). Classification (NCBI taxonomy): domain Eukaryota; kingdom Metazoa; phylum Chordata; class Mammalia; order Primates; family Cercopithecidae; genus Macaca; species Macaca thibetana. The sequence continues at coordinate 113,546,015 of NC_065586.1, forward strand.
TACCCAATGCAGGGATACCCACTCCCACCTTTGGGCTCCAATCGCATCGATGAAGACTTCTGTAAACCCCAAAGTGACCAAGACTGGTGTCTCAATTGATTAGAGGTTTATTTAGCTAAGATTAATGACCCATGGAGGGTTGGGGGTGGGGGAACAAATCACAGGAGCATCTGTGACCTATTTTTTTTGGGAACTTCATATTTAAAGGAGAAAGAACAAGCAGGAGGGGGTGGGGAAGGGTGGGAAGGTGGGCAGTGAGGCAGACAGATATATCCTTGTGAGGCTCTTATGAGCCTCAATAAATCTACATTTTACATGTGAAGAGAAGGAGTGGAGGAAAAAGTCAATTATGCATTGTCTTGGGCTCAGTCCACATTTTACATAAGATAAAGTAAACATGGGCAGGGCCCGGTAGCTCACACTTGTAATCCCAGCACTTTGGGAGGCTCAGGCAGGTAGATCACCTGAGGGTTCCAGACCAGCCTGGCCAAGATGGCGAAATCCTGTCTCTACTAAAAATATAAAAATTAGCCAGGTGTGGTGGCATATGCCTGTAATCCCTGCTACTTGGGAGGCTGAAGCAGGAGAATTGGTTGAACCCAGGAGGCAGAGGTTGCAGTGGGCTGAGATCGTGCCACTGCACTCCAGCCTGGGCAAGGGAGTAAGATTCTGTCTTAAATAAATAAAGTAAATGTGCGAGAGGAGGTAGTAGAGGAAATGAGGCTGTGACCCCAGGTTGAGAAATTATAGCTATCTGTTTGGGAACAAAAGGAAGGCAGTGTTGGTGACTCACTTCCCAAGCTTAACTTCCCCTTTGGCACAGTGAGTTTGAGGGCCCAAATCCCTGCAGTTGTGTCCCTTTATTATGGGGCTCTAGGGATGTGTCTCCTCTGGCCCTGAAGAGTCCCTTGAGGAAAAGGCTTATCTCTATATTCCTTGAGCCTTCTGACCAGCAGAGTCCCATTCAGAGTTTGTAGACTGACTGAATGAAGTGTTTCCCAGACATCTGTTTAGAGCCAGATCTGAAATGTCAGTGTTGTGGGAGAGTCTCTCCACCTCTCTGGGGGCCATAGCCCAGAGGAAGCGAATCCTCCCAATCACCACCGTCCTCTGATTCCAACAGGCGGGTTGAGGGCAGCCTTGTCCTCAGGCGTCTGGAAGCTTTTCAGGAGGGGATGAGGCAGGAAGGACCGGGAAGAAAGGAGACATCATGGGACACCAAGGGGACAAAAACTTCACCATGCAGCATCTTCTCATTTAATCTTCATGAAAAACCCTCCAAGCAGAAGTCACTTTTCTCCCCATGTCACAGCGAACACCAGCTCAGTGGGAGAACGTGCCCATGGCTCCACAGCAGGAAAAGGATGCCTGGTGTGGGCTAGTCTCTTTGTTTTTGAATAGGTAGAAGGTTGGGCCGGGGGAAGTTGTGACCACTTCTGAATGCCAGCTTGAAAGGGAAGCTGCTCACCTGTGTGGGGAGACAGGTCCACGTGAGCAGGAGGGCGTTCCAGCCATGGGGTCACCTCCAGGATGGATCGGCCAAGGCTCCTGGGCCCCATGCCAGGCTTGCCTTACTGAGTATAGGCCAGCCTGGGGCCAGCCGACTAGTCACCCAGGGCATAGAGTCCAGCTAGGCAGGGAGAAGAATGGCCTGGCTGATTTACGAGCTCATTGTATGTAGATGAGCTGGAAGGAGCCACCTGCCTCCCCCTGGTCCCTGAGCCCTGCTGGCAGCTCTGGGTGGAGAAGGTGCTACAATGTCACCCTCGGTTCCCTCACTCTGATGGCTATTGTCTCAGGTCCGTTGAGCAGAAGAAAGGAGATCAAAGTAATTACGGGCAAAAAAAGAGCTAAATGAGGTCACTTTTCAAAGTCTAAGACTTGTGGGTTTCAATAACCTCTTCTATGCCCCAGCTTCCTTCTGGAAGCCATGTGGCAAATGCCAAACAGGCACAACCTGGGCGCTGTGTTAATACCTGCCCCCAGGCCCAGCTTTAGAGTTCCTGAATCAGCTCCTCAGGGCTGGCCCCCACCCCTCTGGCTGACTTGAGGACACAGAGCCAATTCCATGTCCCTTGGGTTTGAAGCGCTGGAGCTGCAACTGCCATGGCTTCTTAGAGAGGGGAAGCATCACTCACAGGACCGCCCTCTGGCCTCCTCTTTCCAGAAGTTCTGTGTTTTTCCATCAGCAGCTGCATTCTGGTTCCTCCCTCACGATGGCGGTCCTGGTCATGGCCCTTTCTTCCCTGGGGCAGGGCAGCCTGATACGACATCGTCGAGGCAGGTTTGTTGGAATCATAAGATTCCCCCGATCCAGGAGTTTGGAAAGAAGAGAGGGAGGAGGTGAGAGGGAGGGAGAACAGGAGGATGGGCTGGGACAATGTGTCTGCGGAGGAAACTCCTGGTCGCCTGCAGGGCTCCCGGGAGAAGGGAGACTCCCGTCCAGCCTGCCCATCCCTCCTGTGTTTCCTGTTCTGCCCCTAGTTGCCCCATCACCACCTTGCCTGACTCTGCTCATCACACCCCTGAGCTCTGCCTTGTCCCCTGCCAGGAGCACGTGGGCCCTCGATCTGTGTTTACCCCCATGGAGCTCCCTTTTCCTAACACCTGGCACAAGCACAACCTAGTGAGATGCTCACGGCATCTCTTCGAGATCAGTGGCGTTCTCCTCATTCACTTTTCAGATGGCTAAGCTGAGGCTTAGAAAGTTATGATTTGTAAGGTCATGTTGGCTACTAACAGCTTAGACTGAATTGGAGCCCTGTTTGTCTGCCTCATGTTCTTAACCTTGACACCTCCCATAAACTCTTATGACCTGTTTTGACTAAAAAAGAGAATGTTTCAATGACTAGGATTTGTTTGATTTGACCTCGAACGGCTGTAGTAACACAGAACATTTGGCTGAGTGCCTGGCACAGAATAAGCATGAAATGATTGTCAGCTATTAGAGTAATGAAAACAACTAATGATATAACAGGAACAACTTCCAATAGGGTCCTGATGTTTGACAAAGGGAAGTTTGGCCTCCACACAGTGGAGCTCTGTGTAGAGGGAAGCAGAGGTCCCCAGGTAGGGTTCTCTGCCTTCCTTCTAGTCACCTTCTGGGGCTATCTTTCCACCTCTCTCAGTGATAACTAGTGAGGTTGAAGTCATAACTCATCCCCACATCATTAGAAAGGTTCCAAACTGCTTTCATGGCCTCTGTCTTATATGATCCTCACTACAAGCCTGTGAGGTGGGAAGAGTAATAACATTTTGTTCCCAGTTCATGATGGGGAAATTGAAGCCCAGATGGGTTAAGTGACTCTCCCAACATCACACAGCCTATTTGAAGCTGAGCTGGGACAAGTACTGCAAAGCCTTCCCCCTCTTTGTCCAAATGGGAGATGTTGACTTAGAGTGGCACAGGTTTTTAGAGCAGGGAAGACCCTCTGGGAAATCACCTCATCCAAGCCCTTCTCTGTTCGGATGAGTGAGCCGGAGAGCAGAGAGTGTCATGATGTGCCCAAGTTCAAAGAGCTGGCTGGCGGGGAAATGCTGAGGAGGGTTTTCCTCCTCCTGCTGGTGGTGTGATATGAACAAGGACACGCAACAGCAAAGATGATGCTTGCACACACATCTGCTTTAACTACTGTTATAACAAAGCACAGAGCTCTTTAGTTCTGCTGCTAAAGGTTGCAAAAGGAAACATATACAACACGAGGCCAGGCGCAGTGGCTCATGCCTGTAATCCCAGTACTTTGGGAGGCTGAGGCAGATAGATCACTTGAGCCCAGGAGTTTGAGATGAGACTGGGCAACATGGTGAAACCCTAACTTAAAAAAAAGAAAAAAAAAGCCTGGCGTGGTGGCACATGCCTGTAGTCCCAGCTACCTGGGAGGCTGAGGCAGGAGGATTGTAGCAGGACAAGCTGCAGACAAAACCCCTCAGACACCAAGTTAAAGAAGGAAGGGCTTTATTTGGCCAGGAGCTTCGGCAAGACTCATGTCTCCAACAACTGAGCTCCCCAAGTGAGCAACTCCTGTCCCTTTTAAGGGCTCACAACTCTAAAGGGGCCCATGTGAGAGGGTCGTGATTGATTGAGCAAGCAGCGGGTACGTGACTGGGGGCTACAGGCACTGGTAATTCAAAGGGAACAGAACAGGCAGGGATCTTCACAGTGATTTTTTTTAATGCAAATAACCGATTAGGTCAGGGGTCCGATCTGTAACTACCAGGCCCAGGGTGTGGTGTCTGCTTGTGGATTTCATTTCTGCCTTTTAATGTTTTTACTTCTTCTTTCTTTGGAGGCAGAAACTGGGCATAATACAATATGAGGGGTGGTCTCCTCCCTTAATAAGGCCATGCACAGTGGCTTATGCCTGTAATCCCAGTAGTTTGGGAGGCTGAGGCAGGAGGACCACTTGAGCCCAGGAGTTTGAGATGAGCCTGGGCAACATGGTGAAGCCCTGTCTTTACTTAAAAAAAAAAAAATAGCCTGGCATGGTGGCACGTGCCTGTAGTCCCAGCTACTTGGGAGGCTGAGGCAGGAGGATTGCTTGAGCCTGGGAGGCAGAGGTTGCAATGAGCTGAGATCGTGCCACTGCACTCTAGCTTGGGTGACAGAGCAAGACCCTGTCTCAAGAAACTCAGAAAAATCCAACAAAACAAACAGACAAAAAACATGAGCATGCTAGAAAATGCAGAAGGAGACCTCTCCTGGAGAGGAGAGGTTTTGAAATCAGATGACCTGTGCTTCTCAGCTGAGTGACCATGGGTAAATGACTTCATCCCACTGAGTCTCATGGAAATAACAACGCCCACCTCACCTAGCTATTTAAAAGATTAAATGTGCGTAAAGCGCTTAGTTCAAGCTTGGGCCATAGTAGGCACTCAGTGAGTGAAGCTATTATTAATGCTGGTTAGTGTTACTATTGATATATATTTTTGCCTCCTCCAAGCATCCTGCAGAGTGCTGAGCCCAGAGAAGGCAGGAACGGTCTCTCTCTCACTCACCTTTGCATCTCTGGTGCTCAGGTATTGCCTGGCACAAACCCGGCACTTGGTAAAGGTCATTGGGTTGAACTCAAGACTTGCTGTTCTTCATTGTTATGTGTCTCTTTGCACTTTTCCAAATCCTCTGAGTACAGTATCCCATGTGAGCCCTGCCAGATGCCTGTGGGGCAGGCAGGACAGATGATGTTGTCCTTCCCATTTTATAGCTAAGGAAAATTGAGGCTCGGAGAGATGATGCTTCCTGTCCAAGTCACAGGACTGAGATGGGATGGGATGAGTCTTCAGACTCTGGGTTATGTGGCCGCTCTGTGTAAATAGCATCCTTGGGAGGGAGCTCCCCAGAGAGACCATCCCCTTTATTAAATCCAAGGGCTTCTTGCCCATAGATTCAAAAAGGGCTTCAGAGAATGCTTGAGCGAAATTCATCAGGTCACACTGATCTTGGCCCCTCTTCCTACCCTGGCTCAGCCCTGCTGTGAAACTGCGGTAGAGCTGGACGCTCTCAGCCCAGCAAAAAGGACCTGGGGAGCTATGCAGATTTCAGGCAGGGGCTGCCTAGAACCCTCAAAGGAGCTGGAAGAAAGAGGCCTTGCCCGGCCGCAGAAGACACCCAGGTTCTACATCCAGGCCTGGCTGACAGCCTCACTGACAGGTTTATTATCAAGTTTTACGACTTTCAAGCTTAGTCACTGCTTAAGTCAGCCTGCCCAGAAACAAACACATAGCAAAGCCCTGACCCAGATGCTGACACCAGGAAAGGCGCACCCTGCCCCTGGCAGAGCTGGTTCCTGGGGCCAAGTCTGGGGAGATAGCAAGGCTGTGGCCGGTTGAGATGTATTTTGGTGATCCACATGGCTGTCCTTTGTTTTCCTCGAGTCTCCACTACCGAGCTTGTGGGGTGTAAGAGGCAGAGGCTGTCTGCCTGCAGAGACAGCCTGACACTTACCAAGGGCATCTGATCCCCTGTTCCCCGGCCTCCCTTGAGAACTAAGCCTCTGACATACAGCTCACACCCCCTCCTGGCTTTCAGATCACGAGTGAAAGATGGAAGCCCAAACCTTGACCCAAAGCCCTTCAATCTCAGATTCCAAGTCCCGTTGTTCCTCTGCCCACCTGCTTTCCCAGCATGTGGCCTCTATTAAAGCCAAAACTTCCCCAGAATCTCCCCAGCCTTGACACAGCACTGCAGTTCTTCCTCCCTGAGGCTGCAGCAGGCCTGGATGGAGTGGCAACAGCCCCTCTGCCCAGCTGTGTGTGGCAGAGCCCGGGGCAGGGGTGGGGCAGGGCAATGAGGAGCCCTAACAGTGGGGCAGCCTCTCCTGGTGGCTGAGGCTGCAAGGATGTGCGGACTTGCTTCCTGCTGGTTGCTTCTTCCTCTGGTTCATTTAGGGCCCCTACTCAGGCTGGAGAAGAAATGAGGAGCCGAGTTAACTGGAGACGGGCTCTGGGCTGATTAACTGCAAGAATGTCCTCACTGATCTCCCACTGGAGTGAGAGCCGCACTCCAGCCCCTTGAATTGAAGAATAATAATCATTTCTCCTTTTTCTCTTGGGGATGTTTACCTTACCATATATAAACCATTTCCTTCATTCTCTGTCCCAACATACGCTGACATTTTATTCTACAAGTTACTCTTGCTCTCTAACTAATTATAATACAGTAAGATCTACTGTAATGCTATTAAATGGGGACTAAAACTTAACACACATTAAATGTGAGGTGGCATTCTTGAGAAGTTTTGGGGATGACTGGGTGAACCTTGTAGCTGGGCAGCTCTGGGCTCTAGAGGTCTGCTGTCAATTGTATCACATCCAAAGTTACATCATCACAAGTGTGCATCAAGGCAGGGTTTTGCGGGAGCAGCACCAGTACTTACATTTTGGACTTTAGCCCCAGAAAGTCCTAGATGTAAATCCCAATTCTGCCACTTACTAATTTTGTGACACGAGCCTATGTAGAAACCTCAATTCTGTTTTTTTTTTCATCTGTAAAATGGGAGAAATAATACTTGCCTCTTAGAGTTGTGAGGTTTGAAAGTGTATCAGCTAGCTATTGCTGTGTAACAACCAGTCATCACCTTTCAGAGGCAGACAGCAATGAGTATTCATTTCTTATGTTTCTGAGGGTTGGCTAGGACCAAGTCTGCTTCCAGTGGCAAGTCTGGCCGGCTTAGGCAGATTCACAGCTGTCCCTTGAATCTCACTGTGAGCCAGGCCAAGGTGGCAGCAGCTGCATGGGGGAATATCTCCTTATAGCAATGGCAAGACACAAGAAGAGAGCAAACTCCACTGCTGAAGCACATTTCGAGCCCCTGCTTGCATTTTATTTAGCCACATCCTATTGGCTAAAGCAAGTCACATGGTTGAGCCCAAAACCAGGAGTGGGGAAGTACACTATGACCACTGGTAGACCACAGCAAGAGCAAGGATGCAGGGAAGAGTGAGGAATCAGGACTAATAATTCAATCAACCACAGATAGCTCATTCAAAGAATGTCAGCTTCTGGAATGTGGTAGGTGCTTAGGAAACTGCAACTATGATCATTGTATGACTCATTACAGTTTGTGTAAAGCCACATATCTCAGTCTCATTCTTGGTAAGTAGCAAAGTTAGGAACGGAATCTGGGCCTCAAAACATCTTGCTATCATTCAACATTTTCTAAATTATCCCATCAACAACTTCTCATGTATGACTTGTCACAGCCTCATACATGGATGGAGGGAAGGAGATTTGGAAGTGGGGATGTAGAAGGGAGAACTTTGGGCTGTAGTACATCCCAAGACATGTAGAGTGAACATCGAAGGGGAAACTGATGAGTTCCCCCATTCAATTCTCCTTTGCGTAGTAAGGGGCACTGGTTGGCACGGGAGAAAGGGTAAGGTCTTGGGCTTGCGTCTGGTTTTGGAACTGGGTGACTGTAGGCTACCCCAGAAGGAAGCTTTCCTTGAGTCCTTACCCACAGTAGACCCCCATGTCATGGCACCCCTGGACCTTTCTTTACTGCGTTTCATGGGGATGTGTAATTGCATGTTTATTTGTGGGCTTGTTTCCTTAATGCCAGACTTGCTCAGCAGACTGCACAGGGCCCACATCTTTTGGGGTCAGTTATCACCCAGTGCCTGGCACGGTGCCTGGCGTGTTCTGGTTGGATGAATGAATGGACCAACTCAAACTCTCTGAGGTTCACCATCCTCATGAAATGTGAGATAAGAATATATTTTTTAAAGAGTTTAAAAAAACAAATTTAAAGCGAAATGTTATGAAACACCTTCCACAGGAGCTGGCCTGGTCCATGGTATGTATATCTTTAATTCTTACCGTTGAGTGGTTAAGAACACAAAGTGTAGAAGATGTCCAAAACAGATCTGTGCTCCTAGCTTCTCTTGGCAGCTCATTCCCAATCTCCTCAGTGGGCATGAGAGGCCTTGGTTCTAGCCTCCTGGGGCTGTTCCACTTAGCTGCTGCTCTCCAGCCAGTAGGCAGAACCCTATGCTTTGGGCCCCTTCTGTCTCCCCTCCTTCCTATTACTGCTCAGCCCCTCCGGCTCGGGGCTGCTGTTCAATGAGAACATACTATGAAGGCCTCATTGTGATTAGAAGATTGAAACCCTCTTATACCAGGTGGCAAAATGCATGACTTAATGAGACTATCAACCACCAAATAACACTGCCCACAGCAGCCCCGGGGAAGTCACCAGGCCTGAGAGTGGTGCTAGAGAGGATGGTGGCAGCCGTGGGAGGTGCCATGTGGGCAGAGGCAGTGAGGGTAAATGCCATACCTGCCCACCACTCCAGGGCAGCCAGCATTGGTGGGTGTGACACAGCAGGAGGTGGATCAGGAGGCCACTGTGCCCGAGGCTCTCTGTGTCCAGACCATGTGGTGGGTGTGTGTTCCCAGGCAAGATGTGTGGACAAGGCACTGTGCAGCTCTGGCTGCAACAGAGCACCAGGTGCCAGGGACTTAGTGACCATCATTCTACTGGGAATGTCCTTGGAAGAGTTTGAGGCAGTCTCCATAGTCAGCCATGGCTCAGACAGGAACTTCCCACATATCAGTTGGTAATTATTACAAGGATTCAATGAATAATTTGTGCTGCAGTGTTTATCACTAACAAGCAGTTTCAGCATATAGTTTCATTTAGAGTATAGGAGGTAAGATCCTTTAAAATTCTGATTGATATGTTAATGATTTAATTACTACCCAGGTTGTAAATACCTCGCACATCCCCTGACCCTGGGGTGCTCCTGGGAACCCTCTCCATGGGGCTTTTCTTACTTTGCTGTCACTCAGGGACACCTGCCTGGGCACCTGCTTTGGCCTCAAGCTGGGACACTAGCAAGACAATCAGGCCTTTGTCTGTGGCTGTCTCTTGCATAGCATTTATGTGTTTTTATGCTAAGTGGCCCATTGTCCCTTCTTTTTCCATCTCAAGCCCTGTGGTGGCTGATTTCTTCTTCTTCTTTTTTTTTTTGAGATGGAGTTTCACTGTTGCCCAGGCTGGAGTGCAGTGGTGCGATCTTGGCTCACTGCAAACTCTCTCGCCTGAGTTCAAGTGATTCTCCTGCCTCAGCCTCCAAAATAGCTGGGATTACAGCCATGTGCCATCATGCCTGGCTAATTGTTGTATTTTTAGCAGAGACAGGGTTTTGCCATGTTGGCCAGGCTGGTCTCAAACTCCTGACCTCAGGTGATTCACCTGCCTTGGCCTCCCAAAGTGCTGGGATTACAGGTGTGAACCACCGTGCTGGCCTGATGGCTGTCAACTTGACAGGGCGACAGGGTGCTCAGATACTTGGTCAAACATTATCCTGGGTGTTTGTGTGAGGGTGTTTTGAATGAGAGGGACATGTAAGGCAGCAGACTGAGGAAATCAGGTGGCCCTGATGTGGGTGGGCCTCATCCAATCAGGTGAAGGCCTGAATAGAACAAAAGGTTGACCTTTTCAAGAGAAAGAGGGTCTGTCTGACTGCTTTGAGCTGGGACATGGGTCTTTTCCTGCCTTTACTAGAAAACATCTCTCTTCTTGGGTCTCAAGACTGCTGGCTTTTGGACTGGAACTTTCTACACCATTGGCTTCCCTGGTTCTCAGGCCTTTGAACTCTGGCTGGGTCTACACCTTTGGCTCTGCAGGGCTCTGGCTTGTTGATTGCAGATCTTGGGACCTCTCAGCCTCCAGAGTCACATGAGCCAATTCCTTAATATCTCTCTCTCTCTCCCTCTGTGTATATGCAAATATCTCCTGTTGCTTCTGTTTCTCGGGAGAACCCTGGCTAATCCAAGCCCCGATTCTCCAGTTGCCTAGCTTTGGCATATATGTGTTGGTGCCTAGCAAGGGCAGAGGAGAGAAGCTTCCCATCTAAGGCAGTTGCGGCTGCAGGTATCTTAGCTCTTAGTTCTTCTGTACCCTTCCTCTCTCATTGCCTCCCCACCGTGTTGATGGGTCCGGCTGTGTGGGCGGTGTGTTTCTGAAAACGTGGTGAACCCTCCCAGAGGCTTCCCCAAAAGCCTTATCAGAGCCACAGGAAGAGTTCCACGTGAGCTGGGTTTGATGGGTGCTGATTTAGGTCGCTTTTCCCAAAGACTAGAGGCTGAATGTCAGGGCTGCTAATCCATCTCTGAATAGCTCTGGGCTCAATCCGCATGAAATTCAATCCAGAATTAAAATTCAGAGCTTGTTCTGGACTGGAAGGGCAAATTTAGCTCTTTCCCTCAGGGAAAAAGAAAAGCCCAAGGCTGGCTTGAGAAGGCAGTTCGGATCGGGGGTCTGGTGGGTTGATGGGCTGTCTACTGAGTGTGGAGAGGAGACAGAGTCCCTGTCACTGTCACCATAGGGTTTACAAATGCAATAGGGGAGCCTGGAGTGGGAATGGGAGGCTAAAGAACCCTCACATAGGAGGCTAAAGAACCCTCAGATAAGAATCCCAACACAGTGGAGAGGCACCCGGTTCCCACCTGTCAGCTCTTCCTGCAGGCTGGGATACCTACACTCTGTCCTTATAGCTGCCACCTTCTCCCTAGCCTCACTCTAGGTGGCTGCCTGTTTTTCCCCCATTTGCTGTTTCCCCTTCCAGAGGCTGCCTGTGTCCATGGCAAGAGGAATGCGTGAGCCAGAGAGAACCAGGTGGAAGGATGGTCTGCTTTCTCAGCCAGCAGAAAGCCTGCTTTCCTGCCACTCAGTCATGCCTTAGGCCAGTGTGTAACCCAGGCCTAGGGAACCCAGTAGGGGATCCACTTATCAAAGGAGGTGGCACAGTGGAGTTGACTGTTTGGAGGCAAATCCCAGCTTTACCCTTTAGAAGCTCTCTGACCCCAGGCAACATAGTTCACTTCTGTGTGCCTCACTTTCTCCATCTACAAAATGGGAAGGATAATGGTTCCCCTCTTTCAGGGTTGTTCCAGTTAATGTCATTAATGGATTAAAAGAATTCATACCATAAAGCTCAGGGGCAGGCTTATCATAGGCACTTGATTCTGTTGATTATGAAATCATAATTACTCATGAGTAGTTACAGAAAGGCCACCCTGACGTTTCTGGGTTTTCTTTTCTGTTAAATGAGATGATGCTTGTAGGTTGCATTAACATTAGTTCATTTTCACACTGCTATGAAGAACTGCCTGAGACTGGGTAATTTATAAAGAAAAGAGATTTAATTGACTTACCGTTCTGCATGACTGGGAGGCCTCAGGAAACTTACAATCATGGCAAAAGGGGAAGCAGGCGTGTCTTACATGGCGCCAGGTGAGACAGTACAGGAGAGCAGGAAAAATTGCCTTATAAAACCATCAGACCTTGTGAAAACTCACTATCACAAAACAGCATGGGGGAAACCACCCCCACGAGCCAATCACCTCCCTCCCTCGACATGTGGGGATTAAGGTCCCTCCCCTCAACTCGTGGGAATTATAATTCGAGGTGAGATTTCGTTGGCGACACAGAGCCAAACCATTTCACAGGTGTTGCCTTGTACAGGCTCTGGAGCAGGTTCTAATTGAATTCTCATTCCTTCCTTTTCTCCTTTGTCAATGTCTTCTCCTCTTATTGTTGGCTGTTTAGAGACTCAGCGTTAATCGTTTATGCCAAAGAAGTGTCATCAGGAGTGTTGTTGGTCTAAACTGTGGCCTTGTCTTCAAAGTCCCTGCTGCTGGGGGCAGGCCTTGCTTGGTCTCAGGGTTGGCAATGGAAACTGTTGCTCAAATGTTTGCTCTACGAATGGTCACATCCCAGGGCCTGCAGGCCCGACAGAGTTAACTTCTCTGCAAGTCATGGTCACCAGCCTGCAGTGGGGCACCCAGTTCTCAGTTCTCCCTTGCTTTGGGGTGAGTGCCACTCTTTCCCTCCTGATTTGGAGATAATCTTTGTCTCCCTTTTCTTTGGGTACTTGGGATGATTAATTTCATATGTCAACTTGACTGAGCCATGGTCTACTCTGATATTCGGTGGACATTGTTCTGGGTGTGTCTGTGGAGGTGTTTCCAGGGGAGATGAACATTTGAATGAGTGGACTGAGGACAGCAGATGGCCCTCCCTAATGTGGGTGGGCTTCATCCAATCAGTTGAAGGCCTGACTAGAACACAAAGCCTGCTGCTTCTCCAAGGAAGAGAGAATCCCTCCTGCCTCACTACCTTCGAATGGGGGCAGCAGCATTTTCCTGCTTATAGACTAGAATTGAAACACTGGCTCTCCCTGGGCATCCTCCAGCCTGCTGGCCTTTGGAACGGAACAACGCCGTTGGCTTTCCTGGGTCTCCAGCTTACCGGCTTACCCTGCAGATCCTGGGACTTCTTAGCCTCCATTATTGTGGGGCCAATATCATAAACCTGTCTTCTATATGTTGATTTATTTATTTTTTTAAGACAGAGTCTCCCTCTGTCACCCAGGCTGGAGTGCAGTGGCGCAATCTCGGATCACTGCAGCCTCCATCTCCCGGGTTCAAACAATTCTCCTGCCCTGCCTCCCGAGTAGCTGGGATTACAGGTGCCTGCCACCACACTCAGCTACTTTTTGTATTTTCAGTAGAGACAGGGTTTCACCATGTTGGCCAAGCTGGTCTTGAACTCCTGACTTCAAGTGATCCACCCGCCTCAGCCTCCCAAAGTGCTGGAATTACAGGCGTGAGCCACAGCATCTGGGTTCTTTTCTATATGTTTACATCCTTTTGGTGCTGCTTCTCTGGAGAACCCTGACTAATTGGGTGCCCTGGAGTAGTCACCTGGGGGCCCTCCTCTCAGGCTCACAGCCTTTCCACCCTTTCTCCCACGAGGTCCAGGAGCCTCCCTGCGTAAGAAGCTCCTCTGGTGTCCCAGGGTTCCCAAAGGGGCATGGATCTGATGCCCCCGTGCCTGTGGCCTCTCCTCACCTTTAAATGCCCAAGTGTTCTGGGAGCTCCGCTGGGCATAGGTGGCAGCACACCGCCAATCCCTGCTCCCTCCTGACTTCACTGACCAGGAGGGAGCCGCAAATCCAATGAATAAAACCCATCAGAGAGTCCTGACCTGAGTCTTGGTCGGAAGCTCACGTGAGAGACAGCAATGTTACAATTAAGTAAATGGATGACCTCAATTCGGAGACCGTGTTTGTCGAATTGAATCTGCAGTGGGTTAACTTTCCTCATATGAGTAAAAATGATATTTGGGATTAAGTTTTCACTGCACTGAATGCATTACTGGATTTCTGCCTCTCGTCATTAGAAAGGGGACGTAACCTTCACTAAGGCGGTCTGCAGGGACCAGGATGGCTGGCATAAGTGCTGAGTGCTGACTGACCACAGGGGATTAGGGCCGAACACAACTCATTTCACACTGTAAATAAGCTGATTTGTTTTTGTTTTTAAATAAGCCTTATTAAAAACTGGCTGCCACTCATGGAGGATCTGCAGCAATATTGCAGGGCAGGGCTTTGACTTTCCTGGCTTGGCAGACACAGCAAAGCCGCTTTCAAACAACTGCTTCTGCCTGCCTCAAGTTTGGGAATAACCCAGAGGGCCTCCCGGCTGTCCAGGGCCCTGGGGAGGTCCTGGAGCCATGGACCTAGGGAGTGATGGAGTGTGGGCAGCTTTGGGGCAAGCAGCTTAGCGCTTGCCCAGGACACTGTACGCAGGTCAGGCGGGCATGGCGGGGTCTCTTGGGTTGTTCTCTCTGTAGCACATCAGCCTTTGCTTAGCTCCTCTTCGTGTATTCTGGAAATGTGCGGAAGTTCTTTGGAGTCTTTCAGATCTGTAAAGTCAAAACTATTTTCATAAGAATATAATGATGTTGCCGAGTGCAGTGGCTCACGTCTAATCTCAGCACTTTGGGAAGCCGAGGTGGGAGGATCACTTGATATCAGGAGTTTGAGACCAGTCTGGCCAACATGATGAAACCCCATCTCTACTAAAAATACAAAAAATTAGCCGGGTATGGTGGCGCATGCCTGTAATCCCAGCTACTCGGGAGGATGAGGCAGGAGAATAGCTTGAACCTGGGAGGTGGAGGTTGCAGTGAGCCAAGATCGCGCCACTGCACTCCAGCCTGGGTGACAAGAGTAAAACTCCATTTCAAAAAAAAAAAAAAAAAAAAAGAAAAGAAAAGAAAAGAAAAAAGAATATGATGATGTTATTTGCCCTTTTCCCTTTCGTTTTGTCACAAGTGTGCAGTGGAGGTTTTTGGAGCCTATGTGACATGGGATGATGTCATCACTCTGATGATGGAGGGAAGTTGCACCTGTGTATTCTTGTTGGTTAAACATTTCTCAGTTTTTATTTAGCATGTGGCAAATATAGATAGCTATAAACCACATAAACATGAACTCTTTGGAGCTCTTAATTATGTTTAAGAGTATAAAGAGGTATTGAAATCAATAAGTTTGAGAAACTTGTTCCAGATTTTTTCTTTTTTCTTCAAGATAAAGTGCCATGTGCATTGTGATACTTATATGCTCTCTCACCACTGAACATGTGCAAAACTGTGCTATCATTATTATTAGATTCCTTTCTTTTCAAAATATGTAAATGACAGTCTTTGAATGTTACAGATCAACTCTATTATTCCCATGAACCCTGTCATTTTCATTGTGCAATTTAAAAAAATTATTTGTGATGGTGGCAAAATACACCTATTATAAAATTTACTATCCTAACCATTTTTAAGTGTGGAGGTCAGTGGCATTGTGTATCTTCACACTGTTGTGCAACCAATGACCACCACCATCTCCAGAAATTTCTTCTTGCAAAACTGAAACTCTTTACCATTAAATGGTAACTCCTTCCCCTCACCTCCAGCCCCTGGCAACCAGCATTCTATTTTCTGTCTGTGGATTTTGCTTACCTCATGTAAGTAGAAATAGACAGCATTTGTCTTTCTAGATCTTTCTTGATTCCCTCCCACCTGCAAAACTACCTAGCCTCAGGGTCCTGGGCGGGGGGGGGGCGCAATGCAATACCAGAGCTGAGAGCTCTTGTCCTGTAAAGATGTGTCACCATGCTCTTCCTCCATGTCACTTGTGTTGTGGTGGCCAGTCCTGTTGGTATTGGCATGTTGGAAAGATCATAGACCTTAGACAGGCCTAGTTTTAAACCTGGGTCCTCTGCTTTTGAAGCTGTGTGGCCTTTGCATGGGACTTAAATGCTTTGAGCCTTAGTTTCTTCATCTCTACAATTAGGATACAGATCCCCTCATTGGGGTGGTTGTGAGGATTACAAAAATGTGTGGAGGAGAAGGCAGGGGCCTTCTGTGGGTGGTCCATGGTTGCCAAAACCCTGCAGTGAGGGAGAGGAGGCCACAGGTGGGTGAGGAGATGGCAGAAGCTCAATTTGCCAAGTATAGAGTGGAAGGTGAGGAATTACATCATGGAGGGGCTCATGGCTACTTGGAGAGACTGGACTTTTTTCTGAGGGCAATGGGGAGCCACTGAAGGTTTTAGGTGAAAGAGGACAATCAGATTTGCATCTCAGGAGGGTCATTCTGCCAGTATGTGGAGGACACATTGGTGGGGGACACAGTGGGAGATCAGTGGGGACGCTGCTGCAGTGGCCTCGGTGAAAGATGGCACAACACAGCAAAACACCAGAGATAGCCCTCGAAATGCCTTTATTCTTTCCTCAAAGTTTCTATTTCTTGCTTCATTTTTCCTTTCTTTGAATCTACAGTCTCTAGAAACTTCTTTATTATCCCAAGCAATCCCGCTTTTGCTCTCAGCTCTCACCTCTGCTCAATGTCAGCGAAACGATTAGCTGGATAGAAACCATCTCTTGCACCTCACACGTGGCCCCCTGGGGGTGTCTCCCCAAGCCCATACCCTCCACTCCAAGAACTTATCAAAGCATTCACCCAAAGCAGTCAGCTATTGTGAGGAGGTCTCTGACAAGAGACGGGGAGCTGATATATTCGTTCCACATTTGCTCCTGGTTTTGCCTGTTATCAGTAATGTTCCCCGCATTTTGGCACATGGATCATCACCTCAAGAGAGGATCATTAGAGCACAATGCAGAGAACGAGAGCTAAATGTTTGGCTTTGAGTATTGAAAGCCAAGATCCAAGTATGGGAATAAAAGATCTGGAAAACTGTGATTGCCCTGAGCCAGTTCCCCCTGCTCTTGGAGAGGAGATCAGGTATGCCTCAGCAAGGGGTAGGTGGAGGGCAAGGCGTGGGAACACAAGGCTGTAGATATCTGAGGGCTCCTCCTCTGTGGGCTGGGCCCCTGTGTATTTTTTTTGAGCAGGGGGATTCAATGGGACCTCGAGATAGGTTTGGGGAGCTGAGGGGCAGAACCCCAGAATGAGCTTCTGTTCAGCGTGATGTGAAGTGGAAGAAATATTTGTATAGTTAATGATAACAGTACCAGATACCCCTCATTCTGACCCCCTTGAAGACGAATGGAACAGAAAATAATTTCGTGTATTCTTTGGGATGTTTCTCTTGCAAGTAACAGAAAACACCCCTCCTGTTGACTTAAATGAGAAAGAGAGGTTATTGGCTCATGTAAATGAAAAACGCAGTGATAGGGCGGTCTTCAGGTGCAGTTTGATTGAGATGTTTCACAGCATCAGTGTGTGGCTCCATTTCTCTCCCATTCTCCTGGTTTTGCACTTTTCCCCATGTAGGCTTTGTCTTCAGCTCATGCTAGCAAGATGCCACACGTTTCCTTGCTCGTATCTTGGTGGAAACAGGAGAGAAAAATATTGCATTTCTCTCCCTCTAATTATTGGACAAAAGTCCTGAATTTTGCTCTAGTTGGACCAACCTAGGTCACAGGACTTGAGCGAATGTGAGTATGGCCTACCATGAATGAAGGGGAGAGATTGAGGGGGGTGAGTTCCTGGAGGTGGGCAGGGGCCACATCTGGGACGGCAGGGACTGGAAAGCCAAAGTAGGGCCTGGACTCTATTCCAATGGCTTGGAGGAGCCAGTGGGGATGGAGCAGGGGTGTGATATAATCTAATTTACATCTTTAAAAGAACACTGTGCTAAGAGTGGAGAATGGATTAAATGAATGAACCTTTTTGGTGTGGAAAGAAGTGAAAACTTTTTGCTACTTAAACAACCCCTGCTTCTTTTTAAGGAGAGTAGAGTCCATTGTATGAAAGACCCTTTTGTCTTGCTCTGGCAAAATCTGGGAGTAAGGGCTGGGCAGAACTGAACTTCACTGTGCAAGAAAACGGAATACATTTTTTTGTTTTTTGAGATGGAGTTTCATTCTGTTGCCTGGGCTGGAGTGCAATAGTGTGATCTTGGCTCACTGCAACCTTCTCCTCTCAGGTTCCAGAGATTCTCCTGCCTCAGCTGCCTGAGTAACTGGGACTACAGTTGCATGCTACCACACCTGGCTAATTATTATTATTATTATTTTTGTATTTTTAGTAGAGTCAGGGTTTTACCATGTTGACCAGGCTCGTCTTGAACTCCTGACCTCATGTGATCTGTCCACCTTGGCCTCCCAAAGTGCTGGGATTACAAGCATGAACCACCATGCCTGATGAGAAATAATTATTATTGGTAGTTGTTCTTCTGAGAGAGAGGACAGAGTTGTGGGGAAAGAGATGAGGCCAGGTATGATGGCTCACACCTGTAATCCCAGCACTTTGGGAGGCCAAAGTGGGTGGGTCACCTGAGATTAGGAGTTCAAGACCAGCCTGGCCAACATGGTGAAACCCCCGTCTCTACTAAAAGTACAAAAGAGTTAGTTGGGCGTGGGGGTGGGCCTCTTAATCCCAGCTACTGAGGAGGCAGAGGCAGAATAATTGCTTGAACCTGGGAGGCCGAGATTGCAGTGAGCCGATATCGTGTCACTGCACTCCAGCCTGGGCAACAGAGTGAGACTCTGTCTTCAAAAAAAAAAAAAAAAAAGATGGATCTAGTTAAGATCAGAAATCTAGAGCTTCCATTTCAGAAATGTTTGGGGAGGGGCCATAGGACATGGAGGATGGAGGTGGATCCCTAATGAATAGATTAATGCCATCCTGAGGGAGTGAGTTCTCAGTCTTCCAGGAATGGATTAGTTCCTACAAGAGCAAGTAGTTAAAGAATGTGGCTTCCCCAATTTCATTCTCTTTCTTGTCTTGTGATCTCTTTGCACGTTTCCTTCCCTTCTTTCCACCGTGAGTGGAAGCTGCCTAAGGTCCTCACCAGATGCAGCAACCCAATCTTGGGCTTTCTAGGCATCAGAATTGGGAGCCAAATAAACCTCTTTTCTTAATAAATTACCCATCTTCAGCTATTCTGTGATAGCAACACTAAAAGGACTAAGACGGGGCAGTTTTAGAAACTGGTTTATTGAACTTTGAATTTTAAGTTGTTTGTGTCCTAAGATGATGTCCTTCCAGGTCCCCTAAAGCTTCAGTAGTCTGTACACTATGAATAACTGTATGCGAGGAGGGTGTGTGCATATGTGTGTTATAGAAAAGGGCACAGTCCCAAGTCTAGGTTAATGTGGCATGGACCACCACAGCATGTGTGGGATTATGAAATGAACCCAAATGGAATGATTTCAGGCCCCTGCCCACCTCCAGGAACTCACCCTCCTCAACTTCTCCCCCTTATTCATGGTAGGCCATACTCACATTGGCTCAAATCCTGTGACCTAGGTTGGTCCAATTAGAGCAAAATTTAGGACTTTTTTTCCAATAATTAGAGGGAGAGAAATACAATCTCTTTCTCTTCTGTTTGGAGCTACAGTGAGGAGCTAGAAGTGACTTTAAAACTATCAACTCCCCCACTTCTCACCCTGCATCAGGAACTTCCACAACGTTGGGTGAGGCAATGGCTTAGGGAAATTCTGTAGAATGGAGATTGGAAGTGCTATTACTTAGAATTTAAGGAGTAAGTCATCACTGGCTGACATCTCAGTTGTAAATGCTTTAGAGTTTATAAACTAATTTCATATGTTTTATCTAAATATAAAGCGAAATCCAAAAAAGGCCTTCCCTGAGAAATTACCACCCTCTGGTTTGGGAGTTGAAGACTTATTCTGAAGGGGTGTGAATTGCAAGATCTTTCTGAGATTTCTATCTGGCAGTGTCTACTGCAATTTGAACTCACGTTTCCTCTGACGCATAAATCTTCTAGATCACTTTTAGAACTTTGTCCTACAAAATAAAACTCCCAGTACAGCAGGAGAGATGCACGGTAATTATTACAGGGTCATTTATAATAGTAGAAAACAAACCAACAAACCAATAAAAGTCCCCAAACCTGAAACAATTTGAATGTCCATCAACAGAAGACTGGTTAACAAAATTATGGCACATCCACACAATAGGATGCTATGCAGCTGTTAAAAAAGAGTCAGAGTCATATCTCCTGAGCTGGAACAATGGCCAGGATATATTGTTAAATTTTTCAAAAGCCAATTGCTTGTCGCCGTTTTGTCTGGGGGAGAAAAGCCAATAGGGGAATGTGTATTCATAAGCAATACATTAAAAAAGCATAAATAAAAAAATTAATGATACACATTAAAATAGTAATCCTGAGAGTGGTGGGATTAGAAGGAAAGAGGAGAAGACCATGAACTTTAAAATCTATATATTCCTGTATAAAACTCTACATAGTGTGTGATTTGGTTCTATATTTATACAATAAAGCAGAGAAATTTCCAACTTACTCTGAGGAGGAGCTGCCATTCCAAGCAGTGGGAAGTATGTTTCAGAGCTCTGTGGATGGCTGCTGTTTTTCTCGGGGTCAAATCAGGACATCTGAATACCTGATTCTTTGCTCAGCCATCCAAGAAACATTTTCTGCACAACAGCGTGTGTGTGTGGATGTGTGTGTTGGTATGTGGGTGGTAGGGAGGCCATTCCTCCAACCAGTCCCTATAAACTCCTCATCTCACACATCTTAATCCACAAAACCTCCAGGATAACCAAAAACAAACAAACAAAAAGCATGGGTGGGGGTGCAGAACCCCTGTTGGGAATGGAGTTTCTAAAATGGAGGCTGAGTTTCCATACACACAGGAAGTAGGTGGAAAATTTCACAAAACTCTGGAGATGGCTGGGAGAGACCCAGGAAAAATTAAATTATCTCCAGACTTGAGTTTTTCTGGTAGAGGCTTAAAATCTCCTCATCCTGTTGCATGGGGAGCGCAGCTGGCAAAGGAATGTTGTCCAACATTGGCCCCTGCTGGATACTCCACTTCCTGTCCCTCCACTTCCTGTCTCTCTGCTTCCTATCTCTCCACTTCCTGTCTCTCTGCTTCCTATTTCTCCACTTCCTGTCTTTCTCCTTCTTGCCTAATTTGCCTCTCCTTAAGTATCCTAACCCGCTGCCCAATGCCCTGGGGCTGGCCTGGGAATCCAGACCTCTCTTGGTCTCAGCCCCGGTAGAGTTGGCTCCTTTGTGGGAGAATTGTGCCCAGGTGGCCCCCCTCTGCCTCCACAGAACAACATCACTTGGCATTTGATCAACTGGAGTACTTTCCTGGTTTTGTTTACTTTTTCCTTCTCTTTTTAGCACCAGAGTGAGGAGAGGCTAGGAGGAATACGAGACTTTGAGAAGGTACTTCTTTGCCAGGTGAACTAGGACTTGGACTGGAAAGGCAAGTGAGTTTTCTCAACCCTGCAGGTTTAATAGGAGGCAACTGGACACTGTCTCCTCAAATGGTGCCTGCCAGGAAGGTTTCTAAATCACACTCCCTGAGGGCCCTGGACAGAGCCTCAGCAGACTTGGGCTTGGGTCATTCAGCATAAAAAAATATGAAATGAATGATGACTTTCTGCAAATAAATGGCAATGTTCCATTGGGGAAAATTTATTTTCCACTTGAAAAGCTAATGAAAACCAGTTATGGTGAAAAACCCAGCCAAAAAAAGAATTGAGGCTTTCTTTTCTTCATGAGGAGAATAATGCTGAATTCTGGCTGGTTCTTTGTGGAATCCAGATCCCAGGGAGAAGAGGGGCTAGGCCACCTGGAGTCCCTCAAACCCTGGTTGGAAAATATGTCTTGGGGTCAGACAGGAAGCTTGATGGGGTGGGCAAAGGCTGGGGGAGCCCAGGAAACATGCTAACTCTTCTGAGGGGGTGTGGGACAGCCTGAGCAGAGAATTCTGGAACATCTAAATATAGCATGAAAGGGAGAGCCCAAGAGCCCGAGACAGGAACTCCATGGATTTAATACATCTGATACTTTCTCAGCTGTTTCTTTTTCAGTTTGCCCATGCTGAGATGGAGGCAGGGAAATCCAGGACTTGAGTCTAAAATGTTCCAGGTTTCATGTGCCATGTTCATGGCTTAATTTGACCATTGCCTTTTCCTATCAACATGCTACCTTCATCTGAGCATTGGGCCTAACTGGAGTGCCCTGCCTCTAGGAACCTTGTTGGCTCACTCTACCCGTGTTCTTCTCTCCCATCACTCAGAGCCCTGACAATATGGTTTAATTCTACTGACCTGTGATCTTTGAGATGCTCTCTCCCCTGCTTAACAACCTTCAATGGCTCCCTATTGCCTCCAGAAGTTCTACTTTTTAGGTTTCTGTTCAAAGCTCTTGCTTCTGCCTCCCTTCACAGCTACGTCTCCCACCATTACCTTGAAAACCTCTTAGATTTTAGAATTGAGCAAATAGCTCATGCCCCCTAACTGTGTTCTTTTACACCCAGGTGTTTTGCATATACTATCCTGTTCCAGAAATTCCTTGCCTTGCCTGGCCTGCTGGAGACTGAGTCATTTAAGAAGCACCTCAGACACTGTTCTTCCCTGACCACAATCTGCGCTGCTCTGAAGTCAGTCTGAAGCTCCCAAGGCGATGTATGGAGGCTCTAGTTAGAGCACTTTGGACACCGAGTGGTGATTATTCAGACCTTGGACACATTCCAGAGTCTTAGGTTCCTTGTCTGCAAAATGGGGATACTAGGATCTCCTGCATGAGAGTAAGTGAGGATTACAAATGAAACAAAGCATGCAAAGCCCCTGGAAGCCCTTAGTTGCTGAGTGGAATTATATTATTAGATGGTGAACATTTTGAGGACAGGGACAGTGTCTCATTCATTTTTGTATCCTTGACTCCTAAGGCAGAAGCTGGTTGGAGAGTTTTGCTGTGCTTGTTTGTTGAAGAGAGGGATGGCTGTCTTGTGGTGTGTTATTTGTCTCTCTCTCTCTGGGTGCATGTCTCCAACTAGGTCTGAATCCTTCCTGACGATTCTTGTCCTCTTTCCCCCACAAAGTATGACTTACTGCAGGGGCTCAATGAACGTTAGGCCAGCAAAGAGAGGCAGGGAAGGGGAAAGAGACAAATATCCTAGTGCTCCCTTGGAAGGCTCCTCTTCCCCTCCTCAGACACCTGGGGAGGCACTGTTTCTTCTCTCCAGGGAGCCAAGACTGGGGACAGTGACCAGCCCTCCTAACCAGGGCTTTGCTTGATTCTGCAGGGGAATGAGAGGGCCCCTCAGACTTTTTTTTTTTTTTTTTTTTTTTTCCTGAGATGGAGTCTCACTCTGTTGCCCAGGCTGGAGTGCAGTGGTGCGATCTTAGCTCACTGCAACCTCTGCCTCCTGGGTTCAAGCGATCCTCCTGCCTCAGCCTGCCGAGTAGCTGGGATGACAAGCATGCACCACCATGCCCAGCTAATCTTTGTATTTTTAGCAGAGATGGGGTTTTGCCATGTTGGCCAGGCTGGTCTTGAACTCCTGACCTCAAGTGATCTGCCTGCCTCGGCCTCCCAAAGACTCATGCTGGGATTATAAGCATGAACCACCGCAGCCAGCCTCCCTCAGATATTTTGAGTCTCCAGCAGGATGAGACAGGGGCAGAAATGGCAGTGGCAAGGAGGCACTTCCTCAAAAGGCAACAGTGCATTTAATCTTTAGTAAGAGAGTAGCCTCTGTGCCCACAGGCCACCAAGCATTGTGTGTACATTCTCTTGTTGACTCTCACAAGTCTTATGGGGCAGGCACTGTTATCCTGCCCATTTTACAGATGGGAAAACAGGCTCAAAGAGTTCAAGAGGCTTCCTGAGGCCAGCTTGTTTATAGAGGGGCTGGGAGTTGAGCACAGGCCAGCCTGAATCTATAAATTGGGCACATACATGCCAGGTATAGAGCAAAAGGAAGGCATTGTTATACCACGTGTGAATGTACCATGCGGATGGCAAGGGCTTTAACCTGAGCTAGCCCGTTTGCCCGTCTGGTGGTGAGGGCTTTAACCTGAGCTGGTCCGTTCGCCAGTCTGGTGGTGAGGGCTTTAACCTGAGCTAGCCTGTTTGCCCGTCTGGTGGTAAGGGCTTTAACCTGAGCTAGCCTGTTTGACATCTGGTGGTGAGGGTTTTAACCTGAGCTAGCCCATTTGCCCCGCTGGTGGTGAGGGTTTTAACCCGAGCTAGCCCATTTGCCCAGCTGGTGGTGAAGGCTTTAACCCGAGCTAGCCCGTTTGCCCATCTGGTGGTGAAGGCTTTAACCTGAGCTAGCCCATTTGCCCATCTGGTGGTGAAGGCTTTGACCTGAGCTAGCCCATTTGCCCATCTGGTGGTGAAGGCTTTGACCTGAGCTAGCCCGTTTGCCCATCTGGTGGTGAGCTAGCCCGTTTGCCCATCTGGTGGTGAGGGTTTTAACCTGAGCTAGCCCATTTGCCCATCTGGTGGGGAGGGCTTTAACCTGAGCTAGTCCGTTTGCCCATCTGGTGGTGAAGGCTTTAACCTGAGCTAGTCCGATTGCCCATCTGGTGGTGAAGGCTTTAACCTGAGCTAGTCCGATTGCCCATCTGGTGGTGAAGGCTTTAACCTGAGCTAGTCCGATTGCCCATCTGGTGGTGAGGGCTTTAACCTGAGCTAGCCCGTTTGCCATCTAGTGGCTCCAGGGAGGTTCTTTCCAGCTCACAGATGAAGAAGAGGGGATTTGTACCAGGTGGACCTGTTGCAGTCCAGCTGCCTCCAACCACAGTGTCTTCCTTGCAGACCAGGCATGACCTCCCAGGTCCTGGTAAGCTTGTCTTTAGGAATCTGACTCCCACCACCATCCCAGTCACCTCTGAGAGTGCTCGCCTGCTTCCACCTCTCCAGGCTGAACCCAAGGATACAAGCCTCACCTGCAGCCAGAAGGAACTTAGGAACCCTGAGGCTCTCCGGCTGAGCTGCAGGCCAGCAGCCTTCTGGGCTGTGGCCCCTCTTTGAGGTGGGTCTCGGTCACCTGACTCCAGGCATCTCCATCTTCCTTCCTAGGCACAACGACTTAGTTCCATCATGGGGCTTTGATCTCGGGCTGATTCTTTCTCAAGGGTCACAGTGCCTGGGCTCCCGAGTCTGTGTGGGGGTGTCCTGCCCAGTGCTGGGGACCAAACTGAGCCCTGGATGAGCAGGTGCTTCCACTGGACCCCCAGGCCCTGTTTTCAGATTAGCTGCCCTAAGATGTGTCCTTAACAAGAGGTGAAACTCTCCCTGGGGTGCTGGTGGCTGGGAGGGAGTTTCACCTGTGGCCTCTGTTTAGAGGTTTGAGAATGGGCCATGTTTATAATTTTAAAAAAGTATATCTGGGTGTTTGAGACTAGGGGCAGGGGATATTGGGGCAAAAGGAGAAGGACAGATTGTCACAGAATGGCAAGGGAAGCCCTTGAATACTTTTGCAAAGTTTAAAGTGTACAGGAAGAAGCTGGGGGTGGTGGCTCATGCCTGTAATCCTAGCACTTTGGGAGGCCGAGGTGGGTGGATCGCTTGAGGTCAGGAGTTTAAGACCAGCCCCGCCAACATGATGAAACCCCATCTCTGCTAAAAATACAAAAATTAGTCAGGCGTGGTGATGCATGCCTGGAATCCCAGCTACTTGGGAGGCTGAAACACCAGAATCACTTGAACCTGGAAGGCGGAGGCTGTACCCCAGCTTGGGCGACAGAGTGAAACTCTGTCTCAAACAAAACAAACCAAACAAAAAACAAAGTGTGCTAGAGGAACACAGAGCCAGTTAGCCGCTCTGAGCCGGCTGCTCTGAGCCCCACCTGGGACTCAGTGATAGAGGGCTGACCTGAGCACTGACCAGGCAGGAGTCCGGCTTCTACAGCCCCCCTTTGTGTGATAGCCTGGGGTTAGCTGGGAAGGCCCCTGTTAGGGCTGGGACCCCAGGGCTCATCGCAAGGCCAACCTCTCCCATTCTAGAGGAGGAATCTGAGGCCCAGAGAAGGGAGAGACATTCTGAGGTCACTCAGGCAGGTGAAGCCAAGGCTGGCTCAGACCTGGGAGTCCTGCCTGTCGTCATGATACTCTCTCTAATGCCTTGAACCATGCCTGAAGGTGGTGAGTGAAGATGATGAATGATGAAGATGATTAGTAAAGAAGACTCTTGGCCAGGAGCAGTGGCTCGCACCTGTAATCCCAGCACTTTGGGAGGCTGAGACGGGCGTATCACCTGAGGTCAGGAGTTTGAGACCAGCCTGGCCAACATGGTGAAACCTCGTCTCTACTAAAAATACAACAATTAGCCAGGAGTGGTGATGGGCACCTGTAATCCCAGCTACGGGGGAGGCTGAGATAGGAGAATCTCTTGAACCCAGGGGGCAGAGGTTGCGGTGAGCCGAGATCGTGCCATTGCACTCCAGCAGCCTGGGTAACAAGAGCGAAACTCCATCTCAAAAAAAAAAAAAAAAAAAAAAAAAAAAAAAGACTCTTCACTAACAGGTTGGGAGTTAAAGGTCAAAGGTCAAATTATCATCAGGATGCCACCCCCATTCCAAGTCCAGTGACTCAGGTCAGGGGATGACAGATCCACACTGTAGACAGCCATGGAACATGCCTTCTGCTGGCTTCAACTGCTTGTTGTGAAACACTTTCACAAGGGCATGTTTCCCTCGGCATGGGACTGCTTTCCAGAACTTCATAGACACTTACATCTTCCAGACAAGTGCGTTTCACAGTGAGAGAATTCTGGGAGTTTGCCTACTCTCCCAGGCAACAGGATCATGGTCACTTTTGGGCCTCCGTGTGGGTCAGTGTTGAAGAGAGATGCTAGACAAAGCATGCAGGCCTAAAGGCAAGGATTTCTAGAATTTCAAGAGCAGAGGGCAGGTAGGAGCCTGGGTTCCACGGAGGGAGGGAGAGTAGGTAGGCAGTGGTGGCTAGGGGGCACAGACCAGCCCAAACAGGATTGGAGTGGGGTTAGAAGATTCCATGTGCTGGAGATGGGGACACATGTTCCCCATCACATACATTCCGGATGAGAGGGCCCGCTGGCAGAATGTCTTAGGAGGGCACTGTGGCACTATCTAACAGAAGCTAAAGGGCACATACCTGTTGGCCTAACAACTCCACTTATGGATATTCATCTGACACACTCCCACATGTGTGCAAAGAGGTATTCACAAGGCATTCTTTATTTAGGTGAGAAATGAGATATCTCATTAGCCCACCTCACTGGGGGGCTGAGGCATCAGTCATACAATAAAATGCCAACATGTGATCCGGTCGAAGGAATGAGGCAGCCTCATGTAGGTGGATCTCTAACATATATTAGGTTGAAAAGCAGAGCAAGTGAATGACAAGGTGCAGGATAATGTGCATAACATGCTCACATTTTAATAAGAAAATCCTATTGATGTGTGTGCTCGTGTATACATGGAAACACCTCTGGAAGGACAACGAAGACGCTGGGGACAGTGATTGCCTCTGAGAAGGTAACTGGGAGGCTGGGGTGCCAGGAGGGAGGAAGATGGGCTTCTCACAGTATGTCCTTGGATTGCTTATGTTACTTTTACCATGTTCAGTGCACAACATATCAGATCCTTCTTTCATGCCCCCTCCCCTGTCCCCCGACAGCTGCAAGACAGGGAGGGAGTGATGGCCTGAGCTAGTGAGACGTGGTACACAGGGCCTGACTGATGGGCCCTAGGTGAGGGTGTGGGTGAGGACACACCCAGCGCAGCAGTGTCTGTTTTGTGCTGATGAACAGATTTGTCACTGGCACTTTTGCAAGACTGCAATGAAATTCTGGCTCAGGACACAGTCACCCAGCTGGGGCCCCAAGGCTTTTGGAATTCACCCATGGACAGCTTGTCAGCAAATCTTTATGGGGCAACAACTCTGTGCTAGGTGCTGAGTACACAGTGATGAGCAGAACATGCAAAGACTGTGCCCTCTTCAACTTGGATGGCCGGGGGGGATTAGGAAAACAAATCGGTCAACAGACCCACAATACAGTCAGTGTTGTGTTCAAGTAGGCTATGCAGAGGGACAGGAGGGCCGGAGGGCTGCTTCATACAGGGTGAGGATGGAGGGTTTCTGAGGAAGGACGTCGAGGCTGAGACCCAAAAGGCGAAAAGGAGCTGATAGGGAGAGATGGGTGGCAGCCAGGAGTGAGCAGAATTACAGGTGGAGGGACCGTGTTGGGAGGCCCCACGGAGGACAGTCTGGAAGGACTGAAGGGCAGCCAATGTGGCCAAAGAATAGTGAGTGTGAGAGAGGAGGAGCCACGTGAGGTTGGTGGGGAGGCCATAGGAACGCCATGCTCCTGCTGCCCTGACTGTGGGGTACGGGGTGGCAGTCAGGCCTGTAGGTCACCCACTTTCTCAGGGCCTGACATTTGCCTTTTCTTGCCCTGCCCTTCCAGCTGGATGCAACCACTCCATGACTCCAGTGGAGGATGAGACCCTGGGATCAGTTCCTGCCCTGGCCACAGGCTTTGCTCACCATATGTTCTAGATGATCAGTATTTCTGCAATAACATCTTGCAGAAACAGTTTTAGTTCACCCACGCTGAGGTGGAGGCAGGGAAAATCAGGACTGAGTTGAAAATGCTCCAGGTTTCGTGTGCTTTTTCCATATTCTAAATGGTCAAGATTTCTGCAATAATATCCTGCAGAATTAGGTGATGTGGACAAGAGGGCTTCAGGGTGCATCAGGCAACATTATGTTTGGCTGTATGGGACAGAAAATGCCCGATCATGTAGCTTAAAGAAGATAGAGTTTTATTTTTTGTAGATAAACAAAGTTTGGAGGTAAATCTAGACCCCTGAATTAGTCCTACATCATCCATAAGAAGCTACCGCATGGCCCAAGATGGCTGCTCAAATGCCAGCAATTGCATCTGCATTTCAGACAGGAGGAGGAATGTGTGGGGAAAAGAAGGGTACACTTCCCTTTAAGGTCCCTTCATGAAAATCATATATGATTTACTTTTGCCTGTATTTCATTGTCCAGAATTTATCCCAGGGCTGCCCCTAGCTGCAGGAAATCTGGGAAAGGTAGTTTTTATTCTGGGTGGCGATGTGCCAAGCTAAAAACATCAGGGGTTCCATGTTAAAGGAAGAAGAGGGAAATGAAGAATGCTAGACACTTAGCATTTTCTGCCACATATGATCAAACAAATTTGAGAAATACTTGGTTAAGCAAAGTGAAATAGGCTTCTTTACTGCAGAATCTCTCAGGCTTTAGTGCGCTCACGGGCATTGCTAATCGGTAAAAGGGGCTGTAGTAGTATGTAGCCTTTCCAAAATATACTACGTTATAGAATTGGTGTGTGTGTGAAGCACTTTATGGAACTGGTGTTCTGCAGAGGATATTCGGGTAACGCAGTCCTTGATGAACTACAGAGTTCAAAACTAACCAAGCCAGGCAACACGCTTTCATTTTAAAGACTAAATGCCATTCCTTCAATCAGCCTAGACCACCTACCCTTGATCTGACAGGCCCTGGCTAAGTGCTGAGAGAAGTTCCTCTGAGGTGGGTCCGAGCTCCATGTGGGGCCTCTTCCTGCTGGCAAAGGCTCCCCATGGAGGCTGCTCCACCAGGCAGGCAGGGAAGGGCCTGTATCCATTCCTGAGGGCTGCCATGATGAAGGACCACAAACTGGGTGCCTTCAAACAAGGGAAATCTGTTCTCCCGTGCTTCCGGAGGTCAGAAGTCTGGAATCAAGGCGTCAGCTGTGCATGTCCCCTCCGAAGGCTCTAGGGGAGGCTCCTTCTTGCCTCTTCCAGCCCCAGGAGGTTGCTGCCAATCTTGGCGCTCCTAGGTTTGCAGCTGTGTCACTCCGATCTGTGTCTGCGTTGTCCCATGGTGTTCTCCCTGTGTACGTGTGTCTCTGTGTCTTTGAATGGCTTTCTCCTCTTTGTGTGTCTGTGTCCAGATTTCTCTTGTCTTATGAGGACACCAGTCACTGGATTAGGGCCTGACTAAGTCCAGTGTTGCCTCATCTTTCCTTGATTACATCTGCAAAGAGCCTGTTTCCAAATAGCACAGAGGTACCCGAGGTTAGGACTTCAACAGATCTTTTAGGGGAACCCAATGCAACCTAAACAGACAGTTTTCCCTCTTCAGCTCACACCTGAGCCAGCCTGGGGCCATGGAAAAGACCCAGCGCTGACGCTGATCCTGCAGCTCTAACCTCCAGCAAATCGACAAATCCCGCTTATCTCTAATTTATTAGCCTTTGCATGAATCTAATGCCCTTCAGTGCAGAGCCCTACAAACACACACTGTTTTCCTACTGACTCCCAGCCAGGTATGTGGTGGGGGAGCTGGGCCAGCTGGCAGAGAGCATCACCCACGGCCAGGGAGGCAGGCAGGGATGTGGCCAAATTTTCTTCCTGGGTGCCTCCTCCTAGCCACAGGTGCTCCTTGGCAACTAGGCAGCAGGGCAAGCTGGCTCTGCAGGCAGCCCAGGCCCACCTGGAGCCCATCTCCTGCCCTGGCCCTCCGACCTTCTCATGCGGCTGCGTCACGTTGAACAGCTTTGTAAGTGATGGCCTGGGTTGGTAGTGATAGGGGCACTTCGATTCTATTAATTTCAACAACCGTGGCCAGTTTGCTTTCTCTGTGCATCACAAATTCCTACCTGTCCTTCAAGGCTGTATTAGCTCACTAGGGCTATTGTAACAAAGTACTACAAACTGGGTGTTTAAATGACAGAAATGTAATATCTCACAGTTCTGGAGGCTGGAAGTCTGAAATCCAGGTGTCAGCAGGGTTCTTTTTTGTTTTGTGGGATGAAGTCTCGCTCTGTCGCCTAGGCTGGCGTGCAATGGCGCGATCTTAGCTCACTGCAACCTCCGCCTCCTGGATTCAAGCGATTCTCTTGCCTCAGCCTCCTGAGTAGCTGGGACTACAGGTGCACGCCACTACACCTGGCTACTTTTTGTATTTTTCTGTAGAGATGAGGTTTCACCATGTTGGCCAGGCTGGTCTCGAACTCCGGACCTCAGATGATTCACCTGCATTAACCTCCCAAAGTGCTGGGATTACAGGTGTGAGTCACCGTGCCTGGCCTGCTTCTTTTGGAGGTTCCTTCCTTCCTCCTTTTTGCTGAGAGGGAGAATTTGTTTGAGGTCTCTCCCTGGCTCTGGTGCTTTGCTGGCAATCTTTGGCGTTCCTTGGCTTGTAGCTGCATCAGCCCGGTCTCTGTCTTCATCTTCTTGTGTGTCTGTCTTCAAATTTCTGCTTTTTATAAGGACACAAGTTATATCGGATTGGGGTCCACCCTCTTCCACTATGACCTAATCTGAACGAATTACCTCTGCTATGCATCTACTTCCAAATAAGATCACATTCTTAGGTACTACAGGTTAGGATTTGAACATCTGAATTTTGGGATGGACTCAATTTAGCTCATAACAGAGGCCCATCAGAAATCTCGCCTCCTCCAGGAAGCCTTCTGCACTCAAAATCATGCAATCCCCCTTTCTGGAACTCCCATAGCACATAATGTCTGAGGAACTCAGTGGCCCAGGGCCACTTGGGTATTTATATTCTGTCTCTCTGAGGCTGGACTCAACTCTGGGTTGATGGCATTCATAGTTTTTGAACACAAGCGCAGCACAGCAGAAGCCTTTTTATCTGATATTATTAGGACTGGTAGTTGGGTAGTAAATTGAAAATCCAAAAGGAATGCCAGCAAGCAGCGTGGCTCAGCATGAGGTAGGCAGCAGATTGATGCAAGAGTAGACAGCAAAGGTTAACCACTGTGTTAGTGAAATCGACGTTGGCTAGGAGAGATTCTCCTGCACAAAAAAACAAACAGCAGCCACCAAAGCCCAAGAAGGATGAAATCCGGATGCGAAGTTATCCAACTTCCCATTGAGAGTAGATTTCTTTTTAAAGGAACCATCAAGACTCTGTGCCATTTAAGACTCCTATCTGGTTTGGGTGTCAAGGGAAGTGGCCATACAAGCTGTTTGGGACTCTAAAAGTGGAATGGAATCCAGGACACAGTGAGGGGCCCCTAGGGAACCTGAATGATTTTGTTTTTGTTTTTTGAGATGGAGTCTTCCTCTGTTGCCCAGGCTGGAGTGCAGTGGCATGATCTTGGCTCACTGCAAACTCCACCTCCCGGGTTCAAGCGATTCTCCTGCCTCAGCCTCCTGAGTAGCTGGGATTACATGTGTGTGCCACCACGCCTGGCTAATTTTTGTATTTTTAGTAGAGACTGGGTTTCGCCATGTTAGCCAGGCTGGTCTCAAACTTCTGACCTCAGGTGATCTGCCCGCCTTGGCCTCCCAAAGTACTGGGATTACAGGTGTGAGCCACTGCACCTGGCTGGGAACCTGAAAGATTCTGGAAAATAAAGTTGTCTTTTGAGAGTTAAACTATAAAACAAGCATAATAGGCCCAAAGCAGGGATTGGCAAAGACTTTGTTTCACCTGTTTCGCAGTGTCAACATACCCCCAAAAGACTGGCCATCAGAAGAGTGTGTGTGTGTGTGTGTGTGTGTGTGTGCGGGCGAGTGTGTGTGAATGTATGTATGTGTGTTGTGCATGGCAGTGTATGCATGTGAGTGTGAGTGTGAGCATGTCTGTGGGCATGTGGGCTTGGGTAATGTGTATGATCACGTGCATGTGAGTGTGAGTGTGAGCATGTCTGTGGGCATGTGGGCTTGGGTAATGTGTATGATCACGTGCATGTGTGTGTGAGTGGGTGTGGATATGTGGACAGCCAGGGAGGCCAAGGAGAGGGAGAATATACTGCCTTTGCCTAGCAAGGTGTAGCAAAGCCAAGCAGTGTGTCCCTGGCTTTCTGCAGGGGAAAGAGGGGGACACTGGGCCAGAAACTCATGCGCCTGGCCTCTGCTGAATCTCTGTCCATTCAGGGGAGATATATGCATGAAGTCATTGCAATGTGACACCTCTGTACTCATCAGATCACCAACGTCATCTAATGCACTCCCATCACATTCCAGACTCACTCAGTGCTGCCATCAGCTCCCAGGAGCTCTCCCTCCAGGGAGGGAATGTGCCCACCAGCAGACACTCAGACGGAGCACGTGGGGACAGAGGCTGACAGCCTGCCTGGCCATTCCTCCTAGTTCCTCTCCTCAGACTAGCTGGTGTCCTTGTGCAAGTTACTTACCCTCTCTGAGATTCAGTTCCCTCCTCTTTGAAGTGGCTTTAATAATAGTAGCTGCCACATAGGTTGTTGTGAGGATTAATGAGATTACCCATATCATGTGCTTAGCACAATGGCTAATGGACGGCAGGCCTTCCAAAAGTATAAGCTACCATCATAATGATCAATACGATAATAAATCAAAACATCCGTATTGCTTTTCATATGTGCTCCAGCAGGCTGACTGGGAGCACAATCTGCCATCCATCCTGTATCCCCAGAGCTGAGCTCAGGGCCTGGTGGACAGCATGTGCTCAGGAAGCGTTTGTTGCAGAAATGAATGAATGATAGTGAGTGGCAAGTCATGTTTCTAGGTGAGCCATTCTATACACTTGCACTTGGTGACTGGGCCACCTTTCCCTGGGGACAGCAGACCCCAATGAACTCTGGCACATTACTCACTCTTGGAGGGGAGGCAGGAAGGGAAGGAATTTGGAGATGGAGCTCCCTGAGCAGCCACCTGGTCACCAGGCCAGGGCTTGGGTCATTATCACCAAAATTCTCAGGCTGTTGAATTGGGCCATTGATATCTGCTTTTGTTTTATTTTAGTTTGGAGGGAAGCACAAGCATCACTGAGCAAAGTCAGTATCCTCCTATGCCTTGCTACTTATCCTAAGTGTGATTCATGGACCAGCAAAATGGACCTCATCTAGGAGCTTGTTGGAAATGCAGAATTTCAGCCCGACCTACGGAATCAGAATCTACATGTTAACGAGATCCCCAGGGGCTGTGTGTGCATGTCAAAGTGTGAGAGTTTTCTGTCCTAGTGCCACTGCTTTGAGAACTACAGCTTGGTCATCTCTAGAAGAAAATCTAGCATTTGTGAGTTGCCACTTCTCCTGCACTCCAAAATGCACGTCCCAGTTCCTGACCCATTAGAATGAGGTTGTCCAGGGATGTATGGTGCTCTTGCTCCTTCTGGCCATCTCATCTCCCCTCTCCTCTTCTGAAGCTCTTACACTGGTCAGCAACTGGGCCCTTCTTTGCCTTTATGATGAGAAACTTCTCTGCTATTTGCTGATTGAACTGATATTTGTTTTCTTGAAAAGCGTGTTTTAATTCAAGACAGTTGTTGTTAAGGCAAATCTGTCTGCTGTGAGTTTTATCTCCTCTCTGTTGCTTCCTGGTGGTGCCACCCCAGGTCCTGGCATGCATCTTCTGCAGCCCAAGGGGCAAACAACACCCTTAGACTTCCAGACAATCCCCGGCTTCTCCTCCACGTCTTGCCTCATCTCTCCAGCTGTGCAGAACTGGCACACAGGCATGCCCTGCCTGCATTCTTCCCAGCTCATACCTGCTCTGGAGAGAAGACAAACATATGTCAATGACAACACATAAAACCCGATGACAGCCCAAGAACTCCTAAATCTTCCAAATTGCCGTCTGCACTTCCTCTCTCTTTATATCCTGGCATGCCTGAGCTGAACCGCCCCCCGGATCCAGTCCCAGCAGCTGTAATCATGTGTTCGCGTCTTCCAGCTGCTTTGGGAAACGCTGGGGTTCCAGGTACCAGCCTCTTCCCGGCTGCACCTCTCCAGAGTTGGAGACAGCTAAGGCATGAGGGTCCCTGGGAATTGGGAACAGAGGACAGGGCCTAGAGCACCTCCAGACCCAAGTGTCCTTTGACTTTGCACGTGGAAAACCAAGAAATGACTAAATCCAGTGAATTAGCCACAGGAATCCCACTGCAGGAAAAAAGAGAATCCCTAGTTGGAAGAGTTATGGCAAAGAGACAGCGCCTCCTTCTCCAGCAGCTCTATGCTAAATACGGAAACTCCAAAGAAGGGTTACAATTTTCCTTGAGCACCTGGAAATTAGGTTCTGCTCTCGGGCTCAAGTTAAAAACAGTGGTTGGAATTCTGGTGTCAACTTTGCCAGATAAGGGGGGATTGGGGCAGCTCCTTGGTGGTGAAGTGACATCCTGGCTGGCCTCTGTGCCTCAGTATTGGTGAAGGTCTTTGGGAAACAAAGGCTCCAGGACAGCCCATTTGCTCATCACAGGTGCAAAGAGGCCAATACTTGGCCTCCAACGTTTTTCAAAACTCTAGAGAAGAATCTTTCACTTTGGCTGGGGAGAAGCAAAGGCATTTAATAACTCATTTCTTAATGAAGAATGAATCATTTTTAAAAGCTTTCCGCCTCTTTTACCAACTGACCCTATAATTAGAAAAAGCATTCATTTCCTTTTTACTGCTGGCTCCCTAAAGCGAGATCTAGTGGTCAGGGACTATTGGGAAACAGAAGCACACTCAAATTAGGATGCTTTTAGGAGTCCCTTAAAAAAAAATGTGTATCCTGCCCACACCTGCCTTGACTAAGGTGTGGGCAGGGTATAGGGAAACTGAAAGGGCTGGTGCGATATCCTGGAGCTGGGATCTCAGTGCAGGGCTCTTACCACCCCTGGGCCTAAAGTGCCGACAGGAGAGAGTTACCGAGTCTGGAAGGAGACAGTCAAGCGGAGAGGTGGCATTGACAGGAGCTGGGATCATCAGCTGAGGCATGCAGCCAGCCTGAGATGACCCTGTGAGAACAGAGACAGGGGAATAAATATGCCAACTTCACTGACCGACTTCCTTCTAGTCTATCAGAGACCCCATTGACCAGACCCAGCCCAGAGCCAGAGCGGGAGCAGTCTATTACTATAGGACAGACAGGTCAGTCTCGTGGGGTAGAGAGCAGCGTGGAGAGGGGCAAAGGGTGGATGTGGAGAGGCTGAGAGGAGTCACCTGGGACCAGAGCTGCTCTTACATTCCCTCTGCACCCCGCCTGATGCATTCCTTCTTAAAGCTGCTGCCATGCAAGCATCTTGTCATTTTGCTCTGGAGCACCCGTCTGTGGTTTTCATTATTATATATTGCCTAGATCTGTCTTCTGCCAAGCCAGTTTGTAAGCCCTTAGAGACAGAGATTGCATCTCTCTTGGATTTACCCACCGCCCTGGGGTACATATGTTCCAAGTCTCCTTTGGCTTTTTACATGGAAAACCAACCAAGAAATGAATAAATCCAGTGAATTAGCCACAGGAATCCCATGGCAGGACAAAAGAGAATTCTCAGTTGGGAGAGTTGTGGCAAAGAGAGAGTACCTCCTTCCCAAGCAGCACAACGTATATACAAAACATATGGACAAGTGCGTGTGTGTGTGCTTGCGCATCAGCGAGGAGAGG
The DNA here is from genome assembly GCF_024542745.1 of Macaca thibetana thibetana. NCBI lineage: Eukaryota > Metazoa > Chordata > Mammalia > Primates > Cercopithecidae > Macaca > Macaca thibetana. Next base: position 113,581,933 of record NC_065586.1, read on the forward strand.
GCAGGTGACGTTGCAGGTAACAACCACCTGATCTCAGCAGCATTATACAATAAATATTTTCTTTTGTTCACATTACCTGTCCATTGCAGGTCAACATGGAGTGGTGTGCGTGTCATAGTTAGTTTGGGACCCCCGATGGTGTCTTCTCAACACACACATCCCCAATTACAACAGAAGAGAGAGTATGGAGTGAATTACTCACTGGCCCAATGTGTCCCTTCTGTACACATTTCATGGGCCAAAGTGGGCTTGTGGCCATGCCTAACTGTCACAGTCAGGGAAGGAGAAGCCTCACACGCTCAGAAAGCAGGGAACTAGAGACATTTGGTGAGCAGTCTCCCAAAGTGGCTGAGGTTGGTCTCTACCAGGGGTCCATGGAGGAATGAATAATTTTGAATTAAGTGGAACAGTGGGTGTCAATACAAATTAAATGAATAAAAAAATCTATGCCTTTTGACAGAGGAATTCAAATCAGTCAACTCAGCAACAGAAAAAAATTAGCCAATCAAGTGTCCAGGAATTATAGAAATCAAATGATTTGTAAGACACAGACTAGTTTATATTACAAGACCCCATTTCTGGCTGGTTTCAGCATAGCCTATGTTGTTTGACATGAATTGTGCCTGGGATGTGGATTCTTCATTGGGGGAGAATCAAGTTCTCCCCCAATTCGATTATGTTATTGTTTTCCAGATTCTCATGTCCTTGGCTATTCTTTAAGATTCGGACAGACTGATAAAGATCCGCTCACTGATCCTGATGCCCTCTGTGGCTCAGCTCCAAAGAGGACATAGCTGCTGCCACATCCGCTTCCCTGCCTTTTGTGGGACATCCCCATTCATGGCATTCTGCACTACCCCCAGGCATCGGTTCATAAAATTGCCTTATCCTGAGCCCTTCAAAATCCCTGGACCTTGCAGGAAATCACCTCACCTCAAAAGCAGAAAAGGGTGAAAAAACATTTTCAGATCTGGGCAATCACTTTGTTGAAAAAATTGAAACCAAGTTTTCAGGAGTATTTTCAAAAGTGGAGAAGCATGTTCACTCATCTTTAGAAACTGTCTATACCTAAAAACTGTTTAGGTAGTGATGCAGGTTGGTTGAGTTATCATCAAATTGTCTCAGCCACTTGGCTTCCCAAAGAAATTGCCTTGAAAAATCATGAAGAGACTGAGACTAAAGATGTAAGAGATGGCAATATTTTTTTAAAAAAACAAACAAGACCAAAAAACTACGATCTCTCTTCTCTGTTCCCTCCTATTTTTAAGTAATCTTTTGCCCATCATGAACCCTGAAAACAAATGCTAATACTGCTTCTCAGAGTAAATTGTCAAAGTAATTTTGATGGCTGGACTTAGGCAGATGGACGTTTTATTTACAATGCCAAGCCAGATATCCTGGGATAAACACTAATTCATGAGATCTCTAAGGACTTTTGTGTGCCTAGAGGAGAAACATGAAAATGATCCTGTGATTGAAAAGGTGCATGATCTCATTGAGAAAGTTATTGTCGCAGTAATCTTACAAGCCTACAAAAGTTGGGTGACTAGCAAGGTCCTTCCCTGTCTTCTGAGGGGTCTGGGTCCATTCAGCTCTGGGACCTTTTTTTTTTTTTTTTTTTTGAGACGGAGTCTCACTCTGTCACCCAGGCTGGAGTGCAGTGGCCGGATCTCAGCTCACTGCAAGCTCCGCCTCCCGGGTTCACGCCATTCTCCTGCCTCAGCCTCCCGAGTAGCTGGGACTACAGGCGCCCGCCACCTCGCCCGGCTAGATTTTTGTATTTTTTAGTAGAGACGGGGTTTCACCGTGTTAGCCAGGATAGTCTCGATCTCCTGACCTCGTGATCCACCCGTCTCGGCCTCCCAAAGTGCTGGGATTACAGGCTTGAGCCACCGCGCCCGGCCAGCTCTGGGACCTTCTTAAGGGCCCTTTGAGGTCCTGTCATCTTCAGTATTTTTTAGCAACTCACATTCTGATATGACCTGCCAGGGAGAGGGTGAAAACGATCAGCAATGGCAACTTCCACTGTTATAATTCCTTTTCCTGATGGTAAAAGCAGGACATGCTCATTGCAGAGAATTTGGAAAATATAAAATAAAAAGAAAATAAAAGGTAACCGTATTTTTCCACCCACTTATAATCACCATCAACTTTCTGATGACCTCCTCTTCCTTTTTAAGCTTCAGTTTTCCGTGTTTTGATTTTTAAATTATTTCAACCATTCATTCATCCTTATTTATTGAGAGCATACTATTGTTCTGTTCCCATCATCAGTGATGTAGCGGTAGAATAAATAATGTCCTGTTCTCATGGAAATGAAATAGTATCAGAGACAGTTACTAAAATTCAGAGGGCAGAAAGACCATGGGAAAATCTTCAAACACTTGGAAGTTAAATGGCATACTTCTAAATAATTCATGGGTCAAAGAAGGAGTCTCAAAGGGAATTAAAAACACATAGAACTCTGAGATGCAGCTAAAGCAGTGCTGAGAGGAAAATTTATAACACTAGATGCTAACATTAGAAGAGGAAACATCTGAAATCAATAATCGAAGTTCTCACTTCATAAAACTAGAAAAATAAGAAGAAAATTACACCCAAAGCAAGCAGAAGAAAGGAAATAAAAATAGGAGCAGAAATAAATTGAAAATAGGAAAATAATAGAGAAAAATCAATAAAACAAAAAGATTGTTCTTCAAAAAAACCAATAAAATTGATACATCTCTAGAAAGACTGACAAAAAAAAAAAAGAGAGAAGACATATTACCACAATCTCAGAGTTGAGACAGAGGATATCACTACAAATCCTGTAGTTGCTAAAAATATGATGAGCAGATGCTTTGAACAACTTTATGCTCATAAATTCAACAACTTAAAAGGAATGAACCAATTCTGTAAATACTGCAACCTATCAAAACCCAACCCAGATGAAACAGACAATCTGAATAGCTCAAAAACTATGAAAGAAATTGACTTTGTAATTTAAAAAGCTTCAGAGATGGTTTTTCTGGAGAATTCTTAAAAAAAAAAAAAAAAAAACAGGAATTTTACACCATGTTATTCAGAAACTAGAAGAGAAGGGAATACTTCCCAATTCATTTTATGAAGCTGGTTTAACCTTGATTCCAAAGCCAGATAAAGATTTTACAAGAAAAGAAAATCACAGACCAGCATCTCTCATGAACTTAGATGCAAAAATCCTCAACAAAATATTAGCAAATCAAATCCAGAGAGGAATAAACATACCTTAGGGAGGTAGGGGTGACTTAACAAAATGAGCTAAGACATCACATTTAGACAGACTTAATTTCAATTATCAGCTTCCCATGTGATACAATAACTCAACCTCAGTTTACCTATCTGTAATACAGGGGCAACACACATATTTTAGGATTGGTTCATGTATCTAGTAAATGAAATTATATGTCAAAAAAAAGTCAATGGAAGTTATATTATTTTGTCATATTTCTTTTTTTTTTTTTTTTCTTTTTTTGATAGAGATAGGGTTTCACCATGTTGGCCAGGCTGGTATCGAACTCCTGAGCTCAAGTGATCCACCTGCCTTGGCCTTCCAAAGGGGATTACAGGTGTGAGCCAACACGCCCACCAGGTTTTCTCTTATGGAGGAACTAAATGTTACAGCAATAGCTGGTATTTTGTTATGGCAGACCAAGCTGACTACAGTCATGGCCCTTAAACGTGGCCCACGAGACCCTGCACCTTCTGGCCTCCCCTCTTTCTGATCGCTACCGTGACCTTTCCTCTGTGGCCCACTCTCTCCAGCACCACAGGCTTCCTTGGTATTCTCTGAATGACACGAGCACATTCCTACCCCAGGGCCTTTGCACTCTCATCTCCCCAGACAGCCTCACTCTTCCTCCACGGAAATTTCCCTCATTTCCTTCAAGCTTTTGTTCAAAAAGCTTCAGCCTTCTCAATGAGGCTGACCCTGAAAACTCTTTACAACTCACCTTCCCCCATTGAGCACTTCAACCCCCCTTACACGTTCTACTTAAAAAAAAAATCTTCCCACATATTGATCACTTCCTAACATATGGTATCATGTATTTGTGATATTGTCTATTGCCTGTCACCCTCTGAAAAATGATAAGCTCCAGAAAATCAGGTATACGGGTCTCTGTTTTGTTCACTGAATCATTCCAAGTGCCTAGGACTCTGGCTGACACATTTCCTGCTCCAGAAAACCTGTTGGCTGAGTGAATGAACCTCTTCCCCCAGCGAGCGAGCCTGTCGGCCGAGGAGACCACGCCATACCAGGATTTCCCAGCAGGTGGCAGCCGACTCACGCCAGAGACGGCTGGGCGCCCACACTTTGAACTCAAGGTTCTTCCAATTAAGTGCAAAATAAGGAGCCAGGAGAGTCATCAAGTTTGGCTTACTCCCGACGCAGACTTGCACTGGAGGTTGTGTGGAGGGGATGAGCCAGTGAGTTGATAAAGCCTTTATCTAATACAGGAGGCTGTTTACCCACAATTCAGGGGTAAAAAAATGTAAACAGCTGTTGAGATGAAAGAAAGTCAAGAGTCCTCCCACGGTGGGGAAAAGGGGCAGAAGAAAGCCTGTGGCCACGGATTGGCATCACTCCTGTAGATGGAAAAGTGACATTGGACAACTACTCAGGGAAAAAGGTGAGCCCCTAACACACCGCCGGTGCCGTGGACATTTCTAGTCTTATTATTATTATTATTTTTTGAGACGGAGTTTTGCTGCTGTTGCCCAGGCTGGAGTGCAGTGGTGTGATCTCGGCTCATGCAACCTCTGCCTCCCGGGTTCAAGGGATTCTCCTGACTCTGCCTCCTGAGTAGTTGGAATTATAGGCGCCCGCCACCATGCCCAGCTAATTTTTTTGTATTTTTAGTAGAGAGGGGGTTTCACCAGGTTGGCCAGGCTGGTCTCAAACTCCTGACCTCAGGTGATCCACCAGCCTTGGCCTCCCAAAGTGCTGGGATTACAGGCGTGAGCCACCACACCTGGCCTAATCTTACTGTTAACACACCAGAAGATGCTTTGTTATGAAACCTTGAATCTCCCTGTGGGCCTCTGCCAAGCTGCCCTCCTCCCAGGTGCTTCTGTTATCCATCCAGTCATGGAATTGAGTTGCAGTAGTAAGGAACCCTTTGAAAGCCAAGTGCAAGGTGAACCTGCCTTCCAGCAAATTCAGCATTTGAGTGTATCCGTTTAGTGGGAGGCTCCCAGGCAGAAACTGCATGATAATCTGAGTCTACAAGCCCAGAAAAAATCCATGTCAGCTGATCAACCTAGTAACTATCACAGTGACTACAAGAGCTAGCATCCATTGAGCGCTGCCTGTGTACCAGGCATGTGCTGGAGATGTTTACCTGCACTATCTTATTCATTGTCAGTGCCAACCTCTGAAGTTCACCCTCTTCTCATCCCCAACTCACAGATGACACGAGAGAGGTTGTCACTAGCCCACGGACCCAGTTCGGTGCTTCGGATTTCACCCTCACCCCTGCAGGGGAGGAATCCGCTGAGATGTACCAAGGTGTCCTGATAGACCTCAGAGAACATCTAGTCCACCACTCAGTGTTGACAGATGGGTAAGCTGAGGCCCAAAGAGGGGAAGGGACTGGCTAAGTTTACACAGAAGCCTGCCCAGTCCCTGTGCAGGAAGAGCAACCCAGTGCCTTTAACATTCCCAACCAATGTCAGGAGGTCAAGCACAGGCCTTTATTATTTATTTGTTTGCTTGTTTATTTAGAGACAGGGTCTTGCCCTGTTGCCCAGGCTGGAGTGCAGTGATGCGACCATAGTTCACTGCAGCCTCGAACTCTTGGACTCAAGCAATCCTCCCTCCTCAGCACTCCCCATCCCCAGTAGCTGGAACTACCGGCACATGCGTCATCATGTTGTATTGCTATGTTGCCCAGGCTGATCTCGAACTCCTGAGCTCAAGTGATCTTCTCACCTCGACCTCCCAAAGTGCTGGGATTACAGGTGTGAGTCACCGTGCCCGGCCAATCGCAAGCTTTTAGTTTGCTTTCCTCAGATTCCACATTTGCTTCAGTCCTTGCTGGCACTGAACACTTTTGCATAAGAGCTTGTGAAAATAACACCACCTCTCTTATTTTAGGAGTTTTATCAACTAGTAGACTGTCCAGCTGGAATCACTGGCCTCTCATAATGTGAATTCTGGCTTCTGTGGCTATTAGCTGGTGACTTTGGTCAAGCCACTCAACTCTGAGCTGGTTTGTTCATTGGTAAAATGGGGGTAGCAATATATATTCATGAAAGGCTAGATTCTAAGCTAGTGCTGTCCCGTACAAATGTAATGATAGCCACATATGTAATTTTAAATTTTCTAATAGCCACAAAAAAAAAAAAAAAAAAAAAAAAAGTAAAGGGGGAACCAAAGCACACACCATGATTAATGTTCATAAATTGTTTCATTGAATGCAGTAGCTTCCAAATACCATCATTTCAACGTCTAGTCAATATCCAATTGTTAATGCGATACTTCGTTTCATTTTCACATGAAGTCTTCAAGATGGGGTGTGTGTTTTGCACTTACAGCACATCTCAACTTGGACTGGTCACATGGCAAGGGGCTGCTGTGTGGGACAGGACTGTTTCCCCCTCCATAGCATTTTGAGCACGTGGCTCTGCGCTTTAGGAGGATCTTTGTATCTACACCTTGTCTGTAGATGGTCATCATTTGGGACCCTAACAGAACAGAGATGGCCTTCTTCCTGGCCTAACAAGTCCCCAGTACTCCCCTGTCGTCAGCAGGCCTCTGGGCTGTCTTTGAAAACCTTCCCTTCCGAGATAGGTTTCCTCCAACACCACAAACAGGTCTTTCCCATTCTCTGCAAATGTTCATGTCCATTTTGTCCTTGATGTGGTGGAAGTGTTCTTAAAAACTGCACAGCAGACTAAGACACAGTAAGAGAGAGGAATGCAGAGGATGGTGGGGTGATGCGGGAGGTGGAGAGATCACATCCTCCCTCGGGATGGGCTTGGTATTGTGGCACCCTGGGGCTCAGGGATCTGGTCTGTGGAATGTTGTCTTTGCTTGCCAGCTTAGCGCCCCACCTCGCCGCGCCCAGCTCAACTCTGTGGCCTCAACGGAAACACCCTCATTACAGGAGTGCCCCACCTCCGTGACCGCGACTTACATTTGATAATAAGCAGGTAGAAGGGGTGCAATTGTACATGGGCCGTGCTCAGAGAAACATGAAAAGGCTCAAGCCACGCTTCACCCTCAGGGGCCTGGACTGGGAGATGGGAGCCAGCGTCTGCTTGGGTTCTCCTGACGGCAATGGTCACTGTGGCTTGTGGAGAGTGACAAATGCAGGTGGGGTAGCTCAGACACAGGGCTCTAGGCTCTCCAGCGGGTCTAGGGGTGGTAGAGACCCCTCTAACTCTCCCCTCACTCCAGCTCCCAGACAGTTCCTTCCTTTTTATTTTTTCTGGAAGGCAGAGGTTGAGGGCCAGAGCTCTGCATTCAGCCTACCTGGGTTCACATTCCAGCTCTGCCATGTCCTGTGTGGCTTTGGTGAGTGATCCAACCTCTCTGCATTGGTGTCTTCCTCTATGAGTGGGGTGGTAACTCCTTCTTGGGGTTTTCTGAGGAATAAATGAGGCAATAAACAGGAGACTCAGCATCAGACCAGTGTACCATGATTATATTTTACAGGGAGAGACATGGTTCCTAGTACTTTGGCTTGTCCAGAATAGAGGCATCTTATTTTCCCCAATCAATTAATTTTATAGTTAAAAAATACAATATTAATAAAATCTATGCTGACAGAGAACAATCTCTGAGATGTACTCTGAAGTGAAAAAAGCAAAGTGTATAATATAGGCCAACATGGAACACAGACACGTGGCCTGTGTTTGGGATGGCACAAAAGTTACTGGTAATGAGTGACTGGGGAGGGGAGCCGGAGACAGCAGTGCGAGATAGCTTGACTTTTCATTCTCTAGCCCCTTGTAATATTCCCATTTTACCAGGAGTATGTATTCCTGCTTTTTTTTTTCGTTGTGAACATGAATTAATTTTTTCAATTAAAAAAAAAACTAATTCAAATATCCCTCCCACCCCCACCAATGATAAATGATCATTGTAAAAAATTTCCCAGTTCTGAAGAGAGAGCCTGAAAATGCTGTACCATTTCATTGCTGGGTGTTAGAGGATCCAGGGTCCCTGCCTGGGAAGATGGTTTGCTCCGAAATTCATTTTCCATGTATCAGCATTTAAGCATGTGTCGGGGTTTAACTGGGGTAAGAGGAAAGCAGCTACTCACGCATGTAACACGTATGCACCCAGCAAACATAGCGCTTCCCTCTCACACACGCACTTTTTTGCACGCATGCACACACACACTTACACAACCTAAGGACTACACATGAACCCCTCACCAACCAAACCCCTTCATACCCACATACTAACAAATGAGCCACTTCACCTATCCGCATCCAACCCCAAAAGCCCTTTACACCCACAGACACACAACGCTCACCCCGACAACCAAGCACTCCACACACCACAACAGCCTTTACACACATGCACCCAACGACCAAAGTACTTCACACATGCAACCCAGAGATCAGAAGCGCTTCACGCATCTGCCCAATAAGCAAAGCACTTAATATACACACGCACAGAGCTTTACACACATATGCACCCCAACCAAAGGGTCCACACACACACTCACATGCCCCAACGCCCAAAGCACTTCACACACACACCCACATGCAAACCCAAACAGCTTTACTCCTTCAACCAACGTGCATCATACACAGTCCCCAACAACCAAAATATTTTACCCCCATGCACCCCAACAGCCAATGCTCTCCATACAGACCCCCCTTCAAAAGCCCAAAGTGCTTCAATTGGTTTGATGCAGAGGTAGATACTTGAACACCAAGACATTAGACTGCGACTTTCTTTTCAGATTAATGAGCAGAAAAAGATTGGAGGAGGGAGGGGGCGAGAATGGCGGGAGAGAGCAATTACACCCAAATCTTTTCTCTGTTGATTAGGGATTCCTTCTCTAGCCTGCTTTGGCTCCAGCTAAATCTTTTTCTAATGAGATGTGGCTTATCCAGATCAAGGCCCTGAGAAAAAAGTTGCAATTAACTTTAAGAAGAAAAAGAGTGAGTGAGAAAAGGAAGGAAGAGTGGAGGGGGCGGCCAGGGGTAGGGGGTGGGGGCAGGCCCAGGGGCCTGGATGATCAGGCTGGGAGGAGCCCAGGGGCTGGAGCAGGCTCCCAGCAGGTGGAGGGGCGCAGGCCCCGGCTGTGCTTCTGGAGTTTAGGGAACAGCCCTGTGATGCCTCTGCCAGCCTGGGTCAGGCCTCGTGGCCACTTCAGGCTCAAATCAAGGTGCAGGAATGGTGAGTGCCCTCGGGTTTTGGCTTTCCCGGCTCTGCACCCCAATCCCTGGCAGCGGCCTCTCTCCTTTCTGTCTGCCTACCCTCTGGAGGACATGGGCCCTCCTCTGTCCACCCAGAACCTCGGGTGGTGTCTGGTCAGCACTGACTCTGCTCTTGGGAGCTGGGGGGGGTCCGGCGGCCGGGAGCCACGGAGAGCTGGGGGGTCCAGCAGTCCTCCGGCACGGGGAGCTGGGGGTCCAGCAGTCCTCCGGCGGCCGGGAGCCATGGGTTTGGCGTGGGCCTCAGCACTGATGGCTGCCGCCGAGGTCCCCCCGACTTGCCTCACTCTTTCCATCTGGGAGTGAGGTCTTGAGTTATTTTAATGTGAGTCACTTAGAAGGATGGACAGGGCCTAGGACTGAAGGAGACACTTCATATTGAGATGCTAAAAACACCTCACGATCCTAGAACTGACACAGATTGACCTTTCTGTGTTTCTCTCTGGATAAAATCAAGCTAGACCCAGTCACAGTTGACGAATAGTCACTTCCTCTCGCTGATGCTCAGTTTCGTCACCTGTTAAGAAAACGAAAGAAGTGGCGCAGTGGATCTCCAGAGCCTCTGCCAATCCTGACACCCCCAGATCCAGCAGAAGGCACAGATGCAGACTCCGCATGTCCTGATTTGAGTACTCACGGCTCCCTCCCTGATTCCCAAGCTCTGCTCGGCACATTCGCGGGACACTTACACCTTCCTGAAAGTTGTTTTCCGTGCAGAGATTGGTTTTTGCCCTATTCGGCAAGAAATATCCAGCAATGCCTGAAGGCAGCTTTCACAAATCTTGAGGTCTCTAACCTGGCGCTTGTGGTGGGGTCTCGGCTAATAACTGGACATCTGTATGCCAGCCGAGCTGGGGAGCCCGAGCCTGGATCAGATGGAGTTAGGATGGGTGGGGTGGATGGGGGCGCAGGAGTGGGCTGCAGTCTCCTTTCTCTTTGGTCACACACAGCCAGGTATGCGGAAGGGGTCTGGGCAGATTATTTAAAGCTGAAGTCCTTTATTTTCCTACCCACAGCATTTCCTTTTCCCGTTCTGTGCATCTCCCTGTGCAAATTAAAAGGGATTTTGATGGCACGCTGGTGACTCCATGGGATAAAGTGAATCTGGGTCTCTGCAACTTGCTTGACTTCCAAAGAAGCGGGGCCCTTGCATGTTGGTGGCCACCCACACACACGGGCTTCCTCCGTGGGATGTCTGGGTGACCCCTTGCCAAATAAGCCCCCCGGGCCTGGGCACAGATGAGCTGGGCCCGTCTTTCCTGTGTCTAAGTTCTAGAGAGGTCACACAAGTCCCCACCTCCAAGCCCCAAGAATTTCCTTCAAGCCTGGTTCCCGGGTCCCCAGCCAGCCCTCCCTTCTGTCCCTGCCCTCCACAGTGTTGGTTGCTGGAGACAATCTGGGCTTTCTCCTGTGTCTCTCTGGCTGTCGCCAATGTAATAAGCATATGTGCTAGAAATCCTAGCTGCAGTGCTAAGTTAGAAATTCTTCTTAAACATATAGCAAGGTCAGATGAAGGGGAAAAAAATAGAAAACAAAACACAAAACCCTGAAACAGAAATTGGACACAGGAGGGCAGATGTAGACTGAACAGGAAGTGCTGGCCTGAGGCTAAATGAAACAGCTGTCACCATTGTTCTGGACTGAAAACTGCCTTTGCAAACTCCATGCGGTCCAGGCTCAGAAAGCAGATGTTAATAATTACAGCACATGAAACGAAGGGCACAGGATTAGGCAAGTGACGAAAAAGAAATGGTACCAGTAGATTTATAACTCGCCTAGGCAAATCTGCTTGCTGGTGTGGGGGGTGGGCTGGGCGGCTTCCCTGCAGAGGCCCCTCCTCAACCCCCTTCCTAGTTTGGCATTTTGGCTTCCGGGATGATCTCAGAATTTGGGGATTGTTTTATGGTGGGGGGCCATGGAGACCCATTCAAGCTGCCTTTCCAGGGACCCCATGACTCCAGGGCCATAGACGGTTGCCTCTGACCTACAGGAAACAGGATAAAATCTCTAATGCTCAGCCCGGGTACAAAAAGGGGATCTGTGGGCAGAAAATCATTGGATGGGTTGCTGCAAGCCGGGACTCATGCGGACACAAAGCTGGGCAGCCATTCTTGGAGCTCTTGTTTTTACCAAAGGGTTCACGTCTAAAATCCAGGAGCTCAAGTTCTTTACAGCTGAAATTGATTCACACTTTAAAATCAGCCAGACCCTAGCGCCTTGGCAAGGGAGCTCAAGGAGGATGTTGGGACACTTAAATAAAGTCAGCAAGGCGAGTTTCTTGGGCTAATTACATAAGTAGAAAAGGCAGAGTCTTCACATGTTTTCTGAACATTCCTCAGTGCTTTTCCATGTGAGCCAGAATTGTAAAAAAACAAAACAAAACAACACACTCGCATCCACAAAAATTCCTCCCATCCCACCACCCCCTAGAAAGGACGTCTCTAGGAAAGGTTAGGAAGAAGGTAAAGCATGTGTTTGGCATCTTTATGCCTGATATGGAAACCATATGCTTAAATACACTAGCAAACATACTTAATATAACACTCTCTTTTATTAAATGTGGTTTTATAAACGCTCTCCCCAGCCAGGGCACCTTCCCCATGCTGGAGGCTGGAACTTGGCAAAATAATCTTCCCGCTGTTACATCTATTGATACACATTTTTTGAAAATGAGTCTCGGACCCTTGGAAAATAGACTGGTTCTGATTATTATTGCAAGAGGGAAGGGGCACACAAGGGCATCTTTTTTCCTCTGATAAATTAAAAGAACTGTAACGGGTGCTTTCTGCAACCTGTAAAAGGGCAGAGCCATCTGTGATTCATTTAGCAGCTCCTTATAGAAGATTTATTTGATTAATTTGGTCAGAAGAGAGAGACTATGGATTTTCCCCTTCTCTGAAAGGCACATATACACTCACACATGCACACATGCACCCACCCATGGGTAGACATCTCAGGAATGAAAAATGACTAATCGTGTTATTGGAACTGGTGAACGCAGGGCCTCAGTGGTGAGATAGCAAGCTCCCGCCCTGCCAATGGGAGGGCCAATTACAGAAGAGATTTAATATCCTCAGGCCCAATGCCATCAAAGAGTGAGCCCAGAGGATAATACCGTGAACTACTGGATCGCTTTGCTTAGGCATTGATTACTGGGTGCCAGGCACTGTGTTGAGCATTTTGAATGCATTATCTCATTACATCATCACAATGACCCTTGCAGGAGGTACTGTCGCCATCACCACTTTATAGACTGGGAGATGGCCCCATTCCCGGCAGGCCTCAGCTCAAAATTCTTTTCACTTTTTCCAGTGGAATTTTGCTTTCTCAGTCCTCCGTGCCTACAGCAGACAGATGGAGGCCACGCCTTACATTTATCTAGTGGTGGGTAATCTTGGAAGGGGTTATCCGCATTGGCTGTGCTTTATCCCTATAGGTTTCAGTTCAGTGTTGATTAGAGAAACACTCTCCTTTAGGCTTATCTCTAGTCTCAAGGAGAGCTCTGGCCTCCTCTGGCCTTTGTTGCCTCTAACTTACGTGACCCAACCCTATAAGCAATCATCTCTAGACCACTGTCAATTCCTGGTTGGGGGAGGTGGTAACAGCCCCTTAGAGAGGTCCTTGCAAAGGGCAAAGAAAACAGTACAGGTGAAAGGAATCATAAAAGCACACAAGATCTGACCCAAGATTTTGGATGTCAATGTCAGGAGTGGCAAATATATGGTAAGTAAATGTGTCACTGCTCTCTTTCCCTTGCTCACAGCAGACATTGCTAATTGATCCCAGCTCTGTCTTCTACTAAGTCTCAAAATCCTCAATGTAGAACTCCAGTCAGCCTCTACCAATAGATCAGAATTAGCAAAAATAGTTGAAAGCTGTTTGCAGTCCCTTTCAGTTGAATGTTTCATTTTGTGGAGGGAGAAACAGGGGCCCAGAAAGAAGTCAGCTACAAAAGCAGTCAGAGAAGGTCAGTTCTCAGCCTCAGATCTCTGACTTTCTCTGCCCGGTATTTTCAGCATCCACACCAGTGGGGCCGGTCCAAGCCAGGGTGCAGTGGGTCAGAAGCCTCTGTATTTTGCTGGGTCTCTGCTGTCACCCCCTCCCTGCAATAGAACGTCACTGAAGCTGCTCTGCAGACAGGATAAAAGGCATCCTTTTGAAGGCTGCAGAAGATTGAAATCTTTGTGACTTTAAAATAATTAACCCCAAACCAGGATGGAGTGGGGCAGCCTGAGCCCATGATCTGTTACAATCCAGGGTCTAAGATTCTAGAAAGAAGTAGAAGTTTTCATTTTGGAAATACTGGCATCAGTAGACGCTCCTCATTCTCTCACTGGCTGGACCACAGGAAATGCCTAGATCAAAGGCAACCAGGACTCAATAGGCTTAAGGTATTGAGGGCTTGTCTCGGCTGCGGGGCTGTCACCCCGGCCCTCAGACTTTTCAGCTGGGCGGAATTTCTCTGTGGAAAGAATAACAGGATTTTGTGAAAGGAAGAAGGAGGCTTCAAGTTCAGAAGTTCCCTCCAGAGCTCTTTCCTGCTGCTCCCTTGCTAGGACCTAATCTTCAATGTTTCTCAGACCGACATGGCTCAAGGGGGATTTTGTGGCTCACTACCTAGTTCTGTTGAATATCTGATTGGTGGAGACAAGCTTTTCCATAGAAGAATAAGACTGAGTACCAGGACTCAGGTTCAGAGAATCAGAGGGTGAGTCTGAAATCCAACATATTTGGAAGGGAGGCAGTCATGGCACATTCAGTATGAAGAGCGTTTTCACTATCCCATTGGCAGAGTTGCCTGTGGGGTCTTTAGGGGACCTGCTTAAAGAATAGACAAGAATTGTGTGCAACTTGCCTCTCAGCTCTTGGGTTGATCCTGGTACTTCTGCTATTTTTGAGGAGGCTTGAAAACACTTTGTTTAAACCTGCCTTCTACAATCCTGTGTATACTACGAATTTCCATTATCTAAGAAGAAAATTTTGCTAACTGAATCAAACTCTAGCCCAGCCTAACTTCTTGAAAAAACCACAAATATTGAACTAGTGAGGTCCGAAATACTGAGGATTTTGCGGGCCCAAATACCGCCCCTTGAGGGAGTTTGTTGACCAACATCATTTGTTGAAAGAAGATGCTTGTATTACAGAAGTGGTTTTCCAGAATGTTCCTGACTGGGTGACAGTTCAGAGAAGGAGCGAAGTTGGGGGGCAGGTAATGAAAAGAGAAGATCCTCTGTGTACCTTTTTCTTTTTTTTTTTGAGACGTAGTCTCACTCTGTCGCCCGGGCTGGAGTTCAGTGGCGCGATCTCGGCTCACTGCAAGCTCCGCCTCCCGGGTTCAAGTGATTCTCCTGCCTCAGCCTCCTGAGTAGCTGAGGATTACAGGCACCCATCACCACAACTGGCTTTTTTTTTTTTTTTTTTTTTGTATTTTTAGCAGAGACATGTTTTTGCCATGTGGGCCAGGCTGGTCTCGAACTCCTGACCTTGGATCATCCACCTGCCTCAACCTCCCAAAGTGCTGGGATTACAGGTGGGAGCCACCATGCCTCGTCCCTCCCTGTGCCATTTCTGATTCCACTTATGGATAAACAAGCAGGCTGAGATGGGTATGCATTACCCTGAAGACACAACTCAAAAGAGGACTGTGTGCCTCTGGGAATTTCACTTAGTGGCCAACCAGATCTTCACTAGATGTGTGACTTTGGACAAGTTAGATAACATCTCCTATTTCCTTCTCTGTAAAACAGGAGTAACAATAGCACCTACCTCACAAGGTTGTTGTGAGGATTAAATGAGATAAAGCACTTAGAATAGGGACTGGCACAAAGTACCAAGAAAATATTATCTCCCCAATGTCCATTGGCTGATTAATGGATAAAGAAAATGTGGTCTATCGATGCAATGGAATATTATTCACCCATAAAAATAAACGAAGTGCTGATACACAGTACCATGTAGACGAATGTGGAAGACATTATGTTGAATGAAAGAAGCCAGACACAAAAGGCCATCTATTGTATGATTTCATTTATATGAAATATCTAGAATAGGCAAATCTACAGAGACAAAAAGCAGAATCATGATTTCTTAGGGCTGGTAGGGGATGGGAGGACGGGGAAGTAACAGCTAAAGGGTATGGGATTTCTTTTTGAGATGACGGAAATGTTCAAAAATGGACTGTGGTGATGTTGGCACATATCTGTGAATATACTCAAAACCATTCCATTATATACACTTTGAATGACTTGTATGGGATGTGAATTATATCTTAATAAAGCTGTTTAAAAGAAAACTTTTCTTTTAGGTGAGTGTGGTTACAAAAACGGGATGATGGAGCCTTTGACAACTAGAGAGTGGTTGCTCTACCTACAGACATTCAGATAGAAAAGAAAAACATGCCTGTGGGCCAAACTCAGCCTCAGTTTCCCCATCTGCTAGACAGATAGTTCCTCCCTCAAAGGGCTGTTGGAAGGAAAAATGACATAATTCATCTACAGCACTTAGCATGGAGCCTGGCATATTCCAGGCACTCAGGAGGTAGCAGTGGCATTGCCATTATTCTTTTAGACTCTAGAATTCCATGCTGGAGGAGTTTGGGGGGCAGGCTGGCTGGAAAGGAAGTGGGTAACTAGGCGTCATGTCCTGAAGCTACATTTGCAAATGAAGCCTACTGCATTAGCTTAGGTCATATGTTACAATGAAAAAGACATTTGCAAAGTTTTCTAAACATGCCTTTATTCACACTTTCATAGGGTTGAAAACACACCTGTAATCAAATAATAACATTATTATTAAAGTTGAAGTGTCTTTGATGAGAGGCCCATGAGGATTTTGGAAGAATTTAAGTCTCCCTGATCCCTGAAAACTGATCCCATAGGTGCCTGATTCCATAGGTGCCTGATCCCATAGGTGCCTGATTCCATAGGTGCCTGATTCCATAAGTGCCACTACTATTGTTAGAATTAATATTTAAGTGACCACATGTGAAGGGCACTGGACAGAGTGAAGAGGCTGGGCTCTTGACTTGACTCAGCCACTCACCAAATGTGCAACTTAAGGAAAATACTGTTATTTCCCTGGACTTCAGTGTTTTCAACTATAGGATGAGAAGATGGTGGGTGCAACTTCTGAATATCCTTCAAGCAAAAAACTTCAGAATCCATGATAATGGCCCAAATCTTATCACCACCTAGGTAAGCCAGATTGGACTGCCTGAAGGATGTCTCCCATAGACTGGAACTTGTCCTTTCTATTCCAAGGGTCTTGAGTTCTAGAATTCCAGGCCAAAGCTCACAGCACGCTTGGTAGAGAAGAGCCTCACCACTACCTCCATTCTGATTCCCCCTTAGGCTGAAGTGCCAACATGGTTAATCCTCTCTCTGGGGCTGGAGACACTGAATTGAAAAGTATCACCCCTAAATTCATGTCTACTGGATCCTGTGAGAGCGACCTTATTTGGAAATAGGGTCTTTGGAGATGTAATCAAGTTAAGATGAAGTCATAGTGGATTAGGGTAGCTCTTAATCTAATGATTGGAGTTCTGCTAAGAAGAGGGAAATGTGGAAGACGTGACACAGAGGGGAGAATGCCATGTGTAAGTGGAAGCAGAGATTGAAGTGAAGCTGCTGCAAGCCAAGGAAGTCAGACTGCTAGCACCAACGACTAGAAGAGAGACATGGAACAGCAATGTGATCATCCCAAGGGCACGGCCAGAATTTCATGGCATCAGTGATGCTGTAGCTCACGCATCCGAACTTGCTTCACACGGTCTCAGAGCAGCTTCTACACCCCACCAGCTTTCTGGTCCTCCATGTTTTGGGGGCCAGACACCAACTGGACAGTACCCAAAAGCTGTCCTATTCTCCTTCCCTACTTTGACTTGGTGCTGAGCCTCGCCTGTGGGTTCTGCAGCAGTGAGAAAGGATGGGGCTGAAGGCTTGGCAGTTCCTCAGGCATGAGGGATAACCATGGTTATTGAAGAAGAATGTCTAATGACACAGAAAAGTGCTCATGGTTCATTTGTTCATTCATTCAACAAATATTAGTGTTACTTGAGTACCCGCTCTGTCACAGGCACTGTCTCAGGCTCTGGAGGTAGAGCACTGCTGGCGGGAATGGGGATGAGCCAGTCCAGGGATCCTGGGGCTCCAGGGTTGGCTGAGATTGTTCTGTGGATCCCTGAGCATTTTTGTAATCTCTTAATATCTAATGGAGATTGTATAGTTACTCCCAGCAAGATCACTTGGGCTGACATGTCACCTTCCTTTGCAGGAATCTGGAATGACATCAGCTGGAAACGGTGATGCTAAATATCTTGTGGTGGTCAGAAGCTGCCTGAAAGATAGGACTGCAGTTAGAAATAAGTTTCTTTTCTTTTCTTTTTTTTTTTAAGATGGAGTTTCATTCTTTTTGTCCAGGCTGGAGTGCAATGGCACGATCTTGGCTCACTGCAAACTCCACCTCCTGGATTCAAGTGATTCTTCTGCCTCAGCCTCCTGAGTAGTTGGGATTACAGGCAACTGTTACCATGCCGGGCTAATGTTTGTATTTTTAGTAGAGACGGTGTTTTGCCATATTGGCCAGGCTGGTTTCGAACTCCTGACCTCAGGTGATCTGCTTGCCTTGGACTCCCAAAGTGCTGGGATTACAGGCATGAGCCACCATGCCTGGCCAAGTTAGAATTAAGTTTTTAAAATAGGAAAGCAATTAATACATTATAAGTGCCTTGGCTTGATAGATGAACAACTTTCAAAATGTAGAACTAGAGGGATGGGCCAAATAATTGAAAGTGTTCTTGAGGAGAGGAAAGCCCTTTATTCAACTTAATATATTGACTAAGTTTATTTAATATATACCTTTGAATAGAACCTATATGCCAGACCCTATGGTTGGCAGTGGGTACAGTGACACAACACAGAGAAGGTCCCTGCTCCCACGGAGCTGAGGCACTTACCACAGGAGACAGTCAATAGGCAAACAAAAGCCACTTTCTTAGGCACTCAATACATGACAGTTATTCATTGGAAACAGTGAATAACTAGAATAACTATCATGTACTGAGTGCTTAAGAAGGTGGCTTTTGTCCCATGCAGGCACAACCCTGGGCTCTGGAGACGAGCAAGGAGCAGCAGAGGCCAGTTCAGGCCGACTCCTTGCTATCCTGAAACTTACATCCTATCAGGGCTGGCAGCTAAGAAGCAAATGGGGAAAAAAAAAAATCCAAACAGGAAAAGGTCAGATGGAAACATCAGTGACATGGTTGAGACTTCCAGGGAGATGGGAGGGGGCTACTTTAGCAGGTAGTCAGGGAAGACTTCTTAGAGGAGGTGGTGAGAGAATCCCAACACTCAGTTCTTTCAAGAGGCAAGGTGAAGGAAGGAGAAGCACAATCTGTGCCTAGACTTGGCAGGTCCGAGTTTTGTAGGAACGAGCTAGCTTTGCTTTAGGGCCACAGGTAGGTAAACTGAGGTGATGTGATCTGTCTAGGGTTGCTCAAGAAGTCAGTGGCAAAGCCAGGCTAGAGCTCTGGGTTTGGGCTCCCTGGGCAGTGCTCTTCCCATGCTGTGTACCATCCTGCCTCTTAGGAAATGACTTCCTGAATGCTTTCATGGACCTCTGGCCACACAAAGGATGTGTCTGTGTGTCAGGCGGGTCTCAAGGATTTCTGGAAGTCCTACAATGTGCATGGTGCTATGCCAGGAGCCACAAGGAGTGTGACGGACCAAGCTATGAGGGATCTACACTGGCACAGGAAGATGAAAGCAGCAATACCAGAGGGTGTGGGTGTGACAGTGTCCCAACGTGCTGCTGAAAGAAGCGGTGGGTTGAAGGGGTTCCCGGGAGGAGAGGCCACGGCAGCTGGGCTGGGAGCTTAACCTCTCATTTACTCACAGACAACTTCTCAGCCTGCATTTCACTGTCCCCCCAGCCCCTAGCATGGGGGCCCAGGGACAGGAGGAGGTCTTGGCACAGCTGCGGCTGGAGGTCTCTGCCTTGAGCCCCGGGTTGAGGTGTCTTAGACCTGCAGAGAGGCCCCTGCCCAGGGTTCCTATGGGACTAGCCCTGCCCCTGCTCACTTCTGTTCCTTGTTGCTGTGCCACCCCCCGCTGGCTTTGATGTTGATCCCACTCAGCTTGGCCCAGCTTTGAGGTCTCCTGCTATGACGCCCCAGGATGGCTCTCCAGTTCGCAGGGACTCTCCCTCTCTGTATCACAGCCCAGATCTGGCCTCCTCCTTGCTGGGTTGTGGCAGCGGGATCACTCTGGGGCCCAGGGAGAAGTAACGAAGGAAAAAGATAACTTTGGGCCAGATTGGGGAGGGTTTTATAGGCCTGGGGTCGCTAGGCAGATGCGCTCTGATGGATGATGGGGAGCCCCCAATCCCTGGCCATCTGAGTGGCATGTGAGGCCTAATGGGGGCAGTTGGAAATAATGATCACGAGTTTCCATTTCCTCCCTGAGTAGCCACGGTCAAGTTCCTTGGCAATATCTGCCTTGTTGACTTTACTCTGTGCCTCAGTTTGCCCATCTGTAAAATGGCGATAATAAGAATGGGTAATTCACAAGGTTGTTATGAGGACTAAATAAGGATGTGCCTGAGTCACTGTACTCTCTCTAAACTGGAACTGTCATTGATGCTGAAATCTCTGATGGATTTGGGAGGAATTAGCCCTGTGGAAGCACAGGTGCAATGGTGCTTGGAGCCTCTTTGCTGCCTTCTGCGTGACAGGAGCCTTCCTCCCCTGTCTTGCGTTTGTGTTTTCCTCCTTCTCTGGCACCTGGCCCAGTTTGGCCCTAATAACCTTTGAGGGACCCTCATAGCTGACCCCCAGCCTCTTTCTGCTCACAGCTGCCTGATGGATCTTCCAGCCCTGCTCAAAGTCCTCTATGGCTCCCGGGGGCTACACAGCAAATATAGCCACCTCCTTAGTCTTTATTTAAGATCTTCTGCAATCTGACCTTTGTCTTAACCTTTCAGCCCCATGTGGATCTGCGGAGTCCAAGCCTGAATTTGAGTCTGGGTTCCATTGCATCTGAGCTGTGAAACCTTGGGAAATGCATGTAACCTCTGTGCACCCTGGTTTTCTTATTTGTGAAATGAAAATCATTACTCCTTCCTTGTGGACTTCACAAGGATGTTTGAAGATCAGATGAACGGGGATGTGTCTGGTGTTCGTAACCCAGAAAGCAACTTGCTGTTTGGGGGCCATACAGTGGTTTCCTTTCTCTTAGACCTTTGTCCACACTATTCCTCCACCTGGAGTTCCTTGTCATCTTCAGTTACCATTGTCCAAATGGGTATAGCGTTCAGAGCCCAGGGCAGACGCCATGTCTTGTCTGTAAAGACGCCCTGACTATTCTGCCTAAAGTGTATGTTTCCTATATCTGATCCTCACACCTCTCACAGACACGTCTTCCTGTATCTGCTGTCTCCTTCCTTTGACTGGGAGCTTCTAAAGGGCAGGGCAATACCGAAATCAGCTCTGCTTTTTCCATTGCACCTCGTACTCCACACACAACAGATGCTTGATGAGTACTTCGTAAAAGGATGGGAGTGTGTGTGGATGAGTGAGCGAATTTGGGGAGAGTGATGGTGCACTGAAGCCAAAGGGATGGCCCCATCCCCCTGGGACCTATTTCATGGCCCTTGGTGACTGTGCCTAATGGACAGCCATTTCCCACACGTGGCTCAAATTTTCACAAATGGGATAGATCCATTCACCTCTATAAGGAGGATTTAGGGGCAGAAATCTGATTGGAAGTTGGTGAATGGGCTTGTCTGGACATTGTATTATGCAGACCAAGCATATGTTTTAAAAAATTATATATATAGCTGGGTGCAGTGGCTCACACCTGTAATCCCAGGACTCTGGGGAGCCAAAGTGGGAGGATTGCTTGAACCCAGGAGTTTGAGACCAGCCTGGCCAACGTGAAGAAACCTTGTCAATACAAAAGAAAAAAATTAGCCTAATGTGGTGGCACATGCCTGTGGTCCCAGCTACTTGGGAGGCTTAGGTGGGAGGATCACTTGACCCCTGGAGGTTGAGGCTACCATGAGTGGTGATTGTGCCATTGCACTTCAGCCTGGGCAACAGAGCAAGACCCTGTCTCAAAACAAACAAACAACAACAAAAGAGAACCTCAAAAAAAACCCCCAAATCAAACCACACACACACGCACACATGCAACACCCCTTCAATGTGGATGTGGCGGGGGTCAGAGGTACATCACACAACTTAGATCAGAGAGAGTTGGGGTGAGTCAGGGCAATACCTCCCTTCTCCCAGGTTGGGGTAGGGGAAGACTGGGGCTACGTGGGAACTGAGGAAGTGACTCTTGGTGACCTGAATTATGTTCCACACTCAGGAGCACCTGATTTATTATCAGGGACTGAAACACACAAAAGAACAAAGGGTCCTGGGGACATTTGTGACCCATCTGCTCCTTCTCCACATTGCACCAAGGCACTGAACTCTCAGCAGTTCTCAGTGTCTTTGCATCTTTGCGGGAGCCCCTCCTCAACCTCCCCCTCCCCCTCCCCACCCACCCCACTTACATTCTAGGGCCACACATTCCTCAGGCCGTGCTGAATCCTAAGTATTTTAATGCCTGATACCTATCTCTGTATGGATTTTTGTTTTATCATGAGGCCACTGGAAAGTTTTTTGATATCTCTTTGAAACAGATGTCAGCAAAAGCTTCCAGCACAGATCAAGGGCAGGTTAAGGCCTTTGAGATGGGTCTGAATGTCCCTTTAACATCGTTCAATCTAATACCCAAATATACCTCGAGTCATTACCCTGTTTTTATAAGAAGCTCTGAACCATATGTTCGGGAACTAATTAAGCATACAAATCAAGCCCTGGGATCAGGTGGCGCTCTGTTTAAATATCTTAACCTTTTATGATTATCTTAATTTAGAGAAAATTCAAAACACATTCAGAAGTCTTAGAAAATGAGTCACTAGGAATTTACTGGCCGGCTTTGTTGGGATCCTTTCTTTACAAGTCCAGCCGAGATTCCTGGGGAAGTCTTCCGAGCTCACACCTCTCAGGAAATGTAGACATTTGCCGGCCTGGGGGGCTCAAAAGGCCACACCTGTCTTTACCATCCCCTAGCAGCCTCTCCCAGCCAGAAACTCCACCTGTCCCCACCTCCCAGCCCACATGGCCCCCATAGAAGGAAGGGGAGAAAAAGGGTCGACTCTGCACTTGGAAGTTTTACCTTCTTTTTAGATAAAATAAGGTATGAAATGAATTGGGGGGAAACATTCCTGTAGCCCATGTTATTTTGGGAGAAGCCATGGGAGGAGCTAAGGCAGAGACTGAGATGTGAATTACACAAACCTGGCTCCAGAATGGCTACAGGTGGCTGAGAGGGAAGACAAAAGCTGGAAACCATCCTTGTTTTGGATTCTGGGTGATTCTGGCAGTGGGAAGTGGGGGCTGGGGTAGCAGGTGGGGATCTGTCTTCTTACCTACCTCAGATAAAGGAGATACTTGATCTGGAAGGCATGTCTAAAATGTGTACACATACCAAATTGAATTGACTTGTGACAAGGTCTTCTAATCTTTTACCTGCTCAGCCAATATACCTTTATTGAGCACCTACTATATGCCAGGTCTGTTCTAGGCATAGTCTTTACAAGGACATTAAACTGCCTCTGACACAAATGCCCAGTTTACTTACAAAGACTGGACTGGATCTCAAAAACACTCTTTCTTAATGTTCTTAGGACCAGTAAACCTTTATAACAGGGTTTCCAGATAAACTGTAGGATGTTCAAGTTTAAATTTCAGATGAACAACAAATACTTGTTTACGCTAAATATGTCCTGAATTTTGCATGGCACACACACTAAATCATTATTCGTTATTTATCTGAAATGCAAATTTAGCTGGGTGTTCTGTGTGTTTATTTGTTACATCTTGCAACCTGACTTTGGAAAAAGATATAAATAGATACAGGTGCTGTCTCACAATTGGATGTTAAATACTAATTTTGGAGGAAGGCAACAGAAAGCAGTTTTGTACCAGGCCCCCTTACGTATGTGACTTCACTTAGACCTGTATTAGTCTGTTCTCATGTTGCTAATAAAGACATACCTGAGACTGGGTGATTTATAAAGAAAAAGAGATTTAACGGACTCACAGTTTCATGTGGCTGGGGAGGCCTCACAATCATGGTGGAAGGCAAAGGAGTAGCAAAGTCACGTCTCACATGGTGGCAGGCAAGAGAGAGCATGTGTGGGGGCAACTTCTCCTTTATAAGACCATCAGATCTCATGAGACTTATGCACTGTCATGAGAACAGCACAGGAAAGGCCCACCCTCATCATTCAAGTATCTCCCACCTGGTCCCTCCCACAACACGTGGGAATTATGGAAACTATGACTCAAGATGAGGTTTGGGTGGGGACACAGTCAAACCATATCAGACCTCATCACAACTCTAGGAAGGGGGTTCTGTGATCATCCCCATTTTGCCTATGAGTGAGCTGAAGCTCACAGAGTTTGAGGGACTTACCCAAGGTCATCCAACTTTTTCTCTAGCCCAGCTCTCCTGGACTTTGAAGCCTGGGTTCTTTCCAGTGACAAGTTGATGGTTATCTTTCCAGAGTTCTTATTTTCCTATAGCTTTCCCTGGCTTCTCTCAACTTCTTCCCCTCTTTCCCACAAATATTCAAGGAGAGATTCACTCCCGTCAGATCAATGTCACTGCCATAATGAAAACCACCACCCGAGTTCATGAAGGATGAGATCTGTCGAACCCTAATGAGAATGGTTCCGATTATGCAAAAAGCAACCTCATGGTTATTCTAATGTTACAAGTAAATATAAAACATTTAGAAATACTTGGCTTGGATAGTTTTTTCAAGCACAGATGTCTGACTCTCTGCCAGTTTGTTATTAAAAATGCTACGGTGGTTTGGGTACAAAGATTGTTATAAAAATAAAAGCTAATGCACTCTGAGCACTCGTTTTGTCTTTGTGGGGACATCAGCCATGGTAAGGCCAGAGCAGATGGTGGCTAGTGGTGGCTCTTAAGCGGGCACCCCAACATTCATAGCTCTGTTACTGCCCTGCTTAAAACGCTGCAGGAGCTTCCTGGTGTCCCTCAAATCCCAAATCTGCTCCTGCTGGGTTCCAGCCCTATCTGTTCCTGCTCCCTCTTGCTTACTGGCTTTTTCTAGCTCACCTCATTTGCACTTGCTGTGTCCTCCCAGCTCTTCACCTCTCTGGCTCCTTCTCTTCCTTGGCCTTCAGGTCTTCTCTGACCAACTTCTCTGTATGGCTGTCCTCTTGCCTCCAGTTACTTTCTGTTGCAACTCTCTGCTTATTTCCTTTATTTCTCTTATAACTCTCTGAAGTTATCTTGTTCACCTTTTGTCTTTCCCACCAGTAAGTCAACCCCGTGAAGGAAGGGACCCTGTTTGTTTCGTTAACATATGTCATCTTCAACACCTAGAGCAATGTTAGGTACATAGTAGTTGCTCAATAAATATTTGTTGAACAAGTGCTGCCAAAGCACCTGAAGTCTTGCATTGCTTAATCCCATCTGGGGCCATAGGCCAGAAGAAAAGTAGCAGCGTCTACAATTTTTTTTTTTCTTTTGAGACAGAGTCTCACTCTGTCGCCCAGACTGGAGTACAGTGGCATAATCTGGGCTTACTGCAATCTCTGCCTCCTGAGTTTGAGTGATTCTCCTGCCTCAGCTTCCTGCATAGCTGGGATTACAGTTGTGTGCCACCAAGCCTGGCTAATTTTTTTGTATTTTTAGTAGAGATGGGGTTTCACCGTGTTAGCCAGGATGGTCTCGATCTCCTGACCGTGTGATCCACCCACCTCAGCCTCCCAAAGTGCTGGGATTACAGGCGTGAGCCACCAAACCCGGCCGCGTCTACAAATTTTAATCAACTCACGGAAAACAATATAACTTGAGAGAATCCTAAACCCCTGTGAGTGATGGTTTTGAGTCTAGCAGGAGTTTCCAAGACTGTGCTTCAAACCATGGCAATGAAAAACTTATTTGCTATAGCATTTGCCTATGTGTAGAAGGAGAAATGTAAACAGCAAACTGGGGGCGTTCAAATGCAGCAAGGAAAACATTGTCACCCTAATAATCTTCCAGACAAATGTGTTGATGTGAACAGAATCATTTTGGGCTCATGGGATGGGGAGCACTCCTTAGAGGCTATTCTCCTTAGCTTGGCATTTGAGACTTTGCACACACTTGCTGAGACCTGCCTCTCCTGATTTCTTCTGCCTCTTTCCCTGCAGCCTGCCTTCCGTTGGTCCTGGGTTGTCTGTCACGCCCCCACTCCTTGCATGCTTTCCCAGGCTTGCTCCTTTATCTTGCTCTGAAGAATGCTCTTCCCTATCTGTGCATATTCAAAGCCTAATCACATGGGCCTTGTTCAAAGGTCGTCTCTGTCCCCATCTTCTGTCTCATCTACCTCTACCTAGTGGCAGCCTTTCCCTCCTTTGAAGTCTCTGGGCATTTTTTTTCTTTTCTTTTCTTTTTTGAGACAGGATCTTGCTCTGTCACCCAGGGTGGAGTGCAGTGGTGCAATCATGGCTCACTACAGCCTTCACCTCCCAGGCTCAAGCGATCCTCCCACTTTAGCCTCCCAAGTAACTGGGACCATGATGGTGTGCACCATCATACCCAGCTAATATTTTATTTTCTTTAGAAATAGGTCTCGCTAAGTTGCCCAGGCTGGTCTCGAACTTCTGGGCTCAAGCAATCCTCCCACCTTGGCCTCCTAAATTGCTGGGGTTATAGGCATGAGCCTGAGCCACAGTGCCTGACCTCTGGGCAATTTTTTCCTTTTTCTCATCACCTTCTACTTGACATCAAGCCTGACTTCAAGCTGCTAAAGGACAGGAACTGTGTCTAATTTTTGTGTCCTCCACTGCCCCAGCACAGTCATTTTTGTTAATAATGAGTTAATGATGCTTTTTAGGACACACAGCCCCAAGTCTTTAGCTCCGGACAATAGTGGTGCAGTGTCAGGAAGCTATAGCCAATCAGAGTCCATAACATTACCTGCCCCCACCCCAAGGCATGAAGGAGAAGTGATGCGGTTTATGGTGTGGGCAATGTAAACCAGTGTCTGCATGACCCCACATGTCCAGATGAAAGGCCCAGGGGGCCAGAGATCCAGAAAACAGACTGAACTTCCCTTTTCCATTCAGATGTTTCCCTGTTGGGTGGCCCAAAGCCTGCAACAGCTGAATTCCTGGGCGCTCTATAAACCTCTCCCATTCCAACCTTCCCAAATGTTTTCTTCCAAAACTCTGTCCAAACAAAGAAACAAAAAAACTCCTTCAAGAAACTCAAGTGCTAACACTGAACGCATGCGCCCAAGAACCAGAGGTCCAAGGGGAAACAAATATCCTGTTTCTGCCAGACAAACGTTGTCAAATCTATGAACATGCAAATATATTTATCTCAAATGAGTTATAAGGAGAGTCACACAGGGTCCAAAGCCACTTGCAAAAGATGGCAATCGGTTTTGAAGAATCTCACACATATTAACCTAAGGATCCTCCCTTTCTACACGATCTAGGAGATTTGGAAGTGTTCTGTGAGCAATGTGCTTTTCAAATGAAGCCCAGTACAAGCTTTTGATCTATATAGGATAGTATGAAGCCCAGTACAAGCTTTTGATCTATATAGGATAGTATGAATTCATACGCAGTACTGATGAATTGACAGTCTACATTTAAACATTCCCCTCACGTACACAATCTGGATTTATGATTTTGTTTTGGTGCACACATATCCTTTGAGTTTCTATGTATATGACACATGGAGAGGCAAGGAAGGAACTCCTGGTAATCTTTCTAAGGCTGACACCCAAGTGTGATCTTGACAGCTTTGGGGCCATTGTCATGTTTTTGACAAGCAATCGCTGTTACAGAGGGAGCTAGTAAAAATGTTTCCCTGAACTCATCGTGGATTGCAACAGGAGGAAGCACTCCATCACTGGAAAGTGACACTAATGCATTCTATTAGATTTGCTTATCATGTTAAAGAGCGTATTAAAAGGAAATGTTTGGAAAAGAGATGCCATAAGTTGGTATGATGGGTTGAAAATTCCTAATTTGGAAAAAATGTGCTAAGACAACATGATTGATGTGAGTGACCTACTTTATTTCATAAGAAAGTATGAGTTGCCTCGGGCCCATTGGTACACATATTTGGAAAAAGTTGGTTTTTTTCCACATTAAGTTTTTATTAACATTTTCAAAAGAGCAAAAACACCATAGAAGGATATAAGTTGTAACTTGTCAATGCAGATGTGTTTGTAGTCATTTGCTGCTGAGAAAAACATATCCCCCTTGCTGGAAGGGTTTCTGAATTAGGTGAGTTTCTTGCCAAGCGAACACTTGATGGGAGAAATATGAGTCTTTTCTCTGATAAAAAATGACAGGGAAGAGGCGTTTTTATTTAAAGCACAAATGACTCTTCTGCTACTTGTAGGTAGTGATCTCTTAGAATGATTAACATTTCATGGAGCCTCCTGGCCACCTTTCTGTGCAGGCGGCAAAGGATTGGGGCTGAGTTAACCGTTTTAGTTCTGCTTGAGAAGATGGAGTTCAATGCCCTGATCCTGTTCCTCAAATGAAGCCTCTTGGTTTGGAAGTCAGGAGCTCTTAGGTTTATCTCAGGCAACGGAAGGGACAGCTGAGGGTCCAACAGAAGGTTGGTTCTGTTACCATTCAATCAGTATTGCCACTGAGTTTAAGACCTCAGGAAATGCTTGCGGTACAATGTTTACTGAAGAGAGTAGGATTAAAAAAATATATAGGCCTGGCACAGTGGCTCACGCCTGTAATTTTCTACATTAAAAAAATAATAAGAAGAAATTAGCCAGGTATCATGGCACATGCCTGTAGTGCCAACTACTTGAGAGGCTGAGGCAGGAAGATGGTTTGAGCCCAGGATTGAGTTCAAGGCTTCTGTGAGCTATGATCATGCCATTGTACTCCAGGCTGAGTGATAAAGCCAGACCTTGTCTTAAACAAAACAAATATCTTAATAAATGGCAGTGGGAGAATAAAGTGGCGCAAGTTTTCTGAAATGCAATTTGTGAATTTGTCACAAAAGCTTTAGATTGTTGCATACCTTTGGACCTAAAAATTCCACTTCTAGAAATTTCTTCTAAAAAACAACTATGAATATTTACAAAGATATAGCTAATAAGATGTTTACTATAGAATTATTTATAATATTAAGCGATAGACTCAATCTAAATGTCTGAAGTCAGAGGATTGCTTAAATAAAGTCATGCAATTAAAACAGCCGTTAAAATGATAATGTATAATGTATAAGAATTATGTGGAAGAAGGTTTGTAATATTTTATAGGAAAAGTGGGTTACAAAACATGCATATTACGATGCTATTTGAAAACTATACATATGTCTCCTTAATTTTTAGATATCTACATATGTCTACTTCAGTAGATACATGTATAGTTATGTATATATTCTTATACTGTCTTTAACTATATGCATATCTATGTGAAGGACATTTATCAAAATGTTAAGAGTAACTGTTTCTGAAGTAAGTCTTCCAGGTAGTTTTTGTTTCTTTCCTTTTATATGTTTTCATTTTCTATGCTAACCATGGTTTACTCTGATAATAAGTAAAGCAGTTATTAAATGGAAAAATCCAAGAGATTTAACTGGTTACTTAACAGAAATAAGAGAATTCACAAGGATTACCAGGCATGAACTAGTTTTCTCATGTAATAGTAAACAGGTTAAAATATAAAATGAGAAATTATTCCATTCACTATAGCAAAACAAAACAAAACAAAGCATAAATCATCCACAAGACTGAAAATGCAATGACTAATTCATGCAAGAAACATCCAAGACCTATTTAGAAGAAAATAATGAAGTACATCAAAGAAAATCTAAATAAATTATTGTGTTTCTGGCTGGAATGACTAAATATTTTAAAGATTTCAACTCTTTCCCAAATTAATTCATACATTTGGTACAATTCCAATAATAGTTCTGATTAAAATAACTGGGAAGTTGATTCTAAATATTATCTAGGAAAACAGATACATGAGAACAGTTTTCCTAGATGAAGAAAGATGAGAGCAGCCTGGCCCTATTGGATTTTAAAAGATACTACAAAGTCAGGGTCATTAAGCAGTATGCTAATTTTTTAAGGAATATCAAATATATTAATGAACAAAATAGAATGCAGAATAGAATAAACAGAAGAAAATATAAGAATCTAGTATGCGATAAAGGTTGTATTTCCTGTCAATGGAGAAGGGCTATATTGTTCTGCAAATGATGTTGGAATAATTGGTTATCCATTAAGAGAAAAAAAAGTGGGTCTTCACTTCATGTTACATTCACAGAAAAAAAATCCAGATGTATTAAAGATGTATACATTTAAAAAAATTATAAAAGTTATTTAAAAGACTAAAACCAATAATTCCATAATCTTGAGAATGAGAAAGACTTTCTTGAACAGAGATAAGCCTCAGACTCCATAAAGGATAAGACCAACAATTTTGCCTGCATAAATATTTAAATCTTTGGTATGAGAAACATACTATGAGCAAAGGACAAACTAGGAAAAAAATGCAACTTGTATGACAAACAATAGATTAAGAGCTTTACTATATAAAGTGCTGTTTTCAGATAAGAGAAAGATTATCATTCCAATAGAAAAATTGGGAAAATAGAAGCAAAGCTTTTTATAGAAAAAGAAATATGAACATACAAAAAATACTCAACCTCGCTAATAATCAAACAATTTAAAATTAGAGCAATAAAATATGATTTTCACTCACCACTGTCAAAAGTTTTAAAAAGCGAATGATCATATTTAACATATTAAGGGTGTAGAGAAATACTTTGATGCAGTAATTTAATCTCAGGGAATTTACTCTGTGTAAAGATTCAGAAAAGGGTTCCAAAAGTCTGGAATCCTATGCAGTTGCTTGAACAAATGAGGCAGACCCGTGCACTGATGGAGGAAAGTCTGAGGTGTATGAACACATGAAGAGAGCTGGTAGGAAAACAATATAGCGTTGTGATCCCAACTTCTGCTTAAGAAGCATACATAGCTATTTGTACATTTAAAAGAATTTTTATAGCAGATGTTCAATGGCAGTAGGATTAGGGGGTGATATGGTTTGCGTGTGTCCCCACCCAAATCTCATCTTGAATTGTAGTTCCCATAATCCCCATGTGTTGTAGAAGGGACCTGATGGGAGGTACCCAGTGGGAGGTAATTGAATCATGGGGATGGTTACCTCCATGCTGCTGTTCTTGTGATAGTGAGTGAGTTTTCATGAGATCTGATGGTTTTATAAAGGGCTTTTCCCCCTTTGCTCGGCACTTCTCTCTCCTGCTTCCATGTGAAGAAAGACGTGTTTGCTTCTCCTTCCGTCATGATTGTAAGTTTCCTGAGGCCTCCCCAACCATGTGGAACTGTGAGTCAATTAAACCTCTTTCCTTTATAAATTATGCAGTCTTGGGCAGCTCTTTATAGCAGCATGAGAATGGACTAATGGTGAGGGGGTGGTAAGGGAGCCTCTTCATTTGGACTTTCTCCTCTTCTGTCATATTTAAGATTTTTATGATCATATATCACTTTTATAATAAAAAGCAACACACATCTGACAAATCTGCCTAGGGAGGTGAGGTGACTTGCCTAAGGTTAATAGCACATGAGGACCAGAAGCCGCTGGGTCTCCTGATACCCAGCCTCTTAGTGCCCCCAGAGTCCCTTCTTCTTATTGAGGAACCCACGGGACCATGGCATAGCCTCTCTCTCAAAGGATCCCACAAATGCCCTAAAAATGCTATTTGCAGCCTCCTGTCAGGCTGCAGATCACCCCATCCCCTGGGCGTCTTGGATGGGAAGAGTTCACATATGCAGAATTGGGTTGATGAGTTTCAGGGTGGGACCAGTGCCCTCAGTAGTGGTGAGGCTGCTCCACCCATGCCAATGCCAGGTTGCCCACTTGCCTTGTAAGGGGTCCTTGGATGGACCCCTCTAGCCCACAAGTGGTGAGCTGGCCAGGGATTCCTTCCCCAACCCCCATGATTGCTTTTGCACCCACCATACTGGAAACCTCACACAACAGACCTGGCAAAGCAGGATGGGTCAGTTAGGAAGAAGGAAGATGCATCATTTCAAAGTACAACAACATTAGCTTATATCTTAAAGTGCTTTATAATTTACCTTTCTACCCATCACCTTGTTTGATCTTCAGAATCATCATCTGAGAGAAGAACAAGTGTAACTGTTATCATTCCCATTTCATGGAAGAAGAAACTGAGGCTCAAGAGGCTGAGTCATTGACCTGGTCCACACGGCAAGGAAGTGTGAAGAGAGAAGAGGTTGGATCAGCTTGGCACGAATTCTCCACTTTTGCCACACTCCCTCTTTCCTCTCTCCTGGGGAAACCCCTACCCACCCTCAGCCCATGCAAGCATGTTCCCCTTAATCCAGCTTGGCCTTGACCAAGGGCACTATGGCGCTTCCTGCCATAGTACAGTTTGACTTCTGACCCCAGCCTCTGACTCAGTGTCTACTGCACCTGGGCCTCCCCAGCAGCCTTCTGCTCCTTGGGGGATAAGACTGGTTGGGGAAATTCTCTGGAGCCCCCAGAGAAGGGCACAGATCTGAGGGTTCTCTAACTGAGGACACTGTCCTCTCCAGGAGAGCTTCTAACCACTCACACCCTGGTCTGTAAGGATGTGAGTGGTTAGAATTATATATCACTTTTGTAATAAAAAGCAACACACATCTGACAAATCATTCCATTGATTCACACTTGTGCTCCCACAATCTAGCAAAGCACCTGGCATACAGCAGGTGATCAATAAAAGTTTGCTGAATGAGTGAAGTGGCCAGAGGACCCCAAGTCCCATCACCAGTCCACCTAGAACTCCTGTGACTTCAGGCCATCTCTGTCCCCAAGCTGAGACTCTTTATTCCCTCCTGTATATGGGTGTGAGTTAGTCTCTAAGGACCAGAAGTCACCCAGCAGAGGGAGAGGCTCTACTAGTATTGCGTTTAGAATAAAGGGACTGGAGGAACAGAGTCCAGTTTTACCCAAGAGATCCAGAGGCAAAGAGTGGAGAGGTATCCCCACACATCTATTCTGAGTCCAGTTCTGAGAAACTATCTGAGTTTCTAGCAGACCCACCAGCTTCAATATCTTCAAGAATTTGATGCCACCACGAGCAGCTCCTTAAGGCCAGAGGCTGTGCCACGTTGCTTCTCTGTCCCCAGCACATAAGCAGGTGCATGTAAATGAATGCACGGATGCAGGGCTCCTGTAACAACTTGTCATAATAGAAATAAAAAGTTTAGGACAGAAAATGACATTATAGGCCATGTGGTTCAACTCCTTCCACTGGAGACCGAGAAACAGCAAAGACTTGTCCAAGGTCAGAGAGACAGCCAATGGAAGAGATTTGGGTGGGATACATTAGCTGGTTTTCAGGGATCAGCCAAAGCTAAGGCCAGCTTGCTTGACTTGGTTCAGAAACCAGGGGAATCCTGTTGGGAGCCACTCCTCACACACTTGAACCCCCACGTTGGCTCCACCCAAAGCTCAATTACTGCTGGGAGAGGCCTGATGCTCTCATAATGAAGTCATATCTATCACAAAGATCCTTGAGGCTACTTAACTGTGAAATAATTACATGTGCCTCAGAACTGGGAGATCAAGGATTTCCATCCAAAATCCCATGATGCTCTTAAAAAAGGTTTCACTATAAACTGCAGGAGGGGTGGGGAAAGGCGAGATTTTCAAGCCATGTTGCCATGTTTTAATTCCACCTTTTATGTGTTGGCATCATCCCATCTATGTATATATCTCGCTCCATAGACATATTAAAACAACATCAAAGGAGATTAAAAGAGTAACAATTGTCATCCATAATCATATTGCTATAACTAAATTATACCCACATGCATGTATCTGTCTCCCTGTTCAATTATGAAAGCAATATGTGAATGTATTCTCATCATCAGAAATCAAGAAGTATACATTGTAGTCAGAATAAGTACCAGGACCACACCAATTCCTGCAAGTTCCACTCTCTTCTCCTGAAGCAATGCAGTTGTCAGATTGGTATGTATTTTTCCAGAACTTTTCTCTGAATTTATATCTACGTATACACATGTAACTATATATTAGTATGTGAATACACACACACACACACACACACAAGCACAAACAAGTAGTATTTATTTTAAGCATTAATGGGATCATATCATGTATTGTCCTGGAGTTCGCTTTTTCTCTCCTTAATAGGTCTTGGAGGTCTTTCCATGACACTACAGAAAAAGAGCTACTTCCGTCTTTGCAATAGCTATATTACACAGTTTTCCATAGTATGGAAACATGCTTTAAAAAAAGTCCCCATTAAAAAACATTTAGTCCCCTGGGTTTTCCAATATTTCAAACAGTGAATATGTATGTATAGAGTGTATATATACATTCTCTCTCTATATATACACACTATATATATACTATATGTAACTGTATCTATATAACTATATATATAACTACATCTATATAACCGTGTGTGTGTGTGTATATATATATATATATATATATATAGAGAGAGAGAGAGAGAGAGAGAGAGAGAGAGAGAGTTCAGCCTTAAGCACTGTTTCTCACATGGCTGATCAATCTTTTTATTCATGTCTGCACACCGTCCTGCTAGGGAAATGTCAGCTCCACCAG
Source organism: Macaca thibetana thibetana (assembly GCF_024542745.1). Classification (NCBI taxonomy): domain Eukaryota; kingdom Metazoa; phylum Chordata; class Mammalia; order Primates; family Cercopithecidae; genus Macaca; species Macaca thibetana. The sequence continues at coordinate 113,616,098 of NC_065586.1, forward strand.
GGTAAAGATTTTGTCTGCTTTTCCCCGTGCTATATTCCAAGTGCCTGGAACAGTGCCTGGCTTAGAACACAAGAAATATTTGTTGAATGAAGACCAGCAAGGGGAGAACATAGCTGCAAACTATTTTAACAAATAATGCTTGTCTAATGCCTGCATTTTCCAAAGGCACTTTGACTCTCGAATCACATTCTACCTGCAGAACAACTGTGGGGGCTCAGTAGATCCTGCATTGTTAATACCCCGTGCTGAATTGTGGACTGAAGTCAGGGCTTAGGCATCAGACAGAGAAAGGTTCAAATCCTAGCTCTGTCACTTTCTCTGTGTGTCTCTGGAGAATTTACTTAACCTCTGTGAGCCCCAATTTTTTAATCTGTAAAAAAGTGGATATACATACCTTCCCTTGAAGAGTTTTATGACAATTAAATGTGATATTATATATGAAGTACCTGAAATACAGTAAGCACTTAATAAATGCTTGTTCTCTTTTGTCCCTTGCTCAGTATATTCTTTCTACCTGCTCAGGTCAATCACCCATGGCCCTCCTTGTAATGTCTTACTGTCTACCAATTACTGAAAAACCTTACAGTTTTTCCTAAAAAATATCCTGGTATATCAGTTTTCCTCCACCCACAGGAGTTTCTTGGGAAAGAAACAAAAGAAATACTTTCTTGTCTGTGTTACTTAAATGTAACATCAGTAGCTTTTTCCTGAGCATTTTATGTTTATGGACTTATCATGTTCAATAATATTTAGCTGTCTAGTTCCCCAACTGGTTCTCAAGGGCAAGGACCATGACTGACTCAATTTTTTAACCCTGTTAATTACAGGTCAATTGCAAATTTCCTTATAAATGGTAAATGCTCAATACTGGTGGAACTAATAAATGATCTGAAAATACTACAAATATCTGATTTTAAGTGATCCCATACGTTCATACTTCTGGGAGCACAGGGACTCCTAAACCACTCTGCTCTCATGATAGCACCCAAGCTGTCCTGAGTCAGCTTCATCATCCAGTGACTGATGTGGGGAACTGAACTTTTGTTTCTTTTCCAGTATTGGGGTTTATGCTTTTTCCTTCCTCCATACTCAGTCAAATCCCCTCTGGCAGTCCTTCTCCTGGGTTTACATACCTTTTAAATGTTTTCTTTTCCCTTTGAAATGGCAAGTTTTGCTCACCTCTACTCCCTTCAGATAATTTGAAAGTCCAAAAACAATCAACCCACCCCAACAGTGCTTGAGAAGTTAAACTGTATTGGTCTTATTGTAAAAGAAAGAGACATTTGGAAACAGCATTAGATCCAGGGCCATTGTGCCCATGAACCCTGAAAGTCTCCCTAAAGGTCTTCATCTAATTCCTTACCCCATCAGCCCTCCCTGCTTTAAAATTCCTTTCCCCTTGCCAACCAACATTCACTTCTATTTTTCTGTTTTGTTTAACTATAACGACCTCTATCACAAAGCCTGTGAAGATTTTATTGTACTTAACATATTTACAAGGTTAGCCTTCCTCGGCTAGCTTCTTGAGGGAGGATATCATAGAATTTTTCATTTTTGAATTTCAAATGCCAACACAGTGTCTGGTAGATAGGTATATTTTTGGGAAAAAAAGAATATTGTTTTCCTCTAATTTTATTTATTTTTATTTTATTATTTATTTATTTATTTATTTATTTATTGTTTTTTGAGACGGAGTCTCGCTCTGTTGCCCAGGTTGGAGTGCAGTGGTGCGATCTTGGCTCACTGCAAGCTCCACCTCCTGGGTTCACACCATTCTCCTGCCTCAGCCTCCCAAGTAGCTGGGACTACAGGCGACGGCCACCACGTCCGGCTAATTTTGTTTTTTTTTGTATTTTTAGTAGAGATGGGGTTTCACCGTGTAAGGCAGGATGGTTGCTATCTCCTGACGTCGTGATCTGCCCGCCTTGGCCTGCCAAAGTGCTGGGATTACAGGCATGAGCCACCGTGCCCGGCCTCCTCTCATTTTTTTTTTTTTTTATGACACACAACCACTATCACTCAATACACTTAGGAAACACAGTTTTTCCTAAAGAATCTCCTAGTATATCAGTTTTCCTCCACCCGCCAAGCTTAAAATTCTCTACTTTTATGAGTAGACATTGAACAGATTTTTTAGGGTGGCATCTTGACCACCCTTTATAACATTGCTTCCGAGAGACCACATTCTGAGTTCCAGAGAGTGGCTAAGAAAGAAACTTTTGGAATCCTTTTTGAAAGCGAAGGCCTTTTACCTTCCTTGCTGACTCAAGCATGGATTCTTGTTACATTCCAAGGGACCCTCACCCCATCAGGAAATGCAGTGCATCACTGTGAACATGGCAGAGTGTCAACATTAAAGAAGAGGGAGGCTGGCAAGCGGTGAGGCCCAGTAGGACCTTAAGATTGTATTACCCATTTAAGGATCCAGCCCTCTTGGATATACCTGCAACCTACCTAGGAGGACCTCTGAGAGGCTGGAATGGAGGGGAGCCAAGCTTGGCCTTCCTCTTTGTAGAGCTCCAAGTATTGTGTGGCTGGTGTTAGCTCAGCATCTCCTGCTTTTTTGGTCAGTCTTTGGCTACTTCATCTCTCCCATTTGTTTTTTTTGATATAATATTTGTCCAAGATTCTTTCTTTTTCTTTATTAAGGTATAAACATTTACAAAAAAATACTTTAAAATCTTAAGTTTGATGACTTTTTGCAATTGTATACATCCATGTTACCATCACCCAAATCAAGACATAGAACATTCCTAGCAGCCCAGAAAGTTTCCTGGGCCTTTCTCAGTCAACCCACTCCAGAGGCAAACACCATTCTGAGTTCCATGTCCATAGATTCATTTTGCCTGTTACTTCACATAAACAGACTCACATAGCCTGTTTCTTCCCTTTCTTTTAGTCACTAAAACAACAATAACAATGTTGTTAGATATATCTAACAATATTAGATGTTAGACAAATGTAATAATAACAATATATAGGCATAACTTAATTCCTTTTTTCTCTTTTTTTTTTTTTTTTTTTTTTTTTGAGATGGAGTCTCACTCTGTCACCCAGGCTGGAGTGCAGTGTGGTGTGATCTGGGTTCACAGCAACCTCCACCTCTTAGGTTCAAGCTATTCTCCCGCCTCAGCCTCCTGAGTAACGGATTACAGGTGTGCGCCACCATGCCAGGCTAATTTTTTGTATTTTCAGTGGAGCTGGGGTTCACCATGTCGCCCTCCTAAAGTGCTGGGATTACAGGTGTGAGCCACCACACCCAGCCCTAATTCCTTCTTTTTTTTCAGTTAACATCTCAAATTTTTGCTATATAATTTCATAATAGCAAAAAAGCTTCTTCATGGGGTAGGAGATCATGGCTTTTGTGAAGAAGTAAACAAGGGGCAATTTGCATGATTGTTATTGACTTCTTTACACATTCTGGCATAACGTTAAAAAAATATATATATATATAAAAAAAAAACATTTCATGATAATGAGGAAAAAAAGCTTCTTCCTGGGGTAGGAGAGCATGGCTTTTGTGCAGAAGTAAACAAGTGAGATTCAGAATGAGCCTGATGAGGGAGCTTTGGTTGTCGGAAGGCTGAGAACATCCTTCCCTGGCAGGCTTTTTCTGGTGGCAGGAGATTTCTTACAGTATCTCAGGATCAGAGACCCCTTGAGCCACTTCCTGTCTGCATTCTTTTTTATCTCTTTGAACATGGAACTATTTGACCAAAGAATTCCTTCTGCCTCAAATTCTTCCTCTTGGATCTTAGCAAAGAGAAAACATTGTCTAAAGCGAGAGTTAACTGTACTTTGAAAGTCATGAAACACACACACACACAGAGACATACGATTAAAAACCCTTGATCACACATTTGGGTTTGAGTGATACAAGTAAGGCAAATGATAATAGAGCAAAATATACCATTATTGATAAAACCTACACACCATGAGTATAGGTCTCTGAGTATCATCTGACCACAGATAAGGGGCAACTCCTTGTTTTGTTTCCTTGATGGCTTCACAATACAGATGGATACATACATGGAAAAGGTATGAGTGTCAGAGAGGCATAAATGCAGAGAAAGTTGGATCCTGAAATAATATTTGCAGAAATACTTAAAACATGAAAAAGAGAAAACTTAGCAATTTCACAGCACAGTGCAAGGTCTAACTTCATTGGTTAAATAGTCCCATATGTGGTAATCTACAAAGCTGGGAGACTTGGACTGGGACAGCCAGGGCTCTGTGCAGAATGGATGGGGAGTGAGCAACTTGTGCAACCTCGTTGAGTTCATTCCTGCCTCTCTAAGTGGGGTAATAATGACAGTGTCCACCTCACAGGGCTGGTGGGAGAGGTGACGGAAGTGAGGTGTGGTCAGGCTATTTGTAAACCATCCATGCTGTCCATGTGGCAATAGTCTCTCGTCTCTTTCAGAGTTGGAATAAATGCTCTGGAGGGGATGTGGGATCCAGACTCTTTATCCTATGGTCATTGACTTTTTGGAGGACTAAAGAGCAAAGTGTTGTCTTTTTCCTCACCCTGTGACTTCCTCTTTGGGGAAAAGTCAGCATTTTGATAGGAAATCAGATGTAGGGAAGCAGAAAACCTGTTAGAGTCAGAAAGACCTGGGTTGGAATCCAGACTTCCTCATTTACTACCTGCGTGTGTGACCTTGGATGAATGTCTTAACATCTTAGAGCCTCCGTTTTCTCATATGGAAAATGGGAATAGACTTCAATGGATTCAATGGATTTCTGGGAGGACTGGATGAAATAAATCCTTGTAATGGGAGCTCAGCACCGTAGATGGGACTGGTGCTATCACTGATAGAAATGAATTACCTCTCATGTGAGATACCCTGGCAGCAGATGAGAAATGAAACAGTCTATCTTGCTTTCGGCACACCGGGATCGGAACAGGGCAGAAATAAGGAATGCTGGTGCTAACACAGAATAAAGTTCTCCATTACACCGGGCGGGGAAGAGATGGATCACCTGGATGCAGAAAATGCTGCAGATGGGCCAGATGTGCCCAAGCCCATCTGGGGAAGACCCACATCCACATGGTTGGCACTGCAATCCACTCCTCATCTGGAAGGCCTGCCATTCTGTACGTGTTCAGACGCCTCCCAGTGCCGCCAGGGCCAGAGACTGCAGCCATTGGGGTGAGGAGAGTGGGTTGTTTTATTTTTAGCAACAAGAAGACATTCTCCTCCCTCTTCTGATCTCAGCCCCTCTACCCACTCCCAGCTCATCCCAGCAGACGCCTGGGAGCCCCTTCAGGGACAGAGCAGGGAGGTACAGTCTCTACTTCTCCACACCCACAACAACCTTTCCCAAGGCTGGGAACTGGACCAGATCCCAAGTGGGCTCTGGGCCTCACTGAACCTCAAGTTTTGCCAGAAGTGGGGAGCCTAAACTGCCTGTTCCAGGTTTTAGCCAAGTTTCTTTGTTTTGTTCTACAAGATGTTCACCAGGTAACCGTTGGTGGGGGGGGGGGTTTGCTTTTGAGAAATAAACAGCCCATGGCATCCTGACAGTCTCCTCTCCCTCTTGCCCCTTCGCTGAGCCTACCCTCCCCACCTCCCCACCCCAATTTCCTTCCCCAACTCCCAAGTCTCTGAGTTAGCAGCCTCCTGTTTATTAAGCTGTAAAGTTAGGATGGTTCTCATTTCTGAGCTTTTCGTTGGCTACACCTGACTTCGTCTCTTTTTTGCTTTTTCCCCCCACCTCCCTAATCTAAATCACTTGCGCGGTTCTTGCCTTTTAACGGAGGGATAACGTCAGGACATCTGAAATTCCGACTTTATTTTCCTCCAGCACACCTGGCCCCTGCCCTCCAACGGGAACTCCCGTTTGCTTGCTTATTTTAGCTCTCAATTGGTATTAAAAGCAGACTGTAGTTGGGACCATCTGATCTGTAAACGATGCAAGCCCCGACAGCTTTTCCTAGTCCGGGGTCGGGGCGGGCGGCCGCGAGCTGGAGCAGAGGACCTGCGGGAGCCCACGCAGCGCCTCCGCTCTGCCAGGCCCGCCCGCATCGTGCACCTAGGCTGGAGCCCCGCAGTTTGTCGTCTGCAGCCCGGAACCCAAGGTGAAAGGCTTCCGCTGAGCTCCCTGACGCCTCAGCGGAGCATATGCTGCACTCCTCACATTCATTTTTAATTTATGACATCAGTTTAGGGATCACTAGAGCCTCCAAACGGCTTCTTTCAAAACCAAAACAACCACCATAACACAAGCGAGGACAGGAGACGGCCACGGAGTCCAGAACATCGGCTCCTCTGTCCCCGGGGAATAAACATTTGGAAAATCACTTTCCAATGGGGACCTGCTGTCCCTCACGGCAGCTACCTTCCCCCCAGCCTTGTCCTGGAGCCGACAGTGGATCCCAGGGTATTTTGCTATAAAGACATAGCTGGTCTCAAAGTGGCTTCGATTAGGACTTTATAAAGTTACATTAAAATGATCAAATGCGTACTTGCAGGAAGATTAAAGGCTCTCCCAAATACATTTACACACACACACACACATCTAGAATTGTATACAACATACATTGTATAATATATAAAACATTATGTTAGATAAGTAGTATAACAATATTATATAGGAACTGGATGTTAAATATTATGATATGAAACCACATCATACATATTATATGTTGAACAGTATATAATACAAACGGACCATCTATGTTATAGATGGTATATACGAGACAACATGTCCTCTGAAATAGCCCAGGTGCCGATCTCCTTGTCGCCAAGCACCAACTCAGTACAAGGCGCTGGAAGGGAAGGAGCGAAGCGCATCAGGGTCTCCCCATAGTGACGCAGTCACCCCAGCCCTCACCCTATCCCAGTTCCCCACACGCCCACGTGTCTTTGGGGTGGATGAAAAGATCTCAAACGACCAGCTCCTCATTGGGATAAAGTAGTGAAAAGATGATCTCTGATAGAGGTCAAACTCCAATTGGGAGGAGGGCGCAAATTCTGTAAATGACACCCGAGGGCACACTCACCAGGTTCACTGCAAGCCCTGAGCGTTTTGCGTTTGGTGCCCCAAGTGTAAATCTAAGTATTCTGTCTCCGACACGTAAAACAACTTAAAGTGCCATTTTCCAACGGAGGCATTTAGAAGCAATTTGAAAATTGAAACGAATCTTTATATGCAAGACTGGAACGTTCCAGAGGCCCTTTAAAGCTGCGGTTAGCAAGGCAGTTAGGGAACTCAATGATGGGCTGCAAGGAGACGATTGAACGCACAGCCAAATGCACAGTTAGAAATTTGATATTAAACACGCTCTCGCAAGTAATGCAGTTTAATGATAATTGCTGCGTGTTTACTCTTCACTGGCAGGGGAAATAGAAGAAACATTTTGACAGAAAAGTTACCCTAAAGAGTTACACTGTTTACAAGGGGAAAATATCTCAGTGGCCGCTGCTGGCTTACTAGCAACCCAAAACAGTGTGTGGGGGCATTAGTTTTCCTCCAGAGCTACCGAGAAGGGGAAACCCAACATCAAGTGTCTGGCAGATGGGAGTGTTGGGAACACTTTCGTTGGGAACGCACAGCACAGCTCCCTTCCTCCGAGCCACCTCCAGACCCCTCGGCCCTCCCACGATCCCCAGTTCCCGGGTCCGAGGTTCTGGGCCAGCGGCGGCCAGCGCGCCGCGCGAGCAGCTTTTATTCGCAGTCTCTTTAACTCGCCCTTTCCGGTTCTCTTCCCTTCGAGCGCCCTGCAGCGGAGTGTTAGACAAGCGCTGTTGTCTGTGGGCTCTCACCTCAGAGTCAATATTATCTCAGATGGGCACAATAGACTGGAATGAAAAGCTAATATTGAATCAATGCTGTCCCTGTCCGCGCCGCCGCGATGCCACCCTTTGTTGCGCACGCCGCCCCCGGCAAGCTGCTGGCGGCCGGGGCTAAGCGGAGGGCGGCGGCGGTCGGGCCTCTCCCGGTCCCCGCCAGGGGTGGGAGGACACTTCGGACCCAGCGTAGAGGAGGCCTCCGAGGCCCAAGCCGGCTTCGGCTGCTGCGGGTCCCCAGAGGCTCCCTCGGGCCTCACTCGCGGCCTCTCCTCCAGACGCCAGGGGCCTGCCACAAAGCCGAGGGCTCCGCATGGCCGTGGGAGAAGCCGGGTGCACGGAGCCTCCCCGCGCCCAGACGCCGAGGGGATGCAAACAGGAGAGCCAGGCCTGGTATGGCCAACCTCCAGGCCCGAGGGGCCCCAGAATACGCGTGTGGCCGGGGGAGGGGGTAGCTGTAGGGGCCAGAACCAGAGGATTCCTTCGCTCTCCCCTGGGGGCCGGGCCCCAGGAGTTGCAGCAGAGCCTGTCTGTAATTAGGGCCTCCTGGTCCGGCAAAGCTGCGGTACTCCTAGAGAGAGTTGGGGTCTTCGAAGGGCATGCGATGGGGTCGTGGTCGCATCAGTGGTCGTGGTCAGACCCTTGTGAGCCCCTTCGGAAGCTCCTAGTCCCTGTCCATTCTTCTGTCCCCCAGCTCTCTCCGCGCAGGCCGGGCAGAGCCGGGGAAGCAGAAGATGCTAGACAAGGGGTCTTGGGGCCGCCTCGCTGACTGCGGTTGGAAGCACCAGTTTTCCTGCCCGCTGGCGCAGGCGCTGCTCTGTGGCCACCAGCAGAGGTTTCCCGGCCGCTGTGAGTCGCTCACGCGAACGACGTGGGGATACAGGGCACACGGAGTCTCAGCCGCCGCCACGCAGCGCCTGCCCTGCCCGCGCTTCCGTTCACTGGCAGCTGCGAGGCCACTAACCACCCTCCTCCCTCCAGTCCTAAACTCGGGGCTGGAGTCCGCAGGAGCTAAACCAGGAAGAAAAAAAGGGCAGGGCCTGAGGCCCGGAAGAGCGGCCTGGAGGACAACGGTGACCGGGTGCATAAGAGGCAAGAGCCAGAGTGACATTAAGTGGGGCCGCCTGGGCGAACCTTGCTGCTTGCACCCCAGCCCACCTGCAGGGCACTCTTCCCTGCCTTTTCCCCTTGGCTTGAGTGCGAGAGGCTGATTCCTGTGGGCGGGGAGGAGAGGGTGGTCTTCCTAGGGCTCCTAGTGAAGTGAGCACTGCACCCATGGCTAGGAGGTGGGGGTGCCCCGAGTGACTTTTTTAACTTCCCTAAGCCTCAGTTTTCTCATCTGAAAAGTGGGTATCATGACTGTTTCCCTAACTCACCACACCAGATTGTGATGTTCACTGAGATCATGGGCTTGAGCACACATACTTAAACAAAAATGCTAAAACTCGATACAGGTGAGAGGAATTGTTAGCCTTCTTGTAAGTCTTGCCCCAATCTTCCCCACGTTTCAAGGAGGGCCGCAGAGTCCAAAAGAAGAAACCTACAGTTTCCTTTTTTTCCTCAGATGGCAGGATTTCCTCTTCAAGTCCAAGCCCAGCCCCCACATCCAGAACATGGGGAAATACTAAAGAGACGATTAAGTCCCTGAGAGAGGGGCTCCTGGGACGCCAGCGTTTCAGAAGTAGCATAGGCTCCTAGATGGAGGCTGACAAACCCAAGGAGCGCCTTACATTGTCGGGCAAGGACCAGACTCCAAGTTAAAAGACCGGCCGGGCCATCAGTGGCAGAGAGCAGAGCCTCAAACACGAAAAGCCAGAAAGTGCTGCAGAGGCGTGGAAGGTGCGCCCCGCTTCCGCTCCCCATGCTGGTCCTCTGGGAGCCCAGGAGCCCGTGCACGCTCTGGTGGGCTCATAGTTTGTAGCTTTGGAGGCGATGGGAAGGATTTGCCACGCTCCCACCCACCCCCTATCCCGAGAGAGTGCAAGGGAGATGCAACTGTCTTTACCCCTATCCCCGGCAGGCGCCCCGAACTAGAGTGTACTTGTTTCCGGCTCCTGCACCACCGTCTGTGTGTACGTCTGTCGGTCCCCCTCAGTTCTTGCTTGGTCCTAGGCTTTCATTTGAAGGCAGCTGAGGGAGAAAGAAACTGGCTCTGTTTCCTCAATAATGAATCGAGACAGCGTGTGTGTGGTGAGGGAGTGACGAGTTTCAACGTGATGAAGGAGATAAAACCCGACGGCGGGGTCCTGCCGGTGGCTTCATGCGTCACTGAAACGTTGGGTCTCAAAACGGATAGATCTCCGGAGACGCAGACGTTCGCGCGGATGTCCAGAGGAGGACAGCGCCCCTGCAGCCACCCGCGGAGGCCAGGGCCAGGGTCAAGACCCTGCCGCAAGGGCTCGGAGCTCCAAACAGTTATGCTGAGGGCGCCGCTCCCAGGCCGCCTTCCTATGACACGGGTTTCCAGTGAAGCCCAAGCGTATTCCACGGCCTCACATCACCAGAGGAGCCAGGCTGCCCCGGGACGGATGGGGTACGCGCGCTCCGAGAGGAATGGGAGAGTCATCAGAACCCCGTCGCGGCGGCCCAACGTGCGCTGCTAGGAGTGTGTAGTAATTAATCGCCACCCCTGCCAAAACCAAGGACCCCCTGTGTCGGGCGTCCTCCGCCTGCCGCGAGGGGGCGCGGATATGAGAGAGTCGCACCCCGGGACCCCAGCTCTTCCGACTCCACCCCAGGCGGGGTCCGCGCAGGCCGTCCCAGGCCTGTTCTCTGAACCACCAGGGTCAGGCCGGGAGATATGGGACCTCAGGCATGGAATTGTGGCTGCACAGGTGATCACGGCTTCCTAGTCCTTCTTAGAGCAGAACCTGTCCCATCCCAGCCCCTCTCTGCGCTCCCTTCGGAAGGAAGCCGGACTCCTACTGGAGCTGGAATTCCTCTCAAGCCAAGAGCTGGAGCTGAGGGAGGCAGGAGGGACTCACTTCCAAGCCGCCCGGGCTCCTCTGTAGCCAGTGAGCCTCCTTTGACCCCTCCGCTGGCCTGGATGACGGCCTAGGCGAGACCTTGGCAATGCGGCGCAACCCCAGCACTCCCCCGCCCTCGGGCTCGGGGGCTCGGTGGGTATCGCGCCCGCGCCCAGCCCTGCCACTAGGCGCCGCTGCGCGCACGTCAATCGGGGCCCCAGGCCGCTGCGCCCGCCTGGCGAGAGGCCTTTAGGGAAGACGCCAGAAAGGGATTTGTCGTAATAATTTAAAAAAAATGTTTTTAGGGCATTAATTATACTTTTCGTTTTCTCACCGCCACCCTACGCGTTCGGAGAGGCCGGCGTGACTGGGGATCTCAGTGGGTTGGAGGAATTCTTAACGCCCCCCAGGCCTTTCCAACTTGGGACACCATTAGTGCGCCTTGGACTGGGAAAGGGCTCGCCCTTCACGGGCGTCGGTGAGATCCACGGCCCGCCGCGGGAGCACAGGACGGGCTCAGCGTGCTGGCTCAACGTGAGGACCCGAACCTTGGCGATCAGGGACCAAGACTTGGCAGAGTGCAGTGGGTAGGTTCCACGGCACAAGGCCATGACCTAGCAATAACTAAAATGTGATGAACGCTAACAGTGTGCTAAATATTAGCTCACTCACTCCTCTCAACAACCGTTAACACATTGCTATTTCCTTTTGGCAGATGAGTCAACCATGGCTCAAGAAGGTGAAAGTCACATAGGTGGCGACCCCAGACAGCTCCCACACACCTATTCTCAGTTGCAGGAGGCCATGCACCCACCCCAGGTACCTCACAGGCCTAGCACGGAGCGCAGCGATGGAGAAGCACTGCCCTTTGCTCCTTTGAAGTCCCTAGTTCATTATGTGCCAGACACTGTCTAAGCACTTAGCTTTGTTTATGTCATTGAACAAACCCAAAGCAAAGGTACTATTATTTATTCCCATTTCAGAGAAGAGGAAACAGAGGCACAGAGAAGTTAGGTAACTTACCCAAGGTCACACACTTAAGCTGTAAATGCAAGTCTCTCATCTTGGGGGATGGGGGCAGGTGTATTAAAGTATAATTACATATAGTAAAACTCACCCTTTGTAATGTACGGTTCTGTGAGTTTTGAAAAACATATAGAATCATATAAATACCACCACAATCAGGAAGTAGGATAGTTCTATCATCCTCCAAAACAAGTCGAGTGCTACTCCGACTGCATTGGCTGTATTTTTACATATGACAAAATGAGGTCGGGAGGTTTCCATGTTGCCCAAGGTCATTCAGTGACAGATTCGGAATTAGAACGTTTGAATGTGTCTGCTAGTCCAGCTACCTGCAAAGGTAGATTCCTCAGTCTACAGAGCCCAAGAGGCAGCAGTGGCTTGGGGCACACATAGGACAGAGGGAGGAAGCCCCTTGCTCTAAGCTGGAGCCTCAGAAATCCCCACATCTCCCACTCCACACAGGGCTACTTAACCAAACACCCACTCCATGGGCAGCTAAGGAACAAAGGTGGTCGTATTCTGCAAGGCCTAAATCCACAAGTAAAGTTGAGCAGCAGGGCAGCTGTGCCATCTAGGAGCTCAGAGTCCAGTCCAGACCACAGTGCCCAGTGCCCTGGCACGCCTCCACTGGCCACTCTGGTTAATGAGTTACTATCCTAGTTAATTTCCCTGCACATCGGGGCTAGACCCCATGAACCTTCCCGGGCTCCTCAGGCCAAGTGCATGAATTAGCATAGATTACCCAGCTTCTGGGGTTCCGAACTGCCTGACTCACTAGAAACCCACTTCTCCTTCAAGGGGCTGGAGAGCAGCTTGGGTCTAGTAGCACTTGGAGCAGAGGAACTAGCATGCCCCGCTGCCTTCAGGAAGGGGGACACCAGACCTCAGACTCCGCTTCCCCTTTACCCATGCCTACCTGTTGGCTAGCTAGAGCCCTTGGGGTAAACCTGGCCACAGAAGGACAGTTTATAAAAGGCGGGTGGCCTGCAGAGGATGCCAACTGACTAAAGTGGGGACTGTGTAGCACTCTACCCTCTACTACAGCCAAATGTCCCTGCCTGGGGCAGAAGGCTGAGGGGTCCGTCTCCAGTCCAACACTGTCCTGGTTAAGGGAATAATGACTGCACCTTAGCACCCAGGGCTGCAAGTTTTAAAAGAGGGAAGGCACCCATCACCCTTACACATCGCAAACCATCTGGGTCTCAAACCATCTATCTCCCAGACAAACTGGATTCCCCATGCCCTCAAGGTCAATGACTTTTATGCCCCCACCCAAGATCACTAAGGGTGGAGCTTTCAGTGGCTCCAGTTTGCAACCCCTGAGTCTCAGGCTGAATTTGGAGGGTCTGGCCTGAGGGCACTGCCAGAGCCTGGCCCTTCAGTCCTGCTTCTGAAGCTTGCATGAAAGGTGCCCTCTCCTGCTTGCCAGGATTCTGGATCCATAGTCTCCCTAAGCTGGGTGTTTGTTTCCAGCCTCAAAAACCTGAGGGCGGACCTCTAGCTCCACCCTGGGCTTACTGACTGGGCACAGCCAAAAGACCTCCCCACTCTGCCATGCCTTCAGGCTCCCTGCTGGCCTAGGAGAGGAGAGGCCTCTAACCCACAGCCTAATTGAGAGAGAGATTTCCAAACTGCAGACAATATTTTGGGGGACAGTGGTCCAGGCCCAAGGGAGGTGCATCTTTAAATGCACCCCCACCCCAAGGGCTGGATTCAAAGCCCAGAATCTTTGGGCCTGGAAAAAGAGCAGGAGGAGAAAGCAAAGTCACCTGGAACTGACAGAGGGACAATACTGGGCCAGGACCCCAGCCCAGAGCTTCGAAGCCTAAGGGAGAAGGAGGTGTCTCCCACTGTAAGGGCAAAGCTGAGGCGCACACCTGTCTAGTGTGAAGATGTGTATGTATGTTCCCTGGGAAGGTGTGGAGTGGGGGCAACAAAGATGATCTCTGCCAGTTCCCCACGAATCTCTCTGGTTCCCTGACGACCCCGGAAAACACTGCTCCCAACTCCTCTCTTGCCTGGTTTCCCAAAAGAGGTTTTTGGACACCTGCCCCAACACAACATTTTATCTGGAATAAAGGAGTAATTGACACAAACATAAATATACAGTAGATGAAACCAAGGGAGGAAGCAGGTAGCTTGTCCTGAAACCTGTCCCCTCAACTATGCTTCTGGTGGCAGTGCAGCCTGGCTCACGGTGGACTTCACTCTTCTCCCCCCATTCCCATTGGCTTCTCCCAGGTCTCACGGCAACCTAGTCACCAAACACAGGCATTTCTGCTTTCTTAGGAGAAATGACAGGGGCCTGAGAGTAATAGTTTTAAAGGACGCTAGACTTTTTTTTTTTTATTATTATTATCATTAATTGTAAACGTGCAAAATACCTGCTGGTACTTCACTTTAGAAGAATGTAATGGTAAAAAGAAAAAAAGGAAAAAAGAGGCGGCTGATGAATAGATAATAGATCTTTAACCACCAATAAACAGAGAGCAGCGCCAGCAGCCTGGGGATGTGATCATAATTATGCCGCCGCGCGAGCCAATGGGGACGAGGGAATTCGGTCCTAAAATCATCCCAAAACCGAAGGCGAGCTCGAAAATGCGGACACGGCCTGGGACCGGAGAAACGATCCATAATCCCTAGTTGCACTGGGTTTGCACAGCAACCCCCCCCCTCCCCGGGACAACAGATGGCATAATAATAATAGAAATAATAATAATAAAATAATAGCATCCATAATAATAATAACATTGACCACAGTAACAAAAATAATTACGTCGGAACCATAATAGTACGGTAGCACCACATCAGGCTCTCCCCTGACCTCGGACTACCGCTCCCAGATATTCCAGAAGGAATTGTTTTGGGGAAGGAGGGGAGCACCCTCCCAGACAGAAAACGCTGGAGACCGTGGGGCGAGAGCGGGAGCGAGTTGGAAGCCCACTGCTTCAGCGGGGTCGGCAGCTCCCGGTCTCAACTCGCAAACGAACGAGCCGGGTCTAGACTCGCGAACGCACCGACCCTGGGACCTCGAGGCTAAGCGTGGTTGGTGGGGTGGGAGGACCCCGCACCCCCTCTCCAGGATCCCTCCTGGCCTAGGAAATCGCTGGGAGTTTTGCTAAGGGTGGGGATTGGTATAACCGAACAGCGCCTTTAGCCCAGGAACCAGCCCCCGCCCGCTTACCCTCGCGGTGCTCCTGGGACGATCCCAGTTCCCCCGACGCAGGGCCGCGTAAGGCAGCCGCGGCGGAGCGCTAGGCGAAAGGAATCTGTTTGTCCGTCTGTCCTACCAGCTTGGGCTCAGCAGGCTCCGGATTCAGGGGGCCGCAGCGGAGGCGGCGCCGGCCAGGGACTCTGCAGGGACCGGGGTGCCCCGGAGGGAGTGGTGCTGGTGGAGGAGGAGGCGGTGGCTGAGGGGGAGTAGGTGGGGAAAGAGGAGGAGGAAGAAGAGGAGGAGGAGGAAGAAGAGGAGGAGGAGAAGAAGAAACCGGAGGAAGAGGAGGAGGCGAAGGAGGAGGAGAAGCCGCAGCGGGCGCCGCAGGAGCGAGTGAGCTGGGAGCGAGGGGCGAAGGCGCGGAGAAGTCGGGCGGCCAGGCGGGCTGCGGCAGGCTCGGCCGAGGCGGCGGCGCCGACTCCGTTCCACTCGGCCGGGATCCAGGCCTCCGGGTTCCCAGGCGCTCACCTCCCTCTGACGCACTTTAAAGAGTCTCCCCCCTTCCACCTCAGGGCGAGTAATAGCGACCAATCATCAAGCCATTTACCAGGCTTCGGAGGAAGCTGTTTATGTGATCCCCGCACTAATTAGGCTCATGAACTAACAAATCGTTTGCACAACTTGTGAAGAAGCGAACACTTCCATGGATTGTCCTTGGACTTAGGGCGCCCTGCCCGCCTTTTGCAGAGGAGAAAAAACTTTTTTTTTTTGCCTCCCCCGAGAACTTTCCCCCCTTCTCCCCCCTGCCTCTAACTCCGATCCCCCCACGCCATCTCGCCAAAAAAAAAAAAAAAAAAAAAAAAAAAAAAAAAGAAAGAAAAAAAAAAAAAGAAAAAAAAATTACCCCAATCCACGCCTGCAAATTCTTCTGGAAGGATTTTCCCCCCTCTCTTCAGGTTGGGCGCGTTTGGTGCAAGATTCTCTGGATCCTCGGCTTTGCCTCTCCCTCTCCCTCCCCCCTCCTTTCCTTTTTCCTTTCCTTTCCTTTCTTTCTTCCCTTCCTCCCCCCACCCCCACCCCAAACAAACGAGTCCCCAATTCTAGTCCGTCCTCGCCGCGGGCAGCGGGCGGCGGAGGCAGCGTGCGGCGGTCGCCGGGAGCTGGGAGCCCAGGGCGCCCGCTCCTCGGCGCAGCATGTTCCAGCCGGCGCCCAAGCGCTGCTTCACCATCGAGTCGCTGGTGGCCAAGGACAGTCCCCTGCCCGCCTCGCGCTCCGAGGACCCCATCCGTCCCGCGGCACTCAGCTACGCTAACTCCAGCCCCATAAATCCGTTCCTCAACGGCTTCCACTCGGCCGCAGCCGCCGCCGCCGGTAGGGGCGTCTACTCCAACCCGGACTTGGTGTTCGCCGAGGCGGTCTCGCACCCGCCCAACCCCGCCGTGCCAGTGCACCCGGTGCCGCCGCCGCACGCCCTGGCCGCCCACCCCCTACCCTCTTCGCACTCGCCACACCCCCTCTTCGCCTCGCAGCAGCGGGATCCGTCCACCTTCTACCCCTGGCTCATCCACCGCTACCGATATCTGGGTCATCGCTTCCAAGGTACGTGCCACGTCGCGGAACTGCAGAGCGCCGTTCCCGCCGCATCCTTTACTGCCCCCGGCCTGCTCCGGGTGGGCGCTTGGCAAGGCCTGGGCGGAGGTTTCTCGGGCTTGCGGGCCAGCGCGCCCTGTTGGGAAACTAGGCGGCGCGGGGCCGGTGGTGGTGTGGATCCCCAGTCTCCTAAGCTACGACCGGTTTGAAGTGATAGCCTGCGGTCTGCTTGACCCTTTGGGAAGGGGTGCGAATGGAGAAGTTGTCCCCCAGTGCGCTTGTATCCGAGCAGGCTGTGCGTGCCCGGCGCCGCGGGGCCCAGAGCCTGCGGCGTCCCCAGGCTCCTGGTACCATCGGCAATGCCCCTAACCGTCCTGGCTCCGAGGGGCGCGGACAGGACTCGGCCGCCAGGCTTGCTTTCGACTGCGTTCGACCCTGTTCACCACCCACTTTGCGCCCCTTCAGTCCAGACCCACCACTTCTTGGTCTTCCACCCTCTTCTGGAGGCGAGAGGACCCTCCCGCCCCCGGCGAAAAGTATGGGATTTGTTTTTTCTTTCCTGCTTTTCGGAGGCCTGGGGAGGGGCGGGAACCCGTGCGGGAGGAAAGCTCCAGGGCTCGGCGCTCTCGCCGCGACCTGCTTAATTGGGGCGCCGAGCAGCCACAGCGGGAAGGCAGGTTCGGTCTGGTTTTTGTTTTTCTTTCTTAAAAAAAAAAAAAAAAAAAAGAACCTGGTCAGAAACTGTCTTAGAGGGAAATATCTGTTCGCGTGTTTTCATTTATTGAGATTTTTGACTTGTTTTTCTCTGGGTACGGGGTGGGAGGAGGAGAGTTAAAACTTCAGAAAAAGGGATAGTTTACCGATCGGAGTCGGTGAAAAATCTACCTCCGGCGGCAGCCGATCAATACTCCAATACTCCGCGGCTTGTCCATTCATTAACCCATTGCGTTCCTGCCGGAGCCTAGAGTCGGGTAGATGTCACCCCCCTCCCCATATTTAAAAAAATCAAACCAAAGGAAGAAAAAAAAGAAAAACCTTTTACCCTTATTCCCGAACTAGATTTGCCTGCATCCTGCCTGGGCTGTCGGTTTGTTTTTCTTTGTTTGGGTTTTCGGTGAATCGATTTCCTATCCTAATGAGTGAACCCAAAACTCTGAGGCTTTGCTCGAAAAGTTTAGGGTTGCCCTTCCTCATTCTCTATCAGTCATGCTCATGGTCCCCCCACCAGACCCGGAGCCGCTGGGATCTTCCTGCGTTTCAGACTGTCCCGGCGGTGTCTGCAACTCGGTAACCACCCCCCCCGGGTTTCGATCTCTTCGCTCGCGGTTCTCTTCTAGTTCTCCGGAGCCGGGAGCCCCGGAGCCCGGTTCTCGAGAGGCAGCAGCGGCTGTAGCTGGGCGCACCCGCAGGCGAGATTTCTGTCCCGATCGGGCTGCAACGACTCGCTCCGCCTCTGTACTTTTCCGGAGGGGCAACAAAACAAATAATTTAAAAATAAATCTCCAAGAAAACTTTGGAGAGCAGCCCGCCGCCTTTCCACCCTGGGTCAAAGTTCCCCGAGAGGTTAGAAAGAAGAGAAAGTCGTTTCTTCGGGCTGTGGGCGCCAATCCCCCGGCCAGGCTCTGCGGCTCCCTCCCCTGCCCACAGCGCCCGGCGAGGAGGTGGCGAGGCCCGCGGCGCCAGGGCGGCTGCGGAGCCGGCCGAGGTCAGGAGCCTGGGGGACTGGTCCCGCCGGGGCAGCGGCTGGTTGGGTGCCGCACAGGTGGACACCCAGCGTTGCGGGCCGGGCAGCTGAGCCGGCGTTCCCTTCGTGAGCCCTTGGGAGGACCACTGACCCCCGCAGGTCGAGCGGCGCCAGCTATGCGAAGGCCCTGAGCGCGGTGACTGGCCAGCCCGGCTCGGGAGAAGTGCGCGGCTCGGGTCAGAGCAGCCCCCCTAATGGGATTTCTGCTGTGCTCCCCGCAGGGAACGACACTAGCCCCGAGAGTTTCCTTTTGCACAACGCGCTGGCCCGAAAGCCCAAGCGGATCCGAACCGCCTTCTCCCCGTCCCAGCTTCTAAGGCTGGAACACGCCTTTGAGAAGAATCACTACGTGGTGGGCGCCGAAAGGAAGCAGTTGGCACATAGCCTCAGCCTCACGGAAACTCAGGTGAGTGCGGCCCGGGCGCGAGGGACCCATCTGGGCGTGCGCCCCCACCCCAAATCTGGCTCTCAAGCACACCCATGAGCACGGAGCTCTGTGAGGGCCTTCCGCACAGGTCCTGGTGGCTGGTTCCACGCCTGGGCTCGGGATGTATGTCTCAAGGTGCTTGGCTTTGTTGGGTTCCAGAAAGGGGCTGTAAGTGCCAACCTGCCCCAGGTTCTGGGGAAACGCGCCGAGTTGTTTCTCTGTCCAGTTGGACATGTCCTGGCTAAGACATCCCTGCATTTCTGGTGAGACTTTTGGTGAGAGTGTGAGGACCCTGCTGGGGTCCAGGAAGAGGGAGAGCACAGTGGGGTTTCTGGGTGTTTGGGGCTGGAGACTGGTAAGGACAGGATGTGGGTTAAAGATGAGTTCTGAGCGACTACCAGCCCATGGCTCACACCGTCGGCTCCAGTGACTTCGCTGAAGGAGATGGGCGATCAGAAGGTGGAGGGCAAGCGTCCTGTGTGTACTCTACATCAGAGAAATAAAGCTGGGAGGCTGCAGAGAGAGGGTCTGCCTCAGGGCACAGGCCTTCTGCACAGCAGGGTCCCTGGGCGGGCCTGGCTTGGGCTTATCCCAGGGTGGGGAGGGGGTTTAGGACTACAGTAGGCGCTACTGTACACGGAGCCGCAGGGTGGGGTCAAAGTTCCCAGCAAACAGTAACGTTTTTGGGCAGATTAAGTTGTAACACTTTTCCTGGGCAGCGCAGAGAGGTCGAGCCTTTTGTTTTAAAACATGTTCCCCACCCCAAAACCGAGGAGGGCCTGGCGGGTTTGTGCGGAGCCCGGCACAAGGCGCGGCCCGGCTGATTTCTCCTGGACAGCCGAGGCGGCGGTGGTCTTTGTCCGCCTCGCTGCCCACGCTGCCTGGAGTCTTTGTGTGCGTGTCAAGCCCCGAGCGCACCGACGCGCGCCTTGGGCCAGCGCCGGGGAGAAATGAACCGTCCTCCCCCTCAATTAGCAAACTCAAAGCAAATTAAATTCAGCCTTGTTCCCGCTCAGCTTTTTCACGGAGCACTTTGGGGGACTGAGGCTTTCCGGGAGAGCAAGACGGACCGACCAGCGGCCTCAAAGGAGGGAATGGAGTGGACCCCAGGGGTCCAGGGACTGGCACTGAGCTAGGGTACTGTTATCCAGATAGGATAGGAGTTGTGGGGAGATGGTATCAGAGGTGCAGTCTCTGCCATCTCCCTTACCTGTACCCCCCTGCTGGGAAGGTTGGACCTTGTTACTGTCTGCTGGCTGAATGAGGTCCCACCACTCAGCTTTCCCAGGGGCCCATGGGATGGCAGCTGACTCCCACCTCATTGCTCCTAAGACCTCTCAGAGCCACTCTGGTTAGGCCCAGCCTCCAGCCCCACCCTGGTGGGAAGTGATGGGACTGGGGTCCGAGGCTGTGTGACCAACAGCCTGTTCCGGGGCTGCTTAGGAGGAGGGAAGAGGGAGCTTGCTGTCATCTCCCCTCCTCTTAGTTTCTCTCTTACTTTCCGTGTAACTGACGGTCTTTCAGAAGCTTTCAGTTTTGAACCCATTTTCCTAGCTATAAAGGTACAGCTGGGTTGGTCTGGAGGCCTGCACACTCCATGCCCCTCCTGGCCTCTTCCAGCCCTATCCCCTTCCTGCTCACCTGTGAGAATCCCCCGCAGGGAGGATGCAGCGCAGGCAAACCCTGATCGCCTACCCAGGGCCCCCGCCACGAAGAGAAGACGCTATATTTAGGAAACACTGCCCAGATCAGCAGAAAATAGAAAGCACATTGGGCCCTGAGGGAAGCTGCAGCAGCGGTGGACTGAGGTCTCCCTTGCACTGGCTTGCTGGAGGGAGTTAGGGACATGTCTCTTTTTATTTTTAATCACTTACTATTTTTGTAGGGGCTTCCCATGCTTTGCAAGGCTTTGCTCTCTGCGGGATATAGATGCCATGTGCAGGGCCAGGAGAGAGGGGACTCAGTGCACTGCGGGCCGCAGGGCCCTGGGGAAAGGCTCTTCAGGAAGGCTCAGAAGGGCAGGGAGCTGGGCTTCTTTTCCACCAGGCACTAAGGGCCCTGCTCCCTGAGGGCAGGCCTTGGAGAGGCTGGACCTTAGGACTTGCATCTGGGGGACTGGGTCTTTGCTGAGTCTGGAACTGGAGTCTGGGCTGGGTGAAAGGATCAGGCACTTGATAGAAGGGTGCTCTGAAAGAACTAACGCACCCCATCGGCCTCTCACCCGCAGGTAAAAGTATGGTTTCAGAACCGAAGAACAAAGTTCAAAAGGCAGAAGCTGGAGGAAGAAGGCTCAGATTCGCAACAAAAGAAAAAAGGGACGCACCATATTAACCGGTGGAGAATCGCCACCAAGCAGGCGAGTCCGGAGGAAATAGACGTGACCTCAGATGATTAAAAACACAAACCTAACCCCACAGAAACGGACAACATGGAGCAAAAGAGAGACAGGGAGAGGTGGAGAAGGAAAAAAACCCTACAAAACAAAAACAGACCGCATACACGTTCACTGAGAAAGGGAGAGGGAATCGGAGGGAGCAGCAGCATGCCGCGAAGACTTTGGACAGCGAGGGCACAGGGTCCCAACCCGAGGCCGTGCCAAGATGGCAGAGGATGGAGGCTCCTTCATCAACAAGCGACCCTCGTCTAAAGAGGCAGCTGAGTGAGTGAGAGAGACAGAGAGAAGGAGAAAGAGGGAGGGAGGGAGAGAAAGAGAGGGTGAGAGAGAGAGCAAGAGCTGAACGTGCACTCTGACAAGGGGAGCTGTCAGTCAAACACCAAACCGGGAAGACAAGATGATTGGCAGGTATTCCGTTTATCACAGTCCACTTAAAAAATGATAATGATGATGATAAAAAGCACGACCCAACCAGGCACAGGACTTTTTTTTTTTTTTTTTGCACTTCGCTGTGTTCCCCCCATCTTTAAAAATAATTAGTAATAACAAATGAAAATTCCATGTCTAGCCCCATCCCACATCTGTTTCAAAACCTTGAAATGCATGTAGCAGTTGTTGGGCGAATGGTGTTTAAAGACCGAAATGAATTGTAATTTTCTTTTCGTTTTAAAGACAGGTTCTGTGTGCTTTTTATTTTGATTTTTTTTCCCAAGAAATGTGCAGTCTGTAAACAATTTTTGATACCTTCTGATGTCAAAGTGATTGTGCAAGCTAAATGAAGTAGGCTCAGCGATAGTGTCCTCTTACAGAGAAACGGGGAGCAGGATGACGGGGGGCTGGGGGTGGTGGGGGAGGGTGCCCACAAAAAGAGTCAGGACTTGTACTGGAAAAAAAAAACCCCTAAATTAATTATATTTCTTGGACATTCCCTTTCCTAACATCCTGAGGCTTAAAACCCTGATGCAAACTTCTCCTTTTAGTGGTTGGAGAAATTGGCCGAGTTCAACCATTCACTGCAATGGCTATTCCAAACTTTAAATCTATCTATTGCAAAAACTGAAGGACTGTAGTTAGCGGGGATGATGTTAAGTGTGGCCAAGCACACGGCGGCAAGTTTTCAAGCACTGAGTTTCTATTCCAAGATCATAGACTTACTAAAGAGAGTGACAAATGCTTCCTTAATGTCTTCTATACCAGAATGTAAATATTTTTGTGTTTTGTGTTAATTTGTTAGAATTCTAACACACTATATACTTCCAAGAAGTATGTCAATGTCAATATTTTGTCAATAAAGATTTATCAATATGCCCTCAGAGTAGTCGTCTTGGGAAATTGAAGTGGATCTTTAAAAATGTATCTCAGTAATTTGAGTGTGGTCCTTCCCCAACTAGGCTCAAGAAACCCAGGCTCCTCACCCACAAAAGGGCCAGTTTGGTGGATTCTCAGGCATTTTAAAGAAAGATGAGGGTGGAGAAGGGAGAAGATTAGGAAAACTTAAGTCCTTCAGAAAAGGGATGGGAGAAAAGTTTTCCAACCAGACCTTTGCCCATTGTATGCCCTACTGAGGGAGTTTAGTTTGAACTTTGGGTTAAAATGCTTACTTCTCTTAACTTCTAGTTATTAAAAAAATACTGGACATGTAGTTGCACATTGAAGACTACTCTCCCAGAATATTGGGGAAAACATGTAGCAGAATCAGAATCTTGCAACTTCTAAACTTTCTGACTTTAAACCCCGAAGTACAAGTCTTACTTTTCCTTCCTTTCTTTCCTTCTCTCCCTGGCTCCAATCTGCCAAAGGTGATGGGCCGAGCCCAAGGGCCTCAGCAGCCTTATAAGGCGAGCGTTCCGAGAAACCTTCAACTCTTAATTTTAACATTAAAGAAAAAGTTGTAATCAGACTTGGAGGAAACTTAGCTTTTTTCCCTCCCTCCTTCCCTCTTCTGGGGGTACGAGGTTGTTTTTGCATGCTTCATTTGCTTCTTATCCTGATAGGCTGCATTAATCAGTTTTATTTCCATTGATAGAGAAACCTCGTCTGTTCTGTTCGAGCTACAAAGCGTCCTGCGAGCTTTTGTGAAAGTGCAAATCAGTTTAAGCAATTATCATACCAGGAATATGAAGGGGAAAGAGGAGGCCTTGCCCAGTGGTCTCCTTTAATCTCTTAATCCATGGATCCAGGGGGGCTGCCTGGACATAATTTAGGACAATCTCCCCACCCTTTACACTGTGATAAGGCCAAGTTACAATGCAGGGCAAAAATACAAGCTTTGTTAACATCCTGCCTTGAAAAGTTAAGATTAGACATTCCGTGCACGTGTGGGGACTATAGGGCACTATGGAAATTTTTTCTTTCTTTTTTTCCTCCTCTTCTCTAAAGTAGAATTCGTTCTCCGTCTCTTTCTCCTTTCCCCCATCTCTGCCTGTCTAGCCCTCCCCTCTTTTCCGCCATCTCTGTCCCTCTGTAGAAACCTGTTTGCTCGTAGTGCGTTTTCACACAGACCCCTCTTGGAAGGTGTGTGTGCTGTGAGGGCTACTCCACCGCCGGGAGTTGCTGGCGGGAGGAGGGAGACGGGGTGGCCTCAGGAGACCCGGGCTTGCCTCTCACAGGGACAGGTGCGCCTCGGGGTATCCAGGAAACCCTCGTGGGGCTTCCAGGCGCTTTGACAGCACGACCCTCGGTGACCACTAGCTGTCTCAAGCGCTTTGCAGTCAGCGCTCCCGCAAAGCATCCCTTTCTCTTCAACAAGTACAAATTACCTTTTCCTTCCACTCACCTTCCGAAACCCGGAATACCTCAAACACTGAGCGCATTCTTAAACATTCTTAAAATTCAGAATGGTCTGTCCAGAAAAAAATTTTCCGTCTTAATAAAAGGTTTATTTCTGCCAAAATTATATACTTTATATTTTTTAAGTACAAGAAAAGGGGGTTGGTGAGGAAGATTTTTCTTTTTTTGGGTAAACGTCCTATGTAGTGTAACAGCAATAAAATCATCAGAGAATACTATTAGCTTTGAAAAAAAAAAAACTAAAAGCTTTATTACAAACCAAGCTTTGAAAATAGGGGGGATTAGGCGGCTGAAAGGGTCCCACAATGGTAAGAAGAAAAGGTTTCATGCTAATGAGGTTAATGCCCTTTGTATCTCAGGCCTCCACATCTTCATTACGCGCTATCTCCGGCTGCACGGAGCGGCTCAGAGAGCCGCAATCCACTCCAACGCCCCCCTTCCCGGCCCAAAGAAGGATTTGATAGCAGCTCTGTTCAAACTAGATAATTATATCTTTTCAAGTCGGAATTAAGATAAAGAAAGTGAAGCAGAGGCGGCTCGCCTTGATCCACTGCAAACAAATTTGGCGCACTTTCGAGTCCTTCCTCCGCCTCAAAAAGGCAGGACAGTCAGCTTATTAGCCGCTCGTTTGCTTTATTAATTCATCTATTTAAAGTGGCAGGATTAGAGCGTCTAATGTGGACGCAGGCTGCCGTGGCGCTGAGGAATATAAATATTTGCGAGATGCCATCCCACGATGACTATCTGGGCGTGGGGCGCGGGGCAGGGTGCGCGTGTGCCCTGCCTCTGCGTTCCCTTCGCAGTGTGCGCCTGCTGGGCTGAGCAGTGGGGTGTGGGAGCCATGTGCCCCAGGTCTATGTGCCCCTTCGTGCTCCCTGGGTGCCAGGCCTGGATGCTTCCGGGCAGGGCTCAATGGGCAGCGTGGGTCAGATTCTGCGCTCCTCCTGGGACACGGTGAACTGTATACATGTTGCCATAGGGTCCTGTCTGTGACCCCGAATGGGGGTATAGGACACAAGTTTGATCCATGTTCCCTTTCCTTGTTAATTACTTGTGGACCTTCCCTGTAGGACCCCTTGGCCAAGTGCATGTTCGGGAGAGGCACGTATTCTCCGTTTGCGCTGCCCTGAGAGGGTCAAACCGAATCTATTACGCGCGTGTGCCGCGGCTACATTCTCCTGCGAGGTACACATGGGTTCCGCGTGCGTTTCTCGCGGAGGCGCCAGAAAGTCCTAGGGTGGGAGAAGCCTTCGACCTCCGAACTTCCTGGCTTTCTTTCTGTGTGTCCAGTGCTCCAAGCTCCTTCTGGCTCTGGTCCTGGCAGGCAAGCCGAGCAGGAGCTGGCGCATTGGCTGCGGCCCGTAACCTGCCGGGCCACTTTTGTGCGAGGGGCGGATTGTGGCTGCCTGAGAGCCGCGCCAGGCGGGACAGGCAGAAAAGGGACTCGGGCCTGCGCGCGGATTTGGAAACCTCGGCTCCTCCCCGTCCCCGCCTCGAGTCGCAGGAAACAAAGTCTGGGACTCGCGGGCCGGTTGGGGAGGGACTCTGGCTGCTCAGAGGCCTGGCCCAGGGCCCCGCTTCGTGGTGGGGGTTTTAAGGGCTGGTCCAAGTCGGTGTAAGGCTGGCAGGGTGAGGGGTCTGTACTTGTATGTTTGTATAGGGTGAGAGCACTAGTTTGTGGTATAATGGCATTTGTGTGGATTGTGGAATAGAATTGTGTGTCTCAGCTAGGACTTTAGTCAATTTGTGTCAGTGCTAATTGTTTGAGTAAGTTAAAGGCTGGAGCGGCCGGGGCTACTTATGTAGATTTGGTCAAGATGTCTAGTTGACCTTGTGCGTCTAGATTGTTTTGAGTTAGGGCCAGCACGTGCAGTTGTGAGGCTGCAGAGTGCCTATGACGGTATGGAAATGCAGTTTATTGAATTTGTGTGCCACGATCTAGTTGCACTGTGTCTCTGTGAATTCGTCTGGAGTTGTGCATCTCAGAGAATGGGGTGACTTCGGTGTGTGTGTGGCTTGCGGGGACGTTTCTCGGTGTTTGGATGGGGGTCCCTGTGATGGATGTCCATGCCTGGCCCTAGGGCAGCATCTGCGTGTCTTGGGATCGAGGCGTGTGTGTCTAGTGAGGAGGCTTGGGCTGGGATGTCATCCGGCAGCGCCCCACTAACTCCGGAGTCTGGCAAACAACAGCCGTTTTGTGTAACTGCGCATTTTTCTAGACCAATCTTTATTATTCCAGCAATCAGCGCTGGAATTACTGGGGCGCCGCCTCGAAGCAGCCGCGGGCGGGGCGGCAGAGGATGCCGGCCTCCAGCGTCTGGAGACCGCGCCCGAAAGCCGGGCTGCGTTGCGGGGCCGCTCGAGCCTCGCCCGCAGCTTCCAGCCCGCACCCTCCGCTTGGCCGCCGGATTTTCTTGCCCCAGCCAGCCCCGTAGCCAGGGGAAAGTGGGAGTTTTGAGAACCCTCTGACCCCAGCCGTGACCCCTCTCCGGGAGATGGCTTCTCCCACATGACCCGGTGCGCCAGAAAACTCTAGGCGGCGCCACGCTTGGAAGCGCAAGGTCCATTCATCAGCCGCGCCCCAGCGTCTAATTGGCCTTTTGTTTATTAGTGTTTGTTGCCCGGCGGGGGGTCTCAGGAGGGCACCGGAGCTGCAAGTCGGGGTGCCAGAAGCGGGCGGCGGACCGGCGCCCAGGGCTGGGGTCCGGGTAGGGCAGAGGCGCATCGCACTCCTCTGAGGGGGCGCCAGAGCGCGCCAAAGATCACGCCCACGTGCGGAGATGCACGCATGGAGGCTGGACTCCGAGTGCCAGAGCCTGGTCCTCCCCGGGGCTAAGGCCCCAGGCTTCGCCCCTGCCCCCACCTCCACCTGCAGGCCGAGCCCTCCCCATCTCTCCACACCCTCAGGATTTCAGACCCGCCTTCCTGCCTCTCCTAAGTTCCCATCCCAGGCGCTGGCCTTGTGGCTGGGTTCCGCTCACGTCCCGCCGTTCTTCGTTCTTCGTGCTTCGAGTTCATTTGTCGTGGCTCCGCCGATTACCCCGGGGAGTAAGCTCCCGGTTTACTCTGGGTTTCCCTCCCTAAATACCAGCCCGGCAGTATGGAGCCAGCATCCGGCTTCGCTGGGTGGTGTGATTGAGAGAATGTTTTTGGCAAGGCAGGGAGAGAGGGATGAGACAAGTACTCAAAATTCCACCTTCCTCACCAAGTCAAACCTCACCTTCCGATCCCTATCTCCCACCCAGTGTTCAATCTCCATATCCAGCCTCGCCATCCTCCTCCCTACCCCACATTTACTGCCCCTCCTGTCATTCCTGAGAGACAGCACAAAAGTAAGGTCTCCATTCCCAGCACAAGCACAAGGCCAAAATGCACCTGGGGGTCCCGGAGGTGCTTGGGATGGGCATGGAGTCTCATTTGGAAAATGACTTGAGGAGGATTGGCCTCGCCTGGCGGTGGCCTGGCTGCCGGCAACGTCTGGAGGGCTGGGCCTCAGCCTGGCCCCAGACGTCCCCTGCTCCCAGCCAGCTCCAGGCCCTATATATAGCACGGGTCTCCATAGCCCTGGCTGGACCCTGACGTCAGAAAGAACTTGATCTTGCCTGCTTCGCTCCTGCTTCTGAAACTGATCCTTGAAATGAGAGAACAGACTCTACACAATTCCCATGGCCTTGACATAAGGTACAGCGATAAATATACACCACTAATGAGCAATTACCATATAATCACCTTCCAATTAGCTCGCATAATGATGAATTAAACATTCTAGCAGGCGGGATTAGGTTTCTTACTTTGTATATTATTTACGAAGGCTATAGCTTCTGCAAAGAACCAAATATCAAATTAGATGGGGGAATTTTCACTTGGGGGTGATTATGCATTCAGGCCAGCGGCTGTGTTCTGGTCACTTGTCAACTGAGGCCTCCTGCAAGGTAGTGACCAGTGCGTTTGGGCATTTATTTTCCTTTTTTTCCTTCTCTCTCTTTAGGTTGCAATTGCCTTTTATTTTTCCTTTTACTACTCTGGCCCCTGGGGTGAGAGGCTGGGGACACCGAGGTGGGGGACTAGGTGGGGTTTGGGGAGGGACCTCAGAGAAGATGAGGTGCAGGCATCAGGCCCTGTCCTTCTGGCCCCATTCGCTTGGCCCTTGTTCCTGTTTCTCTCCAGCCCAGGAAGGATGCCTGAGCAATTGGCTCTGCACAGCTAGGGAGCACAAGGCCAGCATGGCTGCCCACTCACCTAATGCCACGGGCTTCCTCCCACTGCACCTGGTGCCGCTGCCTCACCTTCCTTAGGCCTCCTCGGGGCCTCAGTGCAGTCTATTCCAACTTTTACCTCTGCTCCCACCCCAGTAACAGGGAGAGAAAGGATACCGCGAGTTGAGAAACCAATGACAAACCTCCACATCGCCCGCAGCCACCTCTCTTGTTCGGAAATGAATTTTGGCAAGAGATTAGTTCCTAATCTGATCTAACGCTGCTGACATTTGGGAAGAAGATGAAAATGGCAGCTCAATTTCATTCTGAAACAGGGTCACTTCGCAGGGCTCTGCTCTCCAGAGAATGTGGACGCCCCTCCCCTCTCCTAAAACCGAAGAGCTGGAGGGGCAGCCATGCCAGGGACTGCCCATCCCCAGGTCAGCCAGAGCCCGTGGGCCCTGGGCCTGTCTGCAGTAGAATGGTGGGAGTGGAGGGAGGCTGTCTGGGCTGGGGCCACTGCCTCTGTCCTCTGCCGTCTGCCTTCAGGGCACGGTGCTTGTGCACAGAGAGGGGCTTTTGGGCCCCCATAGAAGACTCTTTAGGCTAGAGAGCCTCTTTCTTGTAGGGAAGGTAAGAAAGTTTCAGGAGTCACCAGTGGAGTAATTAAAGGAAGGTGCCCCAGGGCCTGTGGGGGTTCTTCCCCCTGTACTTCCTGGGTAAGTAAAAGCACAGCTAGGGCTGGGTGGCTGGCACTGGCTGAGGGTCTGGCTTATTTGGAAGCCATGGGTCTGGAGACAGCTGCTCTGGCACTTGACTCCCTGGGGCTGCAAGGTCCTCCTGGAGGCAGAGTTCTCCCTTTCCTCTGCTTCCTTGCTTTCTCCCAGACACACGCTCACCCACTGCAAACCCAAGAGGTGGGCGGGCCATGTTCTTGGTCACCTAGCAGAGCCCTCCATGTCAGCCTTTGTCCTCAACAGGGGCCACTCTGGCAGTGGCCTCATCCTGGGTCAGGTAAGAGAGGGCAGGTAAGTAACTTGTTGCGGGACCTGCCTGGTCACTGGATTTTGTTCCTGAGGGATCAGGCACTTCTGAGGCCTTGTCTGTGGGGCACAGGGCCTGGAATGGGGGTTGAGGACAGCAGGAGAATCTGTGCCTGGATCCCTAGGAAGGGGTGTGCTAATGAAGAGAGTTCTGTGCCATGTACCTTGCATGCTGGTGGCTGCATATGTAGGAGTGGCTATACCTTAATATGCTTGTACAGCATGCAACTTTGAACATGTGGATCACAAACATGCATGTGAGTGTGCACGTGACCATGGGGGTTGGGGTTGCGGTAGCCCGTAGTGTGTCTTCGTGCAGCTTAGCAAAAGGCATCCCTTCTTCTGGGTGGAAGGCATCCCTTCCTCTCCTGTGGCTTGCCAAGTGGAATGTGAACTGGATTTCAGCAGAGCACCCCGTCGCCCATCCTTTTGGCCAGACTTCTTAGGCAGTACACAGTCTGGAGTCCATAAACTCAAATTCTGGTGGAGACATCTGTGTGTTGGGTGTGGTATTATCCAAGGGTGACTTTATTATTGAGAATCAGCTTTATTCCTAGGAGTCCCCTCCTTCGGTGGCACCTAGCTGGGGACTGCCTCTTGCCCCCTTTGCAGTACAGAGGACCTGAAGAGCAACAGCCACCACCGTCTTGGACCCTGAGCAGTATGCAAGCCTGGTAAGCACAGGTACATTTGCGCTTGTGAGTGGGGCTGAGTAACAGAGTACATGTGTATGGATGGATGTTCGGAAGTGTGAATATTTGTGTGTGTGAGTGTAGGTGGGCCCAGGTGTGACCATGGGGGTGGAGAGGGCATGACTGGACATGTTTGTGGGAGCCACAGTGAGGTGCATGGTTGTGGGGTACAGCTGGCTTCTCTGTGTTGCCTCCCCCAACCACGCACAGGCAGAGCCTCCCTTTGGCCACGGTGGTCTGCTTCCTGAAGGGCTCACTGCCACTCCTCTCCTTGACCCACTCTAAATGACTGCGGTTGGCTGGGTGCAGTGGCTCACACCTGTAACCTCAGCATTTTGGGAGGCTGAGGTGGGTGGACACGAGGTCAGGAGATCGAGACCATCCTGGCTAACACAGTGAAACCCTATCTCTACTAAAAATACAAATACAAAAAATAGCCGGGCGTGGTGGCGGGCGCCTGTAGTCTCAGCTACTCAGGAGGCTGAGGCAAGAGAATGGCGTGAACCCGGGAGGCGGAGCTTGCAGTGAGCTGAGATCACGCCACTGCACTCCAGCCTGGGCAACAGAGTGAGACTCCATCTCAAAAAAAAAAAAAAAAAAAAAAAAAAAAAAAAAAAAAAAAAAAAAAAAAAGACTGCAATTGCAGCCTTCCATGAAAGCCAGAAGTGGTGTCTACTACTGTAGATCACTTCAAGCGGAAGGCCACTGCTTTGTTAAGTAAACAGCACCATGTTGACTCAAATGTTGCTTCTGTACTTGCTGTTTAGGGGTAGCACAAAGGGACTTAAGCAGCTCCAAGGACCCTTGGGGTGGTGGTGTCATTCAGGGTTTATTGAAAGCCAGAGCCCTTTAAAGAGCCCCCTTCTCTGCCCACACCCTATGGCACCCCACAACCTGCTTCTCTCTCAAATCTTGAGTTTTCATAGCTGAAAAGGAGACTTTATTTATAATATACTGAATATGCTACAGACCACATCCACTTGTCAGCCTCAAGAGGGTAGAGGAAGAGAGCATGTGTGGGCTTGTGTGTACACACGTGAGGTGTATGTGGATGTACCAATGATCTCAGCCCATCAGCTGTTCGTGGAAACCCCAGGAAGAGTGATCTCTAGAGGGGTCACTTGGTTCTTTGCCCCAGGGAAGGGAATAGGTGAGCCAGGAGTCTCTGGGGGACTAGCATCCAAGCCTCATGCTTGTTTTGGAAGCTCTCTCCCTGCCTCTGGCCCTGGGTTAGATTGTAGGCCAGCCTGGGGGCAGGAGTAAATAGCCACTGCTTCTGCTTCAAATGCCTACTCTGTGCCACCACTTCATGAACATTGTAGCTGTCTGCCCCCCACCCCTACCCCCATGGGTAAGGCCCTAGTTACCTGCCCTCCCTGCTCACTGCCCTTTCTGGCCTCTCCTTCTATTGCAGACCAGTGGGTGATGGAAGGCACTTAGGTAGGGAAAGGACCTTGTGGTAGTTCCTTCCCAGTCTCATGACTCGCTCTCTCATCCTGGGGAAAGGGACCAAGCCAATGGGTGTACAGGTGTCACTATAAAGAGACAGGATCCAGGATAGTTCTGTCCAGAACCTTCCTGCTGCCTGTCTGATTGTGATTTTCGCTCATTTCTCCATGTCTGCTTGCTTGAGGTCACAGAGGTGGCTGTACCCAGGAAGGATGGAAAGTCTTCCCGAGCCCTGTACCTTCTCTCAACCATCCAACCAACCTTCCTCCCTCCTTCCCTCCCTCCCTCCCTCCCTCCCTTCCCTCCTTCCTTCCTTCCTTCCTTCCTTCCTTCCTTCCTTCCTTCCTTCCTTCCTTCCTTCCTTCCTTCCTCCCTTCCTTCCATAATATTTGTTTAACTTAGATTTATTCCACAAATGAACTCATTCATATGTGAAGTGACATACATGTAAGATGATGACGATTATTATTTTTGAGACGGAATCTCGCTCTGTTGCCCAGGCTAGAGTGCAATGGTTCAATCTCAGCTCACTGCAACCTCTGCCTCCTGGGTTCAAGTGATTCTCCTGCCTTAGTCTTCCGAGTAGCTGGGATTATAGGCATGTGCCATCACGCCTGGCTAATTTTTGTATTTTTAGTAGAGACGGGGTTTCACCATGTTGGCCAGGCTGGTCTGGAACTCCTGACCTCAGGTGATCTGCCCACCTTGGCCTCCCGAAGTCCTGGGATTATAGGCGTGAGCCACCATGCCCAGCCTGTGTGAAATTAATTATTAAGTGCTGTTAGCTATAGGGAAATATTTGAAACAGTCAAAATGATCATTGCTAGGGGATTGGTAACATAATTTACCCTAGA
The DNA here is from genome assembly GCF_024542745.1 of Macaca thibetana thibetana. Taxonomy (NCBI): domain Eukaryota; kingdom Metazoa; phylum Chordata; class Mammalia; order Primates; family Cercopithecidae; genus Macaca; species Macaca thibetana. The sequence goes on from NC_065586.1 coordinate 113,648,218, forward strand.
ATGGGATGTTATGCAGTAGTTAAAAACAAAGAAGCATAATCTGTGTTCTAATATGGGAAGCTCTTTAAGATATGTAACTGTTAATTGACAAAAGCAAAAGGAGTTTCCTTGGAATATGATTACTACAAAAGAAATACATATGGGTGCGTATTTGTTGTGAAACTTGCTTATAATCTTTCTAGCAGGAATACAGGAGGGACTGGTAAAGTAGATTCCACAGTCTTTCTTGAATGCTATGGCACGATTTCCTCCAGCACCTGGTCGCTCCTCTCCAGATGCAACTCTGTCCCTCTTGAGTGGTTAATATACCATTTGCAAAGGGATTCTCAGCATGGAGCACCATAATCCAGCTGATCCGTTCCGGTTCTATGTAGAGCAGGACTCTCCCATCCCTTGCCTTTAGCCACCGTCCTGTTAATGCAGTCCACAATGGCACTGGCTTTTTTTGGCAACCAAGATTTTAGACAAAGTTATAGAAGTTGGCCAGCCCAGCTTCCCCTCCATGAAAGAATCCTACAGGAGGTCCCACTGGTGGTCATGCAGCCTGGGCTTGGATGTTTTCGTGCTGAGAAGCTCTCTACCTCCCACGGTTGCATAGTCTCTTCTAAAACAGTAGAGTTTCAGGATTTCCCTTGAGCTCTGGAGAACAAGTTTTACCTCTCTGGAGTTTAACCTGGAGTTGAGTCAGTTGTTTGAAGCACTGTTCCCTTGTTTGCCTACCCACTCCACCCATTATTATGAAGAAAATGCAAATTTATACAGCAATAGAGTGACTAGTGTAATGCATACATCTCCCATCTTCAGTAATTGTGTGATGGATTGAATTGTGACCCCCCCCTCAAATTTATATGTTGAAATCCTTACCCCAAGTACCTCACAGTGTGAACTCATTTGGAGATGAGGGCTTTATAAAGGTAATCAAGTCAAAAGGAGATAGCTAGAGCAGGCCCTAATTCAGTGTGACTGGTGACCTTATAAGAAGAGGAAGTTTGGTGGCTTGTCTTGGATCACACCTGTAATCCCAGCAATTTAGGAAGCAGAGGCAGGAGGATCGCTTGAGTCCAGGAGTTCAAGACCAGCCTGGGGAACATAGTGAAACTCTCTATCTAAAAAAATAAAAATAAAAAAAGAAAAGGAAGCCTGGACACAGACAGACCCAGAGGGAAAATGATATGAAGATCCAAGGAGAAGATGGCTGTCTACAAACCCAGGCCTGGAATAAATTCTTTCCTCGGAGGGACCAGTCCCGCTGACAACTCTGTCTTGGATTTCCAGCCTCCGGAGCTGTGAGAAAATAAATTTCTGTTGTTTAAACCACGCAGTCTGGTGGTTTAAACAACAGCAGCCCTAGCTTGTTAAGTACAAATGATCAAGTGAAGGTCAATCTAGTTCCATCTACCCTTCCCAGTGTCTCTCCAGCCCAGGCTATTTTGGAGCAAATTCCAGACATTATATCTTGTTGTTAGTAACCATGTTAGGATGTATCTCTAACAAGATTCTTTTGAAAGCTTAACTGCAATTCCATGGTTCTTTAATAATTTGACTGTCCATGAGGGGTTGTCCCACAGGATGAGCAGACACCTGTGTGGTGACTCCTGCCCAGTTGACCTGGGCTCTGGGCTCTGCCCAGAATTCAGTCTCCACGTTCCCCAAAGATGAGATCTCTGTTGGATCCAGGTAAACCAGACTCTCCAGTCCTGGTCCTGGGAAGGGGGCTCTCCTCCTGGGTAGAGTCTGGTGATGCTGCCCATTTCTGCCCCTCCCACCCTGCCCAGCTCCCCTGACCCAGCTCATGTAAGTTCAGGTATACAGCAAGAACACTTCTAGGGTCTGTGGGTCTCATTTAACAAGATGCTTTCTGAAATTTCCAGAAACATTCCCCAAAGCAGCACATGCTAAGTAGAACTAAGATTACGTATGCAATTCTGGCTGGGCGTGGTGGCTCACACCTATAATCCCAGCACTTTAGGATGCCAAGGTGGGTGGATCACTGGAGGTCAGGAGTTCAAGATCAGCCTGGCCAACATGGTAAAACCCGTCTCTACTAAAAATACAAAAATTAGCTGGGCATGGTGGTGCACACCTGTAATCCCAGCTACTCGGGAGTTGGAGGCAGGAGAATTGCTTGAACCCAGGAGGTGGAGGTTGCAGTGAGCTGAGATTGTGATACTGCACTCCAGCCTGGGTGACAAAGTGAATTTTTTTTTTCTTTTTTTTAAATCAAAGCAAACAAACAAACAAAAAAGAAATATACAATTATTTTGGGGTCTGGGAGGGAAGAAGGTATGAAAAAGCCAAATGCACCCAGAAGGAAGATCTGTTACACTTATTTGAAAACTTCAAAAATAGTAGAAAGAATTGAATCAAAATGAATGAACATGAATGAATAAACATCATGTTAAGAGCTTTGTCTATTGAGTGACTCTTGTATGCCATGTACTTTTCACTCGTTGTAGTTATTTTTCACATTGATACTATGAACGAAATACCATGAAATCATCCCCATTTTGCAGAGAAGAAAATAGACCAGTTAAATTTCTTGCCCAATGTCTCAGAGCTGGAAAGTGGCTGAGACAGTACTCGATGTGCGATGAGTTCACGGCTTGCTCGCTCTCGTTCTCTTGAAGGAGAACATACTTGAGTGATTTTATGGTCCAAGGTCTGAGCTAAGTGCTTTATGTACATGATTTCCCTGAATCCTCATAGCAACTCCGTAAGGTAGGTTCTATGAACAAAACCCATTTTACAGATGAGGATACTGAGGCTCATGAGGTGAAGTGATGGCTTCAAGTGGCAGAACTGGGACTTGAATCCATGGCTGTCTGACTCTGACATCTAGATTGTTAACCCTGAAGCCTTTATCTCTTACGTTTCACATCTCAACTAAGTCTACTTGCTGTGGCTTGGAGACTTTCTGGTGACGTCAGGAGACAGTGACACAGTTACAGGCCTGCGTGTACCCTTCATTGGGTGTAAACACCCCAAGGTGTGACTGAGGAGGCAGCCAGGACACAGGTGAGCCCATCAGAAAACACTGGTGCCCTCCTCCTCCAGGAGGAAAAGAAGACATTTGGACACTAGTTCCCTTCTTGAGAGAGCAAGGACTTCCTTCCCACAGAGGCCTCTGTTGTGTGTGTGTGTGTGTGTGTGTGTGTGTGTGTGTTGTGTGTGTGTGTTTAGGGGGAAACGTGGATGCCTCCCCCTTCCTCTGTGGGACATGAATCTTGATGTTGCCAGTCTGGTCATACTGTGGACATCAGCAGGGCTCCAGGGGTCTCAGGGGGTGGGCTTTGCTCTCTTACATGGGGCCTTGGGTGCCTGTGGTCATGGTCCTGTCCCCCTTGGATGCCAGCAGCTTTAGCCACTACCTCCCCCGCTGTGTCTCAGCACAGATTAACCATGGGAACCAGGCCCCAGCAGGAGATGGCAGCCCAGAGTAACCAGGATAGCTGAGGCAGAACCTAGGTGGAGTTGCTCATGCCCTAGAGCTGCCTCCCAGAGAGGGCCCACTGGCGAGGAACCCACTGGGAGGATTAGCCTGAGAGTGTCCTCCTAGTGGCTCTGTGAACACCTCCGATGGACCTTTCTAAGGTTTCTGGCATGCAGGTTGCTTCCAGGGAGCAGCTAGAAAGCCAGGGCTGCCTTCCGCTGTTCTGGGCTGCTGGGGGGTCTGTGGCCCTGGAAACCACAGCTATGGGGCTGTAGCCTCTCTGAGCAGAGCCAAGTGAGGCTCCAGTCTCCCCTGGCAGTGGCTGCATTGTTAAGTAGTGTACAAGCAATTACACCCATGGCAGCTCAGTTGCACCCTAAGCAAATTAGGTGCTGATCCAAAGGTGTAATTAAGCAATAGTGAGTGCAATTTAGCAGTTGCAAGTGCCTTCCTCACTAGTACAGCAATCACAGGCCCATTCAAAGACCTGTTGGAGGCCCATTTTGTTTCTCCGACCCTGCCTGTGCTAAGTCCAGGTAAAGAAAGACCTTGAAGCCAAGTTCTGTTTGATTTCTAAATATTCGGGGAGAACCTTTGGATGTGTCAGGGTGCCAAACATAATTAACATTCCTTAGAAACAAAACACACAACAAGCCTGCTATTGTTTTTTAAAATTATATGTCTTCTGATATAAAACAATCCCTGGGTGTTGGTGATGTGTTGATTAATTATCCCAGACAGTTCCTTTTGAAAGTTAGGAAATGTGTTTCTTGACCTCCTTCTCCATTTCAAGGTAGCCAACCTATCGAGTTTCCTCAAGTGCATTGTCATTACCTGTGCTGGAAAAGAGGAGGGAGAAATGGATATCCCTGGGTGGTGGTGGGGCCAGGCTGGCCTGTGGGCTTTCAGGGGCTTTGTAGGCCTTGGAGTTAGGGGTCTGGGTGGCTTTTCAGGCAGACCCAGGGGAGCCAGGCCTGCAGCCCCCATGTGTGCCCTAGATAGAGGGCCCAGTGCTTGCCATGCCTGGTGGGTGAGGACGGAGCAGTGTGGCATTTGTTTGCAAGCTCTGGACCCTCCAGTCACAAAGTCCCTGGTGACTCGCTGAGCAGACTCTCCCATGGCCACTCCCTATGGACCACTCCTCACTTTCTGCCACCCTTTTCTGAGTTTCTGAGCCCTCCTGTGAGCCTCTGAGAGGCGTGCCAAGGTGAGGCTGCAGTTTACACAAGACCTGACCGGAGGGAGCCACAGGGTGGCAGCCAGGAGAGGGGCCTGAGAATCTTGGCAGGTGTGTGAGGGTAATGCTGTGGGTGCTGAGGGGAGGGGAGAGGCCCCTCCAAATAGCCATGAAGGTGTGTGTGCGTGCACATGCACAAATGTGTGTGTGGGGGGGGCTGCATGTGGTTGCTCATGTGTTTATATAGGGGACTGTGTGGGTGCGTGTGTGTGTATGGATGTATGTTTGAGCATGTGTATGAGTGTGCATAGGTGTGTATGTGTATGTGTGTATATGGGTGTGTGTGGGTGTGTACATGTGTGTTTACATATGTGTATAGGGGTGTCTGTATGAGTGTGCCTGTGTATGGGTAGGTGTGTATGAGTGTGTATCAGTGTGTGGGGATGTGTCTGTGTGTATATGGATGTGTGCATGTATATACAAGTAGGCATGTGGGTGTGCATGTGTCTATGGGTGTGTGGGTGTGCATATGTGTGGGTGTGCATGCGTGTCTATGGGTGTGCGTGTGTGTGGATGTGTAGGTGTGCATGTGTGTATGGGTGTGTGGGTGTGCATGTGTGTATGGGTGTGTGGGTGTGCATGTGTGTGGGTGTGTATGTGTGTCTATGGGTGTGCATGTGTGTATGGGTGTGGGTGTGCATGTGTGTGGGTGTGTATGTGTGTCTATGGGTGTGCATGTGTGGGTGTGCATGTGTGTGGTGTGTAGATGTGCGTGTGTGTGTATGGGTGTGTGGGTGTGCATGTGTATATGGGTGTGTGGGTGTGCATGTGTGTGGGGGTGTGCATGTGTGTGCATGTGTATGGGTGTGTGGGTGTGCGTGTGTGTGGTGTGCATGTGTGCGTGGATGTGTGTGGGTGTGCACGTCTGTGTGTGGGTGTGCATATGTGTGTGGGTGTGCATGTGTGTCTATGGGTGTGTGGGGGTGTGTGTGTATGGATGAGACTGGGTAGTGTGTAGGGGTCTGCGTGTGTGGAGGGGAGATGAGTGAGGGCGGGGACATTTTCTGCTGAAGTTTCCTTTTAAGCACCTGGTTTCGGCCTGGCTCACAGGGGCCTAACATTCCTGCCTCCGTGCCCTCACGGGTAGCACTTCCTTGCCTTGCCCACCATCATTTCCCTACCCTGCTGCCCCCAGTGGTTCCCTCCCTCTAAACCTGTAAGTCCAGTCTCTCCAACAGGTAGTAAGAATGTGGCACGAGGGAGTGGGGCTGGTCCTTGCCCCTCTTGGTTGCCCTTTGGTGGTCAGTCCTTCTAGGGGCGCTCAGTCTCTCCTCTTCTCCTTCCCGCCCCACTGCCCCTCCTCCTGTCCCCCCTCTCAGCCCTGTCTTCCCCATCACCTCTGCCTGTCTCTGTGTGGCTCGCTGAGTGTCTACTTTTCCTACCTGATTACACAAAATATCTGAAGTGGCCCTCAGGGAATAGAATTAAACTTTATTAATACATATATGGTATAAACACATTATAATGTAAAAATAAAACAGCAAGAAATCGATATAGAAAAACCATAAATTAAACAGTCAAGACCAGGGGAAAGTTAGAAGGCAGGTATAAGATTTTGAGTATTTGCAGAGACAGTGGTTGTGACCAACAGCTATGGAATGTGCTCTGTACCATTCAATTCTGAACTTTATGTGCATTCTCTCATTTAATCCTCTTGATGATGCCCCCAGAGAGGTAGAAACTCTCACCAACTCCGTTTTAGAAATGAGGATATTGGGCTCAGAGTGGCTGAGTACCTTGCCTAAGGTCACACAGCTGATAAATGGCAGATAAGGGATTGGGGTGGAGGTCAAACCTAGGTGCTTGCAGGAGGCGGGAGAGCACATAGACCCAGCCAGAGCAGTCTTAGAGATGAAATCCCTACCCTGTGGGGCGGCCTGGCAGCCCAACAGCAGGAAGCAGAACCCTTTGTGACCCCTCCTCATGGGGGAGGCCTCTCCAGAGAGGGAAAACAGCCTTGTCTTAGGCACACCTGGCTGCCCCACCAGCCCGGCGTTGGATTTCAGGAGTGCCCGATAACATGCCAGGGCACTTCCCTGGGGAGGGGTCTGGTACACAGTTCTCTGCCCATATCCAGTCCCCTTAACTGGCTATCAACCAAAAAACTACTTACTTTCTTGAAGGCAAGTGAGCAAACAGTACCCCTGTGTGGTGTCGGGCGCTGTGACAAATGGCTGCTGAATGCAGTGGCGGGCTGAGCTGAGAACAGAAAGATGGAAAGATGGGGTTGCGGGGGCGGGGGGTGCACAGGGAAGAACCATTCAGAAGGAAAGGAGGGAGAGTGTCTTGTCTCAAGGGGAGAGTTGAAAGGCAGGGTTTACAAGGGAGCAGCATGATCACTTCCTGTCCCCTGTCCCAGGCATGAGACTTGGAAAATCTCTTAGTGAGGTGAGTTTAAAGATCTTAGCTGAAATTGATGACTCAGGCAAGAAAAGTGGCCAGGAGATATAGCTGCCCTTGGCTTGGAGAAAGAGGGTTCAGATCCTGATGATTAAATGATAGCCCACCTTCACAGGACCTCACTCACAGCAGCCGTTGCGGCACCTGAAGAACTGGCTTACAGAGCCCAGTTTATTTAGCACAAGGAAGGCAGTTTCCTATCTTGGTTCAAAGCGCACATCTGGGTAAAGTGGCCACTAACCTTGCCAACTGTGTGACCCGGGACAAGTATTTTGGCTTCCGTTTCTTCACGCATAAATGAAGGCCATAGTAAAATTTACAACCTGGGGGTATCGTGTATATTAAATGAGCCTAGCATGCCGTAGGAGCTCAATAAATGCTAGGCACTACTACATTCCTGCAAGTTGGGGAACAAATGGCTGCTATTGAACTCTCAAGAGTTCAGCTTTCTTTTGACTGTGCCCTGATATCAGAAACAGTCATTGTAGGCAGTGGACAAGCCTTGGGCTAGATCTAGGAGATGGGGATCCCAGTTCCAATTCTTTCTCTGATGGCTATGTGACATCGGGCAAGACCCTTTCCCCCTCTGGCCTTCAGTTTTCTCACCTGAGCGGTGAAGGAGTTGAACCAATGGAGCTTCTCAGCCGGGTAGGTCCATGATGAGGCCTCCTTGGGCACCTCATAGAGCAGTTTCTCTTCAGCATCCGAGGGAGGCTTGGCAGGATGAATCCTAAGCTTATCAGGAAAGATCCCAATGGGAAAGGTGATGGAAACATTTTTTTGTCTTAGAGTAACTCAGCCAGACCCCTGGTGTGGCTGCCCCTATTCTGCAGGCTTTGTTTAGAGTTGGGTGGAGATGACTCATTCTCATGCCTTCAACAGACTTCTGTCAGTGAACATACTGAGCACGCTCCCACTGGGCATGGAGGGACACAGCTAATGCACACACGTAGCACACGTATGTATATACATGCACACACGGGCATGCACAGAGCTGCTTCCATGGTCTGTGTAGAAATGACTGCCCTGGGGATGCTCTGATTGTGAGTCTCAGAGCACCTGGACCCAGGAGTAGCATTGCCAGATTTAGCAAATAAAAAGATAGGATGCCCAGCTAAATTAGAAAAATAGTTCTAATGGCTGAATTTTTGTAATTTATTGACAAAAGCTGAATACAGGGTGTTAATTATGGACCATTTTGACAGTCTATACAGGAGCTGGGTCACATAAGCAAATATGGGACACATCCTTGTATACAAGATACCTGGCAACCCTACCGGGGGGGGTCCCCAAATCAGCAATGAATTGGACTGAAAGCTGGATAACTTCTTGGCTTAGAAGACAAGTAGTTTACTCAGAAGGCTCTCAGATTGGGGGTTGGAGGAAAAAGGGAGAAAATAAGGGAAAAGGTCCAGGGTAGGGCTTAGGACTTTGCTAGAATCCTGAGGGCACTGAGGTCCTGGCTGCACTGTCTTCCAGATCTGAACCCCACCTCTCCCTCACTGACCAATGCCTGGCAGCCCCATCACATTAGCCTGTTGATTGGGGGCAGCTGCCCGGGCACCACTGCTATTTCAGGATGGAACTGTCTCATAGCAACAAAAAATGGACAGAGGGAAGGACCTAGCTCAGACCCCGCCCCAAACCCCATATAGGTGTGCCAGCTAGGATCAGCCTCTTTCTAAGTCATTGTTCATCCACCCCTTATTGGGCAGGGACCCTTTCCACTTTGCAGACGAGCAAATGGAGGCTCAGGGAGATCTGCTGGGCCTCTAGGATGTTTGCTGTGGAACTAGAAAAAGGCCACTAGTCCCCAGTTGAGCCCCAGCTGGACTGGATTCTGTTGGTGTGTGGGCTTTGAGCCCACCTAGGAGGGGTGGGAGCTGCAGTTAGTGGGCACCGTGGTGTGCAGGAGGCTGGCTGAGCTGTGTAGCAGAGATGAGACTTGGGGAGGTGAGTTAATGAGGTAAAATATTTTGTCCAGTGTTCACACAGCACACGGGGTGGGGGTAGATGATCATTATTGCTATATTAATGCTAATCAAAGTGATACTATAACTATATTATTTCTGTTCACATTTATAGAACAGTTTTGATAAACCAGGCACTGTGCTAGGGGCTAAGGGGGCCCTCAAACAAAGTATGCAGTGCTGCCCATCCCCTAGGAGCTGCTGAGAGTCTAGGTAAGGATCTATGCAGGTCACACATGACATATTACATGAACAAGGCAAGTGGTGGTAAAGTCATGTGACTTGGCCTTAACGTTTAGGAAGATGTCAAAAGAGAGGGCTGGTCTCACTCACCAATGCCTGGCATTGTGGTGATCAGGGAAGGCTTCCCGGAGGATGTGAGCATCAGGCTCTGGTCCTGGCCCACTCTCAGCCCAGTGTGTTCTGTTCAGCACCCTGAGCTTGCAGGCATGTGGCACAGGGGTGACACTCAGAGAGTGGTCCCAGGGGTGTGTCCAGGGCTGGACAGAGGGCCTAAGTGGGAGAAGCTGGGAGCGAGTGTCCGTGACCTGGCCAGAGTTTTGAAGGGCTGGAGTGACATCAGTTCTTTACCTGCTCCATCCTCCTCTTAGGCTCCAAGGAGAAGAGCCAGGTAAGAGCTGGGTGTAGCTCATCTGTGGCCCTGGCTGGGAGGTTGCTCTGCTGAGAAGCTGACAGCTCCACCCTGTCCACAGTGACCCTAGATGCCCATCGCAGCCTTTAGCCTACTGCACAGGAAGGAAAGATCCTTCTCTGCATCTCAGGGATTCCATCTGGTTTTTATTTTCGTGTGTAGCAGTGACGAATGTTGCCGCAAAAAAACAGAAAGAGGCAAGAGAAGCGTACCTCCTCCCGTGTAGGGCGTTTCATCGTGTCGTGTCTGTGCTGGCTGACTGATGGAATTTGACATTCCGAGCTCATTAGCTCAGGAGTCACTTACAGCGAGCAGTTTGCACTGGGAGGTTGAAAAGGGGCTTTAGTTTTGGCATCAGTGCGAAATTTGGCTTCCAAGGAGAAGCTGTCTGGCAGGGTTCATCCCATCCTGAGGCTTTCCCTTCCGCTGTGCTCAGGCTTGGCTTAGCTGGGATCTGTGTCCCCTTCTCCAGGGAGAGGGCCAGCTGGGGCCACCCTCCCCATTTCATCTCCCAGGCCAAGACACTCGATTGTCAAAGTTGGAAGAGAAAGTCTGACTCCAGCAATTTGCAGGGTAGCAGGGGAACTGAGGCCAAGAAAGTCGGGGGTGGGGGGGCTTGCCCAAAGTAGCCCTGCATGTCAGGGAAAGAGGGGCTGTACATAAGAGTGTGGATTCTGGAGGCAGAAAGATGATGCTTCGAAGCCTGCCTCTCTTCCTCACTGGCTGCGTGATCTTGGCCCGCAAATGCCCTTGTCTCAGAGGACTGCAAAGAGATGAAGGTAACATATCTGAAGAGCCTAGCATGGTGCCTGTTTCAGACCAAGGGCTCAACACATGCTAGTTATTGCTATTCTCATTCTTGTTATTATTGTGGTTCAGCCCTGACTTCCAGACTTGCAGTGTGGCCCATTAGTTCATGGTGAGGTCTTTTCTCTGCCTTCACGAGTTGCCCAATGAGAGTCAAACGGCAAAAGCAGCCTGGAGACTGCTGGGGGCAGCTCTGCTCTGGCTTTGCCCTTTGGCCTGGAATTAAATGGTGAAGTCTCTGGAGACCAGGCTGAAGGGAGGCAGAGCTTCAGTAGGAGGGGAGATGTCCTTGGGGGGCAGCAGGATGTGCCAATATCAGTCATCAACCAGGCTCCTGCTCCAGAATATCCTCACTGAGTGAATGAGTGATGAAACGTTTGCCCGTTGTTGATTTTTCTAGACCTGGGCCCCTTGGATGCTCCCCTCTAAGGCAGAAAGAGCATGAGTGTGGGAGCCAGCTGGCCTCAGTTTCTTCATCTGCGAAAGGGGTACTGTTTCTCTTTTGGGACTCAAGGAGATGGTGTGGGTAAAGCATCTTGCACGTAAGCCTCATTCTACTTCCACCTGCACAGAAAAGCTCCAGCTTTGAGGTCACCTCTCCTGCCATTGTGTTCCTCAAACCCTTTTGAAGAGGTAGGAGAGAAGTATTACCACTCCCATGGTGCAGGGGAGAACACGGCAGCCCCAACAGGGTGGTTGACTTGCCCAAGAAGTCATCAACAAAGCCGGGACCTCATGCCAAACCTCTTGGTTCTCAGGCCAGTACCCATGCTGCTATGATGCTTCTGTTTCAGCAGCTGGACAAAAATATGGTTGAAACTAAACAACAAAGTCAGCAGTTTCTCAGCCCTTCTCTTCACTCACCCTGGGGATTGGTTGAACTTTCCTCTTCCAAGACATAAACACTCCCCCTGGGTTAAGGGTGCCTTGGATCTACCCCACAGACCTGAGTCAGACTTCAAACAGGGCTTTGGGTGAAAGGGAAGGGGTTCTCAGCAGTAAGATGAGTCACGTGGGCAGGGTGCTGAGACCCCAGGCTGGGGATCCTTCCCAGGCAGACCTTCTGGGCAGATCATGTAAGCGTAGTTTCCTCCCAGCACCTTTCAGGAAACCCTGTACAAACAGCGCTCTCCCCACCTGGCTCGGAGTCCTGGTGATTAGGATTTAATGAGCTGGCTGCAGAGAGCTCAGTGGGCTGGGGTCAGTCTTCCAGGCCTGCGGAATGCACCTCTGCTGGGCTGGGGCTCTGAGTTTTGTGTTTTGGGCCAACCTGATCCTCATATATCTATTTGGAACCAGCGAGTCCCCCCAGAACATTTTATCAGGTTATTTTGAGTTAGGAGTTTAATAGACATAGAAGCCTTTAAGGAGAGTGAGTAAATGAAGTTGGCAAGGGGGAGTAGGCAGGGGAGAGAGGAGGAAATCACAGGCCGAGTTTTGGAAGAGGGCTTGATTATGTTGGTGACAGCAGGCTGCATCTTCCAGGACAGGAATCTCCTCATGGTTTACAAAACACTTCCCCTCACATAATTCTATTTAATTCACACAACAAGCCTGAGAGGTAGGGAGGGTTCATTTGCCTTATTATCCTGCGTTTACAGATGGTGAAACTGAGGCTCAGAGAGGTGCTGACATCACACAGCAGACCATGGGCAGGGCTGGGATTCTGGACCAAGCTTGGTTTTCTTTTCCTGGCACCACAGTATCCTCTGCAAACCCTCTGTGTTTTCCACTCCTGAGTTAGATGTCATGGTGGTGCTGTAGAGGGGGCTGCTGGAGCACTGTTCTTCATGTAAACGGGGGTTCCTTTTGCCCTTTTTGTGTGCCCACCCAAAAGCTTCTCTGTGCTCTGCTTCCCTTTGCTCTTCAAGATGCTACCTTAGAGCTACTGGAGCCACTTTGTTCAGGCAGAGGGCTGTACGTGCCCTAGGGCTGATGATCTCCCTCTGGGAAGGTTTGCAGCTAAGGACTGCCTGGAGCAGGGATATGAAAGCCTAGCTTTCTCGGCTCAAGGCAGGACAAACTTAGAGGTATAATTTAGCCTTTAGAACTCCCCATGGGACTGGTCCCCAGCTGGGGCTGGGACTTCACCTGAAACTGCACTCTTCTTGCTTCTGTCTATCTTGCTCCCGTACCATGTCCTTCCTTCAATCTTTCCTGGGAGCACTTCCTTAATTTCTCATGAATCCAGACCTTCAGATGAGATACATTCTTTTTTTTTGTTTTTGAGACGAAGTCTCACTCCATCACCAGGTTGGAGTGCAGTGGCACAATCTCGGCTCACTGCAACCTCCACCTCCTGGGTTTAAGCGATTATTTTGCCTCAGCCTCCCTAGCAGCTGGGACTACAGGCGTGCACCACCACACCTGGCTAATTTTTGTATTTATAATAGAGATGGGGTTTCACCATATCGGCTAGGCTGGTCTTGAACTCCTGACCTCAAGTGATCCGGCAGCCTTGGCCTCCCAAAATGCTGGGATTACAGGCATGAGTCACCGGGCAGGTGTGGTCAGATAGATTCTCATCTAAAGGTCTGCTTCTGACGTGGACCCAAGACAGGTTCTGAACAAGGGCAGGGCTCCAGAATCAAGATCATGAAAGGAGATGAAATTAGAAAGGGAGGGGAGCTCCTTCACAGAAATGTAAGCGTGAAGGGAGACCTTTTTGAAGCGTTGGCTGGCACAGAGGTGGGGAAGAGGTCATCTGAGAACGTGCTAGAGTGTATTTGTGAATGAACCATATCTTAGAGACTGTGATCTCATTATCTCTTCTGAATGACAAGGGTAAGGTGTTGGCCCATGGGCCTTGGCTATGAACAGGGACACAAACATGCTGGGGACTGCATTGGGTCTGAGACACAAATTAGCATGCAGGACATTGATTAGGGAATGCACTTAGGAAGAAAACCTACAAACAAATCAGGGAAGCAGGATGGGGTGGAGGGAGAAGTTGGGCTGTGATGCCGTTGCAGCCAAGGACCCGGCAGACCCCATGGGACTCTGGAGCTGGGATGGCATTTCAGAGATGACCTGAATGACGCTGGGGGCTGGGTCTTTGTACTCCTGCTTGGACCAGTCCTTGAATGCTAGCTACCCCAGGGAGGGAGGTAACCTTGAACTAGGCAACTTCCTCCAGCTGAAGGAAAGTTCTGGAGAAGGACTCAGCTGCAAGGGATGTGGGTGGTACAGCACAGGGTTCCACCGACGCTCATGGACTGTCTGTTGGGGGGTTTCCACCTGGCATTTTCTTGTCCCTGGTTCATCCAATCTTTGGGTACAGAGGCTGTAGAAAGAAGGGAAACATACCTGCTTTCAATTCCATTTAAGTTAACATGGATTTCTTGAGGAGTTCTTATATGTTGGACCCTTTAAGGCCTGATGAAGAAGAGAAGGTCTTTGTCTTCATGAAACTTCAGTCCAGGTGGAAAGATGCAGCTTTTGCATGTTTGAGAAGTGAAATGATAGTCCAAAGGAGCGGGTGTCTTGATGACTAGTGTTTATCAAGCACTTACTATGTGCCAGGTACTATGCTGGGTACTCAACCCATTTATCTTCTCGTAACAATTCGTGATGGCTTTAGAGTATTCTAGCCTCATTTCACAGATGGGTTCAGTGGCTTTCCTGTAAATACTAGAAAGTGGTCAAAATGAGATTTGTAATTTAAGCATTCTAACTCCAAAAGCCTCAGTTCTAAAGAACCACTTTCCACTGTGTGTGTGGGAACTGAGAGGATGCTGGAGCTTTTTGCAGAGTAAGATGAGGATTGTCAGGGAAGACTGCCTGGAGGTGATGGTACCTGGAAGTGGTGCTACTGACAGCATGTGTGTTAGGGGAGTGGAGTTTGCACCAATGCTATATAGAGAGAAGGCAACCTCTTATTGTAAATTGGTTTATGAAATGCTCTCTTCTGTGTGGTCTGCCTAGATCAATCAGAGGTTTAATGGTTGAATGGTACCCTCTCCTGAGTGGAGGAGGAGTTTTTCTGTTTTCCCTTTTCAACTTTTGTAGTGATATCTGTATCCTGACAGTCACATTCTGCCTCTGCGGTACCCTGACTTGTAGTGTTTGGCAGTTTCTGTGGTATAAATACACCACCATGGCCGAGTCATGACTAGTGTCGTGAATAACATGTCACTGGAGGTGGAGTTGGAAAGAGATGCCCACAATTGGCTCTAGGATCACTGCAAGTTACCTTTTGTGTCTCTAACATCTCCACTTCCAGAATTGGATTTTAAGGGTCAGGTCTTGACTTTTACAATGTCTGGGAGGAGCAGCGATTCCTTGGGTCCATTTGGTCCTCACTCAATGAGTGATATCTCACATCCTTATATTCCCAAGTTGAGGACATGGATTACACCGTGAAAGTCTATTGTTCACACAGAGTGAATATCTTTCACCACCCACTCTGGGAAATTGCACTGTCTACCCATCTCCTTCCTCCGTGTTTCTGATACTTAGTGGTCTGGGATCTGCCCAGGACCCACTTTTGCTCCTATACCATAACAACCGTTCACATGGGGAGAGCATTTACAAAGTGCTTTTCAGAGCCATCTTCCCATATAATCCTCCCAACAGCCCGTGAGGTCAGCTGAACAAGGTGTGACTTCTATTACTTTACAGATAAATTATCCAAGGCTCCAGGAGATTTAAAGACTCACTCAAGGTCACACTGGCTGGTAAATGGTGGTGGAGTAGAATGTAAACTCTTTGGCCTGGCAGGCCCAGTCTGGCACATTTTCTTGTTTTGGACAGATTGAGCGTCATAAATAGTGCAGAGTACATTATAAATGAAAAGTTAGGCTAAAAGCTACATGTCTGGACTTATCCTTTTATTTTACATTATTAACTTTAACAATTCTGCCAGACTGGGTGAGGTAGCTCAATCCTGTAATCCTAGCACTTTGGGATTATCTTGAATCTCTTGAGACCAGCCTGGGCAACATAGCAAGACTCTGTCTCTAAAAAAAAAAAAAAAGAAAAGAAAATTAGTCAGGCAAGGATGGTGGTGGACACCTGTAGTCCCAGCAACTGAGGAGGCTGAGGTGGGAGGATCACTTGAGCCCAGGAGTTGGAGGCTGCAGTGAGCTATGATTGCACCACTGCACTCTAGCCTGGGCAAGAGTGAGACATTGTCTCTAAAAATAAATAAATAAACACTAAGATATTTAAAATTCTGCCAACTTATACCCAATTCCTTTTTTCATTGTTCTCTTTTGATTTTCGGTAGCAGTCGGGAACCAGGAGTTTTGGGGTGGGCGGCATGGCACTTTTCACGGGTGATTCGGTCCCTTCCTAGCCTGCTCCTTGTCTTTTCAGCCTCCCACAAACCCCATACTGCAACAGTCCGGGTGACCGTGAAGGGGTAGGCAGAGGTAATATTTCAGCCTAAGGTGTTTCAGATCAACAACTTCTTTAGTCAAGACGACAAAAGTATTTATTACAGGAAATCCCTGGCAAGGACGATCTCATGCTTCTCAAAGAGACGGCAATAAAGGCAAACTTTTGCCTGGAGCACCGGACTTCTGAGGCTGAGCTGCAAATATCTGACGGAGGCAGCATTAACATTCCTGCAGGAGGTGGAATCTGCCCTTCTGATTAGGAAGCTGTGAACAATGTACAAACATCAGCGTCTGCTTTTGAGGGGAGGGAGATTTATACCTGCGATTTCTCTTGTGATCTGCTGTCCTCTGAGCTTCAGGATGCAACAGCAGCTGTGTTTGACTCAATTTTCAGGAAAGATAAACCTGCCATCCTCCAGATCCACCCACCCGCCTGCACACCCACAACCACGCTCTTTGTGGTATCTCATCCCAGTTTTCTTCCAGTGCAGTCAAAATGTGAATAGCTTGGATGAATGTTTCTAAAACTTGCCCAATAGAAAGTTAAAAGATACTGATTCTGAGGTTCTCCCTGCCCCTTCCCTGCAGTCTGATTCATTAGGTGGGGTGGGGCATCTAAGAAGCGATCGTTTTAACAAGACCACAGGTAATTCTTATAATTGGATATGTCTGAGAAGCAGCAGGTATGGACCAGTGTGTTTCACACGGAGCAAGCACCTGAATCAGCAGAAGGGCTTGCTAAAAATGGAGTGCTGACCCTCTTGGTGGGTGGGTGCATCTGGGGGTTTCTGATAATTTGCATTTGGAACACACTCCCAAGCCATGGGGATGCTGATGGTGAGGGAGGGGTAAAAAGCAGAAGCGCTGGAGCCAGACTTCACCTGTCTAAGCCTCCATCATCTGTAACATGGGGTTGGCCGTAACATCCACCTCTTAAAGTGTTGTTGTGAGGACTAAGTAGTAATACTTGTAAGGCACTTAGAACAGATTCTGGCAGATGGCAAACTAGTATTACATGTTTGTTAACTAGATTAAATAAACTGCCAGCCTAGGTTGGAGGTTTCTATTCATTCATCCACTCAACGAATGCTTTCTGAGTACTCCTTCTGAGCTGGAACTGTAGTAAGTATGGGACGATGCAGGGGTGGGTGCAGGCGGCAGAGGCAATCCCTTCGATCTGTGGTATTTTACATGTAATAAGATGCTAAAAGGACACCTACCAGAAGATTATAAATGATTGAAGCAAAGAGGTCAGGGCAGAGGACTTAGGGACTAGTTGAAATGTGGTACATTTCCCCATTTTACAACTCCTTCTGCTCCCTGCACCCTGCCCTGCCCCACTCTGGGAGGTGGTATTTCCTTCTCACTCACAAGTCAAGGGAGACAGGCTCATGCAAGACCACTCAGAAAGCTTGACCCATGTTCCCTAGAATTGGGGACCGGGGTGAATGAGTCTTCCCATGAGTCAAGGAGACCTGCAGGAGACAGTTGACTTTGGCTAGTCAGACAATGTGACCTCAACTGAGAACATCTGAGTTGGGAGGACCTCTGGAAGCCCAGGGGCTGGGGTGTCTTAAGTAGCAGGAGAAGGAGAGATGCCTAGAGGGAGAGTTCTAGAGAAACCCAGAAAAAGCACTCCTCAAGAAAGTGAACTTTGAACGTCTATAATAGCCAGTTAAAGCACAAGATTACATCTGAATCCTCTTCTTCTCCCTCTTCTTTTCCAAACCTGGAGGCCTGGGAGTCGGGAGGAGTAGAGGAGGAGATACACAAGGCTGGGAGGGGAGAAAAGACCACCCTGTTGCCCTTGGCCCCCCTGGGCCTCCCCAGCTAAAGCTGGCCTGAGCTGGGGAAGGCTCCTACACTGTGGGGAGAATAAGGAGTTAGTAATTATGACTCTGGGCCTGAAATTTTAATTAATGAAATGAGACTATGCTTGGGACTGAAAGTGACTGCAAAGCAGAAAAGCTCTGGGACTTGCCAGAGATTTTGTTCTCAGGGCAGGAAAAGAACAACCTGCAGAGCTGGTTTGAAGGGACAGTTGAGGTTGGGATGAGCAATGTTGGAGAAAGTTGTTCAATAGAATGGTGATACAACCATATTTATCTGAATGCATGAAAATATATAAATACACATATATAATACAGATTCATATCCATATATGTACATATGGATATAGTCATGTCTATAACAGATATATCTATATTCAAAAACTATCATTTTTGAGAGTCCACTACTGTACATGCTCTAGACCAGGTATCATTACATAATAATGTATGTAAAAGGTATTATTACATACTAGTGTATGTAAAGTCAATACTTTAATCCTCAAATAAGATAGATGCCATCCCTATTTTACAGATGATAACACTGAGGGTCAAAGACATGAAATCTTTTATCCCAAGATCACTTAGCAGGTGGCAGAGCTGCAATTCAAACCCAGATTCCCTCCCTCATCTAGACTGGGTATCTGTGGTTCCCCTGCTGTGCTGCCAGTCCTGAGATGGATCTGTCCCCAAGGTCCGGGTCTCTTTAGTGATCTTATGTGGCCTGTAGATTTGTCAATTCCTGTGTCAATATACAGCTTTCTCTTTATGCATAGATTAAGGTGATCCCCTATTGTGGTTAATTGATATGCACTGGCCCAGGCTAAAGGATTCCCCCTCTCCCTTAGCTTGCTCAGGTTTAGGGTAGATAATACAAATGTCCCATGGCTAAAGCATTTGAGAAGGGTGACTGAGTTTTGAAGATTTTGGGGCTAAAATAATGGTAATGGGGGAATCCAAGGAGACGTGGCATGGAGACTGAGCGTAAAGCATGATTAATTGGTAAAATAGGTCCCCTTGCTCTGGCTGAGTTTCAGGTTAGGCAGCTCTCCCTCCTCTTTCTTCCCTCCTCCATGCATGCTACCCACGTGGCCAAGAGAACTCCTTTGTCCCTGGTGCAGTCACCTTCTGGAACCACGCAAGCCCATTGATCCCATGTCACTTGGCACTGTTTTAGGTACTTAAATCTAGTCTTCCTAAAGCAGGCTTCAATCCTGGGGCACTGTGCTGGGGGAAGTGGAGGACGAGCCAGGTGCCCAGGCATGCACCTGCGCATATGTACAAGACCCTGTGCTTGATTCAAAGCTCTGCTGTTTTCCTCTTGACATGTTTTGACTAAGGAGCCCAACACTTTCATTTTGCATTGGGTCCTGCAAATTATGTAGCTGATTTTGATGGGGAGCATTTTTGTCTGACAAATCCGTGTATTCTCCATAGAACCTAGCACCATGCAAAGTCAGCCTGAACCACGTTGTGTGTAAACTTGTTAAACAAATAGCCACAGGCCTGAGCTGCCGTGCGTGGTCAGCATAGGGGTGGTGTGGGCAGGGTGGAGAGATGTTGTATGTGTTACATGGAGAGAGACATGGTGTCCAGGCTTCTGTGCAATGATGAGAAAAAAAGTCCACTCTTAACTGGGATCTCATTCAGGAAGTTACTCTCTTCAACTAAAAGAAAATGATACAATTCTCCCCCCTCCCTGACCAGTTTGTACACTGAGATGAACTCAAGAAACAAATACTCACGGCCAGGCATCTGGCCATAAAATTTCTAAAACAGAAAGAAGCCATCCCATCCCCTTGGGTAATAGGTAATTAGCAGCAGGCGTTTTACTAAAGGGATCGGAGAGAGGCAAAGCTTTCCCAGCAAAGCGATTGATAGAGAAATGGCACTGACGGTGGACTGGGAACAAGCCATAAGCAATGACAATTAATGTTCTGCAAATCTCAAGGGTCCTGCGTACCAGGTGACCAACCATCTGTATGGTCAGGGGCAGACCAGGAAAACAGGAACCAAGTCAGGTATTTACAACAGGGGGAGTGTAAGGCAGGGAATTTGAGACACAGATGGTATGGAGGAGCCCAGAAGCCAAACAGAGTTATTTCAATAAAGTACCCCAGAGATTAGCAAGGGGAGGGAGCTACTACCCTGCCCAGCTGGTAAAACGGAGGGAAGAGACGGTGTTACTGGAGCCTAGTGTGATCTGGAATCAAGTGGGAGTGAAGCTTGGAGGAGCTGCTGCCTGAAAGACACCCCAACGCAGAGAGTCAGGAGGAGAAAGACCCTGGCTGCCCTCTCTTCCCCACCCTCCAGTCTCTCTCTCTTGCCTCCCATGGGCTGACATGGGAGTCTGGGAAGTGCAGCTTGCAGTCTCTGCTGTGATACAGAGCTGGGAAAGAGCGCCGGGTAGCTCAGTGGCACCTTAGCACACAGTGGTGAGGTACGCTGCCCATGAGAAGACCAGCAGAGCATCTCAAGGGGATGAGAAAGTTAGGTAAGTTTATCAGGAAGAGTAACATGAGGCCGGTTGCAATGGCTCACACCTGTAATCCCAGCTCTTTGGGAAGCTGAGGCTGATGGATTGCTTGAGCCCAGGAGTTCAAGACTTGCCTGGGCAGCAAGGTGAAAACTCGCCTCTACAAAAAATGCAAAAATTATCTGGGCATGGTGGTGCACGCCTGTAGTTCTAGCTACTAGGGAAGCTAAGGGGAAGGATGGGTTGAATCCAGGAGGTACAAGCTGCAGTGAGCCATGATCACACCACTGCACTCCAACCTGGGCAACAGAGCGAGACCCTGTCTCAAAAAACACAAACAAACAAAAAAAGAGTAACATGAGTCATTTATTGATAACATCGTGTGCCACGGAATACTTGATTTCATGGAATCTTTTATGACAATACTGTGAAGTAAGAGTCCTTATCCCATTTTTAGGTATGAGGAGACTAAGGCTCAGGCATTGAATAACTTGCCCAAGCTCTCGGTCACTCAGTGGAGTGGAGGCCAGGTTTGCGCTACTCACACCTTTGCTTCTTACCACTGTAATGTGACCCCTGCTCAGCCATGCCTCGGCCAAGTGAAGGGCAGATTGACAATGTCAGAATCCCCTGAAAATCATTCATAGTAAGGTCACTGAGTTGTAAAATGTCTAGAATTTTTACTTCATGAATTAGTTCAGCAAATTCTTCTCATTCTCAGCAAATTCTTTTATAGGCATCATAAAGTGACCCCTCCAGGTATTATTTTGGTCAAGTACCCAAACTGGGAATATCCCTTCTGACAGCCTAACTGAGGTTCTGGTCCCCAAAGTGGGAACTTCTAGGAGAACAGAACCCTATAAACAGGATTTAGTCTGCATTGTTTGTTTGTTTTTAGCAGTTTTAGTGGTTGTGTAGAAGAAACTTTTTTTTTTTTTTGGTGAGACAGTCTCTTGCTCTGTCACTGAGGCTGGAGTGCGGGGATGCAATCACAGCCAGCTTATTGCAGGCTTGACCTCCTGGACTCAAGCGATCCTCCCACCTCAGCCTCCCAAGTAGCTGGGACTGCAAGTACATGCCACGTGCCTGGATACTTTTTGTATTCTTTGTAGAGACGGGGTGTCACCATGTTGCCCAGGCTGGTCTTGAACTCTTAAGCTGCATTCCATCTGCCTCAGCCTCCCAAAGGGCTGGGATTACAAGCGTGAACCACCATGCCCGGCCTCTCATTATCCTCTTAATTTTCATTTCTCTGATGACTGATGATGTAGAGCATCTTTCAGTGTTCTTATTGTCTATCAGTATATCTTCTTTTGAGAAGTGTCTGTTCAAATCTTCTGTCTATTGTTTTCATTGGGTTCTTTGTCTTTTTATTGAGTTGTAAAAGTTCTTTATTCTGTGTGCACATTCTTTTTAAGCTATACGTATTGCGAATCTTTTCTTATTTTCTGTTGGTTGCCTGCTATTTTTCTTAATTGTGTCTTTTGAAGAGCAGAAGTTTTTATTTTGATGAAATCCACTTTATATCTTCTGGGTTTTTTTCTTTTTCTTTGGTATGTGTGTATGTGGGTGTGTGTCCCATCTAAGAAATCTTAGTCTAGCCCAAGATCTGAAAGTTTTTCCCCTATCTTTTCTTCTAGAAATTTTGTAATTTAAACTTTTGTGCTTAGGCTTATGATTCATTTTGAGCTTTTTTTTCTGTGCCTTTGTGAGCTGTGGAGCAAAATTCGTTTTTTTCTAAATAACTTTCCATTTCTTCCAGCACCATTTGTTGATAAGACCATCCTTTCCCTGTTGAATTGTTCTGGTACTTCTGTCAAACATCAGTTAACCACACTGTTTTAATTGCTGTGGTTTTCCAAGTAAGTCATCTATCTGTCTATCTATCTATCTATCTATCTATCTATCTATCTATCTATCTATCTATCTTCTATCTATCATTTATGACTTATATAGCTTATATAGTTAGAAATCAAGTAATGCAACTCCTTCTTTTTGTTCCTTATGTTCAACGTTCTTTTGGCTATTCAAAGTTATTTGCATTTTCATGTCAAGTTTAATTGTCAGCATTTCAATTTCTACAAAGAAGCCTGTTAGGAATTGTACGGAATTGCATTAAATCTATAGATCAATTTGGAGTAAATCAACATCATAACAATATTGAGTCCTTCAACCCATGAATATAGTGTATCTCTCAATTTATTTGGTTTATTTCAGAAGTTACTTGTCTCTAATACAATGCTGAAGTTTCTCTATTACTTGTTTTATTGATTTCCACTCCTATATTTATTTTTCCTTCTTTCTGTTAGCTTTGAATTTAAATGGTATGTTCATTATTGTTACTATTTTTGTTTGTAATTTGGTACATGTTTTCATATTGCTCTCATGGAGTAGCCTATTTATATTTTCACCAGCAATATAGCTGGGAGCCTCTTTTTACATTTTTGGCAACTGTTTGGTCTTTACATATTTGGTGGGTAATCTTCATTTCTTTTCATATGCATAAGGGTGGCCATCTTTTCATAAAGTTAAGAGCCTTTAGTACTGTACTTCCTTTTTTGTGAAATGTCCATTCATGACTTTTTCTCTACTTTTTATAAGTTAAAGAAAATAGCACAAATAAAAAAATACAGATGTAAATAAATGAGAGGATTGAACTGGCTCTTTTAAGTCTCAACACTCTCTAAAATTTTAAAGTAAAACCACTCCAGTGCACTTCAAATCAACAAACAACACACCCTAAAGAGACAAATGGCTCTTGATCTATTGGAACAGAGATCCGAATTGAGGAAAAAACCAAGATAGGTGTAAGATTCAGAATTTGGGTGAGTCCAAATGCAATCCCTTAATAAGAAACCAGGGAAGTGTGACTTCTTGACACATGTGAAACAGACCTAGTTGGCTGAAAGAAAGTCCAGTATGGGTCACAAGGATGGGAGGAAGTGCCACTCCAGTGTCAGGCTGTGAGGATGGAAATGCGTTTGCTGGGGAGGGAAGGATTTCCCTGCGGTGGACTGCTGAGATTTCCACACTGGCTTCTGTCCTTGGTTGTTGGATCTCTGAAAAGAAGTGGAAACCTTTCCAGAGAAGAGAGCTCAAGTTACTAAAGAGACTTGAAACCGGGCCCTGTGAGAAGTGATGGAAGGCACTGGGGATACCCAACAGAAGGCAGAAGGTTAGGGTCCCATGAGCTGAGTCCTCAAATGAGGGAAGACCTTTTCTTGGGAAGAACGGGTTCTGCTCATCTCAAAGAGGGAGATTAAAGATCTACAACTAGAGTAAGCAGGGAAATAAATATCAGTTCCCTTTAAGAACTTTCCAATAGAGCTGTCCAAAGATGACAGATGCTTCCCTAGAGTGCTGAGTTCTTTATCATCAGAAGTATGCAAGTATAGGCTACATCTCTTCCAGTGGGAAGGGCTTCAAGTATCTTGTGTACTAGTTAGTCTGCGAGATCTCTTGCAATTCTGGTACTCTCTGATTTTTTACCCCTTTCTATAGACATAGAAAATCCAGCTCGAACAGAAGGCCTTGCAGTGGGATTAAATGACTGAAAAGTGGCAAAGCCAGGTCTAGAACCTAGGTTTTGAAAGTCTTGGTGGAGTTTATTCTAATCCATTTCCATCTACATAATCTTGGGACAAGACTAAGCAAGACGCTTCTGGAAAGTTGTCAGTGAGGGGAGGATTCTGACATCACGGACATACCTGGAATCCAAATTCAGGAGAACTGAGATTGAATTCTGGTTCCCCATCCTTTTTTTTTTTTTTTTTTTTTTTTTTTTTTTTGAGACGAAGTCTTGCTCTGTCACCCAGGCTGGAGTGCTGTGGAGCAATCTCGGCTCACTGTAATCTCTGCCTCCTGGGTTCAAGCGATTCTCCTGCCTCAGCCTTCCAAGTAGCTGGGACTATAGGCGCCCGCCACCATGCCCAGCTAATTTTTGTATATTTATTAGAGATGGGGTTTCACCATGTTGGCAAGACTGGCCTCGAACTTCAGACCTCAGGTGATCACCTGCCTTGGCCTCCCAAAGTGCTGGGATAACAGGCTTGAACCACCACGCCCGGCCCTCATTTAGATTCATTAAACTTTCATGGTTTGTGCTTTCCATATGTTTTGTTTGAGACAAGGTCTCTCTGGAGTACAGTGGTGCAAACCTTGAACTCCTGGGCTCAAACGACCTTCCCACCCCAGCCTCCCAAAGGGCTGGGATTACAGGCACGAGCCATGGCACCCCTGCCATCCTTATTATGCCAGTCATTTCATCTTTTTCAATCTTAATTCCCTTATATACCAAATATTGGTGATCTCAAGTGGCACTATCTCTGCTCAGCCAGCCTCTGGAACTTCCCCTTCCTCAAAAATTCCTGTAGGGTTTATCATCTGCACCAACTACTATATCCTCTTTCTTATGGTTCTTCCCCAAGTGTGTGCTTGGTGAGGACAGGGGCCAGACCTTATTGTTGCTTGCATCCCTGAAGCCTCTTTTGTGGCACCTGGCACTTAGCAGGTGCACCTGAAAAAGGGTCTTTTTTTCTTTTGAGACAGAGTCTTGTTCTGTCATCCAGGTTGGAGTGCAGTGGCTTGATCACTTCTGGGCTCAAGTGATCCTCCCACCTCAGCCTTTCAAGTATCTAGGACTTACAGGTGTACACCACCATGCTTGGCTAGTTTTTATTTTTTCTGGAGATGGAGTCTTGCTGTTGTTGCCCAGGGTGGTCTTGAACTCTTGGGCTCAAGTGATCCTCCTGCCTCGGCTTCTCAAAGAGCTGGGATTACAGGTGTGAATGACTGTGCCCGACCAAGGATCTTGTTTTCTAACATCCCCTCGACTCCTCTTCCTGGGGCCTGGGGAAGCTCTATGGGCTAATGAATGAGATCTCCCTTTACATGTGTTAAGAGAATGTAATAACTCAATAAAGGTGCTCTGCAAGATGGAAAGACAATCAGGCCATCTGCTCTGCCCAGGTGGTTCAAATCAATATGTTTCACAAGGAAGTTTTGCCCAGTTACCTCGAAAGGGTTCTGCTGTCTTAACTGCTAGAAGAGGTTTAATCATAAAAATGTGTCCTGGACAAGAGTCCCTGTCAGATAGGGATATCAGCCAATAGTGCTGTTTTCAACTTTGACTGTAAGATCCTAGTGACAATGGATATCAGAAATGATGACAAGTGTCAAAATAGGGAAACTCTTATGCTTCTATTCTGACAAATGTAGCCCAATGGCCTCAGGGCTTTGTTTTCTGTGGGAAGACAGAACCTTATGCCCATGGCATCTTTTTGGCCATTTCTACTATGGGACCTGGGAGCCCAGAAGCTTCTGGGAAAGTGCTGGTCACCTTGAAGGGCAAGGCTGGCTGACCTGCTTGTTACTTCTAGCTTTGAAATGATGGAGCCAAGGTAGAGGAAATGGAAAGGCCAGGGGGGCCAGGGTGGCAGGTTGTAGCAGATTGCAAAATTGAACGGAATTCTTCACTTCTATGTAGTATTCCACAGCCACACCTGACATGGTTTTGTGGTATACAAGGGACATTTCCCTGCGTATTGACTTCAGGCTTAGCTGTGTAACTTGCTTTGGACAACAAGATATTCACAGATGTGATGTAAACAGAAGATTGAATGTTATTGAACAGTTGAGCTCTCTTTGCTGCACTTCTGCCATTGTTAAGAAAAGCATGTGCTCTGGGTAGCCGCTGCCCTTTTGGTCTAGACCCCAAAAGGAGATACGTGGAAAAGAGCAATCTCAGCTGAGCCTAAAACACAACTGAACCCCAACTGACTCACAGACCTGCAGGCATGAAAAATGAGTATGTGTTGTAAGGCACTGATTTTTAAAAAAATTTAATAATTTTAAGTTCCAAGATACATGTGCAGGACATGCAGGTTTGTTACATAGGTAAACATGTGCCATGGTGGTTTGCTGCAGCTATCAACTCATCATGTAGGTATTAAGCCTGGCATCCTGCATGCATTTGATATTTATCCTGATGCTCTCCCTTCTCTCCATCTGACAGGCCCCAACGTGTGTTTTGCCCCTCCCTATGTCCATGTGTTCTCACTGTTCGGCTCCCACTTATAAGTGAGAACATGTGGTGTTTGGTCTTCTGTTCCTGTGTTAGTTTGCTGAGGATAATGGCTTCCAGCTCCATCTATGTCCCTGCAAAGGACATGATCTTATTCCTTTTTATGGCTGCATAGTATTCCACAGTGTATATGTACCACATTTTCTTTATCCAGTCTATCATTGATGGGCATTTGGGTTGATTCCATGTATTTGCTACTGTGAATAGAAGGCACTGATATTTTGAGGTTGTTTGTTATGCAACATTATGTGTCAATAGCTAATACAGAGGTGAAAGTTGGTATGTGTGTGGGGTCATGTTGGATAGACGGTTTCAGTTTCTTTCTTAGGATTCCGACCAGACCTGATAGCTCTCAACCAGTTGCTTCTTGATCTCTCTGGCTACCCTGGTGGTCTTCAATGCTCTGCTTCTCCAAGGAGTTTATGGAATGTGGGCCTAGTCAAGCCTATTCCAAGTCATTAAGTGTGGTAAGTTGTTGCATTAATGTACCCCAATAAATTATACCTCCTGGGTCAATGCCCTTGTGCAATCCCTTCCTAGGTTGACTCCGACCTTGGCTGTGTGACTTGCCTTAGCCAGCAGATAGCAAATGTGTGATGTTGTCTTAAGTTCATGTGCATTGGGCTTGTGTTCTTTTGCTGCTGGAAGCTCATCTGCTGTTTTGTGGAAAAACCAAGCTTAGCCTTTTTTAGGATGAGAGACTATGTGGAGAGAAGTCCCAGTCATCTCAGCAGTCCCAGATGTAAGCGAGGCTGTTCTAGATCATCTGGCTCTAGCCAAGCTACCTAGACTAGAACTGCAGGCCACCTACAGAATTATGAGAATTAGTATGTGTTTGTTAAGTTACTACATTTTGAGGCGATTGGTTATGCAGCGAATGCTAACTTATACACCTAGACAAAACACAGTTTGGAAAATCAGTGAGGCATCATTCACGCATGCACACATACTTACTGAGATCTTGTTAAGTTCTAGACATTGTGCTTTGAGTTGGGCTTGAGATCTCCAGCTAGGAGACAAGTTTGGCTCTCCAAATGCAGAACCAGAGGCAGATGGCATTACAAGGGCTTTGTCTGAAGTACTATCAGGGTGAGGTCCACGCATGGTGGATGTTGGCACAGCAGAGAGCAAGGTATCCAAGGCAAAGAAAGGCAAGCCAAGGAAACACTGATTACCACCAAGGAGGAGGGCTGAGGTTCAGGTACAAGTTAGGCTGACTTTGAGAGCAGCAGCAAGTAAGCAAGACAAAAGGCCCTAGAACTAGGGAGGTGCCTTCCCCAGGCAGGAACTCTTGCTCCTTAACCTCCAGAGCAGGATGAAAGTCATTCCTGACATCTGTTGGACACTCTCATATGGGGTTTCTCCTTTGATTCTCATGACCCTGTGAGCAGGCGGTCCAGATATTTTTAGCTCCACTCTACCAAAGTGGAGCTGAGGTAGAATGACCTGCCTAGGATCACACACCACTAAGAGGCAAAGCTGGTACTCTGCCTGAGTCAGGGCCGACTTTGTATACCTGTCCACTGCAGTGAAAATCTTTCAGGACCAGGTGCTCAGCATTGGTCCCTCAATAGTCCTGGAAGATCTGGACAATGCAGGACCTAGGGGGGAATAAGTAGTGTCAATGTTGCCCAGGGCAGGGAATCAGGGTCAAGGGAGTTGGTTGGGTCCCAAGGACCCTGGAAGGAGAGATTGTGCAGGGAGTAGGGAAGACATTTAACCAGTCAGTGATGAAACCAACATCTCTACTGCCTACTTACCCAACCACCAGCCAACCATTCGTTCACCCATCCACCCATCCAATCATTCACTCAGCCAGTCAACTACCCATCCACCTGTTAACCAACTACCCACTCGTCCATCCAGTTAAGTAACTAGTCAATCACTCAGCCATTCAAACAACTAACCAGCCAGCCAGTCTGCCAGCAGACAACTGAGCATCTAAGTATTTAAGTATTAGTTAAATCCTGCTGTGGGCAATGCTCAGTGCTAGAAATAAGGGACACACAAAAGTGAGACTGAGTCTCACTCTACTTCTTTTATTCCTTCACCCCCTCATATCTATTCCATCAGCAAGTAGTTAAACACATCTACCTTTAAACATACATTTCACCTTTGATCCCTTCCATCCATCTCCACTGCTTCCTTCCAAGTCCAAGCCTCCACCATCTTTCCTTGGCTCCTGAAGTAGCTTTTTGTCTGGGGCTTCACGTTCCACTCCTGCATTTTGAGGGTGCGATGGGCCACCTCCCTGTCCTGCCTAAAGCCTTCCAGTGGTTTTCTCGTCACCAAAATAAACCCAGGCGGCCGGGCCTGGTGGCTTACGCCTGTAATTTCAGCACCTTGGGAGGCCGAGGCAGGTGGATCGCCGGAGGTGAGGAGCTTGAGACCAGCCTGGCCAGCATGGTGAAACCCCATCTCTACTAAAAATACAAAAATTAGCAGGGCGTGATGGTGCATGCCTGTAATCCCAGCTACTTGGGAGGCTGAGGCAGGAGCATTTCTTGAACCCAGGAGGTGGAGGTTGTGGTGAACCAAGATCGTGCCATTGCACTCCAGCCTGGAAAACAAGAGTGAAACTCCATCTCAAATAAATGAATAAATAAATAAATAAATAAATAAATAAATAGAATAAAATAAAATAAAAATAAAGAAAGGAAAAGAAAAGAACAAGAAAAAGAAAAAGAAAGAAATAAACCCAGGATTCTCATCAGGGCTTCCATGGCCTTCCAAGATGGCTGCACTGGAGTTACCTCCAGTCTCACCTTCTCCCACACCTTCCCCTCTTTACCCCAATGCACCTCTGCCGGGCTTCTTTCTATTACTCACACCCGTGAATTTGTTCCTGTCTTGGTCTTCTCGCTTGCTATTCTGGAATGGTCTATTCTCAGATCTCAGCACAGCCACTGTCTCTTCAAGAGGCCAGCCTCCATTCAGGTTATCACCTTGGCAGAGAGGCCTTCCCCAAGCACCTGCTCTTATGGCCACTCTGATCACTCTCTTATCATCCTGTTTCATGCTCTGAACAGCATATGTCATTCTTGAGTTTATTTCCTATATGTTACTTGGTTGGTTGTCTGTATCTACCTTTGGAATCAGCTGGGAAGAGCAAGGACCTTGCCTGTCTCACTCACCATAGTAGCCCTCTGGGGTCTAGAACCACAGCTGGCTCATTGCACGTCCTCAGGAAATGGCCATTATTGATATTATGGCCACCATCTGCTTTCTCCTCACTGCCTTTTTCCTTTTGTCCCAGAACGCACTGGTGAGTGCTATTCCACTGCAGGGCATCCTTGTTCTTTCTGAGACAAGGCGTACTTTGCACTTTACCATTGTCCTCTCTGCAGGCCCCCTGAGGGATGTACACCCAGACATGAGCCTGGGAGGGCAAGTGCTGACCCACCTCATGTTCAGGCCCAGCCCTGGTGGGATTTTGGCATTTTGATGTGGTGGACTCACTGCCTACAGCACTGGTTATCATCCCCACTGATGGCCTCAAGGCTTGGGGTTCTGATTCTGAACAGCAGTGACCCTGAGCTCTAACTTGGTGAACCCTGTAACCACAAAACCAAATGGCCCCAGGCTGCAGAGATGTGGGAATCCTTGGGTCTGCTTTTGATGACTTTCTGTTATGCTGTCAATTGCCATCACTTGTTGCCATCAAGTCTCCCCTTCAATATGCTGCTTCTAATCACATTGATTTCTCTTGTAGTAAAAGGGAATAAACAGCTGCTGCTTCTGTAATATTGGGCATTCAGTCCACAGACACTGTTGGGGTCCCTCCTGTGCACCCTGTGTACTGGGAAATGAGAGATACCCAACACTACACAGGGTCTGTGCCCTTAGGGACCCTGCCATTAAGTGGTGGTAATAAGATAGAAGCATCCAGAAAGAGTCACCAGAAGGGCCAATTGGGAAAGGCTCTCTAGGGGGTCAGATGGAGCAGAGAGGAACTTTGGAAGTTGGCACCTTCTAACCCGGCATGAGGAAGAGTTCATTGTTGGAGAAAGTTGGAGGTGATCTTGGGGTCCTGCCTTGTTGCTGGGGAGATGTGGCTCATAAACCAGCAGTTGAGGCAGACTGGGATAAGAGTTTTCTGGCAACAGCCCGGCCTCTCCATGTCAGAACTCAGGGCCAGCAAGTCCTTATCAGTGTGGTCTATGGACTGGAGTCAAATCTGATTCTCAATCCCTGGCCATGGTGGCCTCTCTGCATCCCCATGATGCAAACATTTGTATAGAGTCTACTGTGTGTAGGCCACTGTGCCCTGAGCACAAAGATGGCAGGATGTGGCTTGGGATCTTATATACTTGGTGTGAGTTCTGCTCTGCTCCTTCCTGGGTGTTTGTGAGGTTTAAAATATAATGTCTTTTGAATAGTTAATACCTTTACATGGTTTAACACTTCAAGGCACATCTGATGAAATTCTTATCAACTTTGTCCCCAGATGTCCAGCCCTCCTGCCCAGAAGGCGCTTGCAAGAAGAAGCTACCACTCTCCTTGGTGTCTTATTTCAGGGATTAAAAGTATTTCAGGGATTAAAACATATATGCAAGCAAATATGAATATGGAGTCTCATTTCTCCCTTTCATACAAAAGGTAATACATTAGATACTCTGCAATTTTCTCTCTTCAGACTATATCTTGGAGATCTTTCCATTTCTATTCAGAGAAACCTGGCTTATTTGTTTGTTTGTTTGTTTCATAGCTACATGGTATTTCACTCTATGGCAGATCATTTACGTACATATTTTAAACAGTTTCTTGCTGGTGGACATTTGAGTTGCTTGACTACAAGGTTTGGCCATGGCCTCATTCATAGTAAGTCTCCTTCTTGGCAGGTGGCCTGCAGTCATGGGAGGTTAGCCACAGCCCCTAGGGACCCATTAGAGTAAATAGGACTAGGACCAGCTCTGGGGACTGTGTCTCCACTCAGGGAAGCAGTCATGAGACCCTACCAGTGGTTGGAAACTCATGCTTCGAAGGCAAAAAAAGAAGAATCTGCCTTTGTTTCACAGATGGGGAAGCTGTGACCTGGGTGAGTCTCGAATTTTTGGGTCCACCCCGAGGCTGGTAGGTGGCAGTGGCCTAAGCTCAGAGCAGCTGCAAACATACGCCTGTCCCTCTGCTCCCCTAAGACCTGTGATGTGCTTGGAGGGGAGTGTAGAGCAGTAGATCTAAGGTGTGGGTGGGTGGTGGGGTGCTTTGGGTAAAACTTCTTATCGCTAAAATCTCAACTTTCGTAGGATTAGTAGAATTGAGTCTGGAATTCTCTAATTTTTTTTTTTTTTAAACTCCTAGAGTTGCAGGGCAGAGATGGCATTATTTATCTGGCAGCTAAACTCATAAATTCATCTTTAGCCATTGACATCTTTATGACTGGCTAATGGGGGGTGGGCCAAGTGGGATTTCTGGATAGCGTAGAGGGGTCTTGCCAAAGAGACATGTGAGGCACAGGAAGACTGTCTGTCCTTCTGTCCCAGAGTCAGCACACTGTAGGAGAAAAGCGTGTTATGGAGGTCAGCCCATGCTCCCAGGAAGGTGAGGGCATTCAGAAAACTAGCAGAGAAACTGGTGGCGGTGGAGATTCTGCCTGCATTCTTGACACAGTCCTGGGAGGATCAGGGTCTTGGTGATCATGCAGACCTAGTTTTTAAATCCTGGTGCAGTCATTTACAACTTACATGGCTTTGAGTAACTGACAACACTCCAAGTCTCAGTTTCTTCACTTATACAACGGGGATACTAATACCTACTGTATTAGGGTTCTCTAGAGGGATGAACTAATAGGACAGATGTATATATGAAAGGGACTTTGTTAAGGAGAAATGGCTCACACCATCACAAGGTAGAGTCCCATGATAGGTCATCTGCAAGTTGAAGAGAAAGGAAGCCAGTGGTGGATGAGTCCGAGTCCCAAAGCCTCAAAGACAGGGAAGCTGACAGTGCAGCCTTTATTCTGTGGCCAAAGGCCTGAAGAGCCCTGGCAAACCACTGGTCCAAGAGTCCAAAAGTTGAAGAACTTAAAGTCTAATGTTCGAGGGCAGGAAGCATCCGGCATGGAAGAAAGATGAAAGTAGGAACACTCAGCAAGTCTGCTCTTCTGTCTTCTCCTGCCTGCTTTTATTCTAGCCACGCTGGCAGCTGATTAGATGGTGCCCACCCAGATTGAGGGTGGGTCTGCCTCTCCCAGCCCACTGACTCAAATGTTAATCTCCTTTGGCAACACTCTCACAGACACGCCCAGGAACAATACTTTGCATCCTTCAATCCAATCAAGTTGACACTCAGTATTAACCATCACACCTACCTCACAGGGTTTTACGAAATTTAAATGAGGGGTGAATATGAATACCCAGCATAGGTAGATATTCAATACATACTAACATTTTTCATCCCTTCTTGCCTACAATGACAAAACACAGCTTATTCGTCTTTCCTTCTTCTTTCCCTTGTCTTCTCTGCCTCTGAACCATACGCATTTTACATAAGCACTTTGTAATTCTGAAGCTAGGAAATTGAGCAAAAAGTTCTGAAAATCTGTTATTTCTATGTAGGCAGAGTATGTGTGTAACAAGGGGTTGGGTGAAGAAGAGTTTAACTTCCCCAGTTCTAGTAGTAAACACACTATATGCACTGTTACCTGTTCTCCTCTTTGTGTCTCAAATGATTTATTTTAAGGTCTGCTATAAAAGCAAGACATTGCTTAATTGTCTTGCCATAAAATATGTAAAATATTACACTATTGGGGCTCATTAGCTAAAGCAGAGCTGCTGTTTAGTAATCCATAAGGTGATACTGATTAATGAACCCTGCAAATGATTCTCCTAACTACCTAAAGAGTAATAATAGATATGTCAGCTCAAACAAACAAGCCTCTGGTCCCTGGGGGGTGTGGAGACACTGGATCATAATTAGACAGAGGGGCAGAGCAGACACTTGTATTTTTGTGGATAGGACTCTCCGTGTGCATCTCTGGCATCCCTTCCAGGTCTGCAGAGGTGGAGCCCCACTTCTGTCCACATCCTTGTTTAGGGGAAGGATAGTTCCCTGCTCACAGTAGAAGTGGCCACAGGGCCTTACTGAGAGTCAAAGTTCTGTTCTCCATGTGTGGGGCAGTCGGGATCCTGATTTAGAGGCCTTTTGGGCAGAGCGGGGTTTTCAGTGGCGCTCTCAATCCCTTGAGGCTACAGCTGAAGCTCATTAATATTACCCACCCCATGGTTCTGAAATAAAGCAGAGAGTAGGGTTGGAGAAGGGAATATTCTTAGGCAGTGGTGTGTTAAAAGCCACTCGGTTATTGGAAAACAGTATTGTGGTTCTTAAAAAAACAAAAACAAAAACAAAAAAACACTAAACATAAAATTACCATATGATCTAGCAATTCACTTCTGGGTATATGTCCAAAGGAATTGAAAACAGGGGTTCAAACAGATATTTGTACAGTTATGTTTATAGCAGCTGCTATACTGTTGATTTTGCCATAGTAGTCTCTTAACAGCATCAGATTCCTCATCTAAAATAATGGGACTTGCCTTGTAGGGTCATTGAAAGAATTAAATGAGATAATGTGAATTAAATGCTTAGCATTTGCCTGAAACATGACAAGTGTATAGCAAATATTGGTCATCATTGTAATTGAAAATGGGTATCATTGATGGCAGGAGGGTACACTCTTACAACTGTAAACTCTAATATTTATCTTTTTTGTTTGTTTATGAGACAGGGTCTTGCTATCATCCAGGGGAGCTGGAGTACAGTGACATGATCACAGCTCACTGCAGCTTCAACCCACCTGGGCTCAAGCGATCCTTCTACCTTAGCCTCCTGAGTAGCTGGGCCTACAGGCATATGTGCCACCTTCCCTGGCGAATTTTTTATTTTTATTTTTTGTAGAGATGGGATCTGCCTATGTTGCCTAGGCTGGTCTCTAACTCCTGGACTAAATCGATCCTCCTGTCTTGACCTCCCAAAGTACTGGGATTACAGACATGTGCCCGGTCACATTTATCTTAATTCATAAGCTCAGGGGGCAGAAATAAGAATCTATGAATTCATACTCCTGAGATAAATAAATAAAGGGAGGGAGCATTTTAATACAGTAACTTTTAAATGATGGATGAAGAAAGAGCAATGGGGTTGAACACTGGCATCCACTCCAGTAATACTTGTTTCAGGCCAGAATCATCCATGGATGCTAACATCATTTGTTGAAACTGTGATGAGGAACGGGATATTTACCTAACTTCAAAGTCTCTCTTCAAAAGATACTTATGAATGATGGAAGGGAAAAGGTAACTCCGCCTTGGAGAAACCTGACAGACACCACATGAACCAAGATCGGAGCTAACATCCCCAGTTACAGGGACAAATCAACACCGCGTAGCTGTCAGTGTGATGCTCTGAGAAGGCATAACATTCCTGCTGGTACTATGGTGTTCCTGCTAAAAACGCCTAACTTGAATCTGATCATGAGAAACATTAGACACACTCAACTGAGGGACATTCTACGAAATAACTGCTTTTCCTTTTCAAAATAATCAAGACCATGAAAGACAAAGGAAAAACTGAAGATCACCAGCTTCAGGCAGACTAAAGAGACATGACAAATAAATGGAACATGTCATCTTGGATTGGATTCTGGACCAGGAAAAGAACATTAGCGGGACAGTTGGTGAAATCTGAGTAAGATTAGATGATGCTATTTTATCAAGGTCAGTTTCCTGATTTCAATAATTGCACTATGGTTATGTAAGAGAGTATCCTCGCTTTTAGGAAATATACTCTATAAAGTATTTAGAGATGAAAAAAAACCATGATGGCTCTGCCTTACTCTCCAATGGTTCAGGAAAAAAATTGAATTTATTTCAATTTTGTATATATGAGATTTTGTATATATGTTTGTATATATGAGAGAGAAAATGATATGCACAGGGTACAAAATGTTAAGGTTTGGGGAAGATGGTATATAGAAGGTGGATGGGAATTCTTTGTGCTACTCCTTCAAATTTTTGTAAGTCTGAAACTATTCCAAAAGAATAAGTTAAAAATGAGCATTATTTTACAATATACATATTGTAGAATATATGTATTTTTTAACCACTTGTCACATTTAATGAAGTTATTTATTAACTTCATTATTTAACCACTTGTCACATTTAATGAAGTTATTCCTTAAGGCCACTATGGGAAGTTGGGAGGTAAGTATTATTATTTTCTTGATTTTTCAGATGAGCAAATGTGATCTCAACAGGATTAAGTAGCTTGCCCTAGTCCCAGGGCTAGTAAATGGCAGAGTAAAGATTTGGTTACGGGTAGGTTCACACCAGTGCCTGCATGCTTCAACATCGTAACAAATATTTATTGAGTGTCTATTAGGTGCTAAGTACTTTTCACATAATGCTTTATTTAACTCTCACTGTAACCTTTTGCAGCAAGTATTTTCATCCTGGTTTTAAGGATGGGGGTGTGGCTGCTCAAAGAGGTTAAAGGATGGACCTACAATATCCTATGGCTAAGAAATGGCAGCTCCAGAATTTCCACTCAGGTTCCCATGAAGCCAAAGTGTGTCTCTCCACTGTGCCCTGTGTTCCAGTCCAGGTCCAGGCTGGGGACCATCAACAGAGTATTGAGATGCTGGCCCACATCAGGCTAGCTGGTATGCTGCCCCTCTTGCTTTTGACAGTGTCTATCTGTCACAACCACAGGCCTCCCCTTCCAAAACAGGGCAACAAAGTCCTAGTTGCCTTGCAGTGTGCGTGGTCATTTGATAGGGAGCCACATTACCATTGTGGTTGGAAAATCCAGAGACTCCTGGGGAAATTGTACGGAGAATGCCATCCACATGATGATCTGATTATATGCATTTCACCATCAGCATGACTTTGTGCTTGGCTCTTAATACACCCTTAGTGGGAGTGGGCCAGGGAGGGGGACCCTCTTCCCCCAGGAGCATTTTTCACTTGTGGCCTGTGGGACTTGGGTGCAGGGACTATCAAGAGAATGTGTGGGATTTATCCACAGCCCCCAGGCCTGCCTCCCTCCCTGATGGGTGGCTGCGAACAGGTTTTGCTTACAATTTTGGCAAGACAGTTTGATCATGAGTTAGGTATAAAAATATTCAGGGGAAGACAATGACTCATAATTGGGGAATTAGAGGGAACAAATGCGATGTAATGTGGGTTTAGCAAGTGGTCACTATGATGTGAAAGAAACTTGATCCTCAGAGGAAGAGGTTGAGGAGCGACTATTAATTCCTTTAAGCAAGTTGTAGATGTCCTTCTGATATTTTCTTAGATTAAAAATATGTATGATGTTCACAGATGTGGGCCTTGGAATAGACAAACAAATCAGCTTCCAAAACAATCTTAGACTATTCATACTAGCTGGAGCCCATGAATGATGGATGGGGCTTAGTGCCCACATCCTGGCCAAGGAAACTGAGGTTGAGGATGCCCCATCGGACCTAACTCCTAGCCCAGTGCTCCCCACCCCAAATTCTCTACTCCTGGACTCCCCACTGAAGCCATTGTCCCCACCTCCAAGGCTGCCTGCATTCCCCAGGCTGTTTTGCATTAGAGTTTCTCTAGGTCAGTGATATTTAAACTGTTTTGATTGTAACCCACAGCAAGATAGACACACACATTGGATCAGTGGTGTTCAAGGTCCCAGCAGGTTACAGAGTTCTCTGAAATGGTTCAAATAAAGGGATTTTATTGAAGGGATACTCACAGAGGTGCAGGCTGGGTTAAGGAAACAAACAATGCCTATTGAGGCACCTGAAGTCAAGCAATGATGGGAAGCTAATGATGGGAAGCTGTTACCACCCTTAGGGCTGAAGGGACAAGATGAAGGATGGTGTAACTGGGGCCCACTGAGAGCTGAAGCTATGGGAGGAGCTGCAGTCCTGGGAGGAACAGCCTTTATCAGGAGTGTTGTGCTGAAGCCAGGGGTGAGTGGGGAGAAACAGTCTCCTGATCTCAAACAGGGATATCTACTGGGCAAACCCAACCAACCAAAGATCCAAGGAGACGGCATTTGAAGGGGTCAGCGTGTAACTGCCCAGAGCATCCAGAGAAGGGTGCAAAATGGACAGTGAGTGGGGTGTAGCCAAATGGACAGTGTCCAGCCCATGCACACACAGACACCATTCACCCATGCAGTGCCCCTGCATGAGGAAAGGGGTGCCTCTGCTGGGGAGACCCAGCCCTGTTAGCACACAGCTTGGAAAGAGGTGCCCTTTGCTCCTGGGGATGAGGCTGCCTGTCAGAATGTAGGAGCTGGTAAGCAAAGATTGGGCTGGATTTCTGGTTTGGGCTGAAGCATGAAGGCCAATGTGGCAACCATTTCCCATGGGCCTGCAAACACATGTGCAAAACTGAAATAAAATGTCCTGAAACAAAACTTACCCTTGCTGCTTGCGTTGATCTAGTTTTTTCCTTCCATTCTATTCCATTCCTTCATTTAAAAAGGTAGATTTTGAACCAACTAATAGGTGACCATTGTGATTTAAAAACGGTGCTCCAGATTGCAGAGCTTTCAGAGCCCAGTAAGCAGGCATGGTGTTGTTTTGAGGGTCCGGGATGAACTTCAGCTTGGTGCTGCTCACCCACTAGGTCCAGACTTCTCAGGGGTTGGGGAGGAGCCCAGGCTGCCTGCAGGGGTGGGAGCCTGTGAGGCACTATTCTGGTTTTGCTGTTAGAAGGTTTGGGTTCAAATCTTGCCTCTATCATATGTGACATTGGCTAGGTGATTCAACCTCTTTAACTCTCAGCGTTCTCATCCGTAAAATGGGATAACTACCTACGTCTTAGATTTAGGACAGCATTAAATTAAACCAGACAAGGTCAATAACACACATGGCACGTGTACATGCTCAAAAAATATTGCAGCAGTTAGTATTACATCTCCCATATCAGGGAACAGTGGGCAGAGAACATGTTTCTCAGGTAGATGTTAATAGCTTGGGGGTTGCCTGATCTGGAGAGAGAGTCAGCTACCAGCTTCTGCTTTTCCTATCTATGGACGAAGTAGGTCAAGGACCAGCTTCTACGTGCCACAGGGCATTCGGAGGATGGGTGAGGCCCCACATAGTCACTAGGCATGTACAGCGACCTCCTGTTAACCCAGAATCTAGACTGGAAAGTCCGAATACTCAAAATTTTTTCTGCACTTTGCTTTTATGAGGGAGAGATACACACAGATAAAGGAGCCAAGAGCAGGGATTTGTTCAAGAGAGCAATTTCCTGGGCAGGTTTTAGAGTGAGTACAGATTCTGCCCTGTATTGCAGTCCTTCTGCTTCTACAATCACAAGAAAGCCTCTCTTACCAGCCCCTGGCCACAGTTCAGCACAGCATTGGCAGAATGTGTAGTGGCAGCTGGAATTGTCACTAGCTCCACTTTTAAGAGAGGACAGTGTGTCACCGCTTCCTGACGCTTTGCCTGGGCCAGTTTGGTTTTTCAGGTCTTACCTTAGAACTCCTTTTCCAGAAAGCCTTCTGTTACCATCCCAGGCTAAGTTGGTTCTGCCTCTGTGCATCCACAGGAACGCATGCTGACCTCTCTCCTAGGTAGCCTGTCCCACACTTATGGAAATTCTCCACTTGCTTATGGAGCCTTAGGATGGGACTATGGGCTACGTAGGGCAGGGCCTGTCTGATTCATCTTCCTGGCTCCGACTCCAAGGAAGGAGCTTTGCATAGGGTGAGTGCTTAGTCCCTGCTTATGGAATGAATGGAGTGATAAACATTCAAATAAATAGTTGGTCAATATCATGTCATTTCCCCCCATTTGTTGTGTGCCGATGACATTTTGAGTAGGCTACTTATAACTAAACCCAGATCAAATCCCTTCCACCTAAACTTGTCATTTTGTGTAAGGGGATGGTCAGTCAAAATAACTTTTATGGATGAAAAAATCAGGGTGCTATAATTCCACACTTGTATTTTCATTGTTGTTGTTTGTTTTAGACAGGGTCTCACTCTGTTGCCTGTGCTGGAGAGCAGTGGTGTGATTTTGGCTCACTGCAACCTCAACCTCCCGGGCTCAGGTGATCCTCCCACCTCAGCCTCCTGAGTAGCTGAGACTACAGGAGTGCACCACCGCACCTGGCTAGTTTTTGTATCTTTTGTAGAGGCAGGGTTTCATCAATGTTGCCCAGGCTGATCTCGAACTCCTGGACTCAAGCGATTCTCGTGCCTCGGCCTCCCAAAATTTTAGGATTACAGGCATGAGCCACTGCACCTGGCCCACATTGGTTTTTGTTCTTAGCATCTTATTATCTTAGGGTTTGTGGATTCTCCCTCCCATGTTGACCCCTAAGCCACTGGGACTCACTCACTGGCTTACTCCCTTCCCAAATAAAAATAGCTTCATTCTGATCACCAAAGGAATATATACTTATCATAAAGAATCAGAAAGTATAAGAGAAAAGTCAAGGAAGAGAGTAAAAACTGCTTGAAACCTGCTCCTGAGAGATAACCCCTACCACCAGAGTTGAGTATGTTCTTCTAGAATTTTCCTGGTGTATGAAAACACACATATACACACTCAAAAATGTATGTTAGCGCTACATTCATAGCACTTTGTAATGTGCTTTTGTCAGTTGTTACCAACATTGTGGACGCGCTTTCATGCCAATACATATAGTCCTGAGTCATGTCATTATATTTAAAAGCTTCTTCATGTTCTATTCATAATGCAGCTTTGCCACACAGCTCCTCATTATTGGACATGTAAGTTGTTTCCACTCCGTTTGCTGTTGAGAACAATACAAGCACTTGCTTGGGATATAACTAAGACCACAGCAACATGGTACCCAAAGCTCTGGGTGGGGAATGATATCTCACATCCTAGAAGAGGCTTGACAATATGATTGGAGGTTTATTCCCCCAGTAAATAGACTAATTAGTGTGTCAACAGCCTTGGAGTGAGAAAGCCTGTTTTCTCTTCTGCCAAGATGATAGTAACCTTATCAGAAGGAAGAGGGAGCCTTTTGGAGCAAGGCTGGGTCTTTTTTCAAGTTTTTTTGAGAGAAGCAACAGCAGCTCTCTCTGGCTGCGTGAGTGCAGGGAGGACAATGGTTTTCCCTGCGGCCAGCACACCCATCTTAGGGGCTGAAGCCCTCCCTCTACAAGTACACAGATGCGTGTTTTACTCTCTGGCATGACAACCTACTAGGGAAATACAGACGGAAAGCCCTGGAGAGCTCGATAAAACGACATAAACATGCCTATGTCTAGAAGGTGAGAATTAAGACTGAGACCTGAAAATCTTTGATCAACTTTCTTCCTTTTCATGGAAAAGTGTTTTATTCCAATAGCTGTAATCAAATGCAAAAGTGTGCGCCATGATATAAAGGCACTTAAATTTGTGAACTCAAAGAAAAATCCTGGTGATGTAACTTGATTCTGTTGACAAATTAACCTAATGAGAATAGTTTCCTACTACGAATTCATTGAGCAAAAATGTGCAAAGATGGTATTTGCAGCCTGTTAACCCTTAATTGGCTCAACACTGAAAACACTTAATTGTGACATGTGTCACCAAAATCCCTAATGTAGTTAATCGCTTTTAGATTCACAAAATGATACACTTTACATGATGATCTTTAATTAAAAATTATTTGGGATAATCTTCAGCCCATGCTTTAAAATGAGCAGCTTTAGTACACTTGAGAAAATGTGGGTTGGGGGGAGGGGGAAGGCAACAGTATCAGGGGTGTTGTTTTTTGCTTATAACCCAACTTCTACATATGGGAAATGTGGAACGAAGAGTCAGGTTGTTTTGAAATAGGCTTCAAATACTTCAAACTGGTATGGTAGAAAGTGATGGACACAAACAGGGGAGAGGCCGTGCCATTTGATGGCTGTATGATCTCGGATAGACCACACTTCTCTCTGGGACTGAGGGTAATGATCAGTAAAATGTGGTGAATTGGATTAGGTTGGATTTGGAAATGTCTAGTGTACACACTAAAAGAAAGATGAAAATAAATATTTTCATGTATTATTGGCTCAACCAAAATTCAGGACACAATTGTGAAGCTTCTCACTCGATGGGTAGATGAGCGAATGTGCCGTAGACTCTAAAATGGGCTATGGAAATTTACAAAAAATCCAAGCGACAAAAAAGGTGGGGCTCAATTAGATTTTTCCTTCCGGCTCCTGACACCTCTGCCCTTGGAGCATTCATTGGCATAGACAGTTAATTGCCTTCTTTTCCTTGGTGGTCTTGGTAGGTGGGGTGGAAACTTTTCATTCTAATCAACAAGAGCCATATTGCACAGAAAGTAGTTTTTCTGGGTTAAGAGAAAAAAAAAAAACACCAATTAAATTCTGGAGTTGTGCTGGTCTTCCTTACACCTTCCATATCCTGAACAATTCATTTCAGAATTCAAATCCAAATTATAGTAGCATCTTTTGGCTCCCTGGTGACCCATGATCACGTACACAATTTTAATGATCTATATTCTAAGGTGGTTGAATAGTGGTCTCTCCCAAGAGACTTGAAAGTCTCTGAGGCATGTGTTAAAAAAACACAGCTGGTGGCAGGCCTTGAAATCCCAGTGGGGTGAGCATGGAGCATGGATCCTGGAGCCTAGGTAGGGGAGAGGAGGAGGTTGACGCGCTGACCATGTCTACACAGACTTGGTGCTGACTCAGCAACATGGCGGCCACTGGCACGAACCATAGTGAAAGGGGTGCAATGGGAAAAGGGTGAATATGGAGTAGAGTGGGGCTGAGATGCCAGAGGTATCAATCAAAGAGAAATTGAGTTCTCTTTTTTACTTGTTGTGACCATAGACTAGAATCAAAGACTGTCAGGTTCTCTGGGTGAGGCTTCCCTCATATTAGGTCAAGTTTCTGCTAGGAGGCAACAGAGCCATCCATCCACTTCCCTCCCTTCTCCTTCTCCTTCTCCTCCTCCCTCCCAGCTAAAGGGCTCTGCAGAAACTGACCACAGTTGATCACTGGCTGGCTCTGAGGTTACTGAGGCCTGCTCTTTGTGGGGCTCTAGGCTCATCAACCTCTACTGCTTGCTTTGCTCTGCCCTGGATTGCTCTCCTTGTCAATAGGGTGGATTCTGTGCCTCTTGGGTTCACTATTACCTTGGACTGAGCTATTTTTCTGGGACTACTCCTGGCTGGGGCACACACTGTGGTTGTGGGTTGTGGGTGAGAGGAACCCACTTCCACCACTGCAGGGGTTCCCTAGGCTGTGTCTGTCTTCCTTGCCAGTGAGGGGTAAGATGGGACCTCACTAGAGGGACACAAAGCATGGTCCCTGAACTCATGGGCTTCAAGGCTGATGGGGGAAGGATCATGATGCCAGTAAACCAGATTGGGTATGGCACTGGCCCTGGGAGGAGGCACACTGAAGAAAGCCAGAGGGCAGTCTTTTCCAAAAATCAGAATAACCCTCCTTTCTTTTTCTTCTTTTTTTTTTGTCCCAAATGAAATTATATAACCAAGCAAAACAGATCAAAGCTAAAGGCAGATCTTCTGTAGTTGAAGTGAGAGATGGGAGTCTCCAGAGAACATTTAAAAATATTATCAGTTATTCAATGAATACATGTGCCTTAAA
Source organism: Macaca thibetana thibetana (assembly GCF_024542745.1). Lineage (NCBI taxonomy): Eukaryota > Metazoa > Chordata > Mammalia > Primates > Cercopithecidae > Macaca > Macaca thibetana. Next base: position 113,691,021 of record NC_065586.1, read on the forward strand.
AAATTAGAGCATTAAAAGATTAAGCGAAAATCCATTGGCCCTCCATTTCCAGGCCTACTCCTATTGTACTCTCCCCAGAGGTAACCAGTTACACGTTGGTGGGGATTCCTCCAGACCCTTCAACCATGCTTATATTCAGATCTATGCCTACATACATAGCATTGCCTTGTGTGTGTTTTATATCAAAATTACCATACTGTAGGCAGGGTGTGGAGGCTCATGCCTCTAATCCAAGCACTTTGGGAGGCCAAGGCAGGAGGATCACTTGAGCCTAGGAGTTCAGGACCAGCCTGGGCAACATAGGGAGACCCCCATCTCTACAAAATACTTTTTTGAAAAGTTATCCGAGCATGGTGGCATACACCTGCAGTCCCAGCTACTCAGGAGGCAGAGGTGGGAGGATGGCTTGGGCCTGGGAGGTAGAGGCTGCAGTAAGCCATGATTGCTCACTGCACTCCAACCTAGGCAACATAGTGAAACCCTGTCTCTCTCTCACACACACACAGCTTTACCATACTGTAGCCCCACAAATACCTGATGCATTCATTTCAGCTGACATATAGTATTCCACTATATGGATAATCCCCATTTTACAGAGCAGTCAGTCCCCTATTGATGGACACATAGGTTATTTCCTATTTGTTCATGGTCATGAACAGAGCTTGCACCTGACTTTTTATACACAGATGAGTTTCTTTCCTGAGAAGAAGCATTTTCCTGACAGCTTGGGAATTAATTGTTCTGCTTATTTGGGCAAAGGAGAGTTCACCGGGGGAAGAGTAGAACATGATGGTGGGCTCCGCAGAGGAGCTGGGTTTGGATCAGGCCACAGAAGGGAACCAAGGCTTTAAGTAGATGGAGAAAAGAGAATGGGGTGGTTCTGGAGCAGGGAGAGGCAGAGGTGTGGTCAAGGGCACTATCCTGGAGGGCACAGGAGGTCTGCATCTGGTGCCAGGGTGGGCTAGTGTGCCTGGAAGGGCAGAGCTGTGAAGGGCACGCTGCTTTCTGCGGGGGTAGGATGGGAGTAGGAATGGCACTGGGACAAGAGCAAGTCACTCAAAGGTGCCTGGAAAGAATGTTGAACCCAAACCTGCTTTTAATGAGGCACCTGAGTTTGCTTCTGCCTTAAAATTACCTTAGAGGGGATGATCTTATGCAAACCCTCGTCCTTGTCTCCCTGGTCCAGTAACCCAGGCCTTTCCTTTCTCTTGCCAACACCCTACCACTCAGCTGTCGCCCCTGCATTGCTGCAAGCAGCCAGCAGCCGCATCCCTGGCCTCCCCAAGGGTTGGGAGTTGGTGGATGAAGCCCATTCAGGTGCTCACAGCAACCTCAGGTGGCTTGGAGGGGGATGGAGCAGACCATCTTCCTCTGGGGCACCTAGGGTGAGTCTATCTTCCAGGCCCTGCATGGATCCTCCTTGCTTCATGGTGATGGCAATTGCAACCATTGACTGCTCACAATTTTGCTGTGACACGGGCAGGGAAGGCCTTTGATGGACACTCACACTGCCTTGGGGAAGTTGAGGGATGCCCTTCCGGATGGTGTGGGGAGTAATCACAGAAACGTGGACTCTGGGAGGGATGGAGAGGAAGAGGGGACGTGGAGGCAGGGAGGGCTGATGGCTTTCTTGAACTTCCCTTTCTGTGAGTGGGGCATCCCTCCAAAGCTTCTCCTTGCCCCAGCACAATCATATCACAAGAGATCTAGAAAGTAGCTCCAATTGTGCCTTGGTTTCCTTTGTGCCTTAGGACTGGCTTTCCACATTCTCAGACATGCCCCGAAGTGGGCCTGCGAATCTCTGTTCTTCTGGGCGAGAGGCTCTGAAGAACAATGGAGAGTGGGTGTAAGGGGTGGCTGTGTGTGGAAGTCCCTTCCAGCAACTGCCGGTGCCCCTGCCAAGTGGCTGTCTCTTCAGGACTCCCTGTGATCAGCACATGCTCCAGGCAGGAGGATGGATCCTCTGTGGCCCTCCAGGAGGGAACAGGGCCTGGGAGTGGAAGCAGGGTTGGAAAGTGGCTGAGAGTGGGGTTGGCAAGGAAGTGAGGGCTGCATTGAGCAGGTCCTGAGTGCAGGTCTGAGGGGTCTCCACAGTTTCCTGGGAGCGGCGGAGCCACTGAAGGTTTCTGCATAAAAGCAGCAAAGTGATCTGCTACAACAGCGGGGGATAGATTGGGGGCAGATGCCACTTGGAAGAGGTTGAGTTGTCCAGGTGTGAGGGACGAAGAGCTGAACTACAGCATGGTGGGGCAGTGGGGAGGGAAGGAAAAGATGCAGGAGAAATTCTGGAAGACCAGTAACTTTGCATCGGAAAGACCCATCCACTGGGACAGCTTGACCCAGCCCTGCCAGCTGCATTTGCTTTGGGAGAGCCTTCCTAATTAAGGTGACTTTTGTCAGGTGGACGTGTAATTAAAAGAGCAGAACTTCTAACCTTTGAGGCTCTTAGCAGTCCCAGGTCAGAAATAACGGTCTGGTCCTCAGAGACAGCTAATGCCAAGGTAACTGGGAGAGAAGCCTTCTGAAACGGCAGGCTGTGCAGTGTGCAGCACAGCCTCCAGCCACATCCCACATGTGCTGTGTGCCCTGGGGCAAGTAAACAACCTCTCTGAATTTGTGTTTTCTTACCAGCAAAATGGGACAGCGACAGTCCCAATCACCTGCTGTGCAATGATGAACGAAGCTCAGCCCAGTGTGTGTTGAGCGGGGGGCCTGGCACACGGTGAGCACCTGGTGAATGGCCACTGGGATTCATGTCAACCTGGCTGAGAATCTTCTCAAAGACTCTTCCTTCTCCCAATGTCCCCCAAAAGTCTTTCCTGATTTCAAATTAGTCTTTGCTCTCGGGATAGCCTGAAGTTTCCTTTTCCCTGTTCTGATAACCAGCCCTGAATTTCCACAAGGATCCTTCAAGACCTCTTGGAATTCAGGTGCTCACAGTTCTGGGGGACTCTCTGGCCAGGTGCCTTTTCTGAGGTCACCACTTCATAAGGGTGCCTTGCTCACCTGTGAATTTCTCTCCCTTTTCCCTGGCGTGTCGGTGATATGGAAGGCAGGAATTTATCTGGAAGCTGGGGTGGGGTAGCCGTGTACTTTTTTTCTGTACTAGGAACCAGTAATTTCGTTGGTCAGATGCTGCTAAGTATTTAGACAATGGCTTTGCCAAAAGTGGTAACCAAAAGGGACTTATTAGCACTCCATCATTTAGCTTATAGCTCCGAATGCGATGCCCTCAACTGTCCTGCGTGCTCTTATCATATTGGCTGAGTCTTCCTGGCATGAATGAGGTGGGCTGATGCCAAATGTCCAGCTGAGAATGGAGGGGACTAGCCTTTGGTGCCTCTGGGATGGAGGATCTCAGAGTGTGAAGAGGTTTGGGAGCATCTGGGGATTAAGGAGGCCAAGTCACTCACTGTCTGATGAAAAGTACCTTTGTGGAAGTGGGCTGGGACCTAGGAGTTCTTGCAATGTGCCTGGTGGAGAGAGGGAAGGGTGCGTGGTTTTAAAGTTTTTTTCCCTTTGCCAAGAATGGAAATAAGACAGAGTACTGAAGTCTACTCAAAGACTGGTGGGGAATTTCTGGCAGAGTATTGAGCTACCCCCATGACTTCAGAAATCTTCAGGATTGTGTGTGTGTGTGTGTGTGTGTGTGTTGGGGGTAAGCCTGCTTCTTCGGCATATCCATTTGGGTTTGTGTGTTTCCTTGGATTTATAGTAACTTGGATGGATACAGGTTGATCCAATTTGGGTCCAGGTGTCTGTGTGTCAGCGACTGGAAGATTCTGTCTTAGGAATGTAGGAAGGGCTAGTGAGCGCAACATCACACATATGGGTTAAATACTGGTCAAGAATCATGCCAACCAAGTCATAGATTTTAAGTATGGTGGGAAGCAACTGTAAATGATATAATTTTTTTAACTTGGTTCAGAATTCATTTTACCTTCATTCTCTTTCTATTCTCAATCCATTAGGTTTGAGTGGGTTGACATCACTCCCTCATCTAGAGCATTCCACTCCACTTTGGCCATGGTGAATGGTTCTAGGGATAGGGCAGGTGACTCAAGCTCATCTGACGAGGCTGTATCCAGGGGTTTTTCTTGGTACTGTTGAGAATGAGGCACATTTTCTCTGCTAGAGGTTCTGGGTAGTCTGAAGCTTGAAGCTATTAGCAGTCAATGGGGAGACTGAAAATGAAGCAATCAGAAGGTAAAGAAGAGTTTAGATATGGAGAGAGGTGGATTCTCATGACATTGTTTGTATACCTGGCTTTAGCCATTCTTGAAAGTCATCAAAAGTATCTGTTAAATAAGCCTACAAATACCTCATCCACCCTTTTTTATTGTGTTTATGTCCCTGGCACCCCAAATCATACTGGCTAACTCAGGGTTTAATTGCCTCTACTAATCCTATTGCCTCTTGTTGAACACCTCTGTGGATGGGAATCTCATTTCTTTTGGATGTAGGAAGACTTGGAATTAAAACAGCACTCTTTCCCAAGCATGGGTTTGTGTGCCTCTCTCCTGGGAAGGAATTAGTTACCGCGTTCAGTTCATCACCATCATGTCTGTGAATTCTTTCTGTCACATTCAAACTTGGTTGCACAGTAAGATGCTCTAATGGGTACCTGGAAATGCCTGATATGGGGCAACATCCTGAAATTTGTTAGCAGGCATCTTGAGAGATAGCGGCTGCGGGGAATGATCACCATCCAATCCCCAAGCTGGAGCTGTGAGCTCTTGACCAGCTACATCGGGAGTACGAGGCTTTGGCTCCATCAGACTTTCTTTTCTTTTCTTTTCCTTTCTCTCTCTCTTTCTCTCCCTTCCTTCCTCCCTCCCTTCCTCCCTTCCTTCCTTCCTTTCTTCCTCCCTCCCTCTCTTTCTCTTTCTTTCTTTCTTTCTTTCTCTTCTTTATTCCTTCTTTTTCTTTTCCTCCCTTCCTTCCTCCCTCCCTCCCTCCCTTCCTTCCTTCCTTCTTTTTCTCTCTCTCTCCTCCCCTCTCTCCCTTCTCTTTCTTTCTCCTTCCTTCCTTCCTTCCTTCCTTCCTTCCTTCCTTCCTTCCTTCCTTCCTTCCTTCCTTCCTCTCTCTCTTTCTCTCTTTCTTGGAATCTCGCTTTGTCACCAGGCTGGAGTGCAGTGACATGATCTCAGCTCACTGCAGCCTCCACCTCCCAGGTTCAAGCAATTCTCCTGCCTCAGTCTCCCAAGTAGCTGAGACTACAGGTGCGCACCACCATGCCTGGCTAATTTTTTTGTATTTTTAGTAGACACAGGGTTTCACCATGTTGGCCAGGATGGTCTTGATCTCCTGACCTCGTGACCTGCCCACCTCGGCCTCCCAAAGGACTGGGATTACAGGCGTGAGCCACCATGCCCGGCCCATCTTTATTTCTTGTCCAACGATAAATTGTATTTCCTTAAAGATAACACCTGATTCTACCCTGGTTGACATTTTCCTTGCCTACTTGTTGGTACTTTGCATGAAAAGATCTCAACTTTGAGGAGTGCCTGGGGGCTGCTCAGACTGGCGGTTAGTGGAGTAGTTGCAACGGGGCTGCATGGAGCCATCTAAGCTCTTTCCTAGCCAATGAGGCACCAGTTTGTGAAAAGAGCTTAGAGGGTGTAAGGATGCCAGCTGTACTCACAGAGCGAGACAGGACAGGGCAGCCCCATCAGTTCCAGGCCCCACCAGCTTCAGCCCAGGCAGACTCTGAGGCAAAGCAGAGTTATGTGATTCTCCAGCAAGGACCATGGCATTTATGGATTTATGTTGCCCTGCATAGCTGGGAAGTTCAAGGGGCAGACCAGACTTCTGGCCAACCAGATCCAGGGTTTAAACAACGTCACCAGGGCTCCTCTCTCTCCCTTGTCTCTGCTCTGCTTTCCTGAGTGTGTCCTCATTCTCAGTGCAAGCCTCAGGCTTGTATCTTCCTCATGGCCAGTCCCAGAGAGGTACTGCCATCTTTCTCCCTCATCCTTATTCATCCCTGAAAAAGATTGATTGGTAGACTCGGGATAGCATACCCTCTTCAATTGCGTGCTAGGGATTGAGCACAGAGTACTCTGATTGGCCATCCTGGGGGATACTGGGTGTGGTTCCTTGATTGGCAGCCCAATCAGAAACAGGTGGTGTAGGTACAGTAATTTTCTAAAGTAAGGGAAGCAAGACGGACCCAAAAGTAAGGGAGATTTTCCATAGCCCCTACAGTGAGCAGTTACCTTTCAAATGCCAACTCGTATTGGTGTTGGCTGCCCCAGTCAGTGGATAAGAAGGCTGCCGTTGATTGGCAGGGTCTGTCTTGGGTGTACGACATGAGCATGGTAAACACATGCACTGTATTTACCGTCTGAGCTTCTAGGGAATGATGGGCTGGAAGGTTCACACCGATTTAGTTTGGAGGAAGTTCCTAGTTGCATATCAGAGGAATTGATCCAGAAATCTCAGGGCACGTCATTAACTTACTCCCAGCCTCTCCCCCCTACCCCATCTCCCTGCTTCACAGGAGCATTTCCTCCCTGTTCAGGGCCTCTGCTTGGGCTCCTGAGAGCCCAGGGCACTCTAGCCTGAGGACCCTTCTCTTCCCATTGTGCCCTGCAGAGGTCTTTAATTATTTCCCCTCTGGGAGGAGGGGCTGTTCTGGGGCCAGGGGCTCTTCTAGGGCCAGATGCTTCCTTCTTGTCTTCCATCCTGGACTGAGAGGGAAAGAAAACAAACAACAAACAACAATAACAACAACAACAACAGAGAAGAGAACAGAACAGGGAGGAGGAGAGCCCTGAAGCAATTTGGATGTCTGAGTTGAGTCTTCTCTCCCTAATCCGCAGTATCCTGGTTGATGAAGGGAAAAGGGCAGTGACCTGGGGAGCTGGGTTCAAGAGCCAGTTCTGACCCAGTAAGCTGGGGACCTTGGCACCTCTGGGTTTAGTTTCCCCATCCCTAAAACAAAGGGTCATCACTTTACATCCTTCTACAGTGCAGTAGTTCCGAAGCAATGCTAGAATTAAGAATGAAATCCAGTAGTAACCCTTGGGGCCGGGTGCAGTGACTCACGCCTGTAATCCCAGCACTTTGGGAGGCTGAGGCAGGCGGATCACCAGAGGTCAGGAGGTCGAGACCAGCCTGGCTAACATGGTGAAATCCTGTCTCTACTACATTAGCCAAGTGTGGTGGTGGGCGCTTGTAATCCCAGCTACTTGGGAGGCTGAGGCAGGAGAATCAATTGAACCCAGTTACAGTGAGCCGGGATCGTGCCACTGCACTCCACCCTGGGCGACAGAGTGAGACTTTGTCTCAAAAAATAAATTAATTTAAAAAATTAATAAAATAAAACAGTAGTGACCCCAAAATTAGCTGGGCATGGTGACGCGTGCCTGTAATCCCAGCTACTCTGGAGGCGGAGAGAGAATTGCTTGAACCCAGGAGGCAGAGGTTTTGGTGAGCAGAGATTGTACCACTGCACTCCAGCCTGGACAACAGAGCAAGACTTCAACTCAAAACAAAACAAACAAAAACAAAAACAAAATAAAGTTGACACAGGAGACAGAGATAAGCTGTTTCTGAACTCTCACTCAAAACTGGCCTAAGAATGGGCCAGAAATTCCTTTAGGCCTGTTCATACTACGTCTTACACTTAGCAGACATGGAGCAAATATTTGTTGAATGATTGGAATCCCAGGGGTTTGTTTGAATATGAAACCCGAAACAGCACTGGGGTTGTGCTACTTAATGTCCCGGCCTCAGGTCTCTGATGGGGCAACTGGAAGGGAGGGTTGGAGCCAGGACACCAGGGCTGTGTGATGCGTGTGTGGGGCTGGAGACCTCGACTGTAATGCCAAGGCCACTTACTGGCCTGGAATGGAGCCCTCTGTGAGCCGAGGTAGGAAGACAGACTTCTAGCAGCGGACATAGGAGGTGGTGGCGGGAAGGCTGTGTTTTTCTGCTTGTGTCTTAGGAAATGTAGCTGTTTTCTCTCTTTTCTTTTGGGAATAAATTACTGTGGCTTTATTGCTCTTACAGGAGTTTCTGGAAACTCTGACTGGATGAATCCCAAATACTGAATTCTTTTCTGAGTATCCAACTCCCCCAGATCCCCATTTGGAAGGAAAATGGGGTCAGCTTCTTTGCCTCTTCCATTCACCCTCCAAACAGGGTAACTGCGGCGTGATCTCTGAAGTTTTTTTTTTTTTTTTTTTTTTTTTCCCAAGGAATTCTAAAGAGATGGCTGAGCCGTTTCTTCCAGACCCACAGCCACTCCCTAAGGGTGAAGGGCATTGCTTTGAAAGTCTTGTCACCTCCCTGATCAAGATGCTCAACCCTATCAGGACAGAGCTCAGGCTGGCAGAGGCCGACTTATTCCCCTGTACTATTGTCCTTGCTCCTGAGAAACACACGTGGATATTCATCAAATGCTTCCACCCCCATGCAGATGCGTATAGCTTAGGAAGCATCGGGGATGCTATATAGTCAATTAAATTAATCTCCCCCGTTCCCTATCTTAGAAAAATGTTCTGTGCAGCCAAACATCTGTAGCCCTGGATATGTCATCTCCTTGTGTTTTGTTTTGCTCCAGACAAAATGGTGGAAAAGCCGAAATTTATGCCTTTGGAATCTGAGGCATTAACTGTTGTAAATCAGCCTTGGGTGCCCAAAGGTAACAATTACCGCTCTCATTAATAGATTTCCCCAACCTCACTCATAAAACAACTCTAGAAATGTCTCCGGGGGCAGGGTGGGGGAAGTGTGCCCAGGGATCATTAAAAGTCAAGTACCCTGGGCAGAGAGGGAGGCTGCACCCTTCTCCCCAGGGCCTGCCCAGCGAATGTGAGAGAAGGCACTCTCGGAGGCCTCCAGACAGGGGAGGGGGCTGCTTGCATGAGTAGACCTGAGTGAGAAGCAGGACTCCCAAGGCTGGGTGAAGCAGGGGATTGGAAGCACTGGGTTGTGCAGAGGAAGGGACTTGCGGGAGGGGGAAGGAATGTCTGCATGTCTATTATCAAGTAGTGACTTGCTTCTCGTGGGAACACCATGGCTGGATGGGATCTTGGGGTCATGGGGTCTACTCCATTAGTACTCGTATGGAGACAACGGGGGCCCAGGGACTTGCCCCGGGTCAAGCAGCAAGTCAGTGGCTGAACTGGGCTCTAAGAAGGAAAACAGCAGACTGGCCCAATAGCACTGATAGTGTTTCTCAAATGGCTTTGGGTCCTTGCGTCTCTCTTTGCTGGGAACATAAACTGGATTGGAATCCAGGCAATGCTTTCTTCTGTTCTGTAGGTGGCATAGGGGTAACGATTTCAAGGCCAGATGGAAATGGTAGGTTGTGGTGCCGCACTTTGCCGGGAGGCAGCGGCTGTTCCCCATCTGGGCATTTATTTGTACTTGAGTGTGGGCTAAATGCTGGACTGTAGGACCCAAAGACCAGACAGTCCTTTCAGATACTTGATGTTACCCTGCCCCAGTTTATTTATGTTTATTTATTTATATATTTATATATTTTTGAGACAGGGTCTTGCTCTGTCGCCCAAGTATCTTTACTTTTGAGTGGGATTCTCATATTCTCTTTGAAATACTGGTTTGTGGAAAGAATCCATGTGGGATTTGGATGCAGACTGGGCCTGCCTTAGAATCTCAGCTTCACTGATAGCTGTGAACGTGCCTTGGGAGAGTCACAGAACTCCATTGCTCCTGTCTGTGATGGGCATCATTGATCCTACCTGAGATGTTGGTGGAAGGGCGAGTGCCTCACTGATCGCGCTGTGTGGGTACCAAGCAGAGTGCCTGGCACGTTGTGAGTGCTTAGAAAGTGTGTCTCGAGTGAGTGGAAAAGAAAAGGTGCCAATTGTTATAGCAACAAGAGGGGGCTGTCCTGCCCTCCTGGGTCAGTTTCATTCTCCCTCTGCAGTGTACTCAGAGGAAAGTAACCAAAGGCTTCCTGATCTCTGGGGAGGGTTTCTGGCCCTCGGGCAAAGCTCAGCTCAGGGAGGCTGTCATGCTTCTCAGGGCGCACAGCACAGCGGGCAGGCGGTCAGCTTCCCAGGCCCCCACCTACCTGCTCTGACCATCATTTCCAGCTTGTTGCAACTCCCCTAGGCTGATCGACAGAACCCCCCCACCCACCTGTTTTTTAGGTGTGGTAAAATTGATCAGATTTACCATTTTTACCATTTTTAAGCCTGCAATTCAGTGGCATTATGTACATCCACATTCTTGTGCAACTATCACCACCATCCATCTCTAGAAGGTTTTATCTTTCCAAGACAACCTCTGTATCCATGAAACTCCAGCTCCTCATTCTCCTCCTCCCCAGTCCCTGGTAACCTCTAATCTACATTTACTTTCTGTGAATTTGCTTATTCTGGGTACCTTATAGAAGTGGAATCATACGATCTTTTCCTTTTGTGTCTGGCATATCTCAATTAGCATAATGTCCTCAAAGTTCATTCATGTTGTGGCACATGTCAGAATTGTGTTCTTTTTTTAAAGTCCAAATAGTATGCCAATGTTTGTGTATACCACATTTTCATTATGCATTTATCAATCAGTGGACCTTTAGGATTTTTTTTCTCCTTTTGACTTTTGTGAATAATGCCGCCATGAGCATTGGTGTATAGATATCTGAATCTCTGCTATCTGTCATCTATCTATCTATCTATCTATCTATCTATCTATCTATCTATGATCAATTATCTATCATCTATCAATCTGCCTAATCAATCATCTATTATCTATCGATCTATCATCTATCTAATCTATCATCTATTATCATGTATCTATCATCTATCAATTATCTGTCATCTATCAATCTATGGAATCAATCATCTATTATCTATCGATCTATCATCTATCTAATCTATCATCTATTATCATCTATCTATCATCTATCAATTATCTGTTATCTATCAATCTGTGGAATCAATCATCTATTATCTATTGATCTATCATCTATCTTATCAATCTATCATCTATTATCTATCTACCTACCTACCTACCTATCTATCTTACAAATATACCTAGAAGTGAAATTGCTAGATCTGTATTTAATTTTTTGAGGATCCTCCGTATTACCTCTTATTTTAACTTTCCCAGTGGAAGGGGAGTGCTAAAGGGCTGGGTGCACTGTACTCCATGGAAGACTGCTCTGTTCCAGGTAGGGCCTCTCCTAAGTTAGGGATGGCGGCTGTGGCTGGACAGGGAGGCCCCTGAAGCTGGCATGGGGTCCCCGCGTGGTTTAGCAATCCCCCTCTTCCCCTAACCTCAATTTTATACTCAGCTCTGGGAAAGAAAATACTAGCTCTACCCCCATGGACAGAAAGAGATTGTTTTATTCTAGTGGTTAAACAACGACAAAACTCCCACTCCATGCACATATACAAACTCTAAGTTTTGCTCAGAAAGGCAAGTTAAGAAGGTCTACAATATTGTGATTACGCAGATGGGCTTCAGAGCCAGTTAAAATTCCGGTTCTGTCACTTATTAGCTGGGGACTTCGGACAAATCACTGAACATATGAGCCTCAGTTTTCACATGGAGCTCACAGGTTGTTGTGACACATCAAGGAGACATTGTATGTGAAGAGCTGTGTACAATCTTGGGCATGCAGAGAGCTCTCAGCCCATGGGCTGAGATTCATCCTCAGAGGCCAGTGACCATGTCATAAGTGAAGGTAGTAAAAAACGCCTAATTGGCAGTTTGGCTCTGGTCCAGCTCACCTGCTCTGGTTTTGGAAGGCCACGTATGGTTGTGGCAGGTGCCCAGCCCCATCCTAAGCCCCATGCATTACACATTCACTGCCAGGCCTTCCAGGTCTCAGGGCAGCACTGCCTGTGGGGAATTCTCAATGGAAGACAGCCTGCAGTGGGGGGTTTATGATCCTTGGTCTCTGGCACTTCCTGGGTCATGTGACATGGCTGATTGTTAATTACACCTAATGTTAAAGGTTAGTCCACCACTGGGATGTTTCTCAGTTTGAAGGTGCCTACGGAAAATTAGTTCATTCATAAAACAAAGTGTCGGGTTACAGCCCCGAATGGCTTCCTCCCATCCTCCCTGGCAGAGAAGGGCCAACAAGGGCTGATGAGAAGCATCTCCAAGCCTGCCTCTGACTCCTCCACTACCTCGAACAGGGTGTCCAGTGAATGTTTCACCTCTAGAAAGATAGTGTTGTGCACAGAGGATGGGAGAGTACAAAAGGCTTCAGAAACATTGGACAGAGGTCAGCACAAAGAAGGTGAAGCCTGGGACATTTCATGGAGATGGCTTTGCTTTGCTGTTGCTCCACCCTGACTGCCACTGTGCTTTGTATGGCCAATGGGGACATTGCTGAATGGCTGAGAGGTGCTGGGGCCCCTGGCTCCATCTTGGGGGCAATGCCCCTGTGGATCTGGAAGTTGTCACAGCCATGTCCCAAACTCAGGGCAGCTCCACCATGTCCTGCCTGCTCTGAGGATGGGTTCTCATCAGTCCCTAGCTTATCAAGTCATCCAACACTTTTTTTTTTTTTTGAGACAGAGTCTTGTTCTGTCACCTAGGCTAGAGTGCAGTGGTGTGATCTAGGCTCACTGGAACCTCTGCCTCCTGGGCTCAAGTGATTCTCCTGCCTCAGTCTCCCGAGTATGCTGAGATTACAGGTGTGTACCACCACGCCCAGCTAATTTTTGTATTTTTTAGTAGAGACAGAGTTTTGCCATGTTGGCCAGGCTGGTTTCGAACTCTTGGCCTCAAGTGATCCACCCACCTTGGCCTCCCAAAGTGCTGAGATTACAGGTGTAAGCCACGTTTTTGGTGGTTACTCACTGTGTGCCAGGAACTACTCTAGGATCTGGGAATATAGTACAGTGACCAAAACAGACAAAACAAGAAACAAGAATGCCTATCCCTGCCCCTACCCTGCACAGGGTTTACATTCTAGTGGTGGGAGGTACAGACAGAAACTGAGTGAAATGAATTAGTAAAATGATGGACCTATTCAGAGAGTGATAAGTACTATGGAGAAAAAGAAAGGAGGGGAGAGAGGAAAGGCTGGCATGGGTGTGGGTGGCCAGTTTTGACAGGGTAGTCAAGAGAAGGCCTTACTGAAAAGTCATAGGTGGAGCAAAGAACAAAAGGAGGTGAGGGAATGAACCATGAAGAAATCTGGAAGGATGGGTGCTCCAGGCAGGGCCAACAGCAAGTGCAAAGGCGCTGAGACTGTGGGATGCCAGGCATGTTTGAAGAGCAGCGGGAAGGCTGTGCAGCTAGATTGGAGAAAGCGAAGGAAAGAGTAACAGGAGATGAGATCAGGAAAAGTGCAGGCCATGCGTTGGTCTCTCTGTCTCCAGTCCTGTGCCCAGCATTTCCTGGCCTGGAGCCTGGATGTGACATGGCTGCGGACAGGCTTTAGGGTAGCGGTCAACTATGGCCCTCAGGCCAAATCTTTCCAGCTGCCTGTTGTAAATAAAGTGTGATTTATTTACACAGCCACGCCCACCTATTTTACATACTGTTTGCAGCTGCTTTCAAGTTACAAGGGCAGAGGTGACTAGTTGTGACAGTGACTGGTTGGACTGAAAATCCTCAAATATTTACTATTATTATAGAAAAAGTTTGTAGCCTTGTGCTTTGAGACACGCGCTCTGGAGTTAGATGACATTGGTTCAAACTCCTGCTCATTTATTATCTAGGTGACCCTGGGCAAGTTATTTAACTTCTCTGAGCTTTACTCTCCCATCTGTAAAGTGTTGATAATATCTATCCTGTGGTTAAATTAAATAACTAATATAAAGTGTACACAGAACCTGATAGAACCAAATATTTTGTTGGGAGGCAGCATTAGGTGTACAGTCTTGGACTCACATGGGCAGGATTTTGGCTTTGTTGGGTGATCCTGACAAAAGGCTTTATTGGCCTCAGTCTCAGTTTCCCTGTCTGGTAAGTGGGGAGAATTATAACCAAAATGAGAGAGGTGGATGGCTCGTAGGAAGCACATATGAGATAGAAGTTGCCGCTTTATAATCATCAGTCTTACTCTCCATCATCTCCTATGTGCCAGGGCATCTGCAAATTCTCCAGGATCTGGAGGAAAAATCCAACATCTGTCTCTCTGTCTCCGTGTGCCGCTGTCATGCCACCCAGCCTCCAACCCCCAGCACATGCCTCAGATGACAGTGCCTGGATGGGGGTGGGTATTAAAAAACCTCCTTTCCCACAGCTTGGCACCTGGCCTAAATGCACTGCTACCTGAAAGGGTGCCAACCTGTCCAGCACATTTGAATTTGCAAATGATCTCTTGTTTACTATGAGAGGATTCACAAAACTCAAGCTTGTCATTGGTTTTATGTTGCTGCAATAAGTTTCTGTTGGGGAAGGTCTGTCTTTGCAAAGCCTAGTTTGTGTATTTACTTATTGGGCTATTTTATCAGCAGGTAAGAAAGTAAGAGGATCATTAAAGAATTTTGCCCACGGGACCTGGTTTGAGCATTTGCTAATCTGCGGGGTGTGTATGGCAAATGGTAGGAGTTTGGGGAGTGGGATGGACGTTTGGGATGGAAAAAATGTTGACTTTGCTAGAAAACTCTGTCATGCTGCTTGGCCATGGTGACAATTCACTTGAGTTACGTTGCAGTTAGAAAGAAAAAAGTGGTGAGAGTTCAGTGGTTGAAATGCAGACGCCCACGTGTATTTATGTTTGCAACGCCTGGGCCTTGTGTGCAGTGATATAGAGAACTCAAAAGTTGTGGAACTGAAAATAACATATGCTTGTCTCAAGTGCCAGAGGAAATTGTAGCACTAGTGAGAAGGAGAAGGGTACAGATTTAGAGAGGTGGAAAGAAATATGCTCCTTGTTCAGCTGTGATGTTTATACACAGGCCCTTGCCTCTCCTCACACGTAATGAGCAGTTACAGAACCCACAGGAAAACAAATGCAAGTGGAGTTGACTGCTTCTTGGAGAGCAGCTTGACTTAATTGAGTTCAGGATTGAAAATATTCCTGCAGAAAAGGCATAAGAATGATACAATGGACTTTGGGGACTTAGGGGGAAGAGTGGGAGGGCAAGGGATAAAAGACTATACAAATAGGGTACAGTGTATACTGCTCAGGTGAGGGGTGCACCAAAATCTCACAAATCACCACTACAGAACTTACTCATGTAACCAAACACCACCTGTACCCCAATAACCTATGGAAAGAAAAAAAGGAAATATTCCGGCAGATTGAACTTTGACCCTCCCACAGCCCCTTGCTGAGGTTGAGTTTCTTGAAATCTTTACAAGAAAGAAGCTGTGACTGGGGCTGAAACAGGTCAAAGTGAAGGTGGTAAGTAAAGGGCCACCCGTACACCACCAAACTGCCTGGGCTTAAAAAGGATTCCAATAAAAAATCTCTAAACCAAGTACTTTCAGTCTTTTGAGAGCCAGAGAATTGTCCAGAATTTTTCTGTATTCAGGAAAGCCATGAGACCCCATAAGAAGACATTTCTCTTCCGGGTGCAGTGCTATTTTTAAGGCATGGCTACCACCCTCTAATGCCATGTGTCTACATGTATAAATAGATAAGACTAAATTAAAAAAGAAACAATAGGTTAAGCTCACATTTAAAAAAAACCTTGTGTAAGCAAATAACTGGTTTGACTTCATTTTCCACATTTCACGTTGCCATTTTGACATTATCAGACCAGCCTTAGACTCAGAGTACATTGGTCTTTGCAGACAAAACTCAGCAGAAAGAATCAGATGTTGACACCTCTCTTTGATCCTGTGATTCATCTCTCTTGGGGATCACTGATAATCCCGCACCCCATCCAGACCCTAGAACAAGCTGGAAATGTCCCACTGTGACCCCTAACATGAAACCACATCCACAAGTTTTTAACATACACATTGGCCAAGCCACCTACGCCTAACTTCCCCTGCCTCAGTATTTTCATCTGCAGAATGGACATGATATTCTCTCTTCTGCAGGGCTGGGAGAGGAGAGATGAATTGAGGAAGCATGGGGGCTGGGGAAAGAGGGAGGAGGTGGTTAGAGGAGTTGCTGACATGAAATAGAGCCCAGTTACTACTCACTACTCAGCTACTGTTTGCTGCCTCTTCCACACTCTACAGGTAAAGCATCTTCAACACCTGGATTTCCTGTTCTAATCTCCAGGGACCTCAGTTTGCCAGGGTGCCTGGCCTAAGAACCTGAGGTCAGAGGCTGAGCTACCATAGCCTGAGCATGTCTAATGGGCCGGCACTTGGCACCACCTGCTTCACCTTGGTTTGCTGGGTTAGACATCATAACTGCTTGTGAGAGTCACACTGCTCGCCCCATTTCACAGGACAGAGACTGACAGAAGCTGCCCCTTTAATACCAATTGAAACTTGACTATAACAAGCCCAGTAGTTTAAAAAAAAGCTTTTTTTTATAACCCACCAAAGAAAATCCATGCAGTTGTCTGTGGAGAAGGAAGGGCAGGCATGGAGAGCAGACATTCCAAGACTTGCATCTCGGGAGGAAAGTACCAGATCTTTCCACATCCTGCATAGTGGGTTGGATGACATCACCTCAAATTCATGTCCATGCAGAACCGCATAATCTGACCTTCTCTGGAAACAGGGTCTTTGCAGATGTACTTAGTTAAGGATCTTGAGCTGAAATTATTCTGTATTAAGGGTGGGGCCTAAATCCAATTATCAGAGACATTTGAACCAGAGAAACTCCATCTTGAGTAGGGGGCTGGGCAAAATAAGGATGAGACCTACTGGGCTGCATTTTCAGATAGTTAAGGCATTCTAAGTCACAGGATGAGATAGGTGGTCAGCACAAGATACAGGTCGCAAAGACCTTGCTGATAAAACAGGTTGCAGTAAAGGAGCTGGCCAAAACCCACCAAAACCCACCAAAACCAAGATGGCGACGTGAGTGAGCTCTGGTCATCCTCACTGCTGCACTACCACCAGCGCCATGACTGTTTACAAATGCCATGGCAATGTCAGGAAGTTATCCCATATGGTCAATAAAGGGGAGGCATGAATAATTCACCCCCTTTTTAGGATATAATCAAGACATAATCATAAAAATGGACAACCAGCAGCTCTCAGGGCTGCTCTGTCTATGGAGTAGCCATTCTTTTATTCTACTTTCTTAATAAATTTGCTTTCACTTTACTCTGGACTTGCCCTG
Organism: Macaca thibetana thibetana; assembly: GCF_024542745.1. Lineage (NCBI taxonomy): Eukaryota > Metazoa > Chordata > Mammalia > Primates > Cercopithecidae > Macaca > Macaca thibetana. The sequence goes on from NC_065586.1 coordinate 113,708,161, forward strand.
CATTCTTTCTTGTGCGAGATCCAAGAACCCTTTGTTGGGGTCTGGATCAGGACCCCTTTCGTGTAACACAGTGACTTATAGGCATCCTTATAAAAAGTCAAGGACACAGACACAGAGGGAAGAAGGCCAAGTGAGGATGGAGGCAGGGAGTACAGTAATGCAGCCAGAAGTCAAGGAATGCTAGGAGGTGACAGAAGCCGGAAGAGGCAAGGCAGGATCCTCCTCTGGAATTCTTGGAGGGAGCACGATCCCGCGGACACCTTGATTTCAGACTTCTGGCCTCCAGAACCATGAGACAATAAATTTGTTGTTTTAAGTCACCATGTTTGTGGTGATTGATTACATCAGCCCTAGGAAACGAACCCATCCTGCAGTCCTTCTGGTTAGCCTGTTACATTTGGTCTCCAGAAATAAAGGCAGGCGGGGGCAAGTGCTAAGCATACATAAAGTGTTGACCGCATAACAGGAAAAGTTAAATCATATTTGCTAAACAAAAGGCAGAAATTGCCTTCTTCTTTCCTGGGGCATGCCTGAGAGACGGGATCCCTGAGTCTGCAGAGGAGCCGGGCAGCGTGAGGTATGGGATTGGGGTATGATGTAAGATGATATGATTTATTGCTTTGTTAAGCAACATATTCAGCCATGGATCTTGCTTTCACACTTAACCTATTGCCAACACAATGGCCAGGCCAAGGAAATTTGAACACATGGAGAGAATGTCTCCAGTGCAGAGATGGAGCATGGATGACATTTCAATTGCAAAGGTGGGAGGTAAGTGGTCTGAAGACTCGATTATGGAAAAACTGCACAGGGTGACCAGATGACATTACTAATACTTTAATGAGCTCAAGGTATGGGGAATATAGAGATAGGTTGGTTAAGTCTTCTCTCCAAGGGGTTGATATGAGAAGTCCTTTAAACTGGGGCGGCAATTGGGAGCCTCAAACTCCAGTAGATGAGTGGTGCAATTAGCATCGCTCTGACACCTGAGAGGCCCAGGAGTGCTGGATGTCAAATGCAAGGGCAAATTTTGATTAGGACAAATGCTATGATATATGAGCAAGGACTAGCCAACAGCAAATTACAGCAGCTCAGCTGGGAGATGACTAAAGCAAAAACTAGAATCTTGGCAACCGTTGTCTTTAAGTATCTAGCCAGCCATGTGTGAGTGCATGTGTGTGTTGTTATTTTACAGAGATTAAAAAGAAATAATCGTTAAGACTTTATTAATAAATGGAAAGAAGTCAGAAATAATAAAAAAAAGTGATATCCAAAAAGGCATGAACATTTCTGACCTGGGGCTGAGGGTGTGGATGGGATTTATCCTCTGGAAGCCAGAGATCTGTCACTCGGGATGGTAAAGACAGACCTGCTTGTGTGGGGGAGAAGGGCCACCAAGTGCTTCAGAGTGAGGGGCTCCTGGGTTCTGACCTCGCTCAGCCTGCAGCAGAGCATAGTGCCATGAGCTTGATCTATCTCTCTTCTCTGTTGGTGTCGAGGGAGCTGGTGCCCCCATCAGGTTCCCAATCTGTGCCCAAATCACAGAGGCTGATACTCACTCAAGTTGATGGAAATGAAAACGTGATTCATAATGAAACAACAGCTTCCACGTATTCAGGGAGAGCATAGAGACCAGGGCTCAGAGCCTGCTCTCTGGAGTTTAAAGCCTGAGTTCAAATCCTGCCTCCAGCTGTATGACTTTGCACATGTTGTCTGCTCTCATCTGCTAGGGAGGTGGATTCTAGGACCACCAGTGGCAAGAGCAAGATGGAATGATTGGTGGGAAGCAGAGGAGTGCCTGGCACATAGTACACCCTGAATCAATGTGACCTGCCCTTTTCACACAGCTTACCCTCTGTGGAACTACATTGTCCCATTTGATCTGCACTACTGTACCAGGTAGGGGAGGCAGCTGCTGTTTTCTGGGTCATACATGAGGAAACTGAGGCTCAGAGGTCTTGAGTAACTTGCCTGAGGTTTCTTGCTTGGTGTGTGGTAGGGACAGGATTTGAACTCAGCACTCTGAGCCTCTGATTGTTCCCCTACACTGGCTCAGAGAACATGAGCTCCTTGGCTCAGATCAAATCAAGGAGCCCAGCAGCAGTACAGGCCTCTGTCTCTACCATGATGAGTGGCCTCACCATCCTACGGGCACTGGGAATGGCTGCACCCTCAGCAGGCAGATCCGCTTGGTCCACAGTCTTCTGCTTGTGGTCTCACTCTTTCAACTTAATTGCCATTTGGATGTTAATGACAATGTTGATATCTCTACAACCACACAGATGTGGGCACACACACACGTGCTTGCACACACAAGTGCACAGACACATGTACACACACAATCACCCTCAAATGCTCCACCTGATCAGGCTCCTTGTTTTGACAAGTCGCTCTACAGTGAGTTGTGTCGGATTCCCTAGAGCTGCACATGTCCAAGACAGCAAGATTGAAAGCAGCTTTTCAGGCTGTCAGTGACAAACCACCCTGCCCCAGAGCCCTGCTTCTTCAGAGGAAGGAAGCCGCCCCCAGACAACTCCTGTGTCCCCTCCTATCTCATGCCATCCCTCCCTTTCCGGGGTGGGTCGGTCCTGAGGCCTCCCTGCCTCCCTTAGCCTCTGTCTGCTCTGAAGTTTTCTGCCTGGAGATGGCAGTTTCCTGGGGGTGCGTAGGTGACTCCAGGACTCCTCTGATTGGAGGTGCAGCCCCCTTTCTCTTTTGTTTTGAATTTTGGGTTCCAGAATCCTAGACAGCTGTCCAGGGCTGCTCAAATCTCCTGAGCTGTGCCTGGTTCCTGTGTCCACCTCAGGGGAACATCCCCTTTCCAGTTCCTGCTCCTTACTGCTTCCTCATTGGAGGGTGGTTTAGGTCTCCATGCTCTTCTTCTCCCTCTCTCCCCTCCTTCCCCTCCTGCCTCCCTTCCCATGGGCGGCCTTAGCACCAGATGAAGCCTGTTTCATTTTGATGGTGGCAGGCTGAGGACGCTGATGGCCCCCCTACTAGTTCCTCCCCATCACATACTTGGAGGGTAAAGGGGACTCAGAGGAAAATAACCCATCCTGAGAGTGAGATTGGACATTGGGACTAGCCAGAGAGAGCTGTTCCTCTCCAGGGAGCATGAAAGCTTCAGACCTGCTCCCAAGGCGGTGATGAGAAGATCACAGGCTGGTGCCAGGCTTGCTGTGAGTGGAGTGTCTGCCTGAGTGCAGTGGGAGGGTGGGGAACGGAATGGAGAGGTGGGAGGTGAGGTTGGGGAGGGCACGCCTAGGGGCTTCCCTGAAGCTGACACTGAGTGGACTGATGGAAAGCCAAGAGCTGATGGCTCCTTGGCATTGCACTTTTGGGACTGACTCCTGCAAGACTTGAAATGAGATAGACGTTGTTGGCAGCTGCTTGGGACACAGTGTCGGGGCACCCGGCAACTACTCCTCCTTACAAAAGGAAAATCAATGCTTCACCTTTTACAACACCTTCCCAGTGTTGACAGGTCTGATCCAGCCTGTCCCCAGGAAGTGAGTGCACTCACTTCCAGCTCCCGCTCCTTACTGCTTCCTCAGTGGAGGGTGGTTTAGGTCTCCATGCTCTTCTCCCTCTTCTCGTCTTCGCCCAGTGGTTCTCAGCCCTGGCTGCACACATTCAAATCACCTGGGGCTGCTTTAAAACTGTCCCATGCCTGCGCCTCACCTGAGAGCAGCTGCCTGCCTCTCTATCAGCCCAAGTGAGCTGAATGTGCAGTTGAGCTTGAGGACTACTGCCAGGTTATACTTCTTGTGCTAGGTCACAGACATGTGTTTGCAATTTAAAACCTCTCACCTTAGATAGATGTCACATGGCTGGTGGAAGGCCCCAATTTCAGCTTTGCAGGACATCACCTGGTGACGAAAACCACCGGACCCTGCTAGGGTTGAGGAAGATTGAGGAAGAGGACAGCACAGACTATTTCCTTCAAACACACGGGGACAGCCCAATATCTACTCCCCAGGGGCCTCTAAGCCAGTCTCCATTGCCTCTGTGGCTGGCATTCATAGGGGCGGTGGTCAGGGTCTCCAGGGTCTTCATTTGCTTCCTGAAAGGCAGGTCCTGTAAATGGCTCCACTTTAAATGGCTTTTCTAATCATGGAAACTCCGTTTTACTGTAACAATAGCTGAATGCTTTTCAAATAGCAGCATCTAATGAGCCATGCAACAACTCTTTGTTGTAGGTATTTTTATCCCCATTTCACAGATAGGAAAACAAGGGGTTTGACAAATTGGATGACGTCATATGCCAGAAATGGCAGAGCTGAGATCTGACCCCAAGTCTCTGGGGCAGAGTCTGCTGAGGTGAGATGCTTGGTTTCCACATCACAAAGGACTCCTTGACAGTGCCACTACATTCTGGGCTATCCTGGACATGTCTTTTTTCTTGGGGGTCTCAGTTTTTTGTTGTAAAATTCTGAGAGGGGCATATCCTTTAAGGGTTTAATTAAAGCTGATAAGTTAAAGATAATGCAGTTGTTAAGGTCATAGAAGAGAAGGACTGTGAAAGTACTCTTCAAACGAGAATGCCTCCTTCAAATGTGAGGGCTATCACCACAGTTGCCCTCAAACACAGGCACCCATTCCTTGTCTTACATTCACTCTGCCCATTTTGGGAATACTGGGTGGAGGGCCACATTTACCTTATTTACCCCTGCATACAAGTGGCATATACATATACACTGTCTCCAGGCCACATCTACTGTGTTTACTGCTGTATATGCTGTAAACAGGTGGTCAGAAAAGCATTTTTAAGTCATTTTAAAATATTGAAGTATAACACATAGAGATGCATAGCTCAGTGGAATTCTCAGCGTGAGCGTGTACCCACGTAACTACCCATGGGTGGTTGCCATGTAACCACCTGAAATGAGACGTAGAACTCACCCAACACCCTTCACAGGCCTCCCTCATGGCCCTTCTGGTCCTTACACCCTGCCAACGAACTACCATCCTCACTTCTAACCTCATCGATTTGTTTTGCTTCTTTGAGCTTTATTTGGATAGAATCTTGTAGTATGTGCTCTTTTGCATCTGGTTTATGTGTGACCTTATGTTCGTGAGATTCACCCATGCTGCAGTGTATACTTTTGCATCATTCATCCTTATTACCATATACATTCCATTGTGTAGATGCAACTCAGCATATGTATAATTCTACTGTTGATGTATATTTAGATGGCTTCCAGTTTGGTAGCTACTTGGAGTAAGACTGCAATGAACATTCTGATATTTTGAAGCACATATGTAGAAATGTTTGTTGAGTATGTACCTAAGAGTAGAATTGCTTGGTTATTAGATTTTTAAAATTCTGCTCATTGGTATTCCCGTTAGCAACGTAGGAGAGAAAGTTTTAGTTCTTTCATATCCCTGCTAAGACTTGGTATTATTCTTTTATTCTTCTGGTGTGTGTGCAGTGGTATATCATTGTGATTTTAATATGCATTTCCTTGCTAGTTATTTATGTTGAACACTTTTAAAAAAATGTGTACTGGCCATTTGGACATTTGTTTTTGTGAAGTGTCTGTTTAAATTTTTGGCCCTATTTCTGCCAAGTTACTGATATCTTTCTTCTTGAGTTGTAGGAGTTCCTTATATTCTGGTATGAGTCTCTTAGGCATACCTTCTCATTTCTTCATGGTGTCTTTGTTGAACAGAAATTCTTAATTTTTGTGTGTGTGTAAGTTATTTACATTGTAATAGAAGCTAATAATTGTGAAACACTGAAATTATTTTCTTTTGAATATTACTTCCTACATTAGGTTATGTTTTTATTTTTATTTTTTAATTGTGGAGAAATTCTTAATTTTAATAAAGTATAATTTATCAATCTTTTTACTTATGATTATTGCTTATTGTGTCCTGTTAAGAAAATGTGGACTGTTCCAGGGCTATGAGAATATTCTCATATGTTACCTTCTAGAAGCTTTGTTGTTTAACGTTCACTTAGGTCTAATTTCCCCCTGGGATTTACTTTTACGTATGGTGTGAGGTTGGGGTCACCATTGGCTGCTTCTCCATGTTGATATGCAGTTTTGCCCTGCAGTATATATGGGCTGTCTTTCCTCCATGCATTGCAGGTGCCTCTTTGTTGTAAATCAAGTAACTGTATATGTGATCGTCTATTTCTGCAGTCTGTTCTGTTGGCTCAGTAAATACTTCAGGGATGAATGGTGGCTGGCCTGGGTCTCACCATGTTCCCAAGATGGATGTGCTGGGCATCCTCCTTTCTGAGGTAGATCCTGTTTTTCCTCTGCTGAGTCACTTGGCCTACTTCTGCACTTTTCTGACTTCTTCCCACAGACACAACTAAGTGGCTGACAAAATTAATTATTAAAATAGCAAAGCCTTGGTATTAGTCCATTTTCACACTGCTATAAAGTACTGCCTGAGACTGAGTAATTTATTAAAAAAAGAGGTTTAATTGACTCACAGTTCCACATGGCTCGGGAGGCCTCAGGAGACTTAGAATCATGGCAGAAGGCTAAGGAGAAGCAAGGACCTTCTTCACAAGGTGGCAGGAGAGAAAGAGAGAGAGAGCAGGGCAAACTGCCACTTTTAAACCATAGGATCTTGTGAGAATTCCCTCACTATCAGAAGAATAGCATGGGGGAAACTGCCCTCATGATCCAATCACGTTCCAACATGTCCCTTCTCTGACACGTGGGGATTACAATTAGAGATGAGACTTGGGTAGGGACAAAGAGCCAAACAACATCAGCCTGACATAACACTTACTATATGTCAGATTCTGTTCTAAATGTGCTTTAACTCCTTTAATCTTTACAAAAACCCATGATATTGTTACTATTCTTATCCCCATTTTCCTGATGAGAAAGCTGGGGCACTCGAGGCCAGTGCCAGAGCTGAGATTGGAGCCCAGGGATTCTGCCTGGCAGTCCATGGTCTTAAGCAGGATGCTACACTTTCCTTCAGCCAATGGCAGGAGGAGGAGCAGTGGAGGCCAAGTCACTGTGACCTGGGGGCAAAGACATCTGAGTTCTTATCTTGGCTTCTACACCTCCTGGCTGGGAGACTGTGGACACGTTGATTAATCATCTCCTTGAATCAGTTTCCTCAATGCAAAGCAAGGGAGTAACATGATATTTGAGGTTCTATTCTGCTCTGACATTTTATAGTATTCTCTCTCTGGAAGAGTCCTAGAGAGACTATGGGCTTTTTGGAGAGGATAAAATTGTACAATGGTGGGTAGGGTTGAGGCACAGATGGAGGAGGAACCCAGACAGAGTGGCGTGAGGAGGGCAGGGGGTACTGCAGGGGATGGGGCAGTGGGAGAGAGGAGGGTGACAGGAGAGGACGGACCCAGCTCCCCAACGTTGTCTGTCCCCCTCTCCTCACCCCTGCTCTGGATCCCCAGAGTCAGCCTATTGTGTTACACACTGGAGGAGGGTGATTTCTAGGTGTTAAGTTTTCTAATTGACCCCTCTTCTGGGAATTAGTTTGAGAGCATTCCTATTCATTCCCAAGGCCAGGGTTCCTGTGTGAGCCTCCAGGGAGGCGGTTTCTCTGCCCAGAGCTGGCTAATTGTTCACCCACCGTGTCCATTCAGTGCTCGTGAAAATCATACCAGGCTCTTCCACACAGACACTAAGGGTCCATGAGGGGCAGTCGTGTGACCTTGAGGGCCCTCGCAGCCCGAGGCTGGGTGCTGAGAATGGCCTTTTATCATTAACTCAGTGACAGGGACATGGTGTGGTAGTGGTGGGGCCATGTTAAAAAGTAACTTAGAAATTTCACATAAGGAGTAGATGCTAGTTTTAGAAACTTTAAAAAAATTCAAGTAAACTAAAAGAAACAAAAAAAGCTACCTGCAAGCCCTTAATCCACAGATAACCATGATTAACATTTTAGAGTAATTCTCCTTAGAATTTATTTGGATCTCTCTCTATATAATATGTACATATATATATAATGTGTGCATACACACACACACACACACACACACAGATTCCCCTCTCCTATAGCTAGTTTTTTTTTTTTTTTTTTTGAGATGGAGTTTCACTCTTGTTGTCCAGGTTGGAGTACGATTGCATGATCTCGGCTCACTGCAACCTCTGCCTCCTGGGTTCAAGCGATTCCCCTGGCTTAGCTCCCAAGTAGCTGGGATTACAGGCACCGACCACCACACCTGGCTAATTTTTGTATTTTTAATAGAGACAGGGTTTCACCTTGCAGATCAGGACCAGCCTGGTCTCGAACTCCTGACCTCAGGTGATCTGCCTGCCTTGGTCTCCCACAGTTCTGGGATTACAGGCATGAGCCACTACGCCCAGCCCCGTAGCTAGATTTTAAAATTTTGCAGTATATCATAGGTATTTCCCATGTCACACAACATATTTTATTACCTTTAACAGCTGCATGATAAACCATACGAGATTGTTTACTATGTTTACTGTTATATGCAATGACTATCCTTGTTCATTGAAAACATTTTTTATTACTTCCTAAGGAAACGTTTGAAATAAATATAGCCCAGTAGTTTTTCAAAGGATAATAAAATCTTTAATATTTTATTATCAGTAAACATTTACGGAGAATCAATAACACTAATAGCTATATTTTAATCGATGCTTATATATTAGCAACGCTCTCTATACAATCTCTCGTTTAATTTTCCAGGGAAGTTTTTAGCCATTAGATCCACTTATTCCTATTTTACAGCTGTCAAAACTGAGGCCTTTTAAAGTTACATGATTTGCCCTGGGTCTCCCAGCTGGGAAGAGCAGGAACATGAAGCAGGGCTGTGTTACTTTCCACTCTGCAGTGTTCTCTGCTCTCTGCAGGGTGCACGGCACCTGTCCAGGACAAGGCCCCGGCTCTCCAACCTACAGATGGAGGTCAGGTACCTACAGATGGATGGGAGATTGACATCTGCTGAAGATAAGGCGAGTAATGGATGTCAGAGTAATGCATCCTCTGTGAGGACGCGTGGGCCGGGGCTTCAGAGCAGACTTCCTGTAGCTCAGCCAGGATGGATGGGGTCAGGGAGGCACAGAAGAACTGGGAGGGCGTGCCAGTCAGGGGCACAGCATGGGCAAAGGGGTGAAGTCAAGGAAACCTGATGCTCCTCCCTCAGACTCAGTCCCTCATGCTGAGATGAGCTCATGGGAGGCCTGTTCTAGTGCCTTCTCCAGACACTGACTGTGAATGTGCCCAGTATCATAGAGAACCATGGTAATAATGGGAATTTAATTTTCTTTTAAACTGCCATATGTGTTAAATAATTTCATTATACAGATAGAAATAGTTTTCTGATTTATTTTCTCAAAATGGTAGCAGCCTTCTCACCTGATTCTAAGAATGACATCTATTCACTGTAAAAAGTTAAATTTTGGCTGGGTGCAGTGGCTCACACCTGTAATCCCAGCAGTTTGGGAGGCCGAGGAGGGTGGATCACTTGAGGTCGGGAGTTCAAAACCAGCCTGGCCAACATGGTGGAACCCCACCTCTACTAAAAATACAAAAATTAGCCAGGCATGGTGGCATGTGCCTGTAATCCCAGCTACTCAGGAGGCTGAGGCAGGAGAATCGCTTGAAGCTGGGAGGCAGAGGTTGCAGTGAGCCAAGATAGCACCACTGCACTCCAGCCTGGGCAACAGAGCAAGACTCCATCTCAAAATAATAATAATACTACAATTAAATTTTAGACAATACAGATAAACATGCAGACAAAAGCAGGACCCCTCCCCCTTACCCCAACATAGCTCCTCCTAGGGTCTCCGTGGCCAGCTCCCACACTCTCTCTAGGCCTATAATGGGGAGAGGGATTTTCCTTTAGGTTTCACATAAATACAGTCTTATATGGTATGCTTTCCTCCTCAACAATCTGCCTTGGATACATTCCCCCCTCATCGTGCATGGATTTCCATCATTATTTTTATTTATTTTTGCAGAGTCTGATGTACAGTAATTAAAAATGGTCAGAGCTTTGGGGACTAATGTGCACAGAAATTGAAGCTTGACTTACCCAGATGAGGGTCTTTAAACTCTTCAAAATGACATGGGCTTTGTAAGCCGGGGTGGCCTACGAACAAGAAATTTTCTGTTTATATTTTTTGTTTCCTTTTTTTATTATGCAATTTTTCAAACTTTGACAAGTAGAGAGAAGAGTACAATAAACTCTCAAAGGCCCATCACTTAGATTCAACAATTATCAACATTTTGCCACAGTTAAAATTTTTTTCTTTTGTTGAAATATTTTAAAGCAAATTCAGTTATCTTGTCATTTTACTCCTGAATCCTTTAGTATAAATCTCTGGCCAGGAGATTGTCAGGGGCACGGGTGAGGGAAGAAGGTATTTTCTTGTGCAACCACAGAGCCAGGACCTAACGAGGTTGACCTTGGGATCTGGTCTATCATCAGATTTCCCTGATAGTCTCCAGACTGTGCTTTCTACAGCTGTTTTGTTTGAATCAGGAGCCAAACAGAGAGAATGTCTTACATTGCATTTGGTTGTTGGTGTTTCTTAAGTCTATTTTCCAGAGCAACCCCCAAATAATACTAACTCACATAGTGAGATAGTGCTTCATGAATTTTGATTATACTTCAACCCTTCTGGGTACAAGGGGAAAGTCCCAGCCTGCTGGGGTATGTTTTCAGCACCTCACTAGAGTACCTCTAATGTCTCCCCTGCTTGTTATTATTATTAGTTTAAAAGTCATTTTCTTTCCCTCCCGTCCTTTCTCTCTTCCTTTCTTTCTTACTTGCTAAGTCAGTAGCTGTATTAGTTAGGGTCCTCTAGAGAGACAGGACTAAAAGGATAGATGTATATATGAAAGGGAGTTTACTAAGGAGTATTGACTCACACCATCTCAAGGTGAAGTCCCACAATAGGCCGTCTGCAAGCTGAGGAGCAAGGAAGCCAGTCCGAGTCCCAAAACTTCGTAAGTAGGAAAGCTGACAGTGCAGCCTTCAGTCAGTGGCCAAAGGCCTGAGAGTCCCTGGCAAACCACTGGTGTAGGTCCAAGAGTCCAGAAGCTGAAGAACTTGGAGTCTGATGTTCAAGGGCAGGAAGCATCCAGCATGGGGGAAAGATGAAGGCTGACTCAGCCAGTCTAGTCCTCCCACGTTCCTCTGCCTACTTTTATCTTAGCCGTGCTGTCAGCTGATTAGATGGTTCCCACCTAGACTGAGGGTGGGTCTGCCTCTCCCAGTCCACTGACTCAAATGTTAATCTCCTTTGGCAACACCCTCACAGACACACCCAGGGACAATACTTTGCATCCTTCAATCCAGTCCTCAAACCATCACAGTAGCCGTCAGGCTCAGTCTTAAAGAGGCAACTTGATCAAGTTAGATTTTAATAACATTACTTTCTTTCCATTGTGATATGTGTATTGTTTTTATTTATGGCACTGACACTAATATTCCATTTAGGATAATATAGTTTTTTTTTCTTTGAAGTAAATACATTTACTTTATTTTAATTTTTTTTATTTTTTATTTCTTTTGAGATGGAGTCTCGCTCTGTCGCCCAGGCTGGAGTGCAGTGGCCGGATCTCAGCTCACTGCAAGCTCTGCCTCCTGGGTTCATGCCATTCTCCTGCCTCAGCCTCCCGAGTAGCTGGGACTACAGACGCCCGCCACCTCGCCTGGCTAGTTCTTTGTATATTTTAGTAGAGACGGGGTTTCACCGGGTTAGCCAGGATGGTCTCGATCTCCTGACCTCGTGATCCGCCTGTCTCGGCCTCCCAAAGTGCTGGAATTACAGGCTTGAGCCACCGCGCCCCGCCTACATTTACTGTAATAAAACACGTGGATTAATTTACAGGAAAGTCATGGATTAGGTGATATGAAAATACAGCAGCCCTTCTGGAAAGTTTTATTGAGAATGGAAGAGCTGCTTTAACCAGTCCTCTTTAGGAGGGCATTTGGACTATTTCCAAATTTTCCCACTAGAAACAATGCTGTAATAAATAATCTTTAACCGTCTGCCCTTGTCTGTTATTTTCTTAGGATATATATTTTAGAAGTAGAATTGCTGATTTTAAAAGCTGTGACTATTTTAAAAAGTCACAGCTTCTTAACCAGAGTATGCCGAAATTTATTTAATGTTTGGCTTCCGTTTTTATTTTTTGGCAACTCAGGGTTGTACTGGGAGCATCAACAATTGTGCAGCGATGGCCTTGGCTTCCTGTACTTTTCCTGTGTCCCCAGGCTGTGATAGTGGGTTTCGTGCCTACTTACGGTATTTCTGTCCTCCTGTCCTGCCCTTTTCAGTAAGCTCTTCCTTCCCCTTTCTCCTACCTTCTTTGAAATTTCCTACTTCTCAAGTACAAAGAGCTAGGAAACAGATAAACAAGTTTGTTCCGATTGTACATAAATTAAGAGTAAATAGGGCCTGGCCCGGTGGCTCACACCTGTAATCCCAGCACTTTGGGAGGCAGAGGTGGGCGGATTGCCTGAGGGTAGGACTTTGAGACCAGTTTGGCTAACATGGTGAAACCCATCTCTACTAAAAATACAAAAATCAGCCAGGCATGGTGGCACAAACCTATCATCCCAACTACTTGGGAGGCTAAGGCAGAAGAATCACTTCAACCTGGGAGGCAGAGCTTGCAGTGAGCCGAGATCGCACGACTGCACTCCAGTCTGCGCGATAGAGTAAGACTCCGTCTCAAAAAAAAAAAAAAAAAAAAAAAAAGTAGAGCATGAGTGAGGGCCTAGTGGCACAAACACGAGGCAAATTTCTAGGTAGGTCCTGCGCCTTCATCCTACTCCTCCTAGCTCTCTCCTGCATCACAGCTCTAGGGTTTTTCTGAAGAGTGGCGCCTAGTGACAATAATGGTAAGTACTGCTAGTTCTGGCAGGGGAAGTAACAGATGAGAGTGCCACAGGCCCCTTGCATCTCCAATGAAAGTTTTCAGGATGCAATGTGGATTTGCTTAATTGCCTCCCTTCATCCTTACAGCAATTTCATGGAGGTGGGACCAGCATTATGGCCTTTGCTTTGTGGAGGATGGATCTGTGGTTCAGAGAGGCCAGGTGATTTTTCAAAGGCCACACATCTAGCTTATGGCAGAGCTGTGGCTCAAATCCAGGTCTCAATAGCAAATCCAGTGGTGTTCACACTTGCTGCTCGCTTGCTCATAGCCTGGGCCAGCTGCACCTGGAGGGCCTGTGAACAGTGAGTGTCCGCCAGAGGATGGATGCCAGAAGGGGGATGAATCCTCTAACAGCAATGAACCACGTTATCATGGCGTTCACCCTTCTCAGAAGGGACCAGAGTATGGACAAGATCCAGAGTGTGGGGATCTGGATAGGCAGGTCCAAGCGGGTGTGCCTGTGAGGGTAAGGCTCTCATGCAGCCTAAGATGTTCTCAGCCAAAAGACCAGCTGGGCAGGAGCGGGGCCAAGAACGCAAAGTCCTCATTAGCGGGGACTGTTGGCTGTGGAGGGAGGAGCAGGGCCCTAGCAGTCCCTGAGCTGGGTTCTGGAGCCTCCGTGTCCGTGTGCCCTGTGCCAGTAAACCCTTTCTCTCTGAGCCTCAGCTGAGAAGAGGGGCCTGGACCTTCGGGGGCCTTCCAACTGTGATCCTGGGGAGGCCAACCCCCTCTGCACGTCTCCAGGCTCTTTGGTATTTAAAGCAGTTCTGGGTTTTCTCCCTCTCTCTTTCTTTGTTAATTCTTAAGATTTAATTAGAAGGATTCTGATGCCAACATTTTTCTAAACAACTGAACAAAATGATCTTACATGTTCAGCCCTAACCTCCTTGGTGTTTCATTCATGGTTCATGAGACTGCCCCATCCTCCACCACATTAACCAGTTCCTTGGGAGGCAGCCTCAGATCCTGCCTCTTCCTCCTCACCTCACTGTGTTCTATCCATCCCACTTCCTCAGTTTCCCTTTCAGCTCCCTGCCACCATCCTGCCCTGCACAGTTGCCTCGGCCTCCTCATGGCGCCTGCCTCCAGTCTCATGCCCCTCGCTCGCCCCTGTCACGGTCATGCTTCCTGACTTCCGCTGCTGCAGGAGAAAGCCGGAGATGCAAGGTGCCAGCCCTTCAGCCCTGGCCTGTCTCTGTCTTTCCCCTCCACCCATCGCTCCTCCAGGTCTAACCTCAGGGGGATGTTTTGAGGTTTCTGAATGCTCTGTGTTTTTGCTTGTCCTCAGGCCTCTGCCCAGACTGTTGCCCCTTGCCTGCAATGGGGGCATCTTGGCAGCTTGGGGGCATCAGACTCATCCAGGAAGACTCAGCTAAGAGGTCCTCGGTAAAGACTCATCCACACACCTGCCACAGGGATGAGTCCCTCTTGCCTTCCTACATCTGCCACCACAGTCGATCACATCATTCTTCCCTGGGTGAATTCCACTCTAGACCCCAGGCTCCTTGGGGCCTGAGATTTAAAATTCACCCCAAATCCCGGGTACTTAGTGTCTCTAGCAGGCCCAGGCTCAGCACATACTTGTAAAGGAAACAAATGAGTTCCTTGGGGCAACCAGGGCTCTATGCCAGGGACAGGGAGTTTAGAACTCACCATTTTGACTCCAGGGACATTTAGAACCTACCATTTTGATCCCTAGCATTCTCTGAAGCTTTATGAACACACACGTTATTCTTAAAAATTAAACGAAAACAGATACATTTATGCCGGGAGAGTCCTCCATTAAGCCAGTTTAACAGATTAATTTCTTTACTATAGAACATAGTCAGATAGGTCCTGATTTTCTGTTATTTTCATCAATATTAATTGTTTTCTAGGTAGATTTTAGAGTGAAGATTTGCTTCCTTGATCAGGTTTTATTTTTCCCCCCCTTATCAAATTTTGCAAATTATAACATGTTTCTGTTGGGAGTTTTCTTTTATGGGTATTATTTCCACCAAATCCAGGTTTTCTGGAATGAATTTGGTGCTAAAAATTTTGGCAGGATGATTTCAATCTTCTGTTAATTCTATAATAAATTTTTACATGTCCCATTTGAACTGTTGTCTGTTCTATTTTGTCTAGATTACTTTTACAGGCAACAATTGATTAAAAAATTAATTTATATTCATTCATCAGGTTATTTACATGAAAATTGTGAAGAACCCCTTATCGGATATTCCAGGATTTCTCCATTGTCTAGGAAAGGGTTAGTGTCCTTTCTGCTAGAGGGACAAAGAGTAGGTAAAAAGGTAGATGTGAGGTTGTTCCTTCTCAGGCCCTACTGTCTTTCTCCTTCCTCTGAAGAGAGTTGATCTCTTTATCCCAGCAGCTCAGAGAGCTGAGGTCTCAGGTCAAGGTCACAGAGCTTGTGTTGAGGTCAGAGTCAGGGCCTAAATCCAGCCTGCGTGGCTTCAAAACCTGTGCTTTTTTGTTGAGCCCTTTTCCTTCCCTGTAACTGTCCCAGGTGATGACAAAGTCTTGTAGAGACCTTTCGTGGAGGGTGACCAGCAGCCACGGTGAATGACCACGGAGGCCAGATCAACCCTGGGTTGTGAGAGTTGCAGGCATAGTCAAAACCTCTTGGTAACAGAAGTTTGGTTTCTAGTCTCAGTTTTCCAGTCGACTTGGGCATGACTTTAGATAAGTCATTGGTCTTCTCTGATTCCTGATTTTCTCATTTGTAGGATTAATTCATCCAACAAGTATTTATCAAACACATACTAGTGCCAGATGGTGTTAGAGGTGTGAAGGTTACACCTGTGAGCAAAGCAAAGTTCCTGACCCCATGGAGCTGACTCTGGACTATGTGGTCAGTCCCTACATCCTCTGAGCTCAATGATTCTGTGGATGGGGGTAGATGCTGTAGAGGAGAAACAAGAGAAGGCATTTTGTAGGGATATACAGTCGGTTCAAGGCCAGTCCTTGCCTGCAACTGGTTTCTTATTCTGCTGGGGAAGATAGGCTGCCACTGTAAAACAATTGGAGAGACAAATTTCCTCTAGGGACATCAGTGGCCTGCATGACCTGGCCCCTCTTGTCTTGTCTAGAGTCCCTATGTACCGATCTTCCCTTGACTCCCCACCAAATCCTTGCCAGTTCATCTTAGTCTGGGTCTTCTGGAAACAGCCTCTGAGATGAGTGGTTGGAATGCATGCCACTGATTTGGAGTTAATCCTAGAAAGCAACAGTGGTGGAGTGGGAAGTAGGATAGGGAAGGAAGGGAAATCAGACAGGCCGGTGTGTTTCATTAGAGCAGGCTGTCGCTGTAGGCGAGTGGAGCTTGACCCTGCTGCTTGCTCCCGAGGGTCCCACTCCATGGGTGAGGAAGCTGGTGTTTAAGCACCAACCCCAACTGGGGATTGGCTGAGAGCTGCTTCTGGGGGCATTAACTTCCCAGTACTTCTGGCCTGTTCAAGGCACTTCCAAGACAGAGCACGCAGGCAGAGAGACTTGGGTGCTTGCCGTAGAGCACTGCGGGTGTGCACTGGGAAGGTGAGTTCTCAGGGAATATGGGAGGGGCTGCAAGAAGGTCTCAGGGCCTTTGCACTCACGGTTCTCTGCTTGGAGCAGCTTTCTCCCTAGTTCTTTGAAGGGCTGATACCTCATCATTTAACTCAGCCCAGAATCTCTTCTTCAGACAGATTCCTTTCTAAATGTTCACCCTCTTCCCAAAATTCTCCATCAGACTTCTCATGTATTTCTTTTACAGCACAGATCACAATCAGAAATTAGCCTCTGTGTTTGTGTGTAGGTGCTGCTGTATCTTCAGTGCCCGGAGAAGCATCTGACTCATAGTTGCTCCTCAATAGCTACTATATTCTTTTCAAATAATACATGAATACACTCTCTTGTCATACTCACCTGCACACACAGGCACCTTGCCATCTGCACCCCAGCTAAATACAAACTCGCCTCCCACTACTTCCTCCATACTTACTATCAACCTGGGCAGTGAAAATCAAGTGTGGGTTTTGGGAATATGAAGATGCTGCTCAGTTTTTCATGCATGTTGGCTGGATGTTTGCTCATTAGAAAAGTCTGAATGTCCTTGTGCTTTGGGAGGACACGTGGTATTGATATCCCAGCAGGGTAAGAGAGGCAATGTCCAATATTGATGAAAATGGTTGAGCTTCTGAGTTCCCTGAATCATTAGCTATTTTTCACTTCTGATGTAAAATCCAGATCCCTTCTGACAGCCCACTTGTAGGTATTAAACGGACAAGAGCCCAGTGAGTGTCCTTCAAGATAAATTTCATGTCATCTTTTCTTGTGCAAAGAGGTTTATTCCATCCCTTCAAAAATCTGTAGGGTATCCTGCTTCTATTTTTTTAAAACTATATTTAGTTTGCTTTGAAGATGAATAAAACTGAGATGCTATTATGTTCCTTTCCTACTTTGCAGCATCCAGAAATTCCTTTGCTATTAATACTCCAGAGAAACAGATTTCTTTGGTTTTTTTTTTTTTCAGTTTAGAAGATCAAAAGCTGCCAGAAATTGTTTCAAAAGAAAAATAAATCTCTGAGAAGTTGGATTTGAAATTCCAAGGGGCCGGCGCCTGTGTCCACTGTGCTGGGAGTCGTGTAATGAGAAAGTTGCTCTAATTGTGGTGCTGGCCTCCTTTCTGCCTCCCCTCTGGTCCTAGGAAGCCCCACCTTAGCCTCTGCCATCTGCTGTCTCGTGGAATCAGAATGTTGAGCCTAAAATTAAATTGCTTGTAAATCTGAGCAGGCAGAATCGTTTCCCAAAGAGAATGGTTAAAAGAAATGACTGTCAGTTTCTGGTAAAACTCACTTCTTTCTTAGGGGTGAGCAGTCAGATTGTAGAAAGTTTTGAATGAAGGACTCCATTTCCTCTGGGGGTCTGAAGATACATATACATCATATTTATATTTTGACACCCCTGCTCTATCAATAAAGGGAGTGCCTGAACCATTCATTACATGGTGCTGCTTCTCCTTTTGGCTTTGGGAAGGTCTCCGGCCTAGAAAGTCCAGGGTTTACCAGCTATCTGCCCACACTTCTCTTATGTGCTTTGGGCTTTGAAGAGGACTTGATGACACATTTGGTGGGAACATAAAAGCTGAGATCACTCACTGGGAGGGTTTGAATACCTGCTAGTAGATAGAAATCAAAGAAAGGGGAGACATTACCCTAGACCTACCCTGGCATGAAACAATAGAGAATGTGTTCAAAGAAGACAGCGATCAGAGTCTCCACAACCACACTGTTGGAGCTCAATCCTGAAGCGGGGGCTTCCTTGGTTCCCCAACTCAGATTGTGGCTTGGATTTTACATAAAAAATTAAATGATAAAAATGTTAGAGACCGGGCATGGTGGCTCAAGCCTGTCATCCCAGCACTTTGGGAGGCCAAGCTGGGCAGATCACTTGAGGCTAGGAGTTTGAGACGAGCCTGGCCAACATGGCAAAGCCCATCTCTACCAAAAATACAAAAATTAGCTGGGTGTGGTGGTGCACGTCTGTAGTCCCAGCTACCCAATGGGCTGAGGCATGAGAATCACTTGAATCTGGGAGATGGAGGTTGCAGTGAACCAAGATTGTGCCACTGTGCTCTAGCCTGGGTGACAGAGCAATACTGTCTCAAAAAAAAAAAAAAAAAAAAAAAAAGTTAGAAAATACACAGTAAAAGGTTAATGGCAGAAGAATTAGAAAATAAAGACATAAAGAAAAGAAGATTAAAAAACAGTACCATCTACAATCTCATCCACCCTGAGAAAACTAACAGAAATACTTTGGTATCACTTTATACTCTGGGTATAGTATGATAAGATATGACATGTCATGATATGAATATACATATATGCTATATGTATAAATATATGTGTATGTACATCTACATACATTTGTACTACAAATATATGTAATATATTTATTTTGGTAACTAAACAAAAATATATGCTTTTTTGTGATTTGCTTTTTATATTGATGCATCGTGAAGATATTTTATGTCCATAAATATATTCTTTATCCATATAGTTTTTAAGCTTTTGGGGGAATACTTTTAGATTTACTAAAAAAATCACAAAACTATGATAAAATAATCAAAACTAAAAAAATTAACATTCATTAAACTGTGGACTTTTCCAGTCTTTTCTCCTAGTGCCCCTTTTCTGTTCCAAGATCCAATCCAGGATCTCACATTAACTAAAGTTGTATTTTTTCCTTTGTCTCCAATGGGTGACAGTTCTCCAGTCTTTCCTGGTATTTCATGACTTTGATACTTTTGAAGAGTACTGGTCAGTTATTTTGTAGAGTGTCACTCAGTTTGGATTTGTCCAATGTTGTCTTGTGATTAGATTGGGGTAATACATTCTTGGTAAGGAGACCACACAAGTGGCCTTCTCAGTGTATCATCAGGGGCTGCATAATGGTGATGCATCTTTTTACTGAAATATTCATGTTGATCATTTGGTTAAAGCGATGCCTGCCAGGTTTCTCCAATGTAAAGTTATTTTTCCCTTTGGAATTCATAAATATCTTGCAGTAGATACTTTGAGAGTAAGCAAACATCCTGTTTCTGCTCAAACATTAGCCTCCAATTTTAGCATCCACCGGTGGAGCTTGCCTGCAATAATTATTATTATGGTGTTCAGATAGTGATTTCCTATTTTCTTCATTCCTTCTGCATTTGTTAATTGAAATTATTCTGTCTGAAGAGCAGTCCCTTCTTATTAATTTATTAATTAGCATCACTCTGGTCTCATGTAGCTGCTTATAATCTAATGCTATCCTTATTTATTTTGTTGCTCAGGTTGCTCCAGCTTCAACTTTTGGGAGCTTTTCCAGATTGGCTTCTCTGCCTTTATAACATGCTCTCCCCGTCTTTTCTCAAGCACTTCTTTACTTTTTAGTACCTGGAGATGTTCCAGGCTCATTGTGTATTTTCCTGACCAATCTTGGAATAAACCAATTCTCCAAGGAGCCCTAGTGTATTTTACTGGAGAATGCTATTTAGAAACCATGATCTGGCTAGATGTCCTTATTTCTACTGACTGTCATTGCTTCTAAGCCCTTTCAGCAGACAGAGCTTGGAAATACATGCATGTGTCCCATTCTGCGCATAAGGACATATTTCTCTTTCTTTCCTAAAAGAAGCATGAGTTTACACTAATACTTCTTATTCCAATCCAACACCACAGGGTTCATCCTAGCCTTTCCCCATTTATAACTTTCTCTGACGTGAAAACCTGGCCCTTAAAAGTAGTTTCAGAATACCTAATCCTTTGTGGGGGAGAAAAGCTTACTAGCTAAAATATGGTATTAGTGTACAATTCTTTTGTTTTTAGCCTTAAAATACCTAGTCAACCTATGGTGTTCCAGAATAATTTGGTTAGCTCTTTTCCTCCTCACTCTCTTCAGTGTGGTTACATGATTCATTTGTAATATGGGCAGCTTCAGTGATCACACTTAGCCTTCCATTTTCGATACTTTCCACATCCTAGGTTTTGAAAGTTACACAGAGTAAAATTCACTCTGTGGCATAAAGTTCTATGAATTTTGATAAATTCATGGAATTATGTACCCACCACCCTATTACCATACAGAACAGCTCATCACACAGTTCCCTTCTGTGGCCACTTTCTAGGCTTTCCTGACCCTCCCGCTATTTCTGAAAACCACCAATTTTTCATTTCTGTAGTTTTGTCTTTTCATATAATTGGAATCATACAATATGTAGCTTTTTGGGTCTTACTTAGCAAAGTGCACTTCAAATTCATCCATATTGTTCTGTGAATCAATAGTTGTTTGCTTCTTTTTATTGCTGAGTACTATTTCATTCTGTGAATGTGCCATAGATTGAATATTTTTCTATTTATCAGCTGAACTACATATGGGTTGATTCTAGTTTTGGGCGGTTATAAATAAAACTCTTTTAAGCATTTAAGTATTTATGTACAGGGTTTTTTTTGTGAGCATAAATTTGTATTTGTTTTAGGTAAATACGTAGGAGTAGGATTGCTCAGTCATATGTTAGTGTGTAATGAACTTTGTGAGAAATTATGAAGCTGTTTTACACAGTAGCTGTACCATTTTGAATTTCCACCTGCAATGTATGAGATTTCCACTTCTCTGTGTCATTGTCAGCACTTAGTACTGTCAATTTATTTTTTAAATTGTAATCATTCTAATAGATGTATAGTTACATTTCACTGTGATTTTAATTTGCATTTCCCTCATAATTAATGATATTGAGCATCTTTTCATATACTTATTTCCCACTTGTGTATCTTCTTTGGTGAGACTTTTTTTTTTTTTTTATCTTTTGCCCATTTTTAATTGGGCTATTTGTTTTCTTATTCTGATTGAGTTTTGAGAGTTCTTTTCATATTCTGAACATGAGTTCTTTGTCAGAAATACAATTTGCAAATATTTTTCCTTTCTCTGTGCCCTGAAGTTTCATTTTCTTAAGTGTCTTTCGCAGAGCAAAAGTTTTAAATTTTGATAAAGTTCTATTTATCAGGCTTTTTCTTACATGTATTGTGCTTTTGGTGTCATATCTAAGAAATATTCTTAATCTGAGGTGACAAAGATTTTCTCCTATGTTTTCATCTGGGGATTTTATAGTTTTATGTTTGCATTTGGATATGTAATCCACTTGGATTAATTTTTGTATAAGGTGTGAGGTACAGGTTGAGGTCCTGTTTTTGGTTAGTTTCTTTTTTTTTTTTTTAATGGATAATCACTGTTTGCAAGCCCTATTTGTTGAAAAGACTATCCTTTCTAAATTCAATTGCTTTTGCACCTTTGTCAAAAATCAGTTGACTATTTGTGTGAGTCTATTTCAGAACTTTCTGATATGTTAGGTTCACATATATGTCTATCCTTTTGCTAATACTATGATGTCTTGATTATTGTAGCTTTAAAGTAAGTCTAAAACTTGGAGTATGAGTCCTCCAAGTTTGTTCTTCTTTATAAAGACTGGTTGGGTTATTCTAGTTCTTTTATCCATACAAATATTGGAAATAGCTTTTTGATATCTACAAAAAAGCCTGCTTCGTATTTTGATGGGGATTGCATTAAATCTATAACCCAAACTGGGGAGAATTGACATCTTAACCATATTGAATCTCCAACCCATGAACAAGTTATCTCTTTCTTCTTATTTGGGTCTTTTATTCTTTCATCTCTATTTTGAAACTGTCAGCATATAGATTCTGCATATTTTTCATTTGATTAAAGCTAAGTTTTAATTTTTTGGTGGTGTTAGAAATAGTGCTGTTTTAAAATTTTTGAATTTCAATTATTCATTTCTAGTTTATAGAAATACAATTAATTTTTTTTTTTTTTTTTTTGAGAGAGAGAGAGTCTTGCTCTGTTACCAGGCTGGAGGCAATGGCACGATCTCGCTCACTACAACCTCTGCCTCCCAGGTTCAAGTGATTTTCTTGCCTCAGCCCCCCGAGAAGCTGGGACTACAGGTGTGCACCACCACACCTGGCTAATTTTGTATTTTTAGTAGAGACGGGGTTTCACCATGTTGGCCAGGCTGGTCTCAAACTCCTGACCTCAAGTGATCCACCTGCCTTGGCCTCCCAAAGTGCTGGGATTACAGGGCCACTGCACCCAGCCTTTTGTAGCTTGACTTTTGAAAAATTCCACAACTTTTAATTCCAGGAGTTCTTTGGTAGATCCTTTATATTTTCTACATCAAATACCATATTATCTGTAAATAGGGACATCTTTATTAATTCTTTTTGAGTCTGCATGGCACATACTCCCCCTTCCTTCCATACTTCCTTCTTTTCTTTTTTTTTTGCCTCATTGTGCTGGGTAGGGCGTCTAGTAAGATGTTAATAAAGAGTGATGAGAGAGGCATGCTTGCCTTGCTCATAATCTTAGAGGAAGAGATTTCAATCTTTTGACATTAAGGATGATGTTAGCTATAGGTTTTTTTTTGGTAAATTTTTTTTTTTTCTGTAAATGCCCTTCTATTCCTACATTTTTGAGATTTAAAAAAAAAATCATCAATAGATGTTGAAGTTTTTTCATTTTCTTTTTCTTTCTTTTCTTTTTTTGAGACAGGGTCTCACTCTGTTGCCCAGGCTGGAAAGTGGAGGTGCAATCATGGGTCAATGCAGCCTTAACTTCCTGGACTCAGGTGATCCTCCCACCTTAGCCTCCCAAGTAGCTGCAACTGCAGGCATATACCACCATGCCTGGCTATTTTTTTTTTTTTTTTTTGTAGAGACGGGGTTTCGCCATGTTGCCCAGGCTGGTCTCAAACTCTTGGACTCAAGGCATCTGCCCACTTTGGCCTCCCAAACTGCTGGGATTACAGGGATGAGCCACTGTGCCTGGCCTCAGATGTTTTTTCTGCATCTATTAAGATGAACAAATAATATTTCTTCTTAAGTTTGTTAACGTGGCCATTTATATCACTTGGTTTTTAATGTTGAATTAGCCTTGGAGTCTTGGAACAAACCTCACTTGATTGTGATGTATCCTTCTTGTATATTGCTGAGTTACATTTGACATTATTTTGTTGAGGATTTTTGTGTCTATGCTCATGAGAGATACTGGTCTGTAGTTTTCTTTCCTCCTAATATCTTTGTCTGGTCTTGGTGTAACAGTAGTGCTGGCCTCATAAAATGAGTTGGAATGTGTTCTCTCATCTTCTATTTCTTTCTGGAAGAGACTGTGTAGAATGGGAATTATGCCTTCCTTAAATGTTTGGTTGGATTAACCAATGAAACCATCTGGTCCTGGAGTTTTCTTTGTTGGAAGGTGTTTAACTGTGAATTCAATCCCTTTAATAAATATAGGACTATTCAGTGGTTCACATCTGTAATCCCAGTGACTTGGGAGACTGAGGCAGAAGGATCAGCCCAGGAGTTTGAGACCAGCCTGGGAAACATAGTGAGATCCTGTCTCTACATAAAACAAAACAAAACAAAACAAAAAACAGCTGTGCATGATGGCCCGAGCCTGTAGTCCCAGCTACTTGGGAGTGGGAGGTAAAAGATTGCTTGAATCCAGGAGTTTGAGGCTATGGTGAACTATGATTATGCCACTACACACCAGCCTGGGCAACCAAGCAAGACTCCATTTCTAATAATAATGATAATAATATTAATGGGTTATCTATTTCTTACTGAGTATGTTTTGGCAGCTTGTGTCTTTCAAAGAAGAGTCCATTTCATCTAAGCTGTCCAATTTTTAGGTATAGAGTGATTTATATTATTCTATTCTTATCCTTTTAGTATCTGTGGAATCTGCAGTGATACCTCCTCTTTCATTAGTGTTGTTGGTCAATTTGTGTCTTTTTTTTTTTCTTAGTCAACTTAGAGGTTTATCAATGACACCAATCTTTGCAAAGAACCAGCTTTTGGTTTCTCTATTATTTTTCTGTTTTCAATGTCAATAATTCTGCTGTCATCTTTATTATTTCTTTTCCTTGGATTGCTTTGAGTTTACTTCGGTCTTCTTTTTCTACTATCTTAAACTCCAGGCTTAAGGTACTGACTTGAATCTTTTCTTCTTTCCAACTATGAGGAATTAATGTCATAAAGTTATATCTAAACATTGTTTTAGCTGCATTCCACAAAGTTTGTTATGTTACATTTTCATTTTCCTTCAGTTCAAAATAATTTTTATTTTCCATTGAGATTTTTTCCTCTTTGATCTATGACTGATTTAGAAGTGTGTTATTTCATTTCCAAATATTAGAGTATTTTCAGGATATCTCTCTGGTACTGATTTCAAATTTAGTTCTGCTATCAACACAGTTCATATGATTTGTATTTTCACAACAATAGAAATGCGTATTTTCACAGCAGAGTTTGTATAGTTTGTATTGTTTTTTTTTTTTTTTTTTTTTTTTTTTTTTTAAGAGATGGGTCTCGCTTTGTCATCTAGGTTGGAGGGCAGTGGCATGATCATAGATCACTTTAGCCTTGAACTCCTAGACTCAAGTGATTCTCCTGCCTCTTGAGTAGATGGGATTATAGACTTGAGCCACCACACCTGGCTCCTCATTTGTATTCTTTTAAATTTGTTAACCTTTTAATGGACCAGAATAGAGTCTGTCCTGGCTTTTGTGTACTTAAGGTTGCATGTACCCTCAGAACATTGTATTCTGCTTTTTTTTTTTTTTTGGCTGAA
Organism: Macaca thibetana thibetana; assembly: GCF_024542745.1. NCBI lineage: Eukaryota > Metazoa > Chordata > Mammalia > Primates > Cercopithecidae > Macaca > Macaca thibetana. The sequence goes on from NC_065586.1 coordinate 113,733,184, forward strand.
ATATTCTACAATTGTCAATTTGATTGATAATATAGCTTAGGCCTTATATCTCTATAATTTTATGCCTGCTTTTCTATTAATTACTGAGAGAAGAATGTTGATGTCTCCAAGTAAAATTGTGGATTTATCTGTTTATCTTTGCACTTTTATCAGTTTTTACTTCATGTATTTTGAAGTTCTCTTTTAAGGTGTATACATATTTAGGGTTGTTCTGTATTTTTAGAGAATTGATTTCTTTATCATTGTATTATATAATATTCCTTTATATCACTGATAATATTCTTTGTTCTAAAGCCTACTTTGTCTGATTTATTGATTAGTGTTTACATGACATATCTATTCCCACTTTTGTTCTTTTAACCTAGTCATATCTTGATATTTAAAGTGGGCTGCTCGTGAATAGCATATAGTTGGGTGTTGGCTTTTGTAAAAAAATCTCTTTTGACAATATCAGTCTTTTAATTTGTATGTTTAGACGATTCACATGTAATGTTATTATTGATATATTTGGATTAAAATCTACCATCTTGTTAGCTTTTTCCCATTCTATCTGTTCTTTTTTCCTTTTTTCTCTTTCATTGCCTTCTTTTAGGTTACTTGAGCATTTTTAAATAATGTTGTTCTTCTTACCTATTGACTTATTATTTATATCTTTAAAAAGTTGTTTTAATAGCTGCCCTAGGGTTGATAATCAGAGTCTACCTTCAAATAATATTATACCATTTCATGTCTAGTGTAAGTAACTTACAATAATACATTCCCAATTACTGCCTTCAATTTGTTGTGCTACTTTTGTCAGAATTTTACTTTTACATGTTAAGATTGCATAACACACTGCTACTATTTTCACTTTAGATTGTCAGTTATCTTTTAGAAAAACTCAAACTAAGATAAATTTTATTTGCCTTCTCTTTGCCAGTTTCAGTGCTCTTCATTTCTTTGTTTAGGTCTTAGTTTCTGTCTGACATCATATTCCTTCTGCCTGCAGAGCTTTCTGTAACATTTCTTCTAGTGTAGGTTTGCTGGCAATGAATTCTCTCAATTTCTCTTTTACTGACAATGCCTTTATTTTTCTTTAATTTAAGAAATATTTGTCTGGGTATTGAATTTAGGGTTGGCAGATTTTTTTTTTCTTTAGCACTTTACAAATGTCATTTCATTGTCTTCTGACTTACATGGTTTCTGATGAGTTGACGAATAGTCTACTATAATTATTGTCTTTTTTCCTCTATAGGTAACAAGTCTTTTTCTCCTGGCCATCTTTAGGATTTTCTCCTTGACTCCTCTATCCCCCATATATTTAGATAGTTTGTTTTGTGTGTTTTTATTTTGTATGTATCATGCTTGATGTGCTCTGACATTTTTGGATCTATGGTTTGGTGCCCGTCGTTCATTTTGGAAGTTCTTGTCCTTTATTTCTTCATTTTCTTCACCTATTTCTTCTGTCTCATTGTCTCTCTCCTCTTTAGGTGTCTGTCTGTGTCTGCTGCAGTGAGGGAGGTGCTCATGTCTTGTTTCTTTCTTCAGGCACCTGTGTGTCTCTTGATTGTTGGTTACTTGGTTGTCCTCTAACCGCGAATCTCTGATGGGCTCAACAAATGTAGAAATCTTGTAGCTTGTCTGACTTTTTTTTTCTTTTCTTATAAGGGTGGGAATAATAACCTTCCCAGTTCTCTCCATCCGTGAGTAGAAACTGGGATCTATAACATAACTTTTGTGTTTCATTTTATGGATGTGCTGTGCTTTGTTTAAACTATTCCCTATTATTTGGCACTTAAGTTACTTAATATTTATTTTTGCTATCATTAATAATGAAGTAATCAATATTTTTGGACATGTATCTTTGTGCTCTTATTTGAGTAAGATAAACTATTAGAAATCAAATAGTTAGGGCTGGACGTGGTAGCTCATGCCTGTAATCCCAGCACTTTGGGAGGCCGAGATGGGCAGATGACCTGAGGTCAGGAGTTCAAGACCAGCCTGGCCAACTTGGTGAAACCTGGTCTCTACTAAAAATACAAAAATTAACTGGGCGTGGTGGCCCGTGCCTGTAATCCCAGCCACTCGGGAGGCTAAGGCAGGAGAATTGCTTGAACCTGGGAGGCGGAGGTTGCGGTGATCCAAAATTGCACTACTGCACTCCAGCCTGGGTGACAGAGCGAGCCTCCGTCTTGAAACAAAAACAAAAACAAATGAACAAAAAAAAGTAGACATGTGTCTTTTGAAGGTTGTATTAGATGTTGCTGAATCAACTTCCAGAAAAGCAATGACCATTAGCTCACCTACCAGCGGAGATGGGAATATCCACGAATTATGCTTTTAGGACTCTGGGGAAGCTGCCTCCACAGGCATGAGAAAGTGCCCTTCTCCACAGATCTGGCACTTACCTGGCCAGACCCAGAAAGACCCTGGTGTCCCTCTCTGACCAGAGAAGCACTGCCAGGAAGGAAGCACTGCCAGGAAGGAAGGCCTGAAGTGAGGCTGGATTCAATAATGATAAACCCCAGCCCAAGCTGTAACTATAACATGCTTCTCCAAAGACTGATTAAGATATTGGAGGAGTGTCTTGATAGATCTTGTCTAAGGAGTTCTAAACCAATTCTAAACTACAGCTCAGTCCCATTTATTCAACACTGATAGCAAAATTGGACATGATAGAGATGAATTTCTGATCAAGACAACTTCTAATTATTGTGCTGGCAAATAAATAACGGAAGCAATCTTTGAATTTTTTGGCAGTTGGGGGATGTTGTGATTTGTACTTTTAATTCCAAATTAAAATATTTAATGCTTTATAAAGCAGTTGCTATTTAAACTGCCAATAATATTTAAAGTGAATTTACTCACCATTTCCTATCCTCATGCTGTATAATTTATAACACTAAGCCCTTTCAATACTCCAAAATGCCAGATAAACTTTTCTCATTTGCTCTTAATTTGGTCACGCAGGATAATGCTAACATCTGAAGGCTCTTTAAACTGCTTTTTAAAATGCATTCCTGGGAGCACCACCCGTGGCCCCTCTGCTCCTTGTCATCATCCATAATTATTTCCAATCCAAAGCGGCCCTTAATGCACTTATTAATCTGGCATTCTCCTCTGTGTGAAGCACATTCAGCTCTATTAATTTTTAAAAACCCCCTTTTTTATAGGGGACTGCAGATGCTTGGCTATTACTGAAAAGCTATTAGAAGTTAACACCTTTCTCTCCCCGGAGACTGGCATCATCCTAGGCCTCCAAATGCCACCCTGTTTTACATTACCAGCTGCTAAGACAAAGTATTAGAGACTTTTTTTTTTTTTTTTTTTTCTGCAGAGCTAGTAATGCTATTATTAGTGAATGGCAGAATTGCACCTGGCCTGGGAGCCCGGGGCTGGTGGGGCTGAAACAGGTAGAGTTGTAGACTTTCTGGCCATCTCAGAGGACGTGCCTCCTGCTGTGCAGCGCGTGTGGTCCCAGGTGAGCAAGGCAGGTCTGGCTCTTGGAGACAGAGAGATTATTTCTGTTTCTCCTCTGAGTGACCCCTTCTACTTAGACGACACCCACGGGCCATTCCAGGCACCATAAAAACATTGGAAAAAATGGCTGAGGCTGTTGTATAGAAACAAAAACCCAGGTTTCCTGTTTTCTCAGCAACTACAACAGGGACACCAGCAAAGTGATAGCTGTTTGCTGTGCAGGGCCTGACGAGGCACCGGGGGCCTGGGTGGGAAGGAGAGGATGCTAATGAATTATTTGCCATGGCCCATTTTGGGATATTGGGTTTTACAGCTTGCAGATATGTGTCCAGGTCACCTGCTGAGAAGCAGCATGGATAGGGGAGGCCGAGCTTTCAGGAATGAATGGTTGCTCCTTAGAACTGGACACAGCCTGGGAGCCCCAGTGCAGAGGGTTTGTGGGGGAGGAGCTTCCTAGGGAGCAGAGCCTCCATCTGAGTTTCCCGGGCTCTGCAGTTGACCTCAAACGGGCCTATCTGGCTGCAGACCAACCAGATGAACAGGATGCTTACAATGCATATTTGGTCATGTGCTTTCTCCCTCTGTCCTCCTCCACATTTGTATTTGGGAAAACAGAAGGCCAGGAAACAAAGCTAGAGATGTTGAAAGAGGGACGACAGATCCTCTTGATTGCAGCTCTCCCTAGAAACATCTCTGCAGGGATGGAAGAGCAGATCTGGTGCCCACCACCCAGGCTGGACCTCTGGCCATGAGTCTCACCCCTGTTTTCCTGAAACTTGGCCATTGGTTATATCAACCTCCCCTGTAGATCGTTTCCTTAGCGTGTGTTCCACTAAGATATTCAGATCCACAGTTCTGGGAAAGACATTATTCTCCCCAGTTTACCAATGAGAAAACTGAGGCTCTGAAAAGTGAAATCAAGTCTTGAGGTCACAGTGGTAGGAACAGGACTCAGCCCAGGTCTTGCTGCTGCAGGGTCTGTGTTTATTTCTATTCCAACATTTTGCCTCAAAGGCTTTGATGGTTTTATTGGGTTCTTGAGTCTTCATTGGTAAAAAATTACCAGAAAACACACCCCGTTGTATAGTTTAAGTTGCAATTGCTGGTCACCGTATGGTCATCTCAACCATGAATTAACTCTCTGAAGAAACCATTTGAAGGCACTTTTCAAAAGGGTAGATGATAAAAAAAAAACTAGGAAGGAGTTAAGATGCGGAACTGTAGCCCAAGAATATAAATAACTGATGACAGAACTGTTCTAATATAAGGCTTCAAAACAATACTATTTTTTGTAACATTATAAAGACCATTTTGCTGACAGTTCTATTTTTTCTGGATGTCCCAAATAAATGCAGTTTGTTTTTACCTCAATATGACATTACTTGTAATTTAAAACTCTCACTCAACTAGTTTCAAAGATAGTAGATTAAATATGATGCTAAAAGTAACAATAAAATAATACCCTCAACAGTTTCCATACATCGAGTCCCCACTATGTACCCCTCACATGTACATATTGTTATTTTCATGTTTTTAGGCTCAAGGAGGTTAAGTAACTCTCCCAACTTTCCAGAGGATGGGTTGAAGGATCCAGATGCCTTCATTCATTTCTGATGCATTGTATTATTGCAAACTTTATTTTGTTTTTGGAAGAAAGTAATCTGACAAGAGCTATTAGGAACAGATATGCATATACCTTTGGCCCTGCAATACCCCATGAGGGAATTTAACCTACAGGTAGTTTGACCTCTGGATTTCCTGCCCCCTGGGCTACATATAAGGATGTTTTCTCCAGCATTATTTATAATGGCAAAAAAAGTGGAAAACAACCTAGAAGTCCATTAAAGCAAGACTGAATGAATAAAGTAAATAAGAGTGTTATGGTAGAGTGGTCTCTGACATAGTAAATGTCAAAAGCAACTCTAAAGTAATATTTATTAGGTTATGATCCCATTTTAGCAAAAAACGAATCAAACTAACCCAAAGCCTTGCATGTGCATATCTGTGTCCAACTGGCATTTGGGTGCAGGTAGAGGATGTTTTCTTGGCTGTTAATATGGGTTGTCAATGGGGTTGGAGGATTAGTAACTTCTCCCTATGTACCTTTGGATACGTTTCTATGTTCTAGCAAGCATGCATGACTTTGTATAAAAAATTGAATTAAGAAAAGAAATAAAGTCACCAGGTAAAATCAAAGCTGAGGATGTAGGTTCCCATTTTATAGTCAAAAGATGTTAGAAATTAGCCATGCTCCTGTTCTGGGAAAGGTTATTCCCAAGACTAGTCATTTTGAATATGTAACAAGATTTTTCCATTTTTAAATTGCTAGCTCCCAGTGTTGTATTCTTACACTCGATTTTAGGAAAGCATTTACATGTTAACAGAGCTCCACACTAATGTAATCACTGCAATAGAGAATATTCTTCAGTTATCATAGAATGCTTGTCTCTCAAATAACTTAATTTTTTCTCATGATTTAAACAGAAGATATGGATGGCAGAGTAGATAACAGATAGCAAAGCAGAGATTTGAATAAGAAAGTTGTTGCTCAACCAGAATGTGCTAACTTTCTAATAAAAAGTAATGCTGATTTAGTGCCTGATAATGCACTTGATTGAATAATATTTTTGAAAGACTGCTGAATAGATTGATTTTCTTACAGACTTTCCTCAAACTCACACCTTCTCTGTCCCTCAAGGGAGGGCCTTGTTTCAAATTACTGAATAACTGAAATGACTTTCACTCTTACAGTTTAGAAACTGAAATGGAACCATCCACCTCTGTTGAGAAGATTGTTTCTGGGTTCTAGTGATCTGGAGTGGGACAGGAACCGTGCTGACCAACAGCTACTCTGTGATAATGTGCAGTTGCATTCTTACTCTTGTTGTTCTAGTGACTTTGATTTGGTGGCCATTATAAGACCACTTCCTTCTGTGGCTCTCCCTATAGTGATAGTTATTATAGAAGTCTTCCAACGGTGGAGCTGGGTAGATCTGAGAATTCTGTGTCATCTGTGTCATTTTGGGTTCTGTTTCTAGTGATTGATTTATCTCCTCATTAAGAGTTGAATTTCCCTGCTTCTTTGTGTGCCTAATAATTTCTGTTGGATGCCAGACATTGTCAATTTTACCTTGTTGGGTGCTTGATATGTTTGTATTTCTTTGAATATTCTTGAGCTCACTCTGGGATATTGAGAAATTATTTAGAAACCACTCGATCCTTTTGGAGCTTGTTTTCAAGCTTTGTTAGGAGAGACCAGAGCAGTCTTTGGTCCAGGGCTAATAATACCCCTTTGAGTACTCCATCTGATACCCAGTGTATGATGAGGTTGTGCCATTCTACTGATGGGAGCACAAACCATTCCTAGCCAAGTGGGAACTCTGGTAGTTATTCTGCCTGGTCCTTACTGCTGTTGTTTTTTTCTCTTTCCCTTTTCTTGAGTAATTTTCTCACAAGCTCACATTGGGAGAAGTTCCATGGAGCAGTTTCTGCACAGCTCCTATTCTGAGCTGTTCTCTTCTTTCAGGTGCTCTACCATTCACAGTCTGGCCTCCCTGGCCTCCCCAAACTCTTAAGTGTGTCTCTTTAACCCAGGGAGACTGTTGAGCTGTGTTTGGGTTTCTCCACTCTGTGCTGTTAGGAAATGTTCTCCAGGCAGTCAGCTGGGCAGTTGTAAGGTTTCCCTCGTTTACTTTCTGTCTTGCCAAGATCACTGCCCAGTGCTGCCTGTTACACACTGTCTGAAAACTGTTTTTCATATCTTGTCTGTTTTTGGTTGTGGGAAGTGAAAGATTATAAGCCCAGGGCCTCATCAAAGTTGGAAGTGGAAGTTTTGGAGCCGAGACTCTTAGTTTTAAGATGCCAGCTGGGTCCGTTGGTCTCAGTGTCTTCTCATTGTCTTATAATGCAGTGAAATAATGTCCCTAAGTGAGGCCCTAAAACTGGAAAGTCTTCATCCAGCCTGGGGGTTTTGAAAAAGGTTTTGGTTCTAGGAAAAAATAAGATGTCCAGGAAGGCTTTTCCTTATGATAAGAAGTAGGACAGTATCTGCCATGAGGTACCCACAAATCATTACCTTCCGCTCAAAAGGCTTGGAATAAATGACCTTTGCTTGTATGATAAAAAGCAACATCTTGGACGCTACCTGTATCTTCAACCTCATCTCCTGTCCTGCCCTCCTTCCTTCTGCCTCCAGCCGTGCTGGGTTTCCTTCAGTTGGTTGTGCCAGCTGGTCTCCACATCTCCTATTGGGTATGTTCTCACCTCCAGGCTCCTGTGCTTTCAAGTCTCAGCTGTGATGTCACTTTCTTAGACCAGCTAAGCCCCCTTTGGGTCTTACAGCCTTCTGGACTCTCCTTCATGGCACTCACACCAGTGTGATGACAGAGGGCCTTGTCATCCAGAGGTGATCCTCCCTGAAAGGACACCTTAGACCAAGCCCACTTAACATAGGAGCCAGTATTTCATGGGAAATGGGATTTAAAGAAGATTTGATTAAGATTTTCTTGAAAACAGAGATTAGAAATTATGAACATAAATTTATTTTTATCTTATACTTACCCAATTTTAGATTCTAATTTCAACCACACACTGAAGTTTAGAGTGGACAAAAGTTGAATCAGATGTTGATAATTTCAGTCAATATAAGTTTTATGACAAAATTGGATGATGGCATGAGATGGCTTCCCTTGTTTTGTAATCTTTTTTTTTAAAAAAATCTTTAAAACAAAAACATGAAGAAAGCTGTTTATTGTAGAGAGAGTCTAGGTCTTTATGCATTTTCCCAAGGGCTTCCCTTAACCACTTGATCCAACCATTCTGTTTTGACTATCAATTCATCATCCGTGGCAAATCCCTCTCTCTCTGTTGTTACGTGATCCAACTGTCAGAGCCTCATCTATCATTGGCTTGGCCTGGGATTTAAGCTGTTCTTTAGCATCACTCTTATAGACATCATAAAATCCTACAGCTTTGGTAAAGTCTTCAATTTGTTTTTTTTTTTTCAATTTGTTTGTACTGCAATTGCATCATACTATCAGATAACAAAAAAAACAACAAAAAAAAAACCCCCAAAAAAACAAAAAAACAAACAAACAAAAAAAAAAAACAAGGAGAGATGTAAGAGATGGAACAGAAATGATGACAGCTCTTTGGGCTGTGATAGATGCTGACATTATGTATGTTGTTTGAGTAGAAACTGATCTTACAAGTGGTTAGTTCACGGAATATTTTTGAAATGCTCAGGATAATTTCTGTTTCCCTATCAAACCTCATGAATGTGGACACTTGGCTAATAAATACTCAAGAGTATGTGGCCTCCCTATGTTCAAATATTTGTGTATTTATTTGTTTAATGTTGTCTCCCTTCCTGGATATCAGCTCCATCAGAGAGGGATCTCCAAACCACAGGGGCTAAGAACAGGTCTAGCCCAGAGTCAGGGCATGGTCAAATGTATGCGAAACAAATATGCAAGCTCAAGAAGAACTAGGAGGAGAGGATCCTTGGTAGAGTGGTCTCAGCTCATCAAATCATTGCATTGTCAGTGATCTGGGCTCCTTAAGATCAAGCATTGGGCTGATTGGTTGAAATTGTTTCCTTATTGTTCTAGGGTAGTGTTTAGTAAGAGGAATACATGGACCAGGCTACTGCTCTTCAGGCAAAAGCAAAGGAGAGATGATTGACCCCCAAGGGGAAGAGTTTTAGGGTTTTTACTCTAGGCTCGGCTAGTGAGGGTGAGTTGTGGATCTGTGTTAGGGTACTCAGGCTAAGCAGAAGCTCCGGGAGAAGAGGGTGCTGCTACTTCTGACCTCCACTGGGAGATCGCCTTCCTGAGTTCTCTCTGCTCCAACCTGGGAGGGGTATGTGTATGTGTGTGTTTAACCAGTTCCTTGCATGGTTTTGGGAGCTTGGGAGCTTCAGGCCTGTCTCTAAGAGACAAGCCTAGGAAGCTGTATATAATGAACCAATACTGTGGCCCCAGACAGTCTTTCAGAAGAAATGCAGTGCTTTGGGTAATTTTCTTTACTTGGAAAATGTCACTCAAAGTGGCTTGCTTTGGGGACATTTTAGCCCCTGGAGATTACCTAATACTGGGCCTCTCACTCTTGGCCACACAAGTAACCCTCATGACAGATGAGAGTAGCCATGTACCCCTGAAGACACGTGCTGGAAGGAGGACACTTCTTTGATGTTTTATTGGAAAATTAATGTACATTTTGAATTTGATTTCAAGATGTGCTCAGGTTTACTTTTATATAAAAATACTGCCTCCTAAAAAAAAAAAAAAACCAAGAAAACTACCCTTCAAGTGAGTCAGGCTTGTGTGCTCTCAGGCAGTAACACAGGGGTTTACATACCCCAGTTTGTGAAATGGCTCATGTTAATGACTCATTTCTGGAATAGTAACTCTCATCCTGATACCAAAGCCTGGCAGAGACACACACACACACAAAAAGAGAATTTTAGACCAATATCCCTGATGAACATGGATGCAAAAATCCTCAATAAAATACTGGCAAACTGAATCCAGCAGCAAATCAAAAAGCTTATCCACCATGATCAAGTGGGCTTCATCCCTGGGATGCAAGGCTGGTTCAACATCTGCAAATCAATAAAAGTAATCCATCATATAAACAGAACCAAAGACAAAAACCACATGATTATCTCAATAGATGCAGAAAAGGCCTTTGACAAAATTCAATAGCTCTTCATGCTAAAAACTCTCAATAAATTAGGTATTGATGGGATGTATCTCAAAATAATAAGAGCTATTTATGACAAACCCACAGCCAATATCATACTGAATGGGCAAAAACTGGAAGCATTCCCTTTGAAAACTGTCACAAGACAGGGATGCCCTCTCTTACCACTCCTATTCAACATAGTGTTGGAAGTTCTGGCCAGGGCAATCAGGCAGGAGAAAGAAATAAAGGGTATTCAATTAGGAAAAGAGGAAGTCAAATTGTCCCTGGTTGAAATGACATGATTGTATATTTAGAAAACCTCATCGTCTCAGCCCCAAATCTCCTTAAGCTGATAAGCAACTTCAGCAAAGTCTCAGGATACAAAATCAATGTGCAAAAATCACAGCATTCTTATACATCAATAACAGACAAACAGAGATCCAAATCATGAGTGAATTCCCATTCACAATTGCTTCAAAAAGAATAAAATACCTAGGAATCCAAGTTACAAGGGATGTGAAAGACCTCTTCAAGGAGAACTACAATCCACTGCTCAACGAAATAAAGAGGACCCAAACAAATAGAAGAACATTCCATGCTCATAGATAGGAAGAATCAATATCATGAAAATGGCCATACTGCCTAAGGTAATTTATAGATTCAATGCCATCCCTTGCATCAAGCTACCAATGACTTTCTTCACAGAATTGGAAAAAACTACTTTAAAGTTCATACGTAACCAAAAAACAGCCCGCATTGCCAAGACAATCCTAAGCCAAAAGAACAAATCTGGAGGCATCATGCTATCTGACTTCAAACTATGCCAGAAGGCTACAGTAACCAAAACAGCATGGTACTGGTACCAAAACAGAGATATAGACCAATGGAACAGAACAGAGCCCTCAGAAATAATACCATACATCTACAACCATCTGATCTTTGACAAACCTGATAAAAACAAGAAATGGGGAAAGGATTCCCTATTTAATAAATGGTGCTGGGAAAACTGGCTAGCCATATGTAGAAAGCTGAAACTGGATCCCTTCCTTACACCTTATACAAAAATTAATTCAAGATGAATTAAAGACTTAAATGTTAGACCTAAAACCATAAAAACCCTAGAAGAAAACCTAGGCAATACCATTCAGGACATAGGCATGGGCAAGGACTTCATGTCTAAAACACCAAAAGCAACAGCAACAAAAACCAAAATTGACAAATGGGATCTAATTAAACTAAAGAACTTCTGCACAGCAAAAGAAACTACCATCAGAGTGAACAGGCAACCTACAGAATGGGATAACATTTTTGCAATCTACTCATCTGACAAAGGGCTAATAACCAGAATCTACAAAGAGCTCAAACAAACTTACAAGAAAGAAACAAACAACTCCATCAAAAAGAGGGCAAAGGATATGAACAGACACTTCTCAAAAGAAGACATTTATGCAGCCAACAGACACATGAAAAAATGCTCATCATCACTGGCCATCAGAGAAATGCAAATCAAAACCACGAGATACCATCTCACACCAGTTAGAATGGCAATTATTAAAAAGTCAGGAAACAACAGGGGCTAGAGAGGATGTGGAGAAATAGGAACACTTTTACACTGGTGGGATTGTAAACTAGTTCAACTATTGTGGAAGACAGTGTGGCAATTCCTCAAGGATCTAGAACTAGAAATACCATTTGACCCAGCCATCCCATTACTCGGTATATACCCAAAGGATTATAAATCATGCTGCTATAAAGACACATGCACACGTATGTTTATTGCTTCACTATTCACAATGGCAAAGACTTGGAACCAACCCAAATGTCCATCAATGATAGACTGGATTAAGAAAATGTGGTACATATACACCATGGAATACTATGCAGCCATAAAAAGATGAGTTCCTGTCCTTTGTAGGGACACGGACAAAGCTGGAAACCATAATTCTCAGCAAATTATCACAAGGACAAAAAACCAAACACCGCATGTTCTCACTCATAGGTGGGAATTGAACAATGAGAACATTTGGACACAGGAAGGGGAACATTACACACCAGGGCCTGTCATGGGGTGAGGGATGGGGGGAGAGATAGCATTAGGAGATATACCTAATGTAAATGATGAGTCAATGGGTGCAGCACACCAACATGGCACATGTATACACATATGTAACAAACCTGCACATTGTGCATATGTACCCTAGAACTTAAAGTATTAAAAAAAACAAAAACAAAACAATAAAAACACAAAAAACCCTCCACCTCAACCACTGCAGCGTGGAATGCACCAGCATCATCAGTCTCTGGGTCCTCCTTAGCACTGATTCTGGGTTAGAAAAGCAACAACCTTCTTGGCTAGTGTACACTCTCACTTTCATGAAATTACAGCTCTTTCCAGAGAGCAGTTAGATGTTCATTATGATCTAGTTTGATCATTTAAGAAACAAAGAAAAAATATACGTGCTACACATGTTTTAATTTTTCTTCTTAGTGACTTTCAAAAAATAAATTGTTGGATCAGTTTCCAGATAGGTGGAAGTTTGAATGTGGGAATTGGGCAAATTCTTGAGGTTCACTAACGTTTTTCTTCTCATTAAGATCTGGGGGATTTCTTTTCCGAAAGGCCTAGCCTCTGCTCTGCTCCTGCATTTTCTGAAGGCTTTACATCCCAGCAGAAAGCTCTTTCTGGATTTAGATGTTGACAGTAATTTCCTTTCTTTACATGCCAGCATCAGTTACAGTTTCTTTCTGATCAGCTTTTTTCAACTTCATATTTTAGCTCAGAATCTAACAACATCGTTAGAAAACTGATGAAGCATTTTATATTTGTGCTCCCTTGTCAGGTAGCTACATCTCAGAGCTTAACATGTAGGCACATAAAAAAAAAAAGCCTCAGATACTGTGCTATGCTTGGGCTGGTTCATACAATTTTACCACATTCATGATTTTTTGTTAGTAAGATTTAGTATCACAGAATGAGAAAGAACTAGAAGGGGCCTTTAATGATCATTTAATGTACTCTCCTCATTTTTAGTTCAAGAAACTAGGCACCAGAAAGGTTTAGTGCCTTACCAAAGGTCACACAATGAGTTAGGAACAGGGTCCCAGTCTCCTGACTCATTCTGGGATACCATGATATATAGCTAACTTTTGCTGCATGTCAAACTGCCCCAATCTTGTGGCTTAAATTGCTTATTTAGGTAACAATTCTGTAGGTCAGCAATTAGCCTGGGCTCAGTTGGGTGGTTCTTCTGGTTTTTGCTGGGCTAGGCTGATCTTGGCTGGGCTTACTCATGTCTCTGCAGTCAGGTAGTATGTTGGCTGTGGCTGGCTTGTTATGATGGCATCATCTGAGATGACTGAGATAATAGAGGTTTCTCCCATGTGATCCCTCATCTTTCAAAATGCTAGCCCAGGTTTGCCCGCATGGCAGTCACAGAGTTCCGAGAGCAACAAGGGAGAAATCTCTCAATATGCAATCACTTTTTAAAGACACTACTTATGTCATGATTGCTGATGTTCCATTGGTCAAAGTAAGCCACAAGAACAAGCCCAGAAGAAAGGGAATGAACAGAGAGAGAGAGAGAGAGAGAGAGAGAGAGAGAGAGAGGATATCCTATAGGCCATCTTTTTAAGAGTCTCACTTCTAGTTACCTGGCATGACAATAATGACATGCAGTTGTAAATGATATCATGGGCTATCCTCTTATAATTGAGTTATTTCAGTTCATCTGGTGCTGGTAGATTTTACTTTATTGTATATTATTTCCTCTTAGAGTACAATCTATTGTAGGTGGACATATGAGAGAACCAAAAAAAAAAAAAAAAAAAAAAGAAAAAGTACTATTTCTAGTTCCCCAGTTTATGATAAAAACTTTCTTTAAGCTTCCAAAATGCTGTTAAAAAGAAGCTCAAAGGATCTATGGATCTATCCCAATATTTATGCATAGCTCCAAGGGGCAATAATAGTTCTATCCTTCATATTTTAGGACCATTATACGGTTTGTACATGAAGCTCATTCTTTACCCCATTTGACTTTCATAGCCTTCCTGTGGAGTAGCTGGGTGTGAGATATTTGCCAGCATGCAACCCTTTGCCAGATTACTGAAGGCAGGTGGTGAGGAAGCCATACTCCACACCAGTCAGCATCTCCTCCATCAGAACTCAGGACCTGGAAAAGTCATGCCTCCTTTGAGAAACTGCTGTGCTCTCCTTAGGTTGGTTTGTGTTTCATCTGGTGGATACCATGCATAGTTAGACTGTCATTGATTGTAGTTCCCTTTTTTTCTTTGGCTGCCAGGAAGCTCAGGGCTGAGTGTTTTCCTAACATATTTTAAATAGTAAAAATCAGTTTGTTGATTTTTATAAATATAAATATAATAATTAAAATTTTTCAACAGTGCAACAATGTATGAAAAAGAAAGTTTAGGTTTAAAAATCACTCCAATATTACCATTAGGTAAAAATATTCCAGATATTATTTTCGTCTCTCCATGTGTGGAGACACACACACACACACACACACATACATACATACACTTTTCCATATATGTCAATATTCATGAATGGACTTCCATCTATCTATCAACTATCTATCTATCTATCTATCTATCTATCTATCTATCTATCTATCTAATTACTTATCTATATCTACCTCTACTTCTTTCTCTGTCTCTCTCTCGCTCCATCTATCTAAATAAATAAATAAATAATGTGTGGAAGTCCATTTGTGAAAAACAGATCATATGAATGATGCCTCTTACTTTTAACATAAAGCCTTGAAGTTGATTTTACTTAAATTTCAAAGAAGAAAAAGAAGGTAAAGGCAAGTGGAATGAATTGTTGAACTTTTCACCACAAGAGATACTCTCTTCTAAAAGGTCTAAGGTTAAGACAGGAGACTGTGGAGAGAACCTTGAGGTTGGAGTAATGGTGTTTTTCTAGATGCGTTGTTTCACTTTCAGATACTCTTAGCCACCCGCTCGCCATGAAAGATGAGGACCTGAGCACCTCACACCTCCCACACCCTTCTTTGAGGAGTTATAAAATGTTCACAGTTCACACAATGGTTTGGTATTAATTCTATGTTTCAATAGATTCTATTGTTACTACTGGCCATTTTACCACCCCTTCTCCACCACTGAAATCTCAATTTCCATTTATCTCTTAATTAGCTGGTTTCATGGGCAAGTTGTTTTGTCAAGAAGATACTGTATTCACTGAGTTTTTAAAATGTCTGTTTGGTACTTATCTTCATGTCTGAGAATGTCTGTTTGTTGCCTTTCTATGAGACCAGAACCTTGTCTGGCTGTGGTACTCTTGATTTCCTTCTCCCTTTAAATGGGGTATCCTTGCTCCATTGTCTTGGAGGAGGAAAGTTGCCTTAGGCCTGAGGGCAACCTGACCTTCCCCTTTCTTGATGATCATAGGCTTTCCATACCTGGATTCTTGAGAAACTGTTACATTTTCATTTAAGTTAAATTACATAATTAGAACATATCATGATGTCAGACTTACTGAATGGGATTATTTTTTCTGAAATATTATGTGTTATGGATTCAGTTCTTCCTTCTTCTCCAACAGTGCTGTACTATATCATTCAATTCCTTTCTAGTCAATACCTTTTCCCTGCCTTTTGTGGTTTCTCTATGTCCGGGACACTAATTACCTTGTGTTGAATTCTCTTTATTCTGGTTTCGTTGTCTTTTTCATTTATTTCTTTGTGATTATCTAGGTCTTTCCTTTATGCCAGTAATTCGATTTTCAACTATATCTGTGCTGTTCTTGCTGATCTTAATTGTGTTATTTGTTTTTAAATACTGTTTGGTCCACAGTTTATTTTCTTTGGTTTGTAATCTCCATTTTCCTTTCACTGTGTCATTTTCTCACTCGTCGCATCATTTTATTATGAAAGCTTCAAAGATATACAAAAGGTGAAAGAATTGGTAGTGGATACCCATATACCCACCACCGGTGTTCTACAATTAACATTTTACTCTACTTGTTTCACCATGTATCTGTTAACAACTAGTCCTTCAATCCCTCTATCCATCATATTTTTTGCTAGGTTTCAAAAGCAAGGGAGTGACGTTGGTACACATCCCTCTAAATACTTCAGCAAGAATATCACTAACTGGGCCTGGTGCGATGGCTCACGCCTATATCCCAGCTCTTTGGGAGACTGAGGCAGGCAGATGGCTTAAGTCTGGGAGTTTGAGAGTAGCCTAGGCAACATGGCAAAAGCCTGTCTCTATTAAAAATATAAAAATTAGCTGGGCATGGTTTTGTGTACCTGTGGTCCTAGCTACTTGGGAGGCTGAAGTGGGAGGATCCATTGAGCCCAGGAGGGCAAAGACTGCAGTGAGCTGTGATCGTACCACTGAACTCCAGCCTGGGCAACAAAGCCAGACCCTGTCTCAAAAAAAAAAAAAAAAAATCACTAATTGGAGTTTAACTTTTATTTACAGTTTTTTATTTTTTTCCCTTGATGTGAAATTTGCGTACAACAAAATGCACACCTCTTGAGTATGTCATTTGATAAGTTTTCCCCAAAAATTTATTGCAAAAATTTCAAACATACAGCAACATTGGAAGATTTTTTACAGCAAACAACCACATATGCATTACTTAGATTTTTGTATTAACAATTAACTCTACTTGTTTTATCACATATCTATCACATTTTCTTTTGAGGTAAAATTTACGCATAATTAAATGCACAAATCTTAAGTGTACATTTGATTAACTTTAGCAAATACATCCTCTGTGTGCTCCAAATCACTGTCAAACTATAGACCACGACGTTGGAAACTCCCTGGTGTCCCTGTTCAGCTCATCTCCAGCCCCTACCCGGAGGCAACCACCATTCTGATTTTTTCCACCATAGATTAGTCTTGCTTGCTCTCAAGCCCCGCATAAATGGAATCATATAACACATACTCTTTTGTGTCAGACTTCTTTCACTCAGCATCATGTTTTTGAAATTTGTCTTTATTGTTGTCTTTATCAGTAATTTGCTTCTTTTTATTGCTTAGTAGTTTTCCATTGCACAAGATTCTTGCATTCTCTTGTTGCTGGACACCTGGGATGTTTCCAGGTTTTGACCATTATGAATAAAGCTACTGGGAACATTTTTGTGCAAGCCTTTTGTTCATTTCTCTTGGATAAATGCCTAAAATTGGAATTGTTTGGTCATAGGATAGGGGTATGTTTAGTTTTCTAAGACACTGCTAGAACTTTTCTCCAATTTTTGTATTATCTTACACTATCACCAGCAATGCTTGAAAGTTCTATTAAATAGTTGCTCCATATCCTTGACAACACATGGTATCAGTCTTTTTTGATTTTAGCCTTTCTGGTGGGGTAGAGTGGTCATTTGGGGCTCTTTTTAAAAATTGGATTCATGTTCTTACTGTAGTTTTCTTCAGCTAATGCGCTTGTAAACTTTTTCTTGCGTAGTTTAGTTGACATTTCTTCCGTGGTTCGGTCATATCTGTATTTCACCTGCTGTTTCTTTTCCCTTTCAGGAGGAGTGGCTGTCAGCTCAATGCTCTGAATCACTTAGTTGCTGCGCCATTTCTTTTCATTTGATTTGTGCTTGAGCAGCTCTCTCCAGACATTTATTTTGATCTAATGGAGTATGTTTGGCTTCTTGACTTTCTTTCTATGTGGATGCCTTGATTTTTTTTTTCCCCTCCTTGGCTACGGTATTTTTTTAAACCACGTATGATTTACATAGAGTAAAATCCATCCTTCCCCAGATGTTAAGTTCTATCTATACTGGCAAGTGTGCTCAGATGTGTAACTGCCACCACAATCAGGATATTCACGGTTTCCAACATTCCACAAAGTTTCCTCATATGCCTTTGTAGTCGATCCCCACGACCTCCAAGTCCTGGCAACCTCTGATGTATTTCCTGTCCTTAGAGTTTTGCTTTTTCCAGAATGTTGTATCAGTGGAATCATATAGTATGTCACTTTTTGAGTCTGGATGCTTTCACTTCACCTGTGGTGTTGCACAAATCAGTAGTTTGTTCTTTTTGTTGCTGAGTATGATTCCATTATCTGGATGTACCACAGTGTGTTTATCCACTCACCAGGCAAGGGACACTTCCATTATTTCCGGTTTCGGACGATTATAGATAAAGCTTCTATAAACATCTGCATACCGTTTTTTTGTGGGTGTTCATATCATTTGCCACATTTTGAGGACGGATGTTTCATGTTGTAGTTACTTATTTTTGTCCCGAATAGCTCCAATAAAGCAAGTGTCTATGTTAGACTTCCACTTCTGGACTTTTGTTTAATCTCCACTCTTGTACTCATCACACCCAGTGGAGGGGTGTTGACCATTCTCATGGCATACTCTTGGCTTTAGATGGTTTCTCCAATCACCATGTGGGCCCAGAATGCTCACTTCTATCTGAGAGAGTGAGGGCCCTGATCCTGTCCTCAGTTTTCCTGGTTCCCCCAGCAGCAGTTTTCACTCGTCCCCAGTCAGTGGTGAGAAACCTGTGGCCAGCTTCACTCCAGATCCCAGGGTATTAGTGAGAATAGCTAGGATTTTTGTTGATCCCCAAAAATGGCTCCTGGGGGATTGGGAGTGGGGATGGACACATTGCATTGAATCATTTTGCTCTGCTCTGTAATTTTCCTTTTCTTTCCTTGGCTGATGCTTTTGAAGCTTTGTGCTGTGCTTCTGTCCTTTTTTGCTGTATTTCAATTTTTATTTATTTATTTATTTTGAGACAGAGTCTTACTCTGTCACCCAGGGTGGAGTTCAGTGGCACGATCTTGGCTCACTGGCTCACGATCTTGAGATCTCTCGGTCTCAAGCAATCCTCCTGCCTTAGCCTTCCAAGTAGCTGAGACCACAGACATGCGTCACCATATCTGGCTAATTTTTGTATTTTTAGTAGGGATGGGGTTTCACCATGTTGCCCAGGCTGGTCTCAAACTCCTGAGCTCATGTGATCTGCCTGCCTTGACCTCCCAAAGTGCTGGGATTGCAGGCATGAGCCACTGCACCTGACCTATTTTTTTATTTTTTAAATCAATTTCTTTAGCTATTTGGGGAGGAAGGTTCTCTATGCAGCTTCCATGCCACCCTAACTCAAAAATCTCTGCTTACCGTTGAAAACTGTGCAGACCTTTTCGACTTGCATTTTCGCATCCTAACTTTTCCTCTGGCCTCATCCTGCTATTCTCGTCTGATTTTCCTTCTCTCAGATTTCTTTATCTATTTTAAAACTTTATTGTGCTATGTGCATATTTACAAGCTGCCTCAAATACTTTTGGAATGTAGTGGGATATAAATAAGTCCATAACATTAAAAAAAATCAAGATCAGTCAAGGGTTACCTAAGACCTGTGGGCTGTGGCAGCTGCTGGTAGGCCAGAATTCTGAATCTTAAGGAATTGGTAAGGACCTCTGGTTGAGTTTAGTGGTGACTTTGCTAAATGAACCATGTCAGCCCTGCAGGGAGCATAGCTTCATTTTATGGTAGCTGAAATTGTATTGAGTAAGAGTCACAAAATCAAATGCCTCCAGGGTCCAGGCAGGTACTTCTAATTAGTAAAGCAGGTAGGTACAGGGAAAGAGGGTGTGGTGGTGACTGTGGCAAACCAGAGAGCACCTGCCTGGTCTGATGATGGCTGCTTCTCCTCCATTTTAATAGGTAGGCAGGTGTATGGGCTAATCTTACCAGAACTTTTAGAGGGGCCAGATATAAAGCAAGTGGCTAGGCATTAGTTTTTTTGGTTTTTTTTATTTTGTCTTTTTTTGAGACGGAGTCTCTGTCACCCAGGCTGGAGAGGCTGGAGTACAGTGGTGCAGTCTCGGCTCACTGCAACCTCTGCCTCCCAGGTTCAAGCGATTCTCCTGCCTCAGCCTCAGCCTCCCAAGTAGCTGGGATTACAGGTGCCCACCACCACACTTGGCTAATTTTTGTGTTTTTAGTAGAGACAGGGTTTCACCATGTTGGTCAGGATGGTCTTGAACTCCTGACCTCGTGATCCACCCACCTCTGCCTCCCAAAGTGCTGGGATTACAGGTGTGAGCCACTGCGCCCAGCTAGGCACTAGTTCTTAACACCTGCCACCCTTTTGCCATAAAATGGGACTTTCAGGTGAAATCTTCGATGAAAATTCAGTATCTACAAGGTTAAAGGTGGGACAGCTTATTTGGGTTAAGTGTGGCAGCCTGAAGAGCTGATCCCTAGAGGTGCCTCTCCAAAGGCCTTATGGCTCTAAGGAACACTTTGGAGACTTCAGACTAGATCATGCGCAGACTAGATCTCTGATCTGCTCTTGCACCTTACATACCCACAGGAGTAGTCACTTACAGCTTCTCAGCCCTGGATGCTGTGGGTTTGCACATGACACACTGACCCTGAACAAACTTTAGAGCATATGTGTGCTCTGCAAATTCAAGAAATTATTTTCAGAGAATGTGTTTTTGCCCCAGTGGAAGCTCTGAGTGTGTTTGTGAAGATATCTGTGTCCAAGTGTGTGTCTCTGTGTGCATGAGTATGAGAATGAGAACATCATTGCTCCACGGGCATTTATAGTTCCATGGGAAGACCAGTTGATCTTGCAGGGAATGTTTTGAGTTAGTGATATTCTAGAATAGGGGTTGGCAAACTACTGCCTATGTGTCCAATTCAGCCTGAAGCTTGTATTTGTACAGCATGTGAGCTAAGAATGGTTTTTACATTTTTTAAAGAAGTTTTTTTTTTTTTTAAAGCCCAAGATACAAAGCCTAAAATATTTACTATCTGGCCCTTTACTCAAAATGTACTAAATATTCTGCAGTATCTTATATTCCTATTTAGTCTGAACCACGCAGTCACAAGCCTTTAAATATGCATTTTATGTAGGAGATAGATGTGCATAAAACTTTTTTCTGTCCTGAAAAGCTGCTGCTGTGGGTTTGCTCCTAGTACAGAGTGAGGCAGTCCTGGGCTACAGCAGCCTCCAGAACAGGTGCGGCACCCCTGCAAAGCCTGGGGCCAGTAGACTTGCTCACACGTCTCCCTCCAGGCTTGGCTTCCTAGGAGCTGGATTCTCCAGATGAACAAGCGGCTGCCGTGACCATGTTTGGGAATCTGGGGCCTGCAGCTGCCCAGTGGCAGCCATCTGATCCCTCTGCATGAGCAATTTCCTGGGCAGTGAAGGCTTGCCTTAACTTTTGAGCTCAGGTGGGTTCCAGTGATAGTCTCTGGGATCAGAGGCCTCTGCTGCTGTGGGGCCCCATTGCTATTGCTTGTACTTCTCAATCTCTGGTGAGGCTCTCGGGAGCTGTTCCAGCCCGCCCGTGGTCCTCCACTGTGTGCCTCCACGATGCTGACTTCAGTTGCTGTTCACAGTGTCTGGAGGGCACAGCGCCCTCCCCACTCTGGAAGAAACCGTTTACATCATTGTTAGTGACTCTGGCTAGCGGCCCCTCCTTCTGGATCCCCATTAGGAAAATTCTGCTTCCCAGGTGGCATCTCTGACCAGCTCTTCTTGGGGGCTCTTGGGAGCTCACCCTTGGGCTGAGAAGGAGAGCCCTTCCCTGGCACCTGCCTTCAACTCTGGCTTCAGCTCCAGCTCCCATTGTGATCTTGGCAAGTCACATTCCTTTTGTGGGACTTAGTTTCCCCATCTGGAAAAGGTGAATGGTGGGCTAGATCTCTGCTTTTCAAACCAGGATCCTCAAACCGTTGGACAAATCCTCTAATTTTTTTTTAATTCTATTTTTATTTTATTGATAATTCAAAAAAAATGGATGTAAATGTTTTCTGACTTGGCTGGCTGGTCACTTTATACCTGGGTATGGCCATAAGATTTTATTGTCCAAGTTTTAATTGTATCATGAGATGCTGGGGCAATTAAACACACTTTAACTCTCACAGGCGGATGAGAGAAAGCACAGATGTGGTTGAGTGAATATTTGCATCCACTGAAGGCCCATAATGTCATCGCTTTCTGTGGGAATGAAAGTGTTTGCAGTAGTTAAAAGGGAGAAACCGAGTGGGAGAATTGAGTCATCACACAGCACTCTGTTGATACTGACCTTGCTAAATGTAAACAAATCTGTATCCTAGAGGCCACCTGGGCTCCAAGTAGCAATGCCTCTTCAGCAAAAGCATCACCAGTTGTGTTATTTTAATGCTGTTAATTTTAATTTTAATGTTTTCGTCATTCTGCAGGCATTGAATCCAAGAATCTTTTTTGTTTTCTAGTTGTCTAAGAGCTAAAAGCCTAAGATGATTATACCTAATTATATGTATGCATCTATTTAAATAACATTACAATAAAATAATTTAAGACAAAGCTGGGGCCATGTGGATATTTATTTCCCCTTTCAGAGTGATATGGACATTACCTGAGAATCCACAGTCTAAAATTGGCACTGCAAACTGTGTCTGTAAAGGGCCAGAGAGTAAATATTTAGAGTTTGCAAGTCACACAGTCTCTGTTACAACCGTTCAGCCCTGAAGTCGTAGCACAAAAGCAGCCATAGAAAACACTTAAATAAATAGGCTCAGTTGTGTTCTAATAAAACTTTATTTACAAAAATAGACAGTGGGCTAGATTTTAGGCTGCTGGCCATAGCTTGCCAATT
This sequence comes from Macaca thibetana thibetana, assembly GCF_024542745.1. Lineage (NCBI taxonomy): Eukaryota > Metazoa > Chordata > Mammalia > Primates > Cercopithecidae > Macaca > Macaca thibetana. Next base: position 113,755,931 of record NC_065586.1, read on the forward strand.
GCTGGTTCGAAGCATCTTCCTTCTCAGATGCCTGGCAAAGCGGTCTTACTGAGGGGACAGCTTTTCTCCTCTGGTTTCTGGAAAGAGTCTCTTCCGTTGCTTTCTGCTGTGTTAACTCCTAGAGGCCCTCCAGAATGAGCTGCCCAGGTGAGGTGAGCTTGTCCCTTGATACTGGCAGTTTCCTTGCGTTGGCCATGGATTCCCACTCCACCTGAGGCCTGCGGAGTCGGCTGAAATTTCCTGGCGTGTCCCCTGTGCTGGCCTCTGCACCTCTGTGGGAGGGTCATCCATCCCTGCTCCCCTGGCGCACACACCTTGCCAACATTTGGAGGCTGTTATCGAAATATCCTGCAGCCTGGCCTTATGAAGCTGGGCCCTTTTATCTTTCTTTATAAATCACTCTCTCCCTCCACTTAATCCTGCCAGGCCCGCTCCTCTGAACTCCCTCCAATCTGTCTCTGGTGAGCCGGTTCTGAGCACCACGGGCTGCAGGCAGCCAGGTGCGGCTTTGCTGAGGCTTTGGGGAAAGGGAGGGGGTCTCGCTTCCATCTGCCAGGGATGGGGCTTTGGCTGCAAATTCCCACACCTTTCCTTTGCTGCGCTGAATGGAGCCTAAGTAGTTTATTCATTCAGCATTCACTCAACATTACTTATTGAACTCTGCACTGTCAGCAGTGAAGACGACAGCTGTGCTGCTGTCATCTTGGGGCTAACAAGGGCTGAAAAATGCACAAAATAGTTACACGTTCTTGCATTGCTATGGGGGAAACAACAGAGGTTGAGATGGACAATAGTAGGGTAGAGAGTGCAGGGACGGCTGTTCTTATAGAGTGGTTGAGAAGACAGACCCTGAGGAGGTGACATCTATGTGTGGGCCTAAAAGATGAGAAGGAGCCAACTATGGGCACAGTGGAGGGAAGAGCATCGCTTCCACACGAGCGGCACGTGCAAAAGTCCTGTGGTGGGAAGGCACTGCTCTGCTTGATCGTGTGAGGAGCAGTAAGGAGAGAGAGCCTTAGGGAAGATGGGCTCAGCAGTGTCCTGCCTGTGCAGTGAAGGGAATAGCATGTGCAGATGTGACGAGCTTAATCATCGTCATCATCATTGCAGGGGTCAAATGCTCGACACTTTATTAACTTTGCTTCATTTAATCCTCGAGGCAACCCCTTGAAGGAGTTATGCTTTCCCCTGTATTTTACAGAGGAAGACACTGAGGCTCAGAGAGGCTAAGTTGCCTAATATCATACAGCTCATAAGTAACGGAGCTGGAATTTGAATCCAGAGCAGTCGGAATCATGGCCCCTGCTTTATAATCTGATTCAAAATCCTATTACGTTTTGAAATAAACAAACTCTCCTGTTCATTCATTCATTCCCTGTATTAGGGCATTCTTGCATGGGTATCAGGAAATACCTGAGACTGGGTAATTTATAAGAAAAGAGGTTTAATTGGCTCATGGTCTGCAGGCTGTACAGGAAGCGTAGTGCTGCCATCTGCTCTGTGTCTGGGGAGGCCTCAGGGAGTTTGTACTTATGGCAGAAGGCAAAGCGGGAAAAGGCATGTCACATGGTGAAAGCAAGAGCAAGTGAGTGAGCGAGAGAGAGAGTAGGTGGGGGCAGGTGCCACACGCTCTTATGCTATCAGATTGCCTGTGAACTCATCACTAGGGGATGACCCAAGCCATTCATGAGGGATCTGCCACCATGGTCCAAACACCTCCCACCAGGCCCCACCTCCAACACCAGGAATTACATCTCAACATGAGATTTGATCCGGGGTAAACATCCAAACCGTATCACTCCCTATGCAAGAAGCAGACAACAGAGAGATTAAAAGACACAAGAGCTCCTGGTTTAATGGGGGAGGTAGCTGCACAGACAACTGCCATATCATGCAGTGGGTGCCGTGTGGGGACAGCAGGGGGTCTGGGGGTGGGGTGGGGCTGGGAGGCCAGGGAAGGTTTCCTGGAGCTGTCTTGACGGGGAAAGATGGGAGTAGAAAAGGCGTCTGAGGCAGAGGAAATAGCACGCACAAAAGATCCGAGGCATCAAAGCATCGACTGTGCTCAGCAGTGGGCTTCATGTCTCTGGCCTGGCTGGAGCCCTGGCTGTGGGGAGATTGATTGATGAGAGCATTTTGAGGGTGCACCAAGTTGTGAAGGGCTGTGTTCCCGTGCCAAGTTTATCCTGTGACTGATTACGAAGAAACCCACTGGGTTTATTAAGTGAGGGAGGCTGGGGCCAGACTGCCTGGCTTCATACCTCACTGCTGCTATTCACTCCTGTGTGGCCTCAGCACCCCGTGCCTCAGTTTTCTCACCTGGAAAATGGGGATGATAATAGCACTTCCTTGACAGAGTTGCTGGGGGCTTAAGTGAGCTAATGTAGACAAAGAACTTGCCTATATATTATTGCCTGTAATGGTTATTATCACCAGTATTGTTTATGATTAAGAATGTGTCCACCATGCAATTCTGTGGACGCTGGCCTAAAGGGGGTCTTGCCAGAGGCTAGAAGACCAGTCAGGGGCTTTGGTACCAGTCCAGGGGAGTGGTGACTAGAACCCAGACTGAAGTGGCACCCTGGGGATGGTGAGGAGCGAGCAATTTTGGAGATGAGCAGGAGGTTAGGGGACAAAGCATTCGATCATCAGCTGAAGCCCAGAGAGAGGTTGGCAAGGAGGGAGACCTGGATTAGGCTAGGGATTTGGACCTTGGGGGTCAGGGGAGATGATGTTGCCAATCCTCATATTAGGGGTGCAGGAGGGGTCCAGACCAGGGGAAGATGACGAGTTCAGTTCTGAGTGTGCAGCTTAGAGGAGTCTGTGGGACATCCAGGGGGACATGTCCTAGGTACAAGTGGATATGGGGGCTGGGGACATGGGACAGAAGTGGTGACTGAGAGATACCTTTGATGTAAGTGTATCTCACACCCTGGTAGAGTGGGATGCCACTGACAAAGCACCCTCATGTCCATTTTCTCAGTGGATCCTCTTGTCAACACCAGGAAAGGGGCACAATGAGATTCATTTTGCAGATGCAGAAACTGAGGCCCAAGGAGGTGAGGCAAACTGCTCAAGACCTCATGGTCAGTACACGGTAGACCAAGAGTCTCAGTGTGGTCTTCCTAGTGCCCCAGGCTGCCTGGAATGGGCCCACAGGCTCTCCCACCCCAGTTTCTCCCAGTGTCACTTTTCTGCAGCCTGGCAGGTTTGTAAAGAGGCCCAGGCCCTATCTCCAGGGCACTCCTGGCCACCATAGGCAGAATCTGGTCATTGCCCCTGTGAAGAGGGCCACGTGGCCAGGAGTGTGGCAGACAGCCTACTTTCCCCTCCCTGCAGGCTGTGTTCTCAGGGTGGGAAGGCAGGCATCTCACTCTCTCACATGGCTCTGACAGTGGCCTCCACCCGGCCACTTGGCCACTTGGTCACATCTGGGGTCCAGCAGAAAAGAAGGCACTACAGCCCCAAAGGGTCTCTTCAAATCATTGATGGGCTGGAGGACCATTTCCCAGGGAGGCAGAGCAGTGGCCTAGAACTCACGCAAGCTAACAGGTGGACCAGCGGGAGGGAAGTAAAGTCCCTGGGGGCTTGGGAAAGTGGATGTCCTGCTTTTTTAGGCTCTGGGCGTTGTTTTTAACAGGACAAGCCTTGAAGACCCAAGGAACCAAAGACTTATCTGAGACATAAGTCTTTCACTTCTCCCTGATAGAGAACCCTGTCTGTCTTGCCGTATTAGTGTCTATTATCAGCCCTGCCTCCCACTGTGTGGGGAAGGTCAGCTTTGACAATTTTCCACTTGACAAGGTGGAAACTGAGCCTCTGAGACATGAATCAGCCTCAGGAGAGAACAATAAATCCAGGGTTCCAGATGCATGTGGGACAGCCCAAGATCATGACCGGTGGTGGAGGATAGTCAGATCAAAGTAAGCTGGGGTGGCGGGGGTCAGTTATTACACACGCCTTCTATGCACCAAGCACTGCCCTCAGTACTTTACATGAATCATCTCATTAGCTGTATGGAAGCTGCAATTATGGCTGTCTAATCCATGAGGGAACAGTCTCAGAGAGGTTAAGGAACTGGCCTAAGGTTACACAGCTGATCAGCAGTAGATTGCAGCCTCTCTGACTTGAAAGCCTGTTCTTTTTCCACTGTACTGTTAGTTTTTCACTGTATCTGCTAGTTACCCTAGTGGCTAACTCTCACTACCAGATCCCTGTGACTTACAGGGCCTGACACATAGTAGGTGCTTTTTTGCATGTAAAACTCGATTTCCTGTTTCCTGTACACATTGGTGTTTCTGGTAAAAGGTGCAAAATACTGCCTTTAACACAACTTTGCCATGTACCTGGCTTAGTGGGAGAGTCTAGAATCTGTGGATAATTAATAGTGTTATTTTAAACTTACACTCAGTGGCTGGGGGCTTTGCGTTAAGTCCTTGGGGCTGGACACCTTCAACATCTCCTGTCTTGGGCTTGGATGTGGGAAAGAGATGCTATTCTGTGTGCAAATTCGAATCCACTAGGAACTGCCAGAAAATGTCCTCCAGCCATGGAGTAGCGCAGAGGGGGTGATCTGTGTATTCTGGTGGCCATGGTGGGAGGGATGAGTCCTCCCTGCCCAGCCTCCTAGCCTCTTCTTTCCCAGCTCGGCCGAGGTCCATGGGAGCTGGGAACCCCAGGAGGGCTAGGACCTGAGCTGCAAATGTCTGGCCCGGCCTGGCCTCTCTCAGCACATGTGATACATTAGGCTGGAATGGCTCCTCAGGGAACCCTTTCCCATCATCTCCTCTGCAGCAGTTCAGAGGTGGCGCAGAAGATCAAAATGAGCATGTTTGCAGATCACATGCTTGTTGATTTGGGCAGCCGTCTCGGCTAGGGTGTAAGGAAGAAGGTGAAATTTGAGGTCTGAGTGAGGAGCCAGGGGACCCCAGGCAGACTGGGTCCTCATGACTGCAAAGCGGGGTTTGCAGAGGCTGGGCAAGGGGGGACATGGCTCAAGGGGCAGTCAGTAGCCTGAAAGCCAGTGTCCACACACTCAGGCCCCAGCAAGGGTGGCTCTCTGGGTGCCAGGCTGTGAATCTGGGCCTTGGCAGGAGGCGGGCAGAGGCAGCCAACTCAAACTCACCGAGGACCCGGGAACAAACTAGAATCTCTGGTGCTGGGTAGAAGAGAGGGGTGGGTCACAAATGACCTTCCCCATCCCAGATTCCATCTTGCATGGGATGTGGCTGGCCCTTCCCTGGTGATGGCTACAGGGCCCTGGGGAGACATCCCAGTGGAGGGACCTCAGCTCAGGCCTGACCTCAGGCTGGATACTGGGCTAGGTTTTCTCATGGATGACAAATTCTTTTATTCATTTGTTTTTTTAACATAAAAACATGTATTGACCACCCATTCTATGCTAAGTGTGAGGAAACAGCCAAGTGAGTTTCAATCCCTACTCTTGCAGACCTAAGTACAAAATAATGAGCTTATTACAGCAGACCTTCTTGTTAGGAAATCTTTGGCCATCCACAAATTTGAGAAACTCTCTTCTATAGCAGATAATATCCCTTACAAAAGCAGTCAAGTTCACTGAACCCCTCTGACCCGCAATAGGTCTGAAAATGCAACACTAAATATATTTGAAGAGTTATGAACCCCTCCAATTCTCCACCCGGGTTTCCTCCCCTGGGCGGCATGGCTTCCAGAATCTCCAGGTCCCAGGCAGGCTGAGGAACACAGAACGCCACTGGCTCAGCTGAGATGCAGGTGCTGGTGGTGGGCAAGGCATGCTTCCTGTGGGGCCTTGTCTTCCCACTCCAGCCCTGGGTCACGGGGAAAAACGACAAGCACCTACGTGAGCTTCCTGGGCTGCTCGCTGACAGACAGCTCCAAACAGCCACTGTAAAAGCCCCAGTTGTTTGGGTCTCTGGGAAGAGGGAAACTTAGTTTTCCATTGAGCCCCTGGCCTCACTTTTCTGCAACTTTGACAGGGCTGGGCTTGGGTATGTGTTGTGGGGGGCAGCTTTAGCTTGTTGGGGTATGTGAGCATGCCTTGGCCCTGGGCAATGTAACCAAGCCACCACTCATTGGGTGTTCTCCTGTGCCATGTGCTTCCCTGTACCCATCTGTTATGTTATTTGACTCTACAGCCAGCAGTCTGCATGAATGTTTATTGGCAGATACCACATGGGCACCAGCCAGTGAGAATGAACACTGTCCGTCTTGCCATATTGGTGCTTGTATTAGTCTGTTTTCATGCTGCTATGAAGAAATATCCAAGATTCGGTAATTTATAAAGGAAAGAGGTTTAATTGAATCACAGTTCTGCATGGTTGGAAAGGCCTCAGGGAACTTACAGTTGTGGTGGAAGGGGAAGCAAACATGTTCTTCTTCACAAGGCGGCAGGAGAGAGAAGTGCTGGGCAAAGGAGGAAAAGTCCAATATAAAAGCATCTCCCTTATAAAAGCATCGGATCTTGTGAGAACTCACTCACTATCATGAGAACAGCATGAGGGTAGCAGTCCCCATGATTAAATTACCTCCCAGTAGGTCCCTCCCGTGACTCATGGTGATTATGGGAACTACAATTCAAGATGAGATTTGGGTGGGGACACAGCCAAACCATAGCAGTGCTTATTATTGGTCCTGCCTTCTGCTGTGTGTGGAAGGTCAGCTTTGACAACTTTCTACCTGACCATGCAGAGACTGAGGCTTTGAGACATGAATTGGTCTCAGGAGTGAATAGCAAGACCAGAATCTGAACTCAGGAACCCAATTCCAAAACCCCTCTCTGCCAGCTCACTCCACAGCCCCAGGCCAGTTCCCTAAAACCAGGTTGCAAAAAGGGCCTTTCAGCCCAGTGACCTCATTTCTGCACAATCAATTCCTTGACCACTGATTTGCCAAATTCCTGAGGAACTTTTCCCAAAATGTTTTCCCCCTTCTCCCCTATGTCAGATCCAGCCCTTGTCTCTGAAGGCAAATGGCTGCAGCCAATAGTCCTAGACCCACAGACAGGAGTAGGAAGAAGAGACTGAAGCATCAAACCTTCCCTAAAATTTCTGCAGACCACTCTGCAGATCCTTGACAGTCCAGTGAGTTGGTGGGCTGAAGAACCGGTGGTCTGGTGACTCTGTTATAGTGGGAGGGGTCTATTCCAGACTGCCTGTCTCTCATGGCTGGCACAGCCCTGGGCAGCCTGGGCTGGAAGCCTATTTTGGCAGTGGCAAGTGCAGAACCAGGGGAGGGCCCCTTATCTCCCAGGGCTGCTTGTCCGGGGTCCCAGTGGTTTTCCTGAGCCTGCTCCAGGAAGGTGACCTTTGCAGGAGGGAAAGGAGGTTGCTGGCCTCAGCCGGCACTGTCCCTGGGCAAAGCTTGCGAACGCAGCCCTGAAAGGCCTGGATATTCAAAAGCAACCCCAGATCCAGAGCTTCATAAACGATGGTGATGGGGCATCAGCTATGGGGCTGGGGGAGGGGAAGAAAGGCCCTGGGGCTCCTCCAGCCCTTCCTTTGCCTGGCTCAGTCTAGGCTGGTCTCTTCTGACCCTGCTTGGTAACTCTGGGCATCTAGTTCCCTCATCCTTGGAGAAGACTATGAGATAAAGACACAGTGAAATCTTACTAAAATGGACCGAAAGCTGTGGTGGATACCGAAAAGTTTTTAATATATTCTATTATGTTTGATGACTTAAGTGTGAATGAATGAAAAGTATAGGATTGCGTTTTGTCTCAATTGCACAGTTTTAAAACTGGGGAGAAGTGCTAGCAAATAGGTGTTTTTGTCTTTATCAGAACCCCAACATGGAAACTGCTGGAGACATTCAACCTGACCCAGGCTCCCACCTGCTCCCTGAACCTCAGCCACTCTCTCCTTTCGGTGCTTCCTATGTGTTCTTCTGTGCACAGGGCCTTTGTATGAGCTGTTTTCTCTGCCAGGGCCACTCTCTACTCCTCCTGGCCTAGTTACTCCCATTCAAGCTCTGGATCTTGTCTCAGCCATTGCTTCTGTGGGGAAATCTGCCCTCATCTCTGGGAGGCAGGAAAGATAACAATGATCTCGCTCATATTTAGCTTCCCAGGGCCTGGCACAACATAGTCAGTCAGGAAACATTCTCTTTGAATGAAGAAGAGTTGCTCTGCAGTTTGGGACACTTTAGTTGGAGGCCCAGAGTGTCAGGTTATGATTTCTGAGCTCTCCTGGACCTAAACCAATTGGCTGTGTGATCTCAGCGATGCAGCTTTACCTCTTTGGGTCTTACTGTCCCCGTCTAGTGGGGATCGGACTTGACTGGAGGCTGCCTGTGGGCTGCTCCATCACGTGTGCACAGCTGGGCTGTTTCCCGGTACCCACCGTGTCTGTGTCTACAGGTCACAGAAGCACCTTCATTTGAATTCCAAGTGCTTCCAGGTCAGCCAGGGCAGGATCTGTTTCACATTTGAAGGGAGCTATGGACAGACAGGCACCTCTGGGAGAGCTGTGCTTAACGGAGGCCACTCATGGGCCTTGGCCTCTTGGCATCTGGGCTTGAGAAGGCTGCACCTACACTGGTGCCAGGAGTATAGGTCCCAAGCCTGTCACAGGCAGGGGCTTTCTCCAAGCAACCCCCACTCACTTGTCCATGGGAGGCAGCAGCCAGGGTAGCCAGGCTGACCTCGCAAAGCTGGGATGTGTCCACTTCCTGTTGGATCACCAGGCTGTTCAGCTGTGATGACCACCTATGGGAAGATCCAGACGGACATGTGGACCAAAAGAGGGAAGAGCTTGTCTCTAGGGAGAGGGCAGGCTTTGTGAAAACCCCCCACCTTGGGGCTACCCCCAGGGGAGAAAGCAAGGTGTTCTCACTGCAAACCAGCCAGCTTCAGATCCAAGCCATACTCCGAGGCTGCCCTGTCTGTGGCTGTCTGCTCACACCCTTTCTCCCAAGCAAATGCCAGGCTTGTCAGAACCCTCATTTACATTCATTAAGAGGTGTCAGGCTGGGTGTTAAGAACAGAGCTGTTCCAGGCCTGAATCCAGAGTTTTTGGGCCAGCACTAAGCATTGATTTGCCTCAACCCCCTTGGTGGATCTGTCTACCCCTACCTTCCCAAAATAGAGCCTAGAACCATCTGACCCAACAGATGAACCTCCATCTACCGAGCCCTTTGCCCATTCTCAACACAAACCTGAAAAATAGGTATTATTGTCACCATTTGCAGATGAGAAGGCCAAGACCCAGAGAGGTCAAGTGACTGGTCCAAGGCCACACAGCTAGGAAACAGTAGAGCTGGTTTGCAAGCATGAGTCAGCCTGCCTCCAACATTCATGTTTTTTCCATTTCTCCAAGCTGACTCCTGTCTATTCAGGTGAAGGGAGCTGTGGTGTGATGCTTACTTGCACCAAAGGTTTTTAGTGTAGACTCTCTAAAAAGGATGCAAGAGAGAACAAGAATGAGAGCTTGAGAGAGAGGCTCTGTGTGTGTGTGTGTGTGCGTGTGTGCATATGTGTGTGTGTGCATGTGTGCAAGTTTAGGAGAAGGTCCCATAGCTTTCATCAACCATCATAATGCCCCAAAGGCCATGATTATCTGCTGCTCCGTCATCTACAGATTTCCTTGGAGAAAATCACAGAACCCAGGCATGCAGTTTCTCTGTCCATTATGAGATACCATGTGAAATTCTCAAAGTGTTCACAGCTTAACTGAGCTACTATCTTGGAACACAAGTTACGGGTAACATTGTTCTGCAGAACACAGGGACCTCTACTTTCTATAAGGAAAATGTTATAGTGCTCGTCTTCTAGCCTGGCTCTTAGAGCATGAACCGTTTGAAATCTTGTGGCACAGACACGGCCTGTGGCTTATCTCAAAGACAGGGAACAGTGGGGCTCAGAGGAGAGTGGGAAAATCCTGTTTGTTTCTCTTTATTATTGGGGACTTGCAGAGACCTAGCAGTGAGCTGGCTCTAAGAATAGTGGCTTGCCTCCCCGCCCATCCTCGAAAACTGATTCCTCCTCGGGTTCCTAACAATTGGTGTTTTATCACATTTCCACATGCAAAATGTGTTTTGCCATTTTTCATTAGATTTTCAAGGCTCAGATTGATGAGGGCAAGGTAAGAGCCAGACACAAGGTATAAGAGACAAGGTTTAGTAATGAGTTCGAAATTTACAAAACACAGAAGCAAATATGGCTTCAATACACTACGTGACCCCTTATAAAGCTGGAAATTACTCTTCAAAAATCATTCTGGCCTGACTTCAGAGTCGAGTGGATGCTGGGATACCACAGATTGACTTTGAGAAGTGGGTTGGTATTGCAGGAATTTTTTAATTTCCTGTAACTCACAACAATTTTCTCCCAGTGAGACTTAGAGTCACTCCTGTGATGGTGCATTGACCACATTTGCTGAACGATCTGCTGCAAGAACCAGCTCAAGCAGAAAAAGAATATGTCAGAGGAAGGGGACAAATGGGATTACCATAAAAAAAGTCATTAAAGGTTTTGAAAAGTATTTCCAGGTAAACGAGGGACCTGTTGCTTAAAAAAATGTGTCCAGGTAAACAAGGGGCCTGCTACTTACGTGTTTTAAAAAGTGAAATAAAAATGGCATCACTTACACTTCTGAACTGAAAAGAATTTGGGGAAAGCAGATTATTATTAATTATTTTTAAGAGCTTCTTAATTAGCCCTTCAAACATGTTTTTCAAAATCCCCAAAGGTGTCTAATTTGCATGACATGTTTTCACTTTTCTATGCATTTCATTAGCAGCACTTTTATTTTTTTAAACCTAACAGCAAGATGGTATTACAACACTTTCAGAAGGTGGACCAAGAAGAGAAAAGAAAAGAAAAAAGAAAAGAAAAGAAAAGAAAAGGAAAAAGCCCTCAAATTATTGCTCCAAAAAGTCCTGCATTTCTTTTTCCATCTTCATGGTGTCTTGCTATATTATCTCAGGGCACTCATTGGAGCTTATCTGTCTTTCAGAAATCACTAAACAAATCCATTAGAGCGAAACCACAGTGTGGAGGATGGTCTATTGGATGTGATCCACCGGGGCAAAGATTTATTAGGCGGACAACCCCTTCTTCTACCCAACAGCAAATCCATTACAATAATGGGCTTCGAACCCATCTGTGGGGGAACAGCGGGTCAGGAGGAGCCCGATGTGTGGACACTGAGCAATCTGAACATGGCTGCCTTTTACAATGTGTGAAGCCAGGCAGAAAAGCAGCACATTTGATTGAGAACAGAGGAGAGCGGCCGGAATCTGCCTTCCCTTTGCTCCCGCTTCCGGGGGGATTCATGGCTGGGGATCTGGAGGCGACACTTGGCAGCCAAGGGCATGGGGCCAAACGGAGGGCCCGGAACTTGGAAAGAGAGGAGGGGGAGTTAATTAATGCTTTGTCCTGCCTGCCCTTCTCTCCTCCCCGCCCCCAGCGGCCATCAACTACAACCATCATAATATTAAAGAGCAATATTACCTGGTGCTTACCATGTGCTAGGTCTTGTGCTAAGTGCTTTCCTGGAATTTTCTCCTCTTTATCCTGGCAGCAAAATAAGCCTTATTTGTTAGCCCCATTTAACAGATAATAGCTATTTAATAGCTTACTTGTATTGAGTACTTCTGTGTGGCAGGGCCTGTACTTTATTTGTATTAATTCAATTAATCACCACAACAGCCACTGGCAGAGGTACTATTTTGGTCCCCGTTTTACAAATGAGGAAAAGGAGGCAAAGATAAGTAACTTGCCTTGGTCACACAACGGTGATCAGCAGAGATGGGATTTGAACCCAGGTTGTAGGACACCATCTTATCATCCCTCAAGGCCCAACCTAGTTGCCTCTTTCCTCCAGGAAGCCTTCTCTGACTTTCCCACAGGTCTGCATATCTCGTTCTTCCTTGGCCATGTTTCATTATTTGTGCAGTCCTCTGAAATGATAAACCCCTGGAGAGCAGGGGCCATGGTCTCTCCCTGACACTCCCCCATATTTGCAGCATTACCCAGCCTGACGCCTGGCACATAGTAGGTACTCAAGATGTAGTTGTTGAATGAAACATCTAATCAAAAAGCAGCTTTAGTTTTGAATTTGGGCATTGTTAGGAGACAAGGGCCTGATATAACTTATTACATGTCAAGGTGATTTGTCTTTTTTTTTTCTTACCTACTAATGGAATATTCTCTTCTGAAGTCACACTCATTAGCACTCAGAAGCTGTTGTGGCAAAAGCTTTCTAAAATAGCCCCAAGTTTATTTGTGGGAGGGAAAGAAGCTAAGCCAGAGACAGAAGTATTAGGGCTTGGCATGCCAGAAAATTTGAAATGTGGGGGCTGGCTGCCTCTTACCTGGGTCCCGGGGCAAGGGTGGGAGACTGCCGGGCCCCAGAGGGGCTGGGTAGATTTTGTGTTTAGGGAGAGAGCAGCAAGGAGGGCTGAAAAGGAATGCACCAAAGCCACGTGGAAATGATGTGGTGTCAGTTTATCTTTTCGACAGACCTAGTTTCCAGCAACACGGAACTAATCAACAGTAGTAAACGTCTTGTAATTGGCACCTCTTTTATTATCAGACACATAAATCAAGGAAGCTTCTCTCTCCAGTTGGAACAGGAGCTCAATAAAATTGGTGCAGTTCTGTGCTGTAGGGAAACGGTTCTGTTTTTCTCTGGGCTCTCTTCGTTCGTGTTATATCATGATGTGCATTTTACATTCATGATCCTATTTTAACTCTTCCAACAACCATTGAAGTAGCTTTAATTCCCATTTTGCAGATGAAGAGTCTGAGGCTTAGCGTCTGTCAAAAGAACCAAAGCCACACAGTAAGCTGGGATTCGAATCCAGGACTTTCTGATGCAAGATCCCACGGACCTAATGACATTGCTGCTGCTGTCTGCCTGACTGTCCAGCCCTTTCAGAAGGAGCACTCATCAATGGGCTGAGCTTCTGGCTGGATCCTAAAGGTGTCACAAGGTCCCCACCAGCCTACCTACCACGTGACTCACAGGTTACTGCTAAAGAGATGCCTTGGGGTTAAAATACTGTCCACAGACGTTTTGGTTAAAAGACTCAATAATAGAAGTGCTCTGGTCTGGACTGAAAGATGGTAGTTAAAAGCCAGAAAGAGGGGATAATAAAATCTACCTGATAGGATAATTGCAACAACAAACTGAAACACTGAACGTAAGACTCTGGGATGGTGCCATCTCCTAATCACCATTGTTATTCGTAGCTCTGCAAGGCTGCTGTGGAGACGCTACGCAGTTTTCTCCTCCACTGCTTTCAGCCAGGGTTGACTGGGAGCTTGCCCTGTGTGAGGCCACAGGTCCTCCTGCAGACACCCCCCGCCACACACACTGTACCCTCCCGAAGAGAAAGAGTGGAAGGCCAGCAATATAGCAAGTGCTCCCTAATTGCTTCTTCTTCTTCTTGAAAACTTAGTTGTGTGGACAGAGTCAAGGAAAGGCTAGATGTGGGGCCTCCAGGAGCAGTCAAGGGTGAGGGTGGAAGGCCCCGTCCTGCGTCTCTCCTGCGATGGCGCTGGCTTGTGAGAGGGTCTTTTGGCCACAGTATTAGGCCTCTGCCTGGACCCCGCAGGCCAGTCTAGGAGCACTGCAAACACAGTGAGATGCCACTTTGGGATGTGTAAAGGTGACCCATGCTGAGAAGAGAGGCTTCAAGGCCTTTCTGATTCAGGATGTAGGTAGACACTTCTAATGTTCTCCTCTGTCCTATTCTTCCCTCCTTCTGCACATGAGCGGATTACATTTCCTGGGCCTCTGCTCTTTGATGAGTTGTGTGAGTCATTTTAGCCAATGGACTGTGGGTGGAAATGATGCATTTGTGTCTTCCCAGCTGAAACATTTGATTGCCTGCATGAGATACTATTCTTCTGCTGTTTTAGCAAAAACCCTGAATATTGTGTTGAGATGGTAGCCTCATAAAAAGATTCTAGAACATTCTGTAACGTAACAGAACACCCCTCCCTCTCCACTGACCTGCCTTGGGCTTATAGTATGAGCAATAAATACACCTTTATTATTTGACATCATGAAGATTCAGGGTTGTTCAGGAAAGCCTCTTACCTTACCGACACTAACTGACAACATTTCCTCATTCTGGAATTCACTCGTTTCCCTCTATCACCTCGTGTGAAATGTGGACAAATTAGACCTACCTCAGAGGCTCATTTGTGAAGACTAACTGAAACAATGTACATAAAAATTCAACACCATACCTCATTATCAAGATTCGACAGCTCTTGTAACCACAGCACTTTGGGAGGCTGAGGCGGGCAGATGACCTGAGGTCAGGAGATCGAGACCAGCCTGGCAACATGGTGAAACCCCATCTCTACTAAAAATATGAAAATTAACCAGGATTGGTGGCACATGCCTGTAATCCCAGCTACTTGGGAGGCTGAGGCAGGAGAATCACTTGAACCCGGGAGGCAGATGTTGCAATGAGCCAAGATTGCACCACTGTACTCCAGCCTGGGCAACAGAGCAAGACACCATCTCAAAAAAAAAAAAAAAAAAAAAAAAGGGTTAGGCAACCCTTGGTGGTTATTGCTATTAGCAGTATGATTTTGTTGCAGAGTTAATACTCTCATCTGAGGGAACTCTGAGGAGGAGGAATTTGGAATTTTGCCCACAGGTGGGTCCTCTATGGGGCCAGCCTCTGGGGAAATGGTGGCTTCATGATCTGGAAGCCTCTGCTTCCTCACCTTTTAAAAATGCTTCTTGCAATGCTTTCCCCACCCCAGCAGAACTGCTTCTTGGAAAGGACTTGGCCCCAGGTGGAGAAATCCTACAAGGCAGTTCATCCCACATACACTTTTTACAAATGTGACACTAAGGCCCAGAGAGGTTAGAGACTTGGCTAAGCTCACACAGCTCACTAGAGGGAGAGCCAGCTATACCCTTGGTATTAATTGGAGCCACGGTGCCCCTTCTGCTCAGGCAATTCATCATGTCTCAAGGCAGAAATACCATGCGTCCTACCACCAAGCAGTGGTTCTTGGCCCCGGACGATTTTTTCCTTCTAGGGCCTATTGGACAACATCTGGAACATTTTTGGTTGTCACAATTGGAGGGTCACTACTGGCATTTAGAGGACAGAGGCCAGGGGTGCTGGTGAACATCCTACCGTGCTCAGAACAGCCCCCCTCAACAAGAAGTTATCTCACCCCAAATATCAATCGCTTCAAGCTTGAGAAATATCACACTAAAGGCATTTCATAGATCAGAAGGGGAAATTAGTTTGGGGGTCCAGAAGCAACTGTTCCACTCCCCCTGGATGATACTACAGAATAATAACAGCAACTCACACCAAGAAATTGATTTTACAAACACCAAATGCTTCCATATGTATAGTGTTATTTAAGCCTCATGGTAACCCTGAAAAGGTAGGTGTGATTATCCCATTTTACAGATATGGAAATAAAGTATCTGAGAGTGGGTATGATCTGCCCAAGTCCACACAGGTGGGAAGCAGACAGGAGCAGGGTTAGAAGCCAGATCTGTCCACTGCTGTGGCTTTGCTTTAGATACTCTAGCTTTTTCTCATGCTAGGACCAGCCCTGAGTGAGACAGAGTGGCTGTGTTCTGTGATGCTAGAGTCAGGGGAAGGAGGAACCCATGACCATTTAGAAAATAGACAACTTCCCAGCTACCTAAAATAAATTACTCAGTACATTCCACTTCACTGAGTCTCACTGATCAAAGTAAAGGATCATCAGGAAAAACAAATCCTGGGTCTTGGGAACCACTTCAGGGTGAATGTGAAATTTTAACCTGGCTGGGGAGATTTGCAGTAGCAAGCTAGGGCTGGACTGCCCACTTCTGATACCAGCTGACAGGTTTGTGGACTCTGGGGAGAAACAGCATCTGCTCAGAATAAAAAGGCACTATTGAGTTTCTCTTCCAGGAGTAAACAGCCTTCTTGCTTCCTGTTCCCAGTCATCTGCAGGGTGGTGGCTACCTGGCTTCCCAGCATGACTAGAGATTGGACGCTAAGCTGTTACCTCTCCACTCTTGGCATTGGAGCTACCAGGCTGAGAAAGAGAAGGGCTAGCTGGGGCTCCTTGTCCATGAGGCCTGCAGGAGCGAATATTCAGTCTTATATCCCCTTCCCCTCCTTCATCCTCATGCTTGACAAAATCCTTTACATGCCTGCAAATTAACTTTCAATGTAATTATAACCAGTCCCTATTCTTAGGATCATTGTGAATTGATTAATCATTTATTGAACACCTACTATGTGCTGCAGATTCAATGGTGAGTGAACCACACAGGCCCTGGAACTCATAGAGCTTATTATTTGTGGATTTGTGAAGGTGGGGGCAGATATGTAATCAATACATCAGGTCAAAATGTGACACATCAACAATGGCATCACAGGAGATTGGTCTATTGGTGGTCAGGACATCAGATATCAATGTCCCTGGAGGAAGGGACACTGGACTGGTATTTAGTTTGTCAGGAGGAGTGACTTCTTCTACTCTTAGAACCTCCTCATTCCAACCCCTTCATTGAGGTTCTCAGTACACAGAACTGGGAGCCACTGGGTGGGATGAAGTGTCAAGAGGATGAGCTGAGAGTTCCTGTAATTTATCCTGGCAGCTGGGCTCAGAGTGAGGGCAGGTATGCCAACACCTGGTGCTGATGTTCATTTCATCCACCAGCCATTATGAATGGACTGAGCACCTATAGTGCTCCATGTACCACACCAAACCCTGGTGAGCTGCAGCCCTCACGGAGCTCCAGTGCAGCTGGGGAGGCAGACTCAAGGATGAGCTCAACATAGAGAAGTGGCACCGCCATCGCCTACATGGGAACTTTACTTGCTCTTAAATATTTGTGTAGAGTAGAAGGCATGCACATATATCAACGAATGACAGCATTAGAAGGACACTGGGGCCGGGTGCAGTGGTTTACACCTATAATCCCAGCAATTCAGGAGGCCGAGGTGGGTGGATCACCTGAGGTCAGGAGTTCGAGACCAGCCTGGCCAACTAGTGAAATCCCATCTCTACTAAGAATACAAAAATTATCTGGACGTGGTGGCAGGCACCTGTAATCCCCTACTTGGGAGGCTGAGGCAGGAGAATTGCCTGAATCCGGGAGGTGGAGGTTGCAGTGAGCCAAGATCACGCCACTGCACTCCAGCCTGGAGGACAAGAGCAAAACTCCATTTAAAAAATAAAAACAAAAATAAAAATAAAAATAAAAAAAAGGAGTCTGGGCAGGTAATGGGTAAATGCTGGTCTCTGATCCTGAATCACTCCACCCATCATCACATGGCCTGGTTACCTGTTCTCTAGTTCAGCTCAGAAGTTGTCTCTTCAGGGAAGCTTTCCAAGTCACCTGGCTCTGGCCCAGGCCCTCTGCCTAGCCTCACGGCACGTAATTACATACTTGTGTGATTACTGACTAATATCTGTCTCTCCCATTAATTTATGAAGTTCTTAAGGGCAGGGACCATATTTCTGTTTTGCATCCCCTGGGATGCCTGGCATATAGTAGGTAGTCAGTAAATGTTTGTCGGATGAACAAATAATACACAGTCACTATTGTCGCGACCACAGTGAGAAAGCCTTGAATGGTTCATCCTCCCCTCTATTTCAAGGAACCATTTAATGCACTACCAGATTCCTCTTGCCTTTAGATCCCCTAAACATTCTGCAGGGCTGATTTGAACAACCCTGATTTTCAGATGAGAAAATCAGGCCTCACTCCAGGCTCAGCCCATCATTGGGGGTGCTCATCTGGGCTGCTGCAGCTATGACTTCTCCCTAGTTCACAGACTCTGTACTTGGGCTGCACATTAGAATCACCAGAGGACTTTTGAGAACTATCCCTGCCTGGGGCACACCCCCAGAGATTCTTTCAGCTGCTGGGGGTGGACCCTGGCCTCAGTGTTGTTAAAATGCTCTCCAGCCGATTTCAACTTGCAGCTAGAGTGCAGGATACATATCTAGCCACAGTCAGAGAATCAGAGGGTGGAACCCCAACTGCATTCTACCCATGAAATACCGGGAGCCCAGAGAGGGGCAGAGATCACTGAAGGTCACACAGCAAGTGGGAGGCCCAGCCTGGACCAGCAGCCAGGCTCTACAAGAGTGCCCAGGAGGCCATTCCTCTGTGTAGGGGCAACCTTCTCCTGAATCCCCTCAACTCCTCCACCCAAGAGCAGGGTGCCTTTCAGACAGAGAGAAGGGGGCTGCTTCTCAGGCTGAGCCTCAGAGCCCCTGAACCCAGTCTGATGGAGGGGCTGTGTGCAGTGAGTGGGGCAGCAGGAGGGGCAGCCAGTGCTCGCTGTGGGCTCAGGGAAACCCATCCTCTTGTCACCCCGGACCCCAGAGTAAAAGCACCTGACAGCAATAACTTAAGCATACCCTTCAAATGACCCTCTGTGGCAGACACACCTGAATGTGTGTTCCAAGCTAGGGAATCTGTGAGCGGCCAGCCTGGAGGTTCATTCCTTATCTATGAGGAGCATCTGAGCCCCTGGCCTGTTCTATAGAACATGGGCCATGTAGGGGATTGAGGCCCTGAGTTTTGGGTTGGATGAAGTTTGCCAGGTGGAGGCTGTGGAGGGGATGGTGTTCAGAGAAAATGCTGTAGAAACTGCATGCTGTTTGAGAGTGGTTTTCCCACCCAGCCCACTGCCACTTGGGTATAGAAAAGTAGATATCTTATCCAACCCACCGCCACTGGGCTCTCACCCCTGTCACCCCCTAATGAAACCTCATGTCTTATTTGTTGGCTCTGGGTCTCTTCTTGGGCCTCTTGAACCTGATGCCTTCCCTACTGAGGTTAATAGGGGTTCGGCACAATACACTCACCCTTGCTGGAACATGGCAACATCATGCCCGGGCCCCAAAGTGCTGGGACTCCTCAGTGGGGGAAAGGCGGTCTCCTCCCAGCCTGGGGCCTGTTCAGTGGCAGCCTCCCCTGGACCAAAGATTCTGGAGCCTCATGGGGAAAAGGCCGCATTTTGCAACCCTTGGAAGCAAGGAGGGGTCTCCTGTGCTGGAGTGCCGGCCTCAGTGATCCGCCTGCATACCCATTCCTGGCAGAGGATTAGAACACCCCCGCCCAGACGGGGCTTCATGATGGATGTGGAGAAGCAACCAAATGTCCCTCATTAATCACCGGCTCCATCTGGCTCCCCGCTTGATGGTTTTCAGCTGACTTGAAAAAGACCCAATTAGATCAAAACATTTTGACAATTTATCTTATGGCATGAGCAGGTCCAGATCGAGGCTATGATTTCACCATCGTGAGGGAGGAAGGAACCAGGCCGTGGGTCACGCATGGAGCTGGGGAGACGAGGGGATCTCCCCCAGCCGCCTTCCTGTGAAAGTGGCGCAGCCCCTCCCGGCGGCTGCTGACCCTGTGAATTCCGTGGCGGGGGATCAGACGTCCCCACTGCAGGATGACGTGTGTCCTTCGGTTTGGGTGGGAAAGGTCCAAGGTAGGGGAGTCTGGGGTGGGGAAAGGAAATGGACAACCAGAAAGGACCAGATATTCCAGGCAGCTTGGCGTGCCGGTGTTGAGCACAAAGCAGATTTAGAAGTCAACAAGTGGCTCAGGCCAGGCCTGTTCTAACTCCACACCCACAAGATGCCTGGGTACCCAGCCCCTCAGCCTAGACACGAATAACCCCGATTTCTGACTGATTCTGGCCTTCCTGAGACTGGCCCGGCAGACCCCAGCAATTCCCACAATCTCCTTGCGGGGCTGGGAACCTGCCAGGGTCATGCGTGTGGCCCATCCTTGAGCAGTCATTTCCATGAGCCCACAGCTCTTGGTTCTTAGGCACTGCGGATGGGTTGGCTGCCCTCTGGAGGGTCCACCAGGCAGCTCAGCAGGCCCCGGGAGAGAGCCCCCAGCAGGCAGCACCACCGCGCGAGGTTTGCTCCCTCCGGGCCTCTCCTGTGTGTTCCAAAGGTGCCCGAGGACTGGAAGAGCAAATTAGAGAGTCTTTGCCAACAACTTCATTCCCAGCCTGCAGGCCAGACACGGGGGCGCTGGCACACACACCGGGGTGAGGAAACCGGTCTCGCTTCTCCTGGCAGGACTCCTCACTCCCACCTGCCAGGCTGGGGAGGGGCTTGAGTGTGCCCGTCTGCCACAGCCCTTCCTGGTGACCTCTGGGCTCATGTTTTATGTGGGGAGTGATGGCTCCCTGCTGCCTCACCTGGGGGGGCTTTCAGGGGCAGCCCCAAGGAGATGACTCCCCGGGCAGCCGCATGCCCTACAGACGCCTCAGTCACATTCCCAAGCCCAGGCACACCAGGTAGATCTGCTTCTGCATGTGGCGGGTTGCAGTCCTCCGACCTGTCATGTGTGAGGATGTACGCATGCACGCACACACACACACACACCAGTGTTCCCACACGCTCTCACCACCTTTACCCCACTTCCTCAGACTCTTCAAGTGCTTCTCACTCGTGTGACCCCCTCCACTCTGTCCACACACACCCATGCCCCCTCAACACACACTCTTTCACAAACATCCTGCTCTCTGCCACACATGCCACACACATGCACGCCTGTGGAATAGCAGGTCATCCAGGGACCCCATCTCAGTTACCCCTCAGTTCCTGGGCATGGATGTACTCACATGTGCACATGAATGTGTACACACGTGTGCATACATGTACCTTTCTTCCAGATACATAGCTGGTTGGGGGACAGAGGCTGGCAGGTGACTGGGTAGAGCTGCTGTCCTGCAGAGAGCCCAGGCATGTAGGGCAGGGCCCCGAAAGGCTGACCACCACAGCTCTGGCTCCTGAGTCAATCTTCCTCCACATCGCCCTTGACTTCCACCTTCCTCTTATTGGCATGCCTTCCCGGATCCCTGACACTCCTTTTCCCCTCTATTTCCGTGTTGTTCCTTCCAGAGGTTGTTTCTCTTGTCTCTTTCTGGACAGAGTCAGCTTCCCTTTCCCGGATTCATTTCCTCTATGGGCTTTTATAGTCTTCCTCAACCCAGCTCTGAGCTTAATGTTTCCTTCTCTTTAATGTTCTCCCACAGAAATCCAAGGATTGGCTGGCACAAAGGTTCCATCCAGCAGGCTGGTAAGGCAGATGGGTCTCCAAGGAGAGGTGGGTCTCCAAGGGGGGATGGGTCTCTAAGGACAGATGGGTCTGGTTCTTGGTTCTTGTTTTGGGTTGAACTACCTTCCCATCTTTGGAAAATGGTGATGGTCCTTGGGGAACACTGGCTGAGACGATGACCAAGGACTCTTCCAGAGCTATTGGTCTACAAGCCTTGGGTGTCATGTGCCCACTGATGCCACACCCAGCTGCAGCATTGCCTTATTAGATTTGGGTTGCCGTATTACTCAGAACTCTTTTATTTGCAAATGACAGAAACCCAACTCAAACAGGTTTAAGCAAATAATATGTCAATTGGCTTAGGTCACTGGGAGGATGAGGAGGGTCGCTGCTGGGGACGGTGGCCGATTCTCTCTCCGCCTCTCCGTGGATGTGCCTGTGCTGCCTCGTGCTGTCACCCATCTTTGTGGCTGCCAGCAGCTCTAGAGACATATCCACAGGATTTGTTATCTAAGGAAGGAAAGCTATTACTCCTCTCCTCCTGGCTTGGAAAAAATGAAGATCTTTCACCGTCTCACCTTGAGTCATGGGCCATTTCCAGGACGAATCTAACCTGTTTCTAGGAGGTGCTCTACTGTGACTGGTCGATGCTGGGTATGATCCCACCCTCATGGCTAGTGTGGCAGGATCCTTTCTCATCAAGATCACTGAAGGAGGAACAGTGGGACAGGACACCACAGGTGTCTGACAATCGGCCTCTGCTTCCTCCCCAGCCATCCCAACCAGAAGCTGAGCAATGACAGCAGTTAGTAGTTGGGAATCTTTCTTGGCACAGTTGTCTCAATTTGCCAGCTCTTTGCCATAGCTTCTGCTCGAGGGCCCCTGTTTCACGCCTTTAGAAGAAGCATCCTTCCATCCCAAGGGGCTCGGAGACGCTGTTCCTGGGGAACACCCGAGAAAGAGTTAAATGGAGCCCTGTTTACAAGATTTCACCCCAGGGCTGCCTCTGAGCCATCTCCTTCCTAAAGGCACTCTCCTTGAAATGCAGGTGTGGGGATATGCATTTCTGCCCACTCAGGACCCCTGGCAACCATGGCCCACTGTGATATGAGCTGGGCTTGTCAAGTAGCACATCCTAATCCAGTCCAGTTCAGGATTCAGCTGGACACAGAACTCCCTTGTCTTCCATTTTTGATTTCTGTGTGCACTCATTGGCTGAGAATGTGGATGCTGGTATTTCTATGTTGGCTAGGCTGGGAGGTAGTCCATGTTAAACTCACATTAGCAACACAGATCCCTCATCCCTCCAGGCTTCCAAGATCCTGACAGAGGGGACTTGCAGATGAGTCAGTTAATGCTGGAGAAGTGTTTCAAGTCTTTGGACATGAGACATTCCATCATTTGACTCACTTTTTCCAAAGGATTTTGGTGGCATTTCTGGGTGAGCTGGCTCAGGCAGACTACTGACTATTGGATTAATAACAATAATACAAATAATAATATATGATAATGATGCATGGTGATAATAGTAGCAAATTATGCCACTTTAAAGCATTTCCTATGTGCCATGCACTGCGTTCATTTTTTTACACAATGTCATTGAGAACTTCTACTAGTTCTATTTAACAGACAAAGAATTCAAGGCTCAGAGAGGTTTAGAAAATCTTCCAAGGCCACACAGCTAGCCCAGAATTCTAACCCAGGTCTTTGTGATTCCAAAGCCACTGCATCATATGTTTCATTGAGTCCAAAAATGGGAACAATCCATATGTCCATCAATAGGGAGTGATGATACGGAATATCCAAACCATGGAGTATTAGTCAGCTGCTTAAAAATGATGTGTGCCTGCATGTTCTGATATGGAATGATATCTCAGACAATGGCTAAGAGAGAAAAAGCAAATTGCAAAAGATAAAAATAGAACAGTTCCATTTATTTACTCTCCAACCACAAAACAGGAGTAGAGAGCTCTATGCATTCATGTACACACAGAGAAAGAAGCCTAAAATAATATACACAACACTGCTAACTCAGGAAATGGGAGTGGTTGGCGGGTGGTAAAGGGTTTTATTGGTTTGATCTGTATTTCTAGGACATTTTAGATGAACTTAGCTTCTTGCATTCCCTGCAAAAACTTGTGCTGTGAATAGAGCAGGAACCCAGGGGTTGCACTGCCTGGATTTACATCCTAGCTCTTCCACTGATAAACTGTGTGACCCCAGGAAAGTCACTTCATCTTTGTTTCCACATCTGTAAAATGGGAATAACCACCACCAACACCACAACTACCACTGCAATCATAACAATAATAATACACATCTCATAAGGTTAATTCAGGGCTTCCCAACCATGGCGCTATTGACATTTCATGCCAGTTAATTCTTTGCTGTGGGGGGCTGTCCTGTCTATTCCTGGATGTTTGGCAGCATCCCTGGCTTTGTCAGGGATCAGTAGATGTCACTAGCATCCCTCATCCCAATCATGGCGATAAAAACGTCCTCTTGGGGGCAAATCACCGCAGCTGAGAACCACTAGGATAATGTAAGTGTAAAATGAGTTAACTCACATAAAGTGCTTGGGGTGGTGCCTAGCACAGAGTAAGCCCTGGATAAATATTCCCTCCTGTCAATTCAAGGGTGGAAGAAGAGAAATGCGGTGAGTCTTTCTCTGTTCAGCCAAGCAGGGGTTTAGGGGTTGGTGCAGGGGAAGAATTCAAGGCTGGACGTTGGGGGACCTGGGGTCTGCTTCTGTGCCTGCCCCTCAGTGTTGGGCACTTTGGGTAGCTGGATCATCACTTAGGGCCTTGGTTTCCTTCTCTGTGAAATGTAGGGGTCTGACCAGGGGCTGCAGGGTACCCTCAGACCTCAGGCAGCTGCTGAGTCCCCAGGGAACCCTCCTCCATCTCTCAGAGCTGGAGGGTGGCGACGGGGTATCAGCCCCCTACCAACTCCCTGCTGTAGCTGCCTGGGCTGCAGCTCAGCCTGGCTGGGAATCCATCTCAGACGCGGCCCCTTCCTCCCTCCACAACTGGGGAGCAGATGCAGCCCGTGTGTGGCTGTTGCCCAGACACAGGTGGTACCACCTGCCACAAGTTCCTTGATTCTTGATCATCCTACAATCACTTTTGGCCCCGAAACAATTTGCTGGGTGAAGGGAGAGGAGGGCCTGGAGGGAAAGGAGGAAGAAGGGGAGGGAGGTGGGGGTGGCACGGGGTTAAGAGTGGCCTTTGAAGTTTGCAACCATCTTATAGAAAACATCTTCAGTCATTCCCCATTTGGATGATGTCAGGAGAGCACATTACCATCCCGAGATCAAATGCAACAGCAAGAATCACTTGTTGCGCACCAGGCTACAGTCATATATCAAGTATTCTAGGCACACGCAATTCGTAACTTTCCCCAAAACAGATTGATATTTTCCTCTTCCACTTTCTGGGAAGGAGACATCTGACTTTGCTTCAAGTGCAGTTTGAGGGGCAGTGGGAAAATTAAACCAGTGCCCATTGTCTTTGCACGAAGCTGGCCACGCAGCTGAAGGCACAATTCTATTTCTTCTTTCCTTTGGGTTCTCTTGGTGATAGGCAGTTTGCCATCGGCCACATAATGTCAAAGAAATCCAAAGAACTCTCTCAGGCTCTCCAGAATTTGGCCCAAACAATAGCAGCAGGGGTTGTGTTTTTAATCTCCCTCTTATGCGTTCTTGTCTTTTTCTTCTACTTTTTTGGTTGGTTTGGGCCTCTGGTGCAGGGCAAATGTAATTAATAGTCAGGACAACCAGTAAAACTGGGAGATGAGGGATTTTCTCTTGTTTTTTTTTTTCTTCCTTAGAACTGCAGATTGTCAGAGCTGGAAGACTCCTTGCAAATCACCAGGGGCAGCTCTTTTACAGATGGGGAAAATCAAGCCCAGAGAGAAAAAGTGACTGCCCAAGGCCACACAGCCTTGACTTTGGGTGATTTGTTTACCCTCTCCGGGTACTACTTTCCTTATCTGGAAATAGAAAGTGTAGAGAACTGTGGTAGCTCCCTTGAGTGAGCGTTAGAAAGACACAAGAAAGGAGGTCCTTTTAGCAATTGTGTTATCTGAAAGTAAGGTCTTCTTAAACTCCCTGTCAGAAATGCTGGGAGCTGGGATGAAGGACTGAAATGTAACTGGATTGACGTCCTTTTCTCTTCTGCTTTCTGCTTCTCTTCCCTGTTTCACAAATCTGCGATCAATGCACAATTGATCACAGTGGAACAAAGACAGACTTCTGAGAGCCCTTTACAAACTGGGGCTCTGAGGCGGTCACCGTGTGCCCAGCGGAGTGAGGCAGGCGGGAGATTCAGAGGCAGATCACAGTCCCCTTGAACCGGCCTAGGGAGAACAGGCCAGTGATGACCTCAGCCTGACGCCTTCCATTATGGGGTGTCTCACCCAGCCCCTCCTGGAAAGCGATGGTGATTAATGTCAGGCAACCCATGCAGCTTAGTCATACCTGTGTATAATATTCGTAGTTTCTCTTGAGGCCAGTCTAGCAACAGGCAGCATAGCCGAGTAGTTTATGTGGGCTCTGCAACCAGATGCTGGGATTCAAACCCCAGCACTAACACAGCACTAACTGTGTCCACCTGGCCAAGCTCTTCAGCCTCTGAGCTTTGGCTTTTAACATCTTATTTTTATTTTTATTTTTTTTGAGATGGAGTCTCGCTCTGTTGCCCAGGCTGGAGTGCAGTGGCACAATCTCAGCTCACTGCAAACACTGCTCGCTGGGTTCAAGCAATTCTTCCACCTCAGCCTCCTGAGTAGCTGGGATTACAGGCATGCGCCACCATGCCTGGCTAATTTTTGTATTTTTAATAGAGATGGGGTTTCACCATGTTGGCCAGGCTGGTCTCGAACCCCTAACCTCAAGTGATCTGTGCACCTTGGCCTCCCAAAGTGCTGGCATTACAGGCATGAGCCACCTTGCTGGGCCTTAACATTTTAATTTTTTAAAGGAACTTATAACACATGTAACAAGACATGCAACATGCAAGTAAGTGATGAAGCCCCGCGAACTTACTTCCAACCTAAGTAGGCCTTGGATGGGCCTCTGTCTTCCAGTCCCCTTCTCTACCCAAGAAGCAACCATGATCCTGAAACACCTCTATCCTTTCCTGTTTTTCTTTTTTCTTAAAAAAACAAAACTTTATTTTTATTGTTTACATATGTATCCCTAAATAGCATATTGCTTATTTTTTGAGCTTCATAAAAGCTGTATCATATTCTGTGAGGTCTTCTGTTACTTGCTGTTTTCCCCCATTTAAAATTATATTTCTAAGATTCATCCTTGTTATGGTTCGAGGCCGTGTTTCATCTATCTTTCTCTGCTGGAGCACATTGCATGTTAAGAGTACACCACCATTTACTTATCCACACTCCGTTTGATGGGCAATTGGGTTGGATTCAGTGTTTTTGCAATTATAAAAAGTGGTTCTATGAATATTTTGTTATGTGCACATATGGGTTTCTATGAGATACACATATACAAGTGGAATGGCTAGATCATAGGGAATAGGAATATTCAACTTTACGGGCTAACATCAAATTATTTTCCAGTGTGCTTGTCCCAAAAGCTCCCATTTTTTTCATTTGTAACATGGATGCCAACCTCACAGGGCTGATGCTAGAATTGAATGACAGGAAACATTTAGCACAGTGTCTGCACTTAGCAGATGTCCAGGGCACATTATCTATGATTCCCTACTTCCTCCCTCTTTCGCTCCCCCGGGATTGAGAGAGTCCTTATCCATCTTCAACAGTAATTTGCTGCTATTCATCCGGGAGCCCTTTGTGAGTTTGACTTTGACTTTAGGGCTTATTCACCATGGACGGATTTTTCCGTCCACAGTCTCTCAGTGATGTTGGCTGGTTACTCCTCCATGTTCATCACATGTCCCTCTCTCACTATGCCTCAGTCAGAACAAGGCCCTGAAGTTAACTTCAAGCAGACCAGTGCTGGTCAAACTCTAATGAGGATCTGGCAAAAATGCATATTTTGATTTTTCTTAACTTTTATTTTAGGTTCGAGGGTACATGTGCAGGCTTATTATATAAGTAAACTCATGTCACGGGGGTTTGTTGTACATATTATTTAGTTACCCAGTTACTAAGCCTACTAACCAAGAGTTATTTTTTTCTGATCCTTTCCCTCCTCCTATCCATTACCCTCAAATAGGCCCCAATGTCTGTGTTCCCCACTTTGTGTCCATGAGTTTTCATTTAGCTCCCACTTATAAGTGAGAAAGTGCAGCATTTGGTTTTCTGTTCCTGTGTTAGTTTGCTAAGGATAATAGCCTCCAGCTTTATCCATGTTCCTGCAGAGGACATGATCTTGTCCTTTTTTATGGCTGGGTAGTATTCCATGGTGTACATGTACCACATTTTCTTTATCTGATCATTAATGGGCATTTAGGTTGGTTCCACATCTTTGCTATTGTGAATAGTGCTGCAATGAACATTCACATGCATTTGTCTTTATGGTAGAATGATTTATATTCCTTTGGGTATATACCCAGTAGTGAGATTGCTGGGTCAAATGGTAGTTTTGTTTTTAGCTCTTTGAGGAATCACCACACTGCTTTCCACAATGGTTGAACTAATTTACACTCCCACCAACAGTGTATAAGCATTCCTTTTTCTCCACAGCCTCATTGGCATATGTTACTTTTTGACTTTTTAATAATAGCTGTTCTGACTGGTGTGAGATGGTATCTCATTGTGGTTTTGATTTGCCTTTCTCTAATGATCAGTGATATTTAACTTTTCTTTATATGCTTTTTGGCCATATGTATTTCTTCTTTTAAAAGTGTCTGTTCCTGTCCTTTGCCCACTATTTAATGGGATTGTTTTTTCTTGTAAATTTGTTTAAGTTCCTTATAGATGCTGGATGTTAGACCTTTGTCAGATGCATAGTTTGCAAATATTTTCTCCCATTATGTAGGTTGATAGTTTCTTCTACTGTTCAGAAGCTTTTAAGTTTAAATAGATCCCATTTGTCAATTTTTGCTTTTGTTGTGCAATTGTTTTTGGTGTCTTTGTCATGAAATCTTTGCCCGTTCCTATGGGAGATCGTGACTTAGTAGGTCTGGGAAAGCTTGGGGATTCTGCATTTCTAATCACCTCCCAGGTGATACTGACGTTGCTGGTCCATGGATCATCCATTGTGAAACAAGGGGGTAGACCACCTAGGCCCTCTAAGTCAGAATAGCCCAAATGCACTCTCCAAGTTTTGGGACAGTTTGTCTTGTCTGACAATAGACAGGAGTGTGATCTTGTGTGTCTAATTACGTGCCTTGATGGGGAGGAGACAGGATGATGGGAAGGTGGAGGAAGTGCCAATAGCCCACATTGGCCATGGTTGGGAGTAAATGCTTTTGGAAAGAGTGCTATCCACACTACATCCTGGAGGAAGGCCTGAGTTAGCCAGGCTATGGCCAGGAGGCCAGTCCTCCGACCAAGGAACGAGGCTTTGCATAGAAGTGACCTGTGAGTTGGTAATGTCCTTTCCATAGTGTAGGACCAGTGTTTGCTCCACCAAGTTTTTTCAATAACTATAAAAAGTAGCTCTGGGTGTTATTAGGAGAAGGATCGAAATTGAGTGGCTCCACCTGCCTTGTGCAGTCTTTATCAGGACATTCAGAGGCAAGAGCTCCGCCCTGGAGCCTGGAGAGCACTGTTTGGATTCAGCCCTGCCTCCCGTGCTCCCCTTCCCACCTCATCCCGGGAATTCTGGAGCTGATCTATAGGGAGATGGTTCAGGGAATGCTCCAGGGGATGGTGGGGGAATGTGCTTTCTCTCTCAAAAAGCTGCCCCCTCCTCTAACTATTTCTAGGTAAAGTAATTGCTGGGCTTTTCAACGCTGAGAGCTACTTGGGATGTTCCAAACACAGGGCATTTCTTCAGAACTGTACATGAGACAAAACTCTTGCTCCACTGTGAGCTCGGCGTGTTGGGCTTTAGTGTCTTTAGATTAAATTATTATTTTTTTAAAGTGGAGGCTGATGCTTCTCTCTCATCTCTGTCTTTGCTGTCGACAGCCAGACACCCAGGAAAGCATGCAAACACAGTTACCCACAGCTTGTCGCCAAAGAGATTTATCACTTCTTAGCGCTGTACACAGCTCCTAGACAAGACACCCAAATGCACCTAAATGGGACACTTTTCCTCCTTGTTTCAAAGCAAAAATTCCTCAGTAATATCTGACGTCAGGAGAGTGGTGACTCAGATTTTCGAACATTTAAGTCCAGATGCAGGTGTCTAAACCTCTGAGGCCATGCTATGTGATCTGTGAGTTCAATTCTGGATTTGACTCCAAATGCTCACTTTTTGGTGCCTCCCAGATCTTTCTGTGGCGGGTGGTTCCTAATGTTTCCCTTAAGGGCCACCTTGGTAAGGAGGAGCCGTAGGAACTCTAAGCCAGAATGCGAGGGTAAGCTTGGCCCATTCTGCCAACAAGTAGCTTCAGGATCCCAGGCAGATCTCTTCACCTCTCTGCACTGCTGCCTGCTTATTTGAAAAAAAGTCAGCAATTTTCAAGCATTTTGTAAAACAAAGAACCTTTGATCAAACAAAGTCTTCCATGGAGCCTCAGTGTAGGACAGATGGAAGCCAGGCTGATTTGGTAGAGGCAGAGATGGAGTCTCTGGTTTCCACTTGTTTTCCTTCTCCCAACCATAGAAGCCCCTGTGGTCACTTTAGGAACCCTAAGTGCTCGACAGAACACAATTTGAAAACCACCAAACTACCAAAAGCTCCAAAAGACCTTTTATTTTTATTGATTGCATTTTATTGATGTGAGACAGGGTCTTACTCTTGTGTGTGAGCCAGAGTACACTGGTGCAATCAGCTCACTGCCACCTCTAATTCCTGAGCTCAAGAGATCTTCCCACTTCAGCCTCCTAAGTAGCTGGGACTACAGGTGTGCACCACCATACCTGGCTAATTAAAAAAAAAAATTGTTGAGATGGGGGGGTCTTGCTGTGTTACCCAGGCTAGTCTTGAACTCCTGGCTTCAAGCAATCCTTCTGCCTCGACCTTCCAAAGTGCTGGGATTATAGGTGTGAGTCACTGTGCCTGGCTGCCTTTTATTTATGATGGTCTATGAAGCTATGGCAAGATGTCTGGCTTGGGGCTATGAGGTGCTGTGGGCTGAAATATGTCTCCCTAAAATCAATACATTGAAGTCCTTACCCCCAGTACTTCAGAATGTGACTGAATTTGGAGAGATGGTCTTAAAGAGGTAACTGCATTAAAATGAAATAATTGAGTGGGCCCTAATCCAGTATCACTGGTGCCCTTAGAGGAAGGTAAGATTAAGACATAGAAACTCACAAAGGGAAATCATGTGAAGACATGGGAGAAAGCAGCTATCGATAAGCCAAGCAGAGAGGCCTCCGAATAAATCAATCCTGCTGACACCCTGGTCTTGGACTTCTAGGCTCCTGGATTATGAGAAAATACATTTCTGTTTCTTAAGCCCTGCAGTCAGTGGTACTTTGTTACAGCAGCCTGAAATGGTTTGGCTCTGTGTCCCCAGCCAAATCTCATCTCAAATTGTAATCCCCACATGTCAAGGGAGGGGCCTGGTGGGAGGTCATTGGACCATGGGGGTGGTTCTCCCATGCTAACTCATGATAGTGAGGGAGTTTTCAAGAGATCTTGATGACTTAAAAGTGCCAGTTTCCCCTTCACTTTTTCTCTCCTCTCTCTCTCTCTCTCTCTCTCCCTCCTGCTGCTATGTAAGACATGCCTTGCTGCTTCATCGCCTTTAGCCATGATTGTCATTTTCCTGAGGCCTCCCCAGCCATGCAGAACTGTGAGTCAATTAAACCTCTTTTGCTTATAAATTACCCAGTCTCAGGTAATATCTTTATAGTAGGCTGAAAATGAACTAATACACAGCCCTAGCAAATGAATACATGGAGGGACAGCTTCCCATTCAGGCCCCCATTTAAGGAATTCTATTTATCCCAATATAAAACCACTATGCAACCTTGTATGTCTCCTCTCTGAGGAACTAAACCCATGCTCTTTACCAGGGAGATGCCCCGGTCTCCCAAGAAGTATGTCCCTGCCCTCAGGAGGAAGAGAAAAACGCTCTTGAGCTTGGCTATGTCTGGTAGGGCATCTGGGTTCAGAGGGCATCCCCAGGGATGGTGATGGTGGAAAGAGCCCTGGGAAGGCCTCCCACTGGCTCCTGGTCTGTGAAAGTCTGGCTGTAGGAACATTTAACACTTGCTGGGACCAGAACCCAGCTTTCATTTTTTCCTAATCAGATTGTGCCCAAACTAATAATAGTTATCCAGATAGAGCTGTGCGAAACTAGCAATTTTCACTTCACAGGTATTTGTCTGGGAAATCACAGTTTTTCAGCTTTAGAAACTGCCATTTGGTTTCACAAAAAATTCAAGGTGAAAAGAAATGTGGGTGAGCATTTTCAATTTTTCATGAGCTGGATTTTGGCAGAGGTGGCAGCTGTCTCCAATCTTATTTCACGGTAAAAGAAGTCACCATGGTACTGGACCAGGGAAGAAGTTGGGGGTGCTGGAAGACGATGAAAGGGGGTGTGCAGAGTCCAAGTGGTGCTGATCAGTGTCCTCCAAGGGTGTCTCTGGGGATTGGGTGGGACAGGGGTAGCAAAAGCTCTAGGCAAGCAAACGGGCATAGGACCCTAGGACAAATCTCTGTCTCCTTTGATGCCTTGACCTGGAGTGTCTGGGAAAGAGTTAAGCATTTATCCCCTCATTTATGAAGTTCTCCTCACTCAAGTCTCAGCAACTGGCCATATGCATTTGGGTCACACCTCCTCGGAGTTTTAAAAATGCAGTGTTCATTTGTTCAGCCACTTGCCAAGTTTCTCTTTTCTATCTTTTGTGTAGTCATGATAGATACTGTACAGGTGTGCACATGTGTGGGAGAGAGGGAGATGGCAAAGCTGAGGGGCCAGGCCTACAACAGCAGAATAAGAGGAGGTCACATCTTTACACTTGAGGACTTGGCAGGCTGGTAGAAGACCCGGACAGAATTCCTGCTTAGGAAATACCTGGAAAACAGTGGCTTAGCAAGCAGAGGTACAGATCCAAAGGCAAGTCCTGGCTCAAAAATAAAATAATAAAATAAAATTAATGCCTACTGAATTTTTACGTAGAACTCAAGAGACTTAAAAATGTAATTCTTCTCCTGAGAAACTATCTGAAGGAAATAATCAGAAATGCAGTCAATAATCTGCACCAAGGTCTTCCCTGCTGATGGATTTATAATAGCCCCACATTGAGAACCCACCTAAGCTCTCACGATAAGAAGGATTAGTTCAATAAATGATGGTCTAGCCCAGAGATCAGCAAACTGCGGCCCTTGGACCAAACCCAGCTCTCCATCTGTTTTTGTAAATAAAGTTTTATTGGAACACAGCCATGCCCATTCTTGTGTGTATTGTCTGTGGCCACTTTGATGCTATGATGGCAGAGCTGAGTGGTTGCCATAGGGACCATATATCCTGCAAAGCCTAAAAATATTTACTATCTAGTGCTTTAAGAAAACATTTTCTGACTTCTGGTTGAACCATATGAAGAAATGCCAGGTAAGCATTCAAAATTATGTTAAGGATTTTTTTTTTTTTTTTTTTTGAGAAACAGTTTTGCTCTATTTCCCAGGCTGAAGTGCAGTGGCATGATCTCAGCTCACTGCAACCTCCACCTCCCAAGTTCAAGCAGTTCTTCTGCCTCATTCTGCCTCATTCTCCCCAGTAGCTGGGATTACAGGTGCATGCCACCACGCCTAGCTAATTATTTTGTATTTTTAGTAGAGATGGAGTTTCACCATGTTTGCCCAGGCTGGTCTCAAACTCTTGGCCTCAAGTGATCTGCCCGCCTTGGCCTCCCAAAGTGCTGGGATTATAGGTGTGAGCCGCCATGTCCAACCTAGGATTTTTTATTGTCATGGAAGAATGCATATAGTATAATTGTAAGTTAAAAAGTAGGATATGACATTTTCATATTAATAATAATAACATTTATTAAGTGCATTTGAAGTTTTAGGCACTGTTTAGATAATGATTACAAGGTGTCTTAAGAGCAAGGAAAAATGCATGTGGTATAATGGCATGCAAGAAAGTAGGATATAAATGCTGATATTTAGTAAGAATTAATATGTATTAAGTACACATTAAGCTCATCACTTTGTTTCACTAAGCCTTCAAAAAATTATATGTGGAAGCTACTATTATTGTATATTTACAGATCAAGAATGAAGACAGAGAAAGAGGTTAAGTCATTTGCTTTAGGGACCTACCTGGTGAGTGAAGGAGCCAGCATTGAAAGACGGGGAGTCTGCTTCTACACAGAGAAAGGACTAGAAGGAAACAGGGCAAAATATTAGCAGTGGTTGTTTGTGGGTGCTGGCGGGAAGACAGCTCCATCCTTGGCATTGTCTTTGGCTCTGAGTAACTGAGAACCTAGAAAATAACAGCTTGAGCAAGCGAGGGGCTCATTTTCTCCCATTCCAAGAAGTCTGGGGGATGCAGCCAGGGTTGGATTGGAGGCTCTCTGACCCCAACAGAAGCTGGCCTCAACCCTCTGAGCATGTGAGTTTTGTTCTCAGGTTTGTCACTTGTGTCTCAAGGTGACTGCCCACCTCTTCAGTTGTTTCTTGCATTTAGAGCAGGAAGAGGGGGAAGGCCGAAAGGCTAGAGGTGGAAATTGGCTGAATGGCCCCTTCATCAAAGAACCTTCCTGTAAGGTCCAACTAGCAACTAGTTTCACATATGTCTTATTGGCCAGAATGGGGTCACATGATCACCCACATTTGCAAGGCTGACTGGGCCATGAAGTCTTTTAGCTAGGCACTTTGCAACCCTGAAAAAAATCAGGATTTTGTTAGTAAGGAAGAGAGGCAATTTGCCATGTTTGCAGCACGGATGGTTACTAATTTATCCTTTATTACTTCCTGAATTTTCCAAAATCAGACAAAGGCTTGCAGAATCTGAAGGCATCAGGATGGAGGAAAGGTGGGGAAAGGGAGTGATGGAGAAGTGTGGGTGAATTGGGGAGGTATCCCCAGAGCAGATGCACTTTAATTTTCAGGGTGACTGGTGAAGAGACATGCCTCCAGCTTCTTTTATTACAAGCCTTCTAAGGGTGTGTGAGGGAAGCCCGGGACAGTCTGCCTGATTGGCTTCTCCCATCCTGCACAGGAATGGGAACTGCTGGGATCAATCAGCCCATGGTGAGGCTGCAGCACATGGACTCAGAAGCCATTGGGGCCCCACGGACGGGGCCAAGAGGCCAGGAGACCACTCTGACCAAGTTTTCATTGTCTCCTAGAGTGGGTAGGATTGTGTCCTCCCAAAAGATATACTCAAGTCCTGATACCCCTTTACCTGTTATCTTATTTGAAAATAGGGTCTTTGCTGATATAGTCAAGTTAAGATGAGGTCACACTGGACTAGTGTGGCCCTAATCCAAGTCCTTATAAGGACCTGTGTCCTTATAAGGAAAGAAAAATTTGGACATAGATATAGAAGGCTCAGGAAAGAAGGCTGTATGAAGACAGAGGCATAGATTGCTGTGAATCAGCTACAAGCCAAGGGATGCCAAAGATTGCCAGCAACCACTGGAAACAAGGCGAGAGGCAAGGAACACATTCCTCCTTAGAGCCTCCGGAAGGAACCAGCCCTGCTGACACCCTGATTTTGAATTTCTGGCCTCCAGAACCGTGAGAGAATAAAGTCCCATTGTTTTAAGCCACTCAGTGTGTGGCAATTTGTTATGGCAACCCTGGAAAATAAGTACCGCTCCTTCCAGGGAGGACTGGCAAGGTCTGGTCATCTTGTGTGTCCTGCACCCAGGCGTCACCTGCCACTTGTTGTGCTCTACCCCAGGGGGCATGCCCTTCTCTGCAAAAGGCACAGAGGTGGCCTTTCAGCCTCCACCAAGGCCAGTGCCCAGGCTCGAGGCATGCTTACCGTTCTTCATTCAGGGTTAGGGCACCTTTTCCTTTAAGTTCTCTCCAGCAACCCCAGCATCTGCATCTCCATCAGCACCACCTCTAAAGCCCCCTCCCAAATAGAACACAGTCTGCATCCATGCAGCAGGGGAGATGTCAAGCTAAAAGTAGATACAATTTTGGGTAAGAATATAAAATTAAAAATACAAAACCACAAGCAGTCCAGGTGTGGTGGCTCACGCCTGTAATCCCAGCATTTTGGGAGGCCGAACCAGGTGGATCACTTGAGGTCAGCCTGGCCACTTGGTGAAACCCATCTCTACTAAAAATACAAAAATTAGCTGGGTGTGGTGGCACGTGCCTGCAATCCCAGCTACTCAGGAAGCTGAGGCAGGAGAATCACTTGAATCCAGAGGTGGAGGTTGCAGTGAGCTGAGATCGTGCCACTGCACTCTAGCCTGGAAGACAGAATGACACCCTGTCTCAAAAAATAAAAAATAAAATAAAATACACCCCACATGCAGGGCCTTAGAATGGATTTCAGTGACGGGTCTCCAGGAGAAGCTTCTGGATTCCAGTGAACTCAACCCATTTGTTTTGCAAGTGTACCTTTAAGGCAGTGTGCCAGGCCCTTCCAACAGACTGCAGCCACACTGCCTTGCAAACCCTTCTGCTCGGAGTTGTACATGGCTGCTGTTAGACCCTTTCTTGGGAGCAGATTTTGAGGGAGCAAGAGTAGTTGAGGGTGTGGCGGAGAGTAGGGGGAGGAGGGGAGAGTCCAGCAGTTGCCGTGGCTTTCAGAGGGCATGAGAAGCCTGGCTCTGATACTAACCAGCTGAGTGACTTGGTGTTCCCTTCTGTCAAATGGGAATAAGGATTAGAGAAAGACCAGAGGTGGAGACTCGGGCACATAGCCTGAAACTGTAGGTGCTAAACAAGCATCCATTCACTTCCACTTCCCTTCCCTGGAGGGAGCAAGAGTAGAGGGCCTGAATGTTAATATGGGAGTCACCAATCACAAACTCGACAGGATTCCCAAAAGTTTACCTCACCTATGAGCCCTGAATTTCTTTTCTTTCCCAAAGCACCATGCAATTAGGGCTTTCCACTAGTTCTGACTTGTCTCTGAAAGCCTGTTTGTCAAGACTCATCCTCGGGAGGGAAAGGGAGTTGCGCATTCTGCATTAAGTTGGGTTAGGCTCTTCTTGCATTTACCAGGCAAGGCTGCCACCAGCCACGTGGCCTCAAGGCTGCCGACAGCAGGTGAGCTTCCTCTACTGGAAAGGAAAACTTGAGATTTCTTCAGATTGGCTGAGTCTCTCATTCATGCAGAAAATGAGACATGATATCAAAAGCACATGAGGCTCAGAGGCATTAAGCAGCCTTTATGGGCCTGTCAGATCCCATCTGAGGGGCGGAACTTCCTTTACCTGATATCTGTAGTAACTTCGTGATGATTATAGTTCCTGGGCCCTGGGCCCTGATGCTTCTCTTGGATAAGGTAACAATTCCGTCTCTAAGTAGGACCTGGAAGTCATTCTCTTTTCTGGAGCCACTGGGTATGGAGGCATGTAATGACAGAGTCTACCCGATTCTAAGTCATAATTCAAGTGTGCAAAAATCCCTCCAAACTGGGATACATGGAGGGTGTTCTCCCTGCTATAGAGTGGGACCAACCCTTCAGTCCTCCTGCTCCTGGGCCTCTGTAGATGGATGTGGAGACAAGAATGAGTTTCAGGCTGTATTTCATGGCTGGCTTCTCCATGTGGAATCTGCAAGTCCTGGTCCCTCCCACTCCCCTCACATTGCATTGAAATACAACAGCCATTGGTCACTGTTTCCATTAGGGCTCCACTAACCTTATCAACATCAGTGCTGAATCTGACCATGTGATGTGGTGAATGGCTGTGTGCGTTGATGGGATTTGCTGGTGTGCTTCTCTGGGGTGGGGTCTGACCTGCCTTCTCCTCTTTACATAGCATTTGATTCAAAAATGAGGAATTTGAAGATGCCTCAATGTTCACCAAGGAGGCATCTGTGTCTATGATGCCAGGCTGTAAATGGTGGTGCACTGTGTTTGCCCCGAGGAAGGGGTGTTTTCTGATTCACCCAAAGGTGACATAAGGGCTAACTGTGGTCTGGGGCAGCAGCACCCTAAGATATTGACATGAAGGATGTTAACAGAGAAAACTCTAGTACATAAATTCGAGTGGGCACTCTTCCTGGCAAAGATTTTCTTGTCAGCAGCAGGAAGAATGACCCATTACTACTGCCTTTGCAACCACTCCTGATTCAGCTACCCTCTCTTGAGTTCCTACCAATGTGCTAGGAATGTATGTGCGCTTTTTTTTTTTTTTTTTTTTTTTTTTTTTTTTGAGACGGAGTCTCGCTCTGTCACCCAGGCTGGAGTGCGGTGGCCGGATCTCAGCTCACTGCAAGCTCCGCCTCCCGGGTTCACGCCATTCTCCTGCCTCAGCCTCCCGAGTAGCTGGGACTATAGGCGCCCGCCACCTCGCCCAGCTAGTTTTTTGTATTTTTTAGTAGAGACGGGGTTTCACCGTGTTAGCCAGGATGGTCTCGATCTCCTGACCTCGTGATCCGCCCGTCTCGGCCTCCCAAAGTGCTGGGATTACAGGCGTGAGCCACCGCGCCCGGCCGTATGTGCTCTTTATACATGTGGCTTTTTACTTCTCATATGGGTCTTTTTATCCCCATTTTTCAAATAAAGAAATTGAGTCTCAGAAAAGCTCTGTGACTTGCCTAGATACACAGCTTGCCAAAGGTGGAGTCAGAATTTGAACTCATGACTCCCTGACTCTGAGGTCAATGTGTTAGAGGCCTCGAGCTGCCAGCTTTCCAGGGTCCCAGGAACATGAATGGCTCACAGATGATGGGCCCACATTTATACACACACACACACACACACACACGTGTTTAAATTGCAAAACATAACTTACATACAAAAATGCATAAAATAAATTCACAAATACATAAATTATTGTAAAGAATACACCTTTCAGCTTCCATTTAGGTCAAGAAACAGAGCATGGCCAGCGCCTGAGACACCCCCTCGTGTCCCTTCCAATCACCACCACAGCCAACTCTGACTCTTACAGAAATCACTTCCTTGCTTTTCTTTACTGTTTTATCACTTAAGTGAGTGTCCCCAAGCAGCACAGTTTCATTTTGCCTATCTTCTGAACTTTCTGTACCTGCAATCATGCAGTGCAATTCAGCTATGCCTGGTTTCTTTCATCTAACAATGTGTGTGTGAGATTCATCCAGGTTGTCAAGTGTAGCAGTAGTTTATTTTCGTGTATGTATACTATTTTGTTATATGACTATTCTACCACTTATTTATTTATTCTTCTTTTATAGACCTTTGGGTTGTTCCGATTCAGGGTTATTATGAATACTGCGACTGTGACCATCTTTTATGTGTTCCTGGGTCATCATTGAGTATATATACCTGGGAATGAAATCTCAGGGTCAAAGGATGTGCCTATCTTCAACTTTAGAAGATACTTGACCAAATGTTTACTAAAGTCATTGTACCAATGGACATTCCCACCAGCAACTTGGACCAATTCCAGTTACTCCTCCCCTTCACCGGTACTCTGTGTTGTCAATCTTTATAACTTTAGACATTTTGGTAGGTATGTAGTGATATTCCCTTGTGATTTCAGACACACTTTTTATGGCTATGTTTATTCTGGTGAAGCACAACTTAGCTTTCTCTGA
The DNA here is from genome assembly GCF_024542745.1 of Macaca thibetana thibetana. Classification (NCBI taxonomy): domain Eukaryota; kingdom Metazoa; phylum Chordata; class Mammalia; order Primates; family Cercopithecidae; genus Macaca; species Macaca thibetana. The sequence goes on from NC_065586.1 coordinate 113,794,664, forward strand.
GTGGATAGGACACTGTGCTATGGAGTGAGGCTTATTGCAGTACGCACCAGTCAGCTGGTGTCTGGGCATTTTGGACACACCACACATCACCCCTGTTTAAGCACAGAAGTGGACAAATGTTGAGGATTTCCCAGGCTGAGCTCTCCGCAACTTGCAAACAGTGTTCTTGAAAAGTTGGCTTGTGGGAAATCCATGTGAATGTCTGTGCTTCAGATCAACAAATAGGCAGGCAGTGTGCACCTGGGCATGGATGGCAGCCCTGCTTCTTGAGGGTCCCCCATCCTCATCCCAGCTCTTCCTGTTTGCTGTCCTGGTGCCATCAATCACCTAAGATCTCTGGGGGCTGCTAATGGTCATAGCTGACACTTTCTGGGCATCTTTCTAGGCCTCAGTTTTCTCAACTGGAAAGAGGGGCTGTTGGGATGAGTGAATGAAATGGTGCATGCAAGCCCTGGGCATGGCGCCTGGCATAGAATAGGTGCTCAGTTATGGGGCTGAGACTAGGGTGTAACAAGCAAGGTGCCTAAGGTACAAAATTTAAGGAGGCACTCCCTCTCTGATGCCAAGCCTGCACTTGCAAGACCCTGTGAACCAATGCCTCCTTAAGTTTCAGCTTTAGGCACCTTCATCCCTTCATCTACTCCCAACCCTGCTGGGCTTTGATGCTGTTGCTGATTCTCTGCCCTGGGCCTCGCTCCATTCCGAGTCCTGCATTACTACTCATTATGAAACTTCAGGGGTTTCTAATACCAATTTGCTTGGTATTTTACACAACACTTATAAAACATGAAATAGAATGGAAGTTCCTCTTACATAATAATTGAGTCGGGAAACTAAGGTTTCAGTTATACATACATACGTGTGCACTAGTTCAGAGCGTGAAATGCATTTCTCACTGTGGGTCACGGTAAAAAGGAGTTTTGAAAACTGCTGCTCTGTCAACCCTGCACCATCAACAGTGCCCAGAACACCACTCACTTTGTCCTCTGCACCCCCTTCATCTGGCAAGTTAGTCCTGCCCCTCAGGTATCCTGGACTGAGCACCCCACCCCTCTGAAGTCTGCCCCGCCCCCTGCAAGCAGAGGCCAGCTCCTGCTTCTTTGTGTCCCTGCCTCACATGCAACACGACAGTGAGACATCGGCGGTGGGGCCAGACGGCCTGGGTTCCAATCCCAGCCTGCTTCTTACTAGACACATGACCTGGGGCAAGTCACATGTGCTCTCTATTTCTCAGTTTCCCCTGTTTGTGAAATAGGGATAGCATCACGCACTGGTCGGACTGATGGAAGGATCAAATGAGTTAATACATGAGGGTGCCGAGACCAGCTGCTGGGGAGCTCTCATGGCGTGTTAGCAGTAGTTTTATTTACAGCTCAGGCCCTGGCATGGGGACATTTCTTTGCCTTTCAGTGATTTGTTTTACTGTTTAACTGGTGTCCTGGACTGAGCCTCATTGAAGGGAGAGTGTCCACCTGCTTAGAGTTTGTGGCTCTAGCTCCAAGCCCTAGGTCGTGCACACAGTAGGCATAGCCCAAGCCTCAGCCTTCCCCACGCTGAGTTTCCTCCATCCAGGATACACAGGGGAACTCAGGGTCTGTCTTGTGTCTGACTCTTCAGTGGTGCCTACTGGCATTTGCTGATCCCTTGGGGCCTCCATGCACCTTGGCTCCTCCACGAACCTTGGGGCATCAGCTGAGACTTCTGGGCCATGAACCTTTGACAGGCAGGCCCTGGGCACCTGTGGGGAAGGAGGGTGAGGTGAGAACAACACAAGTTTTTGAAGCACTGTTTCCCTGTCCCCATCACTTTGCCACTTGTTGCTGCCCAGCTGGGTCAGATTTTATTGGAAAGATTGGAGTAACTAATGGGAATTACAATACAGGGAGGGGAAGATGCAAAATTGCCCAATTCATGGGAATCCCACAGCTGTGGTCTGAATATTTGTACCCTCCAGAATGGATGAATGGGTTATCACGGGAGTGGGAGTCGTGGCTTTATAAGAAGAGGAAGAGATACTGGAATGAGCACGCTCAGCCCCCCTGCCCGTGTGATGCCCTGTGCCACATTGGGACTCTGCAGAGGGTTCCCCAGCAAGAAGGTCCTCACCAGATGCAGCCCTTTGGCTTTGGGCTCAGCCTTCACAGCTGTAAGAAATAAATTCCTTTTCTTTAAGAATTACCAAATTTCAGATATTCAGGTATAAGCAACAGAAAACAGATCAAGACACCCACAAACTCCCAAAGAAAACCCAAAGAGGAGCTGGCTTCCTGGCTGTGGTGCCCTATCCTTGGGTCCTCCCTTGACTGAGAGCTGCCTCCTCCTTTAAGCCTCCTAGAGTTCATCTCTAGCCCGCGTTGGGGAAGCACCATGTCTATACAAAGGGATTGGCCTTGTCCTGGAATTTATCCACTTCCTTTCAGCAGCCACACTGTAAACCTTGCAACTCATTTCCAGAGGACTATCAATTTGGCGACATCTGACAAAAGGTGTATGTGTGTATGTGTGTGTGTTTGGGAGGAGACCAGAGGGGGTCTGAGCAGGACAATTTGGGGTGGAGCCATACTATGTCGGCTCTTTTTCCAGATTTCCCACCAGGGCAAGGTGTGAAGGGAGGATCTGCCTATGGATCAGTGTGTACACACAAGTACAAATGAACACACACATGTAAATACATAAATGCTACATCCAATGTACAGTAGACCTACACATCACACATATATCTTTACATTTATAGTATCATACACACAGCAAGAGACAAAGAAGTCAATACTAAATTCTGTGCCCAAACACACATAACCACATGTGCACACACATCTACGAAACCTAAGTAAAAGCACACACATGCTCAGACGCGAACCTCTTTCAATGGCAAATAATAATTCTCAGAGATCAAACAGCTTAGAACATACTAAGGCATAAAGACATTTTCCTAAATGCAATTTCATCCTCACAGACTCCTGCCCTCCACGGGAAAAGCCTTCAGAGCATTAATGAATGTGGTGTCAGATTCTCTCTCTTTTTTCTTTCTTCTTTTTAAAAAAAAAAAAAAAAAAGATTTAAAAATTATTTTATTTTTAATTGACAAATAATAATTGTATATATTTATGGGGTACGGTGTGATGTTATGATGCACGCATACATTGTGGAATGATTGATTCAGGGTAATTAACATATCTATCACCTCATATACTTATCATTTCTTTGTGATGAGAACATTCAAAATCTATTCTTTTAGCAACTATGAAATACACAATATATGATCAATAACTATAGTCACCAGGTTGTGCAATAGATCACCAGAACTTACTCCTCTTGTCTAACTTTTAACCCTTGTTTGGCCAGCCCCAGGCTACTCTTGGGAACTCATATGCATAAGGAACTGGGGCCATTTCAGAGCCTTTTACCCATTTATGGCTTCACAATAACTGGGTAGAAGTTTTGAAATTAACTCTCATCTGCCTCTCAGGACGACACACCTCCAGAATAGGGCATTCTCTTGAGAGTGGAAGGGAGGAAGGCAAAGTGAGGATTTATGATCCCCCTGTATGGGCAAAGCCTTGGGGTTCCTGCTTCTATTACATAGTCACTAAAGCTTAGAGGAATAAATGAGTAAATGAATCATATTGCAGAGGGCTTTGGAATCCAACGGACATAGGCTACAGTCCTTGTTCTGTATTTGTGTCAACTTGGGCAAGTCACTTAATCTTTAGGAGCCTAAGTCCCCCATCTGTAAAATGGATATCATAATTCTGCATTCATTAGAATAAAGAGGTAGTAACAAACAAAACAAAGAGACACCAAAATACAGTGCCTCAAGAAGGACACGTCTAATTCCCTCTCATGTATTGGTCCTGGGAGAACAGCAAAGGTTGATGGAGAAGTTCTGTTCGTGTGTTATGCCAGGACCTGGGCTCTTTCCACCTTGTTGCTCCACTTACCCTAGGACATTGTCTTCATGTCCATAGTCAAAATCAAGTGATCACCATGTGTGCACAGGAGTGGGAGGGAGATGATAGAGATAGAGATGATGGCGATAGAGATAGAGATAGAGATAGATAGAGACAGAGATAGAGATATCACAGCAAGGGCCTTGCCTTTGGAGTTGAAAATGACCCCAAAGTTGCACACATGGCTTGAAATAACATCCCATTGATCTAAATGTAGTCACCCAAAGAGCCTGAGAAATGCAGTCTAGTGGGGCAGCTACAACTCCCTTCCTATGAAAGAAGGGAATATTGCTCTTTGGTGGATAACCAGTTGTCTCATCAAAAATAGCTATGTCAGATGGCTGTAGTGAGGACTAAGCCATGTAATATGTATAACATGCAAAGCATAGGACTTGACACTCCGTCTGCATTTGAGAAATGGGAGCTATTATTTAATCATTTCAAAGGAATTATTTTAGGGTGAATGTTATAATAATGTAATCAGAGTGCACATTTTCTTGGTACTTTAGTGCAGCAGGGTGGTATGGAAAAAATAAAAGAACTCAGCTATAAATGAAATGTTTGGACAAGACTCAGGAAGTATATAACCTAAGAGCCAAAAGCCTTTTGTAGGATGTGACATCTGCTCTGGGCACCTCCCAAGGTGGAGTTGTGGACAAAGCATTGGCTCAGATGAGGTGTCCCTCAGATGAGGCCTAGGATATAAGGATTTTGCAATGGCTGGTGGCAACCTGTGACTTGGTTCTCATGCCACTGGCAGGTTCTGCCCATCACATTCAGGAGGAAGTCTTCAGGACTGGGAGAAAACCAGCAGGACATGCAGTTCTCACAGGATACCTGTGTCTAGTCTTAGCCCTGGGCAAATCATCTCACCTTTCTGAGATTCATTTTTTCCATGAACAAAGTGGGGACCTGAATCATGGTTACCCTATGGGGTGGTCATGAGATGAAGCAAGATAATGGGTATGCTGTAAGCTCTGAAGGGCTCTGCAGATGTGAGAAAGTAGGGTAATTAACTCAGAGTAGGGGAAATCCATCACCAGCAGTCAGGTGTGTCCCCCAGCCCTGCTGGGGCTCATGTGGTGGGTGGGTGGAGCTCACGTACCTGTCCAAGAGAAATGCCTTCCCATTCCCCTGGGAGTGGCAACGAAGCTGTCAGTCTTAATCAGAACTTCTTTCTGCAAGCCGCTTCCTTCATGTCATAAACTTGGCACACTTCAAACCTCTGCTTCAAGAGTTATTTTCTTTGAGTTTTATAAGTCGCCTTTACCCGGAGGAGACAGAAGCCTCCGCATTTCTTTCCACCTGGAAATCACCACTGTTCTGAGGCTGTCCTTGTTTCGCTGCTAAAGACATATTTGTATGTCTACACCCCACAATTTTCCCATCTAACTTTCATTAAAGCTAATTGGCATCACAAGATTAAGACAGGCAGCAAGAGACAAAGAAGTCAGTACTAAATTCTGTCTAACCAGGTGGCTGGGAAGGTGACAAACTTCTGGAGGAAGGGACAACACCAAGTGTGAGTCCCAGGCTGCTGGCTTGTGTCAAGTGTCTTCAGAGCAAGCTGCAAAAGTGTGCTCTGTACCCCCATGTTTATTGCAGCGCTAGTCAAGAGAGCCAAGATATGGAATTAACCCAGCTGTCCAACGACAGATGGATGCATACAGAAAATGTGGTATACATACACAGTGGAATAATATTCAGCCACAAAAAAGGAAATCCTGTCGTTCAAAGCACAATGGATGGAAGTGGAGGGTACTGTGTTAAAGGATATAAGCCAAGAACAGAAAATTAAACACCACATGTTCTCATTCATAGGTAGAAATTAAGAAAAATTGATCTTATAGAAGTAAAAACTAGACCAGAGGACACTAGAGGCTGAGAAGGGTAGGGGAAGAGAAGATAAGCAGAGATTTGTTAAGGGACACAAAATTACGCTAGATAGGAGGAATAAGCTCTAGTGTTCTATACCTCTGGAGGATGACTGTAGTTAACACTAAGATATCCTATAGTTTCAAATAGCTAGAAGGAGGATATTGAATGTTCCCAATACAAAAAAAGGATAAATGTTTGAGATGACAGATATGCTGATTACCCTCACCTGATTGCCAAATGTTATATGTATAGAAACATCACTATGTACCTCGCAAATATGTACAATTATTATGTCAAAAATTAAAAGAAAATTTAAAAGTGCACTTTGGATAGAGCCATAGCCCAGAATCCATGTGTGAGGTAGGGAATTAGACATCTTCCCTCTTCACTTAAACTGGCCTGAAAGATATTTTCACCCTTTTCTCTCTCTCTCTCTTTTTTTTTTTGAGATGGAGTCTCGCTCTGTCACCCAGGGTGGAGTGCAGTGGCACGATCTTGGCTCACTGTAAGCTCCACCTCCCCGGCTCAAGCAATTCTGCCTCAGCCTCCTGAGTAGTTGAGACTACAGCTGCGTGCCACTATACCTGGATAACTTTTGTATTTTTAGTAGAGACAGGGTTTCACCATGTTGGCCAGGCTGGTTTCAAACTCCTGAACTCAGGTGATCCACCCGCCTCGGCCTCCCAAAATGCTGGGATTACAGGCGTGAGCCACTGTGCCTGGACCCTTTCTCTTTTTTATAGTAGTTGAAATAGTTAATTCATATTGCAGTCATGACAGTAACCATTCATTGGGCATCTTCTGTGCTCCTGTCTGGGTTGGAGGCTGGATCTGCACTTGGGTTTCCACAGCGGCTGTAGGGAAGCTGTGGTTACCTGCATTTTCCAGATGAGGAAGCCGAGGCTCAGAGACGTTTCATGGTTTGCCTGAGACTGCACGAACAGTAGAGGGCAGAATGAGGGTTTAAGCCCCAATCTATTTGGCTTCAGAGCCAGGACACAGCGAGGTGAACGCAGGAAGGGAAGAGAATACTTTATCTGGTGTCATGTCACTTGGAGATACCTTCCCAGGAAAGCTGTCTTTTGGCTGGCTGGGCCTCCGGGCTTCCCTCTGTCCAGGGCTGATGTTTGCAGGGTCTATGAAAGACTGGCTCAGGCCATCCTGATTCAGCCCCTCTGTATCCTGCTTCAGGCCCTGGGCTCTCCGGAGCCCAGAGTCCACAGAATCCAGTGGCTTGTCACCCTCTTGGGAACAGGACCCATTTAACATGAAAACACTCCAAACATTTTTCCTATCTGTTTAGTATCTTAATTGAAAAAAGCAAAATGATTAAAAAGGTACTTTTAATTTAATAATACATGAAAATAGGCCTGTATTTTATTCATCATGACATCTAGGTAAATTGGCAATAATGGTACAGATATCATAGACAATTCACAGAGGAGATACAAACAGCCAGTAAGTAAGTGTATGAAAAGATGATCAATCTCACTGGTAATCAGGGAAATGCTAATTAATGCAACAATAAGACATGATTTCATCCATTAGATAGGCAAAAAGTAAAAGTCTAATGTTATCTAGTGATGCTCAGGGTATGGGGAAATGTTTACTTTCATTTATTTTCTGTTCAGGGGTATATAAATCAATGCAGCCCGTTCGGAGGGGAATATAGTAGTGATTATTAAAACATACACACACACACACACACACACACACACACACACACACACACACACGCTGTGGCTTAGCAACTTCACTTCTTGATAACTCTTCCAGTGTACAAGGTGAGATACACGTTGAATCACCGTATGAAATAGCAAAACCACTGGAAATAAGTTAAATATCAATAGAGTCATGTTTACACAAATAAAAGAATATTCATACAATGGAATACTATGCAGCCATTACAATGAGTTAACAGATCAATATGTGCTGAAAGAGAAAGAAAGATTTCCAAGGTATATTGTTGAGTAAAACAATAGTATCCCCTATGATATTATGTGGCAGCCAAGAGAATGAGCCTTGTACACCCCCAGGGGGCGTTACTGATGGAGGATCCCAGTTGCCACACTTTGAGATCCATCGCTGCGTCTGAATCCAGGCCACGCCTCCCATGGGCTGCTGGCCGGCAGTGACTGGATGTGGGAAGCAACCTGTCGCTAGATGAAAGGGGACTCTTTATCCGCCAGCTTTGAGCTCCAGAACTCTCCGGTGCAGCCTGGCATGCTTCCACCTACCCTCCATTACCCTTTCCTCACTCCGGGAGACCACACTCCATTGAGGTCTGCTGGTTATCCCAGGGTTGTCCTTACTTCTTGTCTGTTTCCTCCCTATATGTCTCCTTCCTTGTTTTTTCTCATACAGGATTTTTCCTTAATAGGATTCTTACACATTTAATCCAGTTGTGATGTCTACTTCTTTGAAGGCCCCCGGATATGCATGCTATGAATGCAGTGGTTCTCAAACTTCAGTGATCATTAGAATCTCATGAATGGTTCTCAAAGTTTAGTGAGCATCAGAATCACTGGGGGGAACTTTATTTATTTATTTATTTATTTATTTATTTATTTATTTATCTATCGAGACGGAGTCTTGCTCTGTCTCCCATTTTGGAGTGCAGTGGTGCGATCTCGGCTCACTGCAAGCTCCGCCTCCTGGGTTCATGCCATTCTCCCGCCTCAGTCTCCCGAGTAGCCAGGACTACAGGCGCCCGCCACCACGCCTGGCTAATTTTTTGTATTTTTTGTATTTTTTTTTTTAAGTGGAGACAGGGTTTCACCGTGTTAGCTAGGATGGTCTCGATCTCCCTATCTCGTGATCCGCCCGCCTCGGCCTCCCAAACTGCTGGGATTACAAGCGTGAGCCACCGCGCTCGGCGGGGGGAACTTTATAAAACCCAGATTGCCAGACCCCGCCTCTGCAGTTTGTGATTCAGTAGGTTTAGGGTGGGACCTGGGAATTTACGTTTTCACAAGTTTTGTGGTAATGCTGGTGGCAAAGGACTACAGTTTGAGAACCACTCTGTTAATGTATAACACACAATTTTAATATTTGTATAAGTTTGCCTATGTATGTACACGTGAAGAAAAATATCTGGGAAGCATCACAGCAAAGTGATAATGGCGTCTTTCTCTAGAGAAGTCAATGGGATTAAAGTCAGCATATTATGTTATGAACTCTGAAGTCACACATCCTGGGTTCAAATCCCAATTTTATAACGTGCTAGCTGTGGGGACCTAGACACGTTCTTAACCACCCCGTGCCTCGGGTTCTCATTTGTAAAATGTTGGTAGTTATAACATCTCTCGATAGTTATAACAATCTCTCGAGTTGTCTGGAGAACATGAATTAATACATGGAAAGTACTTAGAACTTTGCATGTTTAGCACTTGTCCTATACCTCTCGGATATAGGAAGGGCACTGTAAATGCTTACTTTATTTTTCAAAAGAAATGCTGGTAATTGGTTCTTTAACTCTATCAGTTTGAATTTTTTTTTTTACAAGAATTGGTAATGTGTTACTCATATAATTAAAGCCTTTAAATACAAAGAAGAAAAATAGTTGTGCGTACTTGTGTGTACAAGGCATATTCTATATTCAATCTACATGCAGTGTTTGGTGAATAAATGAAGACACAGATTCCTTGCCAACTTCTTTCCCACCTTCCATCCCCTTGAAGGCCCTAAATTCAGTTATGAGCCTTTATTTTATTTATATATTGACTTATTTTTTATTTCAATAAAATAATAAATACATATATAAATAAAATAAAGGTGGGGGAACAGGTGGGTTTTTTTGGTTACATGGATAAGTTCTTTCTGAGATTTTCGTGAACTTGCCACCCGAGCTGTGTACACTGTACCCAATGTGTAGTCTTTTGACCCTCACGACCCTGCTTAATCCCCAAAATCCATTATGTCATTCTTTAGCCTTTGCGTGCTCATAGCTTAGCTCCCACTTATAAGTGAGAACAGACGATATTTGGTTTTCCATTCCTGAGTTACTTCACTTAGAATAATGATCTCCAATTCCATCCAAGTTGCTGCAAATGCCATTATTTCATCGTTTCTTATGGCTGAGTAGTATTCCATGGTGTACGTATGCCACATTTTCTTTATCCACTTGTTGCTTGATGGGCATTTAGAATGGTTCCACATTTTTGCAATTGCAAATTGTATGGCTATAAATATGTGTGTGCAAGTGTATTTTTCACATAATGACTTCTTTTCCTCTGGGTAGATACCCAGTAGTGGGATTGCTGAATCAAATTATAGTTCTACTTTTAGTTTTTAAAGAGTCTCCATACTGTTTGTCATAGTGATTGTACTAGTTTACATTCCCACCAGCAGTGTAAAAGTGTTCCCTTTTTACTACATCCACACCAACATCTATTGTTTTTTTGTTTTTAAATCATGACCATTCTTGCAGAAGTAGGGTGGTATCACATTGTAGTTTTAATTTGCATTTCCCTGATATTTAGTGATATTGAGCATTTTTTCATATGTTTTTTGGCCATTTGTATATCATCTTTTGATAATTGTTCATGTCCTTTGCCCACTTTCTAATGGGATTTTTTTTCTTTCTAGTTAATGAGCCTTTAAATAAGGCAACTGCCACTGCTTTGTTGGCCAAATTTAAAAAAATTGCTGTAACCCAAATACAAATAAGGCCCTATGTGGCCCAGTCCGTACAGGGTTATAATCGAAGAAGCACAATCCATCGGGCAAAACTAATTAAAAATGAAGTCCCCAAACACACAGAAATATTAAAGGAGAGCCATTGAACAACCTCAACAACAGTTCTTAAAAATCTCTCTTTCTCTTCCTCCCCAATTCTTCCCAAACAGTTGTTCGGAGGTTTCCACATTCCAATCTCTCTGCACTCCACACCCCCAAAAACTCTTCCTGATTGGGAATCAGGTTTTCCCTTTTCCTGCCCTCTCTCCTACTCCCAAGTTCTTTCAGATCTATATCAATGTATTCTCTCTGTGTTCTTTGTATTTTGATTTTTACTTCCCCATTCCTGAATTCAGCACACAAACAAAAGCCGAGATTAGCCCAAGAAGAGAGATTTCTCCAAACTCCCCATTGCACTATTCCTCTAACAATTTGTCTGCATATGCAACCCAGAAAGCCCAGGGAAAGCCTGGGTACACTTGCCTGTTAACAGTGGAGGTCCCTGTCACACTGGATTCATCAAGGAATCAGTTAATTAAGCCTGAGTGCTAACAGACCTCCTGTTTTTTAAAAGGAGACACTGCTGCTGTAGGAAGTTCCCTTTTCCCGGGCACATAATCCTATTTTAACATTGCGCTATTGGCCATGAAACCTTCCTGCATTAGGCAGATTATCAAGTAAATCATGTCCCACTTAGCAGGAGAAGGGTGATGAAGAAGTAAGAAGTTAGAACAACCTCCTTTTTTAAAAAGAATTTTTGGTTTGTTTTTCCAAATTTCTTTATATATTGATTTATTTAACAGTTATTTTCTGAATCTTAAGCTAAAGGATACACATATGTTATCTCGTTCCCTCCTTGCTTGCTACTCCAGCTATGAAGTTGCCATTTTTCAGAGGAATAACCTGGGGCTCAGGGAAGTCAAATAAAAACTCGCTTAAGGTCACTCAGCTCCTAAGTGGCAGAGCTTCTGTGATCTTTTCACTGTAGTAGCTATTTTGCTAGAATAGGAAGTAGCGCAGTTCAGCTCCATTGTTCACTATGTCTATGAGATTAAAAAAGTTTCTTATATCTCTAAGCCTCACTTTTCTCATCTGCAGATCGGGTTTTAAATACCCAGCTAAGGGAACTATTATGAAAATTGAATTAATTTACAGACATGAAAGTATTTAGCTCAGCACCTAATCCACTGTAGGTGTACTGCAAGCTTTCTGGTGTACGTGTTCGTTTTTACAGAAAGAAAACCATGGCCAGCATGACTGTGGCTGATTTTGTAGGTTAGATCACTTCCTACTCATCACAACTCCCTTCTAACTTATCTTTCCGTATTGTAGATGCCATCAAGCTAAAAACAAAGCAAAATAAAGCTACATTTCCCAGACTCTTTTGCAGCTAGAAATCTGCATATGATCTGAATTCTGTCAAGTAGCTGTACCATGCAAATCTTGGAAGTGAAGTGAGCAATAGCACTTGGCCGCTATGCACAGGAAGATCAGATGTGCTGGGCAGTGTGGTGTAGGCATCTGTGTCAGAGCTGGCTAGGGTGAAGTTCCTGCAGCCCATTGCTCAGCATCATCAGTTCTGAAGAGTAGGCCAGAGGGACCTTGTGTTTCACAGTATAACATGGTCCCATGGCGTGGGTTGCTATTTCTCCTAGCAAAGTGGCCCTTCGCTATGATATTGCTTGTGGCATTTGAATCTAGTTTTCCAGCCCACCTAGAGATTCTATGATCTGTATAATCCTCCTTAAGAAATCTTTTTCTATACATCATTCTGCTACAAAGACACATGCACACGTATGTTTATTACAGCACTATTTACAATAGCAAAGACTTGGAACCAACACAAATGCCCATCAATGATAGATGGGATAAAGAAAATGTGGCACATATTCACCATGGAATACTATGCAGCCATTAAAAAGAATGAGTTCTTGTCCTTTACAGGGACATGGATGAAACTGGAAGCCATCATTCTCAGCAAACTAACACAGGAACAGAAAACCAAACACTGCATGTTCTCACTCATAAGTGGGAGCTGAACAATGAGAACACATGGACACAGGGAGAGGAACATCACACACAGGGGCCTGTTGGGGGGTGAGGGCCAAGGGGAGGGATAGTATTAGGAGAAACACCTAATGCATGCAGGGCTTAAAACCTAGATGTTGGGTTGATGGGTGCAGCAAACCACCATGGCACATGTATACCTATGTAACAAACCTGCATGTTCTGCACATGTGTCCCAGAACATAAAGTATAATTAATTTTTTTAAAAGAAATCTTTTTCTGCTTAAATTGACTAGCATAGATTGCTGCTGTCAAAAACTAATATTCAAAGACTGACATGGTATCATCTAGGAAAATGGAACTGGAAATGTCACCCTTTAGTGTCCAAGTTTTCTACTGGCATGTGACCAGCTTTCTGAACTAACATATTTTTAAATACCCAGTATGGTTCCAGGTGGCACTATCAAGGCAAGGAAAAAGACTGATGGGGGAACAAAAAGAGTTTCTGAGTTTTCTCTTGATTTTTATTTTATGAATTATTTTAACTATCTGTAGTAACTTCACACTAACAGTCCTGATGCACCAGGAAATGCTGACTATAAAGGTAACAGGGACATTTGAAAATTTAAAACCAAAATTATAATTCTGCAAAACAATGAAGGAAATCTCCAGGTCCCCAACAGCAAATCATATCTATGGTTAGCAACTGGTATAGTTCTAATTACTGGTTAAATGGAAAACCAAAATACAATATTTGGACAAGATTAACAAAGATTCTGCATGATGAAGAGATAGCATAGAACATCTCACAGCAAGCTAGGGAGAATAAGATATTCAGTCAAAGAGCACCAGCTTCCTGTTCAGCCACGTGCAGAGTGACTCTGGACAAGTTAAGGGCAGAATATCTACATAGCTTACTTTACTTTGTGGTGAAAATTAAATGAGACAAAGCCTGGGAATGGGCCCACCACATAATAAATATTCAACTCATGATGGATACTTCTTGTTTTCCTTTTACCTATTTCAGTAAATAGAGCGGTATAGCACAATCAGTTGCTACACTTCTGAAATATTCTATGTGCATTGAATTTTGAAATATCAAGTAAGACTTGACCTATGTTGGGGGGACCCATTGTAAAACTTTTTTTTTTTTTTAATTTTGCAAACTGAAGCTCTTTTTGTGATGTGGGCAGCTTTTCATGTAATTTCTTAGCTTTCTAAGTTTGGATTTTTGCCTGAAGTTTCATATTTTGTGCAAGGACAGGGCACCCTTCTCTCTCAAGCTTCAAAATAAGGATGGCCTTAGGAATGCTCATTGTGGTTAGTCACCCTAAATGGGCTTACAGACATCAGAGCCTGAGGGTAAGGGAATCAGGCTGATGAAATGAGAACCACATCGAACATCTGTTCCTTGGTGGCAGCTTTAAAGGAATCTGCTTTACTTAAATGGGTACCTGTGAGCAACAGGTAGAAATCTGCCAGGGTGTTGGTCTGTGTCTCTGAAATCCTCTACTCCCCTTTCATGTCACCCATCCTATCTCCCACAGTTTTCAGTCCTCTGCTAAGCTCTCTACCACCACACCAGATGGTCACCTCCACCATTGTTAATTCTGGTGATCAGTTTTCCACATGTCCTCCATCTTGACTTGTCACTGCCTTCGGGTAAGATGCTGTTACTGCCTTCTGGCTTCGTGCAGTAGACTAAATTGAGACCAGACTCACTCCAGGCACACTCTGCCTTGGTCCTTGGGATGTGCTAGGGAGAGGCATTGGATACTTTCTCTAAAGTACTGTGTGGTAGAGACCAGTGGTTTTCTTCCAATGTGCAATTTCCCTTCCTACCACAAATACTACATTTCCAAGCCTCCCTTGCAGCTAGGTGTGGTCATGTGACTAAGTTCTGGTCTTTAAGAAGTAAGAGGGTTTTCTGGAAAATATCCTTAAGAGGAAGAACATGCCCTTTCCATCCCCTTCCCTCCACTCCTTCTTCTTTTTCTCTGGATAGTGCTAAAGATGTGATGGCTGGAGCTGTGGCAGCCAATTAGGACCATGTGGAAGAAGCCAGTGCTGGCAATGACAGAGCAACAAGGTATGTGAAGCCCGGGATTCTGATGATCGTGGGGCTGCTTTGCTAGTTCTGGACTGTTGACCTGTGGATTTCATGTATGTAAAAGACAAATACATTTATTTCTTAAGTCACTCTCATTTTTAGTTTCTTGTTGCTAACAGTTGAACCTAATCCTAATTGGTGTACAGACAGAAACTCTACCATGCCATGGGGTAAAAGACCACATGACCAGAAGCCTGGAGGTAGGATTTTATCCACCACCCATCACTCTTCTTAAGAATCACAGCACTCACCTGCTTTCCCATCTATAAAAGGGGCAGAAAAATGGTTCTTAATTTATTTTGAGTTACAGAACTCTGAAAAATGTTGCTTAAATCTGTGGGGTCATCTCCTAAAAAAATATAGATAGATACAAATATGCAAAGTTTTGCAGAGGATATCAGGAGATTCCTTGGAGACCTCTGTAGCGGGTTGACGAATTCCTTATTGGTCTAAGCACTAGGAAATTAGAACCAGAATTCAAGAAGATCTTTCAGCTTTAGGAATAAATCATTCTCATTTCTTGGTTGTACATTATTGTTTTAAAATACTTTTCAATTCTTTTCAACTAGGAACAAAATCAAAACACATCTGAAAAAAGACACAATCCCAAATCTCCCAGCAGAGTACATTTCTGGATCTTATATCTATATAATACATACTCATATATAAAAATACATCATATGTAAATATATACTACAATTATATATGTGTGTATACATATCTGTGCATATGTATATCCATGCACATATATTTACATACACATATATATACATATATATGTTTATATACACAGATACATATATAGACAATAGATATACATATATAATACAAAAATTGTATACATACAGTTAGGAATTTTTTTTGGCTTCAAGGTATTTAGGTAGATATGTGATAAGCCGGAAACCGTCTGTATCTGCCAGCTTGGAAAGGGCCCTTGTCACTGTGTTAGTTCCAATCCTTAAACCTTCAGGTCAGCTCCTACTTGGCACCTTTCTGGCTAAGTCAGGAGGCCACAGCGCCAATGGATCACACACACTGAGCGGCCCCTTGAATAAAGCCAGCACTTTGGGTCTGGGGTGCATGGAGGAACCAGTGAGACATGCTCAGCTCTGAAATTGCCAGCACTTACTCCTTCTCTAGATAAGCAGTGGTAAATCCCTGCCACCGTCCCTCCGAGGTGTTTCCAGTAGCACCGCTATTAAGTGACCACTGAAGGCCAATAAAGAGCGAAAGAAAGAGGGAAGGCCAAGGAGGTGACTTCGATGACCACATTTTGCCACTTAGAGGTTACCCAGATTTTGCAAAACTGTCTTCCTTGTTTACTTAGCTGTTTCTACATAGGAACAAAAGGACCTTTAAAAAAAAATAAAAGCTGAGTAAGAGGCTTGGCTGTATTCTTAGACCCAAGTTTTCCACAGGTTAGATTAGCTATAAATTAACCAGTCTGCAAAATATATAAATAAATGAATTGCTTTGTTTGAGCTGTCTCCAGTAGGGCTCTGCCTGCTTGTTATGAAGCCTGGTGGCCGTTCTACTGCCCAGTGCTTTTATAAATACTAATGAGTGACATATTGAGAAAAATTGTACCTACAAAAGCAAAGTCTTCTTCCATGCAAATCAGGCCCCAATTCCCCACAGATAAGGATCTTTTTGATGGAACACATGCAAAATCTCCAGCTCTTAATTCTTTCATTAGTATTCCAGGCAGATGGCTGCCAAATAACAGAGAAAACTGTCTGAATTGCTGTGTCTGAAACCTAATATTGATTTGTTTAATAGTGTCAGGAAGTCAAAATTCACAAATCTCCTGTCGATTGTTTATGAGGCAGTTAGCAGAGAATTGGTTGCCCCTGCTTAATTAATAACTCATTACTGAAATTTGATTATATGCTTGAATGCTTTAAATGGGTTCTAACACAGCGTCTGCAAAGTGGCGTAACGACAAGGTAAGGCGGCTCAGGAAGCTTCTCTATTTAGACTTGTGCCATTAGAATTTCCCCACAGTCATACGACACAGGCCTCTGGTGACTTTCCTCCTAGGGGCAACCTCCCTGGTGTTAGTGTGTTGGTTTAAAAGGTGTTTTGGGGTCCCCTGGACTGAAGAGAGGGTGGGTCTAAAATTTGGGGTGGAGACATTTCTAAAAAAACACTAGATGCGGACGTAGCGTATTAGTCACTTGATCAGAAGAGACACATTTGTGGTATTATCTGTAGGTGTGCAAATTTTAAGGTAGGAGCTCTGACGGAGGGGATTAGCTGGTGAGAAGATTGACAACATTCTATTATTCAAGTGTTGTTTTGAAAAAATAACAATTCAGCATGGCCAGTCACCCCATGTGGACAGACTGGCAGGATCAGAGCCGAGGGTGTTCCTGCATTATCTGATCTTGCACTCCGAGGCTGGGGGTCTGTGGGAGGCTCTCACAGTTCCACGCAGCCCAGTGCCAGGGACAGATGGGGAAAGTTAAGGTGACATCAGAGGATAAGCATGTCTCTGCTGTATCTCCAGATTAAAACACGAATGCCTTTGAGAGATAACACCCTCCGAAGGTCTGGCATGGGCATGCCAGGCACTACCATGGGCTGGCAAGGGCACTGCCCTCCTGACCAACTTATAGCCCCCACTCTGCTACCCCACCCATCAGAAAACTGGCTTTCAGGAGGGGTCGACTCCAGCCCAGCCTGAGTCGGAGCAACTCTGAATCCCCTTCTATTTTTGTTTTAGGTCCAACTAGGGGGAGAAAGCAGAAGGGAGGGGCTTCCTAGCTTTGCCCCTTTCTGTATCCTGCTGGCAGCTGTGGCAGGGATTGAGTGTGAGGAGGCGTGGGGACATGAATGAGCTTCCCCACTGCAGCATTTGCCTTGAGTGGAGGATGGGGTAAACTTCCCAGTGTAGCCCAGAAAAAAATCTAGCTCACAATGGCTAAAGAATGTTGACTTAACAGCTATATAGGCACCTGCAGACACAGGTTGTATGACTGGAGTGCATCTGTTGAACGCTGTTGCAGTCATATCACAGGCGAAATAGGACTTACTGGGCTAGCCTGTCCCTGGTCACTGTGAGTGCATCATTTTAGAACATCATTATTTTGGTAAAAAGGAAAGACCACATTCTAAGTTCCAAACAGCTGACTCATGAGCGGACTTTTGGAAGCCACCAATCCTTTGTCATTGAGAGCTGCCTGATCGCAGGGTCACACAGAAGTGTATAAAGGCCAGACTTCAGGCAGCCATGCGAGCATGCTCACAGAGGCCGAGTCGTGTGGCAAGCCTCCTGGAGAAGTCTGCAGCCTTCCTGCTCCTAAGAAGGTAAGGAGCAGCTCAAGGCGGTAAAACCCCAGGTGAAGGGACCCACAATACAGTTGGAAGATTTCAGAAGGAGAGGTCACTGCCAGCCGGGAGGGTGAGGGAAGGCTCCTGAGAGGAGGTAGAACCAGAATGGGGCCTTGAAGGTTGGGTCAAATTTCACTGGGGGGGTGGTGGGGCATTCCAGGCGGACACAGAAGTGGGCTGGTCAAAGGCAGGTCTCAGGACGGCGACTGGTCAGGCCGGCTGGAAAGGAGGGTAATATGACCGGCCTGTCTCCTGCCTGTGCTCTTAATTGAACCAGTCAAGCTTTCAAAATGAACAGTTGATCATTTGATTAAGAAGGGCCTTTGACTCTTTCAAGACCCACGGAGACTGATTTTTATCAAAGTGGATCAGAAAGGTTTGCGTGGAGGAATGCTGACCAGATTTGGAAGGAAGGTTGCTTGCCGCTCTTAGGGGCTGGCCTGAACTTCGCTTTCTCAAGGAAGTGTTCTTAGCTGGGTAGGCGTCCAGGACTGAGGCCGGATATTGCCACCCAGTTTAGGGTGGCTGGGTCCCAGGGCAATGCTTGCATTTGCTGGTGACAGGAACTTTATCAAGCCCTGCTTCAAAGATAAAACCTGGGCTTCTCCGAACAGCCTCCAATCAGGAATGCCTCCAAATGCTTCCACTTGCCTTAACTGCTCCGGTGCAAGGAAAGGTTGCTGCTAGTGTCTGCCATGAAGCCAATTTGTCAAAGTGCTATTAAGGATTTTCAGTTATACAAAAAAAAAAAAAAAAAAAAAAGAAGGAAAGAAAAAATAGAGTCAACTTTTTAAAACTCTAATTTATTATGCTTGATTACGCAGCTGGAATGGGAAGGTAGCTGCTGTTTGTAGTTAAATAACTCCTCACAATTTCTTAAAGAAATGATCTTCAAAGCTTTAACGGGTCAATGGCTCAAGTACAAAGGAAAGATTGATTTTCATCCTCCCACCCTTTGTTCCCAGAGTTTAAAACAGACACGTTTGGGTAAATTAGTTTGTCTGTGTTATTAATGGAAGAAGTTATTAAACTCCCATAAATATACAGTGGTATCTCGCTTAAAAGGCCAAATTTGTTTTAAGGGAAAAAAGTAAGAAAGAAAATGTGGAAAAGCGCAGAATGTCTATTAGTTATTCTTATTTCTTTTCTAGATGTGAGTTTGGAGCAGTGAGTTGGAGAAGTAGCTGGCTCTAGATTTATCCCCAAAGTGGTGGGATAAATGCCCGAGGAAGGAGACCCCAGCACTTCAAAAAAAAAAAAAAAAAAATCATCGTATTTGATGAAAAGCATTCAGAGACTGGAGTGTAGCAGGGGTGGGGATATGTAGAGGTAGAAGGGTGCAGGAAAGATATTCTTTCCATTGCCAATAAGATGATAAAGGACTACTCAGCTTTTAAACCTTAGGGGCTGGTGAACATTTGTTGACTGAAGGTAGAAGGGTTTTATCTACTCAAGGTACCTTTTTGGGAGAGGGGATCAGAGATGACTCACCCAAGTGAGGGAAGCAGCCCCTAGCCCACCTCCTAGGCCAGAATGTAGGGGAGACACAGTTGCAGGAGCCACGTATGGGGGACTGCACCCAAACAGCTGGAGTTCTGAGGCACTAGTGTGCTTATAAGGGTAATTCTCCAACTGTGTTCACTTTTAACAGTTTATAAACCCCGGGGTTCCATATCTCCTTTGAATCTCACAGTGACCCTGAAAAGGCTTGTGATCCTCCTTTTGCAGATGGTGAAAGGTAAACACAAAGCATTTTGGTTTTGCCCCTGAGTGGAAAAACAAAACACAGAAAAGTATTTGGAAAGCAGAGAAAAGTGAAAAAAAGAAAACCCAAGTTGCCACCAGATGACAGTTAGTGTTTCAAGTTCTTTCCTTTTAGACTTTTTTCAGTGACCATGTACACCCACGTTCATAAGCAGACCCACGCTTGCACATACACAAAGGCACACACAAATGCACGTGCACATACATGCACACAAACACACACACATACGTGTGTGCACACACACAAATGCACATGCACATACCCACTGAGTGCTCAGTGTGCTGGGGACTGTCACAAGTGCTTTTTACATACTCATTCATTTACACTTCAAAACAACTGTATTAGGTAGGCACTATTACTACCTGCATTTTACAGAAAACCGGCACAGAGAAGTTTTCACTTGCCCCAAGTCACACAGATAGTGGAGGTGGGAGTGGGTAAGGATGTGACAAACCAATTGGCTCCAGCCCCTGACCTGTGTTCCTAACCACTCTGCATTTGGCCTCTGCACATATCTGTGGAATTATTTAATATGATGAAATCATATGATAGCTACAGTATTGCATCCTGCCTTTTTTCCATTCAGTATTGCCTCATGAGTGTCTCTGATGCCATTGCAATTCTTCTAAAACGATTTTCAGTGGCTGCACCACCAGATGGAGATGTTTTGACTAGAGTTAACTGCCTTGCATGGGACCCACAACCCAGGATTAGAACCAGGTCCTCTGGCTCAGAGTTTAGCACTCTTCCCCTTATACACTGTTGAGATGGTCACAAAACAAAACAGAGAAAAAGCACGAATCCAAAAGTCACCAAGATGAGTTGTCAGATCTGGAAGTGGCCCTAGTACCTATTAGCTCTGGGCTAAGACTCTTTTTGTTACCCCCAGTTGACCCCATTTTAAACTCTGTGTGAAAAATTCATCTTTCAACTCAAGGCTAGGAAAACTTCTGTGTCCCCTGAGAAGCTGATATGCTTCTTTTCTTTCCTCCTTCATAAATGATTATTTTTCTCTTTTCACTTTTGCCACCAGGAAGCTCAGTGTTAAATCTGAAGTGAAACTGAAGAAACTATGTGGTCTCTTACGATTGGTTGCCACAACAGATATTGCCAGGTGTCCTCAAATAGTGACCTCCCATGTGAAGCCACCTTCCTCTGATCAGGCCTGGCAGCTTCACACTGTGGAGGGAGCTGAGAATAATAATCTTTCAAGGAACAGAAAACCAGACACCACATGTTCTCACTTATAATTGGGAGCTAAACAATGAGAACCCATGGACACAGGGAGGGGAACAACACATACTGGGGCCTGTTGGGGAGTGTGGGGTCAGGGGAGGGAGAGCATTGGGAAAAATAGCTAATACACACTGGGCTTAATACCTAAGTGATGGGTTGATTGGTTCAGCAAACCACCGTGGCACATGTTTACCTATGTAACAAACCTGCACATCCTGCACATGTACCCCAGAACCTAAAAGTAAAATTAAAATAAAAAAAATTGAGCATTCAATGTTATGACCTGTGCCACTCTTTATAAAGCTCATGAGCAACCATAATCCCAGTGTATTAGTCTGTTCTCATGTTGCTAACACATACCTGAGACTGGGTAATTTATAAAGAAAAAGATGTTTAATGGACTCATGGTTTCGCATGGCTGGGGCAGGGGGCACTCACAATCATGGTGGAAGGTGAAGGAGGAGCAAAGGCACATCTTACATGGTGGCAGACAAGAGAGCCTGTGCAAGGGAACTCCCATTCATAAAACCATTAGATCTTGTGAGATTCATTCACTGCCACAAGGACAGTATAGTGAAAAACGGCCCTCATGATTCAACTATCTCCACCTGGCTTTACCCTTAACACGTGGGGATTATTACAATTCAAGGTGAGACTTGGGTGGAGACATAGGCAAACCATATCACTCAGTTAATCATCCTCCCAAGCATCCTGAGAGGAAAGAATGGCTGAACTCAGCTCTATTTTGGAGATGAAGAAACTGAGGCTTGGAATAGAAGTGCCCAAGATCATGCTCAAGCCTCTCTCCGCTCCCTGGGACTCCTCTGAAAAGTACCATGAAGTCTCAGTGCAGAAGTGGGAATTCCTTTCCTTTCTCGTCTCCTAGTCTGGCTCTTCCCTTGTGTGTTGGAGTTTCCCACAATGCACCAGTATGTGAGCTGATTGGAGTTACTGCACTAAGCAACCTTTTAATATTTTGAAAGCTCTATATCAGTTTTAATAAATTCTGGTGCATGAAACTGGTTTTCCATTTACAATAGTAATATGCTCTTTTAAAATAAATGCATTAAATTTATAACAAAAAGCAAATCAATTTACAGTAGCATTTTGAGTAAGGAATAGATGGGTAGGTGTGCAGATATGACCAAACAGGTGAGACCACTGCTTCCTGCCACCCCCAGCCTCATTCTTAGCCCACAGCCAACTGAGAACTGCATTTGCATATACAGGAGCTAGTCTCACAGAGAGAACTCCAGAAGACCAAAATGTTTTCAGGAGCCAAAGGATGTAAAAATCTAATGTAAAAATCTCAGGCCAACAGTGAGGGAGATGCCTTAAGTCTGAAAGGCAATCCACCCTCTAAATCAAATATCCAATGATAAAGTGGTGGCAGGTTAGGGTCCCCTCAACCACCATGGCAGCCCCGTTAGTCTCTCTGCATCTCTGTGTTCATCTGTAAAATGGGTGATGACATCTATCTGGTTAGGTTAAGGTTAAGGTTACTTTCCCCAGGACTGACCAAGCTTGTGTCACCAAAAGGTACAATGTTCCTCTCTCCCTTCATCTGCTCAGCAGGCCCAGCCACACAACACAAATTAATTCACCCTTGGGTGAATTAATGGCCTGTGGGTGCAAAAAACCAAGAAGAATTAGCTCTGTGAGGCACGCCAGGCTCTGCAAACACTCTGTATGCCCATAGGGGAGTGACTGCGTGGGCCTCAGCTTGTTCATCTTGGGGATGAAAGGGGATGAACTACATCAAGTCTGTCAAATAGGTAAGAGCTTCATGGAGTGCTGTGTGTAGAATTCTGAGGCCACACCCAGTCTCTGTGAGAGCAAGGGGACCAGCGAGTGACTGCCAGCATTTATAGATGATGGCATGATTGTTAACATAGAAACGGCCCCAACAGTTGGGAGCCCCTGGACCACTGAGTTCATGGGTCCATAATCCCTAATTCTAGTTGTTTCTAGTTGCTCAAAAGGTAGCTCTGAGAAAGTCTGCCTACCTGTCTTTATTCCTTCCTTTCTCTCCTTTTCCCAGCCCCGTCTCCATGGTGATAATGTGATTTCCCCATCTCTTAGGAAGGCTGCTAGACTCATGTGAGTCATTTGTAGGAGCTGTACAATTTGTCATCCACTCTGAAACAATTTTGAGAATGAAAGGGAGCACGTTCAATAATTTTCCTGGGACCACAGTTGTAACCTAGGACTCTCCTGGGGAACTGATGTTACTTAAGGTGGTGGTTCCCAAACTTTACCATGCATGAGGATTGATGAAGGTAGAGGAGTTTTCTAGGCAGTATCCTCAGTATGGTTAGGGCCTGAGGACTGGCATTCTAACAAGTTCTCAGGTGCTATTGCTGCAGGTCCACGGACCACACTTTGAGGAGTCTAGGTTCACAGAACTCATTCACAGCATGTTCTTACTGATCCTTACAGAGAGCCCAAAAGGAAATGAAAAGTTATCAATAGTGTCATGCTAAGCTGGGGAACCGAGACTCAGAGAAGGTAAGTGACTAGCTCAAGGACACCCAGCTACAAGGGGAGAAGCCCTTATTTAAATCCAGAGTTGCCAACTTGCAGCCTCTGCTTGGCTCACCAGGCCCAGCAGCCTCTCAGCTTAGGAGCGTTTTAAGAGCTGAGCTGATCCCCCTGGCTCTGCAGCAATGCCTCTTTCTCTGCAAATGTTTCTGGCCTGGATTAAACCCAGCTCTTTTTGCTTCATAAAAACCACTTCAAGTCAGCCAAGAGTACTGTAATTTGGTGTAAGAAATTACTTTGGCAATGCTTTAGTCTATATTTATACTTAATTAATATTTTAATGTTTTCATATTTTTGATGTATCCATAATTTTAATGTTAAAATAATCAGATGTATATCGTAGAACACTGGTGTTAGGTGTTTTCTGTTTTACATCATTGAAATGGAGCTCCATTAGCCTGTTGCTCAACTTCCATACACTAAATCCTCATGTGCATTTTTTCAGGAATGTAGTAGGAGGCTGCCTGTATCATTTAACCTCTCTATGCCTCATCTATAAAAGGGGCAGGGAATAGTGCTTCCATAATAGGAGAGGTGTGGAGATTAAATGAATTAATTCACATTAGCGTAATTAGAGGAGAGCCTGGAAAATACGGAGTGCTCATAAAGCAAGCTCTTCCTTTTTAAATTCTCTGCTGGACTCCTTTTTATTCTTTTGTCACTTTTATACCTTCCCATCCATGAGCTCTTTCCACACACAGGCTGAATTTTCTTCCCCACTATATTCCTTCAAATCTTGCACACAGTAGGTGACTAAGACCTACTTATTATGTAAAATATTTAGGAATCCCAGAAACTCATCTTTATACTGCGAAACCATAAAACCCAAAGCCTGAGTGATGAGCCATTTCATTGAGGCCCCATGGAGGTTGTTGAAACAGCCCAGATTGGCCGTGACCCAGCCTCAGCATCTCTCTTCCAGCTGCATGGAATGAACTCTGGGCTTCACAGCACTCACTGTTCCAGACATGAGACCTTATAGGATTTCCACTGTGAGTTCCACTCTGGGCTTGGAAAGCCTGGAATCAATAGATCCAATGGGGAATGAAAGTGAATTGGGTGGGTCTCATTCAGCCTTGCTGGCTGCTGATGGATTTGGGAGGGATGAACAATTTCCTCAGGATGCCTGGTTATGAAAGGAAAAAGAAAAGCAAGAATCTCATTAGATATGGGAGGTTTTGTGGTTTGGTTCAAAATCAGAATCAAAAGTGAGAACCAATCTCACATTCAATGGCCAAAGATTTAGACTTTTTAAAATGAAAATTCTCATTCATTAGTTGCTTAATAAGCACAGAAATTTCGTGGTGCTCAGAGGTGGTGACAGGAAGAGCTTTATTGAATCTCACCAGGTCTATGGGTTTTGGGGTCTCTAGCAGAAGTTTGAACATATCTCTAAAGAAAGAGCCAATTAAACAAGGAGAAGGCATAAGCTGAGTACATCTCAGATAGTGAGAAAAAGTACCTGACTCAGGAAAATGTTTTAGTTAATGCTTGCTGTGAAACAAACCACCTGCAAACACAGGGGCTTCAGCAACTACCATTTGTTTATGATTCAAGGGGTCAGCAAATTAGGCTGGGCTCAGCAGGGCAGTTCTTCTTTCCTACGTAAGCTTCCACATGCATCTATAGTCAGCTGCAGGTCAGGCAGGGTGGTTTTGCTTCTGGAGGTTAGCTGGCTATTAGCTGGACAGTGGGGACAATTGGGCCATTTATGTCACGTTATCCAGCAGGCTAGCCTGTACCTGTTTAGGTGGTGGCAGCAGGATTCAGAGAGACAGAGAGAGAGAGACTGTAAAGGCATGAACAATGCCTCTTAAGACCTAGGCTCAGAATTGGTGCAATGTTGCTTCTGCCACATTTCACTTGCTAAAGCAAGTCACAAGGCCAACCTAGATTCAGAAATACATTCTGCAAAAAATATATTCCACCTCTTTAGGGAGGGAGCTGCACAGTCACATTGCAAAGAGGCGTGGATATTGGGGAGAGTTGGAAAATTGGGGCCATTTTGCAAACTACTACAGATAAGACTAATTAAAGGCTGTTGTTAGAGGAGTGACATAGATAAGGAAACTGTGTACTGAGAATGAGCATTGCTGAGGAGTTGGAAATTCTACTTAGCTTCCTGCTTGACCTTTTGGAGAAGAGACAAGCCTATCTGTGTGTGTGTGAGTGGGTGGCGGGTGGGGGGGGGTGTGTAGTTAGGGGATGGTGAATGGCATGAGGTTTATATCCTGATCCACCACTGATTAGCCATGTGGCTTTGAGAAACTCAGTGAATCCATCTTAGTCTTGATTTTTCCCATCTGTGAAATGGGATCTCAGTTTCTATCTCTTAGGGTTGTTGTGAGGATGAAAGAGGCAATGGGTCTGGCATACGGCAGGCACTAGAAAAACGAAAAACAGCCACAATAATGAGTAATATATGATATCAATCAAGCAGCAAATAACAACTTATATGATGAAATGTGAGTAATAATGAGTAATTAAACTTATCGTCAGCAAATGAGCCTGGCATATCCTATCCTAGAAGGCAAAATGGCATTCCAGATTTATACCAGCAAAGCTGCCATCTCTGTGAGGCAATTACCAATTCAACCCTCAGAACTGGCCACTAGCCACTTAATACCTCCACGGTCTCAGATGTCACCCAGGGCTCTGTGGGGTCTGGTGACACACTCGGACCTGGGTCTGACCCTGGCCCTGCACACAAGTCCAAGTGCAATGAGGAGAGGTCTTACTGAGGAGGCAAGGCAGCCTCTTACCAGGCTCAGGAAAAAACCTCTGGTTTTGCTCTTTGATCCATGTGCTGGTGTCTCTGGATGGGAAAGATTAGGAGAATGACCAGAGAATTATGAAAAGCTCTAGCTTAGCCATCCTGAAAACACAATATACTGCATGGTCCAATCTGGCGGCTACTGGCCACATGTGGCTATGGAGCACATGAAATGCAGCTAGCTAGTGCAACCAATAACTGAATCTTTATTTTTTACTTTACTTTAAGTTCTGGGATACATGTGCTGAACATGCAAGTTTGTTACATAAGCATATATGTGCCATGGTGGTTTGCTGCGCCTATCAACTCATCATCTAGGTTTTAAGCCCTGCATGCATTAGATATTTGTCTTAATACTCTCCCTCCCCTTGCTCCCCCACCCGCCAACAGGCCCCAGTGTATGATGTTCCCCTCCCTGTGTCCATGTGTTCTCATGAAGAACCGAACCTTTGAGTTATTTATACAAGCACATGTGGCTAGTGGTTAGCATGTCGGACAGCACAGTTCCAGACAGCTGAGCCTCTGAAGAAAAGGGGCCCTGGGAGGTTCTGAGTGACGTGGCCATCACCTCTTACCTTAGTGGTTTGGAGATCCTGTCTCAAGGGTGCATGGGAGTCAGACAAGGGTTTGGATGTGTTTGGTCAGCTGAGCAGCAGGTCCTTGGTAGTCTTCAAGGTTATTGCCTGGACTCTCCCTTCCTATGTCTAACAGTGCTGAGCCAAGAGGAAAGCTGATAATTCTCGAGAAATTGAAAATCCAATATAGAGCTAGCTTCTCTGCCACCTTGCCCTTTTCTGAGTGGCACAGCCACTTGTAGCTCCCAGGAAGGCCAAGGCTTTGCATGCTACTTCATTCTTTATTGGGCAAAAAACAGACCCAGCTGTCCTGCCAGGGAGAAAGGAGAGGACCCTTACGAGAAGGAGAGGAGTCCTTCCCGTTTGGATGGTTGCTTTTTTTTTTTTTTTTTTTTTTTTTTGAGACGGAGTCTCGCTCTGTCGCCCAGGCTGGAGTGCAGTGGCGCGATCTCGGCTCACTGCAAGCTCCGCCTCCCGGGTTCACGCCATTCTCCTGCCTCAGCCTCCCGAGTAGCTGGGACTACAGGCGCCCACAACGGCGCCCGGCTAATTTTTTGTATTTTTAGTAGAGACGGGGTTTCACCGTGGTCTCGATCTCCTGACCTTGTGATCCGCCCGCCTCGGCCTCCCAAAGTGCTGGGATTACAGGCGTGAGCCACCGCGCCCGGCGGTTGCTTTTGAATAAAAGGGGCCCCAGGATCCAATGTGGATTTTGAAGACATTAAGATAGCTCATGAACCTGTGTGTGTGTGTGTGTGTGTGTGTGTATGGGCACAGGTGTGCATATGCACATGCACACACAGTTCACTCATGAAAGAGCTGACTTTTGGAACATCAGAACAAGATGCCTTGGTCTGGAAAAACTGGAGGCTTTGCTCCATTTTAATTGGGTTCGAAAAGATGATGAACTAAATCTGCCTCTGGGTTTGCTTTTGAAACTCATATTGGAATTTATTTCAGAATATTATTCCATAAGCAGAATGCTGCTTATGGAAGCGATGGTGGATTTGGCCCTGAGATTTTTTTTCTCCAATTGCTTTTCAACTCTAGCAGCAATAAATGGCCCAAACCAGTCACAGTCTTTGTGTGTAAGCTGATGACAAAGGCCACTCTCTACCCACCTCACCAGGCTCTCAACCGCCCAATATTTCTTAAACTTGGGACTTTATTGCAGGCAAACGTCTTAATGTCCTTTAAAAGATAGACTCTTTCTGGATCCTTCAATTAATTGACTGTGGTGGATACCAGCGGCTCCTGAATGGGCTTTTCTGCAGTGGCATGGGCAAGATTAGTTTTCTGCTATCGCCATAATTTACAAGGCTCACATAACCATGTAACGACTTGGTGATTACATGGGAAATATCGTATAAATACATAGTAATTACAAGTTCATGCAGATTACTTGGTATATACATTTGAAGTTACTGAGTAGTTCAAAGATTAATTATCCTGTAACTGGCAGTATTTAAATCATCTTTTCTCGTATACGAATACATTGAGGCTGACTTCAAGGCTGGCGAGGACGGGGATGCGATGAGTATGATCTGAAAAGAAAAAATGAAATTTGACAGGCATGGATTATTTAAAGCATGCATATGTGAGCCGAGCAGCCATTACACTTTGATGCAAATCGTAGGGGAGAGAGCCGGGGGATGGTCTGTAGAGAAAGGTGCTGAACAAAGTAAAGATTTCCTGCTGGCGACTTGAAATTTAAACAAATAATTATTTAAATGGCTGCTCGGCATTATGTTCCGAGTTGTGTGCATTCATGTCAACATCTGGTACCAACATTTTGACAATTCTATTAAAATGCCCCAGCATTCCCTATCTAACACCTGTTAGCTCTAATTTTCTTTCCTGAGAAGCACACCAGTAGACAGCGTAGATTCCAAATCATTTATCACTTTTAAAGTGCTTCCATATGCGCGTTGGACCCAGCCTGGCCCTAGGCAAACGTTTTCTGAATGCATTAAAATTCAGGACTATTTTTTTAAAGTGTAGACACCAATGTTTCATTGAATTCATGTCTGGTAATTATTAGCTTAAATTATGGCTCACACATGACTTGACAAAGTGGACCATGAATTAAAACACACATACACACACACACTTGCACACACCACACATACACACACACCCCAGAACTCTTCAATAGATGCATCCAACTCATACATTGCTAGTTATTGAGATGTCAGTCAGTAATCATTAGGCAAACACTCTTCATGGAGAGAACTGCTAAGAGGCCCAGGCGTCCCAGGAGAGGATCTAAAAATGTCAAAAATGTTACAGTATAAATGAACGACACCAACAAGAGAACATGTGTTAGAAATGCAGGCAATTAGTTAAGATATTACAAGTTTCAACCTCTGAGCAAAACAGGCAACAAAAATTTCCTCTTGACAAAAGGCTACTCATAAGATCAAGTCCATTCCCAGACAATATAATCTCCCTGAATTGGAGCAACACTCCAGCAGGCTGGGAGGGAGGGATGAACCCGGGGGGGATTCAGGGGTTTGTAGGGTGTGCGCCCCGGGGTAGGTCCTGCCTTGCCTGAAAATGACTGATTTGACTGCCAGGCTCCTGAAGTGGAGAAATGAAGTCTGAAGTGAAGGAAGTCCTGCGACCCACGGATCCGGCTCATGAAGCTCGCAGGCTGCTCCCGGCTGGAGCTTCGGAATAAAATTTGGAAGGTAGAATGAAATCGGATTGCTGTTTTCAAAGGAAATGAGGTAGTTGCAAAAGGTAGTGGGGAGTGGGTATATATGAGATAGATAAATACTTGCTCATTGCTTTTCAGAGATTTTAAAATTAGATATTGTAGATTGTACAGTTTCTCTCTGTATACACACACAATACATACATATATGTACATGCACATATACACACAAATCTATATGGAGGTGTTTTAAGCAAAAAAGCAAAAATAATCCACAACACCCTCCATATATACACATACAGGAAATATATTTTAAGCAAAATACATGATTTGCACTTTGGGTAAGGATTTGAATGGGCCTCTTAGAAATATGAGGAAATACTGTGAATACAAGAAAGAAGGGATGAAAACCTGAGTGCACCAACTCTAAAGGTAAAAAAAAAAAAAAAAAAAAAAAAAAAAATGTAGACAGTTAAAATGTCCGTCTCTGTACACACGCACACCTACACGTTCACACTTCCTTTGTTTACTAAATAACATTTCAGCACAGTTTTCATCTTATAAGGAAAGTGTTTGAAACTTGGAATAAGTGCACTTAATTAAAGGAAGGCTGTGAAAATGTGCACTAATCTGATATGACTAATAGCAAAGTGCATGAAATTGCTAATTAGAATTTCATTAAAGGTGCTGCTTTATCAGACTGTGAATATCACAACCTTTAAAATTCTTTCAGGAGAGCTTAATTCCTTTTCAAACAGAAATATTCTTTAAAGACATTTGATTTGTTCTGAAGGAATTCATGGCTTAGGTTGGAACTTAAAATGTTGCCGATATTCCAGGAGGTGACATCAGAATAGGAATATAGATCGGGGACTTTGTTTCATTTGCTGATGAATCCCCCTCCCCCACCTCTATGGATTATTGTTCAACAACCAATCACGAAAAATGCAATTGAGTCTTTGGTTTGCTCCATGTATAATTTGTTTTCTGCTGAAGCCAAACATTTATTCTCACCTAGCAGAATAAAGGAAAAATTATTTTAAAAAATTTAAAAGTCACTATGAATAAAATTAAACATTTAAATTTTCACATATGTGAAAACAAAAAGGACAGCAGACAACACAATATTTTTTCCTTTAAAAAGTCATTCATTTTTTTAAGCCAGTGCCCATTTGTCTTTCTTTAAAAAATAAAACTCTTAAAAAAGGAGTCACCTTTCAATCATAAAATTGCACTTTTCAGAATTGGGTGAGTCCGATGGTAACAACAGCAAATGCATTTTACTCCTTCTCTGACTTGTTTTCCTGGGTTATCAGGTTTTCTTATTTTACATTTTAATTATTCCCTGAACTAAATCTGCATTTCAGCTTGCTTTTTGCCAATCAGATTTTTAAAATTCTACCTTTTTATTCCTTCATCTTTTCTACTTTCGACCTTCTTTTCTGCCACTTTATTTTCATTTGCAAAAGTTACTATAACAGGTTGTTACCCTCTCTGCACAAAGCTTCCAATGTTACCAATCGGATTTTTGTATTTGCTGTTTTTCCTAATTGTTGAAGGGTTCTTACAATCAGTAACTGGGTTCTTTTTAATACTCAAGCTTAATTGAACAGTTACATTTTGTTACTAAAAAGCCATGAATGCTAATGGAAACTACAGCTCACTCAAAGCATGTTTACTTTTACAGAAGTTGTTAAAAAACCAGCTCTGCTCCAAATTTGCTGAACACACCAGTTAACAGTGAGGTAATTTTGGAGAACTGAATATTCTAAATACATTTTAAAGCCTTGGTTTAAAAGCTAATCAGTCATATTTACATGACCATCGTATCTGAAAGGAGAGAAAATGAGAACAGAAGTAACTTTGAGAAACAGTGTGATTTCTTTGGACATTTAAACAAATCTCAAGTGGGTTAATTACAGTTTGTTCTGATTTTAACTACACCAATAGGAATTTTCATGGCATTTAGATAAGTTATCAACTAGGCTAGGTAACAGATAAAAGATTGCATTTTCTTTGCCAACATTTGGGAGGTACACTTGTACAATAAGTGCAACAATTTAAAAAATCGGTCTAGACTTCAGTGAATGAAAATTATGCTTGTTAACTGTAGTGTCTGGAGTCCGAACTGGTGTGTCAGTCTTGCTTATCCCTGGGCCACCGTCAAACAAAGCTGCTAATTCGAATGCTTTAAGTTTCAAATTGGGAAATATTGTTCTAATATGGCAACAATGGGGCTGTTGTCCTTTCAAGCGCTCTGCGATTACAGGCTCGTTTTATGCAAAACAAATGGCAGGTAATTGAGATTTAATTCTTTTCAAGTAAATTACAGTGAGTGCGTGACACAAAGCTGCGGCGGACCCTCCTTTCTCTGTCAATAGTTGAATTAATGATGGCAGGAGTAAAAACAGCAATTGTGCACAACGGCTCTCCCCGGGTCCCCCACCCCCGCCACGGAGGAACCTGCCAATCAGGCTGCGCCACCACCAGGCTGGGAAGCCTAGGGTCGCCGATATTCCAGGATGGAATGTTCTGGTGTCACCGTGCGTGGGGTCACAGAGCTGGGAACTCGCTCAGAGCCAGGGTCTCTGCTGGGGTCAGCGTCTGTGCGCTAAAGCCAGGGCGCAAACTGCGTGCGCATTGCGGGTACCAGGGGCTTATGGTGCTGGAAATACAAGGCCGAGTTGCCGGCGCAAAGAGTTCCCCGGGCGGGTTGGTGATCCAGCGCGCTTTGATAACAGGTTAACCCGAGCAACCTTCGCTCTGCGAGAGATCCGCCGGAGGGCTCCGGAAGACTGCGGCGCAGCGGAGGGAGAGGCGGGGAGAGGCCCCCTCTGCGAGCACCGTCTGGGCGCAGTACGGTGGGCTGTGCGCTGCGCATCCCCGGGCGATCTTGGGTTCTCAGAGCCTAAGACCTGAGCCGCAGGGCTCCAGTTCTCATCTAGAAGCGGGAGAAGTTCAGGTTGGACAGGAGACACGGGGGTGAGATCTTTGAGAGGGCCGGCCGGGAAAGTGGGGGTCGCCTGTAGCTGAGAGGGCCGCATGCCGAGGGTCCCGACCCCAGGCTCACCACAGGCAGCCTGGCGCGCAGGAAGGGGGTTTGGGATAGAACGTAGCACCGGGCTGAGTGCTCAACAACGATTGAACTGACTTCTGAAGGACTGTGGGCCCTGACCACTTCCCACTGTACTTGGTACAAAATCCAAACTCCTTCCTGAGGCCCATGGGAAATATGTTCTCAGACTTTTGCCGGGGCGTCTGCTCTAAAGTGCTCTGGATTTGAGATGCCAGGATGGAATCCTGCCTGCCCTGTCCTTAAAGGGTGAGTTGGAGCAGATTCCTTAACCTCTCTGGCCTCCCAGATGTAAATGGAGTTAACGAAACCCCACCTTCAAGGGCCCTTATGGGCACTTCATGAGCTACCAATAGAGTGCTTAGAATGTGGCCTGGCACAAGGTACAATGCCCAGTGAATATTAGCAGGGGTCACTCCGCCTTAGCCGTGTCCATCTTCTTCATTTTCCTGGACCTCCCTAAACGTGTCCCTGCCACGGGGCCTTTGTACTTGCAGGCAGAGCTCTTGCCTTGCCCGTCATGGCTCTACTTCCGGCCTCAGCTCATCCTTTCTAGATGAGAGGTCTTCACGACCATCAACCACCCCACCCTTCACTTTCATAAAGCTCTTTGTTTTCTTCCTAGTATTTTTCTTGTTCTGAATGTTTTTCACCATTTGCTTAGTGTTTTTTGACTGTCTTCTTCTCCACAAAATGTAAGTTCCATGAGAATGGGGACCTTGTGTTCTTGTTCTCTGCAGGTGCCCAGCACTTTGATCAGTGTCTGCTTCATAGTAGGCACTCAAATACTGTGGAATGGATGAATGGAGTCACTTCCTTTCCAACATGCACGCCAACGTGGTTGAACTGCCTCCTTTCTAAGTGCCAAAGTCTGTTTTGCAAGGCTGTAAGTGAAATCACTGACATGGAAATTATATTTTCAAAATTAAAGGAACAATTTTCTAAAGAAATCTAGGTTCTCAAGAAGGGTGCCAGACGACTGGAGACTTTTCTCTTTGTCACCATCTTTCTACCCTGACAAATTCTGACTGTGGGCTGGAGCCAGCTTCTGTGAACTCTCCACAGCTCCCTCTTCCTGAAGATGGGGCTTGAGGGATGGTACAGGGGCCTTTTGGATTCCTCTCCAGTTGAGGGCTGTGCTGGCTGTGGCCCAGCCGGGCCCTAGGAACCCTCTAGACCTCCACCAACAGTGCAGCAATGCCTGCTTTATCTGCCCTTCGATGCCCCCTTCCCCCTCCAGTGACTGCATCTTGTGGCACTGGCCTTTGTCCTTAACCTCCTCGGTCAGAGCTTCTCTGTTCCTTTGACTGCCCCTCTTGTGGCTTGGCATTAGTCACAGATTCACACCTGCTTTTTCTTCTCCCCAGAGCCAGCTGCTTTAGACTGGCTCCTGCTAGGCTTGCCAGGCCGAATGAGGGAGCCTGAGGGGCTGGGTGGGGCTGAGATGAGTCAACCGGCCAGGGTTATTGTATCTCAGTGCCCCGGCTGGAGCCAGGGGTGGAGTATTTCCAAAACTGGCCTGCCTCCTGTCTCATGCTATTTATTTACTCAGTGAGATCATTGTAAACAATGAGTATCTGGGCCACAGTGACCATCCTTGGTGGCAACTCCCATCCCAGGGTCCTATCTTTGGGATCGAATTTGGAGAGGATCTCTTGCTATCAAGAGAACAAGAAATAGAAATATTCAACTTATTCACGTATCCAAAGGCAGTTGCTTAGCACCATTGGGCACAGTAGTGGGTGCTGGGGACACAGATACAATAATAGCTAACACTTGTTTAGCACTTCCCATGTGCCAGGAACTGTTCTAGGCGCTTCATGTGTGTTACATGACTTCATACAATACTCACGAATAGGTTATTTTATTGTCCCCTTATAGGAGGAAACTGAGGCTCAACACAGAAACAGATCACATGGCCAGGAGGTTGCAGGGTCTGGGCTTGGAACCAGGACCTACACTCCTAACCATCATGCTGCACTGTCCCTCTGTTTCAGTCCCCAAAAGGGATAGGAAACAGCCTCAGCCCTCGGGGGGCACAAAGCCACAGAAGCAAACTGAGAAGGTGGGTGGGAGGGGGTAGTTCCCTGCATAGGAGATCAATAGTGACATATTTCAGCTCTTACTACATACCAGGCCCTGTTCTAACTGCTTAACACATATTATTAGCTGTTGAAATCTTCGCAGCAACCCTAGGTGGTGGGGAGTAACATCACCTCCATTTTATAGGTGAGGCAGATCCTACAGCTTGCCCATGATCTCGGGGCTAGAAAGTGGCAGAGCTGGGATTTGAACTCAGAGACCCTTTGCTCCAGGGTCCCTGCTGTTACCCTAACCATGTGTGAGGCCTCTGTTGGAGACTCATGGTGCCCACGTGCTGATGTGCAGGCAGCCCAGAGGGTGCTGAGTCTCTGATTGCTCAGGTGTTCAAAACACCCTGTGCTTAGAGTTGGAAGACCTGGCTTAGAGCCCCAGAGCTGCTGCTTCCTAACTGAAACCCTTGGGGAATCTCCATTTCCTTGTTTGTAAACAGGGGTATTGAGGTCAGCTCTACCTGCCCCCCAGGGCCACTGTAAATGAGGATTAAAGAAGATAACATACAGGGAAGCGCTCTGTGAAGTGCAAACTGCTGACCTCAGAAACACTCAGTTCCATGGCTCTGGTCCATGCTGGGCAGCCAGGTGACCCACCCACCTCAGAGTTCATGCCCTCTAGTTCAGGATGCATGGCACATGGAAAATGAAGAAGTGATTTTAAAATAATGCAAAATGGCTATAAAAATAAAATAATAAGATGTCTCATTTGATGATGCAGATTATTAGAGAATTAAATCTGTTACTTTTTTTAAAAAAATCTTTTTCTAGAAGGATTGGATTCAAAGGCACCTGGGTCAACACTTGCAGATGCCAGCCAGCCGGGCCTGGTGCTGGTGCTTTGTGTGGTCAACCCCAGTGGGCCTTCTGCAGCCTTGGAAGTCGAGACTGAAATTGCATCCATTTTATGGGCCAAGACATTGAGAGGTGAAAGAACTGGAGCTAATGAACAGAGGAGCTGGTCTCTGAACCAAGTGCAGCTGACTCCAGTCGCTGCAGCTTTGCTGCAGCTCTGCAGAATCCCCGCACCAGCTTGGGAAGAAGGCCGCCCTTCTCTTCTGCTTCTGAACGTTCCACTTTAGCTGCACATTATACTGAGTGACTCCTCCCCACAACCTCAGCACTTTCACGTCTTTCAGCCCTTCCTTTTTTTTTTTTTTTTTTTTTTTTTTTTTTTTTTTTGAGACGGAGTCTCGCTCTGTCGCCCAGGCTGGAGTGCAGTGCAGTGGCGCGATCTCAGCTCACTGCAAGCTCCGCCCCCCAGGTTCACGCCATTCTCCCGCCTCAGCCTCCCGAGCAGCTGGGACTACCGGCGCCCGCCACCATGCCCGCCGAAATTTTTTGTATTTTTAGTAGAGACAGGGTTTCACTGTGTTAGCCAGGATGGTCTTGATCTCCTGACCTCGTGATCCGCCTGCCTTGGCTTCCCAAAATGCTGGGATTACAGGCGTGAGCCACCGAGCCCGGCCTTTTTTTTTTTTTTTTTTTTTTTTTTTTTAATATTTTTAGTTTTTGAGACAGAGTCTCGCTGTCGCCCAGGCTGGAGTGCAGGGGTGTGATCTCAGCTAACTGCAACCTCCACCTCCCAGGTTCAAATGATTATTGTACCTCAGCCTCCTGAGTAGCTGGGATTATAGGCGCACATCACCACACCCAGCTAATTTTTGTATTTTTGTAGAGATGCGGTTTCACCATGTTGGACAGGTTGGTCTTGAACTCCTGGCTTCAAATGATCTGCTTACCTCAGCATCACAAAGTACTGGGATTATAGGCATAAGCCACCGTGCCCGTCCCAGCCCTCCCTATTCTTAGGGCATATACCATCCACACAATACCCCTGTTGAGTGTCTGGGGGCAATTCCACAACCTGTCCACCTACCCACCAGCTTGCTGTTGTTGTATTAAAGGCTTGTGGTCAACACCCTGGACTTAAGCAAGGTGCACGCAAGGGAACATGCTCTATCCCCAGGAGCTCGCTGTGGGCTTGGACCTCCCCCAGTGTGAGCAATACCTTGGAGGGCCAGGATGGCACGCGTACGACAGGCAATGTAGCCTTGGCTTCCCTCCGCATTCACATCAGACCTACCTCTGGCCCCAGAGGCTGAATTTATTTTGGCTTAAATGACAGGGTGGTCCGAAATAGTAAAAATACTCCCTTCATGAAGCCACTGGGTGAATCTAGTAAGGTTGTGAAGGGGATGTCAGCTGCCTCTGGGATTGTGGTGTCACCCTAAATGGGCTGCTGGGCCCTGGCATGGTGCTCAGGTTACCAGTAACTGGCGACTTTACCAGGATGCCCATATGCCCTTCGGAGGGTTCCTTCCCTTAGACCGTGACTTCCAAGGAGGCAGATTTAGACTGTATGATGGGGCATGAGGACAACGAAGGCATGTTCACTGCTTGCTTTGATCTCATGGGTGACCAAGAGCAACTCCATGCTGAATGAGTGCAAGAATGGGAATGAGGAGTCACTATAGGACTCCTCAGTGTAGCCACTGGGGATGGAGGCCCCATTCCTTGCTTACTAGCTATGGGTCCTTGAGCAAATTATATTATTTCTCTATGCCTCAGTTTCCTCATCCATAAAGGTAAGGTCATAACTGGATTGGGAGGAGTCAATTATGCAATATATAGAAAAGCATTTTGAATGGTGTTTGTTACAGAATAAGCAGGCAATAACTATTAGCTGACCCCAAAATATCAGCTCAACATTGTCTTCTCTACGCACATTCAAAATACGTAACACACGACAGTCACAAAGTGGAATGCCTTTTCAGCTCTATGTTGACAAGAGATGAGCCGGAAGTATACTCCTGGTTTCACCACTTACCACTGTGTGATCTCAGGTAGTGACCTAGTTTTCTGTGTTTCAGTTGCTTTATCTGTTAAATGGGTATAAAATTTAAAAAATCAATTACTGATAGGATTAAATAGTGTACATAAAGCAAATAGTGCTTATTCTTCTTCTTCACCTCCCTGCCCTTTTAACATTTTTTCCTGTCCAAGCCCTTTTGAAAGACTGACGTGTTCTCCAAGCCAGTTTTCTTTCCTTTCTGGGTGCACAGGAAGACATTTCCCAACCTCCTTTGGAGTCAGAGCCCCACGTGACTGAGTTCTGGCCAATGGAATGTGGGTAGGGATAATATATGCTGCTTTCAGGCCTGGCCCCTAAAATTTCTTGTGAGATCCTTCTTGCTTGTTTTCGCCTCCATCTGGCAACTGACTGTCAGTGCTCAGCAGGACCTTGGGAACTATGTATTGAAGATGCTGGAGCCCATGCCAGGAAAACCCTGCCCTCATTGCCTGTTCCCTGCAGGCCTGCTTGGACTGGGACACTTTGTATGAAACCATTGAGACACACAGGGTATTTGTTACTGCAGCTAGCAGTGAGCCTGTCCTGACAACACTGAATTTTACAGAACTTGTATCTAGTGTACACACCTACTTACATGCATTCAAGATTTTGCATGTATTTTAGAGTCTTCTTGATTCCAGCCCTCTTAGGCCCTTACTGCCTTAAAAATCAAGACCCAGCAGTTGTTATTGATCTTAGTGAGACAATTCCTGAGAGCAACTTCCTGGCTTCAGGGTCTCCCTGCAACAGAGAGGTTCTGAAGACAGCCCCTTACCAAAGGAATTTTAGTGACAGCTGGCCTTTCAGGGCACAGGTCTCCTACAAAGGCACCGCTAATCACATCGACACTCTCCTTCGTACTGCAGTTGCCAAAGTGCTTGCTCTCAGCCTCATAGCACACCCAATAGATTTGATGGATCACAGGTTAGAGAATCAGGCAGACTGCAGCTCCTCCCAACTGAGCCCTTGAGACTCTGCTCTGGAGCCCCTTCCTCCCCATCCAGCCCTGCCCTGGTTCTGCCTTGGGTGAGATGGGGTCTCAGCGCGGCCTCCCTGTTCAATCCCACACTCCCCAGAGGCTGAGGCTGTGCTGTTATCATTCCCCTTGACTGCTGCAGGGTTGGGGTGCACAGCAGACATCATTTGTTTTGCAAAGAGTTGTTGATTTCAGGGATCAGGGACCATCCTGATGGTCTTCTGGAAAAAATAATCCCTCAGCTTGAGTGAGGTTTATGTTAATAAAAGGTAATGTATATATCGAATGCCTGTTCTGTTCCAGGCCCTTCTCTTAGTTCGTTACCACCCCCCCAATCCTATGAGATGAGTTTTAAATAGCTTATGTTGCAGGTGAGGAAGAGGAGATGTGAAGATGCCAGGCCCAGAGTCCCAGAGCTGAGGAGTCGAACAGCGTGGGTCAATCCAATGGTCATAACGACTAGCATTTCCTGGCCCTTAACTGTGTGCTGGGAGCAATGTATGTCAGGTGCTTTCAATGAGTTATTTCATTTCACTTTGATAATTTCCTTACCGAGTGGGAACTGCTGTTATCACTATTTTACAGGTGAGAAAAACAAGTTTGTGTAGGTTAGGAGACGTGGAACCTAGACTCATTTTCCAAATCCTCTGCCTTTAGAGCTTGCACTTTCACTCCCTCGGCACCTGCAGTGCCTACTCCTGCCACTTGGAAAGTGCATCAAGGACCAAGTAGGTGCTCCTCTAGGGGCGGGGACTTTTGGGTGGAAGCCCTTCTGCAGTCAGGGTGAACCAGCGCCTACTGCATGCAAACGCTGGCCCTCAGCCCTGTGATGATGCGCAGGATGCTCGACTGTCCCAAGCATTGGCATCCTGGCAGAGAGGGGGCTGTGTACCTCCACTTCCAGCCCAAATAAGTCAGTGCCATGGAAAGGTGGATGCAGCTCTCCTCAAAGGAAAAAGAGGTCACAAGGGTAGAGGTAGAGATGGCTTTACCCAGGAAGTGGGATTGGGATGAGCCTTGCCTATTTGGATTTGAATCCCAGCCCTGTCACTTGTTAGCGGAATGACTTTGGGGAAGTTATCTAACCTTGGAGTCTCAGTTTTACCATCTTTTAAAATGGAGGTGATAAAAGTACCTACCTAATAGGATGACCAGGAGGATTAAATAAGTGAATTAACATGTAAAGTGTATGAAACACAGTAAGCTCTATATTATATACTTCTTTACTCTTTCTAATTATCAAGGACTTGTAGAATTTTAATAGATGAAAAGAGGCATTGTATTACTCTGTTTTTACGCTGCCGATAAAGACATACCTGAGACTGGGAAGAAAAAGAGGTTTGACTTACAGTTCCACATGGCTGAGGAGGTCTCATAATCATGGCAGAGGGCAAAAGGCACTTCTTACATGGTGGCAGCAAGACAGAATGAGGAAGAAGCAAAAGCAGAAACCCCTGATAAACCCATGAGATCTCGTGAGACATATTCACTATCATGAGAATAGCATGGGAAAGACCACCTCCATGATTCACTTACTTCCCCCGGAGCCCTCCCACCACATGTGGGAATTCTGGGAGAGACAATTCAAGTTGAGATTTGGTGGGAACACAGCCAAAGCATATCAGGCATAATGCACCAAGTGAATGCCACAAGCACTTCTTCACAGTTGAGAAAGCACAGGTGTGTTTTGAGAATAATGAGCATCTTTGTCTGGCTGGTTTTATGGGAACAGTAGAAGATGAGGCTAGAAAGAGAGGTGGGGCCAGGTTGAAGAGTATGTACTTAACAGGCAATTGGGAACCAATGAAGGTTTTTGAGCATGGAGTGTTATGACCAGAGCTGAGTTTTAGAAAAATCCTTCTGACTGCAAAGCGTAGGGCAGATTGGAATGGGAGTAGGGGGAGAAGTCCAGGAGAATCCCATTGTCATTGACCAGGGGAGAAGATATTGGGACCTGGCAGGACAGGGAGAGCATGAGCTGGCACACATGGCAGAGGGAGGTCCCTTGAATCTTGGTGGTCTGTGTGCTGTGTGGGGCGTGTGCTACCTATACCCCTGGCCAAAGGCAGGCATGGCAGTAGTGCCCATCTCAGGTCCAAGCGAGTGGATGGGACCCACTGACCCACTGCAGGGCTTTCTCTTTGCAGGCCCAGGCCTGGAATGCAGTCCTTCTGGGCATGATGTCATCAATGGTAGCTTTGGGCTAAGAAAGAGACAAAGGTAGAGAAATAGGGGACCAGCTTCCTTTTGGTCCTGAGAACTCAGGACACCTGGTATCCTCAGGGTGATAAAGCTCCCTGATGGCCCCAAAAAACAGGTTCCAGAAGACTCGAGTGGAAGGGAAAAAAGAGGGAGGCCCTTTTTGGGTTTTCATCTAGGTTTTTGAAAAGCAAAGCAGACTGGTGAAAGTCGCCTGTCTGAGGCGTGTTTTATCTTAACCTTTCCATGTAATCCTGAAAGCCCACCTAATCAATTGAAGATCATAAAATATTAGACTTAATGCTGCAAAGTGCTGCTTTTTAATTCACATAACAAGCTCCTAAATAATTCAAATAGCAAACAGACCCTGCAAGTCAATGGTGGGAGGCTGCTTGGATCAGCAGGAGAGTGTCAACACATGCCACATTTCCCGGATCGACTCCATTTCAAGAACCCTATTAAGTTAATTGCCGGTTTCTGACAGCAGAGAGCATGCTGGGAGCACAGCACGCTTTATTAGCCTCCGTGGCATCTGGAGGCCTCAGCCATTTTGCCCCTACTTGCAGGCCCTAGGAGCAGCGTGGAAAAAAGTAAATCAAATTATGAGACAATAAATGCTTTTGGCAACACGTGGGCATCAGATTCACTGGCGAATCCAAAAGCCTTCGAGTGTCAATTGTTGTTCTGTTAAATTTTTTACAGCAACATCATCTATATGCTGCAACAGCCTTATAGGATGTCAGGAAGCAGTTCCATCATTTGTCACTGCATGGCTGATACAGGTGAACTTTAATGGAAGTGAGGGGCCTCACCTACTGATGGAACTACTGGGTGAAGACAGCCTCTAAATAGAATGGGGGCTGGGGGGAACCTTTAAAGAGGCCCTCAATGATCCCAGAGTCCATGTTGCACATTCAGATTTGTAAGCAGATCTGCCTGGATTTGGAAACCCAATGCGCAGGCTTCCAGAGTGGTCAGAGAGGGCCAGGGAAAGGCAGAGTGAAGGCAAGTTCCCCAGCCTTTACTTGGGGAGATGTGCTCACTATGAGGGCCCCAAGCAGAGCAGGCATCAAGGCATTGTTTCCATGGCTACCTACTCTCTACTTGGTGGTCCTGGTATACATTGAATTCAGAGTGGGATGGAGGCATTGTGGCAGCTTGGAGATCTACTAGCAGGTGCATGCAAGCTCTGATCTGTCCAATATCAGCACTTTTTTTTTTTGAGATGGAGTTTTGCTCTTGTTGCCCAGGGTGGAGTGCAATGGCACAATCCTGGCTCAGTGCAACCTCTGCCTCCTGGGTTCAATCAAGTGATTCTCCTACCTCAGACTCTTGAGTAGCTGGGATTACACCCGCCACCACACCTGGCTAATTTTTTTTTTTGTATTTTTAGTAGAGACGGGGTTTCACCATGTTGGCCAGGCTGGTCTTGAACTCCTGACCTCAGGTGATCCACCCGCCTTGGCCTCCCAAAATGCTGGGATTACAGGTGCGAACCGCCGCACCCAGTCCAATATGCACCTTTGACACATGAGAAAATTCAGGCAAAGAGAGATTCTGTGATTGTCCCTGTGTCACACAGCCAGCCAGTGGCAGCTGGTTTTAGGACAAAGCTGTTCTGATACCTGGCCTATCCATCTTCCCATATTTTGCCATTTTCTTTCAGGCCTTGAGATTATGGTACAGTGGTGACCAGCTAGATAAGATCTAGATTATAGTCCTGGCTCAACCACTTGTTGTCTGTGTGTCCTTGATTTAAGGAAAATATATATAACTTCACTGTCCCTCTACCTTATTGGCAAAATGAGGATGGTATTGCTTACCTGATGGATGTTTATGGAGAGGGTTAGATTAAATGATATGTATTAAATATCTAGTTCAGGACCTCAAGCATGGTAGCCAGGCACTCTGCAAAATTTCCTTCCCATCATCTATGTGGGAGACTCTTAGAAGAGCAAATTTATTGTATTTCTAGATAACTCCATTAGAAACCAATAGTTTTCCAATGTATTAGGTTTGCACATCTGAATTTTTACAGGAAATGTTCATGAAGTACTCCCTCAAATCTCCTCTTGACCCAGTCCTTAGATTTAGCCTCAGTGTCTGCAGAAATGATGCTTTGTTCTGGATCAGGCCCTTGATATGATCGGAATACAAGAGGAAAGAACATTGGAAAATGATTAGCAGGTTTGAGGAGGCTGGGGCTAAGACTTCCAGCAGGTCAAAGCGAGAGCAGG
The DNA here is from genome assembly GCF_024542745.1 of Macaca thibetana thibetana. Taxonomy (NCBI): domain Eukaryota; kingdom Metazoa; phylum Chordata; class Mammalia; order Primates; family Cercopithecidae; genus Macaca; species Macaca thibetana. Next base: position 113,837,594 of record NC_065586.1, read on the forward strand.
CAGATTGACTGTTTTGATCCTGGTTCTCCAGGCTGCCTGTATTCATGGAATTGCTGCACTTTGATGCTGGAAGGAACCTCAGAAATGGAGTCTGGCATCCTCATTACATGGGTGGGGAAACTGAGGTTCAGAAGGAGTAGGTGGACTTGTCTGGGGTCAAAGAGCTAGTTAGTGCAAAGTCAGTGACAGGAGTTGGGTCTCCTCCCTCCCATTTCTGTCCTCTTTCCAGTTCTCAGACAGTTGGGAACAGACCTTCCTGGCACAAGAGCTGATTCCACCTTCCCTGGAAGACACAGGGCAGTGCCTAAGCATTGCTACCTTCTGCATTTACAGAGAGGACATGCCATTGCCCCAAGACCTCTCTCTGAAAATAATTTTGTCAATTCATAATGAATCTGTAATAATAACAGCTATCATTTTTAAGAACTGAATTCTAGGCATTTTACTTACACTATCCATGCAGCCCTTTGAGGTAGGTGTTACTATGATTCCCACTTTACAGAGGATAACACTGAGGCTTAAGGGTTAAGAGGCTTTTGCCCAAAGCCACACAGCTGGTAAGAATCAGAGGTAGGTAAACTAGTTCAACCATTATGGAAAACAGTATGGTGATTCCTCAAGGATCTAGAACTAGAAGTACCATATGACCCAGCCATCCCATTACTGGGTATATACCCAAAGGATTATAAATCATGCTGCTATAAAGACACATGCACATGTATGTTCATTGCGGCACTATTCACAATAGCAAAGACTTGGAATCAACCCAAATGTCCATTAGTGACAGACTGGATTAAGAAAATGTGGCACATATACACCATGGAATACTATGCAGCCATAAAAAAAGGATGAGTTTGTGTCCTTTGTAGGGACATGGATGCAGCTGGAAACCATCATTCTCAGCAAACTATCACAAGAACAGAAAACCAAACACCGCATGTTCTCACTTATAGGTGGGAACTGAACAATGAGATCACTTGGACTCCGGAAGGGGAACATCACACACCGGGGCCTATTATGGGAAGGGGGGAGGGGGGAGGGATTGCATTGGGAGTTATATCTGATGTAAATGACAAGTTGATGGGTGCTGACAAGTTGATGGGTGCAGCACACCAACATGGCACAAGTATACATATGTAACAAACCTGCACGTTATGCACATGTACCCTAGAACTTAAAGTATAAAAAAAAAAAAAATCAGAGGTAAGACTTGAACCTGGGCTCATTTTGACTATGCTCCTTTCCTGTGGCACCTGTCTCTCTTAGACTTCAGGCTTTGGCTGGAAGGAATGGAGGTCTCTAGAAGGTGATAGGAAGAGATGGGTCACTTACCCTGAGGTTTAGCACTCGCCAAGATGCATAGGTACTAGGACCCTCATCCTGCACCAGGACATTTGCCCCTTTCCTCCCCATGCCCCACTGTGTCTCTTGCTGAGAATGGACTGGTAGCCAGGGACCCAGAGTTCCTCTTTGACACAATCACCAGCCTCTAGTAAATAAGTGTGTATATTAGGATCAGGCTTAGCTGTACATTACAGAAACCCCAAGTAACAGTGACTTAAATGCAGACAGACTTCCCTCTGAGATTGAAGAAGTCCTAGGTAGTCTGGTGTGGTGGCTTCACAGTCATCTGGGCCTGGGCTGTGTCTCTCCTCCTGCACTGCCGTTCCCAACATATGGCTTTTGTCCTCAGTATTTCAGGATGCCTGCTGCAGCGCCAGCCCTTGTGTCTGCATTCCAGGCAATGGGAAGGAGGAAAAGGGTAAAGCAAAAAGGACTTTCTCCAGTTGTCTTTTCTCCCTTTCAAAGAACCTTCCCAGAAGTCCTTCCCTACTAGCTTCTAATGTTTCATTGGCCAGAACTTCATCATGTGGCCACACCTGGCTGTAGGAGGGGCTAGGCAGTAGAGTCTTTGACTGGAAATATCACTGACTGTAGAATAGTGGAGCTCTTGATGGGGGAAGAATGGGAGATCGGATTCTGGAGGAGCAGGAAGCAAGCTCTGCAATGCCAGATTCTCTGCCAACTCTTACTTGCCAAAGTCTTGATGATGGAGAATGGTGGTATTTTGAACCAGAGAAAACTCAGGTTTCATGAGTTTTGTAACACTCTGAGATCATTGGAAACAGCCTGTGATGCCACAGGCTTAGGGTGCTTTTGGGGCCATCTGTTCTGGAGGTGGCAACAATGATGAAATCAATAGCAATTCATACTGTCAGTGGCTTTCACCCCAGAATGTCCCCTTTCAAAATATAGATACACTTTACTTCTCTGAATTTATTTTCCTGTTCATGACACATTTATCCTGCGAGTCTTCTGAGGCTGACTGGAGGATGGATTTCCTGCTCTGAGCTGCTCTCTGATGATTAGTCTATAGACAGAAACACAGACACCACTGAGCCAGCACCATCCATACACTAGCACTGTACATGTGGCAAGGCATGTCACCCTCATGACAATCTTGCAGGCTGAGGGATCATGATCCCATTCTACAAGTGAAAAGTGGAGGCTCAGAGAAGCTAAGCAACTTGCCCCAAATTGCACAGCTGATAAATTCCAGAGCTGGAGAGAATACTTTCCAGCACACTGCAAAACCCCTCAGTTTATTTACTGTCTTCACCCTCACCTCACATGGCTGACAATGGTCCCTTGTGACAACAGGGGCATTCCTGAGACCTCCAAGCATACACTTTCTTCTAAAGCCCTTTTCTTGCCTCCACCTCCTCCTTTCTCTTCCACTCTGGATCTTCCTCTAATCTTGGAAAGACCCCTGGAAAATTGCGTCTTGAATGTAGCCTCATCCCCTGACTCCCTTGGCAGGCTCAGGCCACCCATGCCTCCTTTCCAGGCCCTGCTTGCACCGAGTCCAGCCTCCCTTCCTGGGCGCCTTGAGTCTTAACTGCAGATGAAGTGTCTGGAAATCATGGTATTCAAGGTATGGTCTACATTGCCTGCCGGCCTACAATCAAGATCTGCAAGTCAGAGCAAAACACCAGCTGTCCCTGTCTCCTGCACCCATCCCCATTCCGGTGAGTGAAGCCACAAAACTGAAGATGAACCCGGAAAGCCCCCTTCTCGCAGCCCCAAGAGGCAGGAAGAGAAGTGTGTATGCAGCGAGGCCCTGTGGCCCGGCAGCATCTCTCGGGTTTTGATATACATAATCTAAATATATACTTTGAAAATTGAAAAGTGCTTACATATAGAATGTGGCTGTGGGGAGAGGATGCTCTCTTTGAACATATCTCTTTAAAAACAAAATTTGCAAAGTGTTTTCCTGCCCTTAAGGAGACACTTGAACGTGGCAGCAGATGTAAAATGGAAATTGAAGTGTCTCTCCCAGGCCACCGTACACGGATCAAACAGGCACGGTCTATTCTAAGCGCTCATTAATAGCTGGTCTCTGAGGGCCCTGGCAGCAGCCAGAGGATTTTACTCATTAAAAAGGTGGCGAGGTAGAGTTTTGTGCCTTCCCGGCTTGTCGCTGTGTGATCTTGGTGCTCAGACGTCGCCAGCAGGCCTCAAATGAACGCCCCGAGATTGCTGGCGCGGGAAACCTTTTTTGCCGGGTTTGAAAGCGCCACCCACCCATGGATGGGGCGAGAAGCCCTTGCTGTTTGTCAGGTAGATTTCTCTCTTCCTAGGCGGGCCCAGAACAGCATTATCTCAAGCTAAATGCAGAGAGAAAAGAGTTTTCACTTGTTAGCTAAGAAAAGATCGTCTGTGATTCTCAACGCAGCTCTGTGGTCATCTCGACAGCCCAGCAAACCACACAGAGCCACCAGGCTAGGCTTTGCGGGGAGGCCTGGGGTCCTCAGATGGCCCTGCCAGGGACCAGACTCTTGGAGGCTTTGGCATCTCCACAGTGCCCACTGGCACGGGGACCGCGGCTTATTTAGAAGGCAGTCTCTGGCCCCATTTTCTACCCCCACTTTTTGTTTGTTCTCTCTTTTGGTTCTTTCAATGTCTAGCATCAGCATTTTGTGAGTGGGGTGACATTGTCTTGTCACCATAGATGCATTCACAGAGGCCCCAAGCAGTTTTCCCGGGCATCTTGAAGGCTGCCTCTCCACCCTCAAGCCTCCTGGTGGAGGCCGGGTGGAAGCCTCGCTGGCCTCTAGGCTGCGGTGCCTTTGTGTGCCCTGTTCATTCCGGCTCTAGACTTCTGCTGTGGTTCTCCATGACTGCAGCCTCCCTCTCTTCTTCTCATGGCCAGCTCAGATGCCGTCTCTTCTGAGAGGTCTTTCCAGCCGCCCCGCTGGCCGCTGCTCACTGTTACCTTAGTTCCATTTGGAAAGATCCGGTTTATTCGATAGCTTCCTCATTGATTGTGGTCTCACCACACTGCAAGGTGAGATCCTGGAGGGCATGGACTTTCTTTACGTTGTTATCCTGCTTCCTCAGTGGTTAGCTTAACGTTTGGCCCCCAAAGGTGCTCCATTGTTTTTTGTTTTTAATTTTAAAATTTTTTATTTATTTATTTATTTTTTGAGACAAAGTCTCGCTCTGTTGCCTGTTGCTCAAGCTGGAGTGCAGTGGCTCGCTGCAACCTCCGCCTCCCAGGTTCAAGCGATTCTCCTGCCTCAGCCTCCCGAGTAGCTGGGATTACAGGTGCCCACCACCATGCCTGGCTAATTTTTTGTATTTTTAGTGGAGACGAGGTTTCACCACGTTGGTCAGACTGGTCCTGACCTCAAGCAATCCACCCGCATCAGCCTCCCTAAGTGCTGGTATTATAGGCGATAGCTACCGTGCCTGGCCAGTGTTCCGTTTATTGAATGACTAACGAAGGAATGAAGGAGGGGTTCTCCCATCCCAAAGCCCAGCTCTTAGTCACTCCACGAAGAGCAGCCCTTTGGGGATTTAAAAAATGTGTGAACTTTAGTCACTTCTGGGCTGCAGTCCCCAGCTCCCTGGGTGCAGAAATGCTGTGTGCTGCCCTACACAGCACACTAGGTTGGGGTCTCCACAGGGACACGGAGCCAAGACTAGGACAGGGAGGAGGCCCTGGCAAAGAGTTTCCTGTAGGGGATGTTTTCATGATATGATATCAACACTGTGTCAAGAAATGAGTTGATCTATTTTAACCCTCATTAGCAGATATAAAATGTATTGTTTATGAAATGCTAATAAACTTGGTTGTCTAGATCAAACTAAATTGCAAAATAATTAAGTTTGATATTAATGAAATAATGAAATATGTTCAGGGTTAGAAGGGGTGGGGAGACAGGGCGACCTTTCTGCAACTTTTTTTTTTTTACACAAGGGACGCCTGGCTTGTCCCTGATAGGAGTTGAGTTGGCCTGTAGAAATGCATCCTGTACAACCGCAAATACAAGGGAAATAAGGCAGAAAATAAGTTCAAGTGAGGAATCATTGCTCAACAGGTAGGCCACAGAAAGACTGGGAACTACACATTTGGCTTTGAGTTTCTTAGAAGCTGAAGCAAAGAGAGAAAAGCAAAACAGTTCAGAGGTTCTTAGGAGGTGCAAGGCCTGCACCTCCTAAGAACAACAGAGATGGAAGGAAGAACAACAGAGATGGAAAAATGGGGATAATCTTGATTCAGTTTTTAAAAGAACCTCAAATAACTCCTTAAAAGATCAAAGAATTATCATGTATGGTCTTAAGGTGCCCATCCTGGTGCTAAACTGTTCCTCTGCAGTTACTTAACACTGCCTAGCAGGTGTGCCATGATGCCCTGAAGACCCAGGGGCAAACGTGACAGGCAACGGTGACAATTACACCTCCTCTTTTTCTCTTTGATCCTTCATGCCTCTCTCTCCAGCACCTGGCACAAAGCTGGGTACCCAGCAGACACTCTGTAAATTAAAGTGCTGCCAGCCTGAACAACCTCAGCGGAAGAGCTAAGCGGGTCCATTTCCTTACTTTACAAATGAAGTCGCTGAGGCTCAGAGGGGTTAAGTTCTTTTCCTGAGCTAGGTAATATCTGGTTAAGTAAGATCTGATAAATAAGTGTGTGTGTGTTTGTGTGTTTGGATAGGGGGTGCTTCCGCCTTTCACCGCCCCTAATAGCAGTCAGTCCTATTCCTTCTGGTTTCTCTACTTGCTGCTTTACCCACTGGCCTCAGGCCACTCGCCCTGGTCTGCCCTGCTCGCAGAACTTCCCGCCTGGCCCCTGTTACCTGACCGATGCCACAGGCATCACTGGGTCCCCGGAGCCAGCCTCTTTACTTTTGGACCCCAGGCCGGGATCTAAAAATATCTCTAAGTATTCCCAACACCTACAACAGATGAGCCTGCAAATTACCTGGTCCCAGCGGTGGGGAGCAGGGGAGGAAAGGGCATCGTTGTTCTAAAAGCATTACACATTTAATTTGCAAAGTTACATCACGCATTTGTGCACAGGTCAACTTTCTGGGAGTCGGTTTCAAAAACAGAGGCAGGCCGAGGATCCTGAGGGTGTCCTTTGCAGAGAAGGCAGGGGAGGTTGTGGAGGCCTGTCAGATGCTTTCACACACTCAAGGCCAGTACTCACCTCTCCCCTCATAGATGAGGCATGATGGACATTCATGGGGCTCCTTCTCTGTTGGTGCCAGGTACCTCCGCAGACACCATTATATTTCTTTCTGAGATCAATCTTGCAGAGTGTACCTTGGCATTCTCCTCATCTTACAGGTGTGGAAGCTGAGGCCTAATGAGGCCATGTGTCTTCCTTTCCCCTTATATGCTGTGGGACCTGGGGCAGAGCCTGAGTTTGAATCCCAGTCTCTAGGTTTTTTTCCCACCACACCGTGCAGTGAGAGACGTGAAGGGGGTTGATGTGTATAGAATACATGTACATGCACATCCAGCTATACTTTTAAAAAAATTATTATTGGATGGGTCTGGGTTCTCTATTTTATAAGTGACAGATACAACTATTGAACCCATGTGAGATTATAGCCAGGAGTGCATAAAAAGCTGTCCTCAGAACAAGTTAAATGGGAGGTTGGTAAAAATGAATAAGGTTGAGTTCACTCCACAACCCTATAGATGCAACTGATTTAATTGACCAAATAATTTTCTTGATTTACTGTTGTTAATTTAAGAGTTTAAAAAAGTTAACTTGAGAGTAGTTTTGTGTGCTAACCGGATAATTTAGAAGGTTATTTGGTTAAGAAAATGAATCCTTGATACATTATAGTTATAAAGGTAAAACCCTATTCCTTACTTATGCTTCTAAATTCTGCTTATAAATTATATTTCTGTTTCTTTTAGTGATGTTATTTTAATTGTGGTATGATCTGCATAATGTAATATTTGCCATTTTAATAATATTCAACTGCATAATCCAGTGTCATTGAGTATATTCACACTGTTGTTCACAGATATACTTAAAAAAAAAAACAAAATTCTCTTCTGAAAATCCTAGCAAAGAACAATTAAATCAAAGACTTTGGGGGGAAAGAGCACCACCCACATCCAGTTCCCAGGGTCCAGAGACTGCTTGAATGCACATCTGCGTGTCCAGGAAGATGTGCATTTCTAGTAGATTTCATCAGTCCGTGAGACTTCTTGCTAACCACTGAGACATCCTCTCAAATCCAAGCCTCCTCTTCCTCCCTCTATTTTTTCCCCACCAGATTTACATTTTCAAAAACCCTTCAGATAATCACAGACCCAAGAAACTTCCACTCCTCTGAGGTTTAATTAGGAGGAACTGTCTTTCTGGTACTTCCGAGAGCCTTGCTCTAAACTTCTCGGAGGAAAGCAAAGGTTCACAGTGGATGAGTGGGAGTGAGCAGAACCTGTGAACAGCCTCCCACTACGGCCCCCTCTCTCTCCTGCAACAGGGAGAAAGCCATGTTGTAGGTCATGGAAATCACATTGTGCATGTGCCCTGTATCATTATGACCCAGAGAATGGGGATGATAGGAACGCAGGATAACACATTAGCAATAGATAATAGAGTCTAAATAAACATAATCAGCTTTCCTCTCTGTCTCCAGATCAAAGCTTATCTATAAATACCCTAATGACGCCCAACCAGCCAATTACTCCCTTCTTGGAAGAGCCCCTTATTAATGGCGTTGCAGTGAGGGAAAAACATTAATTATTGGACACAGTGGGATCTTTTACGTTCTGTCTGGTCTGGACAGCACCAATTAATGCAACAATTATTATCAACGACCAAGGCAGCATTCTGAGTGCAGCCACCCTGGGTTGGCTGGCTGGGGTGGGAAGAATGTGTCCTTGGGGGAACATCATCCACACCCTTTTAAGGAGCCTGCTTTCTCATCACTGTGGACGTTGCTGGAACGAAGCAGAGGGTGACCACAGTGTGTTCGTTTTTCTTTTTAAACCTTAAGAAAATGCTTCCCGGGTTCTAAGTGGGGGGAAGGGAAAGGATGTCAGGCACTGGTCTGTTGCAAGGAGTTGCTAAATGAAGCCAGGCAGAAGATTGAAAAAGATGCTGCCTTCAGAGCAGGGAACACCTGACTTGGCCCCTGCCCACTCCTCCAGCCCCCTCCCCTCACTCATCACATTCCAGCCCCACTGCTTCTCTCCCAGCTTCTCCAAATCTGTGCTCTGTCTGCCCTAATACATTGGCACAAGCTCATCCTCATGCCTGAAAGGCCTTCCCCTGCCCTTTGCAAGAGCATCTTTCTGAACTCACTCTAAAGGTTATCCTTGTAGGAAGGTCTTTCTTGAGCCTAAACCCAAAATATTCCTCTTCCCCAATTTTCATCACTTCTTGTTTCTATTTTTTGTGCATCTATCACAAATCATATTTAACAGATATGTCTTATTATTTTTTTCAATGTCTATCTCCCCCATAGGAATGCCAGGTCCATGAGCAGGGACTTTGTCTTTTCTCCACCATCTATCTGAGTGTCTTGCACTTAATAGGTGCCTCATAAATATTTGTGAGTAAATGAATAGATCCGCCCATTGTGTAGGAACAAATTATACTTGAGAGTCCCCATGCCAGCTGCCACACAGACTAAACCAGCTATGCTCTTGTAGAAATTGCACAGAAAAAGAAAACAAAAAAGCCCAAACTGTTTTATTAATAGCAATAACATCTCCTGCAAACGCTATGTCGACTCTTTTGCATTTTAAAAGTGATGAACATGTGGACGGGCGCGGTGTCTCATGCCTGTAATCCCAGCACTTTGGGAGGCTGAGGAGGGTGGATTGCCTGAGGTCAGGAGTTCGAGACCAGCCTGTCCAACATAGTGAAGCCCCGTCTCTACTAAAAATACAAAAAAATTAGGCAGCCGTGGTGGTGGGCACCTGTAATCTCAGCTACTCGGGCGGCTGAGGCAGGAGAATCACTTGAACCTGGAAGGCAGAGGCTGCAGTGAGCCGAGATCATGCCATTGCACTCCAGCCTGGACAACAAGAGTGAAACTCCATCTCAAAAAATAATAAATAAATAAATAAATAAATAAATAAATAAATAAAGTGATGAACATGCTTGAGGGGCCTTTGCCAAGCTATCCTATAAAATATTGGCCTCTATTATTATTTACATCATAGATTTATATAATACTTTATTTGAACTGGCTAAAAATGAATTTGCTCTGCCCAAGGTATAAAACAGTTGCAGGAATGCTTTTATTTTTCCCTTCTTGGTGACAAGAAGAGGATTTCTTCTGGGAGTCATTAATTACACAGTACTTAGGAAAACTGGTTCAGTGAAGGCTTGGAGAATTCCCCTGAGCATTGGGCAGGGTTCTGAGAAGTGGGTTTGCCCGTGTGGCTCTCCTGGAGAAACATCTCCAGGCTTTTTCCACTAGAGGCTATGCTTTGGAGTGTTAAACAGCTCAGATGTGTTGTTCAGAGTCACAGCCAAGTCCGAGAAGCTTATTCAACCTTGCTGAACCACAGCAATCCCCAGCCACTAACAAGAGCCCAGCCTTGTTTATTCTTGACCACGGCAATATTTTCCCGAGGTTTTCTAACCAAAGTGGAACTATAGCAGCTTGAAGGCGGCCACGGGAATCCCTCAGCCTCGGGCTGCTGAACAGATGTGGCCATGGCAAGTGTTCCTTTCCCAGGCCTCCTAAACAAGTATCCCCAGGGAATACTCCAACTGAAACATACTTAGAAATGACAGGGACACTCAGAGTGTATCTGTTGGGGTTGCTTTGCTTTCATCTGGAAGTGGCAATGACCTCAACTTGCAATAATCTCACTCCCTCTACATGCCTGCAACACATTTGGTCTTGACCATGCATTTGGTCCAAAGTGTGGGCTGCTCAGCTTCCAGAGGCAGACAGGGTCTGTGGCATTCCCACACCCTGCCTGGTTCTAGCTTGGTGATGCTAGCTTGGCAGAGTCCAGTAGACGTTTGTTTCAATGCCACATTGTATTAACCTTATAAGTCTATCCATTTGCCCCCAGACAAGCCTGTGGAGCAGAGGAACTACCAACTATCCCTCGCTGTATCTCCAGTGCCTGGCAGAGAACCTATGCCCAGAAAAGTTTCTCCAACTTCAGAATGAGTGAATGCATTGGCCTTTGAATGGAATTGCTGCAGGGACATTTCAAAGATGGCAGTCCCTGCTGCAGAACGACCTTCCCTTTTCTTCCCCAGAGAGGGAGCATTTTGGGTTACTGTGGGCTTCTGGATGCAGAGAATGAAAATCAGAATGAGGCATCAAGTGAGATGGTTGGAAACAAGACAGTTCGAATCCTGGTTCTGCCACCTACTGGCAGGAGGACATGGGACATGTGAATGTATTTTTTTTTTATAAGACGGAGTCTTGCTCTGTCGCCCAGGCTGGAGTGCAGTGGTGCAATCTCGGCTCACTGAAGCCTCTGCCTCCTGCGTTCAAGTGATTCTCCTGCCTCAGCCTCCTGAGTAGCTAGGACTACAGGCGTGCTCCACTACATCTGGCTAATTTTTTGTATTTTTAGTAGAGACGGGGCTTCATCATATCGGCCAGGCTGGTATTGAACTCCTGACCTCAAGCAGTCTGCCTGCCTTGGCCTCCCAAAGTGCTGGGATTACAGGCGTGAGCCACTGCACCCGGCCCATGTTAATCTTTTTGTATTATAGTTCCTTTGTAGGTAAGATAGAAATAAAAGTCTGAGCCTGATAATGATGTTGGGGGGTTCCATTGGGTAATGCTGGTAGAGTGTTTAGCATGGTGTCTGAGACAAAGTCAACCTCCAATAAATATTAACTTCTGTGATATCTTTTCTTTTCTTTTCTTTTTTTTTTTTTTTTTTGAGACAGAGTCTGGCTCTGTTGCCCGGGCTAGAGTGCAGTGGCACAATCTTGGCTCACTGCAACCTCCACCCTCTAGGTTCAAGTGATTCTCCTGCCTCAGCCTCCCAAGTATCTGAGACTACAGGTGTGCACCACTGTGCCCTGCTAATTTTTGTATTTTTAGTAGAGACGAGGTTTCACCATGTTGGCCAACTGCTGTGATTTTTACTGCTGGAAATGAAGACTTTCAGAACATGGGAGTGAGGCCTCCAAGATGGCCATTCAGCCAGTCCTTTGACAAATTTATACTGAATACCCAGTATACTTACTGTGAGCTAAGCATTGTTCCAGGCCTGAGGATACAAGAGTGACACAGGTTGGTTCTGCCCTAGAGAATTTCTTGAGGATTAACCAACTGTATCACTTCATTCTTGCATTGGTATAAAGAAATACCTGAGACTGGGTAATTTATCAAAAAAAAAAAAAGAGGTTTAATTGGTTCACTGTTCTGCTGGCTGTACAGGAAGCATGATGCTGGCATCTTCTCGGCATCTGGGGAGGCCTCAGAAAACTTACAGTCATGGGGGAAGTCAAAGTGCGAGCCACCATTTTTCAACAAACAGATCTCGAAAGAACTTACTCACTATTTCGAGGACAGCACCAAGGAAGATGGTGCTAAACCACTGATGAGAAACCATCTCCGTGATCCAATCACCTCCCACCAGGCCCCACCTCCAACATTGGCAATTACAATTTGACATGAGATTTGGGCGGGGTCACAGATCTGAAGCGCATCACCAACTATGGTTTCCTGCTGGCTGGAATCTCATGAATTCTGGAGATCCTGGCCTGATGTGAATACAGTGTTTGATGAATGAAGGGAACACAACAGTTGTGGAGTTTGGGCTGCTTGGGGAAGGTGCCAGTGAAGGGGTTTGGTTCTTATTTCAAAAGTAGCTGTAGTGCCCAGGATTGCACTGGAGAATAATTTACCATTTTTACACCAACCAGTGCCTTTGGCCATGTAGAAATGCCCATGTCAGAAGTATCAAGATGGGCAATCATGGGCTGCAATAAAGATGTTCTGCTGTTAGGAGTTTAAATCAGGACTCGTATTTGCAACTACTGCTTATTTTTTTCTGCGGCATCTCAATATATTTGACAGTTCTTTATCAACTGATATTGAAGGTTTCTCCTTATAACCAGATGCTCAAGAGGACGACTATTTCTTTGGGATCCCCTGTAACCACCCGGGTGAATGTTGTGTGTGCCATGTAGTGTGTATCTTAAGTTTGGGCATCCGAGTATATTTTCTAATTTAGAGAAAATCGATGCAGGCATGTCACATCACGTGGGAACAAATGGGCAGAAGGGTATGTTACAGAGATTGACTGTGGAGGGCTTCTGCTTGGTGCTACCTATTTTTGTTTGTTTCTGATTCATCCTTTCCCCATTAACTCCTTTCCTCTCTTCTCCCACTTTCACTCTCCCTCAAATGCACAGTGATCTTTGATTTTCTGGATAGTTAAATAATAGGGCATTCATTTAATAATAATAAAATTCTTTATTAAAGTTTTATCATAAGATTTCCATTATCATTCAAGACAAAAGAGTTTTGCTTTGAATTGAGAAATAATTTACTTCCAAAACAACAGTACAAGTTCCACATAGATGTTCAACCCTCTGCTGGGCCATCAGCGATTTCTTCCTGTGAGTAGAAACACAGATGGAAAGTGACATTCTTGTTTTCTGGGAGTTTCACTGATACATTTTGGTGAAGAAGGAAAACTCCCGAGAAGTTGCTGTCCTCTCATTAGTTTCATTTTCCACCTGACTACTTCCATCATGTTCCACAGCTTGCTGTCTCATGACATTCTGTGATGAGTTCAGTATCTTCCTCAATGCGGGTAGTGACATAATTGGGGTCCCTCCCTTAATATGTGTAGCTTACCTGATTTTTCCAGCCATGTACCTTATTTAATTGGAAACCAGGAACCTTTGAGTGATCTAATGGCATCATATGACTTTTATTCATTTCTGCCTGTTTGCTTAGCTGCCCATTTCTGAACTTGTTCTAAACCTTGATGAGGAAAGTAAATGCTGAGCGGGCAGGTACCAACAGAATGTATTTAAGCAAGAAATGACATACTAAATGAAAACAAATGAAAGAATGAAATCAGCAATAAATGAAATCCACAAAGATATAAAGTCTGGTACTGAAGACCATCTCTCCTGAGTGCCAACAGTGCTTTTCTTTGAAACTGGAAAATAGGGAGACCCTGGTGTAGTGAGTGGCTCAGGAAACAGGCATAGGAACAGAGTTCTGGCCAGCCACATATCTGGGGCCAGTTATCCAGGTTTATGGGGTTTCCCTTCTCTTAATTATATGAAAGGAGTCAAAATTAGTTCCTCTCTTTTAGGGCTGTGCTGGGCTTAAATGAGATAATTCATGGGATGTGCTTAGCACAGTGCCAGGCTCATAGGGAACACTCAATAAAGGAATGATAAATGCCTTTCTAATAACTAGACCCATTTAAAGATGGCACGGGCTTCCTTGGGGATGGGATGGTGAGTTCCCTGCCACAGGAAGCGCTTAAGAGGAGATAACAGGGTTTTCAGAGTTTCACATGCAGGAGCAGATGAATCACCTGAGGAGAGCATCAGTAGATTCTGATTTAAATAGGTTCTGGCTGGGGTCTGAGATTCTACATCTCTAATAAACCCAGGTTATGCCGTTGCTGCCACTTGGCCATATATGAGTAGCAAGGAACCAGATGATTCCTTAAGGGATGTTGAAGAAGATCTGTGATCATCCATCAGATGGAGTGATGTATTAGACCTCTGTTGTCCCATGCAGTGGCCACTCACCACAGGTGACACGGAGCATTTGAAAGCATGCCAACTGAATCCAAAAGGAGAAATTCTGTGAGTGTGAAATACACACTTAATATAACAAAAAGAATGTAAAATAATTCAATAATTTTTATAGTGATGACATGCTGAAATGATAATATTTTGGATATATTAAATTGCTGTTTTTCTTTTTTTGCTGTGGCTTCTACGGAATTTAAAACGATGTATGTGGCTCATAATTTATTTCTGGTGGACAGTGATGAACGAGGTCATCTCCCGGGTCCCTTCTGAATGTGAGCACCCCGTGCACACTCTAAGCTGACATACAAGCTTGCCCACGTGTGCATCTCCTATGGAATGTTTGTAGTTTATTTCCTCCCATAGCTAAAGGTAGTGGGCAGAGAGAGAGGGAGAGAGGCGCTAGGCTTTCCTTAGCTTCCTTTCTGCCTGGGGCGGGGGTGAAGAGTGAGGAGGGAACTTGCGTGTTTGTCTTTGCTTCTTTCTCCCCTCTTTCTTTCTCAAAATTGATGGGAGACAAAATACTTTGTCACTTTAGGGATATTCAATTTTTACCTCGAAACTGCCTTTCTGGACAGAGGCAAACCTTGTCTTCAGCACAGAGCTCCTTGCTAAGGGAATTGGAATTTTTACATCACCGTCCAAAATAAAGATGGCTGCCCGGGGGAGGCGTTTCCTTTGAGAGTTAAGTGGTTAGGAACTTGGCGGGCAGAGGGCCTGGCAATGCCCATGGACGCAATGCTGTCACCTAGAAAGTCGTCTGGTGGACCAGGCTGTAATGTGCCTGAAGGGTTGGGGAACAGACCTGTAACCCTGCAAACCATGGGGCAATCAGAGTCGTGGGACAGGCAGCTGCTAGTTCAGGTCCCACCGCTGCAAACTTAGCATCATCTCTAACCTCTGCTACCCACGTCCAGCTCCTCACAGTCTGTGAAATGCATGTTTTTGCAATGTGTGCTTTTTGCATGCATAAAAGTGAAGCTGAAGATAAGCTGCTAATGCCATCTCTGCCATTTCCATTTTCCCTTTTTTTGTCCGTAATGACAACTGGATATGAGTTTCTGATCTTTGCACAAGTAATAGGCTAAGAACCTTCTCATATGGCTTTGCATGAGACCCTGCAGAGTTAGCTGTTAGGAGCCTGAATCCAGTCCTTATTCCTTTCTAGCTGGATGACTTCAGATAAGTGATACAAGCTCTTTGTGCCTTGATTTTCTTATCTGTTAAATAATGATGACAGTTATATACACCTCATGGAGTTGTGATAATTAATGAGTTAATATGGTAAAGGGTCGAGAATAGTTCCCAGCACAAGGTAAGGCTAGACACGTGCTGCCTGTTATTCTGAGATAATAAGAGCTTCCTGAATGACAGCCTCTTTTTTTGGCTGGCAAATTACTCAGAACCACCCCCCCACCTCCCCCCCCCCCAAATTGCACACTTGTTTGAGTAAGAGTCAGGTCCTGTGTGGCGATGATGTAACATACCTATTTTTGGCAGACTTGGCAATTCAGGGAGTGACCCATTTTCCTGTGCTTCGTGGAGGTCATTGCAATGGGTTTCATCAACCAGTAGGCTTGGAAATGAGCCATAGGGTTAGAAGGAGCTTTTTCTACCACTCTCAACTGCTTTCACGGCGGTGCAACTTATGTCAGGATTAGGGAGAGGGTGAAAGGATGCTTCCATGATGACACCACGTTCAGAATGATGGCCATGGAGATGGGTGGAGCGGTGGAACACACGTTCTTCACCCGACTCCCCAGGGAACATTGGCTGCATCACAGGAGGTAGAAGTATTTTTGTTTGTTTGCTTAGTTTTTGTCTTGGTCAATGAAAGCTTGAGTTTCTAGGTGTCCATAGGACCTTTGGAAGATTCATGACAGCATCACGGTGTTGTGAAGCTCCTTCTCTGGTGAGGCCCCCAGCTCCCAACAGAGGATCAGAAAGTTCCAAGTATCCCCAGGACAAGAAGTGAGCTGTGTGGTTAGGGACCCTTATCTGCAAGAACTTCTTAAAGAGTCTGAACTTCTATCTTGAGAAGACATTGTCATAGGATTTCTGTATCACCCATCTAGTTGGAGTAGGGGACTCTGTTTGGAGGAGACTCTGATAAATACAGAGAATCTTGGGGGTGGGGTTCAAACCATTTTTGGAATGAGGCCAAGTATGAGTAATAATGTTTAGACAATGAGCTAATTAACTAACTGATCCAGTGTAAATTGTATTGTCAGTATTGGTAGCTGATGAATCAATCAAGGGTCAAATCAAATAAGGTCAATGCTAAGAGCATAGGCTTGGGGCCAGATGTTCCTTGATTCAGATCTTGCTTCCTTGTTCTTGGCTGTGTGTTCTTGATCAAGTCAGTTAACCACTCTGAGCCCCCGTGTGCATGTCTGTGCAGTAAAGGATAATGCCAACCTGGCAGGGCTGTCAGAGAGGGTAGATAGGAGGCAGCCTAGGCCTCCTGAACTGCCCAGTGGAGACCCAGGCTCTGCTGGTCCCACCCGGCCCTCAGATCCCTGGTTCTTCGTTCTCATCCTTCTGGTTTCAACTGAATTGTCAGCTCTTCTGATAGACCCTCCCTGACCACCCACACAATGCGCCATGGCTTCTCTTCCCACCTCCAATTACTTTCCCATCTCTTTCTGTAGTTTGGTTCTTTCCCAAAATGTGACACCATCTGTGGTTCTCTTGTTTGTTTTTGTTGGTTGTTCTTTCTTGTTTGTTGACTACTGGCCATCTTGGGTCATGAGACGGAAGTTACTGAAGGCAGGGGCTCGATGGGAGTTATCCAGGGATCTAGAGTACCTTGAACAGTGCATGGCTCACAGCAGGTGTTTGAATGAATATCTGTGTAATCAGAGCAAGCTTCTGACCCTGGTGAGTTCTCAGCTTTTCCTTCTCTTTAAGGAAAAGTTCCTGTAAAGGGTTGTGGTAAGGATTCACTGAGATACAGTGTGGAGTTCACTGAGTACAGGAAGTGAGTGACCCAGAGTGGGCATAGAACCAATAGTGTTCATATCATGAGATGGCATATGGAATAGTGGGTGTCTCCCAAATAATAAATATTTTGATTTTTTTCTCTGCTCTTTTCTTCTGTGTATGGAATTTATATTCCTTTTTTACAAATACAAGTTGCATGGAATGCAAAGTTTAGAGTAACAGATATAGCTCTGAAAAATGAGAACAGGAAAAACAAGAGTTTTCAATTTCTGAATTTACAAAATCAATGATTTCATTTATAATGTCAGTGGAAGTGGCCAGTGGGTGAGTTCACACATTAACGTGCAAATTGGCCGAATGAATCAGTCTAGTTGGGAAAGTTAGCATCTTTGGTCTTGCTGACATCTTTCCTCAGAAAAGGGGCACAGTTCCTCTCCTCTGTGAGGTTACATAAGAACATTTCTTTGTAAAGTAATCTCTCCGAAAAAGAATGGATGTTTCCTCATCAATGAAAGCTATGGGACATAGTGGGTTTCTCTTTTTACTCAAGTGGCAGGAAGCTAAAAATTAATTTCAACATTTAATAATAATATTGTTAAATAATAATAATAGGCTGCAGTCGCAGTTGCTCTTAGTAGCTCTTCTATTTATCTCTGTTTTGAAAAGAAGCAGGATATAAGTGAATAAGTACATTTTGGAAATGTGATTTGCTTACAAAAATCCTGTGTCTGAGTTGTCTGGATGGACCACCAATACTGAAACTTCTGAAGTTTATCACTGGCACTTGCCAGGAACATCTCTGTGACCCTGGGCATGCCCTCCCATGGTCTGGTCTGCAATTTCTCAGCTATAAAAGGAGGTGTTTAGACCGAGGTGAGTTGTTCGGAACACTTGCAGATTTTTCAATGCTTTCACTCTTACAGTGAATGCTTTCACTGTTTCCGATGAGCATGAAGCCTTCTGTTCTCATTCAGCTCCATCTAAGCATTGAAGCAGGGATTCCCCCGCTCCATGCCACCCCCAGACTTTTATTTTAAACCACATTGTCCTTGTCCAAAATAAACCTGATGGGGAATCTAAGTGCATGAAAGAAAACATTGCAAACAACTGGTTAAAGTGAGGGGTGGAGTTGTGGGCCTAGAATCCTCACCTCTTCTTCTCCTCCTTTCCAGAGCCCCCAAAGCACCTCTGAGGCATCCCTAGAATTCCAGAGAGCAGTTTGAAACCAAGGCATTGTAGGACTGCTCAACATCTGCAGAATTAAATTTGCTTTCTAAAATTTACCTGTCCTAAACCAAACCTGGATTGTAAACTTCTCAAGAGCAAGCAGTACTGCTACCTGTTGAAAACACAAGTGTCTGTCCAGTGAATGAAAGAGCTAAACAGTTTATTTTATTTCAGGGATCGGGCTTCTCCAGCCCCCAAGCACACCACGCTGTAATCCTTCATCATCTTATAAGGCGACAGTCCACAACTGCTTGGGGACTACAGAGCTTGTGTTTTCATTCCCTTTGTTTCAGGATGGTTTGTGACTTCTCAGGTGGAACTGCTGGTGATAAAACTAACATTTCACAATTTTGCAACTGTGAATTTAATTTCTTTTGAACATTAGGGGATGTTTAAAAAGTAGCGTGAGTATTAAATTTGTACTTTATGGGAGTTGGGAGGAGGAACAGGGAAAGTAGGAGCGGAGAATTTCCTAAAACCATATGAAAGAAGGATGGAAAACACTGTTGAGTTTTTGCTAGGAAAACTACTTTTTTCCCCCAGATTGAAATATTGCTTTAAAGCATTGGCAGACTTACAGAAATGAAATGAAAAACAAATCCCACAAAAATCCTGGAGTACCATAAAAATAATGAATAAAGTAGTGCAAAAGGCTTTGATTTCAGTAATATTTTTCAATAAAGTTGGTGCATTCCAAACAGATTGTGTTTATCTTAAAGGAGGCCCTCTGCATAGTGGCTTAAGAGTTTATAACAACTTTTTGGTGGTCTTGGTTGTAATATGATATTAGAAAATACTCTTGTAGTAAACAAAGGCATGGGCTTTGAAAGTGGGCTGACCTAGGTTCAAATCCCTTTTTCCTCTGCATTCCCTGGGTTTCTTTAGGTAAGTGGTCATCCTCTCTGGGCAGTTTCTCTTTATCTGTAAAAATAAAGAGTAATGCCAACATCAATGGGCTATTGTGAAGTTTACATGAGCAAATTTAAGTGGAAGGTGCTGGTAGAGTGCGTAAACACCAGAGCGGAGTTATTCTGGGTAACAATAGCGATTCCGTATTTGTGTCCAGGGTTCTTTGCAAGATGTCTCTAAGATTACACAAGGTTCAATATTCCAGCAGCATGGAGAACTGCAACTGTTTTCCCTTGTTTTCGTTTTTGTTTTCCTGGCTTTTTTCCAATTATAAAATGAATATGTATTTACTGGAGAATGCTTAAAAACTGAAGATGTATATTAAGAAAGAAAGCAGAAGTAATCCACAATTTCAGGATTGGTAAGCTTTTCTATATATATAAATATATAATTTTTCTTTAGCCAATTTATTTTTCCTTCCAAGAACACAGCTTTATTCACTGAGATTTTCAAATGTATTAGGATGTGGTTGTATGTGCTATTTTCTTATAATTTCTTAAAATATTATTTTTATTAGTATAAGAGTAATACATGTTCATTGTTAAACATGTAGAAAAAGTGAAGGCCCAAAAAGAAGAAATGAAAATGTCATTGGTATAATTACACAAAGATAGTCACTGCTGACATTCGGTTTCATGTCCTTACCACTTTTTCTCAATTAATATATACATAAATTAAAAAGCTTAAACTGGGATCTTGTTGAATGATCACTATTGTAGACTACTTTCTTTTGCCAAATATTATATTGAGAATACTTTCCTATATAATTAATTTTTCTTTTATGCCATAAATTTTAATAGTTGACATTATTTCATTGTTACATACCACAGTTTATCTTATTAATTCCCTTTAAATAGGTAGATTTCGGTATTTTATTATCATAGACAATTTTTCAGTGAACATTTTAATAGTGAAATCTGTGCTACATCAATGATGAATTCTTGGCTGGGTTCAGTGGCTCATCCCTGTAATACCAGCACTTGGGAGACTGAGGCAGGTAGATTGCTTGAGGTCAGGAGCTCGAGACCAACCTGGCCAACATGGAGAAACCCTATCTCTACTAGAGATACAAAAATTAGCTAGGCATGGTGGCATGTGCCTGTAGTCCCAGCTACTTGGGAGGCTGAGGCGCGAGAATTGCTTGAACCTGGAAGGCAGAGGTTGCAGTGAGCTGAGATTGTGCCACTGCACTCCAGCCTGGGCAACAGAGTGAGATTCTGCTTCAATCAATCAATCAATAATGGATTCTTTAAAATAAATTCCTGGAAGTAAAATTTTGAATGAACTTACACATATATTTTTAAGTACTTTGCCAACTTGCCCTCTAGTAAGGTATACCAGTTTATGCTTCCATTAATACATAAAAGTACTGTGTCCTTCTACCCTACAGTTATTATACTGATAATGTTATCAATAAAGGAAAACTTTGTTAATTTGACAAAAAGTTTTATCTTATTGTAATTTCTATTTTTATTAGTAGTGTATTTCTTCTATTTTGAATTGTCTGTTCATATAAATCAAATGCTTTCTTTTGCATACTGGCTTATTATGGTAAAACAAACATACAGAAAGTGAATAAAGTGTACTAATTAAGATTACAGATTAATTAGTTTTGACAACTGTATATTTCTGTGTAAATAACACCCAGATTAAGATATAAAACATTTCTAACACTCCAGAATAGAGTAGAATAAAATTTCCATTGGTCTGTGTGTCTATCCTTATGCCACTACCACATGCAAAAAGCGTAATATGTAATATAAATTTATATATTATATAAATACAATTATAAATTATATATTTATATATTATAATTATAAATCACATATTTATATATTATATAAATGTAAATCACATATTCATATAATGTATAAATATTATAAATTATATATCTATATGTTATATAAATATAATTATAAATTATATAATATTTCTATAATAGATAAATATATTTGTTAGAATGAATCTAACAAAAAATGTATAAAATCTGTACTGTGAGAACTGCAATACATATTGGAATAAATTAAAGAAGACATAAATAAATGGAAGGATATACTATGTTCATGGATTGGAAGACCATGTTGTAAACATGTCAATTCTCCCAAAATTCATTCATAGATTAAATACCATCCAAAACAAATTCTAGCAAGCCTTTTTCTGTGGGGTTAACAGGCTGATTGTAAAACTTATATGGAAATTTACAGGCCAAGAAAAGCAAAGGCAATCTTGAGGAAACCTAGAAGTGAATGACTTACATTAACAGAAATCTAGACTTATAAAACTATAGTAATTTAGGCAAAGGAGCATTAAGGGTGAAAAACTTGAACAGACACTTCAAAAGGAGGATATTCAAGTGGCCAATAGACATGTAAAATCATTCTGAGCTTCATTAGTCATCAGGGAAATACAAATTAAAACCACAATGTGATATAACTACACAGTTTCCAGAATGACTAAAATTCAGGACAGACATAACAAGTATTGAAGGAAAGTATTGGAGCAACTGGAACCTTCATATATTGCTGACAGGAATATAAATTGGTTTAATCACTTTAGAAAATTGCTTGGCAGCCTCTATTAAATTTAAACATATGTCTACCCATGATGCAGCAATTTCAATTTTAGGGATATACCCTGCAGAAATGCATATACATGTTCACCAAAGGCATATATATATATATATATATATATATATATAAATATAAAATAATGGCCATGATAGTACCACTTGAAGCTAATGTGGATTAGCTGGAACGTCCACCAGTAGAATGGATAATTGTAGTTTGGTCATACAATGGGACACTGTATGGCAATGAGAACGAACAAGTCACAACTACGTGCAAAAACACAATGTTCAAAAAAAGAAGCCAGACACAAAAGACTATACACAGTATGATTCCATCTATACAAAGCTCAAAAATAGGCTAAACTATCCTACTGTAGGGGCATGAGAGGTGTCCCAGGCTGATGGTCGTGTTCTGTTTCTTAACTGGTGCTAATTATGTGGGTGTTTTCAAAAATTCATTGAGCTGTACTCTTATTATTTGTGTGCTTTTTATTTTGTACATTATTTCTCACTTTTTTCCAAGGAGAAAAAAATAATCTCGATGGTCAGTGCTATATTTCCTTTTACTTTATATTTCTGAGAATCTTGAGGCATTGTCTTTCTTAGGTAGAATTATAGGATTTTCTCTTACCTAAAATTAAAATGTAACTACCAGAATATTACTACATATTGGCTATTTTAGTTAGTACTGCCTGATCTTCATGAGACCCTTTGGATCTAAAGACATTTTTTAGTTTTACGAAGTTTTCTATTACTTGTTAGATTGTTGTATTTTCCATCTTTTTGCCTATCTCCATTGACATTCCTAATAGACAATAATTGAGTCTATTAAATCATTAAAAATTATTTTAAAACATTTATCTCCTTGCTTTGGGAAAATTTCTTGACCTTATTTTGTATGTTATTGATTTAAAATTTTATAAGTATTCAAGCTGCTATTCTTTGCTTTCAATTCAGTAATTGTACTTCTCATCATTTTATAAAATGTCCCAATCTCAGATGTTCTTTTTATGCTCTTGATATGGTGTTGATACAAATTAGACAATTCCTAAAAGCTTCTCCTGCTTCTTGTAGTACCAGTTTTTCCAGAAAGCATATTCTCTGATTCATCAGAGTGGTCCTCTCTTTTCACACATCAGAAATTTTTCTCCTCTAGCTTCTTTTCTCCATCTGCACATCCTTGCTGAGATGCTCAGAAATGGAAGCTAAGGTTTATCTATACCGAGTGTGTTCTATTTGTCATTCGTGTTTCTAGATTCTAAAGATAGAGTAGTGGACTCTCTAGAAACCATCCCTGTTGCCATGATGCTTACTCTCTAACAGAGAAGACTGATATTGAGCAAGTGATTTCAGATATAGCAAATTCTGTGAAGGAAAAGAGGAGGGTCTTACAACAGAGGGTTTTCATCTAGTCTAGATGGATGGCACATGGAGTGATCTGGAAACACTCCCTAAGGAGGTGATGCTTTAAGCTGAAATCCAAAAGTGAATGGCAAGTGGGGAGGGGGGGTGTTGCATGAAAAAAGAACAAAAAACAAAAAAACAACTCCCATGCACAAAAGAACTCAATAGCTAGTGTGATTTCCTGAGCTACAATAGGGTGTTTGACCCTTCCTACATTTTAATGTAAATGTGTGTGTCACACATATGCACCTCTAAGGCAGACAGCTAGGATGCTCTCCTGACAATGAAAATATTAGCTGTCTGAGATTGTGGGTACACTTTGAAGTCATCTCCTGTTATCATTTGTCAAAAACCTCTGAGGGTGGTCAATAGTACATTGTATAACAGTGGCCAGAATTCCAGCTCCTCTCCAACCAGACAGGGGACCTTGCACCCTGACATCTTGACAGGTATCTTCCTTCAGCATTGTCCAGTTTTCTGTGAGGGGACAGACGCCTTCCCTGGGAACTATGCTTGTGGGAGGAGATTCCATTGTGTGCAGAATGTGCAAAATGCGGAGTGAGCAGCTGGGAGGTAGGCTTGTGATTGAGTTAGTCACATAGCTAGCTGGACCACATAATGGGTTAAGTAGGCTGCTGTGGGCTGGCCTGAGACCTTCAAAACCATGCAAAATACATTTCTTTTAGAAAATAGATCCTGTGGTTCAGACAAACCTTGGGAAGATAGTACACTTGGGACCTGGACACTTCCTGTGAAGCAGGGATGGTTTTCATACTGAAAATCACGTTTTCAAATATTATGTGAAAGACCATACACAAAAATATTGTATGAGGATGCTGGGATTGTGGATGGTTTTCTTCCACTATTTTCCAGGCAGATGGTTCTAAATTATGTTTAGAATTCAAATATAAGAAAAGTTAGCTTTAGCACTGAGGCATCATTACCTTTTCTGTTTCTTTTAGCCCCTTTTAGGCCAGAGAAGCTTTTCCAGTTTCTTGAGCTAGATCTTCCTGTTTCTGTGGGGAATTGCCAGCATTCTCAGGGGGAAGGACTCACATGTGCCCAAGCAATAGGATGAGGACACATTCTAGAGTTCCAGTAGAGGGAATATCTGAACTGACCCCTTCTCCATTATTGCAACCCATTGAGAGCTGATGGAATTTTAGAAGGGTGGCAATGTGGGTCTTAATCCTTGCAAATGCCAGTTATGAAAAATGTTAACTCTCAGTAGTTATAATTAGGAAACTCACTGTTCAATTCATAGACCCAGACTTCAGTAACTACTGGGCCAGTGTCATCCTGAAGAATACATTTTAGTCCCATGGCTCAGTCAATACTGAAGGACAGCCCATCAGTGTTGTTAGGGTTAGCAGAAAAAGAAATTCTTTCTATTCCTATTCCTTAGGGAAACATTGCTGAAAAAAAAATCAGCAAATGGGAAAGGGGAAAATTAAGAATCACCATACATGATGCCTACATCCTAAGTCTACCTATTGGTTCATTTTGCAACTCACTTGCTTTGGAGAGCTCTCAGGAAGTTAATTGCCCAAATGTAGACATGGGGACATTACTGAGATACAGGTATGACTGAGGTGGGGCTTGGTTTCCACATGCTTTATGACACTTGGCCAAAATTAGTAGCCAGGTTAGATGGTGGGCTTGTTGAACATGTACTGCTTATCTGCCTGGAACCAAAATCACATTCTAAGGATACTCTGTCCCTGTTGTCGGCTCTCCCATGCTCACCTCTAAACAGATGTAAGATGACTCCGCTTTCAGGAATGTGTGTTAGTCAGGGCCCCCCAGGTATCACCCCCCAGGAGGATATTGGTGGGTCTTCTTTCTGCTCATCTG
Source organism: Macaca thibetana thibetana (assembly GCF_024542745.1). Taxonomy (NCBI): domain Eukaryota; kingdom Metazoa; phylum Chordata; class Mammalia; order Primates; family Cercopithecidae; genus Macaca; species Macaca thibetana. Next base: position 113,862,529 of record NC_065586.1, read on the forward strand.
ATAGTTAAAGCCCCTATCTGTGGACCCAACTGTCAATCTGGAATAGTGGGTACCTGGCAAGGAATAAAAGCTCAAGCTGATGGCTACTCACTGTCAAAAATTATGCCAAGGGACATCATACTTAGAGTAAACTATCTGATGGGTGTGCAATTTATCATTTGGACCCTAAAACAATGCTGTCAAATGGAACATTCTGGTGAAAGTTTTGTACTCTCTGCACTGTTTAATATAGTAGCCACTAGCCACACATGGCTATTACACACGCAAAATGTGGCCAGTGTGACTGAGAGATGCATTTTTAGTTTAATTTCATTTACATTAAATAACAACAGGGAGTGGTGGCTACTGCATTGTAGAGCACAGCTCTAAAACCTACTTCTAAATAAAGGCAGATCCACACATATCCTTGAGCAGCATCATTACAAAAACCACCTGAATTTCATTACCGGAGTTGGTTGAGGATGGTGTTCTTTATATCACACCTAGAACTTTCTATGAGGATTCATGGGGGATATTATTTCTGGTTTTGAGATCAGGAAGAACTGAGCCTTACTTAGGCTGATTTTTACTTCAAGGATTCTGCAATTCACCGTATCATCATATTACTCTGTCCACATCAGTTGTTGGAAGATGAAGATCCAAATTTGCGACCCACTCTTACAAGTAACTACCGGGGGCTCTGTAGCATCCATCTTACGTTTTGCTTCATTCCTAGCTCAATCCTACTTCCTCTTTAAGTGGAGGGGCACAAAAGGTTGTCTAAAAATCACTCTGGGTGTTCATCTCAGAGAGTCTGGCAGACTGCGTGCCCCCCAAATTTCCCACCTCCAGTGGGAGGGGTTTTACCGACTTAACTGATTGCAGCCAGTGCTCCATTAGAAGGGGCTACAATTCCCCACAGGCCCCCACAGCTTCCAAGTGCCGGGTGGTGGCATTTCCCAGCAACTGCTGCAAACAGCTGAAGTCTGAGCTCAGCTATATACATAGTCTGTGTCTTTCCAAGCTCTATAGGACCATGCCCATGCTTCCATGAGAAGAAGGCAGACCAGAAGGGTCCCTCCCCTGGAACACAGACCCACTGTATGCTCAGCAGCCTTACCCAGGCCATGACACTCCTCTACATGGAATAATAAGGACAGAGGAGACTAAGCCCCTCTATTTGTAAATCCCTCACCTCCAATTTTCTTTACTACATATGGCATGACATTGAGGTATTTGCTTTCCTTCCTGTTTTATAGCTCACCTAATTTTCTTATTTAATCAGATTATTTTCCAATGTAGTGTGTCCAATTTTGCAAGCTGCATTAAAACTCTTTAGGAAAGAAAGCAACAAGGTACCATTTAGATTAATCAAAATAAGTAAAGCATGGGAGAATGGGCTCCCCTTCTCCTGCCCACTAAGTCCTCACTTCCCGGAGGATAGCTGGAGAGGAAAAAGGGGGCTGTCTCTGTTCATTGAGACTCAGGTGACAAGACTTTATAGTCTAGCAATCAGCCCAAATCCCCACCAACCTGTAGACTCTCTGTGGTTGGATAATCTTGCTTCAATCAGAAGTAAGGAACTAATAGCATAATATTTGGGATGCTGAGTTTGTTTTTGTCTGACCATGCAAAGAGGGCAAGAGGGAAGGCCTCTTCTCTAGCCTTCTAACCATCCCCAACCATATTCCCATCAGAAGCCTGGCATTTAGGAAAAGTTCCGTTAATGCTGTCTGTTATGATTAGTACTTGTTATACTTTGTCCATTTCAATGTCTCTCACAGGAAAGGCCATTCCAGGAGTTGGAAACTTTCTTTTCTTCCCAAATCTCCAAGGCCAGGATGTGGCATTGACATCATGTAGGACCACACTGTGATCTTTAGAATCAGATAAAAAATATAAGATTTTCTGTTTTTCCCCATCCTCCCTGAGAGTCCCTGCCTCTCCACCAAAGAAGAAACTGTTTAGATAGAAAAATCAGGCCAAGATTACCCCAGAGAGAAAATATGTTTCGAGTCTAGTGAAGGCCTTTGCTGAGTGACATTAATTACATTTGTTTAGGTTTGACATTATTAATGAACCTTCTCAGATGTTTATATTGTAGCCTCTTATTAAAACAATGTGATTAAAACAAATAATTAAAGAATATTACTACCACCTTAAATATGTACATCATGTTAAGCTTGCAAAAGGCTTCTATCCACAATCTGACTTGATATACACACTGATTCTATGAAGTTAATATAGCAAGACTTACTCTTTTTTCCTTTATATTTTTATTGTGATAAAGTACATGTAACATAAAATTTACAATTTTTAGCCTTTTTAAGTGTGCAATTCAGTAGCATTAAGTACATTCAGAGTGTTGTGAGACCACCCCATTCATTTCCAGAACTTTTACATCATCTCAAACAGTATTCATGAAATAATAACTCCACATCCCCCTTCCCCTCAGACCTTGATAAACTTGAATATACTTTCTGTCTCTATGAATTTAACTATTCTAGGTCCCTCATATAAATGGATCCTACAATCATTGTCCTTCTGTGGTTGGCTTCTTTCACTTAGCATAATGTCTTCAAGGTTCATCCATGTTGTAGCATGTGTTAGAATCTCATTCCTTTTCAAGGCTTAATAAAATTTCATTGTATGGATATACCACATTTTGTTTCTCCATTCATCTGTTGATGCATATTTGTTTTCTTTCTCCTTCTTAGCTCTTATGAGTAGTGCTGCTATAAACATTGCCAAGCCTTATTCTCATTTGACAAGTGTGATGAAAGAATCCCCCTTGTCACATGGAGGTAGAGCAGTGGTTCTCAATCCTGACTGTAAATAAGAATGGCTTGGGAAGTTAAACAAACACATGACAAAACATATCTTGGCACCACTCTGGACCAACAGAATGTCAGATTCTCCAGAGGTGCAGCCTGGATGGGACAGTTTTTAAAAATCTCCCAGGGGATTCTTCTGAGTGGAGGATCATGAAGCCCACAGCAACAGTGCTCCCCAGCTGGGCCACTCAGGACCATTGTGGGCTGTCTCCTTTGCATCTCCCTTTTCTTCACTAAAGCTGCCCCCACAATCAGTGGAGCAACGTGAATCCTCCTTACAGCATTTTAATCCGTAATTTAGAGCAGAAAAAATAAAGCAAAGATTTTAAAATCAAAATTCAAGCTTAAAAAAGCATGCTCTCAATACTATTAAGCCAAGTGCTGGTTTGTTGGCTAAATATATGGATCCATTTGTTTGTTGCATTTTAATCATCTCGTTTTAATAACACACCACAATACAAACAATTGTGTGGGTTAATTCAGCTCCATTTAAGAAGTCTTGTTTTGTACGCCAAAGCTTGTTGTTCTGTCTAGTTAAATGCTCATGCATTAAAATGCTAATAATTAAACTGTTACAATTGACTAATGAACTCTGCCAGCAATAAATGATGGTCTTGTTAGATTCACTGCACAGCCAGCCTCCCTTTGTACTGAGAAAGTTAAAGGTTAAAGCACTCTTGAAACCAGTGAGTGGATCTAGAAGCAATTACAATTTTTCCTTGAAACTAATAGTTACTACAATAATGTTTCAATTCCAACCCAGTAAGAGTAAAAGGAATAAAAGGGGAGAGGGAGGATGACTCTGAGCTCTATTCATGGAGAAGGATGTGGAGCTTTCTTTAGCCCACAAGGCAGATGGTGTAGTTATTCAGACTAAAGCCTACTTAGTTACAAACATCTTCTTGGAACCTAGTCTCCTGAGATTGCAGACTGAAATGGTGATTTTTCAGGACACAGTAGCAGGTGACCCAAGCTTCATGGAACTATTTGGAGAACAATGGTTAAGCAAAGCAGGGAGTTTCTCCCCAACACTGTGTGATTTTTGGGAAAGTGAAGTGGCTTAATCTCTTTGGATCTCAATTTTCTCGTTTTAAAAAGTGGGATGGATAATAATAAGAGCTCTTTATGGAGAGCATTTGCTTTGTCCTGTTGAACAGCCAGTTCCCATTCTTTCAGTAAGAGCTTCTGATTTTCCATGCAGAAGCACTGCTCCTTGGCTCTCCATCATAGGGTTTTGGGGGAGCTGATTCATGCCCCCAGGCTCCAGGGGTGAGCATGTGACCTGATCTTGGCCCTTCAGAGCATCCTGTCTCTCCAGACACTAATGGGCCTTATGAGAACCTGTCAGAGACAATCCTGGGGATCAAGCCAGAGTAATCTAAAAAGCAGCACCCCCTGCACTTGATCCTAGAAGCTGTAATCCTGGAGCGGTCAGGGCTGCTACATGAAGAAGGCCTTCTTGTCACAGACAAAACAGAGCTGACGTGGAGAGGCAGAGTCCCAAGGGGCTGGATACAGACTTACCCCATACCTTTCAGTGACACGAGCCCATATTTCCCCATTTATCCCACCCGTAAGCCAGTTTGAATTGAGTTTCTGTTGCTGGCCCCCAACAGAGTATCTCAGAGAGTGGCTGTGAACATTAAGTGAGTTAGTGCATGTATTGTTCTATAGAAGGGTAATCAGTAGATACTCAACAAATGGTAATAGGTATAATTAAAGAGATATCAGGAAATTGACCACCAGGCCAGGGTTACTGTACTCTCTTCTGATGTGCCCTTACACAGACCCTTTAAATGTGAACTTGACTTTGTTCGGGTGTGGTAAAGATGCAAAAGTGAACAAATTCAGCAGTGAAGATAAAACCACGTGGCTGGGCTGTTGGTGGAAAACCCCAAAGGCACTCAGGGCCTTCCCTTCTTGAGAACCTCATGCCCTTCTCCAATTATCCATGTTTTTCTAGAGGAAGCAATGCAAGAGTCTGCTGAGAAAAATTAAACAAGATCATGAACTTGAAGGATGTGCGACATGTCTTAGCCATTCTAATTATGGACTCAAACTTAACAGCAGCCACATTTAATCAAACAACCAGATTCCAAGCATTTGGTTGGAGCCTGCATTAGGAAGAGTCGCATGGCGGGAAAAATTTACAACTGCAAATCAGAATAGTACCCAGGTGATCTAAAGTAGGTCACTGCCCCTCTCTGAGACTCCTCATCTCTAAGATGGGGATAAAAATCTTGGGTCCTTGTATCAGGGATGTTGGGGAACTTTTTCAAGTTCTACTTACTTGGGGAAGAATAATAATTAACCACTTACATGGAAGGCTCTCCAGTTTCCCTAGAGTTTGTTTTTTTCTTTCTAGACGGAGTCTCGCTCTGTCACCCTAGCTGAAGTGCAGTGGTGCAATCTTGGCTCACTGCAAGCTTCACCTCCCAGGTTCACACCATTCTCCTGCCTCAGCCACCCGAGTAGCTGGGACTACCCGCGCCCGCCACCACGCCGGGCGAATTTTTTGTGTTTTTAGGGGAGACAGGATTTCACTGTGTTAGCCAGGATGGTCTCGATCTCCTGACCTCGTGATCCACCTGCCTCAGCCTTCCAAAGTGCTGGGATTATAGGCGTGAGCCACTGCACCTGGCCCCTTCCTTAGAGTTTTTACATCTACCTTTGGGTTTAGCAAATGGTAATGTGAATCAAATATATAAACATAAAAGGGGTATTTCTTTAAATTATTTTCTGCTCATCTCATGTATTTATTGTCTCCCTGATGAGTTCTTTTGGTAAATATTTACTGGGCATCTACTGTGTGTGTGACTGGTAGGTGGTAGACATATAATCAGGAAAAAACAGGTGTGGTCTCAGCTTTTATGGTGTTTATAGTCTAGTGGGGTGCCTACCAATAAAACCACCACATTCAATATACAGTTACAAATGTAATGAATGCTGCGATGAAAAAAAGATAGAATGTGAGGGAATAAGACAGAACATCTGTGTTTAGACGGTTATGGCGGGGAGGGCAGCTAGAGCTCTCTGTATAAGATTTGTCCTGAGATGTGCAGAATGAATGAGAACTGGGGCCATGAGTGAGCAAGAAGAGAGGTCCAGGCAGAGGGAGGAGCAGGTACAAGGGCCTGTGGCAAAAAGAGGATCCAGGCTCTGGGAGCTTCTGAGGACAGAGCTGGGGTTTTCTGCTTCCCTCTACACTGTATCTTGCTCCCTCCCTCATCCCCACGACATCCAGGGCTTCTGGCCCAGTGTAGGGCATGGAGCTGGCTTTTCAGGGAGAATGACATGGTGGTCCTGGCGGCTGTTCCTCTGCAGTCCCATCTTCTTCCCTCTAAGGACAAGGTTGGGCTGCCTTTTACTCCTAGATGAAGTTGGACATGAACAAATGACTTGCTTTGGCCAGTGGGATGCAACCCAAAGTAAGGAGAGTCACTTCCTGGTAGAAGCCTGAAGATCTGGTGCTCATTTCGCCATGTTTCCCTCCCCTGCCACAAACTGGGTATGTTCCACAGTGGAGGCTCTGTTACCTTGAGTCCCCAAAGGAGAAGAATGCAGAACAGACCCCTCAACCCAGACCGACATGGAATATGAGCTCAAAATGAATGTTTATTGTGCTCAGCCACTGAGGTTTTGTTGTTTTTGACAGCACTGTACAAATTATAATATCCTATATAAATTATTGTGTGATAATGATAATGAGTGAGGGAGAGGGGAAGTGAAACAGGGAGGAAGTGCCCAGCATGAAGGTGTGTTGTTGAGTTTGCTGCTGTAGGTCACGGGGGCTCAGCTGCCTGAAACTTGGGGAAGCCTGCAGACTGCATTCCAGAATATTCTGGCTAAAGGACAAGACACCAGAGCATTTATCCACAGGCTCCATCCTCCATTGCTCAAGTGGTGCCGCAGCAGGGTTCATTCTCCCTCAACCTCACACTGAACCTGTAGGTGGGCTCCATGGGATTCCCTGATTTTGGAGAAGGTTCTAAAGCAGAGCCCGAGGTGGAGACACTTATCAGGCCCTTGAGATGGAACCCTGCCAGCATGCAGAACACTACCCATTGCTTTTGGTGGTATCAAAGACAAAGTCAGAGACAGCTTGAGGGGATGTGACACAGGACACAGTCAGCATCTGCTACAGTTTGGCTTGCTGTGTTATCACTCCTTCTACTATTTGTGTTTTGAGAAGAGCCTGGGGCATAAGGTCACACAGCACTGAGAACGCAGACCATGAAAGTCAGAGAAAGGTGCTGCTTCAGAGACTAAAGGTAGGTTTGCTCTGATGTCACCTCTTCTAAGAAATCCTCTTGGCTTCCCTCTACTGAAATATTTTTTCCTTCCTCTGAACTTCCCTCTGAACTCTCTTTCCATGCCCAAGTAGAGCTATCTGCTCTGCCTGCGACTTCCCATGAATTTTCCTTTCTAGATTGTCATACAGTTGAAGGCGGGAGTCATTCCAGGCTCATATTCGTGGCCCTACTATGCCCAGCACAGTACTGGAACATGGAAAATACCCAAAAGTTTTATTTTTTTGAGTGAAAGGACAAATACATTTGAACTGGCACCAGAGAACCTATCCAGTTTTCTTTCTCTTTTCTTTTTTTTCTGTGAAGATCACTGAGCACTAGTAATAAAAACAATAAATACATACACAGTTCTTACTGGCTTGTGTTAGAAGACACTTTCACAATTATCACTCCCATTCCACTGATGACAAAATGGAGGCCAAGGAGGTAAAATAACTATCCTAAGTTCACAGAGCTGGGAATGACAGAATGAGGATTTGAACCAGGCAGTGCTGACTCCATTTTGAGTGTTTGTCCTTCTCTGTCAGGGAGCCAGTAGAAAACAAGACACTCAATTGATTTTAAGGCCTTCATCAGCTCTGTTCAAGCCCGGAGAAATCCCACTCTGGCTGGCACCACCGGGTCAACATCATAGTTTCAAGTTTGCATTATGATCCCAACATGGTCCATCATATCCAGCAATCATTGGGAGGAAGTGGGAACTACAAGCTCCTGTCTCTCTACCCTGGGAGTCATGACTACCAGCTGGTAGCCCATGGCCTCCTGAGAAACCTAGGTTCCTGCTCATGATGCCTTCATGGGGGAGAAACAGGCAGAGAGGGTGACATGAGAGCAAGGCTTACGCAACTTGAAACTATGTAGAAGGACAGTTTGCATCTGCTAATGGTTCCTTCTCACTACCCATCTTAGTTCAGTTCTCACTTCCTTGAGGCAGGCTCCCCTCCCAACACTAGATCAGGCCAAAGCCCTTTGTTAAAGTCTTCACTGACTGAGTTTTTCTCCTTTGCAGCACTTGACACAATTGCAGTTTTACAGTTTTTCATGACTTTAATTCATAGTCTCCTTCACAAAGCTAAAACCTCCACAAGTGCAGGAACCATGTCTGTTTTCCATCCACTCATCCATCCATCCATTCTTCCCTCCATCTAACCATCCATCCATGCATCCATCTATCCATCCATCCATCCATCTATTCATTCATCCATCCATTCCTCTGTTTAATTGTTCATTCATCCCCATTCCTCCATCCATCTATCCATCCATCCATGCATCCATCTGTTCATCCATCTGCTCTCTCATCCATCCATCCATGCATCCATCCTTCTATCCATCTATCTACGTATCCATGCATCCATCTATTCATTCATCCATTCAACCATCTGTCCTCCCATCCATCCATCCATCCCAAATATTTTTAAGTGCCAACCACATATGAGGCACCGATAAAGCTAATAGGGAAATTGCAGTGAATAAAACAAAATCTCTACATGTATGGAGCTTACATTTTGATAGAATGAGAGAAACAATCAATTGAAATAAATGTAGACTCTGTCAGGGACAATAAATGCCATAAAGAAAAAGAAAAATAAAACAAAGTTAGGGAAAGTGATAGGCAATGGGGCCCCTTTGCCAGGACCTCTCAGAAGCCAAGATTGTTTCCCAGAAATTTCTCCCAAAGGACACAAAGTCCTGGCACTTACTGGTCACCAGCTGGCAGCTCACTCTCTCTGGAGACCCTTGGGCTCCTGCTTTTGTCCCCTTCTTGGGAAATAAAAAAGTGAAGAGAAATAAGGAGTGGAATTCTCAGTATACAGTCAACTGCCTGGCATGCAGTGGGCACTCAATGAACATTAGATGAAAGACTGCACAGTTGAAGGGATGGATGGATGAAAAAGTATCAATGGGAGATTTCTGGGTGGGCTGGAGGCTGAGGACAGACATGCTCCCTTCTAGAAGAGGTGGGCATGGGGAGTATGAGTGTCTCACCCTGACATCAGCCTACTGTCTATAAGGGATGCTCTGGGGAAGATGAGGCAGGTTCAGGTGGCACCTAGAGGACTCCCTGAGTCTCCTGAAACCCCCTTAGACTCAACCCCATTTCTTCACTGGCATGGAATACAACTAAGCCTGATCCCAGGGTTGACATCCTGGCCCAAAGCCTTGAAGCAAGGGGTCCAGTCCCACGATGTGGTTCAAACCTGGGAGACTACAGAAATTCCTCTTCCTGGATCCACCTGAGTGCAGCAAAAGCCCAACTGGAATCCACAGAAGTTAATAAGAAAGCCGCACTGTGTACTTAATGAAGTTTTTGAGTCAATTACGAAAGCCTCATTGATCATATGTTAAGGTCTTGATACCTTTACAGATTAATTTTATTAAAACAAAAACTCTCAGTCTGTTAACTCCATAAATGTGTTTTAAATTTATTTTTGAATGCAACGATAAGCAGTGTGTGCACGTGTGCGTACACGCATTTAACATCACCACTCTAAAACAAGCTGCCCTGCATTTGAACAGCGCCCACCTGCTCATTCACGGAAATGCTGTCTGTTTCTGTGAATGTCAGTGTCAGTCCTCCTGTCCCGGGAGCAGCAGTGCTGGCACAGTTGCCCAGTGTATCTGATCCTCCTGGACAGCAGGGTGGTGCCTCTCGATATGCCACCTGGCTCAGTGGCAGCTGTTTTGGTGAGGTAGAATTCATGGCTGCTGACTGCAACAAGCAGTGATGATGGGACCATGTGAATGCCACCATCCTAAACCCCTGGGTGGATGGATGAGAGGACAGGTGAAGAGACCCAGGAATCAGAATTTTGAGGCCTTGCTAAGGAGGGACACCAAGGTAGTCCTCAAATGCCAGGCTACCTGGAGAATCTGACAGTGGTCTATGGATAGGGAAGGGCTGTTTTCTTTCATGCCAGTGACACGGGGAGAGATCCACAGAAAGGAGGCTCTGCAAGACCCATCAAGTAAACTGCTCAGCCGTTTCCACACTGGCCAAGTCCATTCTTGACGTTGGTTTTATGCCACCTGTTTGGGGAACGATGCAGAAACCCTGGAAAGAGGCCAGAGGGAGGTGACGATCACGTGGAAGTGTTGCAAAGCAGGGTTAAAGGAGCTAAAAGTATTTTGTACTTTGTGGGGGAGGGGAAGCGAGGGAGAGGGCTGGGATGTGGAGAGATGGAGAAAAACCATGTTCACGACTGCAGAAGGTTTTTATAAGCATGTGGCTTGTCAGAGTCATTTCCACCGATAAGAGTGGCGGAATTTTTATTCATTCATTTTGATGAAGCAGGAGGAAATTCAGTTAGACCTGAGGAAAGCCGTCTTGAAGAAAAGATTATTTATCATGACAACAGGCAGAATCTGTCCTATCCTGAAAAATCCTCATGACTCCGTCTTTTGAACAATAACTGATGCCTTTACTGAGGACTGAGACATAGTTTGAACTGACAATTAATAAAAACAAAACCCCCTCTCTTCTTGTCTCTTATCTTATTTTTCTGCATAATCATGTTTCTCATAAATAGAACTACAGTAAAATTTTACTTTTAAATAAACTTCTTTGATCTGACTATATGCTTATTTAGGTGATTTGGAAAATACAAAAAAGTATAAAGCAGAAGGAAAGAATTGAGATAAAAATCACTGTTAAAGTTACCTCCTAGTTTTTCTTTTTTGGACACAAATATATAAATTTTTTTCTATACATTTCAATAAAGGTTTGTACCTTGTTTATTATTATTTTGAGACAGAGTGTCACTCTGTCATCCTGGCTGGAATACAGCAGCACGATCTTGGCTTACCGCAACCTCTGTCAGCTTCCCAGGTTCAAGCAATTCTTCTGCCTCAGCCTCCCGAGTAGCTGGGATTACAGGTGTATTCCACCATGCCCAGCTGTACCATGATTTTTTTTCTTTTCTTTCTTTTTTTTTTTTTTTTTTGAGATGGAGTTTCGCTCTTGTCACCCAGGTTGGAGTGCAGTGGCACGATCTCAGCTCACTGCAACCTGCACTCCATGGGTTCAAGTGATTCTCCTGCTTCAGCCTCCAGAGTAGCTGGGATTACAGGTGCCCACCAACACGCCCGGCTAATTTTTGTATTTCTTTTAGTAGAGATGGGGTTTCACTCTAGTTGAAGTTGGCCAGGCTGGTCTCGAACTCCTGACTCAGGTGATCCTCCTGCCTTGGCCTCCCAAAGTGCTGGGATTACAGGCGTGAGCCACCATGCCCCGCCAATTGTTTTTCAACTTAAGCTGCTGCAAAGTCATTACATTCCTTGTCATTACAAAAATCTTTAAACTTTTTCCACATCAAAACAAGCGTTTCTTTTTGTCTTTACAAATGAAATACTGTCCAGAGTAACATAAAATTGAAATATTCCAGAACTACGTATTAGGAAAAGGTAAAGGTCCCATCCTTCTTATAAATCCACCCTCAGAGAGAATCGATGTGGACACTTTTGGGCACACGCCGTCATCTAAAGCATTTTTGATGACTGCATAATATCTGTTTGCGTGGCTGTACCACACTTTATTTCTGGCCCTCGTTATCTTCACTTATTCACTGTTTATTTGTTCACTTATTAAGTCACTGTTGAGCAGCTCCCTGTGCCCTGTTCTAGGCAATAATACGGCAGAGAACAAAACAGACAAACAGCCATGACTTTAGGGAGCTTTCACTTTAGTGAAGGGAAAACAGACCACAACGGAGTAAAACGCACATCAGGTCAGAGGGTAGTGTGTGTCCTGGAGAAAACTTGGCAGGGAAGGGCACGGACAGTGGCGGTGGGGCTGGGTGGAGGGGCTGCCCTGTGAATGCCTGTGCCTGGACAGAGCTCTAAGCCTTGACCTCAGCTGAGGACCCCGGCTGACCGCCTCGCAGCCCTGTGGCAGCCTTGCGCCTTTCTCTCTGGGACAGCGGTTATGGACTTCTCGTGCCTGACCTCAACCCTTCTCCTTCCCATTTCAGTTGTCAGAGTTGAGTCTGGAGAATTTTGCCTCATGCTTTTTCTTTCACATGCAAACTTCCTGGGTATTAAAACTAAGGTTGGCCTTTTATTTTGCCCATTTTCTCACCTGCTCAGCATGATCACAGTCAACAACCCCAGCAGACTGGCTGAAACCAGAAACTCCCACAAGCTGAGCTAAGTCCCTCGCTCAGGACCCTGATTCTGCCTCCTCACGAGATGGTGCCTTGGACTGAGCCCCAGGAAATGTGCTATGTTGGCCTTGTCTAGCCACCAAAGGACCCCGAAGGGCATATTTCCTTCCCTGGGCTTGCAGGAGGAATGCGTTTCCACCAGTACCACATCTGGGCCTCACCGAGCCTCTGACAGGAGACACCTGCAGCCCCTCACCCAGGTTACCCGAGGCGGGTCCCAGCTGCTCAGCTCGGGCCTTCCCCACACTCAAGGACAGCCGGCAGCTCAGAAGGCCACCTGTTTGGGCAACAGAGAATTACTTGATGCTTCACTTAAAATCACCGGAGAATAAGCACAATGGAGCATTAAAAACTTTGACAATTTGATACTTTGCAGAATACCTCCCCCGCAAAACATCAGTTTTTAAAGCATTAAGTGAGACAAGGCAAAGATGCATAAAGAAAAAGCTGACTGTCCTCATCACCTCCACCCTCCCCTTGAGCACGCAGGCCTGGGCTGGTGTGAGGCTCCCACACGGCCGTGACAGATGTGTGCGGACTTAGGAATTTCGTGTCATGAAGATGGAACCCTGCTTTCTAAATTTCTCTGAACCTATCTTCCTTTGTGTGCTTGATGGCTCTACAAGTCAGCGAATCTGAGTCTACTTCAACCATTTTCTGTGATATTTATACGTACCCACATATATATAATTTGCACATTTCAGATCTGATTCCACATGATGTTTTTGTGCATAGCTTTGCTTCAAACTTGCTTCCTCTCACTAGTTTCCCCACCACCCACCTCCACGAATTCAGGTTCACAACCTGTTTTATGTCCTTCTCTCCTCTATGCTGGGCTCATATAGTCATATACAGGCACACAAATAAAAACACACATCCAACATATAGACATATTTTATTTTTGAGACAGGGTCTCACTCTGTTGCCCAAGCTGGAGCCTAGTGGTGCAATCACGGCTCACTGCAGCCTCCACCTCCCTGAGCTCAGATGATCCTCCCACTTCAGCCTCCCAAGTAGCTGGGACCATAGCCACGCACCACCACACCCAGCTAAGACATATTCTGCATGCCTCACTGCATCTTGCTGTTCTCACCCACCAATATGTCACGGAAATCACCCCAAATCAAATAATGGGCCAGGCGCAGTGGCTCATGCCTGTAATCCTAGCACTTTGGGGGGCCGAGGTAGGCAGATCATTTGAGGTCAGGAGTTCAAGACCAGCCTGACCAACATGGTGAAACCCCATCTTTACTAAAAATACAAAAAATTAGCCAGGTATTGTGGCACACACCTGTAATCTCAGCTACTCAGGAGGCTGCTTGAACCCAGGGGGTGGAGGTTGTGGTGAGTTGATATCATGCCACAGCACTGTAGTCTGGAAACAGATTCAGACTTCGTCTCAAAAAAGAAAAAAAAAAAAAAATCAAATAATGGAGCTCTCATTTTCTCGTAGTGGGAATTAACCCTAATTTATTTGAACATTCTCCCGTTAATGGCATTCATCTTATTTTCTTTTTTGGCCCTGACAATAGTGCTATACTAAACACCCTTCTGTGTGTGTGTTCCTAGATCCACACCTTTAGGTCATTGTGCTTCTATTTTTATGGACTAAATTCTTAGAAGTGAAGATTCTGAGACTCTGGGAAAATGTAAAGCTTAAAAATGTAAAGAAAAAAAGAAGGAGAATAAATGGTGCATGTGATGTAAGCCCTAAGCTCGGAACTTGGGAGGCTGGGACATTGTCCATGGTTTAATTTTTCCATCCTCATTCCTAAATGGTTCTAAGTGTTCCTTCTGCCTCCTATAGTTAGAGTCAGCACAGTCTAACTGCTCTGACCTTCAGCTACTCAAATTCTCCACTGGAGCTAGTATAGGAAAAACAAATTCCATAGCAGGAGGCAGGGTCCCTTACTTGGAAAGTCACCCAGCCTCTCCTCACATTTTTGTCTCCCCATCTTCAAAGCAATATAGCAAGTGGGCTGCAGAGGGTTGCTGTGGGATCTTCATGAAACTTTTAGGAGATGAAGGTTTTGGAGGCTGTGAAGTGTTATGTCCAGGTGAGGGCTGGACACTGCACCGGGTTGAACCTGCTCTCTTGGAGGCCTTGGTGGAAGCTCAGCTCCAACAAAGTCCTCTATCTCCTATCCATATGTACTGCTGTGGCCTCGCCAGGATATTTAGCTTCACTTAAAGTGGATGCTTGAAACATAGGTTTTCTCTTTTCCTTGATGGAAATAATTACTGCAATTGAGCAAAACAGCCACCTTTCATTTTAACATCAACAAATGATTGAGTCATGATGGGTGAGAAGAAAAAAGCCACAAATGCTTAAGGCGAATCTTTGTTTAAAAAATCGCATGTTCTCACTCATAAGTGGGAGTTTAACAACGAGAACACATGGACACAGGGAGGGGAACATCACACACAGGGGCCTGTCAGGGGAGTGGAGGGCTAGGGGAGGGATAGGATTAGGAGAAATAACTAAAGTAGGTGACAGGTTGATGGGTGCAGCAAACCACCGTGGCACATATATACCTATGTAACAAAACTGCATGTTCTGCACATGTATCCCAGAACTTAAAGTATCATAAAAAAGAAAAAAAAGTAATTAGATAGAACCATACCATTAAAAAAAAAAAAACAGCTGATAGAATCTCAACTTATTCATTTGGCAATGTTGTTCATTACCCATGTAGCTGGACCAGTCTGACCCTAGGGGTAGGGCGGGTTGAGGTCAGGCCAGTGTTCAAATACTAGCCCTGCATAAACAATGGTCTTGGTCCACTACTTAGGTAATACAGCAAATATTTCTTTCTCATGATTCTGGAAGCCAGGAAATCCAAGATCAAGGTGCTGGCAGATACAGTGTCTGAAGAGGACCTACTTTCTGGTTCCTAGATGGTACCTTCTTACTATGTCCTCACATAGAGGAAAAAGTGAAAGAATTCTCTGGGGTCTCTAATGTAAGAGTTCTAAGTGCATTCATGAGGATTGTGCCTTTATTAACCTAATCACCTCCCAAAGTCCTCACCTCTAAATACCATCCCCTTGCGGGTTAGGATTTCAACATATCAGCCAGGCGTGGTGGCTCACGCCTGTAATCCCAGCACTTTGGGAGGCCAAGGCAGGCAGATCACCTGAGGTTGGGAGTTCTAGACTAGCCTGGCCAACATGGTGAAACCCCATTTCTACTAAAATACAAAAATTAGCTCAGGAGTGGTGGTGGGCACCTGTAATCCTAGCTACTCGGGAGGCTGAAGCAGGAGAATCACTTGAACCTAGGAGGCAGAGGATTCAGTAAGCAGAGATCGCACCACTGCACTCCAGCCAGGGTGACAAGAGCAAAACACTGTATCAAAAAAAAAAAAAAAAAAAAGGCGGTGGGGGTGTGTGGAATTTCAGCATATGAACTTTAAAGGGACATAAACATTCAGACTATAACAAAATGAAAGCTAGGCCAAGCATCATGTGCTGAAATCTGACATCACCCTTCTTTCCCTGTCCTGGTACATGCACAGTGATTGGTGCCATTGGCTTTTAACCATGCTTGCTAGAACCTGGGGAGAAGGAGACACAGATGCAGGATGAGGTACATTTGCTTTAGATCCAATTGAGAAATGCTTAGTTTCACTGAGAAGAAAAGTGGTTCCATGCAGTCAGTTCCATGGAAAAGGTCCCTGATACATTTATAGAAATCTCAGAGATGTCACAGACATCATGGAAAGAACAGGGGTAAGGGAGAGGTCCTGGGTCTGATTATGGCTCTGCCACCAAATAGTTTGAAGACCTTACTTCTTACTCCTCTGGACCTCAGTTTACCTGCGTGGACTAAAACCATTGTACTAGATGCCTTCTAAAGTCACTCTCAACTATGAAACTCTAAGGGAATTTTTTAAAAATAAAAACATTTTTAACATAACAAAAGAAATCATGCTTTTAAAACAGAGAAATCAGAAAATACAGGCAGGCCAAAAAAAAGAAAATTGAAAAAATCTTAAATCTGAAATCATATTTCTAAGCAGTGATCATTATTAACAAACTTATGTACAGCCTCTTGGACCTTTTAAAATAGGCATACGTATCTCTTACGTATCTCTTACATATAAAATATGTACTTCTAGTAAATAAGGGATCATACTATATATATATAAAACATTACAATATACTTATTTTTAACTTAACATGTTCTTTGAGTTTCTTCATATTACTTTCAATCTCATTTAAAATGCTTGATTTGTTTGGTATATGCATGCCCCACATTTTATTAATGCTGCACATTTAAGATGTTTTGTATTTTTCACTCATATATATAACGCTGTGATAAACATCCTGGTAATTACCTCTTCACTCGCATCTTAAAATTGTATCCTTAATTGTGATGATTGGAAAAGTAGAAATGGGTGGCATATGCTAAGAGCAGAGAGCGGGCAGAGGCCAGGCTGCGTCCAACATGTTTTTTGAGTGTGTGGGGAGGAATGGGTGTCTGAGTCAAAACACTAACCGTGATATTGTAGAAGGGCATCTCTGCTTCAGGCTGGCTCTGCCTGTGAGCAGGGAGGGGCAGGTAGCAGGTGAGATGCTCGCACTCTATGTTCCCTGAAGATCCCACCAAGTGGTGAAGAACTCATGAACCATGTCCCAATTTCAAGTGCTGCAGACCCTGCAGACGCTTTCAGAGATGTGTACTGGGTAGCACACATCTACCCAGATGTGGTATTGAGGGGGGAGGTGAGTAATCTTGTGTTGCCTGGAAATCAAGAGAAGGTTCTCTGATAACAATCGCTACTGAGTCATTCCCTGAAGAAAGAACTAAGGGGTTCTCCTTCATTGACTCTTGGAATGCCATTTCATTGCCCTCCTCATTAGCAAAGGGGAAGCATAAAAATCGCGGTCTCATAAACAAGTGCTTGCAAGATTACTGAGATAATACACAAAGACCATTTGAGGGCCTCCCTGAATTAAAAAAATGTGGGATGAGGCTGGGGCCAGTAAGCCCTGGTAGCTCAGCAGTTGTCGGTAGAGCTAGTTCCTAAGTGCTTCAGAGACAGCCTATCTGTGCCCATTTCATAGATGGGTGCCCTCGGGACACAGGGGTCCAAGGGATGGGTCCATCACTACGCAAAAGAACCACAGCAGAGCTGGAAACTCATCCTTTGTCCATGGCTGATGCTTTACTGTTGAAAGGTTGGAATGAGGTAACGTCTCAGAATGTCCTTTGTAAACTATAAAATATTATATGTCTATGTGAGAGATGACTATGACTTGTAAAGCTAAGTTATAGCAAATTTTAAATGAAAATCTCAAACAGCCAAGCTGCAGAATGCTAACTTTTCATACTCATTTTTCCTAACGGGACAATAGGAATTGAGAAGACGGATTGAATTCTGCTGTAGGATCTAAGTTCTTCTATCATGTTAACCCATTTAATCCTCCCCCAAAGCGTGAGGTAGGTGCGACAATTATCCCCAGATTACAGGTGGGAAAACTGGGGCACAGAGAAGTTAAATAATTTGCACAGAACCATGTGATCTATATGTGCCAAGCCTGTATACATACAAAAAAAAAAGTGCCATGCCCCCGAAAAGAGGACCTGAGCTTGACCTGACCATTAATATTCTTCCAGAAAAATCTAGCTGACTCAGAGATTTGTCCCCTTTTTGCCAGCACAAGGCTGACCATGCTGGTTGGGGTCCTGCAGTGTTCCATGCTGGGGTCTCTTCCAGAATAAAAAGGGTTAAGCCGACCCATGACCTAAAGGACCCTGTGATATTTTCCTTCTGTGCCACATATGTAGATGGGCTCTGAAGACGATCATCTCCCCTCATTGGAAATCATGAATTTTTATGAAGCCAGCCCAGAATTCCCAGAATTCAGTCGGGTGCACTTTGCAGACCCTAAAATGCTGTCACCATGGAAGGTTTCATTGCTTGCACCTGCTATAACATTTGAGGCATTTGAGAGGCAGTGAAACACATTTGCTTTTCATTTTATCTGACTTTGGAAACCTTTGAAGTGTTTAATAGTAGAGCCCAGGAAAGATCTCCGCCTCTTAATCATTTACTCGTAAGGCACATTCTCGGCTGGTAGCCTGTCAAGCAGAAACTGAACTGAGCCCAGTTTTATTAAGTGTCACATGCCCAGTCACTGTTCATTAAAGGTGTTTTAAGGTTTGAATTATGTAATTTATGAGAAAAATAAAAATTCCATTGTTTTATTAATATGCAGCCCAGGATCTCTTGCTCATAACAAACTGGAAGGCAAGTTGAGCTAAAGGGCATGAGGGAGGCTGGAGGTGGCCTCCTGGGCTCCTGCCTCCCACGTCCACACTGTCCAACCCCGGCAGAGCTCTGGGAGGGAGCCAACCACCACCCCGACCTGTCCTCCAGGTCTCTCTATGTACACCCAATGAACAATGGAGCTGCATTCCTCCTCTTTCCATCTCCCCGTCCCTTTCCCGGAAAGGCCTAAGAAAAACAGTATGAAAAAGCATTCCTAGAGTGACCCCAGGTGCCCTGGGTGTCACAGTCATTGAGACACCTATGCTTGCCTCTCAGAAGAGCTAGGAGAGGGCTGGATACCGGGTGCATCCCTGGACGCCAGGCCCTCGGCCACCTGCTCTAAGTAAATGATTTTATCGAATCTTGACAATGCCTCAGGGGAAGGAATGACTGTCCCCATTTAATGGAAGAAGAAACAGAGGAGCCGCGGTTGGGACCCAGGGCTGCCCATGTCCTTTCTTCTCAAGAGGAGGCGGCATCCTAAGCCCAGACCAGCCTTCTTGGAATCATGTTACTGAACCTGCCAGGGGGTGTGGGTGGACCGAGCAACGTGTGCCTTATCTGGACTTGCAGCTCGGTGCAGAGACCCCCAGCAAGGTTAGCTGCCTTCGCCAGGGACATTTTCCTCCTACAGATTCTCAGCGCGTTGTCCAAGCATTTACAACGCCCAGTTTACCAGCGGATTTGCAGGAGGGGTTGCTCCTGCGGAGTCACCCTCATCTGCCACAGTGGGACCCCAGTTCCCCATTTCCCTCCCCAACTTCTGAACAAAGGTGGAGGAACCAGCCTTACCTACTAGAGGAGGAGGCTTTGAAATCCTCCGGCAGGTGTTCCCTTCTTCAGTCTCTCTCTGACCATCAAATAAAACACTAATGGGAAAAAGTCATTTTCCAAAATGTGGACAGCCCCAGAATATTCAGACCTTTGTTAGGATTTGTAGGTTAGTGCCGCTGAGGTATTTTTCACCCTCCACATGCCCCCCACTTTCCTGCCCACACAGAGAGAATCACAAACTTGATATTTGAGTATTTCTTTAATCAAGTGACTCATGTGTTACAGGTGCAAAATTGTACCAGGCTTTTCCCTTTTGGCTTAAATTCGTGAGTTTATTTCTTTAAAAGTGATCTCAGGTGCTAAGACTTTTCTAAGACATCTAACAGGAATGGTGTAGTTTTAAGAACAGAGGCCCTTTAAAACCAGGGTTGGGAGCGGGGGTGGGCGGGGTATGGCTAGAGCTCAACCAGCTTCCATCTGGGAAGCTCCATTCTCCCAGCTGACCCAGAATAAGAAAGGCCCTGTTTGCAGGAGGCGAGTTGGTAGACCAGGTTTTACAAATTGACGTCAATCATTAATCCACTTAATTTTGAATTACCAATTCAACTGATATTCTGATAGTGCTGGCTGCTGGCAATCTGGGCTGTAGGAGACATTGCCTTTGATCTGCCAGTTCAATTTCCATTAGCAGTAAAAACCACAGACCTCTGCTGGGCCACAGAATGGAGAGTTCTGATGTCTCCAGGAGTCTTGCGGGAGCTCTAAACTGCTTGCTTGTCCTGGTGCTGAAAAAGATCTGGGTAGTGTCTCTAGAAGGAGCCATCACCAATCTGTTAACTCATTAACTCTGCACACATTTCCAGCATTGGGCTAGGCACTGAGACACTGGGAGGAGTAATTTATTTCAGCCAGTGAGAGAGACAGGTATGTGACCAGGCAATTGCAGCACACAGGGCTTGATACGTGCCTGAAGGCAGAAGTACAGACGGCCATGGGCACTCTGAGGCGGGGCAATCAAGGAAGACTTCCCAGAGGTGGTGATGTCTAAGCTGAGACTTGAAGCTAGGCTAGGAGGTAGCTGGGAGATGGGCAGAAAAGTACAGGCAAGCTGAGACGGAACTTCTAAACCCTGGGAAGGAGCTTGGAATTTTGTCCAAAGGCAAGAGGAGCCATTGATCGGTTTTAAGAAGGGGTGGGTTACAGGAGTAGATTCATATTCTAGAGGTCAAAGCATGAAGAGGGCGGGAGAATGGGCAAGAATGGAAGCAGGGAGACCAGGTTGGAGTATGACATTAACAGGGATACTGCTGGTGGGGGCATTTTGTGTTAAACAAAGCCTAACGTGGGTGTATTTCTGTCAGGGGGTGCAAGGGATATCCTGCCCTTACACCCCCCATGAGGAACATGAGGAGCCCCCAGGGCCACTAAAGGCAGGCCCCATGACATCTATCTGAGCCTGAGCCCGCTGAGCCCCTCCTCAGAGGTGAAAACTCTCAGGGAATTAAAGATAGCCGGGGAAAAGATAGAGCTCAGAAGACAGTTGGAGGGCAGAGTGCTCCTGTCTTAAGTCTCATAAGATTTAATTAAACTCTTGGATAGCTTTGGGGACAGAAAATTGAGGAAAGAATTTCCCTTGTATCCTAAGTGAAATAACTCAGAAAAAAAATTTCCCCTGGACTCCAGACATGCATCAGGTAAGAGCTGGCCCAGGGAAGCCATGGACGGTTGTGTAGGCTGGGCACAAAACCAGGTGGCCATGGTGGGTGACCTTGGGTAGCATATAACTTCTGTCAAGTATCAGAACGTCTTGGCCTTAGTGTTAGATACTATATTTTCTTTCACAAAAATGATTTT
This sequence comes from Macaca thibetana thibetana, assembly GCF_024542745.1. Taxonomy (NCBI): domain Eukaryota; kingdom Metazoa; phylum Chordata; class Mammalia; order Primates; family Cercopithecidae; genus Macaca; species Macaca thibetana. Next base: position 113,883,717 of record NC_065586.1, read on the forward strand.
AATGCGAATATCATGTATTGATCATTTTTAAAAATTAATTGAACACTTACTAAGTGCCAGCTCTGTTGCATGCATTCACATGTTAGCTCACTTAATTTCCCCATCCCTGACAAGTAGGCTTCATTATGTCCATTATCAATAATGGGAAAATTGAGGCTCAGAGACTGTAAATCACTGGGGCAGGGTCACATGACTGATAAGTGTCAGGAATTGTCAAAGTGTGACAGGTAAATCCAGCCATGGCTGGGACATCCTTTAAGGGTTGCAAGGGTGGAGGGGCATAGATTTGGGAGCTGGTGAAATGTCAGGCTGTGCAGTGGCATTCAGCAACACGAACAAGCAGGGAGACACCTGCGAGAAGTTAGAAGCTCTCTGTGTGCAGAGTCCTGCTCTCTGGCCCTGCCAGCTGGCAGCTCTCTTTACCAGGCTGTTTAATGGGAAGGCACTGCCCATCAGCTGAGGCAGCACATTCCTGATTTCTGCACATCTTCCCACCACTTTTACAGCACTTTTCACTCAGATGAATCTACTTACCTACCTTTTGCCAGAAACCAAGTGAGATGCTGCCTGCATGGAAAGGCTGGAAGGGGAGCCTTTCAGTCTTACCTGGCTGACCTCTAACCACTTTCCATGGAGAGTCTGTGGCAGGTGGATCGGAGGAGTGCAGCAGTGAAGGAGCGGCTGAGAGTCAATGGGACAGACATGGCACATTGCACCTCTGCCATTGTTGTCTGCTCTACAGGGATTCCCAAGGCCGTGGAGACAGGAGGTTGCCCCAGGACAGATGTTAGTAAATGTTGGCCCCGGAGAAATGGAATGAAATGGTGAGAGTGTTGCTTATCATTCAGTGCACACAAACCAAAACTGGCACCATCTCCAAAAAGTTGACATTTAGCATCCTTTTGGGTGATGCATTATCCAGACAGACTGCTTTGCCCTGGGGATGGCCAGAAAGAGAGTGGACCCCCCTTCTGATTTCATAGTGAGTTACAGGGGTGACAATGGGTGTGTGAGTGGGAGGTAGCCTGCATCCTGTGCTGAGCCCCTTGCCAGGCACCTTGGTTATTTTATGTAGCCTGCCTGGCCACCCTCTGGGGTAACTAACATCACCCACATTTTACAGAGGACACTATGGCTCAAAGATTGAACACATTGTCCAAAATGTCAGCAGTGGAGGGGCATGCCCACTCCTGACTCATTCCAAGGGGTGTCCTTTCCATGTGGCTGTGGGGCCTTACACAACAGAGAACATTTAGGCAGGTAGGGTCTATTTTAGATGTGCTGGAAAGCAAATTTTCATCATTTTAGATGGATTCTGTTAATCATAAAAGCAGTATCTACTTTCTAATTTTCAGGACATGGAATATTTCCAAAGTAGCCCAGTTGGAAATTCAACCTACCACCATTAAGATTTCGATCCAGGGATGGCATTTATTCAGGAGGGAAAAAACAAACAGGCAAACTCTACCTGCACTGAAATGAGAACGAGGACAGGCCCTGGCTTGCCAAGCCAGGGGGGCAGATTTTGCACCATGAGAATTAGCTCCAAGTTGCCACCCAAATGCTGGGGGTAGACAGAGGGGGGCCCAAGCCAGGTGTCTCTTCCCTGAGGATGAGAGGTGACAGGATGAATGAATGAGACAGGGGAGGCTTGGGCCACTCCTCCAGGCTGCCCTGCCTTTTCTGAATGACCTCCAACACTACAGTTCTCCCTAATTCAGTGACTCCCCAAGCACAGACCATGGACAAAATCTCAGGAAGCCACAAATCTCATACACACTTAAAAAATATACAAGTAAGTCTTTAACGAGACATCTGGACACACCTCTGTTGCAATGATAATTAACTTTCTGGTAGAATAAGACTCGTTTTGCTGTGTCTCAAATTGGGATCCAAGATGAATTAATTCTCTAGAATCTGTGAATTATTTTTCCTTGAAATGGAGTCCATGCATGTTGGAATCTGAGCAACACAGCACTCACATAAAATTATATACCCAACTCCCCAGGATCAGAAATAGCGAGTTACAAAGGGAGATCCTGGCTACCCCACTCCAGGCCACAGGCTGTGGCGCAAAGGGAAGGAAGGAAAATTACCCAGCCCACATGGCTCTTTTTGCCAGCTCTCCACAAAGCCTGGCTTCAAACACAACAGAACCCAGCTGAAACAGCAGATCTGCCAAGCACGGGGATGCAGCAGGGTCCCCGGAGACCCAGCCCCGTGTTAAATGGGAATAATTTCCGGACCAACCCCAAGTCTCTCTGGGGGTGGTTGCTGGAATATTACCGAGTCTCTGGTTTGACTGCCTTGGTCTGGAACATCACACATGTGCTTCCACTTTCATGTGCATTGTGAAACATGTAGGACTTGGGGAGCCCAGTGTACCCCAAGGATCTGCAGCCGTCTCCACCACTCTAGGGCTCTGGTTGGACATAACTGCTGGGTTCACCATCCACAGTAATGGAAAGGTGGTAATGGTCACAGCCAGTGTTTACTAAGGTCTCGTTGTACCCTATGATGTCATTGTATCCTTGCTGCAGCCCAGCAAGGTGACTGTCATCATGCTCTTTCCTAGATACATAAGGCCTCACATACCCAAAGTCTCAAACACAAGAGATACACTGCACAATCACCCTCTCGATTTTAAGCTGCTGCAGGAGGGGCTTACCTACTACGTGCAAACCCCCGTTATGGGTGCAACTGAAGAGTAAAGTATTTGCTCAGCAAAGTGCTTGTGGTTGTACAAATTGGGCAAGGCAGTTTACCAAGAGCATCCAACACAGTACCCAGCACCTGGGGGTGGTGGCAGGGGCACATAGTCCATCCATCCTTCCTCCTGTCTTCCCTCCAAGTGGGTCCAACAAACCGCTTGGAAGAAACAAACCAAACTTAGCTAACCGGTTTTTGGAGCACATTAATTTCAGGAAGTCCTAGAGGAAGCCAGTGTTGGGGAAGGGATGAGGGGTGGGGGGCTGGCGTGGGTCACCCTCTGGCCTGAGGAATTGGATTCTCTGGAGAGCTTCAGATGAAAACATCTGGGCCAACCTGAAGCAGACCTGCCCTGTTGGAAGAGCTGGCAGGAGTGGCGTCTTCAGGAGGTCATTTGTCTTTTGTCTCGGAAGGCGATGAACTCCGGGTCTCCTGAGCAATGGGCCGGGGGATAGGGAGGGATGTCCCTGCCCCTTCTGCTTTCTCTCATGCAGCTTCTAAGAAATTCCATTGCATTGTATTTACAAGGCATCCACAACTGTCAGCTTCCCTGAACACAATGTATTTAATAAAAAGCCATTAAGCCTTGTAAAGCTGTCAGAAATCTAAATGACACTTGTAATAAAATCTTGTGGATGACCTGTTCCGGTTAATCAGGCCCAGTGACATCATCACCCGAGGATCTGTCTGATACCCAGGGCGTGAGGTATATTTAGACAGCTTTATGATGCACACGGATTTGAGTTATTAAAATTGTACAGTTTTGCAAGGAATTGGGGACTTAATAAAGCAACGGAGAAACTACAAAAGAAGCAATAACCTTCCCAAACAGGCGATCCTCCTGTGTGCTGGGGGCGTGTGTTCAGGCCAGTTGCTGGGACCAGGTCTGATGCCAGGTGCTCGCATGGGCAACTTTATGTATCTATAATACATTGATCTGGCATCTGCAAGGCTAGCAAATAAATTACATTGTTCCCAATGACTTCAAGGTGGTGAATTGTACTTAAATGTAGATTTATGGATTAATTCAGATTACAAGAAGATATTACCACCTATGGCACATTGCTCTAATAAGCCATTTTTGAGCAAATAGAACTGCTGGATTGTAAATATCTTTGGTCCTGCTTACCACCTGGATAGTTTCCGGGCCTCCAGCCCTTTCAGGCATAACTCTACTTATCTTGAACCATACAAAGCCTGGCTTCATGTAACAATCAGGATGAGACAGACAGACGGACACAGGGGATATCCACTTGCCGGATCATCTATAAATTTAGACCAATGGGTCAAATATCAAAAACTGTGTTGGGCACAGGTAAATAAATCACACCTGATCTCCTGGCATAAACTGGCACAGCGTTCCTGATATTTCAGTCAAATTATTCCATTTGTTTCTAAAGATATTTTAATCCCACATGACCTCAAACTTCCCGTGAACCAGGGCCTGGACCCAAGGCCGCCCACGGCCTTTGCAATAAATCCGTTGTCTCCCTTCTTGGCCCTCAACCCAGGCCCATAGATCACCCCTCCCTGCATCTTGCTTCAATTACTCAATTAACTGCAGTAAAGTTCTTGTAGGTTTTGCAGATGTTGCTTTATTATCAAGGCCTCAGACGAACACGAGAGTTCAGGAGCTGAGGTTATAGGAAGGTTGCTGGGGGAAGGGCCAGGATGGGGCACAGGGAATATTCCCAGCAACTATAGGGGCCGAAGCTCCGGAGAGGGGCCCTGCATCATTCCCGGTGCTTGTTACATGCCCTTCCCTTCACAGTTTGGGGAATTCGTGATGTTATCTCACTGAAAAACTGCTTGAGAGAGAAGTAGGTATTCCACCTTCCGATGAGATAATGCCGTGATTAACAGATGCTTAATTGGGCCATTTATCAAGAGCAGGACCTGCCCCCAAGTCAGTGGGCTAAGTAAATTATTACCCACCCTGCAGGTGTTGGACTGGCCGACCTATTACTCTTCTTGAAATGGTCTTCAGAAGACTTTATATGAAAAGATGATTTATTTCCACAAGGAATTCTATTGTGCTCATATTTATCCAGAGTATGGCAGGGTTCTGCCCGGCCCCTCTTCCCTCGGGCACCAAAGAGGATTGTGGAGAGTTGGAGTCATGGAGTCCGAGAGGGTTAGGGCTGAAGGAAACTTAGAAATCAACTCATACAATCTGGCCATTTTACAGATGACAAAACTGAGGTATCAGCAGACTAAGTCAAATGACACAGCCAGTTAAGCAAAAGGGCAAAGGTATTTCTCTCCTGTTTTCAAAAAGTGTGGTTTCTTGAGTTGATGTAATAGAATTCCTAAAAAGCAAGAATTTAATTCCAAATAAGATATTTTTTATACCTTAAAGCAGGGTTTCTCAACCTTGGGATTACTGATACTTTGAATTCTTTTTTTTTTTTTTTTTTTTTTTTTTTTTTTTTTTTTTTTTTTTTTTTTTTGTGAGGCAGAGTCCCACTGTCACCCAGGCTGGAGTTCAGTGGCATGATCTCGGCTCACTGCAACCACTGAATCCCTGGTTCAAGGGATTCTCCTGCCTCGGCCTCCTGAGTAGCTGAGATTACAGGTGTGCACCACCATGCTTGGCTAAATGGAGATGGGGTTTCGCCATGTTGGCCAGGCTGATCTCCAACTCCTGGCCTCAAGTGATCCGCTTGCCTCGGACTCCTGTAGTGCTGGGATTACAGGCGTGAGCCACTGCACCTGGCCTTGATTGTTATTTATTGTGGGGGGATAGTCCTGTGAATTGTGGGATTTTGAGAAGCATCCCTGGCTTCTACCCACCAGATGCCAGCAGCACCCCCTCCCACAGTCATGACAATCACAAATGTCTCCTGGAAGGCAAAATTATCCCTGGTTGGGAACCACTGCTTTGAAGCATTACCACAGTCATCATCATCATGACATTAACAATATGAATAGCATTAGGAGGCCGAGGCAGGCAGATCCCGACGTCAGGAGATCGAGACCATCCTGGCTAACACGGTGAAACACTGTTTCTACTAAAAATACAAAAAAAATTAGCTAGGCTTGCTGGCAGGCGCCTGTAGTCCCAGCTACTCGGGAGTCTAAGGCAGGAGAATGGCGTGAACCTGGGAGGCGGAGCTTGCAGTGAGCCGAGATCGCGCCACTGCACTCCAGCCTGGGCGACAGAGCAAGACTCTGTCTCAAAAAAAAAAAAAAAAAAAAAAAAAAAAGAATAATAGCAGTAAACATTTATTGAGTGCTAGAAATGACTGAATACTTAATATGCATTCTTATATTTAAAATCCTCCCAATAACTCTATTATCTGGGATTACCATTATTCCATTTTACAGGTGAGAAAGTCTGTGCTTAGAGAGATTAGGCTGTGCCTGAGTTCACACGGCAAGTACCACAGGTGTGGTGGAAACCCTGAAGCCCCTACCCACGCCATTAAATAAAGGATGAAGCTGCTGCATTTGGATTTGTTGTTAAGCAGTGAAACTGTACAATTTCATTTCCTGTCATCTCCAGGAGTGAACTTGTCTTTAAGAATCTTTTGGGATAAGCAGTCATCTTGTTCCCACTTTTAGACAGGAAAAAGGGAAATGCTCCACGTGCCTTGTTGATGAGATGTACTGGTTTCTCTGTAGATTACAGAGTGGGCTCTTTCTCAAATCCAGAGGATGCGCAAGGCTAGTCCACATGGATAAATGCACTCAGACTTGTAAGCCCGCGACAGAATTAGGAACATCTGAACAATATTTCTTTCACAGAGTAAATATCTCTTTTGCTGTGTCCAAAATTTCCGAAGATGCTTATTCTGACCTTCTTCAATAGGCTGAGGCATATTGCTTCCCAGACCTGGAAGCTGTTTGATACCTGGGCTAATTCCCAGGGGAAAAGTGGTTAAGGCCATGACTCCTGAAGGTAGAATGTTTGGGTTTCATGCCGGGAAATAAATTCAGTGTAAAACAGTGATGTGAGGTGAGACATACCATGTGGATATCTGTGATCAGTGTCCGTGGTGTGTCCAGGCAGCTCTGGAGGTAACATTTGAGGGTGAAATAGAGTCTTTGCATGTTTACAAATGAAGCCCAGTTCCCCATCCCCCACAGGTTAATATCAGAGTTGCCCTACCTGTAGTTCTTCATTCCATGGCCTGAATCCTTGATTAATCTGATTTTACTAGTTCTATTTCCCTTTCACTTTGATTTCTTCATGTATTTATTTTATTGTGTTGTGAACTCTGTGTGTTTGTGTGTATATATATACATATACATCCTTTCCACTCTTTAGAAAGGATTTGGCATGTCTTACGTACCAAATATAGATATATTTATATCTATATCGAACCCCAAGCCATCTGACCCCAAACTCAGTATATATATGTATGTGTGTGTATATGTATATATATAGTCACTAAGCCAAGCCAAATCCTTTCTAAAGAACCAGGGTATGAAAGTAGACACTGACAATATAGCAGCTGGAACAGACAGGTGTCTTGATGGAGTTTTGGGGATTGGTAACCACTACACATCCCTTCACTTTGCCCCCTGCCCCACACCACCCAGCATTTCCCAAGGCCACTGGGTGCTGCTGTTGGCACCACTGGCAGAGCAAGTCCAGCCCCGCCGCTGACACCTGGAGCCAGAGGTGCACCCCTGCACAGCCCGGGCTGCTGTCCCACTGTCAGGGTTTGAGCTCAGACCATTTATTTACTTCCTCCCACCTGTTTCGTGTTTTCCATTTCCAACAAGACTCCTTGTGGTCAAGCGACACTCTGCATAAAAATGCTTTCCCAACAATGAAGCACTTCACTCAGACTCTGCATGTATTCTCAGCCTAATTATTTACTGTAATTTTTCTATCCATGCTAGTAAACTAAGAAGATGGGCAAAGGGACGTGAATTCTCAGATGGATTATAGTGGGCTCCAGGCTCAAAGACAAGGACAGGGAACACTGGCCTGAATCCTAGCAAGAAAGAAAGACAGAGAGAGAGAGAGAGAGAGAGAGAGAGAGAGAGAGAGAGAGAGCCCTTTCAAGGCCATGGTCTCTTCTGTCTGCCCAAGGTATGTTTTCGTCATTCTGTGAGGACGATGGCCATTGGAGCACCACAGCTATGTGTGGAGTGCACCCATAACTATCCCAACGACCTCAGAGGGATGTCTTTAACTCCTATGGGAACATGAGGTGAAGAGAAATTAAGGGCTTGTTTAAGGTCATTTGGCCAGCAAGTGACCAAGTTCAGATTTGAACCCCGAGCCGTCTGACCCTGAAGTCAGCATCTCTTCATTATGTTACGCTGCTCCATGAAGCCCCCGTGTGCCAGGCCCTGGCCCTAGTGCCGTGGATTGGAGGGAAAGACATTCAGACAGGGTTTTTATGGGTGACACATGTTTTCTTCTCCTGGTATCTGCGGGCTTTTGTGGGGACTGTCCTCTGTGTCCCTGCCTTGTAGCTGGCCACATGGTGAGCAGGGGTTTACTCGATCCTCTTTCACGGGTGCTATGATGTGCATTTGTCTCTGCAGAGCCGGCCCCTCCCGGCTCTCTGGTCTGGCAGCCCACTGACTGGCCCTTGCAGCTCCACTCAAATACCTGCTGATGGGCTGTGGATTGATCGGGCCTCAGTTGTGAGGGTGTGGAGGGACTTGCTAAGCTGCTCCTGACAACTGCGGGACTCGTTCCCTCTCTAGGCACAGCCTGAAGTCACCGGCTCATAACACACCTCCCCACCCACCGGGAGAAGAGAGAGAGGCAATCATGTCAGAGCCTGAGATGTGAAAACTGCTTGTTTGCCACCCCCCTTCCCCCCCGCTGCCCTTTCCTCTGGCCTCGCTGGATGTGACATTGGCTTTCATGGAAGTCAAGGCTACTCCAGTCATCCACCTGCCTCACAGGACGATGATGATGATTCGCAAAGGTGGCAAATGTCAGAAAAGTTCCCCCTGGGGAAGGAGGAGAGCATTATATTTTAAGTAAATGTTTGTTGGCTTTGGCTGTTGTTAAAATCTGGCTTGAACATACATCTGAGTTTCCTGTGGGTAAAAGGTGTGGTGGTAGCTGAGGCGCCCTTGAGTTTGGGGCTGACACGTGGGCAGACAGAAAGCAGCCCTGTCCCTTCCTAGTGGTGGATGCTGCATATATCCTGGGCTTCAGGGTAGAACTGATGACTCTACCCAAACAACGTTGTTAACCCTTGCTTGTTCACTACTTACCAAATCTCTATGGAGTACCCATGATGCCCCAGGCCCTGGGAGAGCTGCGGAGACTAAAGGACCACTCGCTGCCTTCTTGACTTGTAAAGACTCCTGGGCATGAGAGGTGTGTACTCATCAAATATTCCCATAAATAAGCATTGGAGGAAAAACTGGGCCAAGGGCCATGAAGCAGAAGTCAAGGTTGCAGTGAGCACTGAATGGGCCCCCTATTTGAACCAGGCAGCCAGAAACGGCTTCTCTGTGAAGGGTTTTTTGAGCTGAGCTCTGAAGGATTGAGGTAGAATTAAGTGATGAAGGGAGAGGAGGAAATGCAGCTCGTGTGGAGGGACAGGGACAGGAGCCATCACTTCATTTAAGGCAGTCAAGCAAACTAAATGTGGCCTAAGAAGGACTCCATACTTCCCTATTTGAGTCCTTGTGGATGAACTGTAATCTAGCTTAATAGTCAGACAAGGCTGGGTGCTGTGGCTCACGCCTGTAATCCCAGCACTTTGGGAGGCCGAGGCGGGCAGATCACCTGAGGTCAGGAGTTCGAGATGAGCCTGGACAACACGGTGAAACCCTGTGACTACTAAAAATACAAAAAATTAGCCAGGCGTGGTGGCACAGGTGCCTGTGGTCCTGGCTACTCAGGAGGTTGAGGCAGGTGAATTGCCTGAACCCGGGAGGCAGAGATTGCAGTGAGCCAAGATCACTCCACTGCACTCCAGCCTGGGCAACAGAGCGAGTATCCATCTCAAAAAGAAAAAAGACAAAATTGAAAACGTAACTTAGGAGTACGCACCTATAACAATAACTGAGTTGGCCACACTTCAACCACTCATAGACTGCTAGGTGTTCAAACTGTTCAAATAAGCCCAACGCCAAGCTGTAACCAATCCAGCCGTTCTGTACCTCACTTCCAATTTCTGTACGTCATTTCCCTTTTTGTGTCTATAAATCTTCTTCCACCACGTGGCTGCGCTGGAGTCTCTGTGAATCTGCTGTGACTCTGGGGACTGCCTGATTTGCAAATTGTTCATTGCTCAATTAAACTCCTTTACATTTTATTTGGCTGAAGTTTTTCTTTTATCAGAAGGTTTGGGAGAAGGGATAAGGTGAGGGCAGAGCCTCCCAGCGTGAGGCAGATAGAATATTCCAGAACTCGACAAGATGGCAAAGGCTGGCTTTCCACAGAACTGTGAGGCGGCCTCTTTTCAGCCTTCTCTACCATGTCTGTCTCCTCCACCTTTTCTCTACCATCCCTGCTCTCAAGAAATGATCACAGGTCCTTGGCTTAAATTTGGAAAAAAGTTCCTACTGTGTACCTGTGAGGGATAGAGATGAGTAAGATGTAGTCTCTATCCCAGGATGCTCACGGCCTCCTTCAACTGCCCCTCAGAACCATCTGCATGACCCCAGCTGTAAGGCCCACGAGGGGAATTATGGGAAGTCAAGGAAGAGCCCATGGGAGGCAAGGGGAGGTGGCTTTCTGCGGATGGGGGCCTGGGGATAGGCTAAGGGAACCACCTGGGACAGACAGTCCCTTACCCCTTTCCAGAGAGGCTTGTCTTTCAAGCCTGATGTCTGGCAGGAGGACAAAAGGAATTTTAGGAAGCAGGCAAGAGAAGGTTTTTGGAAGGCCAGGGCCTTTCAGGTGGAAGAAGAGCCTGTGCTGTCTGTAAACAGAGAAGCCTCTTCCCTCTGGTTAGGTATATTTTTTCCCTCCTGGGAGACCTGCACTGTGCTTTGAGGAAACCTGTTAGTACAGGACTCGCCTTTCGGCAGACAAAACCGGAATGGATCCCCAGGTCTGGTCTCTAAAGACTTTTTGAAGTAGGTGGGACAGAAATGTCACCAAAGCACCCATTGCTTCCTTCTAATGTCTTTGAAATGCCTCTCAAATCTCCTTCTTTGGCCTTTAAGGAAGACAGACCTACCAGTCACTCAGTCTGCCTATGCCTCAGTTGCCTTCTCTTATAACGAATCCACTAATCCTCGCCCCATTGTATGCTGTGGGAGCGAGGATCACACACGATCATACGTGTGAATGTAATCATAATCCCACCAGCGAGCATTGAGAAGCGGCCGATGCAGACAGGGACCCTCCTGACAGCCCTACAGTCAAGTTATCTTATCCTCCTGTTCTTCCAGATGAGGAAACAAAAGTTAGAGAGATTAATCCCTCGACAAGTCACACAGCTCATATCGGTGACTTTGCAGAGCCTGCCCCCTTAGGCTCTGTGCTATCCTAGGTTGTATTTCCAAGTGTTATTCTAATGCTGTGAGTTTTTGCTCATGCGTGGTGTGTCCAGGAAATTGATTGCTCCAGTCACTGGGGGCATTCTAAGAAGAGTTCCTAAACCCCAACCCCCCCATCCCCAAGCCTCCTAGGTTCCATTTTACAGATGGGAAGGACATCATTGAAGGCAGGGGTGCAGAGAGCAGTGGGTAAGTGAATTACTCCAGCCCAGAAGGAGTGCTGGTAGCTTGGAATAGTTGCAGTGCAGACCGGGTTTCCACTCGGCTGCCTCAGCCACACTCCTAGAGCCCAGCTGATAATTGCTCATTATGTGCTTAATCTGGGCACAGCCAGGCCTGGCAGCAGAATTGCATCACATCAAAGAGAGCTCTTCAAAGCAGCAGAAAGCTGGCCCCTGGGGTAATTAGCAGAGGGCCTATTCTTTCCTGCTTGGGACAGTTGGAAGGTTTCGGGCAAGGTCCAAATGGCATGAAGCGAAGCTCTGAGTCGTCAACTCTCTGGTGAACTCGGACAAGCAAGGCTGATGACTCAAATCATGCCGTTTATTTATTTCTTCTTTTATAAACTGCTGAGACTTTTTTTTTCTGCCAGCCTGTCCCAGATGCCCTGATCAACTGATTGTCCTCTGCCTCCTGGAACACCATGTACCCTCTCTCTAGGTCGCCGTGTTCTAGGAGGAACCGAAAGAAAATACATTCACGCACGTACACACATCACCACCATGACTCAAGAAGAAAACCTGGAAGAATGTGACAGAACCTCGCTTGTGCATAGAGGTGCTCTGAATCACGTCACCATGACTCAGTTTCCCCAGTTACCTGAGCTGAGGGGCCCCAGGTGGCAGTCCTGGCTTGAGAAGTGTTGGTTCATCCATCAAAGTGGAACTTAAGGGGCAACAGGCCAGCTACAAGCCCCCTGAGAAAATCAAAGAACGTGACTGGTTGCTTGGCATGACCTGCCTTCTCCCTCGCCCGGCTGGAGGGAGAGGCAAGATGATGTTCTGTCTCTAATCCCATTTGCAGTCCTCTTTCGCACAGCCAGGTATCCCACTGGCATGGCGTGGAAGTGCAGAAAGTGCTAAGAGACGTTATAATGGAGTTTGGTACCTCTTTTTGATGGCCTGTGGGGCACTCAGGCTAACAGCCTGAGTGAGTTTGACATACGAGCTGAACAGTGCTGAACTGGCCGGTGGTGTTCCAGAAAGCCACGGCAAGTCTGTGGCCTGGTGAACACTGATTCCAGGGCTGCTTGGTGCAGACGGATGTGGATGGTTTCTCAGCCCGGCTTTAATAAATGACAAAGTTTTCACTTGCTTACAAGTTTGGATAAGAATTACTCTTACCCATCTGTTAGCCATATTTAAAAAATGGGCATCTTAAATAATGAGGTTATTGGAGTGGCAGCATTTCTCTGAGCCGGTGAGAGAGACGTTCTCAGATGTAGAACAAAACCCATCAGACTAGGGGAGTTGAGTGGGGGCCATGGTAAACAGGGTCTTTGTTTCATGGAAATAATACCATGTACTTTATATTGGCTGATAACACAGACTTTAACATTGCCTTCATGCATAATTTCTGAGCATGGAATTTTTGGTATCAGTTATTTTGTCAATAGTGGGAAACAAATGATTAAGCAGACACTTCAAGATTTGGTAGAGAGAGTGGCCATTATTATTCCCCAAAGAGGGGCCCCTAGGACCCCAGGAACAGATCCAGACACAATTACTTCTAAGACAATTAAAATTAACCAGAGCCAATGTGGATTCATTTTTAGGAAGCGCTTCCCCTGGTTTCAGGTTCTCTATCCCACACTCGGCTCTGCACTCATGTGCCCCTCCTACCTGGTGGATTTGGGAACCCCATTCTGAAAATGGAATCCTTTAAAGTTGCCTTACAAAGCACCTGCAGCCCTGGCTAATGCTCAGATGTGAATATATTACGCTCAATATTCCCTGGGTATTTGTGTTAACGCTATGAGAGATCATATAGAGTGCTTCTGGGAGTGGCATGGCATCGTGGAAAGAGATGTATGAGTGGGCTTCGAGCCTGTCACTGACCAGCTGGCAGAACTTGGGCAGCTTGGCCTGTTTCCTTATCTTTAGAATGGATATGGGGTGGGATATGTGATTGAGGCTGGTGTGAAGCCATCTGAATTGAGGGTGCCCCTTCCCCGGTACTCCCATGGCTTCTGCCTCCTCCATTTGTAGGCACCATCTACAAGACTTTTTCTTTCTCTTCAGGTCAGGTCCCCAGAGGGCAAGATCTGAGCCTAACTCTTTTCTTTGTCTCAGAGCAAAGTGTCTGGCACACAGCAGGTACTCAATAAATACTTAGTAAATAAATGAGTATCTATTTGCTCTACCTTGGAGAATGGAGACATGCATAGAAGAACGGATACAGTCAGGACCGACTAAATAACTTATTGGCCAAGTGCAACAGCAGAGCATTGAGAATGTGCAGGGCCGTTCTGAGCGCTGGGCTTTGCATAGCTGCATGGGTTGCCCCTTCATCAACCCCACCATGAGTCCACTGAACTCTGTGACTGAAGCATTTCCTAGGGCTGCTCTCACCAAGTCCAACACACACGGAGTGGCTTGAGCAACAGAAATGGATTGTCTCGCAGTTCTGGAGGCTGCAGGTCCAAGATGAAGGCATTGATGGGACTAGTTTCTTCGGAGGGCCTTGAGGGAGAATTTGCTGCAGGCCTCTCTTCTTGGCTTGTAGACAGACAGACCCTGTCTCCTGTGTCTTCACACCATCTTCCCTTCTCTGCATGGCTATGTCCAAATATCCTCTTCTTAAAAGGACACTGGGCACGTTTGATTAGTACTCACCCTAGTTACTTCATTTTAATTCAATTACCTTTTGAAAGATCCTATCTCCAAATAAGGTCACAGACTAAGGCATTGTGGGTTAGGACCTCAACATATGGATTTGAAGCAGGGGTTACAGTTCAGCTCTTAACAGGCAGCATCAAACATAGACACACCTAGCATTATTATTCCAAATTTGTCTTCGACCATAGAGCTATGGGAAACATCTAGTTTTTTCATTATAAAAATAAAATAAAGAAGTAAAGCTCACCATTCAACCCACCCCTCCGCAGTTAACATTTGGATGCCTGTTGTTTGTTTAGCCTTGCTTCGACATGTGTGTACCTTGATGGTACTATCTGAGATTATGCCGTTTATGATTTACTTTTTTTTCAGTTTAAGAATGTATGCCCCTCTCTCATCCCACTGCGTATTTTGAATCTCTCTTTTAAAAAAAGTTCTAAAGAGGCCATATCATATTCCAAACGCATTCATGGTTCTCAAGTGAAGTCACTTCCCAGTAACTTTTCTGTCTGGGTTGTCACACAGATGTGGCTACCTCTGGAGCTCACCTTGGGGCACTCCTTCAGATCATAGGGCCATGAGCCCACCCAGTCCTTGCCAGTCAAGGCATTTCTTGACACTCAGTTGAGTCAGCCATGTGAAGCAGAAGGGAAAGCTTGGCGAATAGGATTCTGTCTTTGAGAAGGAGTTTCCGTGTGTCCACAGTGGCTGAAAGCTGATTACTATGGATGCAATGGCTCAGCACTCATTTCTTAATATAGTTCCCTCAAGAAATAGCCATTTAGTCCACCAATTATTTTATCTCTTTTAGGGATACTTCCTTAATTGCAGAAGTATCTAAAAATACAGTTGGCATAGTTGGTAGTCCTGTGTCTTGTTTAGAAAGACTGGTAGAAAGGATGCAATTAAACTGTCAAAATGTAATTGTTGCTCATATTTAATTGAAAGTGGCTTATTCCCATTTACTTTTCATGGTTTTAGAGTTACAAGCAAAGAAAGTTGCTAGGACAACTGGTAGTTACAAAATGAAGACTGGAGGCTCTGAGTGCATGGGAGCAGCTGAGAAGCTGCTACTCTCAAATTACTTTGCTTTAATAACATGATATGATCCTCAATTTCCTAGATACCTGAAGCACAGAATTAGCCAGTTTGGGGCACAATGGGCCATTTTGATTTGAAAAATATACTCTGAACTGGATAGTAACTCCATATCCCCCCAGAACGTGTGTGTGTGTGTGTGCGTGTGTGTGTGTGTGTGTGTGTGTGTGTATGTGTATGGGTTTCTGCTGTTTGTGTGGCTGTCTGCCTCTTCATAATTTAAAGATCTATCTAAACAGAATGAACACTCTCAGACAATTCTTTCTAAGTGAAAAGTCACCTCTCCACACTGAATGGTTATCTAAATGCCATTTATTCTGGAAATGAGTACTAAACACTGATTTGGTACATTGGGGAAGGTTCCCTGGAGCCAGAGACAGATGCAACATGGTTTTTCTCCTCAGGCAGCTCAGACACAAGTCAGGGAGACAAGAAAACAGATTGTTTTAACTGTATGTCCTAAGTCCTGAGACAGAGGTAGGAAGTAATAGCTGTGTAGCCACCAAAGAGGGAAAAACACCCTAGTCGGCAGCACAGATTTGCTAGGATGAGGCAGGAACCTGTCATTCAACCCAGTGAATCTTTGACGGCCTGTCATGCTCAGGCACACAGTCCAGGCCCAGGATCAGCAAAGAGCTTCTGCAGTCGAAAGGTTCAGCAAATGAAGGAGGTAAAATGAGAAAGAGGATGACTGCTACGCACACAAAGCACATCGAAATGAGTAAAACATGGCCGTGGTGCCTGCCCTAAAAGGAGGTAGGGAGTGGAGATTAGTGAGCGGGAAAGAGGGCTAGATTCATTGATCAAGCCATTTCTTTTTTCATAGTTTTTTCCTTTTTATTTAAGAAAATAGTGCATCTTAGAAGGACACAATGTTACCTGTGTGGTATTATTGCCCCCAAATGCATAATCTGTGTCTAATCATGAGGAAACATCAAACAAACCCAAAACAAGGGACATTCTGCAAAATAACTGGCGTATAACTTTCAAAAATGTCAAGATCAAGAAATGCAAAAAATGTCAAGTTACGGTTTCACGTAAAAGGGAACTATGAATGTTGAATTTCTTGATTTGGATAAGTATATAATTCACATATTTAGGGGTAAAGAGGTGCAATGTCTCCAATTACTCTAAATGGGAGGAGGAAGGAGAAAATAACAGAGCACATGGGGTCTAATGTACTGAATTGATGAATCTGGATACAGGGTGAGGGTTTATGGGAGTTTCTTGTACTATCTTAGCACCTTCTCTGCAAGTTTAAAATTACATTAAAATACAAAGTTAAAAAATACAGACTCATTTCAGTAATTGTGGAAAATAACTGCTTTGGAAATGCACGTGGCAGCTGATATGGTTTGGCTGTGTCCCCAACCAAATCTGATCTTGAATTGTAGCTCCCATAATTCCAACATGTTGTGGGAAGGACCCGGTGGGAGGTAATTGAATCATGGGGGTGGGTCTTTCCCGTGCTGTTCTTGTGATAGTAAGTCTCATGAGATCTGATGGTTTTATAAAAGGGAGTCCCCCTGCACACAGTCTCTTGCCTGCTGCCATGTAAAACATGACTTTGCTCCTCATTCACCTTTCACCATCATTGTGAGCCTCCTCAGCCATGTGGAACTGGGAGTCCATTAAACCCCTTTTTCTTTATAAATTACCTAGTCTCAGGTATGTCTTTATTAGCAGCTTGAGAACAGACTAATACAGCAGCCAAAATAAAAGAAAATCACTTGTATTGTCACCCTTGAGAAACAACCATGTTGAACAATTGGTTTCCTCCCAGTCTTCTGTCTGTGCATCTTTACACAGCTACTGTGCCCTGTACAACCTGCTCACTGTGAGTCGCATGACATATTTTGAGAAATTCTGTGGCTATGGATACATCTCATCAAAGAGGTCTGACTTGCTTTCTAACATGTTTGGTTTGGCAATAGGGATTATAATCCTGATGTGTGGGCGTTTGACACAGAGTTTTGGCAGCAGCCGCCAACTGCTTTTACCATAACAGCCAGGTGCTGATCATGTCCTGACACTCACAGACTCTGGAAACAGTCCCCACACCATCCTCTGACTACAGACGTCTCTTTTGGTCTTTGCTTTTCTTTGAAAATCAATTGGAATGTGAAACTATTTTAAGTTCCTCCTCTCTCAGAGCTATTCTTAAAGCAAGGTTTGTCAGTACTATTGATGCTTTGGGTTGGACCGTTCTTGCTGGGGTGCCCTGTCATTGTAAGATGTTTAGCAGCACCTCTGGCCTCTCCCCACCAGATGTGAGGAGCATCCCCCCTGTTTTTCCCCCAGATATTGCCAAGTGTCCCAGTTTGAGAACCATTGCTCTAAAGGTGGTACAAGAGAGGGGATGGGACCCCCTCCATGGCCTCCTTTCCTCATTGGAATGGGTGGGGTTGGATCAAAGGGGAAAAAGAGTCCCGAGACTACGTCTTAACTTCTGACTCAGCTTCCTCAATGGTACAATGGGGTTAGTATTAATATATGTCCTGTCTACTTCTTAGGAGTTTTAAATGATGAATTATCTGCAATGAATCTACATAGGGCTTGTACAGAGTTGGTAATGAAAAACATTTTAGGGCTCTCCTGGCATGAGAATAAAACATATAGCAAGGTCACTTTGTAAACTTGAAAGAATACTTAAATGAACTCAAGGGCTTATTATTCTAATCTCCAAGTTGCTTGCTGGCTCTAAGTTGTCTAGATCTAGAAAATTGTGGCAGGGACAGAGAATACCATGTGTTCACCAAGCCCATTTTATTTTTCTTCTGGATGCACAGAAGGCTTACTTCCCAGCCTCCCTTGCAGCTAGGTGGGGCCATGTGACTGAGTTCTGACCAGGGAAATGTCCATGGAAGTGAAGTTACTACCTCCAGGTCTGGCCCCTAAAACCTCCTGTGCAGCTTCCACACACTCTTTTCATCCATTAGCCAGATGCGATCCAGTGGAATCCTCAGGGTCCTGAGACGATGAAGTCATCAGACAGCAGGAGCCTTGGCCCCTGCCCACAAACTGAGACAGAAACAAGAAATAGAACTTAGTTGTATTAGGTAAGCTACTGTTTGTGAGGCTGTTACACAGTGATTTACCTATCCTGACTAATACAGGTGTACCAGATATCAGTATTGAGGAAAACCCCATGGAGAAGGCAGAATAAATCAGATTCTCTGAATAGTCACTTGTGGGCAGAATCCCTGGACTTCTCTGAGTAACCAGGGGATTCCTGCCTCTGTGCCTTTGGTCATCTCATTCCCACTCCTGGAAATCCTCCCTTCACTACAGCCTCCATTCATGGTAATCTTGTTTATTCTTTCCAGTCAACTGAAAGACCACCTCTTCCAGGAAGCCTTCCCTAACTGCCTGGTGAAGAAGTTATCTTTCCCTCCCAAGAATCGCACTTCCACTCTTTAATGCTCTCATTTTTATAGCTATTTGTCAAGCTTTTCTTTTTATCAGAATTGACCATTTTAAGGGCATATTCCATCTGCTATTCACCTTGGCAGCTATGCCCCCTTAAACATAACAGCATAATGAAATCAAAACATGAGCATACTGTTCAGTGTACAGCCTTGGTCAACAGCACACCAAAACCATCAAGAAGCAAATTATAATGACTCTACTCACACTTACACCATTTGTGGACCAAGCAACCAGTGCAGGGCACTGTGACAGACCCTTACCCTAGATCATCTCATAGACCCCTCAGTGGCCCTGTGGGGTTGGAATCTTTATTTATTTTTTCACTTTTTGAGACAGGGTGATGCTCTATTGCCCAGACTGGAGTTCAGTAGTGCAATCTGGGTTCACTGCAACCTCTACCTCCTGGGCTCAAGCAATCCTCCCACCTCAGCCTTCCAAGTAGCTGGGACTACAGGCGCATGCCAACATGCCCAGCTAGTTTCTGTATGTTTTGTAGAAATGGAGCTTCTCCATGTTTCCCAGGCAGGTCTTGAATTTCTGGGCTCAAGCAATCCTTCTACCTTGGCCTCTCAAAGTGCTGGGATTACAGGTATGAGTCATAGCGCCCAGCCTGGTATTTTTATTATCTTCATTTCTCAGTTTGCCTAAAGCCACACCATAAAGCCAATGCTCAGTGCACTACAGAAGCTCTGCCTCGCAACCTACCAGGTGCCAATTATTCCCCCTGCCCTACTGCCTATGAGGATTATCACAGGGCCCCGAGGAGAGGGTTGAACAGTGAGACTTGACCCTCATCTGGGAAGTGGGGAAGAGGATGGAATGAGCTAATCTACGGAGAGCACTTAGCACAGCTGATCCTTTGCATGTGCTTTAAAACACTCATGATCATCATGATTTGGGATCCAACCCATTCATGCTTCACCCCAACCAAGAGACACAAGAAAATGCCAGACATTGATGGAGATGGAAGGTGGAGATTATGAAAGAATGAACAACCATCAGCAGGTGCAATTGGAATTTGATCTGGAATGAAAAAGCTGTGATTTTCCAAGATTTCATCAGACAATTTCCTGCTATCTAACACTGGGCTTCAAATAGCCCTTTATATAGCCCTCAGAGTAGGATAGCTCCTGTAAACACCTCCTTTGAAGCCCTTTCAGAAAAAGTAGGATTGCATTATTAAAACATGTTGGGTTTTTTTTTTTTTTTTTGCCTTTATGCTTAACAGGTATGACTACATTTGTACTAAAATATTTATTGCCAGCAGCTTCCAAGACAGACAGATGGACAGCCTGCAAACTTGTTGCTGTCTTCACTCTTTAATGACCAAAGAGCAGCCTTGGACCTGATTGCTGTCCTTATCCATTGAATGGTCTGAGGATGTCAGTGTGACACATGGAGTTGACTCACTTTCAGACCCTGGAACCCCATGGGGATGAGCAGAACATTGGCCCTAACTTGCAAAACCCTAGCCAGCCCGGTTACCTCTTGTGTTCACCAGCTCTATTTCTTTTCCAACTAAGACATTATTTCAAAAGAATGTCACCTAAAGGGAGTTTAGACTCCTGGCTAAATATCTGTCACCTGGAATGTTTTTTAATAATGATACCAGCTATTTGGCCAGTCAGAACTAGTATTGAACTCTGGCACTACCTCTTACATCTGTGTGAACTTGAGCACATAGCTTAAGCTCCCTGTGCCTCAATTCCAATCCCTAGTATGGAAAAATAATAGTTTCAACTCCACCTAGTTATTGTGAAGCTTGAGATGATGCATTTAAGGCTTACTGCAGAGGGACTAGCACATAATAAGTGGTTAGTAATGATAGTTATCATTGTTGCTGCTGTTATTATTATCACTGATACTTGTTGTGCGCAAAAGCTCAAGATGCTTTTTGTACCCCTGAGGTTATATGCATTGGGTCCTTTGGTTGAGGACTGCCTGGGTACACATGCACACTTAAATGTGTGCTTGGGAATGTGCCGGCACACACACATGGGGATGCACATGCACGCAACAGAGTCTTCACAGGACGTCTTGTCCTGATTCTCAGGCTTATCAGTTGGACCACACCGGCCAGCAAAGCTTGGATTTCTCTCACATGCTCTCCACCCATCTGCACTCCCCTTGGCACTTCATTACCTTTGATCCATCTGGTTATTGCAGCAAAGTGCTTACCTCTCCTTCCATACCGTCTGTCTCCTCACTGTCCACTCCAGCTCTCAGCAGCCCATAATCTTCCATCACACTTCATATGTCCACTCCTGTCTCCACACATCACTCCAACTCTCTTTCTGGAGCTCCCTCTTTTCCCCCTTCTTATTTTCTCATCCACTCCATCATTTTGATGTGGTCTCTGTAAGCCTCTCCTTTCTACACCCCTGAAAGATGCAGGCATCTTCCTGCCAGCTCTCCCAAATGTGTTTTCCCTCCCTGGACTCAGCTGGTCTGATGGGTCCCACAGTTTTGCTGGCAGAAGTCCACTGTTTGCGTCCCACCCGGTCTGTTTAAAGCCCTAAAGAACTGGCTTGCTGTTCCCAATAAAAGCGGCTTATATGTATTGAGCCTTTATTATGTGACAGCACACTGCCTACATTATCTTATGTAGAGGTATGGCAGGCACTAACGTTGTAGGTGACAGCAGGGAGGCTCAGAGGGGCCAAGGTGCTTGGCCAAGGCCACAGGACTAGTAAGCGGTGGAACAGGGATTCCAATGTGGTGTGCCTGACTCCAGGCCCTCATTTTTAACCCCAGGCAAAATCCCATGGCCAAGATGGTGGAACAATCAGGAGTTTGGCTCTCCTTGTGATATAGTTTGGATGCCCCACCAAATCTCATGTTGAGATGTAATCTCCAGTGTTGAAGATAGGGCCAGGTGCAAGGTGTTTGGGTCATGGGGCAGATCCCTCATGGCTTGGTGCTATCCTCGAGATAGTGAGCTCTCTTGAGATCTGGTTGTTTAAGTGTAACACTCCCCCAACCCACCACCTTGTTCCTGCTCTGCCATGTGAGATACCAGCTCCCCTTCTGCCATGATTGTAAGTTTCGTGAGGCCTCCCCAGAAGCCAAGCAGATGCCAATGTCATGCTCCCTGCACAGCCTGCAGAACCATAAGCCAGTTAAGCCTCTTTTCTCTATAAATGACCCAGTCTCAGGTATTTCTTTATAACAATGCAATAACAGCCTAACACACCTCATTCCCTGTGCATGAATCACAACTCCCCCTCAACAACTCCACTGTGCATGGAAGTAGGGCAAGAAAAGAACTGATGCGACCTCAGAGATGGCTTCTCCAGGAGCTCTTTCTAATGTCTTGCCTGCTCCCTACCCTATTAGCTAAATCATTCCCACTTGTCTACATGATTGCAATTATTATTATTATTATTATTATTATTATTATTGAGATGGACTTTTGCTCTTGTTGCCCAGGCTGGAGTGCAATGGCGTGATCTTTGCTCACTGCAACCTCCGCCTTCCAGGTTCAAGCGATTCTCCTGCCTCAGCCTCCCAAGTAGCTGGGATTACAGGCATGCACCACCACACCCAGCTAATTTTGTATTTTTAGTAGAGATGGGGTTTCTTCATGTTGGTCAGGCTGGTCTCAAACTCCCGACTTCAGGTGATCCACCCACCTTGGTCTCCCAAAGTGCTGGGATTACAGGTGTGAGCCACCACGCCTGGCAGATTGTAATTATTTCTTTACCTACCTTTCTTCCCTTCCAAACTGGGGGATACTTGGCATTCAGCCTATAGTAGGTGCTTGAGAAAGGCTTGTGATATGAATGAATGAATCTGCTGGAGATGGTGTCAAAATAACCCAGGAACAGGGTTCAGCCTCCTCCTCACCCTCAGTCTGGTTTGCTTTGCAGTTTAGCCCCAACTCCCAACCCCCCATCACAAAAATGTCAGCCCAGAATTTACTCTTGGGGATTTCCCCAGGACAGGTGCCACAGGTGGGTATGTCACTCAGGCCACCTTCTCTTCCAAATCCCACAGCCCAGAGCTGGCAGCAGCCTCTCTCCAAGGCATGGGGGGCAGCCTCACTCCTGGCCTGGGAGTCATCTAGGCCTGGCAAGGTGGGTGGCAGCCATTGCTGTGGGCTACAGGATTTCAAGGCAGTTCTGTGTGCATTGGGTCAGGTTTCCTGGTGGCGGGGTGGCAGCCCATTAAATTTTCCTAGGGACAAGGTGGTTGTGTGGCTCCACTGGCAAATATATCAACTGCTGAGACCTATGAGCCAGCAGCTGTTCTTGCTTTGTATACACTGCCTTACCTCATCTTCACAACACCTATGAGACACATGTCATTAGGCCTGTTTTGCAGATCAAGAAACTGAGCAGCAAAAGGTAAATGACCTGTCTGAAGCCAATAAGCCAAGAAGGGGCAGAGTGGGGTCCAAGACTAGCTTGGCCAGATGCAAAGCCTATACCGTATGGCTCCAGAGAAGAAACAGACAGCCTGGGACTGAAGGACACACATGGTATTCACTAAGCCACGGGTGCTCAGGTTCCCAACTGACAGCATCATGACAAGGTAACAACTTCGCATGGCTGGATAGCAAAATGGCAGCCACTTTCTCTGTGGGTTCTGTGCCTGAATCCCTTCCTGAGCTCATCCTCACAGAAGTCATTTTCTTTGCACCCATATGGGCCACAGGGTATGCAGGGCACATCAAAGTGAAAACCACCAGATTGTGGGCCGGAGTAGGAGATGACAGAGAAAGATGAATAAAATGTAGCAAGTGATCACCTCCTTTGGGCCCAGAGGAGAGAGGAGTTAATGCCAGCAGCGGCTCTGGGAAATCTTCCAGGAACAGGTGGCGGCTGAGGTGGGTCCTAGAGGATGGCAAGGTTTGGGATTGTTTGCTTCAAGTGTTGCTCGTGGCCTGGTACCGTTGGCTCCTGGACATCATGTGTCGGAGGCCCCATCCCTAAGCACTTAGGCAACAAACAACAATTTTCAGTGTCACAAGCCTTTCTTCCAACAACTCCCCTGAAGCACTGTGGGGTAGTGACATAGGGCTCCCACTATGGGTACACTGAGTAAGTCCTAAGCCTTCCTAGCTATGTGATTTTCTGTGCCTCAGTTTCGCTTCTGAAAAATGGGGCCAGTATTAGTAGTCCCTACTTCTAGGGCTTAGCACATAGTGAGTGTTGATGACATCAAAAGATTATAATCATTACTCATCATTATCATTTCTGCAGCCAGCTTCCTGGTGGAATAGGGAGGCTAAGTTGCCATAGAACAAATCCCAGCCTCGATTTCCTCCACTGGGCATCTTTAATCTTCACAGCCCCTTTGTGTCTGAGTCTTCTCTTAGCTCCCTTCTGGAATTGTAGGGTGGATTGTGTGTGCTCCATAAAAGGCTGTGTGTACAAAAGCAGAGCTCAGAGGACAGAGACAGATGCAAACCGTTGTGTTGGCTTCTCAGCCAGGAGGGACTTGACTTTTTAAAAATTGCATTATCTTAAATAAATCTGATCTCAGCTCTGATTTAGTAACTGGGTGATTTCAGGCACCTTATTTCTATTAACCTCAGTTTCCTCTTAACTCCTGTGGGGTTAGGGAACATATAGGAAATATATATGTCAATTTCTGGCATGGTAAACTGTGCATAGATGCACTTGGTGTGCTAGCTACTGTCTTTTTACTCCTCATTCCTGGCCCTCCTCCCATTTTCTCTTCCTCTTCCTCCTCCTCCATCTTCTCTTTCTCCTTGCTGGAAGCCTCCATTCTGTGTTTTTTGTCCTGGATAGGTTAAAAGTTTCAATAGGCCCCCAAAGTGTCCTTCCTTAGGCATTATGAGCAGCAAGCATGACATCAGGTGGCTTTCCATGGCTGACCATCTGATTATGGGAAGAAGGTGATAGAAGACGCTTGGGCCCATGGCTGGGCACAGAGCTCTTCAGATCTAAAAGTAGGAAGTTGAGACTAAACAGAGGCTGCATCTTGGGTACTGAGACTCTGTAACCCCCATCATAGGGAAATTGCAGCTGTCAGGGCCACGGAGCTCCCATCCCAGGGACAGATGGGAGAGCCAGAGCCTGCAGTGATGCAAAAAGGTGACATAACTCAACTTGGAATGATTTGCAGTTACACCCATGGAGAGGAGAGCAATCACTCCCAGGAAAAGTCCACTTGTTCTCTGGTGCTGGTTGCTCTCCTTAACCTATTGCAACGTCTGTGTGTCTGTTCTTTTTCATTCATTCAGCAAATGTTTATTGGGTGTCTGCTATGTATCCTAGGTAACAAAAATAAACCAGGGATTAAAATAGATACAGATTCTGCTCCTATTGGAGGTTTCTATCTAGTGGGGACACACACACACACACACACACACACACACACACAAGTATACAAACATAACTATATAATTGCAAATAGTAACAAATGCTGCAAGGGAAACAGACAAAGTGAAACACCCTAAGACCAGGGGCAACTATTGAAGAAGTCAGGGAAGGACTCTGGGACTCGGTGACATTGATGCCAAGAGCTAAAGTATGAGGAGGGACGCACGGTGGGAAGAAAGGATGAACGGAGCTGAGGGAGCAGAACCGCCAAGCCCAGCCCTGGGTCAGGGAAGGGGTCGATGTCCTGGGGAGACTGAGAGACAGACGGCGGAGGCAGAAACAGGAGCTGTCAAGCAGAGCCCTAGAGGCCACGGCAAAGCGCCTGCATGTCATTCTCAGCGGGGATTGGGGCAGCCACAGCAGGATTTTAAGTAAGGGATGACATGGATGTCAATGAGCAGGTACAGCGGCTCACAGGCGATGGGAACTGAATTTCGCTGCTCTCTGGAGGTGGTTTTCAGAACCTACTTCACATTTGTAAGATGTGAAGGGCACTGGACTAGGCTGTGGTAAGAATATCATAAAAACATTTGATCTCATCCATCAGAGAGCAAGGGGCTGCAAGGAGTGGGGCAAGTGGGCTATCTAACCCAGATGAAGACTCGCAGTGCTGAAATTCCAGGTGCATCTGCTAATTGAACACTTGAGTAGCACTTACTATGGGCTAGCACGTCCCTGTGGGGCAGGTAGAGTTGCTAGAGAATGCTGTCATTTTTCTAGAGGACGTAGAAACCTTATTTATGAGCCTTACCCATTTGGAACTTAGAATCTACTTCTCAGAGGTTCTGTGAGGCTAATAGGAAGTGATGAGCGCTACATGCCAGTATCATTCTTAAGAAATAGCCATTTTCCATCCCTGCTTTTTTTTGTCTATAGAAAACAGTTTTCCAAGCAGAAAAAAACCAAACCAAACAAAACAAAAACACATGTAATTAGAATTATAGGCAATTTCAAACTTAGTTTAGGCACACATTTCAATCCTGCTGCAAACACCCATTCAACACAATTGTCAGACTAATTATAAATCATTCCTTTTTATTCATTAAGCCAGAGTCCCCGAGGGCCTCCACAGAGGTGTGCTCTATTGGATGGATTCAAGGCCCTCTGTGTTTGGCGGACCTCCTTTGTCGTCTGGTGTTGGGGGACAGGCCTAACAGGTGTTTTACAGCTCAGTCAGGCCATATCAGGTTCTTATTGAAAATGCTTAAATTTCAGAAAACACGCTTGGCCTCACACCATAGCCAAAACCATGAGGCAAAGAGATGTTGTCACAGCACTCTTCTGAACTCAAAACGATAAAATGTATCTTTCTTTAATATCAGTTCAAATTGGAAAGGTTTGAATGTTTAATGATTTTTAAAAACTGTTATTTCTTTGTGCTTGACAAGATTTCCCCTTTGGAATGGGTCTGTTTGAGTGAAAGCTCTTAACCACCGACTGGATTTTGAGGTCTGAGATTATATTTTCAATACCTACCAGAAATTAGCTGGTGCAGCTGCTTTGCATGAAAAAATATGAATATGGGGTTTTTGCTAAATTGTAGAATTTTAAAACACTGTAATACTTTTAGAAAAAAAAAACTATGTCTAAAAATATTATTTTAAAAATGTGAGCATATAATGAACTTCAATGCTTCGATACGTGGTTCAGCCAGACTAATTCAAATGAATTTACATTGGTCACAATATTTACATTTAAAAGGCATAATTTTCTGAATGCAATAATGATATCAAAAGGAGTTTGAGGTCCTTGGGGGTATTTTTTCCAACACTACCATCGTGAAGTTTTGTTGATAGTTACAAAAGAAATGGTATAACCCTCACAGGGTCACAGCGCTGGCATCGCTGTTTCACTGGAGGGAGAACATGTGGCCTCTGCCTTTAGGGTGTTTAAAGGGCAGGAGAGGAAACAGACACTCCAGGCTCCACTCTGCTCCATTATGGGACCACATTCTCAAAAACACTCGTGTGTGTGTGTGTGTGTGTGTGTGTGTGTGTGTCTGTGTGTTGTGTTGTTGTTGTTTTTAACCTATATTTTTTGGAATTTCATGATGAGATTGCTTAGTTTAACTGAAACTTAGAATGATTTCCTCACTGGCCAAGAACGATAAAACGAGATTCAGTTGTGAGTTCTGGCTTTCAAATGGAAGCTGGCTTGCTTAGAGATAGATAGTTTTGCTTATCTGTCAATGGGCCAGTGAACCTGGCCCAAATGCAAATGAGGCAACGCAAAACAAAACAAAAACAATGATAAAGGACAGAGATGTAGATCAATTGGACAGAATATAGAGTGCAGAAACAGACCCGCACATACGTGGTTGATTGATTTTTTTGACAAAGGTGCAAAGGCAATTCCATGGTGAGAGGATGGTCTCTTCAATGAATGGTGCTAGAGCAATTCAATATCCTTGTACTAAAAATGAAGCTGAATCCAGGCCTCACTTCCCAGGCAAAACTGACTCAAAACAAATTACAGACTTAAATACAAAATATACAACTATAAGGCTGTTAAAAGACATCAAAAGAACATCACTTTGCCATAAAGTCATCAAGGTTTTATTCATTGGGCAGAAAATATTTTTTAGGTACAACACCAAAAGGATGATCCGTTAAAAAAAATAAATTTGATCTCATCAAAATAAAAACTTGTGTTTTTCAAAAGACAGTTAAGAAAATGAAAAATAAAACCTCCACACATCAGGAAAAAAATATTAACAAATGACATATCTAATAAAATGCTTGTATGCAGAGAATATACATAAGGAACTCTCACATCTCAATGAGAACACAAAAGCCTATTTTTAAAAAATGGGGCCAGGCACGGTGGCTCACACCTGAAATCCTAGCACTTTGGGAGGTCGAGGCAGGCAGATCACGAGGTCAGGAGTTCGAGACCAGTCTGGCAAACATGGTGAAACCCTGTCTTTACTAAAAATACAAAGTTAGCTGGGGGCGGTGGCATGTGCCTGTAGTTCCAACTACTCGGGAGGCTAAGGCAGAAGAATCACTTGAACCTGGAGGCGGAGGTTGCAGTGAGCTTAGATTGTGCCACAGCACTCCAGCCTGGGTGACAGAATGAAACTCCATCTCAAAAAAAAAAAAAAAAAAGAACAAAATATTTGAATAGAAACATCAACAAAGAAGATACACAATGCAAATAAAGTTATAACAATATGTATTAGCCATTAGGGAAATGTAAATTAAAACTATAATTTAGATACCTCTCCACACTTCTTAAAATGGCTAAAAAAGAAAAAAAAAACTGACATACCAAATTTTGGTAGAGATATGTAGAACTGGAACCCTTATACATTGCTAGTTGGCATACAAAATGGTACATCCACTTTGGAAAGTGGTTTGGTGGTTCCTTGTTATGTTAAACACACACTTGTCAGATGACTCAACGATCTTACCTACTCCTAGGTATTTACCCAAGTGAGAGGAAAATTTATGTTCGCACAACAACTCTGTGTAAATGTTTATAGAGGCTTTATTTACAATCACAAACAGCTGAAAACCACTTAGCTATTCCTCTACTGTGGCATAGATAATGGAAGATCCATACAATGGGTCATGACATTAAAGGCAGGCCAGATAACATCACTCATCATGTCCCGTGAACATCAGGAGGTACCCACTGATGCAATGGGGGCACCTCACCTCCGTGGCGTTCTCCCTGCCAAACCCTTACTCTAAATGAGGAAAATGTCAAATAAATGCAGATTGAGAGACATTCTACAAAACACTGACCAGTGCGCCTCAAAACTGTCAAGGCCATGAAAAACAAAAGACTGAGAGATGGTCACAGTTTTTCTGGGACAGAGAAAGGACATTCATGAAAAAAAAAAAAAAAAAAAAGAAACTGGCAGAATTCAAATACGATCTGGAATTTAGGTGAGAGTAATATATCAATACCAGTTTCATAGTTTAGACAAATGCATCACGGTAACATACGATGGTAACATTAATAGAACATGAAGCCACGTGAAGGGTCTATAGGAACTCTGTATTCTTTGCAAATTTTGTAAATCTATAATTATTTCTTTTTTTGTTGTTTTGAGACAGGGTCTCACTCTGTTACTCATGCTGGAGTGCAGTGGTATGATCACAACTCACTTCAACCTTGACCTCCTGGGCTCAAGCGATCCCCCCATCTCAGATTTCCGAGTAGCTGGGACCACTGGTGCACACCACCACATGCAGCTAATTTGTTTTGATATTTTGTAGAGACGAGGTCTCACTATGTTGCCCAGGCTGGTCTTGAACTCATAGGCTCAAGCACTCCTTCTACCTCAGCCTCCCAAAGTGCTGGGATTACAGGAGTGAGCCACTGCACCTGGCTGCTATAATCATTTCAAACTTTAAAATTATTTAAAAATAAGTATGCCAGGTGCATAGCAGGCACTCAACTGATGATGAGTATTACTATTCTTTTGAGGAGAAAGCATTGGTAGGAAAAGCAAATTATAAAATTGCCATCTTACATTGCATAGCAATTCAAAGATGCTAAATGGCTCCTACCAACATTATTTCACATATTGAGTCTTAGAAAATATGAAAGTATTATCTGACCCAATCCCCTCATTTTCTAGATAAAGAAACAGAAGGCCAAGAAAAAGATCCAAGAAGAGGAAAAGTAACAGTAATGTTGCAATAACAGAAATAATAGTAAGAGTTTTTAAAAAGTTACAGTAACAACAGCAAATAACACCTCTATCTCAGTCACTGTCCTAGGAACTTTGTGCCCATTTATAACAACCCTACAAGATACATTTTATATCGTCTTTATTTTACAAAGGGGGAAGCTGAGGGTCAGAGAGGTTAAGTAACATGCACAGGATCACACAGCTAGCAAGGCCTAAGGCTGGGCTTTGAACCAAGGAAAAGAAAGGGAACTAACACTCACTGGGCACCTACCACATAGCACAGGGGTCCCCAACCCAGGTCATGGACCAGTATCGGTCCATGGCCTGTCAGGGACCTGACCACACAGTGGGAGGTAAGCCGTGGTTGAGTGAGTGAAGTTTCATCTGTATTTACAGTCACTCCCCATTGTTCATGTTACTGCCTAAGCTCCGCCTCCTGTCAAGATCAGTGGCAGCATCAGATTCTCATTAGAATGCGAACCCTATTGTAACTGCCTATGTGAGGGATCTAGGTTGTGTGCTCCTTATGAAAATCTAATGCCTGATGATCTGTCTCCCATCACCCCTAGATGGGACTGTCTAGTTGCAGGAAAACAAGCCCAGGGCTCCTGCTGGTTCTACATTATGGTGAGGTGTATAATCATTTCATTATAGATTACAATGCAATAATAATAGAAATAAAGTGCATAAAAAATGTAATGCTCCTGAATCATCCCCAAACCATCCCCCTACTGCCTGGTCCATGGAAAAATTGTCTTCCACAAAACCAGTCTCTGGTGCCAAAAAGTTTGGGCACCACTGACATAGCAGTCCAGATGCCAAATATCTCCTCAATCTTAACTCATTGAACTCCTTACAGATCAGTACCTTTATCCCAAATTCACCCATGAGGAACTCAAGGTTTTTGTGATTGTTCTGCCACAAAGCTGCCAGATGGCAGAGCTGGGACTTGAACTTGGCTCCTAGTGCCCTCAACTGTAATTGGCTTAAGACTGGTAGAACAGGCCAGCAAGAGCAGACTGGAGGCCTTGCCTTTTCATTCACTTTTTGTTCTACATTCAGGACAGCTTAGCTAACCTAGCTGTGCAGCTTTTATAGTTTTCTGTTTTACATGCAGAAAAGACATCTTCTGTCTATAATTCCCTAAGACTCAGGGAAATGACCTAGGGCTTTTAAGATCTCCAGGACACAGAATGACAAGCATATTCATTTTCCAAATTTCCAAACTCACCCAATACCTGTATTAACAGAGTCAGTAAGATGTTAACGTACAACAATATTAGCTGAGGCTGATGTCCGATGCTCTGGCCAAGCCCTTACTGTCCACGGCTGAGAGGGTATGAAAAGTGTAACATGTATTTAGACATATTGGGAAAAAGTACAAAGCAATCATCTGTTTGTATCCCCCTCCCATATGTGGCCACAAATGGAACACATTGAAAAGGTCATGAGAGATCAGGAGATTTAGTGAACTGGGCACAATACGGCTTTGTGGTCCAGTTTATTTTCTCATGACAATGTAAAATATAGATTGAGATCAACTAAAATCCCTCATATTTGGTTTTATAGCTTAAATTCATAAATTCTCCACATTCATTAGAAAGTGATGTATTATCTGCACCCACTTGAAAAGATAGTATCCCAAGGGATGGATACAAGAATATTAAAAAAAATTCCTGATCAAAGAAATATTGCTTCTTTCTTCCTTTCATTGAGCAGATGTGCAATGTGTCCAGAGAAAGAAATAGAGGAATTCCTGAGTGATTTATTTGATGAACCTAGTTTTAACTGAGGTTATTGCATGCCTGATATCATGACGGGGGTTATTAGTTTCTAGTTGAAAATGACCAGAGAGAGTCCCGTTCACTTCATCAATATGGTCCATTTATAGGTTGTCAGGGAGGCGACATCGTGCAGCCACGGCACTTTGTCTTGGAGTTATTTCTCTATTAGATGCTTGCTTGTCTTCATCACGAAGACTTCTGGCTATTTAAGAAAACCCAGATCCAGGAAGATATGTCTGTTCTATCCCAGCATTTAAGACATTAAAAGCAGATGCATCACTTAGGAAAACGAGTCTTTTATTCAAAGAGGCATCACAAAAGCCCTTTTTGCCACAGAAAAATAAAAACAGATCAAAAAATAAACTGTTTCCTAGGGTGACAGTTGACTTTGCTTTTGCTAAAAGAGGTACTTCATATATCCAGTGGTTCCCAGATTTTGTGAAGCAACAAAATTATTTTTAAAAATTGGTGTACGGGGCTCTATGTAGGATTGACAATTCTTTATTTTGCCAAATCAAATCATTCAAATCTTTTCAGAAATTTATATATGGTCTTCATCATTCTGTAAAGAAAGGACATGTTAACACACACATGAAATTTTAAAAGCACATAAAAATTTTAAAAAAGAACAAAATCTCAGGGAAAAAAGCATTACTTTCTAGTAGAGACAGCATAAAGGTCTCTCTCTATAGACTCAAGAAGCTGCAATCACTTATCAGTGCTGGTCTGCAGACAATCTTTGAGAACCCCTGGAAAATCTGGTAAAATCTGTAAGGAGTGAGATTGATGTTAGAGATGAAAACGTCATGTTCTGATTTTTTTTTGTAATTCTAAAATACTTGACTAAATGGTTACAGCATGAACAGTAATAATGAGTAGGTAATGCCATTTATTAAGAACATACTAGATGTCAGCTCCTTACTACGTGGGTGACATGTGGGTGTCTTTTAATCCTTGCAGCAACTGGTAAAATCAGTATTATTATTGCCACTTTATGGATTAGGCACCCAAGGCCTGGAGAAGTCACACATTTTGCCCAAGGAAATTCAACAGAAGTAATGGAGATGGGATCCCAATTCAAGTTCCTCTCAATCAGAAGTCAGGGCACTAGCCACTCAGTACCCTGCCTCCTTCTGATTGTGTTCTACTCTACTGGCTTATGGGCTTATTTTCCCACACATACTCAGTGTCTTTTTTGCCTTTAAATCCTCAATACTCATTGCAGACCCTGACCAACAGGAGACACTTAATACATGCTTATTTTTAAAGAAATGAGTAAATGAAGACTTCTCGTTTTGGAAATTTGTTTTGCACATAGGGTGGTGTGAGGATTAAATCAGATCATATGACAAAGCACTTAAAACCATGCCGACATAACACAGGAAGTCCCTGATATATATAAGTGACTGACTTTCATTATGGGTGTTGAGAAAATCAGCTCACCTTTCAGAAAGCTCTCCTGGCTTGGTCTGCTGGAGAAGTACTAGCAGCCTCACAGAGGAATCTTCTAGTAGAATATCTTCTACGTAAAGACATTAGAAAAAAATTCAGAAATGATAATTTATAAAACACCCATGTGTCCTTTTTTGTTCTTCTTTTGCTATACTATTATCATTATAACCCGTCATGACATTTTATATATATTTATCATAAATATTATTCTGTAATATATACTATGCATACTTGTATTATATAATTTTATAATATATAATTATATGAAATAGATTCTATAGAACATATATAGATTATATATAGATGAGAATATATATATATTCTACATATGATATACATAGAATATTGATATATAGAGATGGGAATATATATATTCAATATACATCACATATATTGAATACTGATTCTCTGGATAGGTCATAGATCATATATAATATAAAGTCCCTTCTCTTGTGGATAAAGGATTTGCAACTTAACAATAAATAAAAGCAGTCCTGAAGGTCTTCTTGATGAAAGGATTTTTAAAACAAACCTTGCTTTGTTAGGCCCCAAAGGAAACTTACAAGTGTTTGAGCATTGCGGTTCTTTTCCATAGAAGATTGGAAGTACAAACTCTTCCTTATTTGAAAAAGCAGAGTTGATTACTGTTATTTAGAAAGAACTCCCTGACCTTCTCTGTGGATATTCTTTATAGATACAGTCTTAAACTCAAGCTTAGAAATTTGTTTTCATTTATGTGTACGGTCCCATGGAAGCTGGAATTGCAAGTCAGACTATATTACTAGCATCAGGGCATCATGTTATTTTCCCAGAACTTTGCTGGAAATTTTCCAAGATGGTAATGAGAAAACTATTACAACAAGACCCTTTTGACTCTGATTTCTCTACCCTAAATTATAAGAGGTCCAAGGACAATCCTTCCCAAGGCACAGTCCAGGAACAGATTGAGAAGGCGATGTCCTTGCTGTATTTTATTTCAGTTACTGATACTCCCCTGATTTGTCTGCCTTCTTGGACAGATGTTTCTCTGAGCAAAGCAGCCCTGGCTGATGAAATGATTTCTAATTCTCTTCCATCAGCAGGATCAGGGGACAGGAGACTGGTTACTCTTCAGCCCTTCGGATGAGTAAAAGTGTTGAAAGTCAGGGTTACCGTGAAGCAGAACTTACAAATGCCTTCAGTCTACGAAGTTGCACTGTGGATAAAGACCTCATTTCATTTTGCCTTATAAAATAATTAGGGGTTACCTCAAAATAAAAAGGACAAAAGGGAACATTTAGGGAAAATAAATTTCATGCCAGTTTATTTTTCCCCAGTCAGAAACAGGCTAATTTCTGGCACATGGCACCCTGTGTTCATGCTCGGTGTGGTTTCAGTGTAGTAAGCTTTAGACTCTGGTGCTGGGAGGTAAACAACCATTTTCCAACCTTACCTGTAAATGGAAAAATATAAGTGGCTTCAAAATAATGAATGATTAAATATTGCTTCTAACATGCTAGCAGATACATAATGTCTACATTGAGTTTCTCAAAAACAGTTTTATAGGTATACATTTTAAAAAGAACTATAGGTCAATTCATAGACATATATTTTTCATAGATAGATATATTAAAAAGAGTATTTTTTCATAGATGCTTTCCAAAGAATTATGGGTTAAATAAAAGCATCTTTTTTACATCCTCGTTGGGAGAAAATTATGCAGAAAAATCCTTCAGCAGCATACATTTTTACCTCTACAGGCCACTTCCTTTCTTTCAGGAACAATATATTTGAGTGCCCCAGAGTATGTCTGCCATTTGCATGCAGAATGTTCCTTCCAACAGGAGCAATTGGATGTTATACCTGAAACCATGTTCAAACAGGAATGATGTTAAGGGCACAGAACACAAAGATGACTTTGCTTTGTTGTTTTCAACACAGATTCTCAAAGACCTATGGCTCACAGGCCCCAGCCTTTTTGCAGCAAATTAAAAACAAAACTTAAAAACAAAACCAAAAACCCATCTTTTCTATACTAGATCAGGCCCTAACAGTTATTTTTTATTTAGACAAAAACTTGATTCAGAACCAGCTTCTCTCCTCCTCCCTCTCACCGCCTCCCTTTCAGTTTGCTTTAAAGGTTTTTGTTTTTGTTGCTTTTTCAGCCAATTCCCTTTGCACTTGTGAAGGATAATGAATTGGAGCTCTTAGAGGAACTTGAACTTCTCCGATAAAAGATGTTTAAAGTCGTTAACATTGACATGATTATCTTCAGAGTTTGGCCCTATTAACTTGATTATTGAACCACTGTTTATTGTCATTGTCACAGTGCTTAACTGCGAAAGGTCAGATCAGAACGAAAGAACCCAAGATAGAATGACTGATCTTTAAATAAAATAGCTGCTGTCATATGCTCCCATTTCAAGACGGAAGACACAAAACGCTTCTGAATTCCACACCGGGAAATAGCCAAGTTATGTTGAGAATCTGCAAAGGTGAGCAGGTATCAGTGTCCTTAAAAACGCCCATGCTCTTTGAGCCAGAAATTCTACTTCTAATTCCAACTCTGCCAAGGAAGCAGTAAAACACATAAAGAGTTATTTTCAAAGCCGGTCATTTTAGCTTTGAATAGCAAAAAATTGGCAACAGTCTGAATGTCCAACTGTTGCAGATGACTTAGGTAAATTATATTATCAAACGTAATGCTACAACTCAAAATCATAACTTCAAATAATATATCCTAAATATGGGAGAAAATTCATGGTTTATTAAATAAATTGTGCACTTCAAAAAATTACAAGGACTGAACCCGATTTCATGAGAAATT
Source organism: Macaca thibetana thibetana (assembly GCF_024542745.1). Classification (NCBI taxonomy): domain Eukaryota; kingdom Metazoa; phylum Chordata; class Mammalia; order Primates; family Cercopithecidae; genus Macaca; species Macaca thibetana. Next base: position 113,919,263 of record NC_065586.1, read on the forward strand.
ACGTATTTGTGTTTGTGTAATGACAAAATCTGAGGGCTTTACCAGTGCTAACCACTGGGTGGAGGGGGGTATTCTTTTTATTCATTCTAAATATTTTGCTGGAGTTCCTAAATTTTCTGCCACCATCACCTATTTCTTTGATAACTAAAACAATAAAAAACCAAAAACCAACCCAAAAGCCAGAAAATGCGATTTTTAAAAACCAGTAAGGATGCAAGCCCTTGAGCTGATGTAGTTATCTGAAGCACAGATCCACAGTCCACACACAGGCAAGCAGAACTGCAAACCTGTCTCACAGCTCCACTATTCCAGGACCTGTATAGAGTTGTCAAAGGGAAGTCCCATAACGTGCTTTGACAGCTCCGCATCCTTTATTAATGCCACACGTACTCCTGTAAGGTTAATAAGTGATGTACAATAATTGTCTGTATTCCAAAGTGGACATTTCACTCCGCTCCTGTGGCTCTATTTCGGTGTCATTCCTCACAACTGCATTTTAGGAATCATCTCAGTGGTCTGTTTCTCTCGCCCCTCTCTTTTAATGCAAGTCGACCTAAATTGGCCCCCAGTAAGAAATTAAATATAATTACCTAAGGAATCGCACAGGGCAAAATGAGATCGCACGGTCTTCCTAAGTGGAACAAGGCGTGGAGGCCCCTCATCCCCGGTCCTCCCCAGAGTTAATTTGCCTGTATTTCCTCCCTCACTGAGTGCGCTCACAGGCAGCCTCACAATGACCTGTTTAGTTGGCAGTGGAAAATTATGTCATTTGCAAGCTAGCTTTCAGCTGTGATATTTTATAATTGTTAAGATGAAAACCCGATAATCCTCTCCCCCTTCATATAAACTGCAATCCATCTTTAAACCTGTGATAATTCCTAAAACCTGCCGCTTAATAAACTAACAAACCCCAGGCCTATGTGATTTTGCGGGGAGTCAATCTTTGATCAGCCAAGCTGAAATGGGTCTGATAAGGGGACGCCCTTCCACTCTGGAGTCGCCACTTGAGTGGGTTATTGCTGTTTCCTGCCATCCTCAAGTGCCAAATAAGCAGAAGTCTTCCGAGCTTCTTATCTCTTTCACTTTCTTCTCGAGATCTCTGTCGCTTTAATCCGGCGTGTCTGCTGCTGGTTAACAAGGAAATCCTATGTCAATTATCGCCAACAACTTCCTGCTGCGAAGCAGCGGGGAATCAAAGCGTTTGAGAGCCTTTTCACACCGGAGAGTGGTGCAGGGCCTAATTAAATGGCCCTCATATCCTGCAGCCTGGTGGAGGCCGCATGATAGATAGCTAATGAAAGATAGCCTAATTTTTCGCAGAACTGTTTGGAGGCTGGTGGGCTGTCCTCTGGGCTGTGCAGGTGCTTCCCGAAGTAGGGCTGCGTGGGGTGTTTTTTTTTTTTTTCCACTTCCGCCAAATGTAGTGGGCCTGTGGTCCGCATTGGACAACAGGGAGCCCGCCTTCCGGAAGGTGCATCTGATTAGAGCTGCTCTGGGAATCAGAGGCCCAGATGGAGTGGGAGAAGGACAGGACGTCCAGGGAGATACCGAAAGACATGAAGTTCGGGCCTCAAAGGAGACCACTGCCCCGTGGGATTATTCACCTGCCTCCAACACAAGACATTCCCTTTCCCATCCAGGATTTCTCAGCTAATATGGTGCTGTGTTTAAAAAAAATCTGATTTTATAAAAATCACTGCAAATCATTCTCTTCAAGTGGCTTATTCCTGCTGAAGGTACACATACTCTATAGACAAACTAAACGAAAAATAGACTTTTTTGTTGTTGCAAGAAATGCATTTTCTCTAGCAATTTCTCTCTATCTAAAGCAGTGGTTCTCACCATGTGGTCCTGAACAAGCAACATCAGCTTTACCTGGGAGCTCGTTAGAAACGCACATTTCTCGGGCCCCACCCCAGACCCAGTGAATCAAACCCTCAAGTGGTAAGACGGTCATCTAGGGTTTAACAAGCCTTCCAGGTGATTCTGAGACATGCCAACATTTGGGAATCATGCGTGTCCAAGAAACTCCTTTGTAGATGGCCAATGTAGGTTAATCATGAATATCACCATTTGTTTAAAAAATTCAGCATGTTACATAATGGGACACCCTGTGTTATTTAACCTGACTCCATGTCTTTCTACCTTTTATCACATGCTTGTGTCCAAGGCTGGAATCATTTCCTGAGTTCTGACCCATGATGTAGTACTTTGCTGAGTGAGGAGACTTTTGTTTAATTTGAGGAGGTGGGAGTTGGGATAGAGAAGGGGGGTGGAGATTGTAGCCACAGAAATATTTGAATCTATTTTCTAGAGTTATGATTCTTAGACTTTGGATTTTTCAAAAATTCAGGGCTGGGTGTGGTGGCTGAGGTGGAAGGATTGCTGGGACTACAGGTGCACAGAGCATGGTGGTGCATGCCTATAGTCCCAGCTATTTGGGAGGCTAAGGTGGGAGGATCCCTTGGGCCCAAGAAGTCAAGGTTACAGTGAGCCCGGATTGCACCACTGCACTCCAGCCTGGGCAACAGGGCAAGACTCTATCTCTTGGGGGAAAAAAAAAAAAAAAAATATATATATATATATATATATATATATATGGTATTAAATAGGGTTTGTTGCTCTTTATTTTGTTATGAATAACATTCAACACCCCCCTCAACATTTCATAAAAGAAGGAACATTTTAAAATATCCAATAGAAAACAGTAAGGACATAATTTCCACAGAAAAGCCAATCCTTTAAGTGGAATCAGTTTATGTTTATAAAAAACATACTGTCCTTCATTTACTCTTTTCATTGAAGATTCACCTGCCAACTGTTGTCTAGAAATGGCTAGTGCAGCTTTTGATTGGAGGGAGAGGGTGCAAAGAATGTGAAATCAGTGGTTCTTAACCTTAAAATCACCTGGGGAGCGTTACAAACTACCTAAGCCTGGGCATCCCCCCTAGGGATTTTGATCTAATTGGTCTAGCTTGGGGCACAGACATCAGACTGTTTCAATGTTGATAAATCGCCTGGTACTCCAGAGCGTCTGAACGTTCCCCCGGGGGACCTTACTCAAACACCGACTCTGGTTCTATAGTTTCTGAGGTTCTGGTTCTGAGGTTCTTCATGTCTAACCAGCTCGCTGGCGATACTGTTGCTGTTGGTCTTTGTACCACATTTTGAGCAGCAATGCCTAAAGCCTCTTACCTGTAAAGGATTTCCAGGTACTTAGCAGAAAGCCCAGCTTCTCTCCCAGTACTAGCTGAGGGGCCTGTGCCCTGATTTTCTGGAGGGGAGTGACCATCTTTTCAAGGTCAAACTGAAAGCAGAGGCAGGGCTGTGGCTGCCCCAGCTCCAAGGCTGCCTGGATCCCCACCCCGGAGGCAGCTGCCGACTTGCTGGTGTGACCTCAGGCCCCCTCCTGGCTCACCATCAGTATACTGCGGTTACCCTGGCCATTATGTGGTAAACCAGAAGGCCTAAATTTGGCAAAGGGATGCATGTGATATTGGAAGGCAAAGAAACAAAGTAAGGAGGACTAGAAAGTTATGTAGCCAAGTCCCTGGTCAAATTCTGTTGCCTTCACAATCACTCCAAATTTGCCTTACTTTGCCATAGAGACCAGGCCTCAGGACTTCCTGAGGAGAAACCGACATGACCAGGGTGAGATGCTCCACACTGTTGGACGTCCACAGTGGAGAGCTGGGTGGAGACTTCCACCAGCCTCAGGGGCATGGACTCAAGTTCCTGTTCCTTCATCATAACCCACATCATCTGTGAAATTAGGGCTGTTTCTCCCAGCCTTTTCATTTATCTCAAGCTTTGTGATACACTTCCCTTTTCTTTGTTCTTGCTATATCTGTGGTCTTGGTCAATTTACTTAACTTTCTGCGATCTCCAGTGTTCTTATCTGTAAAATGAGAGTAATAGTAGCCACCTCGTTCTGAGGAGTTCTCAAGGGTTAAATGAAGTAATAGTTAGCAGAGAGTCTTCCACATAAGCTCTCTGGAAGTTATTTTATCATACAAAGGATCATTCCCTTGGTTGTGTGGGACATTTTGAAAAGCATATGGATTAGGGGTAGAAGAGACCTCAGAAGGTGTCTGGACCATTCCACTCTATTTTACAGATGAGGAAACTGAGGTTCATAGAGGTCACATGACTGTCCCAAGGATACTCTTGGATAGTAAAAGCCCAAGCATGGCCTGCCCCAGATCTGTTTTGGATTTTCATACATATGTATGGCATATATTTGTAAGTTGTCTTAAATCCTCTTTGAACCAAGATCAGTTAAAAAGAGACTGCTGATTTGACAGCCTTTCCACACCATGCCTCCTTCCTCTGAGATAAGGGTCCTCAGGAATGGTAAGTCCTGGCCCTCACTGGGCTCTTCCCCACTCCTGGGCCCACAGTAGACACTAGACCAGTCACGTCTGTTTTGCCTCTGAACCCACAACCTCACCATATTCAGCATGGGCTTCTAGAAAGCCTTTACGAGCTGGCCGATCGTGATCCACGTGTAAACCCTTCCCAGACCCCGTTTCCCCTTTTCTGATTTCTATAACCACAGGCCTTGGGAGCAAGCTTTCAGAATGCACCTAATTGGTTTACCTGCCACCAGGTAGAATCAGGTAGAATCTAGGCCTTCTGCCTAGACCACTTGGTGACCACTTGGTCACCTGGCCACTCCTGGCTGCCAGGAGGCTAGGAAACACAGTTTTGTTGACATGAAAAGAGAAACAGTGAATATTTGGTGAATCCCCACAGTCTCTGCCCTGAGGAATGACATTGTTGTTCATTCTAAAAAAGCATTCCATTAATTAATTCCCATGGTGGCTGAAGAATCCTTTACCCATCAGCCTGGCTTTTTGCCTTCTAGTTCCTTCCCTGGGACACAGTGTATGTGCTATAGTGAGGGGCGTATTTCTTACTCCTGTAGGACTAGGAGCGATAATTTATAAAATGGCCATAAACCTGGTTACATGATTGAGTTATCACAAGAAGATGAACACAAGGATGTGTTTGTCTTCCCCTAAATGGAAGAGGGAATTTAGCATATGGTATCCCAGTGGTTGAAAGTGGTCCAAAGACAAATGTCTGATAATACATGAATTTGCAACAGCAACGGGGTATTTGGTGATCTCAGATTCTTCATTAGGCTTTTTGTCAGCTGAAGCGATTTTATTTGTTTATTTTGTTTTATTTTATTGAGACGAAGTCTCACTCTGTTGCCCAGGATGGAGTGCAGTGGCATGATCTCGGCTCATTGCACCCTCCGCTTCCCAGATTCAAGTGATTTCCAGCTAATTTTTGTATTTTTAGTAGCCGTGTTGGCCAGACTGGTCTCAAACTCCTGACCTCAAGTGACCTACCCACCTCAGCTTCCCAAAGTGCTGGGATTATAGGTGTGAGCCACTGTGCCCAGCAAGCTGAAGGGATTTTAAATGAATAATAATAGTCATTTGATATTTCTGGTTATATCCAAATAAGTAGAAAAGTAGACTCCTGCTCAATAATGGGTTTAATGCGGGAAGGTTCATTAAGGCCTTACAGTTTTTGCAGAGAATATTTCCATAGCAAATCACATACCCGCCGTTTCCTTGAAGATGGATGGAATACACAGCAGTTTCAAACTTGGGAGCAAATTATAGTCCTCTATTTTGAAACCAAAGATGACTTAAATAATACTTTTTTTCTTGTTAATGCCAAGAACCCAAGTAATTTGATGTCTCAGTCAGTTGCAGTTGCTGCACTTGGAATTTGAAAATATTTCAGAATCTTGAAGTAAGTTAGGAGCCAACTACAGTTTCAAAAAAATGACTGTGTCTGTGCTTATGCTGAAAGTGCAGGAAAACCCTGCTTTAGGAAGTTTTGCCAACAGTCAAGCGCAGAGCACCCTACAAAGGAATATCTAGGACAAAGTGTGGTAGAAACTCCTACTTGTGGCTTAATCAACCCCTGAAGAGCAGAGTCATTTAGATAAAAACTCCCACCCCATTAAACCATTTCAGTAAGTGTTACTGAGGACATCAAATTAATTTCTGAGCAAATAAGCATCCTTCTCATTTAATGCCCTTTACCCTTCAATATAACAGTCAGTATCAAGAGAAGTTAATTCCATCTCTAACCTTGAATCTATCCAAGGCTTTCCTATAACTTGTATAGAGTCACGTCTTTCTCCTTTTTAAGATTATTCAACATGTTCTTTTCATGGAATAAAATCCAAACTCTTCATAATAGCATTTTAAGTGCTATTTTAAGTTTGGCCCTCAGCTCACTTTATTATTATAATTGTTACTACTGAGAAAATTACCCCGACTACCATTATCACCTCTATTTCTGGTACTTCTACAAAATGCACCTGTCTTTGACCAAACTTTCACTATACACAATCATTCTGCAAGGACCTCTATGTGGATAAACTTATCCATGACCAGGTACTATTGTTATCTGTACTTGACAGGTGAGGACATTGAGGCACAGCACAGTGAGGTTAATTGCTCAACTCATAAGTGAAGGAACTTGGGCTGAGATTCAAAACACTTGTGTATGAAATAATTGCAAATTGGCTGCTGTAGTTCCAACCATCACATCTGCATTCCAAGAGGAAGGGGAAGAGCAAAAGACCTTCTGCTTAGATACCACTTAGTCACCTGGCTATTTCTGGCTGCCAGGAGGCTGGGAAATACAGTTCTGTTGATACAAAAAGAGAAAGGGTGAATGTTTGGTGAATCCCTGCAGTCTCTGCCCTGAGGAATGATATTGTTGTTCATTCTGGAAAGGAATTCCATTAATTAATTCCCATGGTGGCTGAAGAATTCTTTACCCATCAGTGTGGCTTTTTGCCTTCCAATTCCTTCCCTGGCACACAGTGTATGTGGTATAGTGAGAAAGGTATTTCTCACTCCTCTAGGAATGGCAGTGATAATTTAGAAAATGACCATAAACCTAGTTACATGATTGAATTATCACAAGAAGATGAACACAAGGATGTAAATTTCACCTTTTAGCTATGATTCCATTTGATCCGTGGCAGTATAAAAATCACTGGATTTTTTTTTCAGGATGGAAGATAAACACATTCAAGTCATCCGTGCCCCCTTCCCAAACATTTCACCCGTGCCACATCTGCCTTCCTGATAAAGGTACGCAGCAGTGCCGCAGATTCATGTCTTTAATGGGATTCTGCCTACTAATTAATGTGAATATGTTGATGTCAACTCACTCACATGTTCATGACCCTTACCTGGAAAAAAAGAAAAAGTATCATGGTGTTGTAGGACTAGCAATTATTAAGAACCTTTAAGATTTTCTTTCCTTTTATTATTTTACTCAGCAACATTCAATTGACTTCTGCCCAGCATTCTAAGCAACAAGCCTATTTCACAGATTGGGGTCTCCAACCCCCAGACCATGGACCAGTACCGGAATCAGCTTCTCATACGAGTGCAAATGCTCTCATGAACTGTGCATGCGAGGGATCTAGGTTGCATGCTCCTCCTTATGAGAATCTTTTTTTTTCTTCTTCTTCTTTCTTTTTTTTTTTTTTTTTTTTTTTTTTGAGATGGAGTCTTGCTTGGATGCCTAGGCTGGAGTGCAATGGCGTGATCTTGGCTCACTACAACCTCCATCTCTCGGGTTCACACAATTCTTCTGCCCCAGCCTACCAAGTAGCTGAGATTACAGTCACGCGCCACCACACCCAGCTAATTTTTGTATTTTTAGTAGAGACGAGGTTTCACCATATTGGCCAGGCTGGTCTCGAACTCCTGACCTCAAGGGATCTGCCTGCCTCGGCCTCTCGAAGTGCTGGGATTACAGGTGTGAGCCACCGCACCCAGCCTCCTTATGAGAATCTAATACCTAATGATCTGCCACTTTCTCTCATCACCCCCAGACAGGACCATCTAGTTGCAGGAAAACAAGCTCAGGGCTCCCACTAATTCTACATTATGGCGAAGTGTATAATTATTTCATTACATATTACAACGTAATAATAATAGAAACGAAGTGCACAATACATGTAATGCACTTGAATCATCCTGAAACCATCCCCACTACCTCCAGTCTGTGGAAAAATTGTCTTCCACAAAATGGTTTCCTGGTGCCACAATGGTTGGGGACTGCTGCCATAGATAACCATACTGGAGACTGTTCCTGCATTGAGATGTGAACCAGTTGCTATTAGAATATTTTAACAAATAAGAATTTGAAGACAACTCGGAGTATCCTTCCAAACTCTAATTTGAGTGTTTTCATTTTAAGCAATTAATTGAAAATGTCAAATACTTTTCTTTGTGTGTGAATATATATACATACATAAATATCTGTGTTATCAACTTTTATTTAAAGGTTTGTTACAGATTCAAAGGAGAAGAGGGGTAGAGTGAGAACCATTTTCCTATTTGAATTCTGGTGACTTCATTTAGCATTTGGGTGTACCAATGACTTGAGGACAGAGCAAACAGAAAGAAATTTTCCCACAAGAATAACTCACAGCTTTAGAAGCAGACAGTGTTTGAAACCAGACTCAGCTGTTTACTGATGTATTTCCTAAACTTTTCTAAACCTCAGTTTTCTCATTTGTAGAATGGGATGAATAAGAGGAGGATGACAATGATAATAGACATTTATGGAGGATTTCTTCTGTACTAGGTGCTAAATGTGTTATATATAATCTCACTAATTCTCATCATAATCCAATTATGTAATTACTATATTAGTATTTTCGTGGTATTATCTGTATCAGTTATCTATGGCTGCATAACAGCCCCTAAAAACTTAGTAATTTTAAACAACCACCATTTATTTAGCTTACTGGGTGTTTTTGTGTTTTTAGTAGAGACGGGGTTCACCATGTGGGCCAGGCTGGTCTTGAACTCCTGGCCTCATGTGAACTGCCCGCCTCAGCCTCCTAAAGAGCTGAAATTACAGGTGCAAGTCACCATGCCTGGCCATGTTTAATAAACATTCGCTTCCTCTGCTGAAAGCCCATTATCCATTTAAATGAGCAAGGAGACTCTCTAATTCCTAATTCAGTATAAGAATTGGCACTATCTGAAACCACCTAGGAAATGAGCACTCAGACCTGGCTGGGAGGAGTCTGGGATGTGTGAGGGGCCCCCGTGGGCCTCCCACTAGGGCAAGTTCTGCAGTTACAGAGCAAAAGGAGATGTGTTTCAGGATTTCTGCTTTTCTACGATTACTTTATGGAAAATCTTTTTCAGATCTCACAGATCCCTGAGGAGTCTCCGTTTGGACCTGGGAAAGCTGTTAGGAAGTCTAATTAAAAGAGAACAATCATGATATGGGGATTAGTCTAACTGGATAGGGTCAAGCTGGGCACTGTTTCTTCCTTTTCTAAGTTAGTAGGGAAAATTTCTTTAACAGGAAAAAAAAAATACATTAGCAAATGATAGGCTCCAAGTAGACCTAGTTAGGTAGGATTTTCACAAAGAGTAAGATACCAGCTTTGAAAAAATATATAAAGGAAAATAAATAACCATGTGTTAAAGTTATGGGACTGGCAGGACAATAATAATAGTAACCATAATAAGTACTAGAAAGCAGGTGCTACTGGGCATAAATGCAGTCATGACCCACCCTGGTTTAACTGTCTCTGTCAGGGCCAGTGCCTGTGTATTAATGATTAGAGGAGAAACACTTCATGCGCTTAATGTTGTGGGGGGATGTTTTCTGGTAATAGCCAGTTGATTTTACTTGCTAGCTGAACAGAGGAGAACAGAAACTATATTAATGACAATAATAAAACTAATAATAGCTAGCACTTACCAGGTGCTTACTATGTGCCAAGAACTGTTTTGAGTGTATTACCTTTGTCTTCTCTTTGAGTCTTCACAGTCTTTTATGGGTGAGGAAATTGAGGTCTGGAGATGTCAAGTCACTTTCCAAGGCACGCAAAGCTTAATTTTGGCAAGCTGGGATCAAACCATGCATTGTCCCCGGGTGGGGACAAGCTCATTTTGGAAAAGTGCTTTGGGGCACAGGGCCTGTTCCCTTCATCATCCCAGTCATTGGCCAGGGAAACTTTCAAGTTCAAGCTTTTAAGTTCAAAGCTTGAAGCAATGAGGCTCTCGTTACTCCCTGCCTGAGGATAGAGCCCAGCACACCTATTTCTCATGTGGGTAGCACTGAACTTTCTCCAAACTCATAGTTTTCGAGTATTTCATCTGGAATTTATTTTTGTTTATGATGTGAGTTTTGAGATAGAGCATTCCATCCAGCCCTGATAGCCAGCCAGTTATTCCTGCATCATTCATTTATGAATGGTCCTCTTCACATGGAATTAAAATGCCACCTTTGTATGTATTTTGCTGCCATATAGACTGCAATCTATTTCTGAACCTATTTTGTTCTTGATCTTTCTTTTTTCCTCTGTCAGTGGTGCATTAGATTATAGTGTAGTTCAGTATTTTGTGTATATATATATACATAAAATATATACATGTGTGGTATATATATATAATATATGTGTGTATGTGTATTTATGCATAAACTTAAAATAGTATAGTGAGTTGCATAATTTTGTAAGAGGACCTCCCAAATATTTTTCCCTTTTAAACTTCTCTTGGTCATTCTCAGATAGGTATTACTCCATACAAACTTTAAAATAGTTTCATGCACTCCCAACGTCCACGAAAGAAGCATTGGATGCTGGTTTGAATTGCGTTTCATTTCTAAGTTAATTTGAGGACTGATGTTTTTATGGTATAAAGTTTTCCAATACCAGGAACATACTATGTCTCTCCAGTTTTGGGGGTCTTATTTTAAGATCTTCAATAAGATTTTATGGTTTTATTTATATAGGTTCTGTGCCTTTATTATTAAATTTATTCCTGGTTAATATGGTGAATAGGATTTTTAAAAGATTTCCATTTCATAACTGCTTTTGGCTAGTGTGGCAGGCACTGTTGTGCTGGCCCACATTCCTACAACCTCCCTGCTTAAGTGTTCCCAGGTTTACATTCTCATTGAGGTGCCGAGAATTAAGATGTTCTAGGAGACTGTTGGGAGATGAGGAAATAATCCCCCAGCTACCTCACCTCTTTCCGGGTTCATGATTATGCACACGGGGGAGGTTTCCAAGGACCAGCTTACTGAGGAGGAAAAACCCAATTTGGGGCTCACAGAGAAGTCAGCCCAATATATCATGGCATGCTAAAATGAATGCTGTCACTCAGGGGATGACCTGAAATTAATAAGGGCAGAAATTCAAGAAGCATACCTTGCCACAAACTTGATGTGGAGGGAGAAGTGACTTGAAGTAAGGATATACGTAGATTCCTGGGAAGTGGTATATGGTCTGCCTGGTTGGTCAAATATCTGACAAGAACAAAATTAGAAAATCAGAAACAAAGAGGTCTTGGGAAGAAGCATGTGGATGGGCCAAGGGTGTAGGCACAAAACATGCGGATCTTTGTGATCCACGTCAGTGCCCAACAGGGGGGATCCACCACAGAGAAGGTGTGAAACATTAATGTGGCTAACAAACATATGGAAAAAAACTCATTATCACTGGTCATTAGAGAAACGCAAATCAAAACCACAATGAGATACCATCTCACGCCAGTTAGAATGGCCATCATTAAAAAGTCAGGTAACAACAGACACTGGAGAGGATGTGGAGAAGTTAGGAATGCTTTTATATTGTTAGTGGGAGTGTAAATTAGTTCAACCATTGTGGGAGAAAATGTGGTGATTCCTCAAGGATCTAGAACCAGAAATACCACTTGACCCAGCGATCCCATTACTGGGTATATGCCCAAAGGATTATAAATCATTCTACTATAAAGACACATGCACATGTATGTTTATTGCAGCACTATTGACAATAGCAAAGACTTGGAACCAACCCAAATGCCCATCAATGATAGACTGGATAAAGAAAATGTGGCACATATACATCATGGAAAACTATGCAACCATAAAAAAGGATGAGTTCATGTCCTTTGCAGAGACAAGGATGAAGCTGGAAACCATCATTCTCAGCAAACTAACACAAGAACAGAAAACCAAACACTGCATGTTCTGTCTCATAAGTGGGAGCTGAACAATGAGAACACATGGACACAGGGAGGGGAACATCTCACACCAGGGCCTGTCAGGGGCCAGGGGGCTAGATGAGGGATAGCATTAGGAGAAATACCTAATGTCGATGATGGATTGATGGGTGCAGCAAACCACCATGGCATGTGTATACCTATGTAACAAACCTGCACATTCTGCACATATATCCCAAAACTTAAAGTATAAGAAAGAAAGAAAGAAAGAAAGAAAGAAAGAAAGAAAGAGAGAGAGAGAGAGAGAGAGAGAGAGAGAAAGAAAGAAAGAAAGAAAGAAAGAAAGAAAGAAAGAAAGAAAGAAAGAAAGAAAGAAAGAAAGAAAAAAGAAAGAAAGGAAGGAAGGAAGGAAGGAAGGAGAGCAAAGGGTACAAGGCAGGTGGTGGGGTGGTGAAAACTGAGGTCAGTTAATTTGGATATTATAGGAACAATATGCAAATCACATGCCAAACAGCACCCATTGTTTTGAGTCAAGAACTCAAGCAGTATTTGAAAAAACATTGAGTTACTGTTTATGCAATTTAACAAAACCCCCAATAACCAGAAGGTTTACCATATGGGGCATTTTTGTTGAAGAACTTGTGACAAATCTTTGGAAAATGTATTAATCACTTCTCTTACCTTAGAAATACAGGAAAACAAACATCACAGGCTCAGTCTCTGACAGTTGGAATATCGATCATAAGATTTTAAATGGCCTTGGTATAGAAAATGAGATTTGGTTTTTAGAAACAGATTCTGATTTACAAAGGTGTTTTCTCCATTTGACCAGACTATTAAAAGTGGATATACTAGATTATAAATTGTTTTGTTTACCACTGTATTCCTAGTGCCTCTCACAGGGTCTGATGTGGGAGGGGAGGGGACAAATAGATATTTGTTGAATGAATAAATGATATCCAAGTTAATCAAGCATTTTAGTTAGTTGAGGCTAGTTATGTAGCTTGATGAAATCTGCCATTTGTTAAGGAATGAGGGTAGACCATATGAAATTCCAAGCCTGTGACTTGGTAGAATATTTTCCTATATTTTCTTGATAGAATATCATCTGAATTCCACCCGGTGTGAACTTCTTGATGATACAGCACAGTGATTCAGGGTTCAAGACTTGCAGAAACAAACCTGTGTTCAAATCTTGGCTCTACCTCCTGCTAGCTGTGTGATCTTCGGTAAATTACATAATTTTTCTGGGCTGAAATGTCCTCACCTATTAAACGGGGATAATGTATTCCTAATAGTGTTGATATGAAGATAAACTATGATGACAAAAGAAAGCACTTGGCTTAATGCCTGCACATGGTAAATGATCAATAAATGGTTTTTATTACCATCATTATTATTAGTGAATGTATTTATTTTGGTTGCCTCTCTCTAGAATATTTAACTTTCTGTCATTTTGAAGTCAATTTTCAGTGACAGATGACACAATGTTTTGCTTCTGAGTGGGACTATTTATGAGGAAGACGCATAAGGGAAACTTTCAGGGGTTGAACATGTTCTATGTCACAATCTGAAATGTCTGAAATGTCATCAAGATGAACATTTATTATTAGTGCACTTCTGTTTGTATATGATAACTCAATATAATCTTCCCTGTTTAGGGTTGGTGTAAAGATGAGGGAGAAGCTGTTGAAATACCTGGCACCATAAAGAAAAGGGACGAAGCATTGCATTTTCTCTTAGAGGAGCCCCCATATCTTCATATAAATGCCTCTCCATCTACCCCACCCTCTCATTGTGCCCCCCCCCCCACCATCTAATCTTTCTGCCTCTGGAATTAGGAGAACACCCACACAACCTAGCCGGCCAGGTAGATGTGGTCTTGGAAAATGGGAAAAAGGAAAGTTGATGGGTCATTTTATGAGCCGCAAAGTATAGCGTTCTACTTTATACAGATATAGTGTGCATGGAGCTGGGTTGGGGAGGTCAGCACCTGCTTTGGGCTGTGAACTTCTTGTTGTTGCCAAATGAGTTGGTCAAGATAGGATGTTAATTTAGTAGAATGATTGTCATTGCTGCTCATGAAAAGGTCCGGGAGTCCATACTGGTGCATGGTCTACCACAGTCTCTCTTCCCTCTCTCTCTTTCCCTCTCTCTCTCACACACAGACACACATTCTGATATTTGGGATATTCATTTTCTTTAAATCCTCCTACTATAAACAGGGATCTCACTCACCAAGTTCTCTGTAGCATCTTTGTCCCTCGGTAGAAATTCATACATGTTCCCTATGCCGGCTGCATCTGTGGAGGTCATGTATACACGCAGAATGAGCCTGGACTTTTTCTATGGAAGCCACTGAAATAAATGCCAACCTTGGCACAAATGAATATGTTTAAAGGCTCCAGTTTCCACATGCCTACCACATTTCTTAGTGGGGGGAGGAAATTGGGACACTTTCCCTTGGATATATGATTGAATTTTTAAAAATCTATCAACTTGGTCCTTATGGCCATTGCATGGATATTACCATGGTTTAAACTTTCTGGAACCTCTTTTAGCGTCATGGAGCATAATGGAAGATGGTCTTTAATCACAACTCTGGCCCCACCGCCACCTCCTCCACACCTATCAAAAGCAGCACCAGCAGTGTGAGGATCAATCACCCCAAACTGTTTTTAGACCTGTCTCTTCCTCAGAAGAAAAGGCATATTTGCTTCGATTCACGCCATACAACACTTTATGAATATGCTTTCCTGTCTGCCTATGTAAAGGAAAGAGTGGAAATAAAGGACAAAACCAATAAAGACCCAAACCAAAAGCACATGTCTTGAAGGGGAGCACACCAGGCCAGCAATGGCTGTTAAACAGATGAATCCACTGAAATGTAAAATATTCTGCAAAGTTTTGGCAGCTTTGAAATGCTACACTTTTTAGCTCTCATCTGTTAATCATCTGAGGGGACTTTCACAGCTCGCCAGAAGGGACCATCTTCTTTCTCTTCATTCCCACAACTGGAAGTGCACACGATTCAGCAACTGAAGTGATAGATAGGATGGAAATACAGCCATCAAAGCACTAAATGAAAAAAAAATAACTGCAGGAAGAGAGAGAGCGCGAGCTATTTTTACCCACCTTAACGTCTTCTTTTTTATTATTATTATACTTTAAGTTTTAGGGTACATGTGTGCAACGTGCAGGTTTGTTACATATGTATACATGTGCCATGTTGGTGTGCTGCACCCATTAACTCGTCATTTACATTAGGTATAGATTTGCCCACCTTCACTTCTAACTGAATCTCACTGTATATATTTTTCAGCATATAAGCTTTTGAGTTAGTTTCAAGGTAAGTCAGAAAGCTCTAGTCATATCGATGATATAATGCTAGGAAAGCAAAATGACATAATGAGAAGAATTAAAGTTCTACACAAAAATATTTGAAGATTCTCTCAGGAAATTGATCTCCTTTATGTAGTATTTTTTAAAAGCAAAAGAAATCATCAACAGCACTAAATTTAAAACCAAGATAAAAAGCCTCCCCACCATTATTCTAATTAGTTCCCTTAGGACAGGGCCATTCCAGATGCCTAGGAATGGCCCAGAGACCACTGTTTTCCAAGAGAAAATAGTAACTCCAACCAGAGAGATCATCCGCTGTAAATACAATATGATGCATTTAAGGCACATCACATAGGATAAACTAGACCAATGCACACCTGTGTCAGGTGTGCAGTTCTGTCATCAGCAACTGAGTCTGCAGTGACATGGACCAAATGACTAGGAAGTCAGCCAGAGAACTCTGGATGGTTAGATTACCTCTGAGAAAGACCTTTCTACTATTGGAGGAAGAACTTCTAACTGTCCAAAGATGGACCAGGCTGGTGGACCAGTATGGACATGACTAGATCGGTAGTTCTCAAACTGTGCTGCCCATTAGACTCTCCTGGTGGAGCTTTAAAACAATCCCTATTTCCTGGCTGTGCCTGTCTGGGGTGAGGCTCAGGCATCAGTATTTTTGAAGATTTCCAGGTGACTGCAGCCACCTGTGGGCTAGGTAAATGTTTGAGAGCTCCAGTGGACCTGCTCAGTGCTTCTCAGACTTTAAGATGCACACACAGCACCAGGGCATGTGGTGAAAATGTGGATTCTAGGCTGGGCACAGTGGCTCATGCCTGTAATCCCAGCACTTTGGGAGGCTGAAGCAGGAGAATTGCTTGAGCCCAGGAGCTCAAGACCAGTCTCAGCCACATGGCACAACCCTATAAAAAATGCAAAAATTAGCTGAGTGTGGTGGGCTGCACCTATAGTCTCAGCTACTTGGGAGGCTGAGGTGGGAGGATCACTTGAGCCCTGGGACATAGAGGCTGCCGTGAGCCATGATCACACCACTGCAGTCCAGCCTGGGTAACAGAGTGAGACCCTGTCTCAAAAAAAAAAAAAAAAAAAAAGCAGATTCTGGTTCAGTGAGTCTGGGGTGGGGCCTGAGATTCTACATTTCTGAACAGCTCCAGAGTGAGGCCGCTGCTGCTGGCCCAGGAACCACACTTCGAGTAGAGAGGCCAGGATGACTCAAGATCCTCTTCACCCCGGGGTTTCTATAGGATTCAGCATCATTCTGAAGGAAGAGATAGTGGGCTATGAGCAAACACAGAGCAGCCTGCCACCTTCGCTGGCTACAAGCTGGAGGCAACTCCCTTCTCATTCATGTGCCTCAGTTTCTCCATTTAAACAAAAGAGGAATTTTTTTAAAGCTCTGCACAGCCCCCTCTAACCTTCCCTCTCTGAGGCACCATTAAAATAATCAAAGCCCCTAACAAGGGAGAGCTCACAATTTTTAGAGTCCCACAGAGAAGCTGACCAGCAGGGAAGGCTTGCAGGGAAACAACAGTCGGCATTCTCTCTTAGCTATTTGGGCTCCTGAATTATACCTGCATCCTGGACCTATCGTGCCCTGCATTTGTGCTAATACTCATTTATCCCAGACGAGTTTGAAAAGGGAACAGGTCAGCTTTGAGGGGGACTCACGCATTCCTTGACTGACACATTTGTATTGAGTGCCTAGAATGGCAGGGCCTGGTGAAAAAGGTAAGAAGATTTCGTCCTTGCCTAGAGGTAGAGGTCACAGAAGACTCTGAAAGCTGTGATGGAAGTCTTGGCAGGGGACAGGGGCACAGAAGCGGTGGTGGATAGTTCTTTCAGACGGGCATGTCAGGAAGGCTTCAAGGAGGAGGTGACTGAACTGAAAGGTGAGTGTACAGCTCAGTGGACAGGGCAGCCTGGGTAGGAGTTCAGTGTGAGCTGCAGTGACCTCCTGAGGCCTAGGGTTGGGAGGCACTAGAAGAGAAGTGTTTGAGCCCCATGGAGAGATGGGGATAGGGCTGATGGAGACAGATGGACAAGATGAAATTTTATTTCTTCCAAATCAATGACTTTTAGGATCTATTCAGCGTTCATTTGGATTAGAGGTTGAATGGTGCAGTGGGAAAGGTAGAGAATAAGGGACCCACCCCGAGGCCTGAGTAGCATTCTTTTATTGTTCCAGTCATTCAGTGCTGGCCCCAGCTCACAAAAGGAAGCCCTGCAGATAAGCGGACTCATTCTTGTTAGAAAACAATTTCACAGGTGCTCACTGGGCCGGGGACATGTCTCTCTCTGGGTATGCTTATTCCCTTCAGTAGACACCATTGGCTCCTGTGTCACTAGATTGGCCAACAGTCTCAGTTTTCTCACAACCAAGGGGTTTCCTGGATGTGAGGCTTTCCATGCTAACACTGGGAAAGTCCTGGGCAAACCAGGAGGAGTTGGTCACCCTGCTCATCACATCCCCTGGGGGCGACTCTGACTTCAGCTGTGGCAGACAGGAACTGGGTGTGCTGACAGGGTCCCTCCTCAAGGGTTTCTGCCCCTCTCTTTTCTGTAGCAAGACTTTCTCCAAAACCCCAGGAGCCAAGCTTCACAAACCGCTGCTTTATTCACATGGGAAAACCAAGGTTCAGGCATAAAGCAGGAGGAATATGTCACCCACCTGCTACTTTTGCCCCACATGACCCTGGGGATGTGATCAAGGACATCCTATCGAGATGGAAGAGTTTTCCTGCCATCAGCCATCGTTGCCATTTATAAACACAAGTGGAAGACGGCTTTTGGAGGGTAGCTTTATTTCTCCACTTTGCCCACAGAGCTTGGCAGCATTTAAAATTCAGTCACTGTCATCGGCAAACCCCTTTGAGCAGAAACAATTCCATCATTCTCTTCCTACTTGCAAAGATGTTTAAGATTAAGATCTAAATATTTTAAAGGTATCTATGAAGATTGGATTCTTTTCTTAGTGATGACTTGATGAATAAATGATGCCCTAATTTCAGTTTAATTATTGTCTAATGCTCTCTAATTCATTTCAGATTGGTGTTTAACTTCTTTCTCAACTTGACAACCTTTCAGGCAAAACTGATCAAAAAAAGCCAAGACTCCTTTTACACAGGCACAGATTAGTTGTCTCTAGATATCAAATAAAGAAAAATAGCTGTTCAAATCCCTAATAGTTTTGGCACTCTGTAAATTTAAACTCATCCAAAACACATCTTTAAAAAATATTTTAAAGTAAGGGAAGGATTTTGAGCTCAGAGTCTGAGATTTTGTTCTGCCAAGTTTGAGCATGGAGCAGATTTTTACGGTTGAATTATAAGCCCCTGAAAATAGGTTTATTATGGAAGTGTGAACACACAACTATAGCCTACAGCAACATGAATGGCCCCCTTATCATAATGCTCCGATCCTCTCTTTGTGCTGAATTGGCAAAGCAAGACACCTGCTTTGGCCTTTTTGCTAATACATGTCAATGTCAGTTAAGAGCTTGTGCCCCTCTTTAGGGAGATGCCTCAAAGTTTTTAGTAATCTTGAATTGCTAGGGACTCCTATGTCCCCATGTCAGGAATTAATCTATCATTTATGATAGAATAGTTGATGACCTCAGAAACATTTTCTTGTGGAAGGAGAAATGGGGGCTTTTGGAGGAGAGTGTGATAGCTGTGGTTGCGTTGATTGCCTGGGTCTTTAATGGCCAGCTATGGAGCAAGTTTCTCAGCAGACAGAAAGGACAGGTGCACGTCCCCGGGGCATGTTCCTGGGCCTGGGAAAGAGAGTATGGGACACACAGGGGGAAACTATTGTTTGCCCAAACTTTAAATGCTCTGCATTCTTTTGCCTCTGAAGTTTTCCCTAAAAAGCCTACATGTTTATTTTCTGGCACTAGTTTTTTCTCTACTACAAAGTAAAACATTTGGAATTCTATTGCATGGTACTCATACAATTTTCATAACAGAATTAAATTAGCCTCAGCTGCAGAGTGAACCTCCATTGTGATTGGCTCCAAAAGGCAGTCTCTGTCAAGGGAGTCCATTCTCCAAGGCTGGTCACTGGGTAAAAATCATCAACACCAGAGCTGCCTTAAACACGTGCCGAGTTAAACCTGATAGGGGGATTTTTGACTTTCACCAACTCAGTGCAGGCATACCTCAGTGATATTGTGGGTTCAGTTCCAGACCACCATAGTAAAGCAACTTGCAAATTTTCTTTTGGTTTCTCAGTGTGTATAATAGTTATGTTTACACTATACTGTAGTCTATTAAGCGTGCAATAGAATTATGTCTGAAAAACAGTCTACATATCTTAATCTAAAAATACTTCACTTTGCTAAAAAATGCTAAGGATCATCTGAGCCTTTAGCAAGCTGTAATCTTTTGCTGGCGAAGGGTCTCGCCTCAATTTTCTCAATGATGATGGCAGCTGACTGATAAGGATGGTGGCTGGTGAAGGTTGGGGTGGCTGTGGCAATTTCTTAAAATAAGATAACAATGAAGTTTGCCCCATTTATTGACCCTTTCATGAAATATTTTTTTAGTATGCAGTGCTGTCTGATAGCATTTTACTCACGAGTAGAACTTCTTTCAATATTGGAGTCAATCCTCTGAAACCCTTTTGCCGCTTTATCAATTAAGTTTGTAAATATTCTAAATCCTTTGTTGTCATTTCAGCAATGTTCACAACATTTTCAGCAGGAATAGATTCCATCTGAAGAAACCACTTCCTTTGCTCATACATGAGAAGCAACTCCTCATCTGATCAAATTTTCTCCTGAGATTACAGCAATTCAGTCACGTCTTCAGGCTCCATTTCTAGTTCTAGTTCTTTTGCTGTTTCCACCACATCTGCAGTGACTTCCTCCACTGAAGTCTTCAACACCTCCAAGTCATCCACAAAGGTTGGAATCATTTTTTTTCCAAACTCCTGTTAATGTTGATATTTTGACCTCCTCCCATGAATCACAAATGTTCTTAATGGCATATAGAGTGGTGAACTCTTCCTAGAATGTTTTCAACTTACTTTTCCCAGATCCATCAGAGGAATCACTATCAATGGTAGCTAGAGCTTTATGAAATGTATTTCCTGAAAAACAAGACTTGAATGTCAAAATTACTATTTGATCCAGGGGCTGCAGAAAGGATATTGCGTTAATGAAAACATTAATCTCCCTGTACCTCTCCATCAGAGCTCTTGAGTAACAAGGTGCATTATTAATAAGCAGTAATCTTTTGAAAAGAATTTTTTGGATAGTAAGTCTCAACAGTGGACTTAAAATATTCAGTAAACCATCCTGAAAACAGATGTGCTGTCATCTAGGCTTTGTTGTTCCATTTATAGAGCATAGGCAGAGTAGATTTAGCATAATTCCTAAGTGTCATAGAATTTCTGGAATGGTAAGTGAGCATTGGTTTCAACTGAGTCACCAACTGTGTTAGCCCCTAATGACGCATTAGTCAGCGTATCCTCTGGAGCTTTGAAGCCAGGCATTGACTTCTCCTCCATGGCTATGAAGGTCCTAGATGACATCTTCTTCCAATAAAAGGCTGTTGAGTATAGCCACCTCCATCAATGATCTCAGCATGATCTTCTGGATAACTTGCTGCTGCTTCTACATCAGCACTGTGGCTTCACCTTGCACTTTTATATTATGGAGATGGCTTATTTCCTTAAACCTTACAATCCAACATCTGCTAGCTTCAAACTTTTCTTGGGCAGTTTCCTCCCCTCTCTCAGCCTTCATAAAATTGAAGAGAGTTAGGGCCTTGATCTGGATTAGGCTTTGGCTTAAGGGAATGTTCTGGCTGGTTTGATCTTCTATCCAGACCACTAAAACTTTCTCCATCTCAGCAAGAAGGCTATTTTGCTTTCTTATCATTCTTGTGTTCCCTGGAGTGGCAGTTTTAATTTCCTTCAAGGACTTTTATTTTGCATTCACAGTTTGGCTGATTGGAACAAGAGGCCTAGCTTTCAGCCTATCTTGGTTTTTGACATGCCTTCCTCACCAAACTTAATCATTTCTAGCTTTTAATTAAGTAAGAGACATGTGACTCTTCCTTTCACTTAAACACTTAGAGGCCATTGTAGGGTTATTAATTGGCCTAATTTCAATATTATTATGTCTCAAAGAGTAAGGAGGCTCAAAGACAGAGAGAGAAAGATGAGGTCATAGCTGGTTGGTGGAGCAATTAGAAGGCATTTGACACTTATGGATTAAGTTTGCTGTGTTATATGGGTATGGCTTATGGTGCCCCAAAACAATTAAAATAGCAACATCAAAAGTCATTGATCACAGATCACCATAACAGACATCATAATTATGACAAAGTTTGAAATGTTAAGAGAATTACTAAAATGTGACCCAGAGATCTAAAGTGAGCATATACTGTTGGAAAAATGATGCCAGTAGATTTTCTTATTGCAGAGTGGCTGCAAACCTTCAACTTGTAAAAGACACAAAATCTGTGAAACACAATAAAACAGAGCACAATAAAATGGAGTATGGCTGTGTAGTCTAATATCAGTGAGCCAGAAATGTACTAAGTAGACTCTAAGAGAATTAGGTTTTGGTTACACATCTCTTCTACCTCTCTGCAATCCTCAGCCCAGGGAAGCAAATGAGGGCATGAGACACTTGGCATTTGTTGAGTGCTTACTATGTGCTCAGCACTATTAAAAGAATTTTCTGTGTATTAATTCATAAAATTTCTCCCAACAACCCTAGAGGTAGTTACTATTATCTCCATTTTACACATGAGGAAATACTCTTAGCAGAGGGGAAGAAAGGTTATAGGAGCTTCAGCTTTGCATACCAGCCTCCCCAGGTTTGCACTGCAGCTCTGCCACGTAATAGCTGTGTGCCCCTAGGCTAGTTACTTGGGCTCTCTGGGCTTCAATTACCACTAAAATGTTATTTCTCTAAAACGGGAAAAACAATATGAAATTACAGTTAAAGGTGCTTGAGATAGAAATTTCTCTTTGATTACGTGGGAAAATTCTATATTTTGATTGTTGAACACATTTTAAGATGATCTTTTTCAGTTCATTGCTCATAAGTTTATGCTGCCATACTTGTCTCCAAACATCACGTTATACTTATGAAGGGACTGTGGTGTGTTTAGGATGGAAGTGAGGAGTGGAGGAGGGAAACGGAGGAAGAAAGGAACCAGCAGCAAGTGCTGGAATGACCATGTAAACCCAAAAATGCTCGAGAGTGAAGCCAGTGTGGAGGGACGCAGAGGCAAAAAAGAAAAAAAGAGCAACAACCTAGCCCCACAAGGATGTCATCCCAGCATATTGATCCAGCCCTGCTTGAAGCAGGATCTATTTTTTGGGCCTTTCAGTTATATGATCCATACATTTTTATTTTTGGCTGTGGCAGTTTGAACGGATTGTATACAAAATCAAAATAATACCATCTAAAATAATATCCTACTTCATTTCCTTTCACCTCTACTCTTCAACAGTTCAAACCTAATTGGAGAGACAGCATGCTATCTAGCCATTCATGATTATTCCTGCCTTTTATCCATCATCCATTCATCCATCCATCCATCCATCCATCCAGCCATCCATCCATGTATCCACCCAGTATCTACTGAGCACTCACTTGGAACCAGATGTGAAAAGAACAAAGATGAATGAGAGAATGCATCTTTTCCTTAAAGAGCTGCAGGCACATTCACAAAACTGCATATCTGGTAAAACAGCTACTATTCAATAGCAATGTACAGTTAGAGGGGCGGCCTTACAAATGGGATGGTGTGACTTTGGGAGAAGTTTCTCAACATTTCCATGTATTGATTATTTAAGTTTACTTAAAATATTGTACAGGTTATATGGTACATTCTAATACAATCCCCACCTTTTTCTTCAGCTCTCTGAATTGAATGATGCACATTTTTGAATGAATGAATTCTCAAACTTCAAGCCCTCTCCATGTGCATACATCTTCACTGCCTCAAAAGACTCCAGCATGAGGCCGGGGAAGAAAAGTGTCAAGTATGTTTAATATTTAAACAGTTTAGAACCTCCCTATATCTTCTGCCATAGAGACATGGATTTATTTCCTGGTGAAAAGGAGAGATCCTTTCTCAAGAGCTCCTAATAGAAATCCTTCAATCACTCTCAGTGAGTGGCCTTTAAACACAGGTAGAGACCTATCATCAAATGGATGTTATTTAGAAGATATGTTTAAAAGACTAAAGAAGAGACTGGCCTGTCCAGCTGATAAATTATTTTTCAGCCAATTTCTCCCTGCTAAGGGTACCTAAATCTTATCACAAAAATGATCAAACATAAGGCAACTTTATTAGGAATGCATCCTTGATTTGTACCATTTGAGATGATTGTGGGCTTATTATTTATTTTGCAAATGAACTCTGAAAACCTTTCATGTGCAGTGTTATTTGGTAACAAGATTTGATTTAGAATTCACATTGAGCATAATAGGCTATCAAAGGAAATGTTGCATCAGAATCTTTTGTGCTGTGTGTGTGAAATGTTCAAAGTAATTACGAATATGACAACATTTAAATCATACATTTAAGAGGAAAATGGTGCAAAAAATTCTTGCTTGATATTCAGATAATATGAGCAGCTTATAAGCCTTTGTGTTTTACTTATCTGCATTGTAAATAATATTAGGAGCATCCCAAAATCATGGATTATTTATAAAACACAGATCAAAAGTCAATGAGTTTAAAAAACAGAAAGTTAGACTTTTTAGTCTTTTTCCATAAGGCAGCAATACTTTTTCATATGCTTGTCATCTTTGGACAAATATGTTCATAGCAACATCATTAAACATGTGATCACATCATTAAACATGTGATCACATTAAACAGTGGTGTCATTTGCAAGTTTTGGATGGGTGAGGGTGGGTCATTTCAGTGGTGCCCAAACATATCAGGGAAGGGAGAACTGTCAGTTTTTAGAGAGTCATTTTTAGAAAGACTTGGGGTTAAATTTGGGGGCTACGAAAAAAAGAAAAGCTATACTCCTGGATTATTATCTCCCCTCATATCATTATTTTCCTCTCTCACAGTCTACAATTCAGTACCTAAATCCTGCAACTGGGTACCTGTCTCCAGCCTCTCAACCTCTTTGTAAGCCACAGAAGAAACTTCTCCTTTGGATCTTAGATTCCAGCTGTGTGCTAAAGGGGGACAGCGTGGGAGCCAAAATAGGGAAGAGATGTCACCTGGTAGCACTTTCCATAGGACGTGTGTTGGTGGTGGTGTTTTGACACTGAGCCGCCTGGCGTTGGAGGCCTCTAAAGCAGTACTTCTCAGGCTCGAATGTGTAAGAGTCCCCCGGGGCTTGAGAAATGCAGATTCTAATTCAGATGGTCTGAGATGGGACCAATTCAAACAAGCTCCCAGGTGATACAGATGCTGCCAGTCGTCAGCCTGCACTCTGGATAGCAAGCCTCTGAAGAATAATGAGTTGGCATTCAAGATAGGGAAGCGCTGGGACATTAGGAATAGTGTGTCTGTATGTACCTGCGTGTGCATGTGTGTGTGCATGTGTGCGTGCATGTGTGCATGTGGTGGCAATGGCCTCCTAAGACGTGGCCTGTTCTTTGCCAACTCAGCTCACTTGCACTGACGAGTAATCCAAGCAGTGTAAACATGTTTGACTCCTTGGACTGTGAGCTATTATTTGAGTCTCACACTACGAGATATTATTATTGCAAACCCTATTTTACAGAAGAGGCACACAGAAGTTCAATGTCCTAGCCAGTGTCACAGGGCTAATAATAGAGATAGGACCTTTTGGGCCCACCCTGCCAGGATCTGCACAACATGCCTTTAACCCCTAGGCGATCCTTCCTCTGAGAATGTGTTTCAAGCTCTTTCCATTCTTGGGACCTTTGCACATGCCGTTCCCTCTGCTAAGAGTGTCTCCCGCCGCCTCCGCCCCCACCCCGACCTTTGCTCGATGACTCCACCTTCAGATTTCAGCTCAAACATCACTTCTTAGAGAGCCTTCACGGACTCCTGTCTTCCTTCAAATTAAATATGCCCTGCTTTTCTCTCAAAGCACCGTGCTGCCTTCCCTCATAGGTCTAATCACATTTTTCAATGCTTCGATTCCTACTGTTAGCTTGCTTTCATACCCATCTCCCTCACAAAACTGTAAGCTCCATGAAGCCAGGGACTACCACTGTTTATTCTGTTTATTTCACTAGCCTTCAACGCTGCATCTGGAACAAAATAAGGGCTCTAGACTATCTTGACTGACTGACTGAATGAATGAAGTGGATTTACATTCTGCAAATAACCACTAAGCCACTAGAGGGCAAATATACTCATCGCATGGATTTACATTTCTCCACTGTACTACATATGGTTGACATACCTAAGAAAATGAATTCAAACAGCATTTCAGCTCTCACATGTGCCATTGGCCATACAATAGGTAGAATAAAATATTCATCTCAACTACATTAAAAAATGAGGATATGAATTGCTAAAGTCCATTCATTTCTAACTTCCTGATGCAGTCCTCACCAGACACTGAAAATAATAATAATAATAATCCAAATGAAGTCTGAGATGATTTTCAGGTTTTCAGAGTATGCTTCTCCTTTTATTCTTTTTTGCTCAGGTTCTGTCCCAGACTTAATGATATTTCTCTTTCTCCCGGTGTGCAGGGAACTTGGGGGGAAACTGAGCCTGAGAGAGGCATAGATACAGGTTTTTATAGACTTGGTCCATGCATGGTGGCTCTGCAGTGAGTCATCAGCGCATCAAGGATGATGTCCGAGAGGATGTATTAGGCCGTTCTTGCATTGCTATAAATAAATACTGAGACTGGGTAATTTATAAAGAAAATGGGTGAATTAGTTCACGGTTCTGCAGGCTGTATAAGAAGCATGATGCTGGCATCTGCTCAGCTTCTGAGGAGGCCTCGGGCAGCTGACAATCAAGGCAGAAGGCAAAGGGCAACTACGCACATCACATGGCCAGAACAGGAGCGAGAGAGAGAGAGTTGGGAGACGTGCCACACACTTTTAAACAATCAGATCTCCCAAGAACTTCCTCACTGTCTGAAGATAGTGCCAAGGGGGATGGAGCTAAACCTTTAGCTCGTGAGAAATCTGCACCCGTGATCCAGTCACCTCCCATCAGTCCCTGCCTCCCACACTAGAGATTACATTTCAACATGAGATTTGGGTGGGGACACACAAGCAAACTTTATCAGAAGACAGTTGTCATAGCTTGAGTTCTCCCAGAAACAGAACCGGAGACCAGAATTCTGGGCAGGCTGTCTGCTGGGAAATAAGATGGGCATGGGAAGGCCACTGTGAAGTGTGTGTTATCTAGCCAGTGACCACTGGAAGCCTGGAATTTAATCCCATGGGAAGACCCTGAGAAGCATTAGGGCCACCCACCATTTCACCTCTTTACCAGCTACTGTTCCACCCACTGAGAAGCACAGACATTCACACACTACTCCAGTCAGGGGGATGTTAATACTCAGGCACCCTGGCCTGCTTGAAGTGGGCAAGACACTTTTCTTCCAGGACTGGAGAGAAAGCTCTCTGGCAAAGATACAGAGAGTGGCAGTCTGAAGGATGAAGGCTGGAGAAAGCCAGGGAGAGATAACATCTACTCCAACAGCCATGCTGATTCAATCATTATTTCCTAGTTGGGAGGAAGAATCTGGGAGCTGACAAGCCACAGGTTTGACTCACAATGACATTTCTTATGCCCTTACGTCCTCAAATCTTCCTCTGATCCCCCAAAACTGCCAAAACAAAGGGAAATTTATGGCCATAGAGCTGTCATGATCCCAAACTCCAGTGTTACTGTAGTCACTTGCCTTCAGGAAGGAGGAGGCCTGCTCCAAAGACCAGTGTCACTGTCCCATCATGTCCAGATTCTTGAGGTGACTTCTCTCCTAAGTGCAGAGATGGTCCTGGCTTCTTGTCTGCCATACTGTGTGGTCTTGGACTTGGGTCTGAAATTTTCTGACCCTTTATTGCCCTGCCTGTGGAAGACAAGAGGACACCCTGACACCTTCACCATGCCTATTTCACAAAGATGTTATGAGAACAGACGAGATACTATCTGAAGTCTACTTTAAGCTCGAAGGAAAAGTGCTCTCATGAGCTGTATAAATATAAGTTATTACACAGTATTATTTTAACCTGGCCCAAGTTTAGATTAGTTGTATGAATCATTCATCAACCTTTACTTTATATAATTAAAAACGTGTGGTTCTTGGAATCTTTGTTTTCGAGGCAAGTTAATGTGGCAGGACTAGGATTGGCAAGCTCTTAGCAGTCAGTGACTTCTGGTCTAAGGACAGATGCCTTGACTGATGGGGGAAATCCTATTGTCAGTTCTCATTTGGAGATATTCTTCCTCAGTTTTTGGAAGATCCATGATGCGTGCTTTCTCTTATTCATATTGGTCTTTTTCATGGTTTTGGCACTCCCATGGTGTTTCAGAAGGTACCTCGAGGATGCCTCCAGCTTTCATTTTATTTTCATTTTGTTTTATATTTTCCCAAGTAAATCCACATAATGTATGTGTTGCTAAGGTCTCCTTGCATGAAGATGTCAGTATTGATGGGTTCTTGGAGACTAACAGATTTGGAAGACAAAGTCTGTCTCCTCATTTGGGCTTCTCTCCAATTGTAGAAGTGCCCAGTTTAAAATGCACCCTCTATAATGCATGTTGCATTGGCCACAGCAGTGCATGAAGGACAGCACCAAGATGGTAACATAAGCCCTTGGGACCCTTGAGAGCAGTGGATATAGTTCCTTCACATTTGCATCTCCTCCAAAATGCCCAGCGCAGCACCTGACATTCAGAGGACACTCCACGATTGTTAATTGAGCAAGTGAATGCTAATAAAGAGGGAGAAAAAAGGAAATAAAAACACAATGAACCACTGAACCCAGGGACATCATTAGCTATGGTCTCCCCATGTGTTAGTTATTAGCTATTAGTAGCGTGGGTGGTCTGCGAAAGATGGACTAATTCTTCTGTTGGCCACAGTGGTGTCAAACAGTATATTAACTATTGGGAATGAGGGTGTTGACTGGATTTCTGCTGTGCACTAAATTTCTCCTAGTAACTCCAATGAATTAGATGCATGCCCCAGGGGCCTGAGCTGTTCCCAGCTTGTAACTTACGCAGTGAAAGGATCTGGTGGAACAAAGGGATATCAGGTAAGGTCTGTGGGGAGCAGCAGATTGTAAACAAATCCCGCCCAAGTGTCACTGAGGATTGGGTTATGGAGTAATGGACAGAGGGACAATTGGCAGATTATAAGGAATTTTGAGAAAGCTGTGCACCTACCATTCTGCTATTTCCCTTCACTTTAAAGCCTTGTCATGATCCATCTGCCACAGCATAATGGTCATATGTACTTATAGCTAAGGAGTTATTGACAAAACACGTTCAGACTCTATCACAAATGAACCTAAGTGAACAGATGAATCGGTATCTGTAATCATCCTTGTAATAATTTGTATTGCTGATGAACCAAAATCTGTAATTATTTCTAGTTTTATTTTTATTGATTGATCAAGTAAAATTTATTCACTTTTTAAATAATTGCATTTTTTTTAACTTTAACCATTTTTTCTTTGTTTCAGCATGAGAAACATATCACCCACTTCCTAGCTACAAATTCAAATCAATGTGCACTATTTTTTTTCTTTAACTTCAAGATTTAGGGCTTTTTGACCTTCCCCCACCTCTATCCTGGCCAAAATTTTAAGTGGCTTCTTGCTTGAAAGCAACCAGCAAACTACAAAAGGTCCTTTAAATGTCCAGGACATCAGTTCACTTTTTCAGGAGAACATTTTGAAGAGATGAAGTAAATGAAGTAGAAACATTCAGATTAAATTTCCTTTGAAATCCATGAGTTTTTAAAATTAAGGGAAAGTGATTGGCAAAACATGTTTTGGTTTTTGCCGAAACTGAAATGTCTGAAAAATAGTTCAAGATGTTCTTCCACACCCCAACCACATCCATCTGTGACCATCCATCTCTAGTTTAAATCTATTTGTGTATATCCACTGTGCAGAGAACACAGCTCCTCACAGCAGCCAGCGAGCCATCATATTTTCCTAAAGAAGAAGAACATGTTTAAGTCTAAAATCTATATACTTCTATTTCTAGAA
Source organism: Macaca thibetana thibetana (assembly GCF_024542745.1). Lineage (NCBI taxonomy): Eukaryota > Metazoa > Chordata > Mammalia > Primates > Cercopithecidae > Macaca > Macaca thibetana. The sequence continues at coordinate 113,948,780 of NC_065586.1, forward strand.
GAAAGTTCTAGATTAGATGACTTTGAAAAGATAGTGATTTCCACTTGATTCTGAATCATGCCAGGCCACTAGTAAATGGAATGAGAGATTAGTGCCTTCATTTCTTCCCCTTCCCTTTTTCCCCATACCTACCTTCCCTCCCTCCCTCCCTTCCTTCCTTCTTTCCTTCCTTCTTTCCTTCCTTCCTTCCATCAAATACTTACTAAGTGCCTCCCATGTGCCATGGTTGTGTGAACACAAAGGCAAGTCCTAGACAGCTCCTAGCCTTAGGGAGCTGAGCATCTTGTAGGGGAGACAGGCATCTCTGTAAAGTGTACTATGTGGGAGGTGCCATATTGGGGCAGGCAGGGGTATAGGAGAAGGAATGGTCAGTCTTCCTTCAGAATTGCAAAGGGGAAACTTTATGGAGGAACCTTTAGAAGCGAGAACAAATAAAGATGAAAAGTGGTTAAAAGGCTGTGGAAGCCTAAGGAGAAGTAAGTTGGAGCATCTATTGAGAAATTCTTGATTCCAACAGGCAGGCAAAGGGGAGGTTGGCAAAAGCCAGGTGAGAACCATCCTGATACTCATGGGCAGAGGAGGATTTGGAGGAGCTGTTCTAGGGAGAACCATTCCCTTCCCTATCTTTTCCAGATTTGTTCACTGACTCTCAACCTGTCTTGGCAGCCCCAGGTTGATGCTCTAAGTCCAGAGCTATGGCAGAGGCTGAGCTCTGCCGGGCCGTATGTGAGCACTCTTGCCTCTCTGGGTTTTGGCTAGACTAGATGACCTGTAGGGCCCATCAGAGAGTGACTACGTAGTCCTGGCTCTGAAAATGACACAAATGGTTGATTTCTCCCCCCCAACTTTCCAGAGTTGGCATAATTTGATTGAGAAAGTCTGTACTTCCTTAATTTTGCAATCTTGGAATTTTGATGCCTGTGGGTCCCTGTTCGCCTCTTGACTAAATGAAGAACCATGAGGGTTTTCCTCCTTCAGGGCACAGCCAGGGGCCCTGGAGACACATTTACCTTGCTGATTGACAAGTATGCTTGGATGACACTCAGCTTTCAGTATGGCTGTTTGGTTATGGTTTTCTTTGGAATGTGATAAGAATGGTTTTTTCCTCATATTGCACTGAAATTGCCAGTTAATTTGTAGCTGTGCTTTCATCTAATCGCGGAGCTGAAAAGCTAGCTGTCCTTTGCATACATGAAAATGGTGGTATTAGTAATTGGGTTGTCACGTGTGGTGTAATATGTGGTTTGGAAGCCATTATAGGATTAGAGGCAATTTGGAGATTATCATCTCCATGACATCACCTATGGGGGTTGAGACCACTGGCAGTTCCATGCTTTCTGTGATTCAGATGCAGTGGTTTGAAATACACACGGGATAGGTTTTCTGCTTTATTGACCAAGACATTATATATATTATGAGAGAGAGAGAGAGAGAGAGAGAGAATGTGTGTGTGTGTGTGTGTGTGTGTGTGTGTGTATATATATATATATATATATAGAGAGAGAGAGAGAGAGAGAGAGAGAATCTGGATGACTCTATGCCAAACTGTTATCAGCGGTTATTTCTGAGGTGGAAGGTGTATTCTAGAGGTCTTTTACTTTCTTCACATTACTGCATTGTTGACATCTTTCTGATGAGCAGCATGATTATTTCTAAAGTCAGAAGATTAAAAACAATAAAGAGTATATGTGGGTAGGCTGATCCAACCCAAGACCTCATCCTTCTCTTTTTCCATTTCTAGTTCTAAATAATGTTGAGGAATTTGTCATTACTGTTTCTACAATTTCATCTGAAGTGGCATCCCACAGAACTTCAGTTCCAATTATGGGTTTTTAGGATTCTCAGCCTCTTTCTGATTTTCAAGGTGGGAAGGGAGGGGGTGTGTGAATTCTTGGGCTCAGCCCTGCATCAGTTCTTCCTCCAGCTCCCCCTTGTCACTCACCCTTTGTTTTCTCTCCTCTTGGGGCTATTTCTTCCTTCCTGTGTCCCGCCTCTATGCTCTGCTAATGGGTTGGGGAAAGCTGGAAGAGGATGACGTTTTCCAAGAGTTAGGTGGCACACAGAGAAGGAGCAAGCCAAAGCCGCCCTGGTGCCAGGCTGGTCAATTCCTTAGGTGTTCCTCAACAGGAAATAGTTCAACTCACCAGGGCACAGGCACCTAGAGCCATCCAGGCAAGCAGAGGCTCCTGCATCTCAAATACAGAGGCCCCTAGTAGCCCCAAGACTTATTCAGATGGGGACACTAAGCTCCAAGGCTGTCATTTGTAAACGTCTTGAAATGAAAATAAGTAAACTGACATATCAGCTCTATAATAGAGTACTGCACTGCAATGAGACCGAATGGTTTACAAATACTTGCAAAATATGGTTGACTCTCACAAACATAATAGAGTGAAAGAAGCCAGATGCAAAAAACGAATCGCTTAGTCAATGATTCCATTTCTATAAAGTAGAAAGACAGCTAAACCCGATGCGGAAGACAGTTACACTGTCAAAGTCAAGAGAGTGTTTCCCCTTGCAGGATGCACAGTGATTGGGCCAGAGAATGAGGGGCATTTCTGGGGAGGTGGTTATGTCTGTTTCTTGTTCTGAATGCTGGTTACAGGAGTGTGTTTGAGCGCATGCCTAGTTGTACTTTTAAATGTAATATATATCATAATTCAACAGAAAGTTAAAAAAAGCTAAAGAGTCATGAAGAAAGACCATAGGAGCATCCAGGAATGTATAGTACACAGGCAACATTGTTTTTAGAAATGCCAGTGAAGTAATTGAATTTAAAAGGATGTGACCCTATAGCGTTAATGAGTTAGGAAGCCCTATGAGACTGGATGTTTTGCTTTCATTTATGGCCATTCAAACTTATCTATTAATGATGATTTTTTAAATGCTAATGTTTATTGAGTGCTTACTATAGCTATTATTCTTCCATTGTACACATGGGAAATTGAGATTTAAAGAGTTTACGTAACAGGCAGGGCTTCTTTCTGTGGCAGCAGGGACTGAGGCCCACTTCCTGGCAATGTCTCTTGGAAGACAGCAAGACCCCAGAGAGAAGCGGCTATAGGGTGTATCTAGGCACAGAGGACCAAAGTCAACCTGGCAAAACTTACCATGTTCCAAGTGTGGTATCTCAGGCTTGAGGGAACCACCCTGGGAGGGACAGTTGATGTCTCAGCTATAATCTTTGTAGACTGATAACAGGTAGACCAGATGCTCCACATCTCCCCTCTCACTACATAAGATCCTGAAATGGTAACATAACCCAGGAATGGGGAAGGCTAAAGGTCAAATGGCGGTATGCTAAAATCAGAAATTATATATAAAATGGATGTTTAAAATATATGAAACATAAACATAGCAATTATATTTCTACATGCTTGAATTTGTGGACTGAGATTTTTACCTGCCTTTATTATGTTGGCATTTGAGATGTCTGAGGGCTGAAGCCATCCTTTGATACGGCTCATACCATTGCATCTTCAGAGGCCATCTCCAAGCTCTTGAATTATGTATGTGTGTGTGTGTGTTTGTGTGTGCGCACCTACGCACGGGTGCACGTGAGCTTCCAGCAGGGTCCTCTCCAAGTGGATACAGTGGGAAGGTCCATGTGTTTTCACTTTGAGACCATGTATCCCACAGTTCCCCAAAGTCTGTTTTCAGATGCTTTTAGCATGACCAGTTCTTGAATTTTCTTAAGAACCACATTTCATGTGATTCTCTAAATGTTAGAACTTCTTTCACCCCCAGACCCAGCAGAACATTTTCATAGGGTTTCCATTAAATGACCACAATGAAATGTGCATCATACTATATTTGAGAACTCTCACTTTACCAGTGGCATACTCTTCTGCTGTCTATGAGGCTTTGGAATCACTTAAGTATGCCTCTAATTTGTGCTGCTCTTGGGAGAGGTATCAATAGTAAGAGATCACTTTCATAAGCGATATCATATCCTGATTGAACATTGCCAGGGAATCTTAGGCCACTTGGTGGTTGCATTTGCCTTAGATCCAATTACAGCTGTAAAAGTGGTTTACATTAGAAGTTCTGACTGCAGGATTTGATCATTATAAGGAGGATAAACCACCAAAAGAATGTGAATTGCCTTCACTAAAAGGATGTAATAGCGCAGAGAATATTTTTTATATTTCAAATTAGGAAAACTAGGCTCTGTGTTTTTCCAGGTAACTGCCCTTTAACTCACTAGTCAAAGCAGTATAATGTCCTCCATTTGGTGGGCCTATTGGGACCCTCCAGCCGAAAAGGTTTTAGTTCTCAAATAACCAAAACGGCCTTCCTAAGAGGGCCTCTTGCAGCCCAGACCCTGCGACCTGAGGTCCTCAGGTACTGTATCTAAAGGCAGTTTTACTATGCTTGTTCTGAGTACCCAGAAACTTGACAATGATCCCCCACCCACCTTCCCCTCCAATGGAACTCTTTACATGTGCTGTAATTTTTCTGCCCAAAGCTTTGCAACAGAAGCATCTGTGGCCTAGATGCCCCAGTAAGGAGGTCCATATGCAGCACTTGGATGTCGAATATTGAAGACATGACTCTCTCTAAAAGCTTTGAAAAGTCATTGTCCTGGCTGGCAGCCAGGAAAGGGTCCTCACTACTTCACCACTTCACTCACAGAGCCTGCAGACAAATGTGACCTTCAGTGCACCAACCACTTCTCCCCATTTCTGAGCAATTTAACCCATAACAACACATTTCCTTGTTCTTTGACCTGGAACCTACAACTAAGCAAGGATGTGAACTACTCAGAAGGAAGGGTGGAAACCCCAGCTTTCCTTAGAAGCCTCTGGTTACCCAATCACACCAGCTACCCAAGCTCTTAGGCAACCACTCATCCAAACTCACTCTCCTGCCGCTGCAGAGGGGATGTAAAGAAGAGCAAGCAAGAAGAAAGGGAAGGAGGACAGACACAGCTAGTCGCCTCCCCCACCATCTTCTCCACCTCCCTAGTCTTGTACGGGCAGCAGATGAGTCATCGCGGGACCTTGCAGATGGGCCACTCAGTGTGGACCAGGGTAAACTGTAGGGATGCATCTTTGGTAGGAAAAGCCATGTGTGTTTTTTTGTTGTTTATTTGTTTTTGGGTTTTTTGTTTGTTTGTTTTTTGTTGGTGGTGGTTTTTTTTTAAGCAAACAAACATTCTTTTCTAACCAGTTCATACTGGAAAGTATTTTGGGGGCATAGGATTATATATATATCAACATATAGACCAGCAAAATGGTTTGAAGACATTCACAGTAATGCCTTGCCTCTTTGAAAGAGATTTTATCAGACATATTTGTGGCAGGTTTTGGTATTTTACAAAAAGAACAAGAGGTCCCATTTAGTTGATTTTCCACAATACCACAATTGCTCTTTTCTTCCTTCCTCCCTCCCTTCCTTCCATCTCTTCCTCTAACTCTCCTTCCTCTCTTCTTTCCTTTTTTAAATGATGATAGAAATTACATTTTATCACCTGCCTTCTAAATAATGACTTTTTTTTTTTTAGAAATCCAGAGTCGAGCTGCAAATGAGTATTCTTAGTTGCATTCTATATATGGGAACTTTAATGACTCTCCAATGCTAATTTAACTAAAAAAATTTTAATTGCCAATTACTTTTCTTAAAACTGCAGAATATCAATTGTTAGGAGGTGGCCAATTTCAGTGAGACAGAGTCCTTTCCAATTTGCTAACAGAATTTTCAATTCTAAAGTTTCACCTTCTGATTCATACATAGGATAATGCCAAGATTCTGAACCCAGCCCATTTAGAGCTTCACTCCTAACCAGAAATGTAGCAGCAAATAAACGGTTGAGTGTGCACCTTCCAGTCTACATCCAGAGTGATAAGGGACTTCCCCTGCTTGCTGAGCACAGGGAATTTTCATCCTGAGATGAGCCCTGGGGGAACCACTCCTGCCATCCACAACGACAATGCCCAAACTCAGAAGAAAGCCAAGGAGCCTCTCGCACTTACCAGCTGTAATGCTGAGCGCATTACACAGACAAATCAGGTCCCCCAAAGTAATATGTTTTCACCTCACAGTGAGCAGCGTTTGAATTCAGGGAGAAGGAATGTGTATTAAGAGAGCAGGTTAAAAATCGACATTATCCCAGACTTTCATGAAATCAAAATGATGGCCATGATGCTAAATTATTATAATGTATTTATTACCAGGATTGCTTTCATATTTAACCAATTTGGCCCATCTCGAGACCTGTTTTAAAATGCACCACCTTGCCCACCTTTCCCATTTTCATATGAAAAACAGGAAAGCAAAAACTAATTTACTCAGAGAGACACGGCGCCTGTTTGCCCGTTTATCTCTTACGGACCACCCCTCAGTCCAATGTTGACAGTACATGATATTCCATTAATCTGCCTAATGAAAATTTAACCAGTGTTATAAACAAATAATTGGCTATTATCCTCTCAAAGATCCCGAATAAATTACTTCTGCTTATTTCCCCCCTCTCTCAGTTCTCAAAAGCTAGCCCTTTCTGATGGATGTCACAGGGAGCGGGGGCGTGGGGGAAGATCAGCCTCATCCCACTCTGGCTTTCTCAGCACTGCTGTCATTGTCACCAACCGACTCCACTCTGGGAACACCCCGTAATAGGAGATGGGGGTAGCAATGGGACACAGCCCCCACCTGTGGGTCACAACTTGGCCCCCCTTTAAAAACTATTCCCGACATATCTCTGTCTTCCCACCCTCCTTTGTTTCTGCTATTGTCTTTCATTCTGTCTCTCATCATCTTTCTTCTCTTTTCTGTTCTCACTCTCTGAATTCTTGGTCTTCACCTCCCATCACCAGCCCAGCCACATGCCCGATACCCCATCCACATACTTGTCTTACCACTTCATTGTCATAATTGTAAGCTTTAAACACAGGGACTGCTTTAAAATGAAACACTTACTGCCGAAATGGTTGGCATATGCTGTATTCAATGACTCAACTAAACTATTTGGATAAGGTACAGGCCCTATTTGTAGCATTATGTTGAATCAGGCAAATTGAAGAAATCTATTTCAAGTCATTATTGCTATAAATGGGTCCTGTCCCACAGTTCCACACAAAGGCTGGAACAGTTTGGCTAGATGGCAGGATATTTGGAGGAAAAATTTGAGACAGTGCTTGGAGTACTGCGTTGCCTTTTTTGACGTAGTCATCTCTCTTCTCTAGTAGATAAACACTTTTTTGAGGTGGGGATTGTGTCTTGTTCATCTATTTCATTAGCACCTGACACAAAAAAGTAAGAAGTGAATGAATGAATGAAAGTAAACAGTGTGGGCTCTTTTAAGGAAAATTTCTTTTAGAAGCAAAGGCAATAAAATGATCATAGATTTGAAGATTTTATTTTTTCATAATGGTCAGCCTTTCTCATAACCCTTCAATTTTCTAATGCCTTCAAGTCCCACAATTTATGCTGCAAGTTGAAAAATTGAATTTAAACACCAATTTACCTTCTCTTATAAATGTTTAGTGAAAATATCAGTACTGTTCATTATGAAACAGTGCAGAAGAGAAAAGGGTGGTGATTTTAAGACTGTGGCTCTCAACTCTTAAGAAAATTAACAGATAAATAATTAGACCTATTAAAAATGTTCAAGAATATAGCAACTGTTACAGACTAAATTTTGTCCTCCCCAAATTCATACACTGAAGCTCTAACCTCCAAGGTGACTGTATTTGAGCCTATCTTTATAGGGCTGCTGTCTGAACAAGGAGAGGAAGCAACACCAGAGATTTGTCTGTCTCCATGTGTACATAGAAAAGAGGCCATTAAATAAATCACCTAAGAATCTTCTTTAATGCAAGTGCCTAGGTCCATGCTTAGATTCTGACTTGATGGACTTAAGAATCTGCTGCTGTGTCAAACACCCCTGGAGATTCTGATACAGGCAGTTGGGGGACAACTCATTAAGAACTATTGCTGTATCGAGAGCTAAGCACCTATTTTGTAATCATCAAGAGCTTCTTCTTAGGCTGGGACTTCCATGTGTGATCAGCAAGAGATTAACATCTTCAGAGAAGACCCTTGGGCTCAGTCTTGGACTGGAGAAGGGGAAAGAGGAAGCTTTCATGTCCTGTTTCCTGTTCAGGATAACTGGGGCCACCACTTCAGTTAGTCCTTCTTCAACATGAAACTTCATTGCCAATGTCGTTCATTCCATTCAGGGGCCATTCCACCTTGCAGTTGAATATTTGAGTCTGGAGCTTATGAGAAAGGTGAGGACTGGAAATCTTGAATTAGAAGAATTCAAGCAGTAGTTTCAGTGATGTGTTATTTTCTTCCAGCATGTAAGTTTCCACAAAATAGTTGTTCAGGTGTAAGCCTGAGAGGGTATCTGTCCCACTGGGAAGATAATACCAATAACTGCATTGGTGCTGGTGCTCCTCACACTCATGATCTAATTTGATCTTTACAATAACCCTCTGAATATTCTGGGCAGGAACTCAACATTCCCATTCTACAGATGTGAGAGCTGAGGCCCAGGGCAGGCCATTGAGAAGCTGTGTCACAGTCTTCAGACAAGAGTACCCTGACAGAGTTTCTGATGGAGATTCTGAGGGGTGGAGGATGGGGGCAACAGGACTTTAGGATATCAGGGTAACCCTGAGGAGATTAAGAAATTGTGTGATTGGTTCTCTTGGCAGACACTAAGGCCCAATGTGGATGGACATAAATGAGCCCATCAAGTTGAGTTAGACTTTCCCATTAAGGCAAATGGCGCGTTACTCAGGGATAGGACCTCAGCCTTTCATCTCAGCATTCCATTTTTACTAACACAAATATGCAAAGCTACCTCCCAGGATGCAGTTGAGATAGCATATGTAAAGCATATGGCCTGACCCATAGAAAGGGCTGGATTACTGATAGCTGCTATTATGGTAATTATCATTCTGACCCCAGAAACATGTATACTGCCCTCTGGGATAGTCCAGCCAGGCCAGTGTGAGGCAAAATTGCAAAGCAAGTGTGATCGTTGCAGGGCAGAGGGCCTTTTGGTGCCCTCAGACACCACAGCTGGGGTTATGGTCCCAGCAAGGCTGCATGCAGCCCTCCCCTAATCAACAAGGGCACTGTGGGAACTGAGCTTCTCAAATGGGAAAAAAAGCCTGAGAGAGAGATTCAAGGTTGGTTTATAAACATCTGAAGGTGTTCTATGGTCTGAAGAACAGCTAATGAACAGAAGTGGATATTTTGATTAGTCCAGGCTCAGTAGGAAAAGTCTGGAGACCATTTTTTCCAGTGACCCAAAAAGCAATAAAAAAGACTGAGTAATTTGATCTCTGAGAACTGGTAGAAAAATTTTTTGAATGAAATCTAGCTTAATTCTGAAAAACAATAAACTAATTTCCTTCACAGGAGCAATCATTCCCATTGGTATGGGCAAGGAAGGCAGTGTTAACTCATTGGTGAATCTTTTGTGTTTATAGGAAAACCTTCTGGGATTCAGTATCCAGTCTCAGGTGCAAACCTCATCAGCAGCAGCTGGCTGAATGTGAACTGTCTGGCTGTGTTGGAACAAAGACGGAGCTTGGCTGGGCATTAAGTTCTCCTGCCTCCTCTTGTCCCATCCTTGGCCTGATTAGAATTGGGAGAGCCACCTATTATTAGTGATCTTCTCCACATAACCTGTCAGCCAGACCAGCCCACTGGGGCCTAGGATGCAATGCTGATCATCTGCGGGCCATGTCTTAGATCTGTGATTTGAATATTGGTAAAGGGCATGATCTTCGGGAATGTTTCTTCTGTCATCCCAGGGCTTCCAAGACTGGTTTGAGCATCACTGGTCAAGAGTTAGAGAGAGTATGTAGGAAGATATATGGCCTTGGAAAATGATTTTTCCAACATGTCAAGTGACCACCTAACAGCAATATGAACAGAGCTAATATGTATTACCCATTTTCCCTATGCCAGGCACTATTCTAGGTTCTTTCATGAGCTTAATTCATTTCATTATGAAAACAAACTTTCGAGGTTGTTACTGGTACTATTCCCAGTTTACAGATGAGAAAATTGAGCCACAGATTAGGTGACTTGTCCTAAACTTCACACTGATTTAATGATGGTCAGGATTTGAACTCAGGCAATCTGACTCTAGTGGTCATGAGTTTAGTCACTACCCGAAACTGAGTTTTCAATCATTTAAAACATCAGCTCATTCCAAAAGTCTGTTCCATAGCTTCCCTAGGAAGCTGTCTCATTCCTTTGACCAGCCTTCAGAAATGCATGAGCTGGAGTTTCCTCCTTCTTCTGGTAACAAAATGCCAAGCATGCATCAGGAACATGTGGGTATTGCCCAGAAACCACATGGCCTATCATATGCTATCCCTCATGATTTATTTTTATGAGTCTAGTAAGTGGTATCAGCATTGTATATGCATGTATTTATATTTGTTAATTTAATTTATGCAAATGCCTCATTTATGTAAATCATATACAGATCCACCTTCAGAATATCTTTAGCAAAATAACATGATCAAGATATTTAGGAACCTGACATATATAATCAAAGAATGCAAATGATTTTTACTACATGTTCATTATGCCATAAAGTTTGTAAGATGTTAACAGTCTGGTTTCACTAGAGCTTGCTTTGCAGTGTTTTGGTTGGCCTGTCTTTCCCTCCTGCCCCATCTCATCGCTCCTTGGATGGCCAATGCGAGCCAGGGTGCTGCTGGGAGAGAGGAACTCTGAGCTGCAGCAACATTTGAAGCCTTGCTTTTTTATTCACTTCTGAGGGATGAGGTTACAGTGTGTAAACACAATACTGTATTTCATAGCTATCCCGGGGCTTTGGGCTTGATCCCTCCATGATAGTGGCGTCCTCATTACCAATTCATGATGCTGCCAGGCAGTCATCATGAATAATCAGCTTCCCCCTAAATCTAGACCATCCGTTCCGAGTTTCTGGCATGTTGCTTCAATGGGAAGTGAGAGATTTTTATCTCATTTCAGGGAGGAAACTCTGTGTATGACTTTATATCCAACTCTGGGACTAGATAAATGCATTTAATACTGTGGCCCTAAGAATAAAAGGTGGTGAAGAGTTCTAGAGGTTGGTGTTTGTACTTACACATTCAGAAGGCCAGGAAAAGGGGTGATGGGAAGACCTAACGTGATCTGTCAATCATACCTCAGGACCCAGAACATTCTATACAGCTACTCCAATCATGTAGCCTGAAGGAGCAACATTGCTACTTACGATGAAAGCTAAAAATATTATCTTCCATAGTAAAGTAAAAACTTCTTATAGTAGCCGGCCGTCTTCCCCACCCACTGTTTGCTTAGGAGAACCACTGACCATCACTAAATACATCAGGAAATCCTTGTTTCTCTGTGCCCTGGAAACTGCTACAGAAAGAACTGCCCATATGAGAAGCTGTGAATTTCCACCTACAGAGCATGCATCCTCAGGACCTTCTGTTTTCAGCTCATATTTGAACCCTGTTGGTTTTTTTATACATGGCATCTTAACGTGTCTGATATGGCTCTACGGGTCACCCAGACACCCTGGCGTAGATGGACATTTCTGGTGCTCTGGAAGATAAGTTCCTGTGTTTTCATTTGAGGTGCTCCCAGGAACCAGAAAACTTTTTTTTTTTTGTGTGTGTGTATACCACAGTGTTTTTATTTATTTATTTATTTATTTATTTATTTATTTATTTATTTTATTATCGTCATTATTATTATTATTATTTGAGACAGAGTTTCACTGTTGCTGCCCAGGCTGGAGTGCAATGGCACTATCTTGGCTCACCACAACCTCCACCTCTAGAATTCAAGTGATTCTCCTGCCTCAGTCTCCTGAGTAGCTGAGATTACAGGCATGCTCCACCACTCCCTGCTAATTTTGTATTTTTTGTAGAGATGGGGTTTCTGCATGTTGGTCAGGCTGGTCTTGAACTCCTGACCTCAGGTGATCCACCCGCCTCGGCCTCCCAAAGTGCTAGGATTACAGGCGTGACCCATCACACCCAGCCATGTTTTTATTTTGTTATCCATCAGTACATGCCTGATATACCCTCCAATTTTGGAGAAAATCTATCTAGCAACTTTTGTATAAATTGCATTATAGACAGGAACGATTTGATTAATGTAGATTATACTGCTAGCAAGTAAACATTTTTAAAAATCACTTGACCACCACTTGAGCTGCTCACAAAGCTCTTTCCAACACCTTGTCTTGCCACTTGGGACAAACAGTGGAGTTCACACAGGCTAGAACTTGAAGCAGGTGAACTAAACCCCCTCAGGAGCTCCTGCAAAGGGGTGAAGGGTGGGCAGGTCAGGGAAATGTACTGATTCTTCACAGAAAGCAGCACAACATTCATGTTTTTCTAAACGGGGAGAAAATCCACTTTTAGTTTAGACTGAAAGAGAAATTCAGCATGGATCTGCCCATCACCATGGCTTGCACGGCACATTAAGACAGCAGACTCTGGGCTATTTGATCACGGCTACTGTAATGGGCAAGTGCTCCAGCCAGGGGACCAGAAAGCAGGCAGCCAGCATTTTCAGCACTTAGTGGGGATGAATGGAGTCTTCCAGATCATACCATCATAGTCTAAGGACAGCCTATAAATTGAGTGTTGAGCATTTAAGAAGTCAGAGGTACAGAACCTGGACTCTGGAGTCAGAAAGGGCCTTGAATCCTGTCCCTACCACTGAGGCCTCTCAAAGTCTGTTTCCTCGTCTTTAAAATGGGTATAGTGGCACATGCCCTGTAGAAGATTAGCTGATTCCATCCCACGGGGTTTGGGTGAAGAGGACCACGGGGCCCATGGAAGAATATCACACAAACTTGCAGAGCACAAGATGAGAAGCCAAGAGCAGGCAGAAACAGAGAGTGTTTCCTTGGCCACAGTAAGTCGTGGTCAACTCTAATTTCTCTCAGTATTTCTCTCAGGTCCAGCCTCTTCCCTATGCCTCAGCTGTCAGCCCAACCTGCTTGTCTTGTAGGCTCCTTACACGAAACCTGTTGAAAACTAAGCTGTCGCTTTGCCAGTGCCTTGGGTCCTGTTTTCGAGATTGACACCATCATCCATTCAGTCACCCAAATTGCAAGCCTAGGAGTCATTGCAGACGCCTCCTCCTTCCATAACCCCATGGAGTTAATCATCGACTAAGTCCTATGATTTTGCCATTAAGATAGTTCTCAAACGTGTCCCTTCCTCTGTCAGCTCCTCTGTTCCTATGACGCTGCCTCTGGCTGCCACCATCTCTTTTCAGCCACTGTCCCACTCCCCATCTATGTCCCTTGTTTCCTCTCTCCATGCTACAGCCAGAATAATCTATTAAAAAACAAATTTCACCACATGACTCCTTTGCTTAACTCTTTAAATAGCTTTCTTTTGCCTGGTTTTTGATCGCTGTCTCATTCCTTTGATCAGCATTATTTATGTATTTATTTTTTAGCATTATTTTTAGCATTATTATTATTATTTTTTTTTCTGGGCAGTGTGGAAGGCCTTGGGTGTATAATGTGAGCATGTGCCTGACCTGTGCTGATAGAGGAGACAAATATTTACCACCAAATCATGGAAATAAAGGCACAATCATACATGTGGTGAGGGCTACCAGGCATCAGGTAGAGTAATAGACCTGAAGACAGCAGGCTCAGGGAGTCTTTAGGGACTGAGGCTTCCCTAGTGCCCCAGAAACATCCTCCCCTTCCCCTGCTTTGCAATTTATGGCTCAAAAATTATGACATGTCTGTTGTACCCTGAGTGCTCGCCACTGGTTCTTTCTTTTGTGCTTTCTTTTCCTGCCATTCCTACTACCTGGAGGTCCCTTCCTCCCCTCCCCACCTGGATAACTCTCATTTTCCCTGACCATCTGCCAAATGTCCTATCCTCCAGCAACATGTCACTTCCTCCAAAACATTGAATTCCCTTCCTTGCTTCCTTCTCTGTGCCCCCTGTAATAGACAAGAAACACATCTCTGAGTGCACTAGAATAACCACACTATGGTGTGGTGTGGTTGTTATAACTTGCCTGTCCAGGGAGTAGCACTTTGAAGACATTTAATAAATAAATGTCTAACTGAATAAATAAATCAATATTTATGTATTTGTCTCTGCAACCCATTCGGCTGTAGCTTCCTCAAAAGCAGGAACTATCTTTAGCCAACTGTGTACACCCAGCACCCTGCATGGGTTTTGGGAAGAAAATATGTCTCCATAAATGAATGAGTTCTCTGAAGATAGTAGCCAGTGTCCTCAAATAACGTTCCTCCTTAGTTTGTTTGGACTAAGTGATTTACTTTTAAGGGAGAGAAGTGAAAAACACCAAATTTTCTTCCAAGAATTTTGTTTCAAGGACTCTGCAAACCAAGCAACAGTGACACCAGAACTTTAGCAAAATGGTCCATTAAAACAGGTGTGTCTGGGGAGGGGACGGTGACTTTGCCAGAACCCATCCAGCACTTTAGCCATGGTTGTTTGCGTGCAAATAAATGCATGCATCATTTATTTTCAGCCTTTGATAGCCTCTTTTGGGCTCTACCTCCTTGACAAAGGTCAAGAAATAAGAAAATAAATGATATTCTCTTCCCTCAGGTGGCAAATAACGTCTTACCTCTCGTCAGTCCCTGCCTCTTAACCTCCCAGTGATTTTATTTTATGGTCCTTTACAAATCAGTGAATCTCAGAAATCATGTCCAGGGCCAGTTATTTCATGGAAAAGTGATTAAATATGACTGGAACATTTTAATTGCCAGGAGACCTATTATCTAACTCAAAAAGAAAAAGAAATAGCGGTTCACAATGTCCACATTAGCTCTTCCCAGTGGATTTGTTTGCAAATGAGCAGCCAGATTCCCTGTCCTGGAGCCTCCAGGAAGTTCCCTCCCTGTTGATGGGCAGCTGTCTTAGTCTTTTCCTTTTCCTACTCATTTTTCTCTTCCTTCCTTCCTTCCTTCCTTCCTTCCTTCCTTCCTTCCTTCCTTCCTTCCTTCCTTCTCTCTCTCTTTCTCTCTCTCTTTCTTTCTTTTCTCTCTCTCTCTTTCTTTCTTTCTTTTCTTTCTTTTTTTTTTGGAAATGCAGAGAGCTTGCATCCCGCCTCTGCTAACATTTTGACTGCAGGCTGAAGAGATAATTGGAATTTTTAAATATATTGCCAATATGAAGACAAGGCAATTTTGACATTAGTAAATGCTCGGTTTTTGTCTGAGTTGGAAAACACCAGGCAAGCAGGTTTTAGAAAGCCTGTGTAGCTCTCCCAGAGCAGCCAGATGCGAGGTCTAGTCCAAGCCCAGATTTGCTCTTGATTTAATCCCCTCTGCAAGTTGCCATTGCCCACAGCTGCCTACCACACATTGACTTCATGAGAGCTTCAGAGAGTCCCTTGATGGAGAAAGATGGGTGACCTTGGGTACTGGCGTCTGGCTAGGAGCTGTGGGGATTCAAACCCTGAAGGCATTTCTGCTAGGAAAGAAGGAAGGAAAGAAGGAAAGAAGGAAGGAAGGAAGGAAGGAAGGAAGGAAGGAAGGAAGGAAGGAAGGAAGGAAGGAAGGAAGGAAGGAAGGAAGAAGGGAGGGAGGGAGGGAGGGAGGGAGGAAGGAAGGAAGGAAGGAAGGAAGGAAGGAAGGAAGGAAGGAAGGAAGGAAGGAATTAAAATGAACCCCAACCCCTTGCAAGGACTGTAATTCAGACCGATTTTGATTTTGCAGTTTTTGTACAATATAGTCAAGATAATGTGGTTCACAAAATCCCCTTGAAACAAACTGACCAGAAAAAGGACCTGTATCTTTCTAAGAGGAGGCTCCTTTTCTCATCCCGAGGTATGAGGGTCACCTCAACCCCCCTCCACCCCCCAGGTCATGGGTCCCATCACGAGGCAGGTCCCCAGGGATGGCCCAGCTGCCATACAGTGCTCAAGTCATCCACCTGGACAACGGACACCAGCTGACATAGAGCTCAGCCCCAGGTTCTCCTTGATACCTGCAGGGGCCCGCTTTGGACAAATAGTAATCACAGCAGGGGTCCCATACAGCCAGACAGATGGCCCATTTTGATGTATTGCCTGAACACAACCTTAGTTAATGCAGCATCAGGAATTGGCAATAGCAGGTATGCTTTTCAGTCACCCAACAGAAACAGTTCTCTTATTAATAGCATTAAGGGAATTCTCTACTTTGTAACATCTATGTGTAGCTTATTAAAAGTACTCTTGCCTGGGCACAGTGGCTCACACCTGTAATCCTGGCATTTTGGGAGCCCAAGGCGGGTGACTAGCTTGAGCCCAGGAATTCAAGACCAGCCTGGGCAACATAGAGAGACCCCATCTCTACAAAAAAATAGAAAAATTAGCCAGAAGTGGTGGTAGTCCCAGCTACTAGGGAGGTTGAGGTGGGAGAACCACTTGAGCCTGGGGAGGTTGAGGCTGTAGGGAGCTGTCATCACACCACTGCACTCCAGCCTGGGTGACGGAGCAAGACCTTGTCTCAGAAAAGAAAAGGAGTCTCATTGTCACATGTCATGTATCATACTTGGAGCCAAATTCAAACAAGCCACAGCAAGTCCAATTTTTAAATTTTCTTTACACCATTGCTTCTCAAACTTCAATGTGCACGTGAATCACCTGGAACCTTGTTAAGATGCAGGCTGATACAGTAGGCCTGGGGCCGTGCCAACATTCCACCTCCCTAGCTAGCGCCCAGGTGATGCTGATGATGTTGGTCCACAGACCACATGTTAAGTATGGAGGTTTCATAACAGCACATGCCCAGTGGCTTATCCAATATGACAAAAAGCATCAGTCCCTGGCATGAGTTCCTGCTGAGGACAGAGTAAGGACCTCATGTAGGACCACGTGGGAAAGTTTAACAATTTGGAAAGAAGCATTGAAAAATCACAGTCCTACCTACTCTAGAACAACTCCTGTGGTAAGGTGAAGGCACTGGAGGGTGCGGGGTTGAGCAGGTGGAATTTCTTCAACCATTGAGAAATAATACAACTTTGTGCAAGGATTGACAAAGTGTGGTCTGTGGGCCAAATACAGCCTACTATCTGCTTTGAAAAATAAAGTTTTGGCCGGGCACAGTGACTCACGCCTGTAATCCCAGCACTTTGGGAGGCCGACGCGGGTGGATCACCTGAGGTCAGGAGTTCAAGACCAGCCTGGGCAACCTGGTGAAACCCCATTTCTACTAAAATACAAAAATTAGCCATGAGCCTATAATCCCAGCTACTCTGGAGGCTGAAGCAGGAGAATTGCTTGAGCCTGGCAGGCAGAAGTTGCATTGAGCCGAGATCGCACCACTGCACTCCAGCCTGGGTGATAGAGCTAGACTCTATCTTGGAAAAAAGAAAAAAAGAAGAAAGAAAGAAATACATAAAGTTTTAGGCCGGGTGCAGTGGCCCATGCCTGTTATCCC
Organism: Macaca thibetana thibetana; assembly: GCF_024542745.1. Lineage (NCBI taxonomy): Eukaryota > Metazoa > Chordata > Mammalia > Primates > Cercopithecidae > Macaca > Macaca thibetana. The sequence goes on from NC_065586.1 coordinate 113,966,169, forward strand.
AGCAGCTTGGGAGGCTGAGACAGGAGGATTGCTTGAGGCCAGGAGTTCAAGACCAGCCTGGGCAACACAGCAAGACCTTATCTCTACAAATAATAAAATTAGCTGGGAATGGTGGTACATGCCCGTGGTCCCAGCTACTTGGGAGGCTGAGGTGGGAGAATCACTTGAACCTGGGAGGTAGAGGCTGCAGTGAGCCATGATTGCGCCATTGCACTCTAGCCTGGGCAACAGAGTGAGACCCCGTCTCAAAATAAAAACAAAGAAAACCCAAAATAAAGTTTTATTGGGGCACAGCCAGGCCTATTTGTTTACATATTGTTTATCACTGTTTTTGTGCTACAGTCACAACAGAGACCCCCACAGCCCACATGTCTGGCCTTTTACAGAAAAAGTTGCATAGGGGCTTGCTTGGGCTTTGTAGGCAGCAAGGTCAGTTTTTTTCTCAACTAAGCGTACCAGTTGTGTCATCTTGAGAAGTAACCCAGTTCCCTCAACTGTAAAATGGGATCATGATAATAATATTAAAATACCCACTTTATAGTGTTTATGGAATTCAACAATGCTTATACATCCTTATCACAGGACTCTCAAAATTTGAGCTGTAACTTTAGTTCTGATGATGACAGAGGGTCCCAGAGTTGTCATCATGCACCTTTTTTCTTTGCATTTAAAACTGTTTTGAAGAGGTGATGTTAAAAATATTTAACAACAGAATGTCGGGGCACTGTCCAACAGAGAGGCTGCCGTATTGTGGCAGAGTCTCAGAGGCCCTGCTGAGGAGGTGTTACCACTTGCTTGGCTATAGAGTTGTTAAATATTTTAATGATTATTTTTGGCCCAATTCATATTAAGCCCAGTCAGGAAAGGGGACCCTGTAAGCGGTCCAGGAAGAGGGTTCAATTTTTTTCTACTGAAATTATAATCACCATTATCCCAACACGCTGTCTTCCGCAAGAAAGGTCAGATCGGGGATGGGTCATTTGGCTGATCTGATAAAGGAATTCTGGGTACAGTGAGTTGAAGTCACTGGGTGACGACTCTCTGTAACTCAGCGGTTTGATGTGCCGACGGGACCAGGGACCCGTTTCTGGATTCACCGAGGTATTCGACTGTGACTACTGAGTATCTACGTGCAAGGCACTTTGGAGGGAAAACCTATCTCAAAGGGCTTCCCACCTTCCACAAGGGTCACCAGTAGTTGTCCTCAGAAGTTTCTTGTTTGACTTGCACAGTATTTTTTTTTTTTAATTTAGACAAATGTTTTTAAATCCGGAGATTTTATTTAAAACTTCAGGTTTTTAACCTCTTTGGAGAAATAAAACCAAAAACCTCAGCAGCTTTTTTGACACCGGGCCCACATTCCCGCTACCTGGCCACATTCTGCTGGGACAGCCCCTGCCCTATTCAGACAGAGAACGAGCTCTGTGAGTCACCACCGCCGTCACCCGCCCTTCCCGATGTCACACAGCCAAGCTCCCTCAATTATGTCACAGACACACAGGGGTGTAGTGGGGAGGGAGGGCTCTGGGGAGGGTGGGTGACACTTCTTACTATGTTCCCTTGGGCAAGTTACTGAATCTCCCTGTGCCTGAGTTTCTTCCCCTGAAAAATGGACATATTAAGAGTCCTTATCGTATGTTTGTTGTAAAGATTTAAAAGGATAATAAGAACAAAGTGAACAGTCCTTGGCACATAGTAAATGCTGAATAAACAGGACTCCTTCTCCTATATTCTCCTGTAAGATTCTAGGAGATGAGGACAATTTGGAACAGCCTGCCTTGCTAGGTCATTTGCCTCAACCATGAAATGTAAACTGAGCATTTGGAAAACACCTTCGATGACTCCAGTTCAGAGAAGGATCCTTGGGGTTTCTTCCATAGTCTCTGCCCCATCCTGTTCGTGGGCCCCAAATACAAACAGCATTTGTATACGAATAGTACTCAGAGGGGAGGAAGCAAGGCAGACAGAAGCAGGTCCTTCTCTTCTCTTGGCAGAATTGCCCAGGAGTCTCCCGGAGGCCACGTGCAACTCACTATGGAGAAAGAACCCAGGGTTCATGGTAACCAGCCCACTCCCCTAGAGTCAGACACCACCAGCAAACTGACTTGGGTGAAACGTCCAGGAAAAAAGCCTGGAATGACCAGTGTTACACATCAACTAATCCGGGATTCATACATATTCAGAAGGAAAGTGAGTGAAAAACCGACGTTTCAGACAGCTTTACATTTTCAAATTAAGTTAATAAAATAAGATTTCCAATGTAATGACAAATTAATTCTTCTTTTCATAAGTTTATTAAAATAAGCGTCTCCTATCTTCTAACTAGCGCTGACATATGCTTACATAGATACATCCTACCCAGTAACCTAATCTCCCAGCAATCTTGAAGCAATTAACTCCTTCTAATCTTGAGCTAACAAAGCCCACCACGCCAAAGACCCCTGAGAGCGCCCCTCAGCAGCCTCCCTCTCCTGCTCAGAGCAGCCTGAGCTGGGTCCGATGAAGTGGCCCAGAGTGGTGATTCGGCTCAAACAACCAGATGAGTCATCACAGATCATAAGATCTTCATTAACTCCTTCTTTCTCTGCTAATTAACACAAAAAGAATGAGTTGAACGTCTGACAGGCAATGACTGACCCACTGCTTGGTGGTTAATGGAATGCAAATGACATCTAATGAGGGTCTCTCCTGGTAGCGTGGGCAGCTGGCCTGCTATTTTTGTTGTGGATTTTGTTGTGTTGGAGCTCCGTGAAAAGAGTTTACCCAATAATTTAAACTGCAGCTGAGTTTGTAATATAATGTCCATGCGTTTATGTATGTCTGACACATGGCAGAATTAACTTAAGCTGTTAACCACGAGGTCTAGCTGAAAATACCGCAATTCAGGGGGAGAAATACGGCTTCAGATCCTTCCAAATGAAGCACAATATTTGTTGATTGAGTTAAGTAATGCATTTTGGATTTTGTTTTAATGTGACAGTGGCAAGCATGTTGCTTTTGGGTTGGGGGGGTGGGTCCTGAGCATAACCTTTGCAATTTATTATAGCTTAAAAATGTCTGCAAAACCGAAGTTTCATCACCTAAGATTTATCTGAGAATACAAAGAGAAAAAACAGTCCGACTATGATTTGTGTGCTGTCAATAAAATGGTGATTCAATGAAGGGGATTTCGGCAATGAAAACAACAATACAGATCAAAGAAGAAATCTTATTGTCTATTTCTAGCTGTTAATCGACAGATTTTATAAACAAAAGCATGATTTTTAAAAGGTTTCTATTAAGATGCATGCTTCTTTACTCCACCTGCTATCATTCCCCTCACCTGGGTAGGAAAGGCACTTCTAGTTGAAATTCCAAACTCTCTTCTCAACTCAGATCCTTAGAAACCTTCCTTTTTACTAACGAATTGGCAACTCACTCATTGAAGAGACCTGGTGTTGCCCAGTATTGATCCATACTAAAGCCTCGCTTAAAAACAAAAAGTATAGAATGGCTATTGTGAAATTCAAAGGAATTATCACTCTATGAAACAGATTATCTGAATTCGGACAATATCCTGGCTCATCCCACTTTTGTGTATTCATTTTTTTCAACAGCTAGAATCCACTGGTGCCTATGAGTAGTTTCAATCTGCTGTGCATTCTATGAAGTTTCAAGATTAATGACAGTTGATCACTTTCTAACTAGTGGGAGGGAGGTAGTGAAAATTACTGGTTGTTGCTTGACAGTTGTAAGGAGTTGCCAGAAAGATGATTTCTTCCAAATTTCAAACTTCTAACTCCTTCTGGATTTCAGGATCAGTCAGGGATACCCTTTTTTCCTTCTTCTACATAGAATTTCTCTAGGTCCCAGTCTTGAAAGGGGTGAAGATATTTATCCTTTTCTTTATTCTTCGCTATTACTTCTTCCTGGAATCCCCTTTCCCTGGATCTTACCCCTACTTATCATCCAAGTAGGTCTCAGCTGAAATGACACTTTCCACAGATTGCATGGTCACCTGAGGCAGCCCCCAGTCCCCCTTGCTTCATCAGCCAAGGTTAGTTCATTCCCTGTCTTTGGTGTGTCTCCTGGTGCTTGTTCACTGTCTGGCATTCCACTAGCCCCTAAACTCCCTGAGAACAAAGACCTTGCTTGCTGTATTCCCAGGAGATGGAGCAAGGCCCAGTACCCAGTAGGGGCTCAGTCCATGTCTGCAGAATGAAGGTGGGCATGAGGGAACATGAGATGCTCCCTCCAGAGCCTGGACTTGTGCACCTCAGTGACTTTGCTCCTCTGTGTTCTTTGCCAAATTGCCCTCTCCCCTTCTCCCTCCTGGGAAACCCAGCTCAGGCTTCAAGACTCTATTGAAGGTGCTGTCACTGTCTTCATCCCAGCCTTCTCCAGTCTCACAAAGCAGAATGTATATTTCCCCTCTCAATAGGTTTAAACTTCTGGCCACTGACTTGTATGGATTCTTTTTTTTTTTTTTTTTTTTTTTTTTTTTTTTTTTTTTAGACAGTCTCGCTCTGTCACCCAGGCTGGAGTGTAGTGGTGCTATTCGGCTCACTATAAGCTCCGCCTCCCAGGTTCACGCCATTCTCCTGCCTCAGCCTCCCAAGTAGCTGGGACTATAGGCGTCCGCCACCATGCCTGGCTAATTTTTTGTATTTTTTTAATAGAGACGGGGTTTCACCGTGTTAGCCAGGATGGTCTCGATCTCCTGACCTCGTGATCTGCCTGCCTCAGCCTCCCAAAGTACTGGGATTACTGGCATGAGCCACCGCGCCTGGCCTGCTCGTATGGATTCTATATCTCTCTGTCTCCTTGGCTAACCTGTGAGCTCATAGAGGCAAGAAACTTTGTCTAATTCTACTTTGAACTTTTCACACACCAAGCCCAATGTCAGGAATTTAAGTCTTCAAAAATAAATAAATGGAACAATTAAACTATCATTCTATTTTTAAGGAAAAGGCCTTGTCTCTCATTAGGGAACTCTACGATAAGTAACCACAACAGAGAGCACACAGTCCTTTCAGAGAGGTGGCAGGAATACACACAGGTCACACGCTTACATACTTAACCTCTAGTCCCCATAATGCTCTTCAAAACATCCCCATTTGACAGATAAACTGAAGCTCCAAGAAGTTAAGTAACGTGCCCTCTGTGCTCAGGTAGTACAGTGATGGGAATCAAACCCATTTTGAAATCAGGTCAAACTTCATGCTCTTCTTGTCAACTTTGAGTATAATTTTTGAGCTTTAACATTAAATCACCATTTTGATGGCTTCTTGTGAGAAATTCCTAGTGGGTGTGAATTTCTATATTGATTCTGTCTTGGCTGTTCAACTGAATAGAGAACGTGTCTTACTACAGGGGGCAGACAGAGTTGGTAAAACTGAGTCATTGGTATGTGTGTTATTTTAAACTATCCTTTCCACAAACTTTAAAGCATCCAAGTTCCTCATAGTTGGGTAAGAAAAACACAGGAGAGGAAGAGAGGGAAAAAAGCAAAGAGAACAGAAAGGTGTTCTACACTGTATAGGCTAGTGATAGAGTGTCAGTGATTGCAGACATTTGCATGAGATAACTGGAGGCCCTTAAAACTCTACCAAATTCCATGTCTTGGTGTCCTCACCTACAACAGGACCTTCCTAGCACCTGACCCAACCAGTTCTGTGGGAATCTGGAAATGGAACATAAAAGTGACATTTTAAATAGAAATGCCTTTAAAGAAACATTTTCAGTAATTATGAGGCCCATAGTACCATTACCATCACTTGGCTAGCCCTTTCCAAACTTTCAAAAAGTCTTTGGAAACGTTTTCAACCAACTAAGCAGCAGAATGCCCTGGGCAAAACCCATTTCCACCCCACGTGACTCTGGGGATCAGAAGCCCTGGGGTAGGCAGCTTGGAGCCACCACAGGTGATAGCACGAGTTTGCTGAAAACCAGTATTAAGCATGGAGGTAGGGCCAGGGTGGTAGCTCACACCTGTAATCCCAGCAATAAGGGGGATTGCTGGGATAACAGGTAGGAGGATCTCTTGAGTCCAGGAGTTCAAGACCAGTCTGGCCAACAGAGTGAGACTCAGTCTCTACAGAAAAATAAAAAATTAGCCAGGTGTGGTGACACACACCTTTAATCCCAGCTACTTGGGAGGCTGAGATAGGAGGATCCCTTGAGCCCAGGAGTTCAAGGTTGCAGTGAACTGTGATTACACTACTGCACTTCAGCCTGGGTGTGACAGAGGTGGGGAGACACTGTCTCAAAAAAAAAAAAAAAAAAAAAGCATGAAAGCAAGCATGATTAGTGCAAGTTGTGGAGGGTTTCAAGGTCTTCACAGATGACATTTATAAACATGGTGAGCTTCAGAGGCATGGAAAAAATGCATTTCAGACTTAGATACCTTAGTTGGGTTGGTTTTAATGATCAAACAGGCATGGTGGGCCCACAGAGCCTTGGGTTAGTCAGCAGCTCCCTTATTTGCAAACTGGTTAAAAGTATGAAAATGGTACCCATGGGCATTATGTTCTAGAAGAGATATTCATAGATTCCCCACCCACTCCACTTTAGTTGCCATATGCCCACCCCAGGAACTTCAGGCATGAGTGACATGGAATTCTCTGGGCACCAGTTCTGCTTCTTCCTGCCCTTTCCATGCATAAGGTCTGAGAGTGAGAAAAATGGAGTTAATTTGGTTACCAATGACATCTCATTAACACCCCCCAAGAAAACCTGTAATTATAGATAGATAACCAAATTGTACACACCAAGTAGGAAAATGTGAATTATATGGCAACAAGGCATACACTGCTTAGAGATGAAAGACACTGAATAAGTGAGAAAGCCTAATCCCTAGCAAATACAAATTTTGACAATTGCATTTTCAAACATGGGCTGTTGAGAGAGCTCTGGAAATGGCAGAAACTTAATATAAAGCTTTTCCTCCTTTTATTTAAATGAAAACATCCTTGTACATTCTATATACTTCGGATGTCACCAATTTTGGAGGTAATCTTTTAGGTTAAGTATGTTCCCACATTAAACTGATAATTATCCTTCCTTCTTTTCTTCTATCCCCCTGACACTCAACACGCTGGATTTTTGCTTCATGTTTTATTTATGGGACAGAATTAATATGCAGATTCACAAAAACTTAAAAACTCATAATTATTCATAAAGGGCTTTAAGGTTACTTAGTACATTTTTATGAAACTCTGGGTTTGTGGGAATGTTGAAAGTTGGTGGGAGTAGAGGAAGGTTAAGTCCTAGAATGAAGAGTGATCTGAAAATGATCTAACTCTTTGAATAAAAGTATTTGTCGGTATTCCTAATCTATACTTAAGTGAATAATGGACATCCATAACCTTGTAAATATATTCAAGACTGGCCTGGGAACAGAGAAGATTTGCATATCCAATGCAAACAGCCAATGCAGGAAAAAACGTCTAGTTAGGAATCCTTGATCATTAAGCAAATGTAATAAAGGACCGAGATTTTTCTTGGTTTCTGGCCATTTTATAGTGCTGTGTGCTTTTACAAATAGGCTCAAGTCTAGAAAAAGTTAACACCCATTAGAAATGAATATGTTCTATTTCTTCTGGAAAAAAAAAAGGAGAATGAGATGGTCACTGTGGATGGAGACCACCACTGTAGCCTTAGAGAATCAGCTGAAGGACGAAGAGCATCTGTGACTGTGGAGTCTCTAAAAACCTTCCCTGACCTGATAATGGCTCTTCACTCTGCTGACAGTTAAGAGTATATTGATGGGGAAGTCACCTTACTGAACAAACTTTGGGAAATATGGTCTAAAACCATTGATCAAGGATGTGTTATGTTCTTGGCATGATCTCGTTGGAAGCATCTGGAAATGTTCGACAGTCAACTGCAGGTTGTAAGAAGCTTATTGGTGCTTGGGAAATTCCTCTTTACAATGGGGTGGGGAGGTGGGGAAAGGAGATAGAAAGAGCATGGGCCAGGCACAGTGGCTTATGCCTGTAATCCCAGCACTTTGGGAGGCCGAGGCAGGCAGATCACAAGGTCAGGAGTTCGAGACCTGCCTGACCAACATGGTGAAACCCTGTCTCCACTGAAAATACAAAAATTAGCCGGGCGTGGTGGTGCATGCCTGTAATCCCAGCTACTCAGGAGGCTGAGACTGAGGCAGGAGAATCACTTGGACCTGGGAGGTGGAGGTTGCAGTGACCTGAGATCATGCCACTGCACACTACAGCCTGGGAGACAGAGCAAGACTCTGTCTCAAAAAACAAACAAACAAACAAACAAACAAACAAAGCATGACTTCTTGTGCCTAGACCTAGAATTGAATCTTTGTCCTAACACTCACCAGCTGTGTGATCTTGAGTAAGTCAGCTAACCACTTGGAGCTCATCTGGGAAAAAAAAAAAAAAAAAAAGGAAAAGAGATGTCTACCTTAAAACAGCTGTGCTATAAAATGAGATAATGGCTATAAAATATCTTGTACCTATCTGGCACATAGTAGGCACTTAAGAGATGACAGCTTTTTTTTTTTTTTTTTTTATCTGAGCATGCTCCCTGGGCTGTAGGCTTTTCATTGATATCTTAGCCTTAAGTGCATGGATGTACTCACACACGAAGGTGTGGGTCTACAGAATCACTGTAATCTTTGCATTAAATGCAGTGATGGCTAAATAGAATAGGTGCTAATTTAGTTTTATCGCCTAGTGTATGTTACATTATTTGAAACAATATTATATTTACCAAAGGCTTACAAAACAAAAAATATATAAAAATAGAGCTGCCTTCACAATTAGAATCATTCTTCTTGAGAGAGAAAGGAGAAAGAGCAGCTTTTAGCAGCTTTACCTCAGCTTTAACATAGAATGTCTGTCTCAGGCACCCTCCGACCTTCGTTTTTTGTTTTATTTTGCTTTTTTGTTTTGAGACCGGGTCTCTCTCTGCTGCCCAGGCTGGAGTGCAATGGCATGATCATGGCTTACTGTAGCCTCGACCTCCTGAGTTCAAGTGAACCTCCTGCTTTAACCTCCCAAGTAGCTGGGACCACAGGTGTGCTCCACTGCGCCTGGCTAATTTTTTTTTTTTTGGTAGAGATGGGGTTTCACCATGTTGCCCAGGCTGATCTTGAACTCCTGGGTTCAATTGATCCGCCTAGGGCTCCCAAAATGCTGAGATGACAGGCATGAGCCACTGTGCCATTCCCCACACCTTATGTTTCTCATCAGAGATAATATAATATCATATTTGACATCCTTGAGGCTTTTTCTTCAGAAACATGTACTTCTTGGTAAGGGTTAAGGTAGAGAGGGGGCAAAGGAGGAAATGCAGGAATATTCCTAGTTCATTTGAGGTGGGCAGGACTCTGTCCGCCAAGGATATCCAGCTGTACAAGCCAATTTTTCAGATGACTCAATAAAAATACTGATAAATATTTAAGTCTCTTAAATACAGACATAACCTACAGACCTGACAGTTTAAGCAATGAGCTCAATTGATTTCATGAGAATAAAATATATGAATAAGACCTCGGATATCTCAATTGTTCACTGAGCAAGCAGAAATGTCATGTGTCTGGCTTTTACCCTCCTTCCCCTTCCTAACTGGAAATGGCATCTAATGAAATTTACATAATCCTGAAGATTAATGCTATAAAATGTGCTATATTATTACTTCAGAGGGAATATGTGGAATTTTTATAGCTATATTTGATTAACCTAGATTTAAAAATATATGTATATGTATGTGTGTGTATATATACACACAAATATATCCCCACCCATCTTCAGCCAATTGTCAGCTTACTCTTGCCATAGACTGAAATACTACTTTAGTAGACTTTTGAGAAGGCTAGTCCTATCTTAGTTTTGAAGAATTGACCCATTAAGGTTTGGGTAATTGACATATCAACAAATTAAGTCAATATTTCTACTACCCAGCTACTGTACCAGGGACCTACTAGCATGAGTTTCGATCTTGTTATTTGGAGACAAAAGTCTCTGTCTTTTCTCCATGATCTCTCTGTAGAACGGAACTGCCGATAAACCTTCCCACATCTCTCATTCCGAGACTCCTGCCTGTGAGACCCATAACTCTTCCAAGGGCTTCCTAAATGCTCCTGTTTGGTTTCCTCACTGGCTTTCCTTCCTACTAAACTCCCAGAAGCTCCCTTTTCCCACGTGGTTGGGTTAGATGGCATTGCTCCATCTCCATGTCTCTTAGACTCACAACCAGGGTGTCAGCTTTGAGTCTTACCCAGACAACTACTTGGACACATCTCTCACATCCATCCATTCTCCCCTCTCCTCTATCCTGGTGCTTGACACAGGCTCCCTTCAAGTCCTGCCAGGACTCTCTATGTGGGCTCTCTGATCCCAGCAACAGCCCACAGCTACTTGTAGAATGATCAGTCTCGGATGCCACCTTCACCAGCTACCCTTCTCTCCTTCTCCACCAGGAACCACACAGCTTAAGAGAGAGGAGTTCAACTCTCTGCCTGGTTTTCAAGCTGCCTTCACCACACCCAGCCAGCCTGACTTCCTGCCACTCACTCCTCTCTTTGTCATGTGATGTAATTTGTAGACGCAATATCTTTTCCATTTCCTGTAAAACCCAGGATGATGCCACACAAAGGGTAGGTTTAGATCTAACACGTCCATCTGAAGATCATAGAGAATAGTTTTATATTTTTAATGTCACGACTCACACCTGCGTCCATTTTCCTTGAGAAAAACAGAAGTATGAAAATGACCAAAGTCTTCTTCAGGCATCATTCCTAATCCAGGTCCCCACCCCCAAGATGATCACTTTAATATTTGTGTGTTTGTGTGGCAGAAGGAACTGTGTTGCCTTCCATGCCTTGTTCTGTCTATGTTGGGTGTCTCTGTGTGTGTGTGTGTGTGTGTGTGTGTGTACACACATCTCACAGGTTTTTGGTGTGGCTGATGTGGGGAAAATGTCTCCTCTTTCTTTGAAAGACAAACGTGATGGATTTCACAGCTTGAGCCACTTCCTGTTTGAAATTTACTAAACGGTTGATCAGTGTCTTTGTAATCCTTCCTCCAGTTTTGCTCTTAACAGAAAACATATCCTAATGCAATGTCCTAATGTCCTAATGCAATGTTTACGACATTATAGAAAGTGACAAGGGGGCTTTTGTTGTTGCCTCTTCAGGGGATTTGTTTTTCCATTTCAAATACTAACACTATCAAGTGTGGTACATGCCTCTGGAAAGGCTGGATTTACTGCCAGCCCTACCCACCCCCCACTTCCCAACATGTTACGAGAAAGTGATCTGATTGGCTAGTGTTTGAGAGAAATTATTTGTGCCCTGATGAAGTGCTCAATAATGCTGTGGTTGGAACCAGAGCTCTGGATCCCAGAATCAGCTGGCTCGTGGCACCCGCCTCTCTAGCTGACAGCAGTGTCTTGGAATTTAATATACTTTCAAGTGAGTTTTAGTATGTGTGACATTTTTGAGCCAAAAACTGAGTTCAGAGAAATGTCAATTTGGTGAGACAATTTTCAAGATGTGCTGTTGTATCTTAATGAGATCCTGATCTCAGAGGTAATGTAGCAGCTACCTCCTGTTTAAGGATGCAAATTCCTTGATTTTCTTTGAAATCACAGTAGTTAATGAATTTAGCTAAGGGGAGAAGCCTCCCTCAGCTCACAAAGGTCCCACATACCATTGGTAAAATTGAGCTAAATATGTTCAAAAATGTTACCCAGTACTTTCCCTATCAAAAGTCATCAAGTTACTTCTAGTGCCCCAGAGTTTTAACTATCCCAAAGGAAGGAGCTGACAGTGATAATATCATTCCCCCGAAAGTGTTGGGCTTCTGTTTATTTTCAACACAGGCAAGCTGGTAAGTGAAGTTATCCTTTAAAGGGGTGACCCTTTTAATGGTTCTGCTTTATCTAGAAGAAAGTAACTCTCTTACACTTGCTTCACCTCAGCTCTCCAGTCCCTGACCCAATTGACATACCTGGGAAATAGTTTTCACCCACATTGTCAAATCTAGTTCATTGGTTCGCTGCTTGGAATGAGAGGTGATCTGAGGCCATACCTGGACTCAGAGGAGATGAATGTCGTGATTGATTCGTGATGTCTGGGGCCATGATTGGTGATGTCTGCTAGGCAAAGGACTAGAAAAAACTAATCTTTCACGTTAAACATCTCTGTTGGTTTTCATGACACTCATTCGTAAATTCACGCACTCTTTACCCCTTCTTCTTTTGGATAACAGAGGAAAATGACCCTGGTATTTCTGAGTTTCTCTAGAAGGACTCTTAAAAAGCCAGGGACCCAAGGATTTCTAAGAGTGATCATTACAGAAATGATAGAGCTGAGACAGAAAGAAGTTGTGTCCAGGGAGAACAGGAAAAAGGTTTCTCTCGTTTATTGGAAATGCTGGTGCCTGCCCTCTCCATGCTCTCAGACTTCAGCTTTCCTTAGGAAAATGTCTTTAAACTCCCTGTTGTTGTACACTAAATGAATCTATACCTTAGCATTTGTAAAAATATTTCTCAAAGGGTGTTCAGTAAAGGAATTGCCTAGGCTGTGTCTAGAAATGACAATTCAGAAATCCATGTAAGACCTTCTGAATCACATGCTCTGGGGTAGAGCCTGGGAATCTGAATTTACTAACTCCCTCAGGCGGGATCGACTATGTAATTTGTGGAGGCCAGTGAAATAAAAATTTGAAGCTCCTTGTCAAAAAGTTATTAAGAATTTCAAGACAGCCACAGCAGGGGATTAAACCAAGCAGGGGCCCTCCTAAGAGAAGCTGGCCCTGGCCCCAAGTTATTCTGATGTGTACTAAACTTTTAGAACACTGAGCAAATATCTCATGCACAATAGAGGTGAGATAATTCAGTTCATGTATCCACCCTGAGTGGTGCTGATAGGAAGAGGGCAGGGGAATGTCAAGTGAATGTCCCATCCCCATTCTAATACAACACTGGAGGCCTAGAATTTCTCAGCCTCCTCAGCACCTGTAAGAGTTCCAATATTCACATCATTTAAATGGTTTCTGAAATCTCACCTCTCCCTTAAAAGTTCCCAAGTTGACAACATGGAAAACTCATGACCATTTCCATGCTATCCTCCCTATCTCTTGATTCAGTGAGTTGCCTAACTAAATACAGAACTAAATAGGCCAGGCACAGTAGTTCAGGCTCGTAATCCCAGCACTTTGGGAGACCAAGGTGGGTGGATCACTTGAGGTCAGGAGTTCAAGACCAGCCTGTCCAACATGGCAAAAACCTGTCTCTACTAAAAATACAAATATTAGCTGGCTGTGGTAACACACGCCTGTAATCCCAGCTACTGAGGAGGCTGAGGCAGAAAATCGCTTGAACCCAGGAGGTGGAGACTGCAGTGTGCCGAGATTGCACCACTGCACTCCAGCCTAGGCAACAGAGTGAGTGAGAACTGGTCTCAAAACAAACAAACAAATGAACAAACAAACTAAAGCCTGCAACTCAGCAGGACCATCAGGGAATTATTAGGAAGCCACTTACACATCAATTTCCAGCTCATTTGCTGGACTATTAAGTATAATCTACTACTACTGAAACCATTCACCATGGTCCTTTCCTCAGTGTTCCAGCAGATGGTCTGCAGTTCAAGGCTCAGCCAGCATGTTTATGAACTACCCCTGTCATGAAACATTGGTTCTTAAGTTAATAAGTATCTTCCATGATAGAAGCAGCAGATACAGACTTCTAAGACACACACTTCTCTTACTATCCAACCATGTCTTGCTGTTAATATTTTTATCACTTGTGTATTTTTTTTCTAAGCCAAGCTCAGATTTGATTATTACTTTGTCCATAGTCCTTTAGTGGCACCTTAGTGCCTACTGAATAAAATGTCCTCCTTAGTCTGGAATTTGAGACCCCATGCAGCTTATATCTTACATGGGGAGACAGACAATAAAATGTAAACCACAATGTAATTTCAAATAGTGGTTAGAGCTATTGAAAAAACTCAGCCTGCTAAGAAAATAATGAGAAGGGGACAGGCAATTGCTTTCAATATTGTACTCAGAGGTGACCTCTTTGAGGAAGCTCATCAGTCCATAATATTTAGTTTGCAAGTGACAAAAAGCAAATTCAAACCAGTTAAAGGAAAGAAAGGAAGGGAGGGAGGGAGAGGGAGAGAGGATGAAATTGAGAAAGACACAGAGCAAGACAGAGTGACGGAGACGGAGCGAACAAGGAAGGAAGGGAGGGATGGAAGTAAAGGAGTGCCTCTTTCTCATTGGCTCCAGAATGACTTCAGGGGCTGGCCCTGATTGGCTTGTCATAAGTCACATGTCAATCTTTGAACCAATCACTGTGGCCATAGCTGTCATGTGCCTTCAGCTTCCTGGAAAGGGTTTGGCCTCTTCCTCCAAAATCTTAGAGATGGAGGTGTGCAGGCTCGTCCTGTCAATGAAGATTTGGATTTTTGTTATCACAAGAAATGGAGAGAAATGTCCAGAAGACATACACAACATAGGTCTTGAAAAAGCCAGTCGCGAAGAGTTGAGTGGGAAGGAACATTCCAGACGGAGAGAGTGGCAGGAAAACTTGGCACATAAAAGAAACCAGTAGAAAGTCAGTGTCTCTTAAAGCGTGGGGAGCCAGGGGGCCAGGGTACCGGTGAACTGAGATGAGTTTGGAGAGAGCAGCAGGGGTTAGATCGCTAGACTATTCTAGGTCAAAAGCACAGAACTCATTATGACTCTTCCTTTTCATAACGTGAGACAAATTTCTTTGGAGATCTTTTAGGTATTCTCCTCTTATGTAGATTTACTAAATTTTTGAGATAGCAGCTACTCTGTTCCAAAAGGGACGTACTATCTTTACATTAAAAGTGGCACAACATCACGTGCTCACATTTGACTTGGAGATGCCTGATGCTCAGTAACCAATTGTTTAAGAGGTTTTTGTGTTTTAAGATGTGAAGTGTAATCCCAGCACTTTGGGAGGCCGAGACGGGTGGATCCCGAGGTTAGGAGATCGAGACCATCCTGGCTAACACGGTGAAACCCCGTCTCTACTAAAAATACACACAAAAAAATTAGCCAGGCATGGTGGTGGGCACCTGTAGTGCCAGCAACTCGGGAGGCTGAGGCAGGACAATGGTGTGAACCCGGGGGCGGAGCTTGCAATGAGCCGAGATCTCACTGCACTCCAGCCTGGGTGACAGAGGGAGACTCTGTCTAAATTAATGAAATAAAATAAATTAAGAAAAAAAAAAGATGTAAGGAATGTATCACTTTGTTACTGTTTAGACTGATTTATACCCTCCACAGTACGGTCTTCTAAATTTTCACAAAAACTCTAAATGCATTGCAGTGCTGCTAAGATTTCTCAGATTCAGCCAGAACAGGGACATTTTATTTCTTGAGGATATGAAAGTTTGCTTGTGTTAGCTGCATTTTGAAAATTATTTAAAAACTTCCTTATAAGTCAGATTGAGCCAATCTGGATTTTAAACATTTGCTAAGATTTTAGCATTTCATCTGTTTATTTCTTAATATCTAGCCAGATTAAAGTCTTTTCATCCCAGATAGCATGGCTACGCATTGAAATGAATGAAGGGAAACTGACTTGACAACGTGTGTGTGTGTGTGTGTGTTTTTTTGTCACCAATCAGATCACGCTTTTCTTATTAACAGAAAAAATGCTTATATTGAAAACAATGAAGAGAACACAAAAGAACAAAGTTGTATGTGACTGACAGTGGGTTTCCTTGGGAGCTGGCTGGGGTAACTGAGGACTCCTTGCACAAATATGCCAAGCATGAGAGGGCTGAGCTAGCAGACCCTAAAAGTTGGCATCACTTCATTCATATCATATTATTACTTTTTACCCGTCATATTCCCACTGCAATGCTTTTGCCAGTTTCCCTTTGAACAAGGCAGAAGCCCCACAGTAATCTATTACGAGTTTTTTCTTCACTAGAGATTTATTTTGGTTTTGTTGTTGTTATACTTCACATAACAGATGTTCTGGCATTTTTTCACATAATACCACTGTGAGTCTCATGTTATCCTTAAAACCCTACAAAATTTTAGACAGTGCCTCTGAAATAACTTCCTCCTCTTTGGAATTTTATCTTCAAGCAGGCCTTTTTCTCACTATTTGTAATGGTATATTAAAATGAAAACTATGTAGAAAGAGAATGGTTTATTCATATGTTTTATAACTTTGAAATTAATTGCTGTTGAAAGATAATTACCCCAATGGTGGAGTCAGAGTGTCTACAGATCTTCTAAAAGGGAATAAAAATATTCCCTTGATTTTTCTACTTCTGCACCCAGTTTATAAGCAGGACTTTGTAGAGAGAGTAGACTCACTTAAGGCTGTTCTAAAGACAAGTTGTAGGTCTGGTTTTAATCAGGTGTGTTTGAGCCACAAGTGCCCAAAACATACCCTCTGTGTCCTTCTGGGAAAGAGGCATTGAGAAGCTCTTATTTTAGATCCTTTAACTTGTTAGACTAAAGACGCTACCACCTGGGTCATTTCTCTGGTTGATGTCCCTTTGTCCTAGATGCACTTTCAAGACTAAGATTCATATATAGTCAGCCTAGTGGTTGGTTGTTAGACCTGGAAAATTTCAAAGCAGCCTAGATGGTTATTAAGAGGTTGCAGGCCATCTTCCTTGGGGGCTAATGGTGTATTCACCTGGCTCTTTGTCCTCAGGGTTCCTTGCTGTGTTTGCTCTTCTGTCACCAAAGGGAACCAGTACAATTTAAAGTATTCTCTGATGTGCTAAAAGCCTCTAAAAAAGATGGTTAAGCAAACAAAGCATTCACTTGCCTTTCAAGCCAGCCTGGCCTGAAGAGCTGATTGACAAAATTGATGATCCTTAAGGAAACATTTCCTCCCCATCAGGTCATTTCTCAGCACAAAAGATCCAAGGGCTCCTCAAGGCCCACAGGTTGAATTCCAAACTCATCATTCAGCCATTCAATGAACTGGCATCAGCCACTCACTGAATTGGCATCAGCCTTAATCATTTCCCACCTCTGCCCTCTGAACCGTCCTTCAGTCACACTGTTCTACTCATGAGCACAGCTGGCTGAGCCCAGGATGTTCTTTTTCTGCCTCTTCTGTTATTCTATCTGTAGCCCATCCTGGCTACTCTCTTGACCTCAGGCACTTCTTGCCAACATCCCTTTCATAGTGACTCTGTGTCAGTTAAGATTCTTTCAGTTGCGAATGACAAAAAGTGCAAACCAAACTGGGTTAAAAAAATAAAAAGGAAGGAAGGGAGGGAGGGACAGAGGGAGGGAGGGAGGAAAATTTTTGGTTCTTGTAACTGAACAGAGTTCAGGATGGTTGTTGGCTTGATCCAGGGTTCAAATGCTGTGCCTGAGACCCAGTTTTCCTTTCCATTTCTCAGTTCCGTATCTTTGATGTTGAAATCATTCTGTGGTCCCTCCTAGGCATAAGGTGGCTGCCAGTAGCTCCCAAGATTCTATCTTTCCATCTTCCCATACAATAGGAGACAGAGAGATTTTGGTGCCACATTCCCAGCCAAAATCTCATTGACCGTGGAGAGGACAATGTGATGAGCTGATTGGCTTGATTTGAGCCACATGTTCCAATCACAAACAGAGGGTGGAGTCAAATCCTTCAGATGCACAGGGACTAAGGGGTGGGGCGGGGAGGGGGGGAGCTGTCACTTTACAGGGGAAGAAGACAGAAAGAGTACTGTTAGAAGAGATGTGAATGTCCCCTAGAGCCTTGCCCCCCTACCCAGTTGTAGGCTAACTTGAGGACAGAAATCTCAGCTGCTATTTTAGGTTGAGCACTATACCCTACATCCAACAAGTACTTTATGATGGCATCAAGAGATTGAGAATTACTCACGTAAACTTTTTGACTAATATCGCCAAAGCCAGAAGAAAATCAAGACGTTTTAAACAATGGCTAATCAAAACCTTGCCTTGATGATTCTTTTATTTTGACTGGCAAACACCATCCAGCCCCCAGTGGTTGTTCCTGTAGACACGGGCTCTGTGTAAGCACATATTTCAACAGGTGCCTGAGGCTGCCACAGCAGATGGCTGGGCAGGATGCTGGTGGTTTCCCCAGATGAAGTTTCCCTTCACTGTGAAGAAGCCAAACCCTGTTATTCTGCCTACTGTCCTCACTTCTAAGCTGTGTCCTTGAGTACAGACTTTTTTTTTTTTTTTTTTTTTTTTTTTGGTTTCTTACTGATTTTTGGCTGCTTGGGATGCTGGCTTATTCAGCATCTCTGATCTTGGTAAAAGGATACATTTTTCTCCCTATGATGAAAGTTAATTAGGGCCGGGTGTGGTGACTGATGCCTATAATCCCAACACTTTGGGAGGCCGAGGTGGGCGGATCACCTGAGGTCAGGAGTTGGAGATCAGCCTGGTCAACATGGTGAAACCCTGTCTCTACTAAAAATACAAAAATTATCCAGGTGCAGTGGCACGTGCTTGTAGTCCCAGCTGCTTGGGAGGCTGAGACAGGAGAAGTGTTTCAACCTGGGAGACAGAGGTTGCAGTGAGCTGAGATCAAGCCACTGCGCTCCAGCCTGGGCAACAGAGTGAGACTCTGTTTCAAAACAACAACAAAAACAACAACAACAACAAAGTCGATTAGAAGAGGAAGAAAGGTTCTGTACCTGGGATTCTAGAGGCTAGAACAATAACCTTTATTTACTTATTTAATAAAATATATCTGGATTATGAGCTGAGCTAAGCTCTAGGAAAATAGAGGGAAGCCAGAAGAGAAATGGTCCCCGCCCCACTGACTTTACAGATGGGTTGCAGGAACATACACTAGGCAATTACCTGTGACCAGAGCACACTATCTTCCCCTTTTGTGCTCTTACTATGTTTGCAGTGATATACTAGTGCAGCAATTTGATTAGCTGCTGTTTCCTCTTCTCGTTAGGTTCCACAAGTCTCTGACTCTTTGTGCCTTGGATCTATATCGTGAGCAAAGTGCTCATCACTTCTATAGTGCTTAAGGAATATTTGAAATACCATTGACCCTTGAACAACACAGTGTTAGGGGCACTGCCTCCTCCTCCCACCGAGTGCAGTCAGAAATTTGCATGTAACTTTTGACTCCCCCAAAACTAATAGCCTACTGTTGGCCAGAAGCCTTACCAATAACATAGACAGTTGATTAACACATATTTTGTATGTTACATATTTTATATACTGTATTATTATAATAAAGTCAGCTAGAGAAAAGAAAATGTTATGTTATTATGAAAATTATTAAGGAAGAGAAAATATATTTACTATTCATTAAGTGGAAGCAGATTATCATAAATGTCCTCATCTTCATTGTCTTCTCATTGAATAGGCTGAGGAGGAGGAGGAAGAGGAGGGGTTGGTCTTGCTGTCTCTGGAGTGGGAGAGGTAGAAGAAAATCCACTTATTGGGACCTGTGCAGTTCAAATCCATGTTTTTCAAGGGTGAACTGTATTTTCTGATTAAATGAAAAAAATGAATGAATGAATGTCTTATTCTAGACATGTCATAAACCTATCTTATTCACCTCCAACATTGTACCTGAGCTGAAATATAATAGAATGATTTTTTAAATTATTTATGTTTTCATAATTAAATATGATAAAAACCTTACCTAACCTTCTCTAAATGCTGATTCTTATATTAAAAAATGATCAATCCTAAGCATGTATATTTTTAGAATCTGTAGGAAAAGCCCTATCATTCTTCACCTCGAATGTTTCAATCTGTTTTAGTGGGAAGCAGGCAGAACAGATTTCATTCATTCATTCCACAAATACTGATTGAGCACCTACTAAATGCCAGGCACTGCTGTAGGACTAGAGACCATGGAGTAAACAAGATTCAGGCCCTGCCCGCGTAAATTTCTGAGCATGCTGTGTGTGGGAAGTGTGTATGTACATGGAAGAGTGTATTTATTTCTTAGGGCCACCGTAACGAATTACCGAAACTTGGCGACTTTATTCTCTTGCAGGTGTGAAGTCTGGAGGTCTGAAATCAAGGTGTTCACAGGGTTGCTCCCCCTGGAACCTCTGTGGGGGACTCTGTTGCACACCTCTAGTCTACTTTGTGGCTGTTGCTGGCAACCCTGGGTGCTCCTTGGCTTGTAGACACAGCACTCCAATCTCTTTTTCCGTCTCCATGCAGCCTTCCTCTCTGTGTGTCTGTCTCAGTTTTTCATCTCCTTTCTCTTAATGGCACCCATCATTGGATGCAGGGACCACCCAAATCCAGGGTGATCTCATCTTGAAATCCTTCACTTAATTACATAGGCAAATCCTATTTTCAAATAAGGTCACATTCACAGGGACAGGGGTTAGGAGTGAACATATCTTTTGGGTTGTATTAGACCATTTTCATGCTGCTGATAAAGACATAACCTGAGACTGAGTAATTTATAAAGAAAAAGAGGTTTAACGGACTCACAGTTCCCTGTGGCTGGGGAGGCCTCACAAGCATGGTGGAAGGTGAAGAGCACATATTACATGGTGGCAGAGAAGAGAGAAAATGAGAACCAAGCGAAAGGGATTTCCCCATATAAAACCATCAGCTCTCATGAGAATTATTCACTACCATGAGAACAGTAGAGGGGAAACCACCCCAATGATTCAATTATCTCCCACCGGGTCCCTCCCACAAGTGGGAAATATGAGAGCTACAATTCAAGATGAGATTTGGGTGAGGACACAGCCAGACCATATCATGGAGGGATGCAATTCACCCAACCACAGGAAGTCTTGCTGAATTTCACCACCAGTCCTCATAATGTTGATTTCTTGTTCAGTGGCCGTTGGTCCATTTTCTGACATCGTGCCCTCCTGGCCTTCCTCCTGTGACCTGCTACTCAGACCTTCCCAACCTGGCATGCCCAAGCTACCCTGGTTCTGGGTCCTGGCACCCTAACCAGCCAGATTCAGACACAAGGAATGCATACAGATAACAAAACCAGTGATCACTGAGTGAATGTCTCTTAAAATCTTGTGAAATGAAAGAGTGAAGTAAAATTTCCATTGACAGAAATCACCTTGAGACCTTAACAAATTTTGTTCAATGGCCCTGGCTTCAAAGGAGAGACATGACCAAAGGAATTTTGGCAAAGAATTACCAGATTCTGATGTATTATTTGACACTGCACTACATTTATAAATTAAAAGACAGCAGACAACATCTAGAAAAATTATCTACAGTTGAGATGTAGGAAGAAAGCTGTGATCAAATTTCTGAAGCTGACCAGGACCCGACACTGAGATGTCAGATAAATTAGGCACCCACATCAGCTGTGGACCTCTCACCTAATTTAGAGAAGTGATATTCACAAACATTGTCAATATTTCCGAGTTTACAATCGCACCTTTGACTGTTGACTTAAAGCATCTAGTTTGGTTCAGGCTACTGGTGATGTTTACACTTTGGAATCTATTATGCATAGAAAAATTAGGGATTATCTTTGACCTGGGTACCACATATTCTTATGCAAAAGTAAGTAAGGTTATTTATTCATTTAATCAATTCCATATGTTTGCTATCATCATCACCATGTAGAGCAGATCTGATTTTTGCTGAGGTCAAACCAACATCGTCCTGTGCGTGGGGATCCTAGGTCTGATTGGGAACACAGATGGCCTGGTTGGCATTCAGACAGCATGAAGCATTTCTGACTTTTGCCACACAATGGAATTTTTTTTTTTTTTTTTTTTTGTCCTGAGAGGTCATGTGCCATTCAAAAAGAGAATCAGGAGAAGAGTTTTCTTCTTTGTTAAAGAGGAATGCTGGGCCTAATGTGTGGGAAACATTTGACTTTGCATTTTCTTTTTAGCTCTATCTGGGACATATGGAGGAAGAGAACACAGACATTGGTGATGAAAAACCCCGTGAGTATTTTGCCACAGGTAAAATTGTTACCCAAGACATGGCATTCAGTTCTACAAAATACAGTGCTGGCTGTGTTCCAGATACTGAACAAGGATCTAGTGATGAAAATGTAAATTATTTATCCATCTAGTCCTCAAGGAGTTCTGAGACAGACACATACATACAGAGAATATCCACATATGTACTAGATATAAGGGCTAAGGGGATTCAGATGAGTTGATTCTGTGGGATTGAAACTGGGATGGAATAAAGGAGAAGAAAGGAGAAAAGGTTCAGAGAAGCAGTGTTTAATCTCTATTTCACAGATTTAGTAAAAGTCAATAACTTAGGTGAGGCAAGTGGACATATTCCACGTGGAAACAAAATGACATAAGCAATGCAAAAAAGGCATGATGGGTTTGGGTTCTTAGGCATCACTGAGCTTTTCATGTGGCTGGAGTGTGGGGTGCATCGTGCAAAGATTGGGGGTGGGACACCAGGGTAGTGATTTGTTAAGGAAATATAGGGGTAATAAATGTGGATTTTGAAAGACTCTTTAAGAAAAACTATGGATTTAGAGATCCTTCCTGCAGATGATAGAGAACCAGGAAAGACATCAGAACAGAAATGTAACATGATCAGAACAGCATGTAAGAAAGGTGGCTTAAAAGAGGAAAGGATGGTGGAGTAGGGAGAGGCTGGGAGCAGATGACCTAGTAGGAGGCTATGACAATCATCCAGGCATTTGAGGACTAGGTACTAGGAGACTGGGGCAGAGATGGGGAGGTGATGATTTGGAATTTGTTCATGTTGAGTTTCATTGTGGGGAGTGGGAAGCCCATGCCCAGCAAGCAGTGGCACCCAGCTCTGGAACTCAGCGGGGACAGGCTCTGTCAGCTACATCAATGTCTCTTTGAATGTCATTCGATCCATACAACAAATATTTGTCAAGCATCTAGTATGTGTCAGGTACTCTGCCAGGCACTGGGGATTCCAAGATGAAGAATGAATGGATTCTCATGAGGCCAAATGAAACTCAAGAAAAAGAAAAGAGGAAAAATTGTTTTATTCTGTAATGATTAAAGAAAATAACTTGAGATACCATTTCCCAGCTATTAGGGTGGCTTTTTACATTTTTCCAAATGACATAGCCCCAAAGCCAACCAGCTTGTACCTACGCTGCGTGCACCTTTGTTATTGGCTACATCTCATGCCTGTATAGCCTCCACTCAACATTTGCCATATCACTGCCTGCCTGGCACTTTGGCTGAATTCTTGCTGTGTTTGGGAAATTCTCAGCTCTGTGGGCCCTGCCTCCTTAAGCAGGAGTCAGACACTTCAGCCTCCACCCCATGCCACTCCCATCTCCACTGCAGACAGAGCTCAAGCCTGGCTCTGGCCTCCTTCAGCCCAGAAAACTAAGCAACTGAAGCAGGATGCCCTGCATGTCCAAGATGCTGATGAAAGGGTGACAGGGGAGACAGGCCAAGTCCTGGAGCAAAGCTGGCACTAGAAGGGCAGTGGCAGGGCCATGACGTGGTTCCCACCAGGCCAGCCCCTGATGTCTGCAGAGAAGCTGTGTGCTCAGTGGGGTTCGGGCAATGCCATCGCATAATGCCAAACGCATTAAGACCAGCTAAGTGTCCAGCATCTGGGGGGATGGCTCAGGCAGTTAGCATGACCCATCAAATAGCAGGGAGTCTCATAGAGCCATTATGAGGAGAATTTTGAAAACCCTGTGAAAGTGTGGGAAAAGTCCTTCAGTGGTATGTCAAATACGTTTAATCTGTTAGAACAATATTAATACCATCCTGGAACATGCAAAATGCATATCTGTGAAAGCTTTTTCCAAAACAAGAAATTAGCCTCTTAAGATGGTAACACTGTGTACTTTTTAATATCAGAAAAACCCTTCTTTGATGATCACCGCTCCCTTGGCCTCCACACTTGCATTGGCAGGAAGCAAAAGGGAGCTGCCACTGGAGCCCACCTCTCCCTCATGCATCTGCCTAGTGGTCCTGTACCTGCCCTGGCTGACACCATCCCCCTCCTTCCCCTCTTCAGCCCTCAACACTGCTCTGTTGCACCCCCAGAACTCACAGTCAGCCATCTTCAGCACCCCTTCTACATCCTCCACCTTCCCACTCTCACTGGACCAAGGACCTCCAAGGAGAGGCTGGTTCCATTTCCACAAGCTTCAGGCCTGTGGGCACAAAAACAGGTTGGGAGATGAGATGGGGAGGGTGGGGTCAATTCTCTTGTGCTTGCTTATATTTTCTAAACAGGTAAAAGTGAAGACAGTGGAGGATGTACTGGAGATTTGAGGAGAGTAGAATATAATGAGAGGTGTGGATCTTTTTGTCAAAAGCTCATACAGACATGTATATGTGCACAGGTGAGTACACACACACACACACACACACACACACAGAGGACTGTACAATTTCAGGGAATCCTTAGAAAGCCCTGCTAATCAGAGACTCTGAGAACTAAGACTAAGAATCCCTGTCCTAGAGGATAAAATATCAACGAAAACAGTACACATAGGAAAAATCGGAGCAAAAAGAAAATTCATGGAAGAAAAAATAAATATAAACAGAATGATGGAGGTGTTGTATTGTGCAGCTCCAATCAGTAAAAGTGAAAGTGTTTAACACCTTTGTGAAAGATAAAGCCTCTGACTGAGTTAAAAAACGAAACCCAACTCTCTCCTTTTACGAGACATATAGCACCACGCCCCCAAAAAATGACAGCATACGTAAAAAGAAAAGTAGAAACAAAAATGTAATGAGTAAATATCAAATAAAATAAATCAAGGGTAAAATATTAGTCTCAAAGGACAATTTAAATCCCAAAAATTAAATGAGGAAATGGAGGTCATTCTGTGTTGGCAAAAGTAACAATCCTTAATATAACTTCTGCGTTCCATTTTCTTCTTCAAATAAGCTCCCTTTACTAGACAGACAAGAAAAATAATTTGTAAAGGCTTTGTAGTTTGTAAAACACCTTCAAGATTGTTTTTAGAGTTAAAATATACAGTAAAGTTACCTTGGTCACGTACCTTTAACGACTAAAAATTAAAATACAGAAAACAAAACCTATTAAAATACAATAAGCAATTATCAACTAATTTTTGGATTGGGTGTTTTTAACATTGCCACTCTTGGTTGTTACCTGATTAAGTACATTAAAAATCAATAAAGAAAAAGCATTTCAATGATAAACTCAATAAAGTTGAATTGATGGCTATATATCTTGTATCTTTAACACAAAATTTGGCATTATACAATCTGAATAAAATATGTCTTTTATGGATAAAAAAGTGTTGGAAAAATATAAGCAAAATGTTAACAGTTATCATCCCTGAGTAATGTGATTACTTGGGGGAAGCATTTTCTTTTTATTATTTTCTGTACTTGTCAAGTGTTTTTACAATTTGTAGATCACCTTTATAATTAGAAATAAGAGCTAATTTTTTTAAAAAAAGAATTCTAGAGGGCATTCTTTAATATTCCTTTTCTTGGTTCAAGAGACCTCAGTGTGAACATTTTTTTTCGTGCCAGGAACCATGTGAAAGTTATATGGAAATTTTTGCCAGCACACCTGCAGTGGAGGGCTTAAGTTGTTTTCCAGTTTATTTTTCTCTTTGTGGCACGTCCAGTAGTATTTGGAAAATTCTTCATTTTCATCTGATGCAGAAATTATTCAAAGATGCCAATTTCATGGGACTGCTCTCTCTTTCTACATCCCGGGCAGGAGTTCTCAAAACTGTAAATAGCCATTCAAAAGAGGAACACTGTTTTTGAATCATCAGGCCGTTTGCAGGTGGATGGTGAGTTCCAAGCCTAGGGAAAAATCTCGTGGGTGAAGAACTTCTGCAGGATATCATATGGCATAGCCAATAGTGTAAGAAAATTCCAGAGACTGACGAAATGGCAAATAGGGAAAAGAGCTGAGAATTCTCCTCCTCGTACTTGGTTTCTTTGTGGCCAGTCTTTACCAGAAGAAAAGAACAGGTGCAGGGGGAGTGTCCCCTCAGAGTACGCTGGTTGTATTCAACGTCTTTTCAACCAACACCAATGAAAGAAACGGGATGCAGGGTGGATTCAAAAGCGGAAAGCAAATAATATGATGGACTATTTCTCAAAAGATTTAAGAACAAAGATCCTCCCTTCCTCCCTCCCCACAAGCAGAAACCGTAAATTACAGGTGGACATTCCGAAAGCAACAACTTCTTAATTCAAATTAATTTTTACAGAGTTGGCCACAGAGATTTGGGTACATTAGTTATTTAATGACAACTGATTCCATCTAAAAGGTACAAAAAGAAGTTATATATTTCTTCACAATAAAGAATTTCTCTATTGCATTGCAGTTTCAAAGGCAACTGTATATTCAGACGGTTCTGGAGGGCGTGGGAAAAATTGATGAATGAAACCTTCATGCATGATTATATGGTAGCAGCAGTAATATGTGGTACATAGGTGGAGTGTATATTTTAACCAACTCTTTCAATATTCATGAGACTTTTCGCAGCATCATCATACATCCCAGATGCTGGATGATCAAGGATACTACCTAGGAGAAAAACATCTGGATGACTCCCTGCACTGAGTCAAGTAAATCATTAATCCAGTGGCTCCCAATCTTCTCGAACACAAGGACAATTTTTTTTTTCACTTCAAAACCCTTCTTCAATATAATAGTTGTAATTTTAATGCAAGTTCTTTGAAAAAATACATTAAGACGAAAAGCTACTATGAATTCAGTAATGAAATTCTGCACAAACACATCTATACCTACTTCAAGAAGAATTGCATTTGTCCAATGTTTAGTAATTTGTGGGTCTGTAGACAGTACGTTTAGACAGTGTGGATTCATGGACCTCTTGTAGTATTGCTGTGGCCCTGCCAAAGTCTATGGCCTCAGGAAGACTCTGAACTAAATCATTGTGGTAGTTACTAGTGATTTCCCCAAAAGATCGGCTTCTCTTCCTCCTTGGTACAGGGTAGGATTGCACTTCCCTGATCCTTTGCATTATGTAGAACCATGGGACTTACCTAGGCTGTTAAAATGTGAGTGAAAGTGACATATGCAGCTTCCTGGCAGGAGATTTTAAGAGTCAATAAATGGTTTGCCCTTCTACTGGCAAAGTTCTAGCAGTCAGAGGTTCCACTGACCAGTCTCTGACTGAGAATGACCTAGAGGAAAATCTCCAACCACCCTGGCCATACTGAAATGATGATGGAGCGTTAGTAGAAATAACTCTTGAGTTGTGTTGGGATGTTAGGGCTGTTCATTACTGCAGCATAACTGGGCTGATCCTGACTTGCACAGTCCTTCAGGGTGAAATTATTTGTTCTTTGTGGTCCTCCAATTTAGTGTCTCAATGACTTACTCCAAAGTAGTATATTTTACCCAATTAGTTTAAGATCTTCCTTGTCACCATCTCTGGGCTCATAGAAGATTCCCAAATGTATTTCCAAGCATGGAATTGCCATCCCCTATGGCTCTGGATTTTTTTTTAATCTTTAGAAATGTTTTCTACCTTAGCCAGAAAGGATTTTGGCTGCTAACGTAGCTAATATTTTCTAGCGGACAGAAAGGATACAGGAAATAAATGCTAACAACAATAGTAAAGCATGCTGGACCAAATATGGAGGCAGAGGAAATGAATGCCCAAACTACTCAAAAGGGATTCAGACAGGTTTGAAGAGGGTAGGTTGATCTGGAATCAAAATTTTAACAAGAAGGGGGCTGAGTAATATCAGCCCTTCAGATTAAATCAATAGCCCCTGGGTGTCCTACCTGAATTTCCCTCGCCTCTCCCTCTCACCTCTCACCCACATCTTCCATTTGGTTAAAATCTCCAAATCTATCCTGGCAAGTCTGGCCTTCTCTCTCCCGTCATGTAGTTATGACACTGGCATTTCTGAAGCCCACTTTTAAGACATTTGGCCTGCAAGAAAAAGAGAGAGATTTTAGTATTATTCATAACAGAATGAGAAGGGCATGTTTCTTCCCAGGGAGAAGCAAGTAGATGTTAATCCCAGGCTGCACATTACAATCCCCTGGGAAACTCTGAAAAATACTAATGTTCAGGTACCACCCCAAATCAACCAGATCAGACTCTCTGGAGATAAGAGTTTCTGAAAACAATTAGCAAAGTCATCTCTTTGTTTTGTCATCTATAGTCTTAGAAAATAACTGAAGATAATTATGTTCCTAGAAACTTCCCATGTTTCTAAGTAAAGTTGAAGAAAGAATTATGTCGCAGTTTTCTCTGTAATAAGTAATTCCAAATTCATTACCAAATGGCTGAACCAAACCTCTAACCTTTATATTGTTTTGGTTGTCCTTTGTTTTTGATATCTATTGCGGTGTAACAAATTATCACAGACTTCGTAGCTTAAAACAACTTACATTTATTGTCTCATAGTTTCTATTTAGGAGGCTAGCACGGCTTAGATGGGTTCTCTGTTTAGGATTTAAAAAATATGCAGTCGAGGTGCTGACTGAGTTCTTTCCCTTTGTGGAGTTCAGTCTTTCTCCCAGCTCATGTGGTTGTTGGCAGAATTCAGTTATTTGCTACTGTAGGACCAGGTCCTCATTTTCTTGCTGGCTCTCACCCAGGGGTTGTGTTCAGCTCGTACAGTCTACCTGCAGTGTCTTCCTACATAGTCCTACAAACTGCTTTTACTCACCCGACATTTCTGACACCAAATATGTGGGGTTTTTCCTCACACTGACTAATTCTCTAACTCTCTGGACACTGAAGTGTCCAACAATTCTATTCAATTCTGAACTATCCACCTGGAGTTAGCATCACATTCCACAAGTGAGGGCTCAGTTCCACAAGACTGCCCTTCAGATGCCAGTGGCAAGTCCTTGACTTCTGACTGATAGGTTATACATGTAGAGGGTTTCCCAACCTTGTCCTCATGTCTAATAATTTGCTAGAATGGCTCACAGAGCTCAGGAAAGTACTCTACTTACATTAGCTGGTTTATTCTAGAGGGTAAAGGTGAACAGCCAGATGAAGAGGTGCATAAGGTGAATTCTAGAAGGATCCCTAACACAGCAACTTCAGCCCCATGGCGTTAGGGTGCTCCCACCTCCTGGCACTGACCCAGAAGTTCATCAAATCTTACTGTTGAAGAGTTTTTATGGAGCTTAATCTTCAGCACCTCATCTCCTTCCTGGGGGGTCAGTGGATGGAGCTGAAGGTTCCCACCGTCTAAGTACTTGGTCTTGCTGGTGACTCAGCTCTGTCCTGAGTTTGTCTGGGGGTGCCTACCCTAAGTCACTTCATTAGCATGAACCCAGGAATAATAAAAAGGGACTTCTTATGAATAACGAGACACTCCTATCACTCAGGATATCACAAGTGTTTTAGAAGCTCTGTGCCATGAGCCTGGGATGAAGACCAAATACAGATTTCTTCCTGCATCACAGGATCACAGGTCCCTTATAGGTCCTCCCTCTACAAGGCAGCTGACTTCTTCAAGGCCCGAAGGAAAAAATCTCTTTTAAGACTTTTACCTGATTCAGTCAATCCCACCCAGGATAATCTCTCTTTCCATTAACTCAAAATCAGCTGATTTAGAACCTTAATTACAGCTAGAAACTGCCTTCACCTTTGCCAAAGTCTATGCACTACAAGCAAATTGCAGGTCCCACCCACACTCAACAGTAGAGGATTGTTGAGGGATCATTTTAGTGTGTGTCTGCCACATCTTTTATGGAAGCCCCCATAATTTTTTGCATATTTTTTCAGTATTATAATGGCTCAAATTAGACATTATCATCATCATCACCATCAACATCTTTGTCTTGTCCAGATCACCCTCTGAATGACAGAGAAAGTACTGTAAAGATGGATTAGCCTCTCTTTCCTGCCCTTAGTTTCTTAGCTCCTGCCCATCGCATTGGGCTTATGGTCAGCAGCTGCACATTTCTGGCTCCCATTCAGCCTGTTCCCAATTAGGACTGCCCCCTGCCCCACCCTAAGTCTTGTGAAAATTTGTATTTAAGATCCATGTGTAAGAATCAAAGATGTTTCCTCCAACTAAGAAGTACTCACTTGCCTAATGAGAGACCCTAACAGATTCTCCATCCAACCCTCATGCTAGAAATCAACCTAAGTTAAATAACACAGATCCTGGAATGATACTGTCTCCTAAGATAACAAAGGGGCTGGAGGTGACTGCTAGGTACAAAAGACATTACTAATTTGCCGGGGGAAGGCCGTGGATAAAGATTAGGGAAGGTCTCACTGGACAGATTTCAGACACTAAACTGTAAGTTGAATAGCCTTCCTAGTTTCTCTTGCAGTCCAAATTTTTCAAATGTTTTCCCACATAATGCAAAGCAAAGGGGAAAATATAGCATAGTGGATATTTGACAATTTTGTAGCAATCATGAAATAGATTGCGGCCCTCTCTGCAATGTCCAGTAAGTGAGTAGACAGTAAAACCAAAGAGCAGTGTGATAGAGGTATTAAACAGCAAGCTAAGAATATTAATGCTTGGGGAAATTTTTTTACAAGTTTCTACTTTTCTTAAATTTAATGTTGATGTTTTTCTCATTTAGGTTCGCTAAGTAATGTTTATTATTAATTCAAATTCTCGATATTGAAGGGGAGATACTTACCATATGGTTGACACGCTGCACTGTAGGTTCATAAATTTGGAAGAGTTTTGATTAACACTGACAGAAAACCCTTTGAAAACATACGGCTGTATATACATCATGTCATTTCTAATAAGATGACACATCCTTCTTTGTTTTTTACTAATAAGATGAGGTCAGTTATATTGAAGAAACATGATAATGCTTTGTTGATTCTTCTTTATAGGAGAGAAAAACTGAGTAAAAATAAACTATTTTGTTGTTGCAGCAGACAGAAAGCATAGCAGATAGTTTGTGAGAATTAAAAAAATGAAGGGTGCTACCTTGAAGCACTTTTTATAGACCTGGTTAACATGTTGTCCACTTGGGATGCTTTGTGACACCCCACATTTCCTTCTTGCTGACTGATCTGAAGACCACCAAACTGCCTCGGGACCTATCTTATTCTCACCAGGTTTCAGAACTGATCTCTTCAGACCTCGTTGAGTGCAACCTTCATACCATTTTGGTGCCAAAACATCCTCATTCTTGGTAGCTTACATATTCAGATGAACAGTGCTCTGTTTCTTGGATTGATTTGTTTCCATTTCTTCTGAAACCCATTGCAATAAATTCAATTTGGGAATTCTGATATGAACTTTTTAAATAATATTTTGAAACATAACAAATATGGAAAGCAAATTGGCAATTTGTATCAAGAATCTTAAAAAACAGATGTCCAGGCCGGGCGCGGTGGCTCAAGCCTGTAATCCCAGCACTTTGGGAGGCCGAGACGGGCGGATCATGAGGTCAGGAGATCGTGACCATCCTGGCTGACACGGTGAAACCCCGTCTCTACTAAAAAATACAAAAAACTAGCCGGGCGAGGTGGCGGGCGCCTGTAGTCCCAGATACTCGGGAGGCTGAGGCAGGAGAATGGCGTGAACCTGGGATGTGGAGCTTGCAGTGAGCCGAGATCTGGCCACTGCACTCCAGCCTGGGCGGCAGAGCGAGACTCCGTCTCAAAAAAAAAAAAAAACAGATGTCCATACCTTTTGACCCAGTAACTCCCCTTTTAGAAATCCACTGGCCTATCATAATGGCTCATGCCTGTAATCCCGGAATGTTAGGAGGCAGAGGTGGGAGGCTTGCTAGAGCTCAGGAGTTTGAGACCAGCCTGGGCAACATAGCAAGACACCATCTCTACTAAACATAAAAATTAAAAAATTAGCCAGGTGTGGTGGCTCACACCTGTGTTTCTAGCTACTTGGGAGGCTGAGGTGGGCAACATAACAAGATCTCATATTTACTAAAAATTTTCAGCTAGGTGTGATGGCATGTGCTTATAGTTCCAGTTACTCAGGAGGCTGAGGCAGGAGGATAGTTTGAGCCTGTGAGACTGAAGTTGTAATGAACTGTTATTGTACCACTGCACTCAAGCCTGGGTGAAATGCTGAGATGTCTCATTAATGCCCTCTAACTTGGAGGGAAGACTGAGTACCTAGCACTGAAGAAAGAGTGAGTTAATGAAATGTTGAGATGTCTCATTAATGGCTTCTAATTTGGAGAGAAGACTGAACAGGTAACATGGGGAAAATCCTGAAGAAACTCTGCAAATTACCCTTCATACCACATGGGGGTTAGCAAAGGAGGGATGCCAAGGCCTTTTATTCTACTGTGTCAATTTAGGAGACAGGCTAAAGATGGAGCATAAGATACCTAACAAAACTTCAGAAGAAAGAGAGCTGTGTTCCCCCTACAAGAACTTACTGCATCTCCACATTCCATTCCATATGTCAGGTTAAGAGAGAGGAAAAAAAGATAAGAGTAGCTAAGAGGTAGCACCCTGTCCTCAAACTCAGAGGAAAACACATACACACACACACACACACACACACACACACAACTTCAGATAAGCTGGGAAAGCCATAAAGAAGGAGTCATACACATTATATTGCAGCAAATACAAGGTCTGGACAACCACGCCAAGATCTTTTAGAAAAGGGAGAGATGTGCTGGGCACAGTGGCTCACGCCTGTAATCCCAGCACTTTGTGAGGCTTAGGAGGGCAGACCACAAGGTCAGGAATTTGAGACCAGCCTGACCAACATGGTGAAACCACGTCCCTACTAAAAATACAAAAATTAGCTGGGCATGGTGGTGCATGCCTGTAATCCCAGCTACTCAGGAGGTTGAGACAGGAGAATCACTTGAACCCAGGAGGCAGAGGTTGCAGTGAGCCAAGATCACTCCAGCCTGGAAGCCTGGGCGATAGAGTGAGACTCCATCTCAAACAAAAAAAAAGAAAAGAAAAGAAAAGAAAAAACAGTGGGGGGTGGTGCAGAGGGAGAGGGAGAGGGATAGAGAGAGAGGGAGATTGTTGGCCAGCTGAAGGATAATAGAAGATTATTCTTTTACACAGTAAGAATTAGATTATTCTTTTATTTATATAATAAAAGATCTATGGTATAGAACATAGATGAGCAACCACATCTGAAAGAAAACAACTTAAAAAAAAAACAGACGAAAGCATTCCAAGTGATTAAGTGCTTTATGCTATAGAACTTAAAAACATTAAGTCCATAAAAGAAAGTAAAGTGAGAATAATAAAATAACACGAGACAAAAATGAATTTTGAAGCAATTATTAAAACATTGAGAACTAAAACAACAATATTACAACAAACCAAAATTAGCAAGAAAAGAGATGAAAATAAAAATTAAGTTGCTGGAGTGGAGAAAATCTGAGGATAATCATAGTAAATACAGAGGAAAAACAGAAAGTAAAGCAATTAGAAAGAAGAAAGAGAATGAAGATAATCTAACACAAGAATAATTGGTATCCCTGATGTAACACTGCAAAAGAACTTCTGTTCTTTTGAGACATAATAATGAAAAACCAAATCTTTGAAACAAAGGAGGAACTAGGTTTGCAGGTTGAAAGGGTACACTGTGTTCTAGGGAAAAGCTGACATATGAGTCCAGATGGAAATGTGTTCTGGTGAAAACAGTAAAATCAGGAAGAAAAAATTTTTTTCACATACAAGTGGCCAGCAGGTGTATGGTAAAATGCTCAACATCACTAATCAACAGGGAAATGTAAATCAAGACCACAATGAGATAACCACTGCCCCCGCCCGAGTTAAAATCATTATTACTAAAGATAAAAAAAATGACAAATGCTTTTGAGAACATAGGGAAAGGGGAACTCTTGCATACTGTTGGTGGGAATATAGATTAGTACAGCTATTCTGGAAAACAGTATGAAACAGTATGAAAATTCCTCAAATACTTAAAAATAAAACTACCGTATAATCCAGCAATTCCATTACTGGGTAAAAATCCAAAAGAATGTAAATATGTTGAAAAGATATCTGCACTCTCATGTTTATTGCAGCACTATTCACAATAGCCAAGAGATGGAATCAACCTTAGTGTCCATCATCAGATGAAAGAATAAAGAAAATATGGTGTATCTACACAGTGGAATGCTATTCAGCTCTAAAAAGGAATACAATTCTGTCATTTGCAGCAACATGGATGAACCTGGAGGAAATAATATTAAGTGAGATAAGCCAAACACAGAAGGACAAATACCACATGATCTTACTAATATGTGGAATCTAGGAAAGTTGATCTCACAGAAGTAGAGACTAGAATAGTAATTACTAGAGGCTTGGGGAAGGGAGAGAGGAGGGAGAAATGGGAAGAGGTCATTTGACAAGTACAAAGTTACGGTTAGATAGGAGGAATATTTTCTAGTGTCCTATTATATAGTAGGGTGACTATAGCTAATAATAATCCTATCATATATTTTAAGATAGCTAGAAAAGAGAATCTTGAAAGTTATCACCACAGAGAAATGATACAGGTTTGGAGTGATGGACATGCTAACTACCCTGATTTGATCATTATACAGTGTACACATACATTGAAATATCACACTGTACCCCATACACATGGACAATTATTATGCATCAATGACAACCAATAATACAGTATAGCACATACAATTATGTACAGTACATAATACTTGATAATGATAATATAATAAATGACTATGATTGCTTTACGTAAAAAATATATATAAAGAATTCTTCAAACTGTCAGGGAGTAAAAGCAATCCACCATCAAAGGGCAACTATGAGGTTGATCTCAGACATGCTGTAATTCTTTTCTAAGTAAAAAAGAAAAGATTTGCTACAATCTAATATGGAGATAATTTATAAGGATCACAGACAGCATTCTCAAAAATTAGTAGAATATAGCACCCTTAACCTTCCAACAGAGTACACCAGCCAACCAAGAGATGAATCAAATATAGAATTAGGAATAGATAAGTCATAGTTAAAGAGACTGGTGAAAAATGATGAAGCCAACTAATTATAGGCTAAGATAGAAAGTGAAAATTTGATTGCAGAATAGAATATGCACATTAGAAACCTGGAAAAATTCTACAAAGCAATATAACCAATGAAAGTGGGGAGGGAGATAGGAAAAGATAGAAAGGAACAAATGTTATCTTCATAGCAGATGAATATTGTTCAAAAATAACATCTAATTTAAAAAAATTAATGACTCTAACTTCTTAATGTTTTCATAATATTTATTTTAAAATGTATAGTGTTCATTTAGGAAACACTCTCTTATGATGGAGAAATGTTTATCTGTGGTTTAGAAGTTCTTTATGTTTATTCAATTTCTTTTTATTCTGTTAAAATAAAATTAAAATGTATCTATTACTTTTGCACCAACCTAATTTTTTTAATAGTATGCTAAACGCAATGTGGTATCTTGAATTGGATCATGGAACATAAAAAAGGACATCAGTGAAAAAACTAGTAAAATCTAAATGAAATCTATAGTTAATAGCAAATTAAGTAGCTGTGACAAATGTACCATGGTAATATAAGATGTTCATATTAGGAAAGCCCAGGTGAGGAGTAGTTGGGATCTTTCTATACTATCTTTGCAACTTTTCAGTAAATCTAAATTAATTCCAATATAGAAAGTCTCTTACAAAATAGTATGTGTCATATTTACCTATCCTTTTATCTAAATCTTTGTGAAAAATGATGCCTAGGATCATGTTTTTCAAAATTTTACAGTGGCTATTTCTGGGTAGTTGGCTTCAGGGTGATTCGTTGCTTTTGCCTTGTATACTTTTTGTATTGATGGAAGTTAACAACAACTGATTATCATGTTTATTACTAATATGGTCTGGCTGTGTACCCACCCAAATCTCACCTTGAATTATAGTAATCCCCATGTGTCAAGGGTGGGGCCAGGTGGAGATGATTGAATTATGGGGGCAGTTTCCCCCCCATACTGTTCTCATGGTAGTGAATAAGTCTCACGAGATCTGATGATTTTATAAATGGGAGTTCCCCTGCACAAGCTCTCTTGCCTGCCACCATGTAAGATGTTACTTTGTTCCTCCTTTGCCTTTTGCCATGATTGTGAGGCCCCCACAAGCCATGTGGAACTGTGAGTCTGTTAAACCTCTTTCCTTTATAAATTACCCAGTATCGGGTATGTCTTTATTAGCAGCGTGAGAATGGAGTAATCAATTACCAACAATATTATTCTAAATTTTAACAAAACAAATACAATGGTGAATACAGATGAATATTAACATGAGGAATACTTACAATATAACATTTAAAAGCAGAGACAAAAACTAAAGAACATAGTATAATTTTATTTTCAAAAGTATATGAAAAAATGACTGCAAGGAGCTACATTAAATTATTGCTGGTGTTTGTCTCTGGATTAATAGCTTTTATTTTCTTCTTTATGCATTTACAATTTTGTATAAGCAATGAGTATACATTTATAATAACTGAAAAATAAACATTACAGTTTTACTGTTATCCAGTGAAGTTGGGTTGGCACTTGGCAAGTCAACTGCAAAAGTTAATTAAGGCAGTGAATCATAAAACGTGATATATACATACCTTAAAGATTTAATTTTAACTTAAAACATATGGATGTTCATTCACGTACCACTCTTTTGATGTTGAGCCAAGGCCCTTTCTTTGTGCCGGGGTCTGATCTGAGTTCTAAGCAGTCTTTCTTTCAAAACCACCCATAATGCATCATCCAGAAGTTTCCATTTTGGTTTCTGTAAGGCAGAATGAGATCTTTAAGATGCTGATAAAGCAATTTTTCTTACATTTTTACTCTCTTCTCATCTTTTATGTGTCCTTTACATATACTCTGATAGTAATTTATTGAAGCACTTTGTCATTATCAAATAGTTCATCAGTTTACATAATATTTATGTAAATAATAAGAATATAATATTTGCATTACAGGTGCTAGACCAGCGAACAGAAATAGGTTTGGGGAGACACCTGGCTGACTCTTGCTCATCACAACTGGTGGGAATAGAAGTGTCTGGGCTTGAGAGAGAGTAGTTGTCGCCATAAGCACTTGACATGCTTTGGGCATCAGTCAGAAGGTTTTACTGAGGAAATAGAGAACCTTACTTAACGAGTTCATGAAGTTGAGGAAGGTTAAGAGAGCTCCTGTACAAAAACATAAAAATGGCAGACTCCATTATGTCTTGCTACCTTACATGTAGCTGGAGGAGGTTACCATCAAATTTTTTCTCATCTGGTATTCTCTCCACTTCACACTTGATAACTGTGATACCTTTTTAGGGTTCCTTTAATGTATGTAAAACGCTGATGAATGACAAACGGGACATCAGTGCCTTTTCTAGTTGATCCCCACTATAAGCTGGTAATGGTACTTCCATTGTACAGATGGGGAAACTGAGTCACAGAAAAGTGCAACCTAGACCTATATCTGACTTGAAGTGCACTGCTCTAACCATCTACCATCGTGGCCTTCTTTGGTGGTATGGGGTTAATGATTAAACTAGAATGTGAACGTATACAAAGAAGGTACTTTTAAAATTGTCTTTCACATTGTCAGTATAGAACAGCTTTTCTCCAATAATATCTCATAACATTTCCATATTTTTCTAAGTCTTAAAATTATCAGCTATACAGAAATAGTGTGCGTGTCATGCCATCTTTCTCTGTCCTATATATTTAGAATAATTCATCTCCATCTTTCTATTCGGGGCCTGTCCTACAGAATCCCTGTTCTCTTTAGGACTATCCACATACCACATAGTCCTCAATTTCACAAATACTATTTATAGTTCTAACTTATATTATCAGCTTGAAATGTGCAGTGGAAGTGCCTGTCCCCTTTGTTAAACACCATATCAGCTACCCAAGATTTTCCTAGATTTGTGGCTCTGATCTCCTTGGCATCACAAGTTTCATCTTTTTTTAATCACTCTTACCAGTTTATGCCAATTTTCAAAGATTTCTTCCTCCACATTATTTCTTCATATTATTTCTTCTTGTTACAGCTAAGCTCCTCCAAGGAGTTGTCCAAATTTGCTCTCTGCTCCCTCATTTTGTCTTCTTTCACTCCCAGCTTTCTGCTTCTTCTGAAGAATGCCAACGGCCACCATCTTCCCAAATGCAATGCCTGTCTATTCTCATCTTTCTCCACCTCTCAGGAGCAAGCTGTTGACACATTTGACTACACCTTCCTTCTTGAAACCCTCTATTCTCTATAATTCTTAAGTATCGTATTTTCCAAGCTTTCATCCCACCTCACTGAACCTCCCTTGATTCCCTCCCTGGCTTCTCTTCTGTTCAATCTCTAAATGCTGAAGATTCCAAGGTTCTGTTATACACCCTAAGTTGATCTCATCCAGTCCACTGGCTTTAAATACAATCTATATACTGATAATTCTTCCATTTATTTCTTCTGCTCCTTCCTTTCCCATGAACTTTAGATACATTTAAATCCCACTTGGTAGCTCCACTTGTATGTATAACAGCATCTCATACATAACATATACAAAATAAACTCTTCATTACTCCCAGGCAGTCTGTTCACCATCCCATGACTTGCCCAGAAGGTAAATGATGCCACAATTCACAAGTAGTTCAAGTAAAAACAATCTAGATGACATCTTCGATTTATATTTTTATCTCACACCCAATCACATTCAGTTCATCAGCAAATTCTATCACCTCCACCTCAGAAATGTTCAATGAACCCCTACCTCTCCCAATCCGTGCTGCTATCCTCTGGTCCAGGTCCATATCATCTCCTTCCCAATGTGGTGTGGGGTAAAACCTAAATTTAAGGCCCAAATTTTGCCATCTGTTAAAACTGGGAGGGTCTAAAATGGCCTGATCCCAAGCTCCCCTCCTTCTACTGCGGATAAGACCCACTACCAAAATAACCTCTGTATCCAGGGACCAACTAGCTCCTGCCTATTCCTGAGTAGCAGGTTTCAGTTTGCTGCCAACCTGCAGAATTATTCAGACAAACCAATGACATCTTTCTGCAGGTCACCCCACCCACTTGCTACTATACAGCTGTTGGATATTCACTCTGTTCCCAAGTGCAAGCCCCGGGCAGCCCTGCATGGTATGTGGTGCCCCCCTGTCCCAGGCTGTGAATATGTGTGACTAATAAAATGCCATCTCACCTGCCCAGGGCCCAGTGTCACGTAGCTGCCTATCTCCATCATCCTCAGGTGGGAATCCCTCCCTTGCCAACAGTGAGCTTACAACACCTGGCTGCCACTGAAGTCTGATTCAAATGGTTTCTTCTCTGAGAGGTCTCCTTGGCTCCCACTATCCCACGGTCCTCTCTCATTTCTACTTGGCACTTGTCACTATCTGTATTATCTTATTTATTTTTGTTTGTGCGTGTTTAGTCTCTGGCACCTCCTACTAGAATGTGAGTGCCACATCCAACATTAGTTAATCCCTGAGAGCCACTTTTAGATGTATCCTGTGGATAGCCACTGCTTCCCACCACCTAGCCCTCATCGGAGCCCAAGCTAGCAGCACCCCTCACCCGGATGATTGCGCTTACCTCCTCGCTGCTCTCTCTGCTTCCACTGCTGCCCCCTTCTCTCCTCATGGTATCCAGAGGGACCTTGTAAAAGTATGAGTTAGATCAAGCCGCTCCTCTACTCAACATCTCCTGCCCCTGCCTCATGCTCCCTTATGCAGAGTCAATACCCACGTCCTTATCATCACTCACCAGTTCTTGGTCTGGTTTCGCACCTTCCTGCCCTCATCTTCTGCCATCTCCCCTTTACCACTGTGCTCCAGGCACCCTGGTTTGCTTGCAGATCAGAGCTTTGTACTTTGCTTTTGCTCTATCCAGAAGAATCTTGGCCCCGATATCCACAAGAGTCCCACACTTCCTTCTGTTTAAACATCATGCATTAGAGAAGCCTGTGATTCACACACCCTTCCCTCTCCATCCTGGTATCCTACTTTCCTCTTCTTAGCATTTCCATCTCTTTTCTTTTCTTTTTCTGATTTTTTTATTCTCTGTCTACCCTGCTAGATTGCAGGGAGGAAGAGGGATCCTCTTTGACGCACTGCTGTGTCCCCAGCATCCAGCTCCTATGTTAGGATCTTGAAATATATTTGTTTAATTAATAAGTTTGTGTCATGCTTACCACTGTATCTTTAGAGCCTCAAACAGTATATGGCACACAATAATAATATTAAAAGTGATTTTAAAATAACAGACAGAGCTTAAAAACATATCTAGCACTGACTGTGTGCCAGGTACTGTTCTCAGCTCTTGAGATATACTATTATTTAGTCCTCCCAACAACTATGTAGGGCAGGTACTATTCCTATTCACAGATTGGGAAAGTGAGGGACGAAGAATTCAAGTAACTTGCTCAAAGTCACATGCATAGTAAGTAAAGCCATCAGGATTCAAAACCAGGAGGTCTAACTTCAGACTATGTGCTGTCAACCACTTTAAATAAATAAACAATTCATGAAATTGTCGTCAAAAATTTCTCCTTGTGACATCCTCCTTCAACCCAACAGGGCACGAGGACACGACAGCTGTTGCCTATGTTAGCAGCTCTTTACTAGTATAGTCAGAGAAAGCATTAACCAATACTACATTATATAAAAAGCACTACCTAAAACACCAATAAATATCACACTAGGGCATGAGAAAAAATGTTAAGGAAAGATTATTTATTTTAGTTGCTTACTTAATCTCTGAAGGGTTAAAAGCCACTGATATCCAAAAAGGAAACTTCTATATTCTAATTTATGCCTATCTATGTCTCAACTGTCAGTAGGAATGCAGAAGGTCAACTCAGGCTGCACCAATAGGTGTTTCATAAGCTAAATGGTGATAAAGAATTAGATCAGCCAAAAAGCCAACCTAGAAATGGAAATGAATACGCACTTTCAGCAGGCCATTCCTCACAGGATATAAATTAGAACCACTCCAAGATATAGTAGGTGTTCACTCAAGTTTCTCTGTGGGTTTTCATAGCCCTTAGACTATTGCGTTTGAAGTGAAAGTTAATAAAAGTCCAGAAACAAATTTGAAAAGGTATTGGTACCAAGAGATTAATTCAAGAGTTTTTAGAGGAAGTACCCTCCACCTTGAATGACTTTGGAGTGAAAGAGGAACGACGTTGCACATATGGTCTTCAGGAATGCCCTAATGCAGAGTGAGAGGCATGGGCTCTTGTAGCCCATCACCTTCTCCCGCAGGAGGAAAAAAGCTGCGCTCTGTTATTGGCTTTTGGCAGCAGGTAAAACAGTTTAAGTGTCCCTTCCACAACCATGAGGCTCTGCGACCTGCAGTCCATCTGGAAAATCTATTTTTCAAACGCGATCAGGCTCACAAAGGTAAGAGGCAGAAAGCAACTATTTTGACCTCAAAGTCCTTACGAGTATCAGCAGGTTTTGTCAACAGAGACCAAACACAGTGAAGAGTGAAGACAGTTGCTAAGATCATTCAAGTCCAACACGCCTCCCTGAATTCTGACCAAAACAGACCCCTGCAGATGAAAATGTTGCTCGTAAGGAAAAAAAAAAAGTTGACTAGAATAATTCACACCATCTACATCAGTTGACCTCACCAGAAACTCTAGGGAAAACGGCCTCGGGGATCATGATCTAGGGACCTAAAGGTTACAAGAATTGCATTGCTGAGTGGTTGACTGGAACCTAATGGAAATGGCTGACACCCCACAGGGAACTTCACCATGAGTAAGGTCAACTTTAAAATTGAATCAGGTTGGAAGAGTCACGTTATGCCTTGGAGCCAGGTAGATATCCCTGCCTAGCAAATGAAGCTTCAATGAGAGGCAAAACTCCACAATTTTCACTTCATTCTTTTCCAATATATAGCTAAAGTGCCAACATAACATGACATTTAAACCATACAAAACAATATTAAGGGAACACAAATGCAGCACAGCAAGTATTTTTCAAAGGGGGCTACTAAGAGGCTGAGCTTGGAGATTTAGAGTCAAGTTGATTTATAGTTACCTAATTATAGATAGGAAGCCTGATCACCATTTCTTGGGCGCCTAACTTGCTATCTTCATAGATTGAGGGAATTCACCAATGGAACTCTCGAGGTGCCTGGTGGGCAATCAGTAAAGGCCTGGGGAATTTTACCCACATTTAAGATAAAGTGAAACAAATCCAGAACATGGATGATGAGATGGTTCTAAGTTTAACCTCAGGGTGACATTCTGAAATTGTTATGTAGGAGCTCAGAGTTTAGATTCTATGCTAAATAACCTCTGTGAACACCAGAGAGAAGAGGGCTTGCTCAGCTGGTCTTTCCAAGGATCCAGGAAGCGCCTGTTCCCACCAAGGCTGCTACATTTGGTATTATGTGATGGGGGCAGCCACGTGGAGTCTGGGACTGGCAGAAACACTGAGGAAAGCCCAGCTGGGCAGATGTATCTGAAGCACCATGCCACATCTCCTTGGTCTACCCACTTCGAAGACAACTGGAGTGGACACTCACACCCCTACTGTGGGGTGTCCCGTGTCAAGTGTGCAACCTGTACCAGGCATGAGCAGGTACAGCCCAGAAGTACAGGGACTTAATGTCCCCAGGAGCAACCCTCCACCAATGGGAGACAAAGATCTGTAGATAAATGTCCTAGCCTCTCCCATCTTCCATTTTGGACAGTTCTGTAGAAATTCTGAATTCTTTGTGGTTCCTCAGAGGTGCCCCAGCAGGGCTGAGCCCCAGTTGCTCATGTGTTCAGCTCATTACCCTAGCACGTGGTGGCTTTTCTTCCTGCCTTGTCCCTTTCCCTCTCCCTTGCTTCTGCCTCTTGGGAATCTCTTCCCAAATAAACTATTTGCTCCCAAGTTATTGTCTCAAGCTCTGCTTTCAAGGAAACTCAAACGGTATATTAGCCAGTAGAAGGAAAGTGGGAAAACAGATACAAGCGCATACACTCAAACACACACATGCACTCACACACATACACATACATATATGTACTCTCACACACACACCCCCACACATTCACACACACAAGCACTCACACACACACACATACACTCTCACACACAGGCACTTACACACACTAACACTCACACACACATTCACGATCCCCTGGGCCCAGCAGCAACTGCCTCTGAACATTTCCATCATTTGAGCCACCCAATCCCCTTCCCTTTTCCTGTTCTACTGAAGGCAGCCAGCATCAAGTTTCTCACCACTTTGCAGCTAAAGAAACCCCAAAGAAGACAAGTGTTTGGACATCTCAAATGAATCATAACAATGACACTTCCCCCCTTGCTCCTCAGTTGGCAAGCGCTTTTATAACTAGCGCTCAGCATGATGCCTAGCACATAGTAAGCACAAATAACATTCACTAAAGAACTCATTCTCTAATGCCTGCTCTTACCTCTCCCTGTTGAGAAGAGGTGAGAGGAGGGCCTGGTATTTTTATACATGGTATGGTGAGGGTTCACACTTAGCTGGTGCA
This sequence comes from Macaca thibetana thibetana, assembly GCF_024542745.1. Classification (NCBI taxonomy): domain Eukaryota; kingdom Metazoa; phylum Chordata; class Mammalia; order Primates; family Cercopithecidae; genus Macaca; species Macaca thibetana. The sequence goes on from NC_065586.1 coordinate 114,009,464, forward strand.
TACTGGTATGGCCATGCTGTACATAGTTGCTCCTCTGAGCCCCTGCATGTCCCCTGGCACCCTCTCCCAGTCTCTGGGCCACCAGAAATCCCCAGACCTCCCCGGGATCCGGGAAGTGAAGAAAGGTTAATACCCCAGCAGGGGCTCCAGGACAGCATCTGACCGGTCAGCCTGGTTTTGCTGACTGTATAATATTTTGAATATTACCCTTGCATAAGGCCTAATATTTTCACTCCCAATGCTTTTAAAATTAATCTTCATAAAGCTCTAAAGTAATGCAGCACGAACTCCTTAACACAAAAGAAACGCTTTTCCTCCAGACCTACCATACTGCTAAAAATGCAGAGGAAACAGCTTTCTAGATTGTCTCTGCATGAATATTAATAATAGTACAATCCGCCTGCAGATGTAGTCTTAGGCTTTTCATCTGGCCACATGATGCGCTGAGAAATCAACTGATCTGCAAAACTTTTCCCTCCTTCCTTAATACAGCTCCTTCCGTGAATGGCCATGTGTGATCCTTTCAGATTGTCTTTACCCCCACAGCTGGTGTTGTTCAATGGATTTTTTTGGCACAAAGAGGAACTCCCATCTGTATCCCAAGTCCAAAATAATCAAGAGGTTTTAGAGTTTATTTTTTCATGCATTTTTCTTCCTTCATCTTCTTTAATTTTCATAGATTAGGTATTTTTCAACTTTAAAAACCAGGTCTAATTGCAGGCTCTTTGGAGGAATCACAGTGTACAGTTTGTTTTTTCCAAACAGTCTGGGGAAATTTCATGTACGGCTTCAGAGTCGAGTGATCCCACTCACTTATCACCTGGGTAGAATTCTACAACAGGTGTGCTGAGGGATGCAGGAAAACACATAGAGAACATGTTCCACAGGTGTTGGTAGAAAACCTCCAGATGATTCAGAAAAAGACAGCCCATGTGGATAACCCTCCATGGCCAAGATACAGGAAAATACAGAATAAGAATGGCTTAATTTTAGACATTTCAGTTTAAGAAAGAACTAGGTCCAGCCATCAAGTGTAGATGAACTTGCTAAGAAAACAAAACAAACAAACAAAAAAACGAAAACAAAAAAACATTCTGCAGGATATTTGGCAGGAAGTAGGGTATTGGGAGAGAGAGAGAACAGGAAATTGGGATTACGTTGAAATCAATCTCAGTTTCAGATGCAGGCCAGGCGAAGTGGCTCATGCCTGTAATCCTAGCACTTTGAGAGGCAGACGCAGGCAGGTTGCTTGAGCCCAGGAGTTCAAGACCAGCCTGGGCAACATGGTGAAACCCCGTCTCCAAAACAAACAAACAACAAAAAATACCCTGTCAGATTCAATTACCTATTGATAATTACATGATTGCTGACTTTGGTTCTTCTCTATCTACCATTATCCTTCCCCTTCAAAAGAATCTTTCCTTTCTACAACCCTGTATTGTTTTCCTGTAACTATTGTAATGAATTATCACAAACTTGGTGATTTAAAACATCAGAAATGTCTTCTTTTCTGGTTCTGGAGCCAGAAGTCCCAATCAATATCTTCAGGCCAAAACAAGGTGTCAACAAGGCCACACCCTCTTCAGTGGCTCATGGGAAGAGTTCATTCCTCGCCTCTTTCAACTTACGGTGGCTGCTGGTGTTCTTTGGCTTATGATAACATCACTTGACCTTCTGCCTCTGAGGTCACAATGCCTTTTCCTCTTCTGCTTGAAATCTCCCTCTGCCTCCCTTTTATAAGGACATTTGTGATTGCATTTATTTCTCATCTAGATAATCCAGGGTAAAATCTTCATTCAAGATCCTCAATGGAATCACATCCTCAAAGTTTTGCCATGTAATGTAACAGTCATAAGTTTTAGGGATTAGAACATGGACATCTCTGGCAGGGCATGATTCAGCTTATCATAGACCCTATGATGGAAGCTGTGGGTTCCACCACAGGGAACCTCCCCCCCAACCCTCTGTACATGACAGTGGTGTCCCTGCAAGTGCTTAAGATTCTCCATGTGGTGTTGGCCCTCAGCTGCCGCCAGAATCAGGTCAGAGGACCAGGGAGTTAGTGCAAAGGCATATACTTAGTTCTGGCAAAGGCATATAGAAATTGGAAGATAAATATCCCAGTTCACATAGATCAGCTCAGAGATATTCTGTACCATCTCTCGGAGTTCTTTTTTGGGGTAGAGCTCTGGCTGCCCACCATGGTAGCCTGCTTGGTGATGCACGTTAATTGCTTCCTCTCCTTCCTGGACTTTCTTGTCCCTTGGCCATGTTTCCAAGGATGGACTCCCACATAAACTACTTACAGTGAAAGCCTGTCTCAAGATCTCCTCCTGGAGGAAACCAACCTCAGACACAGCTCATGTTCTTACCTTCTGATTCAACCCCATTTTCAGGCAGCATGGGTTGTACACACCCCTTCACGGCAAGGGCCATAGCTAATTTACCTTTCCATTGCCAGGGTCTGCTGAAATGAATTAAGGAAAGGGCAAAACCAAAAGATGACTCTGAGAACCACATGGTTTAGGGCCTCTGGAGTCATGTGACTCGGCCCCTGAAAGTCAGACCTAGTCTAGGGGGATAAGAGGTTGAAGATCAAACTCTTTGCCGGCAAGATCCTAAAAAAGGAATTTTCCTATTCAGAGCCAGGGTGCTGTTCCCAAATTCCTTTCATGTTGGAGGATTTTACTGTTCCTTCTGAATGCAGACCATGATAGTGTTAATCTCCTATAAATAGAAAACAGCCCCAAAATGTATAATAATTGCATACACCACTCCTTTTGTCAACTTTTTGATTTAGCACGAGTTGCTGCAGAGCTGGGTTTTATTGTATTATGATACGACAGTAATCTTTGCTGAGGCTTTCACTTTATTTTGTTACATTTATCTAGCGCGCCAGATTCACACTCCCACAGTAACCATATGGGGAAAAGCCACAAAAGCTGTTAAGTACATTTAATTACTGTTTTGATGAGCTCATATTTTAATTATGTTTATTGATTCTGTGTATATTGAAATAGTTTTAGCATTTCCAGAAGAAAAAAAAAAAGGAATCAATATGCAGCAATTACTGAACATTTTATGATTGTGTGTGTAATTAAAACTTTCATAAACTATTTTTGAAGCACATTTCCCCCTAATCCTATAGCAGTGATTAACTGGGTTTCTTACTGTGCTTAGGTAAGCTTTGGTTTTTCTTCTATGTAGAAGGAAAATAGGGATCAGTACAAAATATGTTTATAGTCAAATATTTCTGGCTTAAAATGTCTGCCTTCCAAAACAGCAGAAAGCACATATTGTACCTTACACGATTTGCTAAAACACCGCTAACAATGATAAAACACAATTTTAAACTTCCTAACAATTCGGTGTTGCCAACTCAAAGATTAGTCCAACTGTCAGCCATACATATGTTGTTGCTAAGTGACAGATTAAAAAACAAAAAACCGCAACCGTCCAGTGTCTGCCTCTATCCTTTTCTCATACCATTGATATTTTCACAGTTCTTGGGGAATTTTTACTTAAAAAAAAATAAATAAAACTACCTAAGCCCCACCTTGTTCAGAGAATTAAATTACTGCCATTTTCATCTTCTGCATTTCATTATTCTCTGTCTGTCCAGGAGAAAACAAAGCCAAAATAGGTTGCTGTCTCTTCAGGGGGTGATGCCAGCCGGTCTGTTCCGGGAACAAGTACTTCAAGCAAAACCGATTCACCTGGGTCTGTGTTTCTAAAAGCACCATTCCCCAAACCCCTTCATCAGCATCACCAGCAGCTTTTGGAAACCCAGAAATTCTCGGGTCCCACCTTGGCCTCTGAATCTCTAGAGAGAGCCACGGGAATCTGAGTTAGAAATATGATTTCCAGGTCTCATGCACACTAACGTTTATGAGACATTGAGGGCGTTCCAAAAGGCTTCTCCCACTCCCCTCAGTTTTCTCATTCTAAAGTGGATCCTTCACAGTTTGTTCCAGAAAAAATCATGGCTTGGAGCTTGCAGGCACTACCTGCAGACAAATTGTTCCCTAACACGGTCTAGGTGGGCAGCTGCATTCCCCTGAATGGGGGCAACCTGTGTCTACCCACTCTCTCGAACAGCAAACAGCAGGGAGCTGCCCTCAGCAAGTGCACAGGATGCCTGTTCTCAAGAAACTCGCCTCAGGAAAGAATTGTTTGAGATCCAAACTTACCAAAAGCCTGATTGAGAGGAATGTATTAGCTTCCTGACACTGCTGTAACAGATTACTACCAACTGGTGGTCTAAAACCACAGAAATCTATTCTCTCGCAGTTCTGGAGGTCAGAAGTCTACCGACAAGGTGTTGGCAGGGTTAATTCCGCTGGGAAGCTCTGAGAGAGAGGCTGTTCCATGCTTCTTTCTTAGCTAGTGGTGGTTACTGGTGATCCTTGGCGTTCTCTGACTTCTAGATGCATCACTAGAATCTGTGCGTCCATCGCCACGTGTTTTTCTCCCTGTGTGTCTGTGTCTCTGTGCCAAAATTTACCTCTCCTTATAAAGACACCAGTGATCAACTAAAGCCAAATGTAACCTAGTGTGACTTTGTATTAGCCAATGGGGGTTTCCCAGCAAAACAGACTAATAGGCTCTCTCTCTGTATGTAGAGTCTATTATAATATATATATAATATATATAATCTAATATATATTAGTTTATGTTATATATAGTTTATATATCAGTCTAATATATATTAATCTATATTATAGTCTAATATATAAGTCTACATATAAAATATATAGACTATAATAGACTAATATATAGACGTATATATTATATATAATTATACTCATATATATTAGTTTGTATATGTTATATATAACTATATACTATATATAGTTTAAAATATATACTAGACTACATATATAGCCTATATGTAGGCGCATATATATAAAATTATATAATAGATACAAACTAATGGACTAGCATATATATCTCTCTATATATATCTATAGCCTATTAATCTCTATATATAGATGTATATATTAGTCTATATATAATATGACTATTATATAATAGACTGTAGACTAATATATATTATGTATAGACATATATGTGTGTGTGTGTGGGTGTGTGTGTATATATGTATGTGTGTGTGTGTATATATATATTTTATATATATATATACACGCACACACCCCAATAGGCTATTTATGTTGGTCTCCTGCAGGGCATTATTCAGCCTACCACAGACCCTATGGTGGGAGCTGTGGGTTTCCCATCGTAACCTCAGACCCATCATTTTAGTACATGTCAACTGTGTCCCCTACATATATAGCCTATTGGTCTCTCTCTCTATATATATGTATAAATCTATACATACACAGCCTGTCTGTCTTTATATATATATAGCGCACACACACACATACACACACACACAAAATGAGGAATAGGCTTACATGATTATGGAGACTGAGAGGTTCCAAGATCTGCAGTCAGCAAGTTGGAGACTGAGGAGAGCTGGTGGTGGAGAGCCAGTCTGAATCCAAAGGCCTGAGAAACAGGTGTGCCAATGGTAAAAGTAAGTCATGCTATACGGGCAGGAGAAGCCCAAGCAGTCAGGCAAAGAAACATAATTCAAACCTCCCACTGCCTTTTCATTCCATTTAGGCCCTCAATGAGTTTCCTGACACCCACCTAAATTGAGGAGGGCCATCTGCCTTACTTAGTCCATCTATTTAAATGCTAATCTTTTCCAGAAACACTCTCACAGACACACCTAGAAATAATGTTTAACTAGCTATCTGGGCATCCTGCGGCCCAGTCAAGTTAACACATAACGTTAATAATCGCAAACTTCATCTTGATTACATCTGCAAAGATCTTACTGCCAAACAACATCCCATTCACAGGTGCTGGGGGCTAGGACTTGACCATATTTTGAGAGGGACTACAGTGTAACCCACAGCAATGAGAAATGTTCATGGAGGGCTATTTGAAGAAATGTCTTCTGCCCATTCTCCTCAAGTCTCAAATAGTTCATATTTTGTCTTTAGGTTCAGCAAGACCATCAAAAGCTGCATCCCCAGGCCTTCTTGCTTTGGATCCTCCCAGAAAGGCTTTCCTGAGAAAGGGATTTCGATCAGTTTCAACTGATTCTTGCTGAGGGGTGCTGAAGTGGAGGAGTGTTACTCCGAGTGTGGCCCACAGATGGATGTCATTCCTCAAACTGCATGTTCACCAGTCCCCAAAGATGAGGATCCTTCACCAAAGTGGGTTGAGAAGTGCTACTGCAAAGGACACCAGCAACATTACTCTGGTCCCTTGTGAAGCTCCTTGAAAGACATTTATTTTGCTGTTAAGTACTAGTTAAGTCCTTCCCAGTTAAGAAAACTATGTTTATTGCTCTTCAACAACTGACCATGTCTCCCTTTTCTATCTGACTCTAAGAATCTTAATTATATAATAATGTAGCCCAAGCCAGTAATTAATTTAAGAGACTGAGTCTGGGCAGGGGGAATGTTGGAGGCCTGGAGACTCTATGACACTAGGAAGCATATAACCTATCTCAAGACGTTTATACCTACATTTAAAAAATATGTATTCATTCACGCCTGTAATCCCAGCACTTTGGGAGACGAAGGCGGGCAGATCACGAGGTCAGGAGATAGAGACCATCCTGGCTAACATGGTGAAACCCCATCTCTACTAAAAATACAAAAATATTGGCTGGCATGGTGGTGGGCACCTGTATAGTCCCAGCTACTCGGGAGGCTGAGGCAAGAGAATGGCGTGAACCTGGAAGGCAGAGCTTGCAGTGAACTGAGATCTCACCACTGCACTCCAGCCTGGGCAACAGAACGAGACTCTGTTTCGAAAAAAAAAAAAAAAAAGTACTCATTATGGAAATTTTCAAACATATATAAAAACAGAGAGGTGGAATGAACCTTCATAAACTTGTCATTTGGATTCAGAAATTGTCAACATTTTGTTAATCTTATTTACCTACCCCACTTTGTTTTTAATTTTATATATTTTAAAACATATTTTATTTTATATATTTAAAAATACATCTCAGATGTTTTGTGGTTTTACTGGCACATATATCATTATCATACTTATGAGAATTAACGATAATTCTTAATATCCTCTAATATTTGATCCACATTCAAATCTTCCAAATTCAAAACCAATGTTAGTTTTGCAGTTGGACTAAACAAGGCCTACACATTGCATTTATTAGTTACACCTCTTCATTTGCTTTTGTCCTATAACAGTCTCTCCTCTCACTGGATTGTAAAACAGGATAAAAAACTTTTAAAAAACACGATGTGGGCCAAACAAAATGCCACTTCAGCTGAGTTTGCTTATGTGCTGCCATTTTGAAATCTCTTGTGGGGCCCAGATATTTGCATTCAATTTTCCTCCCTGAGTTTGACTTCCTCCTTTAATTTCCATTTTCCCTGGATCTGATTTTTTAATTTGATTTTGAGGTTACCAGTTCATTCTATGTGTTTTTGCCATAAGCTCTCAAATCCTTGACAGGATGATTTGGGTTATAAGTAAGTTGAATTACAGTTATGCACTGCATAATTAGGTTTTGGTTGTTAGGGACTGATACACAACGGTGTATCAGTAAGATTATAATGAAGTTGAAAAATTCAACATCATAGCCATTAAAATGTCATAGCACAATCATTTAGAAATAAACAAATTTAGTGTAACCTAAGTTCACATGTTTATAAAGGCTATGGTAGTGTAGGGTCATGTCCTAGGCCTTCGCATTCACTCACCACTCACTCCCTGACTCACCTAAAGCAACTTACCGGTCCTGCAAGTGTCATTCATGTAAGTACCCTATACAGGTGTACTGTTTCTTATCTTGTATAGGTATTTGAACTATACCTGTTCTATGGTTATATTTATTTAAATAACAAAGATATACCCTGACATGCTTGTGTTCCAATTGCCCATAGTATTTAGTGCAGTACCATGCTATACAGGCTTGTAGCCTAGGAGCAATAAGCCAGATCATATAACCTAGGTGAGTGGTAGGCTAATCCATCTGGGTTTGTGTAAGGGCACTCTTTAATGTTTGCACAAGAACAAAATCTCCTAATGATGCATTCATTAAAACGTATACTCATAATTAAGGAATACATGACTATACATAATAAATACGTGTTTGACAATAGCCAAGATATAAAATTGACCTAACTATTCGTCAACAGATGAATAGATAAAGAAAATGTGGTAGATATATACAATGGAATTCTATTTAGTCATAAAAAAGAAGAAAATTCTGTCATTTGAGGCAACATAAATAAACCTGGAGAACATTATGTTAAGTGAAATACGCCAGGCACAGAAAGACCAGTATTGCATGTTCCCACTCATATGTGGAAGCCAAAAAAGGTTGAACTCATAGAAGTAGAGAGTAGAATAGTGGTTTCTAGAGACAGGGAAGGGTTGAGGGAGGAGGGATAGCCGAGGGTGGGTTAGCAAATACCAAGTACAGCTAGGCAGGAGGAATAAGTTCTAGCATTCTATAGCAGGATACGGTGATTACAGTTAACAACAATTTATGTATATTTTCAAATAGCTAGTAGAGCATATCTTGAATGTTCCCAGCATAAAGAAATAATAAATGTTTGAGGTGATGGATTTGCTAATTACCCTGATTTGATCTCTAATGCTGTATACATATATATCAAAATATCACACTGTACCCCATAAACATATACAATTACTATGTCAATTACAGATAATAATAAAAGCATAAATATAATAAATCTTTGAGATAACAAAGTTCCCAGGAAGCTGAGTCCCATTGTTTAAAAGTCATCCCTGGCTGGGCACAGTGGCTCACACCTGTGATCCCAGCACTTTAGGAGGCTGAGGCAGGAGTATCACCTGAGGTCAGAAGTTAAAGACCAGCCTGGCCAACATGATGAAACCCCATCTCTACTAAACATACAAAAATTAGCTGGGTGTGGTGGTGCGCCTGTAGTCCCAGCTACTTGGGAAGCTGAGGTGGGAGGATCTCGCTTGAGCCTGGGAGGGAGAGGTTGCAGTAAGCTGAGATCGCACCATTGTACTCTAGCCTGGGCGATAAAGCAATTCTCCATCTCAGAAAAAACAAACAAACAAAAAAACTCCCCTCAAGTGTTTAGCCTGCTGGTTCATCAAGTGCCAATCAGCTCTGATAGCTGACTTGCTTAAATCAGCTCACAGCATGAGGTGAAGCCCTTGGTCACTGTAAATCCCTCCAACTGAAAGGGAGGGCAGAGCCAAGGAAATGCCTCTTTTACCTTTTTGTTTTGTGATCAGTAAGAAGCAGCCCATCAGAGATAGTAAGCAGATTCTAGAGTTTGTCATTTATGCATGAATTCAGCGGTGTGTTTGACAGAAAATTCCAGTGAATCCAGCAGAGTTGGGGTAAGGAGTCGAGATCTCACTGGGTTTTCACAGTATTTATTGAAGATCTTCATAAAGTATTAAATTTAAAAAATACCAGAAAAAACAAAACAAGACTTTTCAGTAAGACTTCTCTGTCATTTCTTATTTTGAGGACTGGGAAATTTCCAAAGCAACTTAGAACATATTTGCTAAAAGATCTACAATGGTCGGGGAGGAAATTTTCCCTATGAAAAGAGTTATTGCACCCTTTCTCTTGGGATTCATATGTAACACATAGATGTATGACAATAGCTTAGGATTTATTCGAAAGGGAAGAACAATTAACACATGTGTTAGTTTGCTCTGGCTGTGTGCTCAGCATTATTCTAGGTTTTGTGGGAAATCAAAAATGTGCGAGGCAGTTTTTGCCATCCAATAATTAACAATCCAGATGGAAGTTGGAAACTCACACATGGAGAGCCTCGTATTGGCTGGCGGAATGAGTGGTTCCATAAGCAGCAGCATCTCAGGGGCTCTGTGGATGCACACCATGTGGTTTCGCTGCCTCTTGTCCCCACCCAAGTCCATCCCTGATAAGTGAAACAGTGGGCTCACCATACTGTAGGCCCCTCCTCTCCTCACAAGCCTTCAGGACGCCCTTCCTGTGCAGTCACTTCTCTCAGAATGAAATGCAAACTCTTCCCTTGACACTGAAAGTCCTCCTCCGTTTCATCCTTCTCTGTCTTTCCAGCAGGATCTCCTCCTTCCTCCCTCTGTCCCTCACACACACAGGCACGCACAGGTGCGCAAGCACACACACCACCACATTAGAAATTCCCTGAAACACCACCTCCAAGAATTCTCATATTTTTCCTTTTTGAATGGAGGATCAGTGTGGTATAGGAAACAAAATAAGCCTGGGTCCCCAAAAGTTCTGCATTTGAATTTTCACCATCTGTGGACTGTGTGACCTTGGGTAATTCATGTAGCCTCTATCAGCCTCAGTTTACTTATCTACAGAATGAAGATAAAAATCATGCCCACTCTCAGAGTTGATGAGATAGGACATTTGTAATGTAATTACTGTGTGGCTTCTTGCGGCCCTCAACTCAGTAGCTGATTTTCTAATCCTGGCCTAATTTGATTGACTCCCTATCCCTTCTGCCCCAAGGTTTAGGAGCACAGCTCGAGGAAATAAAAGAGAGACCCAGTCCTGAGCAGACCAGAGATGAGCACAGCAGGAGCTTAGGGAGCAAATGGAGACTGGAAGCCGAGACACTGGGGTCAGCACCAACAGAGCAAGATGGAGGAACTTCGTGCTGCAGCTTCCCGGCTTCCTGGTTCCTTCCCTGCCCTCGTCCTCCTTCCTTCACCCACCAATTCCAGGCCCTTTGATGGCTACCCAGAACAACCTCGCCCAGTAAACTACACTCTCTCAGGCCTTAACTGAGGCTGTGTTGACAGCCACTAAAGTTGCCACTTAACTCCAGCTCCTTAAAAGTCCGATTTCATAACAGGATGATGTGATCCCGGCAGCCTTTGCGAGGTGCAGCTGCCTGTGTGTAATCAGGCGCAGACCAGGGCAGTGTGCGTGGCAAGCATTCTGTTCCAAAGTTTCCTACAGTTTCTTGAATTCTATCAGTCTGAAAAGCGAAAGGAAACAGCACTGAAGGTCTTTAGGGTCAAGAAAACGGTGGGAGACGACAGGAGCTCCATCAAGAAATCAAATACCTGCTGAATTTATAATCCATATTTAATATGGATTAGAGTATTTCATCTCCGTGCTCAGAGGTGAAATATTCTAATAGCACAGGGACTAAATACTGCCCCTTCCAAAAAGAAAATCCACTCTGGTTCCTATGTATCTATGCATCACCGTGTATCCTAAACACAGCCAACACAGTATAAAGGCTAAACACGTGGACAACTTTCCTCTGTGATCTGGCTTCACGAACATCCTTTCTGGTAATGGCTAACACGCTTATGCTGAGACATAGAGGGCCTCCTTTAGAAATGATCAAAGCTGTGAGAAAGAGAATTCAGGTGAGCACAGGCACATGACTCTGGTGGGACGATGTGCTTGAACCTGGCCCTGTGGCAATAGAATTAGCTTTCGAAACAGAAGAGAACTACAGATCTTTGTGTAGTTCAGTCTTCTTGCTCCTTTCTGAGGACATTTTCATTCCACAGGGAATCTGGTCACCATGCTGGAAGTTGTCAGAGTGGGCTGATATCTCCCCAGCACACAAATGGCCAACAGCCTTCATAGTAATCCATTCTGCTCATGAGGAAGGAACCCAGGCTCCAGGGACTCTGTTCCTCTCACAAGTGATATTTTCCTATAATAAACACAGCAGCTGCCATTTATTAAGCACATGGTATGTGCCAAGCCCAATACTAAAAACCTTATGTCATGGTCATTAGGTCGAATGGCAGGACTGTTATATTATATATTATATTATAAGCAAAAACTGTCAGTATAAACTTTTTTTTTTTTTTTTTTTTTTTTTTTTGAGATGGAGTCTCGCTCTGTCGCCCAGGCTGGAGTGCAGTGATGCAGTCTCAGCTCACTGCAACCTCCATCTCCCGGGTTCAAACAATTCTCCTGCCTCAGCCTCCCGAGTAGCTGGGACTACAGGTACACGCCACCATGCCCAGCTGATTTTTGTATTTTTTTTAGTAGAGACGGGGTTTCACCATGTTGGCCAGGATGGTCTTAATCTCTTGACCTCGTGATCCGCCTGCCTTGGCCTCCCAAAGTGCTGGGATTACAGACATGAGCCACTGCACCCGGCCATCAGTGTTTTACAGATGAGAAAGCCAAGTTCATGGAGGTTAAGTAAAGAACACACAGAAAGAGAGGGAGTTGGGGATTCAAATCACACCGTCAGTTCCTTTGAATGGTTTAGTCTGAGAACAAGCATTCTCTTGCAGCCCATACCAGGCTTGGCTTCACCAACTGGAAACTTCCAGAAGAGGTCATATATCCACTAATAGGATGTATGAAGACTTCCAGCCCACCAGGCCATGGGAAAACTTGGTCGCCCAGTAAGTTCCATGAGTTCTATGTGTTCTCAAGAGCAGATCCACCCATGTCCCCCTGCCTGGCCCCCTGGCCCAGTACCTCGCCACTTCTGCTACTGCACACTGGGCATGGCTGCCTGATACGGCTTGGCTGTGTCCCCACCCAAATCTCATCTTGAATTGTAGCTCCCATAATTCCCACGTATTGTAGGAGAGACCCAGTGGGAGACAATTGAATCATAGGTGCGGTTTCCCCATACTATTCTCATGGTAGCGAATAAGTCTCATGAGAACTGATGGTTTGATAACGGGTTTCCCCTTTTGCTTGATTCTTGCTTTCTCTCTTGCCTGCCACTGTGTAAGACATCCCTTGCTTCTCTACCATGATTGTGAGGCCTCCCCAGACATATGAAACTGTGAGTCAATTAAACCTCTTTCCTTTGTAAATTACCCAGCCTTGGCAGCGTGAAAACAGACTAATACACTGCCTCTGCCAGTGACTTCTCCTAACACCAGCACTGTGGCCTGGGGAGGGTTGCCTGCCCTCTTCACTCTTCTGCCCCAAGTGTGAACCAGGCTATACTGATTTGCTAGGACTGCTAGACCGAAGATTAGGTGGTTTAAACAACTCAAGTGTGTCTTCTCACAATTCTGAGGGCCAGGAGTCTGGCCTCAAGGTGTCAGCAGGGTTGGTTTCCCTTGAGGCCTCTTTCCTTGACTTGTAGGTGGCTGCCTTCTTGCTTAGTCCTCTGGTCTTCATTCTGCATGTCTGTGTCCTAATCTCCACTTTTTACAAGGACGCCAGGCATGTTAGGTTGGGGCGTACCCTAATGACCTCATTTTAACTGAATTACTTCCTTAAAGCACCTATTTTCAAATAAAGGCACATTCTGGGTGCTGGAGGTTAGGACTTCAATATATGAATTGGTGCGGGACACAAGGCAGCACATAACACAAGCCCTTCTTTTAATTTTCACAGCAGAACTGCTACCATTGCACACTTTTTAAGAGGGCTTTACTAATCGTTTGGAGAATATGGAAGAAAGCACCGCTACAACTACTTCTGCACAGAGGTGCTCTCAAAAGTTGCAAGTCTAGACCAAATCCCCTGGCCACTTGAAAGGACATTAGCTTGCTTAACACCCACCGTGGTCGGGTGTGGTGGCTCATGCCTGTAATCCCAGCACTTTGGGAGGTCGAGATGGGCAGATTACCTGAGGCTGGGAGTTCACGACCATCCTTGCCAACATGGTGAAACCCTGTTTCTACTAAAAATACAAAAATTAGCCGGACTTGGTGGTGGGCACCTCTAATCCCAGCTACTTGGGGGCTGAAGCAGGAGAATTGCTTGAACCCGGGAGGCTGAGGTTGCAGTGAGCCGAGACTGTGCCATTGCACTCCAGCCTGGGCAACAGAGCAAGACTCCATCTCAAAAAACAAACAGACGAAAAACACCCAACCTGTCTATACTTGGCAGTGACCAACCACTCTCTTATGCCATTGAAATCAAAATTACTTCTGCACCTCAGAGTCCAGTCCCAACCAGGGAGGTCCAGAGAAAGAAAGAAGTTTTTCTGACTCTTAGCTCTTGGTCTCACCTCTCCAGTCTTCCTTCCTCTTCCCGGAGTAGCTCCTTCCAGGGTGATTGAGTTTGTCAATATTCATTCCCTGATGGAAAAACACACACGCTACCCACAAAAGAGTGATCTTCTCTGCAGCTCATAGCTGGACAGTTAAATCAGACATTATCATTCAATATCAGTACATTTCCCAGGGTCTAGATCCCTGACTCTTAAAAATACTTAGTATCTGGCCAGGCATGGTGATTCATGCTTGTAATCCCAGCACGTTGGGAAGCCAAGGAAAGAGGATCGCTTGAGATCAGGAGCCCGAGGCCAGCCTGGGCAACATCTTACTAGATGCCATCGCTTGAGCCCAGGAGATGGAGGCTGTGGTGAGCCAGGATTACGCCACTGCACTCCAGCCCAGGTGACAGAGTGAGGCCCTGTCTCGAAAACAAACAAAAACAAAAACAAACCCCACCTTCTCATCTTGGGGGCCTTCTCTCTCCACCAGCCTGATGGGTGGCTTAGTTTTCTGCGGCTGCTAAAAGTAATTCCAAATGTGTTTAACTCTATGGCAGAGACTGCCAGCTGCCCCAAAGGTTTCTGTGTCTCCTTCTTTAGTGCAGAGACAGGCCCCTACCTCCCCTGTATCCAGGTAAGACAACATGATTGAGTCTCACCAGTGGCTCACCAGTGGAATGTGAGTGAAAGTAAAGAACTTTGGGACCGAGGAGAAGCAGGTGGGTCTTCTCCACCATCTTTCCTCATCCACTGGCCAGGAATAAAGTTTATCAAGGCCCTAGGAAAGGACAGAGATACAAGAGGGAAGGAGCCTGGGTCCCTGAGCCATTACGTAGAATGTCAACTGCCAAACCGACAGTTTGTTAACTGACAGGATTGTTATTGAGTTGAGAAACTGACTTATGTTGACTGAAATTCAGGGTTGCTTTACTTATTTACTTTGATGAACACAAAAACCAACAGGACAACCCAGCTGGAACCTCCCTGGGTCAGGTCGAGTTTCTCTCCTTGTGCCTCCTCCATCGCAATGAGCGGCCACACAGGCTTCACATAGTCTTGTGCGCTTCCAGCCATGATAGTTGTGAGCCTGTCCAGGATATACACGCCTCTCCAATGACAAACAATAAGTTCAAGGTACACCCAACGTGAAAAGAAATATCTCAGAGAGTTTACTATACCAGTCATAATCAACATTTAATGTCTACCCCTGAGGAAAATTAACCTGCTTGTAGATTTAGATAAATATTCTATTTTGTTTTGCTTTTCATTCTTGCCCATCGATGTTTTTAAGAATCTTACTATGGACTGAAGGTCTGTGCCCCTCTAAAATGTGCATGTTGAATCCCTAACATGAGACGTGGTGGTGTTTGGAGACGGGGCCTTTGGGAAGTGATTAGGTTTACATGAGGTTGTGACAGTGAGGCCCCCATGGCAAGGTTAGTGCTCTTAGAAGAAGAGGAAGAGGCCAGAACGCTCTCTCTCTCTCTCTCTCTCTCTCTCTGTCTCTCTGTCTTTGTCTCTCTCTCTCTCTCTCTCTCTTTTGCTCTGTCTCTCTCTCTGCCATGTGGGGGCACAGCAAGAAGGCAGCCACCTGAGAATAAGGAAGAGGACCCTCACCAGGAACTGAATCTGCCCTCACCTTGGTCGTGGACCTCTCAGCCTCCAGAACCGTTAGAAATAAATGTCTGTGGTTTAAGCCATCCAGTCTGTGGTATGTTGTTATATCATGTTATATTTTGTTATAGCAGCCCAAGCTGACTAAGGCAAATCTTGAGATTAAATCTTGGCAGAACTCTGCTTCTTTCTATTTTGGGGGGAGATCTTCTCATCTTGGGGGCCTTTTCTCTCCACCAGCCTGATGAGTGGCTTAATTTTCTGTGACTGCTAAAAGTAATTCCACAAACTTAGTGTTTTAAACAATACAAACTCATCATGTTACTGTTCTGGAGCTCAGGGTCTGACAGGAATCTCACTAATCTCAAACCAAGGTGTCAGCAAGACTGTGTTCCTTCTGGAGGGTCTACGGGAGAATCCATTTCCTTGCCTTTTCCAGCTTCTAGAGGACATCTGCATTCCTTGGCTCATGGCTCTTCCTCTACCTTCAAGGCCAGCAGCATTGGGCCAGGTGTCTCTCAGGCTGCTGTCTCTCTGATTCTCTGCAGCCAGGAAAGATTCTCTGCTTACCAGGACCCTTGCGATGGCATTGGCACCAAATGGATAATCCACGATCATCTCCTATCCCAAGGTCCTTAACCTTAATCACATTTGCAAAGTCCCTTTTGTCATATAAGGTAACATATTCACAGACTAGGAGGATTAGGATGTGGCTGTCTTTGGGATGTGTCTATTATTTTGCCCATCACAGTGAGTTCTGCTCCCTCTCATGTCTTCCCAAGCCAGTTTGTAAAATACCAAAAGAAAACCTCCTGCATCTGTCTGAAAAGCTGTCGCTTTGTTCTCGAATCACTATTTGTGCCTCAATGTTCCACAGAACCACTAGTCTTATTTTAATGTTTGGGCAAATGGAAACAGAATCTGTGTTCACCTAATTCCCTGCACAGCCCCTGGCATAGGCATAGAATCAGGCTGGGGCCGCATGAAGAGCAGCCTGGTGAAATCAAATCAAATCCTGGTAAGCAGGCTTTGGGTTGGTTTTCAGGATCGAAACTGGGTTTTCTCCTTTGTATAAGATGGGGAGGCAAAAAGGATTTTCTGGGTGCCTCCAAAGCCTCGTTCAGTTTTCCCCTTCTCCAGAGTCTGCAACGTGCGAGTTTGCACTCCGTTGTCATCTCAGTACTCTGTTCTGTTCACTCTCTCTCCCACTAGTTGACAGCTGCCATGGAAATGCATTCTCAGGGTCCTGCCTCTATCTTTCTTTTCTGTCATTTCCCAATTCTTTCTTAAACTCGCCAACTGCTGTAGATTTCATGACCATCCTCTGGATTCATTCCTTGCATTTTTGTTTTCAGAATGCCTCCTGGGACTTAGACATTCACTCAATTCAGGTGCCTGGATCATTTGCGACATGATCCTTCTATAATTGTAATATGCCTGGGCTTGCGCTTGCTGTATGATTAATCAAGTTATGACCTTGGCAACACAGGCCTGTTCCAAACTTTTATAAGATGCCTGGGAGTTCCAACGCTATTTGGGGGAAAATATAAATAGGAATTGTTCATTTAAAAGTCCTCCCAGGTGTTGAAAAGCAATCACCCAGTAACACCAAGGTACAGTATTAATATTTTTTCCAGAGAGACTCTATTTCCACTTGCAGATTTGCAGATCTCATATTTTGCAAAGCTGGATGGAAGTCTTCATGCTCACATCAATCAACGCTTATCTTTCAAACAGCCTTCTGGTCCTGGATCAGTGGAAAATTAATTTCATAATAGAACCATGGCTTTCTTCTTGGCAATTTGAGATGTTTGTTCATTGCCAAGATCATGGGACTGTAAAAGATAGTCCTTCATGTAACAGATCCTACTTCATAAACATGAGATCAGGGTAATCCTTTAGAATTTGGGGAGACATTTCCAAAGTGCTGGGGCTAAGGGCCACCATGGTATCTCTTTCTTTGGGTGACTGCTTCAAGAAAGGCACAGCAATTTGGCAATGACTCACTCAGCCTCAGTGTCCGTATTTGACCCTTCCCCATCATCACCAGCTTCCCTTGTGAGATTCTTTCCTGCAATATTTACTGAGAGCCTACCATGTGCTCAAGACAATCAATGTCATAGGCGTTTAGTCAACATGTCCTTGGACTTTTACCCTAAAATGTCTTGATTTCTCTACTCCAATTTCCTGCCTGGACTCCTTGACTTGCAGCTTCAATTGCTCTGGTAAATTAAACCTCCTGGCTGCTACCTGCCACCAGAGCGATCTCTCTCAACCACATATGTGAGATTGAGCACGGTGGTTCATACCTGTAATCCCAGCACTTTGGGAGGCTGAGGTGGGAAGATCACTTGAGGCCAGGAGTTTAAGACCAACCTGGACAACACGGTGAGGCCTTGTCTCTACAAAGAAAAAAAACAAAAAAATTGTTTAATTACCCAGGCAAGGTGGTGTGCACCTGTGGTCCCAGCTACTCATGAGGGTGATGCAGAAGGACTGCTTGAGCCCAGGAGGCAGAGGCTGCAGCGAGCTGTGATCGTGCCGCCGCACTCCAGCCTGAGCAACAGAGCAACACTCTGTCTCAAAAACAAGCAAACAAACAGACAAAAGGAAAATCAAAACACACACTCATGATAAAATCAGTTTAAAACTCTGATGTTTCCCCGTAGCTGGCACCACCATCTTAAGCTAGATCCCTAGGCTTAAGCAGTAAGACCCACCATTCCTTCCTGCACCATGCTCTTTTATACCGGCCTGGCCTTTGCCCATACTTTTTGCTCTACTTGAGATGCACTTGCCCTCTTCTCTACCTTTTATATTCTGGTCATCCTTCAAGACTGAGTTCAAATGTCACTTCCTCTGTCCATGTGGAAAGAGCAATGGACCACAAACCAGAAGCCCTAGCCTCAAGTCCAGCTCTGCCATTCACTGGATATGTGACATAAAATAAGTCACTCTTCCCAGGTAGGCTGATTTCAAAGTTTACAGATTTGAAAAGCTGGATGGGTTGATCTCATTCCTTCTTGGGATAGTGTCTATGTCTTTGACTGTTTTCCAAGGCCCCTTGAGCCACCTCCCCAAGCTCTCCATAAAGGTAAAAATACACACACTGACCCACAATCTCATTCCTGAAAAACTATACCTAAAATGAGAGCTCTGTGCATATAAGATTGTATGCACAAATATACACGTGGAAACAAGGCAACTGAGTGCTGATCAATGGCAGAATGGATGAACTCATGGTAGAAGCACAAAATATTATACAATCACTAAAAAGAGTGAGTTAGATCTATTACAAGCTGATCTGGAGGGATTGCTTGCTGGTACCTGTTATTAATAAGGGAAAAGAAAACCTATACACT
Organism: Macaca thibetana thibetana; assembly: GCF_024542745.1. NCBI lineage: Eukaryota > Metazoa > Chordata > Mammalia > Primates > Cercopithecidae > Macaca > Macaca thibetana. The sequence goes on from NC_065586.1 coordinate 114,028,404, forward strand.
CACACGCAGAGAAATGTGAAAAGTGTGACCATATTTTACCAAAAGAGTGAGTTTTGCAAGCCGTGCCTCACAGGTTTGCATAAACTACAGAAACGTCCAGAAAGATGTGGAAGGATGCACACTGGATTCTTAGCACTGATGACCTGGGTACAGGGGTGGATGAGGGTTGGGGACAGAGAGAGAAATAACCCAAAAATAAATTATTTTTTTAAAATGACTGATTAAAAAAAGAAAAGCATATAATATCCATTAACATAAAATTATATTTCTGGGCATATTTATCTTCACTAAGACATGAATAAAAGAATGGCATCATATAGGAAGAGTGTTATCTCAGGGGAGAGGGAATGAAGGCAATTTTCACTTTCTACCCTCATCCTTTACTGAACCTTTTGCATTGATTTCAACGAGCATGCATGGTCTGATCAGAGGAGCAATCATGGCTGAAACATAGGAGGTGCTACTTCTGTGGTCTAGGTGCTTTCTGTAAAGTGACTCATTTGAGCCTTGCAAGTAATATTTTATGACATCAGTAGTATTTCGGAGGGATTATATTTTTTACTGATGTATAATATATGTACATATTTTGGAGGTTCTGTGATATTTTGATACATTCAAATAATGTGTAAAGATAAAATTAGGGTAATTGGGATAGCCATCATCTTAAATATTTGTCTTTTCTTTATGCTAGGAACATTTGAATTATTCTCTTCTAGCTCTTTTGTAAAGTACAATAGATTATTGTTAACTGTGGGTCACTCTACTGATCTGTCAAACACGAGGTCTTATTTCTTCTAACTAACTACACCTTTGTACCCAAAATCAGCACTATTATTATGCTCAGTTTTAAAATGAGGAACTGGGACACATAATGGGCAAGTAACTTGCCCAAGTCATACAGCTTGTGTGTGGTAATGCCAGCCTTTTTTTTAACTCCTTCCTTCCTTCCTTCCTTCCTTCCTTCCTTCCTTCCTTCCTTCCTTCCTTCCTTCTTTTCTTTTCTTTCTTTTCTTTTCTTTTTTCTTTTTTCTTTCTTTCTTTCTTTCTTTCTTTCTTTCTTTTTCTTTCTTTCTTTCTTTCTTTCTTTCTTCTTTCTTTCTTTCTTTCTTTCTTCCTTCCTCCCTCCCTTCCTTCCTTCTTTCCTTCCTTCCTTTTCTCTCTCTCTTTCTCTCTGTCTTGCTTTCTTTCTTTTTTTGATTGTGTCTCACTCTGTTATCCAGGCTACAGTGCAGTGGTGCAGTCTTGAATCACTGTAACCTCCACCTTCCAGGCTCAAGCAATCCTCCCATCTCAGATTCCCAAGTAGCTGGAGCTACAGGCATGCACTGCCATGCTCAACTAATTTTTGCAATTTTTTTTTTTTCAGAGAGGGGGTTTCATCATGTTGCCCAGGCTGGTCTTGAACTTCTAGGCTCAAGTGATCCACCCTCCTTGGCCTCCCCAGGTGTTGGGATTACAGATGTGAGCCACCATGACCAGCAATAGTCAGGGTTCAGAGTCCAGTGTGAACTTAACCACGAAGAAAAACTGCCTCAGTAATTAGAAAAGGACATAAATGCTGTCTTCACACTGGGAAAGTGAATGCCCTCCCTCGTCAGGGCTTCCCCTGGCCTTGTGCCTTTCACGACCTGCCACTGCAGCCCACCTGCGGGACCCCTCCTTTGAACTGCCGGAGGGCAGCTTTCCAACTTCATCTTCCCATCCCACCCCTGGGCACGAGCTGGCTCCCAATGAAAGTGTACTGAAGTAGGATTGCTAATCTTTACCCTTTCTTTCCAACAAAACCATGAAACTGGGGAAAGAGTTTGAAACACAATACTTCCTGGTTTATGAGCTCATGTGCATACAGAGTAAAAAAAAATGATTTCTAATATAAACCTCATTAAAGTTATTACTGGGTTTTAAATTGCATTGTAAGGACTGAATCTAATGACTAGAGAAAGCTATTAAGCCTTTATATAGAATGGAAGTTGTTATTCTTTAAATGTACCTCCTATTTCATATACATCCCCAATTAGACCTGCCAGAGAAACTGACTGTTTTACAGTTATCATTTGTGCCGACTTCAAAGGAAAGCCAACTTAACTGCAGTTCCTGCTGGTGCAGGGGCCACGTTTCATACTGCAAGCTTTTAGCTGTTCTCTTGAAAGTCATAATTAACATTAAAACCGGCCTAAAATTATCACAATTTATATGGTGATGAATTCACAGGAAAACCCATGAGTAGCTTTACCACAAACAGGAGGTAGAACTGTGTTTTGTGTTAGTCATTGAATAATATGCCCATTGGAAAGATGCGTGGGACAAACTGGAATTTATTGTGTGGTCATTATTTCATGAGTCGCAGCAAACCCAACAGTCAGGTCAACCTGCAGGTCGAGCTGCTTGGGAAGTTCTTTTAATATTGTGTCAGGACCTTCAGCAATGGCTGCTTCCTACTGCTCATTCTAATTAAAAGCATTAGCCAAAGCCTTTTTCCCCTTGATCAGCAATGGTTAAGAAACCACCATTGTGGTTTCTGGTTCACTTTTGTGTGTTTTCTCTGAGGTCTTAAGCACTCCTTGCATCTCCTGCTATTTTTATATTTTGGTTTAAGTAGGCGTTAGTTCCAGATCATCTTTTTTCTATACCTTTCCATTCTTTCAGTCTCAGGGCCTAAAATCCTTGTTATTTCCAGGTCTCTTCCTACGCTATTGCTGCATGTCATCCTTTCTCCATCACTTTCTCCTCCGTTCTGTTCTCATGGCCACACCCAAAGCCAGGCTCCTCTTCCTTCATACATGGATTACCAAGGCATCCTTGCAGTTCCTCTCACTGCTGCCCTGCTGCTGGGTTCATTTTCCAGGGATAAGCTCATCTCTCCTCCTCCTGTTCAAGATTCTACAATGACTCTGTTGATCGCTTCATAAAGTCACACTTCCCTGTCCCTTTTAAGTCCCTGCATTCCCTGGCCTCCAACTGCCCAGCCAACCTTGCCAGCCTCTTCCTCCCTTTCTCTAGTCATCTCAGCTCCTCCTATTCCATGACCCCAGTATTTCCATTCTGAACCCAAGGCCTTGAATTATTTAGTCTCCATTTACTTAGAGCACTCTCTTGCTTGCCCTTTGCTTTTCCAACTCCCAGCCAACATGTTCTAGTGGAAAGAACCCTAAAGGAACTAGAAAACTCCCACCCAAGTTCCAGAACCACTACCGTACCAGTCATCTATTCCCATATGACAAATTACTCCAAAACCTAGTGGCTTAAAACAAGTCATTTTATTAAGTATCATGATTTTGTGGATCAAGATTTGGGGTAAGGCTCAAGTAGGCAATTCTTCCACTTACCTGGGATTGACTGAGGTTAGTTGGTATATTAAGTGGGAGGCTGGTCTGGTCTGTGTGTCCAAAACAACTTCAACTCACATACCTGGTGCCTTGGAGGAAATGGCTGCAAGGCTGAACTCAGCTAGAACTGTCAATGAAAAGTCTACGTCACCTCTTCAGCCTGGTGAAATCCCATCACATTCACAAGTCCTGCCCACACACAAGTGGAGGGAATTATGCAGGGCATGGCCATCAAGGGACAGGAATCTTGGAGCATCTTAGAATTCTGCCTACCACAGTTATCCAGTAAGATGTGGCATTGCTATGATGGGAAGCCTGATACTCTTACCACCAAGGTCTGAGTCCATAAACAACCTGGAATACCTACAAGATGAAGAAATAATTATGAAAGCATACTGCAGGTTTCTAAGAAGCTAAGAGAATGGGGTATTACTATTTCTCATTCATCGGGGTTCAGCTTGAATCCTCTGTTCCTGCCATCTGTGCCATAAAGACCTTACTGACCTCTGGAGTTTAGCTCACCCGATCCCCACCTTCTTTGAGTTTCATTTCCCTTGGTTAATTACCTTCACACCATGTAGTTTACTTTTTCTTCTATTGGTTTTGTCTCCTCATATGCCTGCACAGTAGACTGAATAATGGCCCCCAAAGGTATCATGTCCTAATTTCCAGGACCTGAAAATGTTACTTTATTAGAAAAAGTGGTCTTTGCAAACATGATCAAGTTAAGGGTCTTGAGATGGGGAAAGTATCCTGGATTATCCAAGTGGGCCCTAATTTTAATCATAGTTCCCTTATAAGAGAGAGGTAGAGGAAGATTTGGTACACAAAAAAGGGGAAAGTGATGTGAAGAAGGAACAGGGAGAGATTTGAAGACTCTGCCTTGAGGATTGGCGTGATACAACTAGGAGCCAAGGATTGTTGCCAGCCACCAGAATCTGGGAGAGGTAAGGAACTGATTTTCCCTAGAGGCTCTGTGGGGAAGCACAGCTCTGCTGATACATTGATTTCAGCCCTGTGATAGTGACTTTGGACTTCTGACTTCCAGAATTCTGACAGAGTAAATTTCTGTTGTTTCCAGCCACCGAGTCTGTGGTGATTTGTTACAGCAGCTACAGGAAATGGAGATAGACTGTAAGAACCTTGAGAGAAGTCCTGGAATATTGTGTGTCATTGAAAATATTCAACAAGACTTTGTAACCACAGGGAAAAAAAAATGATCATGCTACAATGGTCTCTAAAAAACAGGGTTAAAAATAAAAGTTGTTGGTATTATGAGCACAGCTACATAAAAGTACACAGAAAATAGACTGGAAAGAACAGAGGTATTACTAGAGCAGATTGTGTTTTCTCTTTCTACATCTCTTTTTCAAAAATCTATTGAACCACATTACTTTTATAGTGAGACGTTTTTAATTTTTTTTAAGAGAAAGTACAGTCGTTCGTCAGTATCCATGGGTGATTGGTTCCAGAACCTCTGCAGATACCAAAATCTAAGGATGTTCAAGTCCCTTATATAAAATGGCATCGTATTGGCATAGAATCTACGTGCTCCTCTCCTATACCTTAAACCATTTCTAGATTACTTAGAATACATAATAAAATGTAAATGCTATGTAAACAGTTGCTAAACTGCATTGTTGAGAGAATAATGACAAGAAAAACAGTCTGTACATGTTGAGTACAGATGCAATATCTTTCAAAAATTTTTGATATGCAGTTGGTTGAATCATGGATGTGGAACCCATGGATATGAGAGCTGACTGTACCTTTGGTAGTTTTGTTAAGTGCTTCCCACTTCCTAGTGACTGTTTTGGGTAAAATCAAAGATCCTGGAGGCCTGGACTTTTAACTGTGCACAGCTAGTTAGACTGCATCTGTCTTGTTCACTGCTGTTCCCTCTGTGCCTAGGACAGTGTATCCTAGGGCCTCAGTCCACGCATACTGGTGGATTGACAATGGGCAGTTGGACAAGTGGTCAGGGCTCAGTGTGCAGTTCCATCTTGCTGTGAACAAGTGAGCTGAGCAGAAGAATGCCATGTACAGAACTGGCTTGTATACAGAAGGCATACAGTGTTGGCTGGATTAAATTAAATGGCAGGTGCTACTACTTTTGTCCCCCCCAAAATTTATATGTTGAAACCCAAACCACCACTGTGATAGTATTAGGAGATGGAGGCTTTGAGAGGTGGTTAGGTCATGAGGGTAGAATCCCATGAATGGGATTAATTCTCTTATAAAAGGAACCCCAGAGAGCTCTCACATCTTTTGGCCATGTTGCAGTCTGCAGCCAGGATGAGGGCTTTAACCAGAACCCAGCCATGCAGGCACCCCAATCTCAGACTCTCTGCATCCAGGACCGTGAAAAATAAGTTTCTGTCATTTGTAAGCCATCCAGTCTGTGGTACTTTGTTATAGAAGCCTGAACAGACTAAAACAGCAGGAAATTATCCTGGGCAGGTCGTGGGAATGGGTGTGAACCTGCTGCTGAGAGAGAGTTGAGACATTGGCATAGAACCGAAGTATATTGTCACCCATACTTTAAATCATCTCCAAATTACTTATCACCTAGATTAGAAAAGGCAAGGAAAATAATTTTGCAGGGGTTGGGTTGGGGAGGACAAAGGGGATCCTTCCCCAATGCCTAAAATACATCCCAGCACTGGAGAAAATTGTGCATGTGAAAATATAAACGTACCTCCTCCTCCTTCCTTCAGCTGTCTTTGAAAATCAAAGATTAGGTGCCCAAGGAGTGACTGGGGTGTAACTAAAGGACTGGATTAATGAAAGAATAAATGGCCAGCGCTCTGAGAGGAGCTTCATAAAACACACGAGGGTGACGGGCATGTCTCCCATTACATCCTCAACATTTACCACAATGCCTGGTACTTGGAAGACACTCTGCAAATATTTATTGAATAAATGAACCAAAGCCCAGGAAGTCCGCTGAGCGGTGATAGGGAGGTATTTACTCCTCAGTTCACTTTCCTGTGAGCCAGGGGAGCAGATGCCAGCTCATCCTGGGGGACCCAGGGTGGGGAGGTACTGAAGGTAGCAGCGGAAGGCTGGCTCTCATACGCCTCTCCAGCCTTCATTTCCTCAGGGCTGGGAGAGGAAAATGCTCACCTGAAGCTTCTGAACCCAGGGCTCCCAGCACCCAGCGATCCCAGGAAACCACTGAATCTTTCAACTTCTTGGTTTCCTCACTTGAGGAATGAAATGGGGGAATTAGTAATGACCTCCATTCCCAGCTACTATGCGGCTTACTAAACAAGACTTGCAAAGTGCTTCAAACACTCGATTCCCAGTCCTGAGAAGGCGGGCTGATGTAGAGGGACAGGCTTACTGTCTGTGGTTGGTGGGGTCCTCAGGGGTCCTCGCCAATGAGGAAAGCTCCCAACAGTGCCTCAGTTGCATGGCAGAGATGAGCAAGGGCCAGGCAGAGGACATCACAGACTGAAGCAAGGGAAGGATGGTTCAGTTGAGATGGACAGAGGGAGGCAAGGACCTTTGAGGAGTGGTCCCCAAACAATCCCGATAATGGAGGAGAGGGAGGCAGGATGCCCAGTCCAAGTTCTGGCTTTGTCTCCAACTCAGTCAGTAACCTTGACCCTCAACTTCTCATCTGGGGGAAACAGAGGGGTTGAATTAGATAGGACCAGGGGCCCACTCAGAGGTGTCCATTTACACCATTGATGTCTTCCAAAATTAAAGGGGGACAGTTCGAACCACAGCACACCCTAAACTGATAATCTCGTCTTTGATTGACTTCTTTGAGTTTTCCAGAACTTGGATTTGGAAATATGAATAATTTCAGAAGAAAATAGTTGTTTCAAACAAAGACTTGAAATTAACTACATAATTCACTTCAAACTCGTTATGCTTTTTTAAAAACAGAACTAAAACCCAAGAGAATGGGAACAAATAATTTTAACTCCTTCTTTTTGAATCATGAGCTTGAAGGGCATCTGGATGATGAAACATTGTGGACGCTTTCACAGTCCCCTTTGGGTAATGACGTGCAGTGGGCAGGATGTAGTTTTGAAGCTGTGTACATGGCCGGAGGAGCTCACCCTGAACAGGCCAGCAAACTTCCTGCCCTGCCTTTCTTCACCTCTGAAAACTTGGACTACCAAGTGGATTAGCACTAACATAGGTAAAGTGACTAGCCCTGTAGTCATGGTAAATACTCAATCCAATAATATTATTATTTTAGTATTGTTATTAATGATAACACAGTAGAAGCATGTGATTGTCACAATATTACAAATATAAGAGGTAGAAATTTCTTTTTTTGTTTTTGAGACGGAGTCTCGCTCTGTTGCCCAGGCTAGAGTGCAGTGGCACGATCTCGGCTCACTGCAACCTCTGCCTCCTGAGTTCAATCAATCCTCCTGCCTCAGCCTCCCAAGTGGCTGGGACTGCAGGCACACACCACATGCCCGACTAATTTTTTGTATTTTAGTAGAGATGGAGTTTCACCGTGTTCCCCAGGCTGGTCGCGAACTCCTGAGCTCAGGCAATCTGCCTGCCTCGGCCTCCCAAAGTGCTGGGATTACAGGCATGAGCCACTGCACCCAGCCAGAAATTTCTATGTAGATACTTCTTAAAAAAAAAGAAAAAAAAACAATGTCGTATTCTTTCACCCAAGCTGGAGTGCAGTGGTGCAATCATAGCTCAATACAGCCTCCAGCTCCAAGGTTCAAGCAATCCTCCTGCTTCAGCCTCACAGGTAGCTGGGACTACAGGTGTGTGTCACCATGCCCAGTTAAAATTCTTTTAGAGACATGGTTTTACTATATTGCCTAGGCTGATTTTGAACTCCTGACCTCAAGCGATCCTCCCACCTAGGCTTCCCAAAGTGGTGGGTTTTTAGGCATGAGCCACCACGCCAGGACTGTTGTAGATAACTTCTAATTCCCAACTCCTTTAGCTACCAAAAAGACAAAGGCATTAAATCAAAACAAAATCAAAACAAAACATTTAAAAACCAGATTCAGTCCTGGATAGCCATTCAGGGTTCTGAGCACCCAAAGAGTACACATTGAAAAAATCATTTTCCCCCCAATTTCAGCAGAATTTAGCTCAACGTATTGTAGCATATTCAGAAAACTCACAGCAGCATGGAAAGGGTATAGGCTGGCAAGTGCCCGTCACTTCCAGAATGCCAAAATCTGTAATACTATATCAGGATGTGCAAAAGAGGCTACATGCTTTTAATTGTTATGAATGTGTACACACGTGTGTGTGGGTATGCGTGTGTGTTTCTTTCAACCTCAGTTTACATACTATCAACAGAGTTGAATATCTGTTCATGTTACCTGGAGGTCACTTCTTCCTGCCAAGAAACTCAGAGTGGGTCATGAGGGGAAGGGCAATAAGACTGTTCCTGATGGCAGGGAGAAACCGGAGCGGATACACAGCTCCACTCAGTTTCAGATTAGCCTAAATTAAGTAGGGTGGCCTATGGAGGGGTCTCAGCTTGGAGGGCAACCTGATAGTGAAGCTAGAATCTCAGTCTATCGATGTACTAAATTGATGGCAATGAAAAGAATCCTCCCCAGACACAAAAGTACACTTGTTTCCAGATTAATGTATCCTGAATGTAAGCTTTTCAGTCCCTGCTCTGAAGGAGTTAACGCGTGCTTGCTTCAGGGCAGAGGCAGAGTCACGGTTGTATTATTTTTTGAAGTATTTGCTTGCAGAGGTGACCTGACCACTTGCTCATGAATACACTGAAGCACTATTCTTTCCTAACATCTCATGATGCCAATTCACAAGGACACTAAAGAGTTTGTTTAAATTGATGGCAACAGAGGGACAACCCAGAATGCATGCTGGATGGACATTACATGTTTCCCTCTGGCAGAATCGAAAGTCATCTTTAGACACCTGCCCCCACTGCCTTCCCTGCCATTTCCTCCTTCCACTTGCTACAGAGCATCTCAATTACTTGCTGTTAAGCATCTTGGCCTTATCTTTGTGTAACCAATGCCTGTTTTTCTACTCAAAAATGACTAACAGGAATTCAGGGTATTGTGTTGAATTTTAAAGGGTTATTTTGTTTCTCATATGCTGGTTTCTTAAAGGCCTCACAGTGGCTTCCTCTCTCCTCCTTCCTTAAAAATAAGATTGAGGATCCTCATCTCTGATGATGTTGAGAGTCAGCATCTTTCTAATAGCTAGAAAGGGTCAGTGGTATAAGACTGTGGAGGAAAAAAATCATATGGGAACCAGTTATTTTATGTTCCTTGAAATTAAGATACGGAGTTTGCTTGAAGTTACAAAGCAAGCAAAGTTAAGAGTGTGCAGGTGCGTACCTCTGATGTGTGTCTCTCAGCACATGGTAGGCACTGTTGGATTGGCTTCTCAAGTACCAAGGAGAATTATTATGTACTTTTTTACTAAAGCCATCTCTAAGCTTTTGAACCTGGTAGAGTACAGATGTAGCTTATGGAAACACATGAGCAAAAGGCTAGGGCTCTTCTTCCCTTTCTCTCCCTTCCCCTCCCTTCCCCTCCCTTCCCCTCCCTTCCCCTCCCTTCCCCTCCCTTCCCCTCCCTTCCCCTCCATTCCCTTCTCCTCTCCCCTCTTCTCTCTTCTCTCACTTCTTTCTTTCTTTTTTTCTTTCTTTTATTTTTCTCTTTCTTTCTTTCTTTCTTTTTCTTTCTTCTTTTCTTTCTTCTCTCTCTTTCTCCCTTCCTTCTTTCCTTCCTTCATTTCTGTTTCTCTTTCTTCCACCCTTTCTCCTTTCCTTCCTCCCTTCTATTCTTTTTTTCCTTTTTTTCTCTTGAGACAGTGAATTCAGAATTTTGTCTTTAGATTTCAGTACTTTCCTAGATTTTATGTCATGAGAAAGATTCTGTATTCCATGGCCTTGGCTTAGGCTGAATTCATTGCAAGTCATGTAGAAGTTCCCATGGATAACCACCCCCTTTCCCAAGGGCACCAGGAGGGGTTGTGCTCTGTACACCATACAGGTAGCACACCTTTCCTCTACACAGTATATGAACTCATCCCAAGTATAGACTACTTTAATTCTTAAAGAAGCCCTGTTGTCCTGGTTTTGACAGCAAGGGGCAGTAGAATTAACTCACCCATATGCTTTGAAGTTTTACATCATTGGGATATGCTGTACAATAATGGTTTTAGGTGGTGAGCCAATCACTTTTTGCATTCATTGGAAACCTTGTAGTTGTTTGTTGTTTTTGGTTTGGGTTTTGTGCTAGGTAAGCCATACTGTCATTTAATGCATGCACACTTTTTTTGTTGCTCAAAATCTTGCTTGGATAATGGATATTTCAGACAAATATAAGTCTGTTTTGAAAAACATAGCTTTTATTTATTCAACAAATAATTATTAGGAATATTCAATTCCCAGGCCCTATTTATATTTCTTCCTCTTTCCCATGAAGTTGTATTGAGTTAGTTCCCATCACAAAAGTAATGACAGGGTTGCTTAGCCTGGGCTACAGCAGTTGCCAGCATCCTTTCTCTGCCCCGATCCAAAAACCATTTCACACACCAGGCCAGCTACATATTCCCAAGTCAACAGTCAGATCAAATACATTTTCTGGTCAAAAACACTCAACGGATTCCATCTATTCCTAGGATTTCTGGATTTCACAGCCTTTAAAATATGGTCCCAAGCCACCTTTCCTTCATCTGCCACCTCTTCCACTCTGAAATGGAACCTTTTGTCTTGCTTCAAACACACCTTGTACCTTCTATCTGCAGGTTTCTGCTTACCTCGTCCTTTCCACCAGAAGTCTCCTCTCAACTCCTAGCTTTGCCTGCTGAAATCCTCCCCCTCCTTCTTCAAATCCCATTGGTCCCTGGAGAATTTCTAATTCTCCTCCTTCCCTCCTTTGCCGATATAATTCTTCCTTGATCCTCCCCTTATGATAGTTATTTATCCATTAAAGATGCCACCCTTACTAAATTATACAAAATTGTGCAAAAGGCAAAGTCAATGTCATCTTTGCAGCCCAACAATACTTTGCATTTGGTAGGCACTCTCTATTTGTTGGCATTGAACTAAAGGAACTGTTACTGCCATCTTCGATCCCAGATGCTAGACTCATGGATATTAACATAGAAAAGAACCCTAACCTAGTTTAATGGTAGATGCTTAAATGGAATCACAATCACCTGGGATTTTTTTTTCAAAAGGCACTATCCCAAGTCTTCACCCTAGCCATCTAAAGTAGAACTTTATTTTTAAAATGAAGGTAGGTGGAGAATAAAGAGAAAAAGGTAATAGAGCTAACCAGTGACTGCACCCAGATCATCACCTGTGTGATATAACAGAAAGAATATGGGCTTTGATATTAGATAGACCTGGGTTCAAATCCCAAGTTATTCAACCTCTCTAAACCTTGGCTCCTTGACTTATAAATTGCAGATGCCATCTAGCTTAAGAGTTGTTATAGGAAATAAGTGAGAGGATGCACAGAAATCACCTAGCATGTTACATGACACATAGTATGAACTCTAATACATGCCGTTTCTTTCTCCCTCCCTCATGAATCCATACCCAGGATCTGACCACAATACCATGCTGTAATACTTACCTGAATAAAGTCAATGTTCATTCATTCACCAAAATGAATTGGGAGCTTCTACGGCCCAAACACTGTACTAAACCTCAATACATCCCACTTAACTTCAAACATTCCCCCAGTGCATCTAAAGTCATTATATTTTAAAAAGCTATATCACTCGTTGGAAACTAATATCAGACTCAACATCTATTATACCATAAAATCCTTCACAAAGGGTCAGAATATCATCAGTTATTTCTATTGGTTGTCCTTGCTCTTGTTAATACATTTTAACTCCTCATGACATGAACAAGTGGCCTTTAATATAGAAATAAGAACGTGATGTAATTTCTAATATCCTAGGGAATAGGAATTTTTTTCCATTGATTCCCACTTAGCTTTTCACAAGCATCCCTCTTCTTTTCTTAGTCTGGTATTTAATAAAATGTTTATAGGTTTCTGTTTTTCCTAGTTGGGAGACCAGAATAAAACTAAAATTGCCATTTACAGTAACCCAATATGGCATGTGTGAATAGACTGCATACATTATGACATTGTAATGTGTTTTATAATCAATGTCTATTTTCTTTCACTGCTCTGCCTTCCTATTCAAAATTTAATCTATTTCCTTAAAATCTTGCTTTCATGAATATATTAATTTCAAGAATGTGTATTTTGCACTATGGTTGTAAGTAACTTATAAAATCAATGAAATGGTTTTTGTTGACTGAACTGGCTATTGAGAACTGAGAATGGCTTCACATATAAGTCCAGCCCTGGGGACTACAATTAAAGTTGTCAGATGTTTGTCTAACTCTAAGTTAGACAAGTAAAAATTTCTTCCAAAGAAAAATAGGGTAAAAAATGTGGTTTAGGTTGAGCTATCACTGAACATACTGAGAAATTAATAAATACACATGATTTACTCTAATCCTATGTTGCCTCTATTCTTTAAAACACCAACCAGGCCAGGTGCCGTGGCTCATGGCTGTAATCACAGCACTTCGAGAGGCCTAGGCAGGGGGACTGCTTGAGGCCAGGAGTTTGAGACCCGTCTGGGCAACAGAGTGAGACCCCATCTCTACAAAAAAATTAAAAAATTAGTAGGGCATGTAGCACATTCATTTAGTCCCAGTTATTCAGGAGGCTGACGTGGGAGCATTGCTGGAGCCGGGGAGGTTGACACTGCAGTGAGCTGTGATCACACCACTGCACTTCAGCCTGGGTGACAGAGTGAGATCCTGTTTCAGAAAAAACAACAAACAAAGAAACAAAACACCAACTAACACAGACAGCAATAATAATGTATATGTACAGCTCTGTATTTTTCAAATGCTTTTACATTATTATTAACTCAATTGATTATTCCATCGTTCAACAAATATCTGAGCAGTTAACTGTGTTTCAGCCAATGTGCTAGATGCTAAAGATTCAGTGGTGAAAAAAATGAAAAAGAAAATGATCCTTGACCCATGGAGTCTAATAGGAGAGAAAAAACTAATCAAAGTATCACATAAGTCCCATAGAAGAATGAACAACTGATGTTTGACAAAGTCCGAAAAGGAATTCAATGGAAGGATACTCTTTTCAACAAATGTTGCTGGAAGAATTGAATGTTTATAGACAAAAAACAACAACAATGAAAAAATGAACCTCAACCCAAACATTACACTTGATGCTAAAATTAACTCAAAATGAATTCTAGATCTAAAGCTATAAAACTTTTAGAAAAAAATAAGAAAAAATCTTTGTGACCTAAGATTAGGTGAAATGTTCTTAGTCGTGATATCAAAGGCATTATTCACAAAAAAAATAGATATATTGTAACTAACACAAATTAGGAATTTTTGCTCTGAAAACCAGTCTCCTATAACGTTAAAAAGACAAACTTCAGACTGGAATGAAATATTTGTGCATCACTTATCTGACAAAGGACTTGTATCCAAAATGTATGAAGAACACTTTAAATTCAACATTAAGAAAACAAACAACCCAATTAGAAAATGGCAAGACTCAAACAGATACTTCAGCAAAGAGGATATATAGGTACAAAAGAACATGAAAAGGTGTTCAACATCATTAGGCATTAAGAATATGTAAATTAGAATGAGATACCACCACACACCTATTAGAATTATTAACATAAAAAACACATGGTGGGCACAGTGGCTCACACCTGTAATCCAAGTACTTTGGGAGGCCACGGCAGGAGGATTGCTTGAGCTCAGGCATCTGAGACCAGCCTGGGCAACATGATGCGACCTTGTCTCTACAAAAAATTTAAAAACTAGCCAGACGTGGTAGTGTATGCTTGTAGTCCCAGTTACTTGGGAGGCTGAAGTGGGAGGACTGTTGAGTCTGAGAGGTTGAGGTTGCAGTGAGCCAAGATCATGCCACTGCACTCCAACCTGGACAACAGAATGAGACACTGTCTCAAAAATAAATAAATAATAAATAAAAATTTTAAAAATAAAATTAAAAGCATGGATAAAACCAAGTGTTGATGAGGCTGTGGAGCAATGAGATTTCTTATCTATCACTGATGGGAATGAAAAATGGTATAGCCACACTGGAGAACAGTTTGGCAGTTTCTTATCAGCATACACTTACTATACAACCTAGCAATTGCACTCCTCAGTATGTATTCAAGAGAAATGAAAGTGGTGTGTTCCCACAAAAACCTGTATGTAAATGTCTATAGAAGTTCTATTTCCTTATATAAACCCAAACCCCTATTTACTTCTATAGCCTCAAATGAGAAACAACTCAAACGTCCTTCAACAAGTAAACAGATAAGGAAACGGTGATACAACCATCCCAAGAGATGCAACTCAGCAATAGGAGCGAACAAATGACTGCTACATGCAAACAACTTGGATGGCTCTCAAGGGAATTATGATGCATGTTGAAAGCCATTGCCAAAGGGTTAAACATTTTATGATTCCATTTATATAACATTCCTCAATTTACAAAATTATAGTAATGAAGAACAGATCAGTAGTTGCCAGGGGTTAGGGCTGGCGAAAGGATGAAATTATTAAAAGGTAACATGAAGTCACTTCTCAATTGTGAAAGAATAGTTTTGTATCCTGATTGTGGTGATAGTTACCAGAACCTAAAATTTTATGAAACTATACATACACCACATTCATGTAAAAAATGTGGAAATCCCGGTAAGGTTTTTACCTGAATCAATAGCACTGTGCCAATTTCAATTCCCAGTTTTGACCATATACCATGGTTATGGACGATGTTACCATTGGAGGAAACTGGGAGTAGGGTATACAAGAATTCTCAGTACTCATGTTGCAGTGTCGTGTGGTCTTAACTATTTCAAAATAAAAAGTTATATTAGAAACAGCACATAAGTGTATATAAAACTACAATTCTGTTAAGTGCTACAGGGAGAGCTACATGATGCTATGGAAGCCTCTGATACAGGGACTGACCTGGTGATGCAGGTCAGGGAAGGCTTGAAAATGAGCTGAGATCTAAGGGAAGGGTAGAGGTTAATGAGGTTAAAAGGGCAGGGAGGTTGAATCCAATTCTCTTGACTTAGGAAGAGTTCAATAAGGTAGAAAAATAGTTCTTTCCATGAACCTCCAAAGCTGAAACACACAAAGGTGCAGAAGAGCAGCAAAGGCTTCATCTATGGTGGGTAATAGAGAAGGGTTCAGGGACCTAGAAAACCCATCAGCTACTGGGCAAATTAGAAGGGTAGGGGGAAGGGAAGCAAGATAGCTAAGAGAGAGGGTGGGGTGAACTCCAACAAGTCAAGTCAGGAGCCCTCCAAAATCACTGCAGGGCTTATTGGGGTATGCTGACCTCTAAATCTCCAACCATGACCCCAGTCATGGTGAAGGAATTCCCCATCCACAGGTGCTTTGGTCTAAATTCACTTTACCTGACAGGTACAGGGGAGCTGTGGGGAGCAGCCTCTGAGCTGTTTCTGACTCTGTAGAGTTTTAGGGAAGAAAGAGCAGAAGTCAGACACCTTCCCTCCTTCATATATATCCCTTCCCTTCTCACAGCCATTTCCCTGAACCTTGCCATCCACCAGGGAGCTTTAGGAGCTGAATGAGACTCATGCTCTGGTTCTCCCATCCAGCAAGTCACACCACCTCTTTGGGCAACAGTCTTCCCCTCCATAAAGCAAATCTAGACCAAATGACCTCACAGCTGATTCAGTCCTTGGGATTGTTGATTCTGGCTTCTGGCTTTTTGATATCTGTATTCAAATTGTTCTTTCATTTTTGTCTGCAGTCATCTGTATGAGTACCTAGAGAAAGACTGGGGGAAGCAGTCATGACTACATTACAAGCTTATTTTTAAAGTCATCCACTTGTTGTGAGAGAGTTTAATGGTTATCTAGAAGCTAGGTACAAAGTACAGTCTGCATTTATGAATCCCCGGAAATAATCTTGTTAGGTCAAGTACAAAGAATTATTTTACTTGCTAAGTTCCAATGAAAAGGAGAAATTGGATGTACCGTTATACAGACTTCCAAACTAAGACAGAATTTAAATTTTCTCTTAATAGTGATTTGACTGAGCTAATATTTATACATTTAATAAAAGTTTCAACATTTTAGTTAAAATGCTATTTTTACAGTAGTCTTCTGCTCATAGAAATTTAAATTATATTCATTAGTGGTGTCATGTTCAATGACTGAAGCCATAACATCAGAGTGAACCCAACTGACGGGCAGAAATATATTTGCTTAACAAAAAAAGAACAAAAGAGACAAAGGCAGACATGAATAGGAAGGGTTGTTTTTTTTTTTTTTCTTCTTTGGAAGGCTGACAGTTCTTCCTTCCAAGCAAATTATTACTTACCTATCCACCTGATAAAATAATCACAAATATTTTGAATGCCTGCATTGAAAGATGGATTTAGAACACTCAGAGTCCGCAGTGGCAGAATGGTTATGTACGGTTTCATTTGGACTCACAGCCGACCAAAATATGGGTGTTTAAGCCTGTGGAGCAGGAGCAACTAACTGATCCCACTTGGGAGACAGACTGTGAATAATGGGCCATTATATTTTGATAGGGCACACAATTGCCTTGAACTTGTCAGAAGTTCAGGTGTGGGGATCCAGCTACCTGGGGCAGTTGCTGGAATGTGATGGTCTGTGCGCTCCTGATCACGCATCTGCCTGCTGCACCCCTTGTAGGGCCCGGCTCCATTTCACAGGAATAACTCACCTATTCATGAACAATGAGGTTCAAATTGTACTTTTCCTTAACACAACATTAACTCTCAAAGAGCTGGAAATTCAGCACTCGGTGTCGTGAGCTTAGATTGCAAATCAGTCACTGAGAACATTATATGAGCAGTAATCCCATTAAATATATCATCTTGCAAATATCTAAATCCAGTTAATTAACTTGTATTGGAAAAGAGCTGGGAGATATAGTTTTCAGAGAGCAACCGTATATTTTAGGGCCTTAATTATACTTAAAGTAAATTTCAGGCTCTACTTTTTATAAAAAATAGGTGGAAAACTGCCTTCTAAGGAAAAAATGGATTGAGGGAGGGCTACGTTTATGAGATTTAAACAGAAAAGACATTTAAACATTTCAAAAATTAACTGCTTTCTTGCATAAACTTTTTACTTGCATTGTAGGGAGCTTTTTTAATAAAAGGATTAAACGAAGTCTGCTATTTTAATTAAAATTCATAGCAATACAATGTCATCTTTGCAATGGTCGTAGAAATTAACTAGCTCATGAATTTAGTCATCCTTCAGAGTTCATCATAATTTGACTTTAGCATGATATCCAAACCCACATGATATGTAGATTTTAAAATAATCACAGCAAGGATTTAAAAACAAAAATAATAATTTCACCTAGTGAAAAATCCCATTACTGAGTTAGACATATATGACAACAATGGCTTAATAATTTCTCAGTGATCAATAATTGTCTGGGATGCATACATAGCTCTATGTAGCCTCATGTGTGTATGTTGCATGAAATTTGCATAAATTGAGTGCTTTGCATAAAATTTGCAGAAAACTCTGTATGTGTACGTTTATGTGTGTCTTTCTGTCTTCTGATACCACTCACTCACTTCATGCTTGTTTTGAACTAGCCTCATACCACCCACCACAGTAGATCTTCAGTGGTATTTCTCAGTAAAATAAACCCTCCCAATATATGCTTTGCATTATGCTTCATGAAAAATCCACACCCTTAAAGTGCGAAATTCAAGACTGACTTATTTTGAAATAGTTTAAATTGTGGTTTCTCTAGAATATTGTTCAATGCAGACATAAAAAAAGCAATAAAGTATAAGAATACCTTCAATATAAATAGTGCTTTTCTTCCAAATAGTTCAAATTTTCATCCCATGTGTAAATCCATTCATATGTATGAAGAATATATACAATAAAATCTTTTAAAATATCAATGCCAATTGAAGTCTGCGGCAGATAAAGTTTTTAAAAGACGTCAACAGGACTGGATTTATTCATGCTAAAATCCATGACCCCATTTGGGGCATCATAGTTCACTGTTCTGAAGAATAAAGTTTCAAAAATATTCAGAAATTCTTTCTAACAATGTCATTCTCTCTATCCAAATGTCACCAACACTGAATATATCATTTTTATTAGGAAACTATGTCTTATTGGATACTAATACCAAAACTGTTTTGAGGAACTTATTGTAATCATTCATACACTTGAAAAATAAAGAATTTAGTTGATCACACAGCCTTTTTTAGGCACTCTGCAACTGGAATCTACAGAAACTGACAAGCATCTAACTCCAGAAAAAGGAAATCAATAAATGAAGTTTCTCGTTATATACACAGGCAGGTACTTCTGATAGGTTGGTAATTTCAGGAAAACGTGGACTTGCCTCAAGAAAACTTTTGGAAACGACCTCTTCACACTCATCTTCTAAGTGTTTGCTATTAACTGTCCAACTGCTATTTAGCAATGCATGTGAATCATCTCTTGTTTTCCTTCTAACAGCTCTGTGAGGCAAGATCTATTATTTACCCCATTTTACAGATGAAGAATTCTAGGCTTAGAAACCTGTAATCTACTCAAAGCCTAAGACCTAGCAAGTTATGAGGTGGAGATTCAAATGGAAGCCCATTAAACTCCAAAACTCATACTTTGAACTGATGAGCTACATCCTCCATGAACAGAATGTCTTTTAACCTTAATTTTGTGGTACCCAATTTTGATTTTATAAACTCACAGTAGAATTGGGAATACAAGGGTATGGTTGTTTGGTCATTTGTTACCCAAATGGCATGGAGGTGGTTAGAATGATACATCCCGTAGGAAACAGTGTGTCCATTGGCTGAGCTTGAGCAGAACTTTGAACATGCAAGCTTGGAAATGCCACTATGGCTGATGGTGGGAGAACCAGGAGCTCCTTACTGTTAAGTTTCCCCATGGAGGCCCATATATTGCTTGTTTTGATATCTTTTATGTGCAATGTGGGAAGCACAGTGCAAAGCAAATTTAAAACTCTCAGGTTCATTTTAAGGGCTGAAGTTGCGCCTAGTGAAAGGGTTAAATGCCTCCCAGGCCTCCCTGCTTCTACTCTGTCCTGGATCATGTTGTCTAAAAGCAGGGCTCCCTGCACCACAGCAAACCGAAGAGGTACCCTAATGACAGCATAATTAGAAGTATCACTGTGGTAATGATTCTTTTCATCTGGAGCACAGGCTGCACAGAAAAGGGCTCTTCATTCAGCTAATTCCACCTGCCTATCTTTTTTGCCTCTCCCCAGCCGTTTCCCCTAGGTCAGTAGCACAGGGTTAATACCAGGTGTTTGACAAGTCCTCAGACTTGGGGCTCATCAAACTAATTAAAGAGAAACACATCAAAATTCTAGTGAATTATTTTACTTTAAAAAATGCTTCCCATTCATCTGGCCTGGTGGGTTTGATTAATGAAGACGACAAAGGAGCTCTTGTTCCTGCAACCCACAACCACTTGGTTCGGGTTCAGTGGGCCCAGGGAGAAGCATCCATGCCTTAATCTGGTCTTTCTTTCCTACTTAAAAATCCAAAGGGTAGAGAGGTTTCTGATTTTATCAGACCCACCAAGGCAGGAAAGGAAAGACAAAAAACATCTTAATGCACTAACTTGACATAGCCAGAATTTATTTGTTTAACTTAAATACTCCTCAGAGGACTTTCCTTGTTTATTTGCCACACACAGGGTAATCTAAGACATTAGGAAAGCATTAGATTCGTCAATATATTTTAATATCCCTAAAACCAATAAACTTCTGAAGCATGCCCTTCAGAGGTTTATTAACAGCACCTATCACTCAGTGCTCGCTCAGACTTTCCTATGGTGTTACCAGCTCTCTGAACATAGACTCATTGGTGATGTACACAATGACCAAGAATATCCAGGGTCTAAATTTGGGAAAGAAAAATGAAGTTTTTGATTCTTTTCTTTTCTTTCTTTTTCTTTTTCCTTTTTTTTTTTTTTTTTTTTTTGAGATGGAGTTTCGCTCTTGTTGCCCAGGTTGAAGTGCAATGGCGTGATCTCGGCTCACCGCCACCTCTGCCTCCCGAGTTCAAGCAATTCTCCTGCCTCAGTCTCCTGAGTAGCTGGGATTACAGGCATGCACCACCATGCCAGGCTAATTTTCTATTTTCAGTAGAGACAGGGTTACTCCACGTTGGTCAGGCTGGTCTCTAACTCCCGACCTCAGGTGATCCACCCACCTCGGCCAGTTTTTGATTCTTAATGGGAGTAATTTTTTTAGTCAAAGGATTTTTAATTCTTATAGATAATTAGGCATCAAAAGTACATCTTGAATGGAGTTGTTTGCTGCATTAGCAAGATATGTCTGCATAATTAACTAAGTAAAGCATTTGAAGATAGATTTGAGCATTTAGATTAATTTTAGATTAAAATGTATATGCTTCTGCCAGGTTAAAAACAAAATCTGAAAGAAAACCATATTAATAAATCTAATATGTTAAATAAAGCATAGATATTTAATATGTTGCTTTTAATAACGTTAACCAAATTCATCATGAGATTAGGGCTTTAAAACCCATAAGCCATAAATACCCTCCCAAAGTCCCCAAACCCTAAAATGCCAAATTATCCAATCCAATATATACTCCTTTGGTACTGAGACATTAAATGACATTTTAGTATTATCTTTAAAATAATTAGTCAGGCACTTGAACATCATTTTTGATTCCATCATACATTTGAACCTACAATTTCAAATACAGACATGTTCTGTCAACAAGTTTCTCTTAAAATTTTGAGTTTATTTTTGTGAACCTAAATTTACAGTGATTAAAACTGTTTAATGAAAAACATCCTTTTTTGAAGTACACATCCAGTCTTGTCAATACTGTCTCACCAATTTTGACTAACAATAAAAAATATTTTATGTCTGAGAAATGAATTCATAGTTGTGACATTCAGTAATTTCCAAGTTTAAAGTTTACAGTTTCCAAGTTTTAAGTTTAAGCACTAAGTCCATTCTCAGATGACTATCTTTTTTATCCAAAAAGACGAAAAACTCAGTAAATAGATGGTAGTAAAATGGGTTCACTTTGGGCAATGTTTCCTATGAGACTTTGGGAAATGTGAATTCTGCAGGATATTAATAAGGATTATTAAAAAATTAAAAACGATTATAAAAATTGTTTTGCTTTAACCCATTATTAGAAATATTTTCAAATATACAGAAAAGTTAAAAGGGTAAATAGCTAAAAAAACAAAAACAATAAAACCTGGTAAACAAAGTTAAGCTGGTTTCTTCACAACAGGACTGGTCAGGGTCATTAATACACCAATGTACATGGGCAGTTTCTAAGAGGAGAACAGGAAATACATCGTGTTCTAAATTAATTTGTGGCATCCTGAACATTTAGTGCCCCCTCTAATGTACTTGAGAAATGCTGATTTACAGCAAACCCAGAGGTTCTGTCATTTTCATTTAAAACTCTACCCTAAAAAGCAAAGAGCCTGGTGCCAAACAAATGTATAAGAAGAAAGATGCTTTAAAAAACGTGGTTTGAAAATTCATTAGCAATTTGAAAGATTCACAGTGTAAAGTTTACAAAAGAATTTGGAGGCAGGTTATCTTGTGGTTGATTCAAATATTCTACCTTGTTCTAAATTGCTAACCTCTCCTTTCTCAAATGGACTCATGCTCTAAAACCCAGGCAACGATTTGAAACTGGCAAGAAAATAATCCAAATGAATAAAGGGTCTTGTTTCTTTTTAATCCTATCATTACCTTATAAAGTCCTTTTTCAAAAAAAGTGAAATGTGGCAGTGAGCTTTTTTTTTTTTCAATTTAATGTGCACATTGAAGGTAGAATTGTTGATAGTTAAGTTAGCTAGAAGTTTTAGCAAAAATTATTTTGAAATTCTCATCTAATTCTTGCTCAACAGCAAGAATCCAATCAATGCAAAATGTCAAGTCCAGTGTTGTTGAATTTCCCCGCTTCTTTTTTAATGTTAAGAATTGGATTTTGGAATGCATGGGTTTTCACAAGTTAATGTTGAAATTGAATTCATTTGTGAGCACGTTGTAAGACACAATAAGAAAACTATTATCAAAAGGCAGTTGTTAACCTTTTTGAAAATTTTTAGTATTGTTTTGTTTCACTTCTTGCTATAATCCTAACAAGCACAAACTCATCCCCCTTAACCCACCTCTTAAAGAAATTGCTAATATCTAAAAAAAACAAAGCTTATCCTTCACTCTTATTTTCATACCAAAATAGTTCATTATTTTTTTTCCAGAATCTTCTTTTACCACCCTAGGGAACAAAACCCCAACTATGGATTCAAAATGACAGATTTTGTGGGTTTTACTTTTCAGAGATGATGTCATTTGTAGGGAATTGTTGGGTAAACCATACACTCTTTTCAGAAACCTGCAATTACCTCTCTGAATAAAGAGATCAATGTCATGTTTCTAGAAATAATGGCTAATGATATGTCTCTCAAAAGGAAGTGGCGTTATTAATTACCTCACTGTGAACACACAGTTTATAGACAGCTCAGAGGGCCACTCGCCCAATTAAGTATAATGACTAAAGCTACAGTTAGTCCATCTGTACAGCCTTCTAGATTAACAAGCCTGCAGCTTTACAAGAGTTGTAAGGCTGATATGCACAGAGAGGAGAGCCCAGAGGCAATACCTGGACTGCCTTGGAGAGTTGGTATTATTGCACAGCAGCAGGGAGCCCACACCCCTTATTTTTAATCACTCAGCTTTGTTTGGATGTGAGCTACGTTTGTATTGATCGCCCCGCCCCAATTTCCATGCCAAAGTGCATTAATTTATATTATATATTTAAGTACATATTTGTATATTAAATATATATTTAAACGTGTATCAATATATAAAATTTTAACATTGTTTATATACTTATATATAAATGATATAAGTAAAAATATATAAAATGTTAAACATTATATTTATATACTTATAAACTATATTTAAATAATATATAATGTATATGTAATTATATCATACATTTATAAATATATGGATAATTATTTAACTATACATGTATATACTTATATAAAATATTACACAAAAATATATTAATACACATTAACATATGAAGGTGACAAGAACAGCACATCATAACCCAAGGGGGTCAAGGTTAAAAGAACTGACCTCTGTCAAGAATAAAGGCCTGGAAACTTTTAAATGATATATGCCCATATATGTGTGTGTATATGTATATAAGTATATATACACACACACATATATAGATCTTTATTATTATCCAATGAGCTGGTTCTTTCCGGTAGTGATATAGGCTGATTATGAAACCCCTGCACATAAATCCACAGTTCAAAATAAGCTTAATTTTTCTAAAGGATGTACTGTTCCTTGCTACTCCACCATCAATATCATTTATCATAATGATCCTCGTCTGTTTGCTTCTACGTTTTTTCCTAATTGGCTCCAGGGGCTGCGTATTGAGCTCTGGGGAATGACAAGGGATCCTTAGGGATAGGTGGTGGGTGGGTACCAAAAGGGAGAGGACACCTGGGACCCAGGACCTGGGCCTGACCCGCAGGCTTCAAATGACCTAGGTGAGCACCAGAATTACGTCTGACAGGGGCTGCAGCTGGACCCTGGGAACGTGTCTTGGGCTGTCAGAGAACTGAGAGTTCCTCAGCTGCCCTTGATCACCCCGCTCAGTGATTTCTGACTCCACAGGAACCAGCCCCTCCCCACCCCAACCTGGAGATAATCCCACCTCCTCCCCGCATTTGGGTGGATCTTTTAAGTGTCTGAAATCCTGCTGTGATAAGCAGGGGCCAGCTTGACAGCAGAGGACGCACAGAATGGCCCGCGCTGTGTCCTCACCAACAGAGAGCGACACCTGCCCTGCCTGCTGTTGCTTCACTTCGGGTCATTCAGAAGGTCGGAAAACAGGCTGATTCACCCAGACGGGTGACTGTGCAGAGCTCTGGACACTCTTGGCAATTTCCAACCTGTTCTTCAGCTTTGGGGTCCAAAGGGTAATTGCAGCCTTTAGCCAATTACAGCTGGACCCCTGAGCCTGCCAGAGTTGTTTTTGGTTTTGTTTCGGTTTGGTTTGGTTTTGGTTTTAAGCACAGTCACCCATTTCCATGTGTTTCTTTCTCCATTTGTTCACAAATACTTATAAAGCAACAACCAGGTCCCACGCATTGTTATCTATGAGAAGAAATGATGAGGCCAGATTGGAATCCCACCTTCACCACCTACTGACAGTGACCTTGAACACATGACTCAATCTCTATGAGCCTCAATTTGACCGGTCGGCAAAATGGGGTCAATATTCTCTAATGTCAAAGGGTAGCTGTGACGATTACCTGAGATAAAATACTACATGTAAAGTTCCTGACAATTTGCTTAATACAGTTGAGGTCCTCAGTAAATGTGTGTTCCCTTCCTTCTGCCCCCAGAAATTGGTCAAAGTATTGTACCTATTTGTCACTAAGTAAAGAGATATCACATCCTGCAACTCAGGGAATGTGTCTGTTTGTCACTAAGGATGAAGATGTCATGCTTCACAACTCAGGAAGTGTTGGACCTTCCACAGCTCCCACCTGGGCCAAAAGTAACTCTTCCTTTAAATGTAGGTAGGCAGCAAAGATTGCAGAGGAGGAACTAGCGATATTTTGTGTCTGTGTGTCAACTGTGTTGTTCACCTCAACTTCTTGTCATGAAACTGTCCCTTGCTGCTTTATAAATGCCCAAGCTTCCGTTACAGAATATGGATTTAAATTATCTGTTACATTTGAACATGCATAGAACGAACATAACCCAAATTCCTCTCCTAGAGAAGAAACATTTGCATGTGTGGACCAGGAGACTTGGGCAAAATGTCCACATGCAGCATTGCTTCTGGAGCCAAAATGAGAAACAGCTGAAATCCTAAGGGCAGTACAATTGATAAGTTGTGGTATAGTTCTTCAAAGGAGTACCATACAGCAATGAAAAGTAGTGACGTATCCATATATGCGAATCTTAGAAACATAAAATTGAGTAAATAAAAACTTGTCACAGAGTAATACAGAGGGTATGGCTTCATTTATATACAGGTCAAAGCATGCAAAATATTCCATATTCCCACTGCTTCAATTGACTAGCCTAAGAAATGCATATATGTATATTTTAGGGAATATATACATTAGTGGTTAAATTGTAAGAAAAGTAAAGGCATGCCAGTCACAACATTCAGGATAGTGATTGTCTCTGAAGGAAGAAGAGGGGCACAGGAGGTGAGGGGGAGGGAGAGTTTTATATGAATTGGTAACATACATTCTTGAGCTGGGTGGTGAGTTCACAGGTGTTAATTTCATAATTATTGTTTAATCTGTATATGTGTTTTACATACCCATGTGTATGCTATGTTTTATGATAAAATATTTTAGTGTTCCCCATTACATGTGATTCTTGGGAGCCCAGAGTTTGTTAGGAGAACAGATACATACAAAAAGACATACAATAATGTTTATTACAGCGTAATTTGCTGAATTAAAAAAGGAAGCAACCAAAATATTCCAGTTTAAAAATGGTTAAAAATTGATGGTGCAATCATTTCTTATAAAGAGTCCTGGCTACCCATTTATAAGACTAGAAGGCTAGAAAATTTATGAATCTCTCACCTTTCAAAACTCAGGGGACAAGCTGGACTAGAAATTAAGAGGGAGGATTCCTCTTGCTGTTTGGGCTATTTATTGACCAGAAATATTAATTTAAATGTGAGTTCTCTTTCCATCTCTAGCCACATGAGCACAAAGCAAGTAACACTACACATATGTTTTCTACAAATGAGTTATTGCCGGCAGAGACTTTGAAAAGGCTTTCTTGCTTGAATAACTTACATAAGCAAAAGAACTAGACTTTGAATCAAAAGTCTTAAGCAAGAAATATGGTGTCTGCCTCTCCCACCAGGATGGAGGTTGATGGGAGTGCTGGAAGCCCTAAGCAAGAAATCAGATCAGGGAAGAGCACTGTGCTAGGATTCTCCTTCCTGTTCTTCCACCCACAGCACCTTCCCTGGGCATTAGAAGGTCAAGTAGAACACCACACCAGCCTTGGTATGCTCACGGCTACCTGGCCTTCAAGTGTTCATCAAGGTTAAGATGGGAACCCAGGCTGCACAGGCATTCTGCACTTGGACTCCTTAGGTCGGGCATCTTTACATCACTGAACAACGACAGCCATGTCTTTTTTCCAACTGCCCAGCTCACCTTTTGCATTTCCCCCTCTCCCTGCAGATTGGCAGGGGACCCTAGGATAACCTAATCTGGCAGCCACCTGCTGGCCAACAGGTCTAAGATGAATAATCCTCCTCGGTCTCCATCACTCTCTTTCTGAGATCTACGGATGGAGCAGGCTTTTCTGGGTGGTTTGAACCATCTCTGGCTCAGAGAACATCAAGTCCAGCCTCCAGCCACAGCAACTGTGAGCAGCCAGCCCATGCTTTGTATGGGAGTGCAGCAAGGCAAGGCTCCCCGAGAGCATCCTACTGTAGAAAACACGATACTGAGTCATTCCAGATCCAAGCATCCAAGCATTCACTTACTCATTCACTCAGCAAATACTTAGTGAGACCCTACTGTGTGCCAAGCACTGCTCTGGTATACGCTGGTTGCTGATATACAAGGTGAATGAGATCAGTATTGTCCCTGGGAAGATGAGCAAGCCAGTAGACAAAAACTACACTGTGGCCAAGAGCTTGGAAAGAAACAAACAGGAAGTTGAAATAGAGAACAATCAAATTGGAGAACAACAAACTTTAAGTAGGGGGTTGGAGAGACCCCTCCACGGTGCCCTGTAAGTTAGGAAGGATAAAAACAAGCAAGCACAGAGAAGAAAAAGAGGAGAAGGCCTTCCCAGAATTAGAAAGAGAATATCAAATGCCCGGAGATGGAAATGTGTGTGCATAAAGTATCTGGATAAACTGAGCCAAGCCCATTGAGGTGGAGGGGAGTGGGCAAGACCAGCCAGTTCCCCTTCCACAGAGCACAGATCTGCTAGCCCAGCATGTGGGTCTAAAGACTATGTCAAGGCCAGGCACAGTGGTTCACACTTATAATCTCCACACTTTGGGAGGCAGAGGTGGCAGGATCGCTTGAGCCCCGGAATTTGAGACCAGCCTGGGCAATAAAGTGAGACCCCATTTCTACCAAAAAAAAATTTTTAATTCGCTGGGCATGGTGGCACGTGCCTGTGGCCTCAGCTACTTGGGAGGTTGAGGCAGGAGGATTTCCTGAGCCCAGGAGGTCGAGGTTATAGTGAGCCATGATCATGCCACTCACTCCAGCCTGGGTGACAGAGTGAGACCCTGTCTCTAAAAAAATAAAAATAAAATAAAATAAAGACCATGGCAGCCAGCCTTCTCCTCCTGTTCTTGCCAAACGACATGGGCCCACATCAAAGGACCAGTTCTCTGTTCAGCCTCACAACAGACACACTGGCCAGTCCAGTCCAGTCCAGGCTCTGCTGCAGGGTCTGCAGGCCCTGGGACTCACTGATTCCCATTTTGATGAAATTAGCCTCCTTCGGGGTCCTGGTAGTATACTCTCAGTCCAAGGACACCCTATTTCTGTCCAGAAATGTTATTTGGGGAGTAGGTGTTCAGGGAAAGCTGTTAGATTGGCCAGTCCCAAAGGTCAGGAGTTCTCCAAGTCCCTACTTACTCATCATAAATTCCTGCTATGGAAACTGAGAAGTCAGAAAGCATGCAATCATCTCAGGCCATCCAGAAAGTCTTGCTTTGAGGAAAACCCGGTGTGGGTCCAGTCCAACGCTCCATCCATCTGGCCAGCTGGAGATTAGATAATTCCAAGAATGTCGAGCTGTGAACACAGGGAAATGAAGGGATCTGTTCACTCACGGGGCAGATGGAGAAAGTAATGCTTTTCCAATCAGACTCAGACCCTTCTGCTCTCTGGTTCTGTGGTTAAAATCCAACGGTCAACTATGGATGAAGGGCATGTCAGCCTGGAAGTTCTTGATGAGGAGAAGCTAATAAATGCTAACAGCAGCTTCCATTTCTATTATATTTCATACACACACACACACACACACACATATATGTTTAAAATCATGCCATAAAATAAAATGTAGCAGAAACTTTTAAACCACCTGTAATTTCACAACCCCGACATAAATATTTTCTTTTGTATACAGTTACTTCTAGCCTTCGCCCTGAAACTTCTCTACATAGTTGTAGTCATGTCTGCACACACTTGTGTTTTTAAATTTTATATTATGTTATAAACACTTTTCCATATTCTTCCCAGCCTTTATAGTTAACATTTTAATAACGGCATTATTATACTACCGAGTAACTGTTGTATAATTTATCTACGCAATACTTTTCTTTTGAACATTTATATGACTTTAGTATTTTACTATGATGGACAATGAGGCAATTGATATTTTTATGTATATAACTTTTTTCTTTCACATTTTGTTGGAAATTTGATATTATTAAATTTTAATACATTTGTTACCATCTCTCTCCTTTTCAACTGTCCGTTGCTCCTTTTCTTTTTCTTATGGTTCCAGCTCAAAGGACAATTACTTTTCTTAGAGTCACTTTTAAATGAAATGCAAGTGATTTAGTGTGAAGCTGCTTCCTGGTGAAACACCATCTCCCATGATGACTTGCCATGCTGAATATACAGATGGTGCTTCAGCAAACTTCCCATTCAGGCTCATCTGAGATGTGCTTTTGCCTTGTGGAATAGAATTTGGAGTGAAGGTCTTCTGAAGTCTCAGTTCTTGCAACGACCTTTCTCTCTTATACCTAGCTTCTCCCATTAGGCAGCTTCATAGAATGAAAATGTAACCCTGCCTTGGGAGAGAGAGAATAGGACGGGGCTTGTCCTTAGACAACAACAGCCTGTCACCTAGAAAGGAGCCCTGAGCTAGAGAAGCGTGGTGTGACATGCAAGTTGAAGTCCCTCCAGGAAGCATGTTGTGGCCTACGGTTCTGCGTACTCTGGTGTGTCAGTCTGACCCAGCTGCTATAGCAAGATACCATAGACTGGTGGCTTATAAATGACCGAAATTCATTTCCTACAGTCCAAGATCAAGTCCAAGTCCAAGATCAAGACACCAGCAGATTCATGTCTGGTGAGGGCACACTTTCTGGCTCACAGACAGCAACTTCTTGCTATGTCCTCAAATGGTGGAAGGGGCAAGTGAGCTTTTGGGGGGTCTCTTTTATGAGGGCATTCATTCCATCATGAGCTAATCACTTCCCAAAGGCCCCACCTCCTAGTTCCCCCATCTTGGTGATTAAGATTTCAACATATGAATTGGGGTGGGGAGGGGATGCAAAAATAGGGGATGCAAAAATTCAGACCACAGCACCTGGGACAGGCTCCACTCACTTTCTCTTAATCTGCTGAGTTGGAGGCAGTCACCCCTATGCAGGCTCAGATAATGATACGCAAACTTTATGACTTCTAAATCCACATTTAAGGAACCCTTAACATTTGCAAAGACACTGAGAACAGAAGTGTTCTCTTAATGGAGTTGCTTAGAGACTTTTCCTTGAAGATTTTAATTTTCTTTTGTAGGAAAGTTTTAAAATAGAGACAGGGAGGAGGTTTGGTGGGGCAGAAAACACCATTCTCAAAAGTTTCACCTTTGACAAGTCTGTTAAGATTATCTAATACTATTTCTAGCTCTCCAAAGCAGAGCGGGTACAAAGTTACAGCTGTGGCAACTTAGATAAATCTAAAGAATGACATTTCTGAGAATGACTTTTCTCAATCTAGCCATAACCATCAACGAAGAATTCATGTTACTATAAAATAAAAAATGCCAAGGAATTAACTTCTTTACTGTCAAATTGAGATTTGATGGGAGAAACAGCCAGGCAATTAATTATATTTAGAAACCATGCATCTTGACTTTGAAGTTAAATGTATTTCCCTGTGGCTTTATATTGGGAACAGCTTTTATTAAATTCAATTACTTTTCCCTCTGGTCTGCTCCATAAAGGTGCACTCATAGAGAAGGATGGCTCTTAGCAGAAATATTTCCACTGGAAAAGATGGTGATCGAGTGGGTTCAGTCACTAAAAAGAGTTGGTCCTTTATAAGCAAAATGCCAGCTGAGAGGGTGCGTTTCTGGTGGTCTTCAAGTTTCACCACTTTCTCATCAGCCAGCAAAACAAATAAAGAAGTAAAAAATAGAAGGAGAAAGGTCTCCTTAGTTTCCATTTTGCCTTCTTCTTGCTTGTATCCCTACCTAAGGCCCTTACTCTTTCCCAGAGGGGTCATCTCAACGCATCTACAGCCCCTTGGACCATGTGATTGCTCTCAAGATGCTCCGAGAGTTATCACTTGTTGGCATTGGGGAGAGCCCTCCACGAATGGCCTGGAAAGCTAATTGGAATGAAAGCATTAATTCTAGATCAATCTCTGTCTCTAGCCATATGAGACTTGATCATTTCTGCTTCACGAACCTCATTTTTTTCATCTGACCAGCAGGCAGGCATAACGACTCTTGACCTCCCTGCCCCATATAGCTGTTATGAGGATCAAACAAGATGGTGGGAGAATAAACAAGTGATAATTGCAAAGCATTGGTAGGATTTTTAATAATAATTTATGAATTATCAAATGTCTGTTTCACTGTCATTTAAAATAAACTGTCACTTGGTTTAATAATTTTCTTGTCCAAGTGTGCTAAGTTGTATCTTATTATGAGTAGAGAATGATTATTCTCTCCCTAAGCTACACAAGCACAGTAAAAATCTAACATATTATTTGGTTAGAAAGTGACTGCAAAAGTTGACTACATCATCGGCCAATCAGGTGGCAGCTCTCAATGAAGGCATTTTCTAACCAAAAGTATAATGTATTTCTGTAATAAAATTACCAATTTTACAAGTCCTGGGCACTGCTTTAAAATTGGTTGTATTAGGATCAAAAGCTTCGGTCCCACCTGGGACCAATAAGCAGTCTGTTTCTTTCAGAAATATCACCTACTTCAGCCCCAATCCTATAGTTCTGGCTTAGTGAAATTAAGAAGCATGAAAAACACAAGTCAAGCTCAAAGACCTCATAGAAGAATTACGTAGATAAAATTCAATATTACAGACAGGTAATTTTCCTCCAAGCTTGCCACAGAAAGGAGCCAAGATTACAACTGCAATCTTCCTGCCTTCCACAAGTCAGGCACTTTTAAAGCTGGATTCCAAAACTCAGCACCAAAATCTACAAAAAGTGGCATGCCTCTGCAGCTTGGCTAAATACCACTAAATATGATAGTTCAGATTCAACATTGTCCTCTCTCAGTTTTCATCATCAATACTGTGGATGTGAGTTCCAGGCTACCTTTGTTTCATCAGATGTATCACTACCACCACTTAGAACATGCCTAATGACAGAAGATCATAAAACTGCCACGTTAGGACTTCAAGTGAATGGAACACATCCTCTGGCACTTTCTTTGGGTATGCTGGGCTTGGCAATTCAGTGAGCTTTAAAAGAAACGCAAAACATAGACAACCAGATGTGTCAATATCATAGCACAATGATTAAATCACTGAAGAGTTCTGCATGCTGATTTAGACAAGAGATCAAAGTGAGGCATAGGAGGTGGTTCTGAGCTTACAGTGTTCAGAGTAGAGTATGACCCACATGGAAGATGTAACACAAGATGGTACATCTTCATTATCAGATGATTATATTGATTGTCTATTATGAGTATATCCAGGATCCTGGAAAAGGACATAATAAATCTGCTGGTTTGCAAGCTGCACTAGGAAAAGGGCCATATTTGTCTTGTTAACTTATTTGTAGAAAGAAGCGTAAAGTCAATATGTACTAAATGCATAGTAAATGCTCTATAAATAAAAGAATGAACAAACTATTGGTGTTTAAGGTAACAAAGTACAAGTGTTTATCAGTAACTTTCTCCAAACTCTAATGATGAAAAAGTACTAAAAAAAAATAAAATAAATAAAGGCAAACTCGCATTGCTCCTAGAAACTAAGAAGGGCACCATCACACCTAATCACCTAAAGATGTACAAAATTACTGGAATTCAATGTTTGTTTACAATTTTCCTTTAGGTAAAATATATAGACAGTGACATGAAAAAATCTTTAATGTACCATTCAGTGACAAGTATATGCACCTATATAACCCAAACCCCTAACAAGATAGAAAACATTATCAACTAGAACAATTCCCTCATGACTCCTAGCCTTCTAAATCAATCTCCCTCTAACATTCCCAGAGACAACTACTATTCTAATTTTGTTTCTATCATAAATTAATTTTCTCTATTCCAGCATTTTGTATAAATGAAATTATATAATATGTACTATTTTGTACAAGGTTTCTTTTACTCCACATATCATCTTTGAGATTCAACTATGTAACTGCTTCTTTTGGTAGTTTGTTTCTTTTCATTGCTTAGTAGTAGTTTATTTATATAAAGATTGCAGAATACAAGGTTAATATACAAAAGTAATTTGTTTCTCTATATATCACCAAAAACACAGTATCATTTACATTAACACATTAGTACCCCCAAAAATGAAATACTTAGGTATAAATCTTTAAAAGCACAAGACTTATTTGAGAAAAACTACAAAACTGTGATGAAAAAAATCAGAGGAAAATTAAATAAATGGAGAGATAGTCCATGTTCATGAATAAGAAGACCCATTATTGTCAAGATGACCAATCTTCCAAACTTTATCTGCAGATTAAGTGCAACTCCAGTCAAAATCCCAGCAAATTATTTTGTGGGTGTAAACAAACTGACTCTAAAGTTTATATGGAGAGGCAAAATACCCAGTATTGCCAACACAATACTGAAGGAGAAAAACAAAGTTGGAGCACTACCTCACTCCAAGACTCACTATAAAGCTACAGTAATCATGACAGTGTGACACTGGTGAAAGAATAGACAAATAGATCAATGGAACAGAATAGAAAGAGACCCACATGAATACTGACAACTGATCTTTGACAAAGAAGAAAAGGCAATATAATAGAGCTGTAATAACCTCTTCAAGAAATGGAGCTGGAACAATTAGACATACAAATGCAAAAAAACCCAAAAAATAATGTAGACATAGACCTTTTACCTTTCACAAAAATTAACTCAAAATGGATCATAGACCAAAATGTAAAGCACAAAACTATTACATTCCTGGAAGGTAACATAGGAGAAAGTCTAGATGACCTTGGGTATGGTGATGCCTTTTTAGATACAATGTCAAAAGCACAATCTATAAAAGAAATAACAGACAAGCTGAACCTCATTAAAATTAAAAATTTATGCTCCATGAGAGACACTGTCAAGAGGATGAGAAGAAAAGTCACAGTCTAGGCCGGGCGTGGTGGCTTAAGCCTGTAATCCCAGCACTTTGGGAGGCCGAGACGGGTGGATCACGAGGTCAGGAGATCGAGACCATCCTGGCTAAAACGGTGAAACCCCGTCTCTACTAAAAAAATACAAAAAACTGGCCGGGTGAGGCGGCGGGCGCCTGTAGTCCCAGCTACTCGGGAGGCTGAGGCAGGAGAATGACCTGAACCCAGGAGGCAGAGCTTTCAGT
This sequence comes from Macaca thibetana thibetana, assembly GCF_024542745.1. Taxonomy (NCBI): domain Eukaryota; kingdom Metazoa; phylum Chordata; class Mammalia; order Primates; family Cercopithecidae; genus Macaca; species Macaca thibetana. Next base: position 114,062,350 of record NC_065586.1, read on the forward strand.
GAGCTGAGATCCGACCACTGCACTCCAGCCCGGGCGACAGAGCAAGACTCTGTCTCAAAAAAAAAAAAAAGTCACAGTCTAGGAAAAATATCTGCAAAAGATTTATCTGATAAAAGATTGTTATAAAAAATATACAAAGAACTCTTAAAACTCAACAATAAGAAAATGAACAAGTTGATTAAAAATGGGCAAAAGACCTGAACAAACATCTCACCAAAGAAGATATACAATGGCAAATACACATATGAAAAGATGTTCAACATAGTATGTTATTAGAGAATTGTAAACCAAAACAATGCCACACCTATTAGAGTGGCCAAAATCCAGAACACCAAGACCAAATGCTGATGAGGATGTGGAACAACAGAAACTTCCATTCACTGCTGGTGGGAGTCCAAAATGGGAGTCTTTGGAACACAGCTTGGCAGTTTCTTACAAAACAAAATACACCCTTACCCTACGATCCAGCAATTGTCCTCCTAGGTACATACCCAAATGAGTTGAAAACTTAACAAAAAAACCTGTGCTTAGATATTTATAGCAGCTTTGTTCATAATTGCCAAAACTTGGAAACAACCAAGCTGTCTGTCCATGAGTGAGTGAATAAACTGTGGCACATCCATACAATGGAATACTATTCAGTGCTAAAAAAAAAAAAAAAAAAAAAAAAAAGTCTATCAAGCCATGAACAGATATGAAGGAACTTAAATGCATACTGCTAAATGAAAGAAGGCAAGCTGAAAAGGTGAGAAGGCCATATACCATATGATTTCCACTATATGATATTCTGGAAAAGGAAAAATAATGGAGACAATAAAAAGATTAGTGGTTGCTAGGGGTTGGGGGAGGGAAGAATGAGCAGGCAGGGCACTGAGGAGTATTAGGGCCATGAAATTATTCTGTATGGTACTGTAATAGTGGATACATGTCATTATATATACATTTGTCAAAATCCACAGAACATACACCACCAAGAGTTAACCCTACTGTAAATAAACTGTGGATTTTCAGTAATAATATGTGTCTATGTAGGTTCACTAATTGTTACATATAGTCATTCTCTGGTGCAGAATGTTGATAGTAGGGTAGGCAATGCATGTGTAGAGGTGGTGGGGTATATGGGAAATGTCTGTATCTTCTCAATTTTGATGTGAACATACAACTGCTCCAAAAAATATTTTAATAAAGTCTACTTTATTTATTTATTTATTTATTTATTTTTGAGACAGAGTCTCGCTCTGTCGCCCAGTCTGGAGTGCAGTGGCGCAATCTCGGCTCACTGCAAGCTCCACCTCCCAGGTTCACACCATTCTCCTGCCTCAGCCTCCCGAGTAGCTGGGACTAAAGGCGCCCGCCACCACGCCTGGCTAATTTTTCATATTTTTAGTAGAGATGGGGTTTCACTATGTTAGCCAGGATGGTCTCAACCTCCTGACCTCGTGATCCGCCCACCTCAGCCTCCCAAAGTTCTGGTATTACATAAGCGTGAACCACTGTGCCCGACCAATAAAGTCTACTTTAAAAATAAATCTGGCCACAGACCTGAAGGGAAGTCTGACTAGATATTTATAGCAGGCTTCTTTCTTTTTTTTTTTTCCTGGCCCTCTCCAATTCATTTTTTTTTAAATTATTATACTTGAAGTTCTAGGGTACATGTGCACAACGTGCAGGTTTGTTACATATGTATACATGTGCCACTTTGGTGTACTGCACCCATTAACTTGTCATTTACATTAGGTATATCTCCTAATGCTATCCCTCCCCCCTCCCCTACCCCACAACAGGCCCTGGTGTGTGATGTTCCCCTTCCTGTGTCCAAGTGTTCTCATCGTTCAATTCCCACCTATGAGTGAGAACATGCGGTGTTTGGTTTTGTGTCCTTGCAATAGTTTGCTGAGAATGATGGCTTCCAGCTTCATCCATGTCCCTACAAAGGACACGAACTCATCTTTTCTTATGACTGCATAGTATTTCATGGTGTATACGTGCCACATTTTCTTAATCACTGATGGACATTTGGGTTGGTTCCAAATCTTTGCTATTCTGAATAGTGCTGCAATAAACATACATGTGCATGTGTCTTTATAGCAGCATGATTTATAATCCTTTAGGTATATACCCAGTAAAGGGATGGCTGGGTCAAATGGTATTTCTAGTTCTAGATCCTTGAGGAATTGTCACACTGCCTTCCACAATGGTTGAACTAACTTTACAGTACCACCAACAGTGTAAAAGTGTTCCTATTTCTCCACATCCTGTCCAGCACCTGTTGTTTCCTGACTTTTTAATGATGACCATTCTAACTGGTTTGAGACGGTATCTCATTGTGGTTTTGATTTGCATTTCTCTGATGGCCAGTGATGATTTCCTTTAGTAGGACTTTGCCTCCTAAGCATCATGAATCTTTGAAAGATGTTATTTTGCTTTTAGAAGCTCCCAGCCTATCCTGTCACCTTCTCACAGAACATCAGAATTTAGTTAACAGTGGAAAAACCTGCTGTATGCTTGAATTCTCCATGCGAATGCCTGGTTTATCTTTCCCCAGGAGATTCCCTCTACCTGGGCTGAGACTAAGCCTTAGCCCATGCTCAGCCTTGGCACATGCACCTGGGGAAGAAAATGATGGAAAATAATTATCTCACCTTGAGTCATTCTCTGGATAGGTAATGGTGTCTCTGTCTTTCTTGAAGTGGTATCACTTGCCTTCTGTGTTGTATACAATGCTGTTCAATTCTTTAAAATCCTTCTGAATTATATTACAAAACTCACATAGTATAATATCAGTAACTACTTGTTATGATCAATCAGCTTATAATTCTATTTAAAGTACATAATTTTTCACAACTCTTTTAGTTGGAATGTGAGAAAAGTTATTTGAAGACCACTGGTCAAGCTAACATAATCCCACTTCAGAGAAATAAGTTTTTCAATGATTTAGAGAAAAGGTGGTGTGGTGGTAGAAAATTTGACAACATAGCCTCAGACAAGCAAAGGACTGAATGACTTAACCAACAATATTCTCATCCATAGACAATTTGCAGGATTACATTATTATATGTGTAATGATGAATCAGAATACAGATATGCAATGTCATCTAACAAAGACAAAATGCCTCCTATGCCTTCATTATTTGACTGTAACCTAACCGAATCTATTACTGTACATGAATTATGAGTCAATCAAAAAAAGGAGTTGTGTAGTCATAAAAAGTAGGACAAAAGGAGGTCTACAGAGGTCAAGTTGGCCAAATCTTTTCTGGCTTTCTCCTTTCAAACACATAGTAAAACTGCATTTTCTGGCCTTCCTGTGGTTGAAGTAGAGCTATTTAGTTAAATAGCCAATTTAACTTGGTCAATAAGATGTGAATGGAAATAACATGTTGCTTCTAGGCTGGAAGATTTAACTAGATTTTCTAGAGACCTCTTTTCTTCTGCCACAGCAACCAATAACATTCCAAAGGGTGACATCTCCACCAGCCAGGATCCTTGAGTAAGAACATCTCAAAGAAGAGGTCTAAACCAACCTATGGTAGACAGACAGCATAAGAATGAAATAAGCTTTGGTTGTTCTAAGCTCCTGAGATTTGGAGGGTAATTTGTCACTACAGCATAACCTTGCCGATACTGACTAATATGGCATCCATACTCTCTAGGACAGAGCTCCCTAAGGACTTCATCAGTTCTTAGGACTCCATCTGGTTTCAGGAATGAAAACCGGATACTTCGAAATATCTTAATGTCATAAAACATTCAACTCATATAAATAACTCCCCTTTCTCTGATCCCACATACATCAAGCAAGCTTCTCATTACAATTGGGCATTGCAGGTGCAATGGCTCCAGAGAAAAATACTAGTTTTTGTGAGACTGGCTATGGTGAGATACATCTTTGCTCAGGGGCTGAAAACTCAGATTTCTGAGTCTGGAAGAAGCCAGGTTGCAAGGAGGAAAAAAGCTCACTCAAAGCAGCTTAAACAATAAAGGAATTTATTGCTGACATAACTGAAATATTTTACAGGCATGTAACTTGCAGACGTGGTCTGATCCAAAGGTTCATGGTGTTCTCTGAGGTCCAGCTATGTTTCTCTGCAGTTCTCTTGACTCTGCGCTCCCGTATGTTATGGCTTTGCCTCAGGCTGGTTTCTCTCAGAATAGCAAAATGATGGCTACTGCAAATTCCAGGCTGTGATGGTGAATACTGTGTGTCAACTTGATTGCATTGAAGGATGCAAAGTATTGATCCTGGGTGTGTCTGTGAGGGTATTGCCAAAGGAGATGAACATTTGAGTCAGTGGACTGGGAAAGGCAGACCCACCCTTAATTTGGGTGGGAACCGTCTAATCAGCAGCCAGTGCAGCTAGAATTTAAAGCAGGCAGAAAAACGTGAAAAGGTTAGACTGCCTTAGACTCCTAGCCTACCTCTTTCTCCTGTGCTGGATGCTTTCTGCCCTCGAACATCAGACTCTAAGTTCTTCAGCTTTGGGACTAGGACTGGCTTCCTTGCTCCTCAGCTTCAACTTGCAGACAGTCTATTGTGGGACCTTGTGATCGTGTGAGCTAATACACCTTAATAAACTCCATATATATACATATATAAAACTCCATATAATCTCTCTCTCTCTCTCTCTCTATATATATATATATATCTCCATATATATATGCACACATATACATACATGGAAAATCAGAGTTCCTCTATCATGAAGCCTTTTGTTACCCATAAATAATGCCAGGAGTTTATGACATGGTGGGAGGTCAGAGGGTGGGTAGTCGCTGGGTACTTAACATTTCTCAAAACTGACACAACAAATAGCTGGTTCCATTGAAGTCCAGTGTGCACACAGCATTATCAGACAGAGCACTGACTCAATTCCGATCTACGTATTAGAAGACCATGATAAACTGGCTTTACAGAAGAAAGGAAACTTCCACCAGTTATGAAGCCACAGACATCATACAGCACTCAGGGCCCAAATCACTGGGGCCCCAAGTGAGATGCCAAGCAAGGATTGTTTGGGGTTCAGGTATAATAATACCAGCTTAGGGCTTCAGGAATTAAATAACACCCAAATTAAGGAAGTGCCATGTCAAATGAGACAACACAGGTGTGAGTCATGAATGAACCACACAGCTCTGTGCATGTTTCAGCATTGGTGGCCACTGGATGTCTCATGGTCGGCAGAACCTTAATCCTTGTGATTCTGAGCTTCCTGATCACCTCACCACAGCCCACCCCCCTCCTAGTTCCTCCTGTCTCACTTATCTCAGGCCTGGCTCCTCAGCGCATGTACGTGCTCCATTTTAAACAAGAGTCATTCTGGATATTTCTCCCTTCTTCCTCACTGCTTTCCATATCTAGTACCTGAGCAACTACAGTCACTTCTGCCTACAAAATTACCTCCAATCTACCCATGTCATCTCCACCCTCACCCCAACAACTGTTATCCCTCCCTGGACAATAGCAATACCCATCTCACTTTTCTCCTCACTTCCCCTCAGACCCACCAATCTTTTCTCCATGCTGCAGCTAGAATAATTATTTTAATATCAAAATTTGATCTACCACCCCATTTCCATGCTTAAGATACTTCAAAAGCTTTGCAGTATATTTCAAATAAAATTCACCCTCTTTACCATAGCCTAAAGAGCCCTGCATGATCTGGCCTCTGCCCATGCCTCCACGCCAATCAGCGACCCTTGCCCCAGCCCACACCCTTAATGTGTCCAGTTCTCACTCTTGGGGTCTTCAAAGCTCTTTTCTCAGCCCACTACTCATCCTTCAGTTCCCAGTTCAAATGTCACCTCTCCAGAGAGGCCTTTCCTGACCAGCCAGGTTACCAGATAAAATACAGGATACCCAGTTAAATCTAAATTTCAGATGAGAAACAAATACATTTTTATTCTGCCTAAGTCCCAACAATTTCATGGGGCATGCCCATCCAAAAATGTGTTCACAGTTTATCTGAAATTCAAACTTAGCTGGGCATCCTGTATTTTTATTTGACAGATCTGGCAGCTCTACTGACCACCCAATGTGTTCTGGTGTTATTCTCAACCACGTTACTCTATTTTTGTCCTTCATTCACTCACTGTGATTTTAAAGCATATATGGATGCATTTCCTTGTTTATTGTCCTATCCCCACCTAGACTTTAAGCTCCTTAACGGCAAAGCCTATGTTTATTTTATTCCTCAGTATATTCTCAATAATTTGCACATAATAAAAGTTCAACAAATGTCTAGCACATAATAGGAGCTCTATAAATATTCAACAAATGAAAAAAAAATGAGTACTATGTTAGCTGAAGAGTTAGCATCTTTTTTTTTTTTAACTTCTTCCCAGGTAATGTGGCAAGTTTTCACCTTACTGAAAATACACTTCACAGACCAAAGCAGTAGAGTATGTAATCATAATCCATTCCATAATTAGACTTTAATGTGACTAAATTCAGCTGATGGTGCATGGAAGAGACTAGGTGTTGAGTAATGTTAACACTATTTTGACACCTTTCCAGATGATAAAACCACCGGAGAAAAATAACATAGGAGGAAAGTAAAGATAGGGAGATGCATAAAGGTGAAGTCACAAGAGCAGAAAGTTCAGATTCATAGTTAGGGAGGAAAGGAAAGTAAACACTGATGCCATAAAATAGAAAACAGAGTAATCCAGGGCAAGGGGCTATCAGGAGAAAAGCTTAAAACCCTGGGGCCAAAGTAAAGATTACCTGGAAACTTTGGAAAAGCAAAGATTAATAAGAAAAGCTGAAGCCCAAGCATGAATAAAACCTGTGCTATAGTCCTCATAAATATAAATTAATTGTCACATATAAAGGGGAGGTCAGCAAAGGAGAAAGCTAAGAGAGACAAAAAGATAACTCAGGTGAAGAGCTTTGTTTTCAGAATATGATTTGCTTACTTGTTTAGGAAACGAAGGTGAGCTCAGAGGTTCAATGGCATCAATTTCCTAAGAATGGCTGGGGTCCGTTTGTGTACCCACAAATTAAAAAAAGAAATTTTTAAAGACAGGGCAAAAGATATCTCTCCTTCAGGTAGTGATGGCATAGGATATATGTATTGAATACTTTGAGATACGTTTTTGAAACATTAATTTTATTGTTCTCTCATGGATGTGGGGTTGCTTCTGGGGCCTAGAGATGGATTTGTTGAAACTCACACAGGTCTAGCTAAGGTGTGTTTACAATCATTGATCTCCAGGAAGGAATCCACTGGAAGTCACCTGGAAGGAAAAGTTCACTGAAAAATGTAGTGCAATCTTCCCCCGACCCCACCCCACAGCTTGATATAGTCAAAACTCAGATCTTCATTGCCTTTGATAAGACTTTGGGTTACTTTGTGATATGGTTTGACTATGTGTCCCCATCCAAATCTCATCTTGAATTGTACTCCCATAATTCCCACATGTTGTGGGAGAGACTCAGTGGGAGATAATTTGAATAATGGGGGTGGTTTCATACCCCACACTACTGTTCTTGTAATAGTGAATAAGTCTTACGAGATCTGATGGTTTTATCAGGGATTTCTGCTTTTGCATCTTCCTCATTTTCTGTTGCTGCCACCATGTAAGAAATGCCTTTCACCTCACACCCTGATTCTGAGGCCTCCCCAGCCATGTGGAACTGTAAGTCCAATTAAACTTCTTTCTCTTCCCAGTCGTGGATATGTCTTTATCAGCAGCATGAAAACAAACTAATACACTTTGCTTCATTGAAATACAACTAATTACATTATGGTGTCATCCAGAAAGAGACTGTCATTTAAGGAATGAATTTGCAAAGTAGGGTATTGTCTAGGAAGGTGTGGGGCAAAGTCAGCTCAGACTACACTTTTCCTCTCTCCCTACTAGGATTACCCAGGTGAGATCCAGCTACAATGAAGTTTGAGAATGACTTTGAATAACAAATGCAGTCACCATGGGCAACCTAGGGGAAAGAGGTAGTGGTGTGGAATGGGAGGAGGGGTCCTTTCTCACTTATTTTGCAGGCATATGTGTGAGCAACTACTTTATCTGTGAAACAGAAACTTGGGGTTGTGATCTCCGCTTCTCTGAATGGCTGTCTTTACGATTATTTCTTCTCTTAATTTTCTTAAAACACATATGACTATTTAAAATGCAAATTATAATATTGAGAGGTTTATAATGTATGTAAATGAAAAACATGACAATCATAGCAAAAAGGATGGCAGTAAGGTAGTAAATGAATCAAAACAGTTGCAAGATTTCCATAATTTTTATGAAATTGTACAATATTAACTGTAAGTAGACTGTGGAAAGTAAAAAATTGATTTTGTAATCCCTAGAGCAATCACTAAAAATAAAAAATAAAAGTAAATAAACCATGTAGAGTGGTATCTAAAAATTCAAAAGACAAATTATTACAATAATTCCAAAGAAGGCAGAAGCAGGGAAACAGAAGTGAAAAAGAGAGGTGACAATTAGAAAACAAATAAAATGGTAAGCCTAATTCTAACCATACCGATAATTACATTAACCTTTAATGCATTAAACTTCCACTTAAAGGCAAGTATTATCAAAGCAGATTAAAAAAGAGAAGACCCAACTCTTCTATGTGCTTCACTTATGTTAATTCATTTAATTCTCATCACAATCCTGTAAGTCCATGCCATCATCAACCTCATTGTATAGATGAAAAAATGGGGGCTCTGAAACATGAAGTAACTTGCCCAAGCTGACCCAGCTAGCAAGGGGCAGAGATGGTTTTGAACCCAAGAAATGGGGCTCCAGAAACTAATAGTCTGCCTCACAAGAAAATTAAGAAAGAAAAGCAAGTAAATCCAGAAAAAAAGAGAGAAAGGAAAATAAAAAGAAAGAAGGAAGGAAAGGTTAAGTCTGGGAAAAACAAAACGTTAGTACAAAAAAGGCATTGTAATCCTAGTATTCTACTTGGCTCAGTAGATGATGAGCTACATTTGTAGAATAATACTAATTAAAACATTAACAGTGAATTTAATCTACGATTGTGGTATCCCTGTATTTTCAGAATGGCAGAGAGGGAGGAGAATGGAAGTATAAGATAAAATTGACCTCATACTGCACAATAGGAAGTTAATGGCAAATGTCTAAAAGTGATGATCCAACAGTGTGCACTGTAAGTTTAAATGTGAAAAATGGAGATAAATATCAGAAGAAATGAATGAAGCTTCTGGAGAGCTAAAACAGGGTGGGGCAGTGGGCAAGGAGGGCACGGGACTATTATTTTTTATTTTTTGCCTTGCAGTGATTTGAAACATTTAAAATTATATGCATGTATTCCTTTGATAAAAATGCTTTTGAGAAAAAGGAAAAAAAAAAAAAAAGACTTGCATCAGCAATCAAAGGTATGTTGAATAGCCCAGCTCAGTTTGCTGAGAATAAAACAAAAGTGGTAATTTTGCTATTAAGTGCTGTCTTAGGCAGGGTTCTACAGAGAAACAGAACTAATCAGATACACATATAGAGAAAAAGAGATTTATCATAAGGAATTGACTCACATGATTACAGAGGCTAAGAAGTCTCAAGATCTGAGGTTGGCAAGCTGGATCTCAGGAGACCTATCAGTGTAGTTCCAGACTGAGTTTGAAGGCTCGAGAACCAGGAGAGCAGAGAGTGTAAGTTTCAGTCTGAAGGCAGGAGATGATCAATGATCCAGCTCAAGGACCAGGCAGGCAAAGTTTCTCTTACTCAACTTTTTGTTCTGTTCAG